>NW_025763664.1:3631595-4842127 GCF_020744475.1 Fusarium redolens | reverse complement strand
CGTAGGGAACCAGCTTAACCGTCTTCTCGCCCTGGGACTTGTCCAGACCAGTGTTCTCAATCTCAGAGGGGTTGGGCAGGTAGTCGCAGACAGCGTCGAGCATAGGCTGAACACCCTTATCGGCAAGAGCAGAACCCATCATGACAGGAGTGAAAGTTCGGGCGATAGTAGCACGTCGGATAGCGGCCTTGATCTGAAGGTTGGTAGGTTCCTGCTCCTCAAGGTACAGTTCGGCAATTTCGTCGTCGACATCGGCAAGCTTCTCAACCAGAGCCTGGCGCTTCTCCTTGGCGAGTTCCTGGAGAGGACCGGGAATCTGATCGGTAACGCGAACCTTGGTACCTCGAGGACCCTCGAAGTACATAGCCTGCATGTTGATGAGATCGACAACGCCCAAGAACTCGTCTTCGGCACCAATAGGAATCTGAATAGCGGCGGCGGGAATCTTGAGCTTCGTGTTGATCTGTTCGACTGCCTTCCAGGGGTTGGCACCCATGCGATCCATCTTGTTAACGAAAGAGATTCGGGGGACATTGTAACGTTTCATTTGACGGTCGACGGTGATAGTCTGAGACTGAACGCCAGAAACAGCGCACAGAATCATGACAGCACCGTCAAGGACTCTCAGAGCTCGCTCGACTTCGATGGTGAAATCAATATGACCAGGTGTATCAATCAGGTTGAAGTGGTAGGTTTCCTCTTTGCCGTTTTCCATTTTCTTCCAGTCGGCGAAAGTAGCCGCAGACTGGATAGTGATGCCTTTTTCCCTTTCGAGTTCCATAGAGTCCATCTTAGCGCCGACAGAATCCTTTCCTCGAACCTCATGGATCGAATTGATTCGGCCGGTGTAGAACAGGACTCGTTCACTAACTGTTGTCTTTCCACTGTCGATATGGGCCTGTGAAGTCCTTGTTAGCAGAAGAGGGTGGCATGGCGACGGTGTCATGATCATACAGCAATACCGATGTTGCGCACACGAGACAGGCGCTTGGCCTCCTCAGCGGACATGTTGGCGGCTACATACTCGGGTGTCAAGCTAGCAGCATCTTCCTGAGCTTTCTTGAGACTATTTATGATATGAGCATTGTGTTCAGCAAGTAAAAGGGGGGCAATCGACTACTCACGCTTCTTGCGCCGCACTGCAAGTACGCTTGGTCTGGCTGAAGGCTCGTCGACTCTCCCGGGCGGGAGCAGCAGCTGGTATGGTAAAAGAATGGCTACCACAGCTTGGCTGCTGGGTGCCGAGTAGCAGACGGCAATTGAGCCATCTGGCAGCCCATGTTGCCCTCATCTTGCAATCTTGGACTTCAGCGAAGAAGTTGAGGAGAGGGTTGCCAATGATCGACGCTCCATTGGAAACTTTTTTCTTTGGTGTCGGGATTAGCAGGATGGAGGCGTCGCGCCACATGCATACGCAGTTCTGATTCGCTCAGCGCTTAATTCCCGCCATTAACGGCCCCTATACTTGAGTGTTGGAGGGTGTACGCCTCAACCGAACGCCTCTATGCCCCGAAAGGAATGGAACATAGACAAAATTCGAATGTTTTCGTAAAGGACTACAACCATACGCTTGAATGCAATGTATTCTCTAGCATTGAAGATGTATTTTGAGATGTTGAGAATATAATATGTGTCTCATGTGAGAGGTGCAAAACTGCCAGTCTGCTTAGATTGAGTCCTCGGGGACTTTCTCGACTCGAGATATTGAACACATGTACGCATCATTAACATTTGCATTTATAAGTATTCTTTTAGGCTTGTTTATGCCATTCTTTTACTGGTATCATTTCTGTAGTCTCATCACCCGTTGCGCCTTTTTGTATCCTCATTACCGATGGCTCCGTCCGGCCGTTAAACGCCAAAATCAGCCCATGTCAATATGACCCTTGTTCAACGCCAGTATCATGAGCCTGTTAGCCTCTGAAGCAGATGACTATGCAATACAGCCAAAACTCCTTAAGACGCCATCAAAAAATGTTCGAGAAAATCCCTCCGCCTACGAGCATAAAGCTCATAGTGGTAACGACCAGCGCCAAGGGTATTGCAGGGCGGTTAAGCAATGATCCCGCGTTGTCCTCGTCATCATTTCTATTTGAATTCGATTCTTGAAATCCTTCAGCAGCAGTGAAGTTATGACCTGGGACTGTTGGTTTCTCGGTTGCTTTGTGCTGATTGCTTGCTGCCGTTGCGGATGGGATGGTTGCTCCATAGCTCTTAAATGGGACTCGTTTGCTTTTCGTCGAATTGAAATCAGTAGCAGCAATTCCAACTTCGTTATTTACCAGATCGTAAACGACATAGGCGGATCGAAGAAAGGTGTTGCCGAGGAGGTACAGATCGTTGGTGTCGTTTTGGATACCGAAGGTACATATGTTCTCGCCCTTATACGCGCCTGATTCAAAGGCTGGCATATTGGCCGCGTCGCTGGTCATGGAAAGAACGAGCTCATCCATCCCTACACTGATGCTAGGACCGTCAGGGCCTGCGAATCCAAATGTGAAATTCCCCTGGTTCCTGCCATACGCGCATGGTAGAACAGCTACTCCGTAGGATGGCGACCAGACAGCACCAACTTCTTCCCAGATCTCGTGGGCCAAATCTTGGGGAAGGTAGCTCAGCGTGGTTCCAGAATCGAGAACCGCCTGAATAGGGAAACTATCTGAGGTAAGGGTGTCGCTGCCGCTGGAGCTAGTGGCGACCAGCGAGGTCAAGGCCACGACGAAGTGGTAGTAATGGCCGTCCAGCTTTTGAATGTCGATCCGGTGCATATCGCCCACGTACTTTGCTGTGTCAACCCCTCCGAACAAAATACTACCGGCTTTGGCGTCCAGGTCGTTGAGCCATACACTGTAGGCAATGGTGTTGATGTACCCTGCTTGGTACATCGCAACAGGAAGGTTCGGGTAAATAACATCCGTGGTGCTGCCCGATGCCTCGTTCTTGGCGTAACCAACGCCAATCAACCCATATGAGATGTTAGTCTTAATAGCCAGTCCCATGGTCAGATTGTTGATGATAGCGCCGTCCAGCTCAAAGTGATCCTCAAAATAATCGCCCTTGACATAGCTGTCATCAACAAAGGTGATGCCGAACATTCCGGGCGCAACATGTTTGAATGTCTTGGACTTATCGGGGTCGACTGTTGAAATTGTCAGTAATAAAGCATGACAACTATTCAGGGTGCCATCTTACAGCTTCCAAGAGGGCAACCACTTTTCCCATTGTTGTCGTCTTCGCAGATATCTGCACAGTTCCAGGGAACCCATACATCACTACTCCCGGTATCGAGCTGAAGGGTAATGTTCTGAGGTGGATTGCCGATCGTGACCTCTGTAAAATAACCTCCCTCGGATCTGTCATTACTTATGACCTCTTCATAAGTCGTTTTGGCGCGACGGGCCAAATGTGGTTGAGGATGGCGGCCCTCGATGTTCCACTGGATAGTTTGGGCTTGCACAAGGCCCAATGTCGAAACCAGCGAAGCACCCACGAGGGACGACTTCATTGCAGCCACGAGGAAGAGGCAGGCAAGGGCCAGAAAGAGATGAGTTCAAGAATGGCGTTGAACGGAGTAACGCCACCCTCCTCCATAAGGTGAATAGGCGCGGAGCCAACCAACCGATATATAAGAATACTGTAAAATGGCGAGTGCCTTTTGTGTATGGATAAATAGGTGAGAGAGTAAGAATTGAGAGGTGAGTTGAGTTGATAGGTATTAGTTTGTTTGAAGGGCGAGGTATTGTAGAGAAGCGCTTAACAGCTAGGTCGGTTGCACTAGTAGGATATAGGACACAGCAGGATGTCGCAAGAAACGCCAGGTAGAGAAACACAGGGTAGAAGACCCAAAGATAGCAGATGTGGTGGAGCATGGGACAGCTGCAACTGTAAATGCAATTGATGAAAGAGGGGAATTCTGGAGAATATAAAAAGAACAAGGGTAGAAAGGAAAACGAAGTAACGAATCAGGGTTAACAATGAGTGAAAGATTGTCGATTGACAGGAGAAACGATTGATGAAGTGGAAGAAACGGCACGGGGGGCCACGCAAGCTTGGTAACGAACGACGGCCACACCAGACCAGAATCGGGACTTTCCCACTTGGATCACTAGTAAACTATTACCAACTCGGGAACTTGCCTCTTGACTTGAGTGCGTGCACGCTGTAGCGCCAAGATGTCTCGTTGACCCTTGCGCTAAAAAGGGTGAGTCGTCAGCATCTCTTTGGACTGGGATGATGGGGAGAAATAAAACATAAGACGCAATGGGCATGTGGTAGTGGCCGTTTCTGTCTCGCGCTTTCTGTCACCCCTCAGCTGCAAATCCATGGACCCCGTGGGATGATGCACTAGGTGGGCGGGTACTAGTTAGTTGTTTGAGGCTTACGAAGCCCGGTGCTAATTAATTATTTTGTCAGTTCAAGTTCCATACACGATCGGAAGCTGACAACATCCGTCAGTGTCAAATTTCTCCTGCCCTATCTCACTTGCCAAAGTTACCATGGATCAAATTGACTTTACACCTTGCTTCTTGTAGAAAGGCACGGTTATCACGGTGTATTGTAATTACCGATTTGAAAATTACCAAAACATCAAAACTCTTTGGAACTCTTGGTATCTCAGGACAATACGAGATTTGTACATGCTCACAAACCAAGAAGAGCTGCCAAGAAGTGATCATCGTCGCTATCGAATTAGAGTGTAGACCTGGAGACTGTACCTGGCAGATCAATTAACATTCTGAAAACAAAATGGACGATCTGTCAGTCCAAATCGTTGGATTTGACCCCTTGTCTCCTGTCGTGTAGCAATCAACACTTGCATTCTCCCACTTTCCGTGTTGCCGTGCGTCGTGCGAGCATTTGCACAACCCGTTGAATATTACCAGCTGACGACGCCGCCTTGGCCAAGTTGAGTTGTAAATGCCGCTGATCTGTGCAGCTCGGGGTCACTCTATCTAATGCAGTTCGATATGACCAATGCAAGATTCAGTGCGAGTAATTGTGTTACCTCTAGACTGCCTATAGTAAGTTTGCCTCGATGTAAGCACCCAATCGCTTCAATCCCTCGACTAGAACATGTGTCTCACAGACATACCCCATTCTTATATATCCCTTGAAGTCCTCGTCGTTCCCAAAGCATTTCGAGCCTGCCACAAACAAGACATTGTTCTTCCTCAACAGGTCTAAGCAGAAATCAACATCGTCTATGGGTTGGCCATCCTTGCTGAAACGAACAAATGCTGTCGTGCCAGCCGTGGGCTCTACCCAAGAACAGACGGCCTTATAGCGTCCGGTGAACTCTTTGACCAGTTTCACATTGGTTCTCGCCAGAGTCAAGTTGCGATCAACCAAAGAAGGGAGAACTGCTGGTGACAAGGCGTATCTCGCGACCTGGTCATCGATCTGGGAAACGCTGATTGTGGTGTAGTCTCGCGCTGCCATGACGGCTGAAATGATGGACTTGTCCTTGCTTGCAATCCAGCCAACCCGAATCCCAGCCAAAGCATATCCTTTGGACATTGATCCCGTAGTGATCGTTTTTTCATAACCCAATGTCGTAGCAGGCTTCGGTATGTCGATTTGACCAGAGGCCCCGCCATGGAAGAGTGGGCGATAGACCTCGTCCGAGAAGAGGATGATGCCTTTCTCCTTTGCTATTTGTGCAATGCGCTTCAGTACACTGTTGTGGATAGGAGCGCCGGTGGGATTATTGGGATTGTTTATGATGATCATCTGTGACAACCGTCAGTAACCTTTTTTTTTTTTTAACCGCCTGAAATCCTCACCTTTGTGTTCTTTCGGAAGAGGTTGATCAACTCATCCACGTTGGGAACGAAGCTCTCTTCTTCTTTCAGCTTCCATAATGAGACTTCAGCGCCAATACTTCGCGGGACCTCATATAGCTGCTGGTATGTCGGATAGACGCAAATAACATGATCATCGGGTCCAACGAGGCTATACAGGGCTAGGAAGTTGGCACCGATCGCACCTTGGGTAACAACAATATCCTCTGCGACAAGTTTTGTGTCTTCAGTGCTGCAATGGGCAGCAATTCTCTCTCTCAATGCGTTAGAACCGGGAATAGGGCCGTATGTAAGTTTGAGGCTTGTATCAATGGGACCTCGTGCTTTGGGGTCTTTACACATGCTGACCAAGTCGTCAATGGATACGGACGCAGCACACGTCTCAGCGACGTTCAGGACCCCAGGAGTCGTCTCATACTCGTCCATCCATTGTTCAACTGCGAACGGTGCAATTCGGACCATGTTGAGGAAGCCTTGGGCATGGTCAGATCCTTGTAAATGGCTGTGTTCTGATTTTTGCAATACTTGTTGACTGCGGTGTCGGGCTTTAAATACCTACTTCATTTGGATTGATTCAAAGTTGAGTTGAATGTTGGTGGACCTGATAAGCTCCACCTTCACACGCCCTTCTGTCTCCAAGCGCCTTTCAACGTCATAAACGCCTTTTACTCTGTCAAGTTAGGCAATTAACTATGGGTTCACTGATCGATTGGGGCAATTGGCCATGAATCACTGTCACAGGGGCCCGCGAATACCTCGCCGCGTCTATCGGGGGCAATCATGAGGTGGTGGCATTGGTTGCTGGTCATGATGATAAGCTGCTTGAGAGCTTCCCCACAAAGCTTGATCAAGAGCGACAGGGGTAAAATCTGGGGACAACACCGCTAATAAAAGCCTGAAAGTAGCTTTCACCATATCACAGGTATCATTCACATATGAATACCAATTCAAGTATCGTTAATAAGTCATTCTATTACTCTCGTATGATATCTCTATGTCTCTCGACCCAAGTTGGTTAGGAGGGTTGTGTAGCTCATGGGTAGCTTATTCAAGCTCCCAGCACCCGTAGGTCATGGTTTATTATAAGGCATCATGAGACAGTTCGATCTTCGCTACAACATTTCATGTTTCAACTCAACTACCAGAGTCTTTTTATAAATAGTCAAGTCGATCTAGCATTGCACGTTACATGTGGTCGTATTTATGTAACAATGTCAGCATCAATGTTGCATGATATGTGGCTAATTCCGTCCAAGACGGAAGAGCAGTTTGGCAACCTGGCGTAGTATTGGTACGACTGTATGCATAATGACTGTGATCCGAGATCTGCAATACGAATATTCATTGTTTTGCTGTTATACGGAGTTTAGTCCACAGAACAGAATAAGTTAGAGTTATCGTCAGTTCGGTTTAGTGACGTCAGACCTCTATCTGAAACGGTAATGCGTGTCAGCGCATGGAATACCCTCATGACAACTGTATTTTCGTCCTATGCATGCATGAGAGGCTTATCATCAGAAATATTCGATCCATGGGCAAGACAATTAACTCCATTGGCCGATTCTGGCTCAAGAAGTTAAGTTGTCATGCCCCTTCATACGCTGGTTTCGACATCCTGATAGCTCTATCGAGTCATGAGACCCATATTTAGCGGCTATGCCAGCCACTTATAATTTACCCTTCGGCCAGCTGCACGTCTCCAGTACCTGCCTAAATGGAACGCGGGGCGCCACTCCTCGGTGAAACAGCTTATCCCGGTCGCGCTCATAAGCGTTGGTTGTTCAACAAACCAGCCTCCAACATCAACATTGTTCCATCACCAGACTGCATCGTATTCCCATCGCTGCAGTTATGGCTCCTTCTACTCTGAGGAGCCTCCTGCTGGGAGCTGTGGCTCTTTGGCCTGGTTTGGCCATGGCTTCCCAGAACTCAACTTACTCTCAGGCCGATCAACTACGGGCACAGCTAGCTCTCATGGGTGATCGCCCAGATGGGTGTCCTCCCTGGTGCGTCAATGCGATTCCGAATCCCACGAACTTGAATTGCCCATACTGATATCTATATAGCTTTAACTGTCTCCTTCCTGCACACACATGTGCTCAATACGCTGGTTGTAACGAGTACAACGGAAAATGCGCCTGTCCTGAGGGATTTGGCGGTGATGACTGCCTCGAGCCACGTGCGACCTCCTCTCGTTAATATCAGATGAAACTCGACTGACTATCCTCTTAGTGTGCGGCTCACTTCCCAAGGGAAAGGACCGCCCAATGCGATCTGGTGCATCATGCAATTGCGACGAGGGCTGGACTGGCATCAATTGCAACGTCTGTACCGACAATAAAGCCTGCAACGCACTCATGGAAACCGGCGACGGCGGTGTCTGTTACCAGAATGGCGAGGTTGTGAACCACAACTATCAGATCTGCGATGTCACCAACGAGAAGATCACGTCTTTACTCGGCAAGCAGCGCCCAGAAGTCACATTCACCTGTAAACAAGAGGATCAGACTTGCGATTTCCAATGTTTGTTCAACCCATCCTTATTTGCGCATGTTGCTAACCTTGATGCGAAGTTTGGGTAGATGCTATCGAATCCTTCTACTGCCATCTCTCCGAATGCGATTCGAGCGCCGATTGGGAGGAAGAGAAGAACACCACTTCCTACAAATGCAACAAGATTAGCTGTAGCTGTATTCCTGATCGAATGCTTTGCGGAAAAGATGGATCCATCGATCTCACAGATTTCCTTGACCAATCTATTCAAGGTCCAGGACGATTCGAATGTACTCAGAAGCATGGCGGTACTCACGACTGCGCTTTCAGAGAACCCGAGATGGACGCCTTGATTCTAGCCCTGATTGGCGATTCCAGCATTCTTCTAAGCTGCCACGCTGGCGAATGTCTCTACGAGACAGAGGTTCCAGGATATAAGCGACCCGTAAAGAAGATCAACACGCCTCTTATTGCCGGTGTGATTGCAGGCTGCTCTCTCTTCTTGGTTGCTGTTATTATCTTGACATGGTATCTGTCAAGGCGCAAGTTGAGCTATGGGGCTATCCGTTTGGAGGACTCAGATGACGAGAGCACGAAACTGATGACTGACCACAAACCCGCCTCACTCTACTTTGATGATGTTGCGTACACTTTGAATGGTAAACAGATTCTTACTGGAATCCGTGGTATCTGCAAACCTGGAGAGGTCACTGCAATCATGGGTGCGTCCGGAGCAGGAAAGACAACATTCCTCGATATTCTTGCACGAAAGAACAAGCGCGGACAAGTTCATGGCAACTTTTATGTCAACGGCGAGAAGGTCAACGATAATGATTACAAGAATGTTGTTGGATTTGTTGATCAAGAGGACACCATGCTCCCTACCCTTACCGTTCACGAGACCATTCTCAACAGTGCTCTACTTCGACTTCCTCGCGACATGGGCCGTGCTGCCAAAGAACAGCGTGTGGTTGAGGTTGAAAAGGAACTCGGCATTCATCACATTCGCGACTCTCTGATCGGTTCTGAAGAGGGCAAGGGGCGTGGTATTTCGGGCGGCGAGAAGCGACGCGTAGGAATTGCTTGCGAACTGGTCACCAGCCCTTCGATTCTGTTCCTTGATGAACCGACCAGTGGCCTCGATGCCTACAATGCGTACAACGTGATTGAGTGCCTCGTCACTCTGGCTAAGACATACAAACGAACTGTCATTTTCACAATTCACCAACCCCGATCCAACATTGTGGCACTCTTTGACAGACTCGTGCTGTTGGCACAGGGTCGTACCGTTTACTCTGGTCCTTTCAATCAATGTCAGAGTTATTTCGACGGAATCGGCTATGAATGCCCCCCTGGTTTCAATATTGCTGATTATCTTGTCGACCTTACCATGCATGCCGGTAGCACTCAATCCATTGATAATGGTACTGTTGGCCTTGACAATAACAGTGTTGGTCCCAGCAGCACCCGTGCTATCAAGTCTGTGGCGAGCATATCAGGTACTACTTCGGGAGACGACGACGCCAGCTCCAGCCGGCCTCAGAATCGTCGTAGAGACTCGGTCAAGGTTCGCCAGGATCGCGAGCTCTTCACCCGCAGAAAGACGGTCGACACTGCAGCCTCCTCAGATGCTGGAGGTGAAGACAACGGTGCCTACCGCCTTCATCAGAACCCCGTCGACTCTACTACCGCAACCCTCTTCGAAGACCCTCACGACTTGCCTCCAGCAGCAGCCACGGGTACAGACCTCGACATTATGACACGTGCATTCATACACTCGGAAATAGCTTGCTCAACACAAGATGAGATCCAGCGAGCCATTTACATTGCGCAAGATGCCAATGGCTCCAACGCAAACGGCTACACTGCCGAGGGACCGAATGTTCATGTCAGTGCTGTTGGAAAGGGTTATGCTCGTGTTGGCTACTTGCGTCAGTTCATCATTCTGTCTGAGAGGACTTGGAAGAACCTGTATAGAAACCCGATGTTGATGCTTACCCATTTCGCGATCGCCATCGTGCTCGCCGTTTTTTCAGGATATCTCTTCTATGGTCTCACCGACGACATCCCTGGCTTCCAGAACCGACTTGGCCTGTTCTTCTTCCTGCTTGCCTTGTTCGGTTTCAGCACACTCACAAGTCTTAACGTATTCGCCACTGAACGACTTCTTTTTGTTCGCGAACGTGCCAACGGTTACTATGCGCCAGCCACTTATTTTGCGGCCAAGGTACTGTTCGACATAATCCCTCTTCGAATCGTTCCCCCTATTCTCATGGGTTCCATAATCTATCCTATGACCGGCTTGGTGGCTGATTCAACGCATTTCTTCAACTTTATCTTGGTCCTGGTGCTCTTCAACATGGCTGCTGCGGCTGTTTGTCTCTTTATTGGAATTGTCTGCAAAGATGGCGGTGTTGCGAACTTGATTGGCAGCTTGGTCATGCTTTTCAGTCTGCTTTTCGCTGGCTTCCTCCTAAACCACGATGCTACTCCAAAGGGTGCTCTTTGGCTCCAGACGCTGTCGATTTTCCACTACGGATTTGAGTCGCTTATTGTCAACGAGGTTCTTCAACTTACCCTCGTCGACAGCAAGTACGGTCTGGATATCACAGTGCCTGGCGCAGCCATCCTCAGCTCCTTTGGATTCAACAATAATGCCATGTGGCCCGACATTAGGAACTTGGGTATTTTTGCTGCCGTCTTTATCATCTTGTCTTACGCCGCTATGCATTTCTTGCTCGTCGAAAGACGATAAATCAGCATAGAGAGATTGGCCATCGTGTATGGCTTCAGAGTTAAGAGGAACGATGCAGGTGTCATTGCTTGCAGTGATAATATACATAAGAAGTATGTCAGGCATACGTGTGTCATACTGGGCGTTTGGATGGGGGCACGTTCTCGTTCTTTCATAGGTTATTGTATCAAGTCTCACAATATATATGTAGAATAGCATTTTTAAGAACACTTTGAACTCATACATGAGTCCATGGCAGACCGCTTGAAGACGTGATATTTGTCATAGGTAGTTACAGTAATACATGAATACAAGTTGTTTTTACAAGCCAAAGGGCATGATCTACTCCATTTTTCCACCAGTGAACTCCTCGGCAATTCTCTTCTGTCGCTTGACGGAGCGGTCGTACTCCGTTTCGTAAAAGTCCATAATCTTGGTGGATACCCCTGTTGTGGTTTCCAACATGTTGCCGATTGATGTTGGCTTGCCCCAGACGTCCCATGTGTTCTGGGCGGAACCGTATCGACCGATATCGAATCCTTGCTTGTGGAAGAAGTCCTCGGCAAATATGGTCTCAATCTCCTCCTTGAGCTCACTCTCAGTGACAATGAAGTTGGAGGCATTGATGTAGAGCTCCATCAACGCATCACGGCGAGCCTCGCGCTTAGCTCCCTCCATGGCCTTGACCTTGATGCGGCTCCTATCGGCACGAATGTAGCGTTGAGGGTCAGGATATGTCTTGGTGTCCAAGATTGCGTCCAACACTGTGCTGCGGGTGAGGCGATCGTCCTCTCGCTCGGGGGCCTTGACAGCCCGGTGGTTCTCAAGAAACTTGTGGCTCACACGCTCGTTCTGAACAGCATCACGACGGTTCCTTCGTACCCAAAGTTCCTTCAAACCAGTTTCCAGGTTCTGTCGACGGGAGTTGGCCATTGTTTGCTTCCATTCCTGTGTCTCGTTCTTGGGTTTTTGCTTGTGGGCCGGCTTAGGAACGGTTTGCTTGATATAATCGGCTCGAATCTTGCGGTCACCCTCCACACGAGGGAAAATCTCTCGAGGTACGGGGAGGTGACCTCTGACTCGGGGAAGTTTCTTCTCTTCGGACTGGGGTGGTGTAGGCAAGCGGATATATGAGGGGGACTCGGGAGGGACTTGTTCGAGAGCAGGAGCCGAAGTGGAAAAGGCTCTTGAGGCCACGAGGAACTGACGAGCAGCCGCCCTCGGGCACGAAGTTGTGAGGCTGAAAGACATTTTGAGAAGAGCCTCGGCCAGATTGAGCACTGCGGGGCTCAAGTTGGATCGCAATTGACGTCGTATCCCGTCGTCAAATCGGCTTCTGGAGAGTCAATCGCCAGACTGAGAAAATCGACGTCGGATCAAATTTGCGGATTATCTGGTTCCGCGTGCAAGACCCCTGGCATTTTACGCCCCGCCACCAACCACCGCGGGAAGTTAGTGGGGCTCTTCTCCTACTAAGAAAAAAAAGTTCTGGAGGAATAAATTTCTGGATTGTTCATCTTCTTCTTCTCTCTTTGTCTTCCTTTGTCGCCAGTATCCTCGACCAACTTCCGCCAAATTTTTCGCCATGGGTACTGGAAAGAAGGAGGCCACCCGGCGTGAGCGCCAGGGTAAAGGTGGTGATGGTCTCAACAATGTCAGAACCAAAGGAGAGAACTTCTATCGCGATGCGAAGAAGGTCAAGCACCTTAACATGTACAAGGAGGGCAAGGCGCAGAGAAACGCCGAGGGGAAAATCGTCAAGGCTGCCTCTTTTCAGTCGCGCGACATTCCTAATGCCCGAATCGAGCCGAATCGCAAGTGGTTTACCAACACTCGAGTCGTCTCCCAAGACACCCTCAACGCCTTCCGCGAGGCTATGGATGAGAAGGCCCGGGATCCCTACCAAGTTCTTCTCAAGTCAAACAAGCTGCCCATGAGCCTTATCAGAGATGGAAAGGATACCGAGAATGGTATCAAGCAGCACAAGGCCAAGATGACCGTTGAGACCTCTCCCTTCGCTGAGGTCTTCGGTCCTAAGGCGCAACGCAAGCGAGTCAAGCTTGGTGTTAGCAGCCTGGATGACCTTGCTGGTGACACCGAGAAGAGTATGGATACCTACCGTGAGCGGCTGGAACAACAGAAGCTTCTCAGTGGCACATCTGGTGATCCCGAGACTCTTGGAGACTCTGACAAGCCTCTCACCATGTCGATTGAGCCTGTTTTCGACAAGGGTCAGAGCAAACGTATCTGGAACGAGCTTTACAAGGTCATCGATTCTTCAGATGTGGTTATCCATGTTCTCGATGCTCGCGATCCCGTCGGAACAAGATGTCTCAGCGTTGAGAAGTATCTCAAGGAAGAAGCCCCTCACAAGCACTTGATCTTTGTTCTGAACAAGTGCGACTTGGTCCCTACCAGTGTAGCTGTAAGTTTTTCCTTTCTTCTCCATATCTTCATCTCCCTCCTCCTACACCCCAATGTTCTTTGTCAGGATTTGTCCCTTTATATACCATGGGACCTGTCTGTTATAACATTGGGAGAATAACCGCCAGTCTCGACTGTCGTCAACGTCTTGTTGTTCGGCTGATGTGTGCCGTTTTGGTTACCATCATGAGACAGGCCAGGTGTCCGATTGAGTTGAAGTCTGCCTATGCCATTAACCAATTACGGGGCATTGATTGCATACTTCTTAGTGATGACACAAACATCTCCCCGCCTGCAATATTTGTTCTGTATATGTTTACTCGAATGCTAATTCGATACAGGCCGGATGGGTTCGAAGTCTCTCTAAAGAGTACCCTACTCTTGCTTTCCACGCTAGCATCACAAACTCTTTCGGAAAGGGTTCCCTCATTCAATTACTTCGACAATTTTCATCCCTCCACTCTGATCGGAAACAAATCTCCGTTGGACTGATCGGTGGACCCAACACTGGAAAGTCCTCCATCATCAACACTCTACTCAAGAAGAAGGTCTGCACTGTCGCTCCTATTCCAGGAGAGACCAAGGTCTGGCAATATGTCAGTCTGATGAAGCGCATCTACTTGATCGACTGCCCTGGTATTGTTCCTCCCTCAAGCACCGATTCCCCCACCGACTTGGTCCTTCGAGGTGTCGTGCGTGTGGAGAAGGTTGAGCACCCAGAACAGTATATTCAGCCTTTGCTGAACCGGGTCAAGCAGCATCACATGGAGAAGACATACGAGCTTAAGGGATGGACAAACTCTACAGAGTTTCTTGAGCTCCTGGCCCGCAAGGCTGGTCGTCTTCTCCGTGGAGGTGAGCCTGACTTGGATGGTGTTGCAAAGATGATTCTCAATGATTTCATGCGAGGCAAGATTCCTTGGTTCACTCCTGCGCCGAAGACCGAGGGTGACGCGGACGGTAAAGTTGGAAACCGTGAAGGTAGACTCGGAGAGATGCCTCGAAAGCGAAAGCAGGAAGAGGCAGCCGAAGATGAAGATGCTTCCGCCGAGGCCCAGCTTCAACGAGAGGCTGAAGCCGCTGAGAAGGCCGAGCAGGAGAGTCCTGATGGTTCCGATGAAGAGTCAGAGTTCGAGGGCTTCGGCAGTGACACTGAGGAAGCACGGTCAAGAAAGCCTTCGTTTGGTGCTACTGTGGATGGTGAAGATAGTGATGATGAGAGCGCCGACGATGATGTGATATCTATAGGTGGCTCTGAAGTCGAGGATGAAGAAAAAGAGGAAGAGGCGCCTGCACCTGCACCTCCAGCTAAGAAGAGTAAAGGAAAGAAGACAAAAGGCGGTCCTCCAAACAAGAAAAGGAGGACATGATCGACCTGGAGTCGATTAAGTTATAATAGTCTTTATCTTCATTCGAGGTACCTGCTTGCGCATCCTCAACCAAAACCTTAATGATACCCACGTTAATACTTGCATACCTTGAATTTTCCTCTTCAAGTGCCATGACACATCTTTCTCAATTCAGATAAGCGGAATGGCTGTTGACTTTGTCTC
Source organism: Fusarium redolens (assembly GCF_020744475.1). NCBI lineage: Eukaryota > Fungi > Ascomycota > Sordariomycetes > Hypocreales > Nectriaceae > Fusarium > Fusarium redolens. Next base: position 4,827,122 of record NW_025763664.1, on the reverse strand, counting down.
TTAATGCGGGTGAGTGATGTCTTCTGTCTCTAGCTTAGGGTAACTTTAAGTGATTGCCATGAATTGATTATAATACCACCCATTGAAATGAGAACAAGTTAAGCAGTAGACCAATGCCAGTTACATAACTTATGACCAAGACTATTAGTGTAGTTTTTATTTTATTTATATCTGCCACCTATTTAAACACTTCGCCATACAATAACAGACACCAGTATTGGATAATTAAAAAATCAGTAAGCAAGATGGAATAGAGTGAGAAGACAAAAAGAATGCCTCCACACAGGATTGAACTATGGACCTTTGCATTACAAGTGCAACGCTCTACCACTGAGCTATAAAGGCGTCTTGATAACTAAACATCTGTAATTGGACTACAAGACGCTGGCATGCAAGGAGAGTTTAATACTGGCAAAAGGGCAAAAGAATTGCCCCCGCACAGGATTGAACTATGGACCTTTGCATTACAAGTGCAACGCTCTACCACTGAGCTACAAGGGCACTTAGTAATCAAATTGCTTAAATTAGAATCTATTCACAGATCTCCTATGGTTCCAGATTTCTATACACACCTCCTTGTTTCTGGTTTGCGTCTCCTATAACAACTACAAAGTAATTATGTTAATAAGTATATCTTATTTTTATATTACATAAATAATAAGACAAGATATAATATACCCAAGAAATGAATTTTATAAATTAGTCAATCTTGTAATAAGTATCAGCATATAGACTCTGTTGCTTTTCCGCCGTGAAAAGAGGAACTAATATTGTAAGTCCGAAATATGACATTGGAGATCTCTCATAGATGCTGCTTTCTCAGCCCTGTAGTGCTGATCAGTGTTGATGATGTTGTATGTAGATACTTATAGGCCTATCCTTCAGACTCCAGATATATACCGATAAATAGTATAAAGACAATACTCCCTTTTGTGGGACAGAAACATGGCAACGATGAACACTGTACCGTGTACTCCGCTTCATTCTGACTCGGCGTTCAGAAATATTTTCAACAGTGGAACAGACTTCTAAAAACCAGAAAGCCTACTGAAGGTATGGCATAAAGGTGTTGGTTCAAGCTTGGTTCGGTATGTGGACCTGACCAAAGGCAATTCTTTATAGCTCTGGTATGTTTGTATTCATTCAACTTCACTTGACCTACGCGTATTCATTGCATTATCGCACCTTCTGCCCGAGAACATCGCCAAGTATACTCCATGCTTCCTCGACATCCTGTGGTATATCGACATGTACGATAGAGCCTTTGCCTCGTGGCCCGTATCCGTTCTCATCGTCTCTCATTCGTGGAATTTCGCCAATAAGAAGAGACAGGAGTCTTTTCATACTCCAAAGACCATCGATCTGGCTGTTGTCCCACTCTGCAATGTCATACCGCAAGTAAGAAGTGAGGCCGCCCGCTTGATGTTGAGTTATAGAGTCTTGAGCCGCCACCCTGGGCACGAAAGTTGGCCAGCCCGTAAGTGTAGGAGTGTCGTCCACCTTATCAGAGTAAACTTGCTCAAAGGCAGCAACTGTACGTCGACACATGGTGGGATCTTGAGCGACGACAATAGAATATGGTGATGTATATCCATGCTGGTCTAATACCTTCCTTGTGCATACTGCATTTAGTGCACAATTTGTTGAGGCATCTTCAATCAAGATAGTGAGTTTCTGAGTTGGGTTCTTTCCGGCGGTTATTTGGTTACCCTTTTCAACCTCAAGGTGGAAGAATTGCTCTACAATGGTCTGGAAGACCCGAGCCTCCGGTTGTCCCTGAACTTGGCCAGCAATGCTATTGTACTTCGGATGTCGAGCTACAGCATCATACAGCAATTGGGTCGAGTGCCCGATGCCACCGCAAATGACTAGAACGACTGATTTATCTCCTACGGCAGAATTAGTCATTCAGTCGATTAACAAGGTTCATCGGCTCTGCCGCCGCCATGCAAGCCTACCGGCTGTCTCTGCCAATTTCACCACCGTTGATACGACAGTCTCTACAATGGAAAGAATTGCAGAGCCGCACAAGACAACCACAGCCACAGAACTTGGGCTTGTCTCGATGTTCAGCTGCTTTTTAGCCGCCGACGAGTCGAAGAGGGCGCGGTGTAGATCTGACAGAGTGCAGACTTGCTCGCGAGCAACAAATTCCGAGATGATATTGGCAGCGTCAGCCGCTTTAGAGAAATTGAATGGGGAGATGGCCATTGTGTTTAATCGAGGATTTATTGTTCAGAGTCACACGAGACAGGTGGCTATCGCAGTAAATAATTACTGGGAGGTTTGAAGGACTTCAGCGTGGGCCAATTGATGCAGCGGAGTATCCGGAAACGGAATATCCGGTTGGGAATGGTGACGATTCGCAGCATGAATTCTCCTTACGTTCTGTCATTGAGGAAGGCTTTGATTTGTTATTCAATTTAACAATAGTCTCGTGAATGGGTTTTGTTTCGTCAATGCTCGACTTGTCGGGCATATCGTACGTGTATGAATCCCAAATTCAAGTCCGCACAAGCACACGATGTCCATTCTGAGCCCAGCCAAAAGGGGTTTTTAGAATAAGGAAGGCTTAAGAAATAGTATTAGTATTTTTAACTTTGCCTCGGGTGTTTATTTGTGTACCAGAATCGTGTTCGTAGAATAACTTGAGAGTTACTGCCTTATTTGCCTGTGTTCAGGTCACCAAGAACAATCGCTTATACCATCACATGGGAATCTTGTTTGTGGATATCGGTAATGAAAGAACTAAGAAACTATCTCTCAGGTTTTGTTTGATGAAAATATAGTGGCGAAAGAGACAGGATGCGGATTGATTCTTCGCGAAGGGACTTGAGACTGATCATTGTCTTTTCTGCTACAGAACAAGTATTGATGAAAGTTCCTTGAGCCAGGAAGTCGTTCGATTGTTCGGGTAGTCTCTCATTACAGAACGTGGTTGGCAGACATCAGCATTGTTCAGTCGATTGTAAAACTTTGAAGAAGCCTGGCTAGCCATTTAGAAACAGGAAAAAAGTTAAAGGATTCAAACAGTATTTCAGTTTTATGAATCAAAAAGGGATAGACTCCTATCATCAGTGTCGAAATACCTTAAGCACAATACCCTAATATCGACTACCTGCCCAACTGTTTAACGAACATTATTTAACTTAGGAAAGAACGGCCTACAGGAGCAACCCCGTAGTTATAATCATGGCCAAGGTAGGTATCTTACCTTACAACCTCTTTTCAACATCAGTATCTGAAACGTTTGGTTGTATCATTTGGCACAAGATACGCCCGAAAGAACAAGGTGCGCCAGAAATCACCTTTCTCTTGTGCGAAGCATACGAAGGACTGACTGAGATGAAGTCCAGTTGCGAGGCTGCTGGGCATGGATGGATGCCAGACATACAGTGGCATCCATCTATGCCTCGCAGTGGCAGCTGAAACGGCTGCCACTGCGAGGCAAGGATCTCTGCTAGTAACATCTGTCACTCAATGCATCTCCTTATAATGGAATAGCAGAATAAGGTAGGTAAACAACAATATTTCCCCACTGCGGACACATAAACCTCATCGCCCCTCTCCTGCACTCCTCTTCGTTTGTTCACCTTTCATCCTCTTGTTCTGGTTGTGGGTATCGTGTCAAGAACATCAACATCAACTTTATTTTTCTTCACCTATCACCTATCACCTATCAGCCACCACATCCCTAAAGCAGCCTCCCTCACACAAGGCAGAAGAACTCAAAATGAACGATACCTCCGCACCTGGAGAGCCGCAGGTGGTGCGCAACGGTCTGCAATCACCTCCTACCAACGCCTTGAAAGACATGGCAAGCCGCCTCGCAACCAAACCTCACGATGCCCAACCCAACTATGACATGATGTCAACTGGATCGAACCTGGTATGTATTGTACAGCGATAATTACGCCTGCGAGGAATGACACTTACGATACCTCTAGAAGACGAGGGAAAACCTGACCGATACAACTGAGGATTTGACCATCAACGGAGACAGCAATGCTTCCTAGGGTTCGTTTACCTCCATGCCTATGACTCTACCTTGCGCCGAAATTCAACGCTAACAAGTACTTACAGTAGGAGCATACAGCCCGTCCTCACAAGGTACTATTCAAGACTGCATCACTGTGGCTCCTCGTCACCCTAAGGCGCATATGGCGCGAGGGAGCTCTTCCGCTGCTCTTCGGCCAGGTGAGGACGGTCCGAAATACGATCTCACAACACTTGCGAATCCCATCCGACCAACTAGCAGACCTCATGCCCCGATGTTTAATCTAGAACAGGTTTACGACGTCTTCAACGACACCCCTTGGGGAAATCAACAAAGCGACACAGTGGGGGAGCAGAATCCCACCGAACGTCGCCGAAACAACAACAAAACTGCTCAGTCTAGAGTCTCGAAGCAGACAAAGAGAAAACCCCTTGGACCTCGAGCTGGCTCGGGAGTCTCCAAGCCCCCCCATCTGCCCAAGCAGCCCGTCACGCAACCCAAGCGATCTAAGAGTCCTCAGGGGAAGAGCCCAATCGATGTCGTTGCCAGAGGGGCCACCTCAACCCCAAGCAACCCAAGCGACCCTGCCCCTTACTATGAAGTTGCTCGCGCCCCTAATCTCAGCAGACCAATTCCCGACTTTGATCCGGCTTTGATATCTGCTTGTCCCAAGCCACTATCGCCTTCAGAGATGTTGGATGCAGACAAGTACTTCCTCTATCAGATGGCCACAGCTCGTCACCTGGCCTTCAACGGTGTTTCGGGCCCATACCAGGTTGGTCACTGCTTGTGTGACGTCCATAAGGCAACCGGGAATCTCATCAAATTTGCACGAGCCTGCACCGCTCCAAATGGCGAAAAATATTGGCGCCATCTCATGACAAATGCGTCTATTAAGGCTCAAGATGGGTCTACCCTGACAGGCAAGCCAGCAGCACTCTCAAATGGAGCCCTGATTTGGATGGCAGATGAGGAAGGGAAGGCTATAGCTCCTGAATGGACGTTCAAAGAGCCCCAATTCTTGCCTCAATCCTCGGAGGGCCAGGAAATGGGACAGCATCCAAAGCAAGCTCAGCAGGATATCAACCCAATCCATCCTGGACTCAAGACTACTAGCAAAGATCCTTTTTGGTGGTGAACGACACAAGATCGTTGCCAAGTTGCATGGATGGAGCATTGAGCGTCCCGAGAGAATGTTTGAGTGAACATCCCTGGAAATAGCCACACCCTGGTTTGGCCATGTGCGAGTCTCTTCAGTCCTTCTGGTTCATATGACGAATCACATATGGAGTACGGAGTAAAGAACTGTGTTTGGATCGGGTTGACCCGGAGGGTCTTGGTTTATACATTGACGTATGGTCGGAAACTTGTTGTTAGCTGGTCTCTGGAGTTTGATATACTCGATTTTGAGTTTTGATGAAATTCTATCTGGACAGGTTTAGTTTAGCGATTCCTAGAATTGGAAACAGAAATGTGTTTCTACCGCTACTAGGTAATAATAATGCTAATTGCCGATGAATGAGTGGTAGTTGTCGAATCAAGTGGCCATGATTGATGATTACGGAAGAATTGCGCACCGACCTCGACAGCATCATCGAAAAAAGGCCCTTCCTTACCTTAACCGACGCCACTTTTGCTCTATACTCCCCCGCCAACGCGCAATCTTTGTGTACTATCAGCTCTCTTCCTTCTCATTCTTGTTTCCATATATCAATTGCCAGATAAGATGGGTTCTTCGTCTTCAAAAGTCGCCAAAGGCGCAGCGCGAAAGTATCCCGCTCGAGCTCCTGGAGCTGCAGTCCCACAAGCAGTAGCACGTCAACCAAGGGCAGAGGCACCAAAACCAAAGTCAAAAACCCTGGGAAACAGCGCAAAAGACGAAGGTAGATGAATTGGAACTTCTTATGTCTATTGCAACCTCTAACTCATATCTGTAGCTGTTCGCGCCGATGCTATGGACCCCGATTTCCCAACCGGCGACTTCTCACGCCGTCTACACCAGATGGGAATCGCTGACTCGAACCCTACATATTCTCCCTCGTCTACAGCCGCGACCCCCCTCGGACCTTCAGCCCCCCCGGGACCTAGTTTTGCACCGAGTCGAAGCAACCCAACCCTCGTAGCGCTCTCAGCTCGAGATCGACTACAAGACGAAGCGGAGGAAGATTTCGCGAGCATGGGACGTGAGGGCCGACGATTCCTCGATATGAGGACGTTGGTGGATGCTATGAAGTTCCGCGATCGAGGTATACCAGAGAAGGAGATCGAGTCGAGATTAAGGATACAACCTGGGCTCTTGAGCAAACTTGGACAGGAGAAGACCTTTTCGCATGTGACGAGTCCGAACTGAGGACAAGACATGAATGAATAGATGGAAAGTCATCGCGATATCCGCAAGGAATGATGTGACAAGTGTATTACGATTGTACAATATCATGTTTCTTCTCGCTCAAGAAATAGCAATAAACGATACCCAAGAACATATCACCAAAGGTCTAGGTTGCCGCGACTTGTTTGCTTTTACCCAAAACCTACCTTGCATAACATGGCTCTCCCAAAGCTCTACCACGCAGCATGGCCACCATCCATGCGAAGGTCAGCACCCGTCATGAAGCTACTTGCATCGCTCAAAAGAAAGACAGCAGCACCACGATACTCTTCTGGAGTGCTTAGACGACCGAGCATATTCTCTTTGGGCCACTTCTCGCGACGATCAGGATAGTCGTTGAAGAGATTTTGAAGCATCTGGGTTAGAATGTAGCCGGGAGAGAGGGTATTGACACGGATACCGTATTCTCCCCATTCCATGGCAAGATTACGGGCGAGCTGGACAACAGCAGCTTTGGAGGGGTTATACACGCTGATAAAATGTTAGTAGCCGAACATCACGACCTGAAGTGGTACTTACGGTGCTAGCATGCCTTTGTTGGCGATAGTTGCACTCATACTGGCAATCATGAGAATACTTCCAGGCTGTTTAAGACGAATCATCTGACGAGCAGCTGCTTGGGCAGTCATGAAAGCCCCAGTAAAGTTGATGCTCATCATTCGTTCGGTCTCCTCCATCGAGTAGTCAATTGCTGGCGTTTCGTGGTTGATACCCGCAGCAGCGATGAGACCATCCAGGCGACCTGCGCCATTGGCGATATCTTCAAAAATGCGATTGAGATCTGGAACGTCTCTTACATCGACTCGATGGTAGTGAAGTGAGGTACCGAGTTCACGGGCTCGGTTAGAGACTTGCGAGAAGTTGGACTTGGGATCTTCAGCTGGTGAGGGCAATCTATCAACGGCATGGACTGTTGTAGTTAGAGTTTAGCAATTGATATAATCTCAATGGTCCTTCTCACCGGTAGCTCCGGCTTCAAGAAGAGCTTCAATCTGAACAAGACCTAAACCTCTTGCGCCTCCCGAGACGACAATGACTTTGTCTTTGAGGCTGAACTCTGGTAGAAGATGAGGCTGGCCGAGCGCCGCATTGCGCTGAGAAGGAGTGTTGTGAAATGTTCGAATAGCTACTGGGACATATCGCGTTGTTTGGTGAGGAAAAGCTTGTCTGGGGAGAGGCTGACGAGCCAGTGCTTGACGAATGGGAGAGAACTTGTTCATTGTGGAAGCTTATGAGGCTGGCGATACCACGGATGCTTACAGCTAATCTAAGATATACTACGTTCAACGGCAGCTTTGGGTGCTTTTGTACCAAAGTCAATAGCAGCCATTACATGCCATGGTCATGGCCATGAGGGGAATGCTCAGCATGGATAGATTCGAGATGTATCAGTGGCGGTTCTTGGTCACCTTTACCACACCCCGAAGAAGATGTCACGAGGGATCTTCATGGCCCAGAATGGACATCATCATCAATTCAGACATTGTTGAGGGTGTGTATGAAGAGAATGTGCCCCAGTCGACAGGCCAAGCTTTCCAATCCCCCGAGCCACTAGGACGTTATTGATGATCCCGGTGAGGCTCGGGTTTCCTTGCAGAGTTAAATCAGGTCCTGGCCGAGCGAGGATCGCCGTCAGCCATTTGACTCCCCAAGTCACCTCCTTGGCTTACACTGATCTCCAGCTGTAGGTTAAGCTCGGGGTGTAAGTTTGATGAGTATTTACTGTGGCATGGATATTGGCTGTCCTATGGCTCCAAAATAAAGTCAGAGAGATATCAACGCCGAGGATGCAAGTTACAGCATTTTAGGTGATGGTTGCGTTACGTGGGGAATCGGGCGGAGTCACCTCCGGATCTACACCCCGCCCCCAGCTTTTGAGCTTCTCCCTGAGAGCTCCAGCTGCATCTCAGCTCTCGAACTCAATTCGTCCTCCCGCAGTAGCTTTGGATCTGCCGTGAATTGGAATGTCAATTTTGATGATGGTGGTGGTGCGTTGGTTTGCTACGGCGGAGATGATCTTTTGTTGGTATTCTACTGTTGATGCATGGCCTTTCAGCTCTAGTTGTTGAATAAAGGAGAGTCAATCCGAGGCCTTGTACCGTCCAAATCGCCTGACTATGCGCTGGTTCTACGGCCAGCCTCTATATGGATACCAGTACTACACCACGTCACGCGGTATCGATGAAAAGAGAAATCCCGTAGAACGAGGCCCTCTTCGTTTCGCTTCCTCGGTGTGGATTACGCCGAGACAGCTATCACTAATATGATTTGCTTTGCTCAAAAATAGACTTACACAAGGTTCATCAGTTTGTGACGAATATCTTGGCTATTCCATCATCGATGATACATAACGTGGATACATATAGAAACACAACTGACTTATCATTATTATCTCTGATCAACAGCTGCAAATCCAATTGAGATCTCGGTCCCGGTGCACGCTCAGTTGAATTCTTAAACATGCTGGAACCGACATGGGCAGTATTGAGGATCAGTGGTTGGGGATGTGATGAGTTTGACAAGGGCCTTGCAACTAATTGGAGTCATTTCCCCATGTTTCTGTCGAAATCTATCACAGATACTCTTGCTTGTCCAAGATAGCGTCAACGTTTCTTGCGTGGACCAATATTTACATGCCATAAAGCTGGACTTTGGAGGAGTATATGATGGAAAGCGAGTGGGATAGAACGCTCTCGCATGCTGATTCTATCAATCAATACAAATTCTGTTACTATAACTACCGAAAAGAGCTTCTTACATTGGAAACAAGGCGTTGTGGACAATGCTCGGAACACCAGACTGCATTACTGCTTTATTGCCTAATATGGTAATCCGGAATCTTCACGATGCGATTACAAACATGAGACCCCGACTTGGATCACAAGTCCCCAATATTATACAAAGAGTCTAGAAGCATCTGACTGCTTGAATTTGAAGTGGCCGTCATGCATAAAGGTTACCCTACACTGAATTTGTCGTACACGTAAGCCACAGAATCCTGCAATGGCCCATCATGACTCCCAAGCGCAGTATCCTAGAGCTCTAAAGCCAGTTGACCTGCATCTAGATGTATTCCTGAGGAAGTCCAAATTGATTCTGATATTGGGTTTTCACTAGACTTTGCATCAGGGTAACTCACCTGTGAACGACCGCCTGTTCTGGTAGAGACCCCAATATTCTACCTACCAATGCGCACCCTGATAGATGGCTGGAGAACGAGGGCTATCTGTGAATTAATGCACTTTGTATTATTAAGAAGTGAGAACACTCGAGGCCTAGGTACGGTAAGCTTTTAAAGTAGTACATGGATCGTCAACGAAGCAAAGGAGTGACCGGTATCTAAATTATCATGAGAACTGCCAACAATCTGTGTTAAATCGAAAAATCAAGAGGATGCATTAACGCCTTTTTCCAAACCTCCAAACATGGCAGTATGCCGCTTTCGTTTCGCTTCGGTTCGCGTGTCCTCTGTGACGACCTCCAATGAGGCCTTCGTCAGCCGTCAACAAAAAGCTCAAAAACAGAAACACATGAACGAGATACGCTCTAACCACATGTATGACTCCCGAGCCCTTTAGCCTTTTGAAGTTGCCTTGTACCAGTCTTATGCCTTGTTTCATTTCCACCGCAGATGTGTTTGTGGTCTTCTAAGCACTGTCGATCCACTGGTAAACAGTAACCAACGTGGTATAGACCATGGCGATGAAGCCAACTACCATGACAACAATGTCGATAACCTTGGCCCTGGTTGTCTGAGCAGCTCCCTTGTAGTGCAAGTAGGCTGGGTAGATGTAGACTAAGGGAACACAGGCAAAGCTGCCAATCAATGCCACAAACTTATCCAAGTCACTGGCACCGATAATGCTGATACCCACACATACGCCAACAAGAAGGGTTCTGAGAGCATTCTTCTTCCACTTGATCGCGGCACTCTTCTTGCCAGTTGCACGCTCACCAAAAACCGAGGTCTCGATAATACGAGCAGCTGGGAAAAGCTGGACAGGGTCTCCGGCGAGAACGGCAATCGAATACAAGAACTGGACTGCGTTGACAAGAGGAGAATCCTGGGGAAAGTTGGATATGACCTGAATCTTGGTATCCTCACCAAAAGTCGCATAGCAGAGTGCTCCCACGGAGGTGAAGATGATCGTGATGATAAACATGACCAAGTAGAGGAGGTTAGGGAAGTGTTCGGGTCGCTTCATGCTTGACTGGATGGGCAAAATAAGTCCAATTCCTTCAAAAGTGAAGATACCTGAGCCAATGGTCAAAGTGAAATCCCTTGGGTTGAACAGCTTCACAGTTGAGTCCATGCCGCGCTGAGAAAGGGCCGCTATGTCGTAGTACCAGATGTAAACAATTCCAATCAAGATAAAGACATCAGCAAGAAGGGCGGCGGGTCCAAGTTTTGAGATGTTTCGGATCAGCGCAAGAGGAACAAGGGCGACCAACTGCAAAGCAATCAGACTGGGCACGTTGAACATGAACTCGCGGTGGTTGGCGGTCACGGCATCAAGAAATGCATAGAGGTTCTCAGCTGTAAAGATGAGACCAGCGCAGACAAATCCAAGCTGAGAAATAGCAATCGAAGCGAGGACCAGACTTCTAAACCGAGGGCCAACAATGGCTTCACCCAGTTCTCCATAACCGCCTCCGTAAATCTGACGACAGTCAAGAAGAAGACGGAAACATCCGCAGTTGACAAGAGACAGTACAATGAGGGTGATTGACGAGAAGAGGATGCCACCATTGCGGAACGCCTTAGGCAAGAACATAATTCCAGTTCCGATGAAAGCCTTGATGAGTGTGAAGAATGTCTTTGTGGTTGTAGCGTCGCCCGTCTTGCGCATTCGTTTAGAACTTCGTCTTCTGCCAAGGAGAGGTCGAAGCTCAGGCGGCTGTTCCACATCGCCGTCTTCTCGATCGTCAATGGCAGACTCGTCTTCGCTGTCGGCATCTTCAAGATCTTCGCCGGCAAAGCTTCCATATAGGTCGAGGAAATCGACAAAGTTCTTGGCAACAATGGTGTAGCCGCTCATGCGTCTCTGTCGGGCACGTCGCTGGAGGTGATACCGTCGAAAGCCGCCGGGCTCCCGCTGTTCGGAGTGGCTCAATTCGTCTTCGGCAGCGAGGGGAGGAGGTGTATGATGGGAGAAGGTGGCAGCGCGGCGGAGGGAATTGGCTCGAGCCTTGATCTTGAACATGTCGCGATGCATGTCGCCACCTTGTAAAAGGAGCGAAGATTCGACAGGATCTCCTGAGGCGTCATTGTTGTCATTGCTGGCAGAGCCCGAAGCGGAAGGGTTGGCTGGACCAAAGGCAACGTCGGGCTCGGCCGAGTAGCCATCTGGGAGATGTCTGTCGAGGATGGCAGCTTTTCGCTTGCCCGTCTCGCTGCCCAAGCTACTGGGTGTTCCGTCGAAATTGGCGAACTCGGCCATAATCGTGGGTTATCAAGACGAGTTTTACAGTCGTGACGTAGTTCCTGCAGTGCTTTACGGTGGTGCTGCAGAATAGAAAGGAAAACAGTAGATGGCAGGAGACGGAGTCTTAAAACGATCAATCACGAGTAGTCTTCAGCTGTGTTAGCCGTCACTGCAAGCGTCAACAGACATCCGCTGGCGATGAGAAAGGAAATTGTATAATTGCAGGGAAAACATTGAAGACTGCGAACGATGCATCGCCTCTGGGTTGGGTCGTTCGGTTGTTGTATGACAATCGGGGTCGGTGAATGTCTCTCCCGGTGGGCCTAGCTCCTTGAGGCTTGGGTCAGTGGGGTCCACGATCCACGTGTATCGAGAACACGCAAGTACTCGATACATTTTCAGCCCCATCTCACAACGACGAAATGCCGTGGTGTTCTATGAGACAAAGTAAAAGCTACCTGCGTGGAACGCTTTTGGGGGTACCTTGATGCAACCAACTGAACACCATGCTCGGCATTCATCCTTCCTGATTTGACATCACCGAAACTTCTAGAGAATACCAAGACTGAAGCCTCCAATTTCTTCGTCACCAGAGAATGACAATGTGCAAAATTGACGCCAAGAACTGTACCAGTGAAGCATTGCAGCGTCCCAAGGTTACACCGAGAATACACGTATGTGTTCACCTTGGTAACATGTTTTCTTATTGTTGTCCAGTTTGAGTTAATAAAGTGATGGTTGTGTCACTCAATTCATCAAGCAACAGAAGTTTATGGATATTGCCGACCTGAAAGGTTTGACATCGATGAGGACCGGATGCCCTGAATAGCTTGAGGCAAAGCACAGTCTTTGAAGAATTAGACAGTCATGCGGTTCTAATGTTCTACCCTGATCAAAGCTTGCAAGCTGTGAGGGCGAATCGGACAGCTAAGGCCAGCGCCTACGGGTTAACCGAAGAAAAGCCGGCTCAGTATGGCAAATTTTCTCCTCAGGCACGCAGTGCTAAACCCAATACGCTTGACGCGCCTGTCCTTTCGCAGCCACTAGAAAGCTCACTCATCAACGTCAAATTCGACCCTCAAACTCATCACAACCGCCCAAGATGAGCTTCGTCCACCTTAACCCTCGCCCCATGCTCGAGAAGCTTGTCGGAAACCCAGTTCTTGTCCGCCTAAAATGGGGTGAGGTCGAGTACAAGGGAACACTGGTTTCCATCGACAGCTACATGAACATTCAGCTTTCCGGCACCGAAGAGTACATCGAGGACAAGCCTACTGGATCACTGGGTCAAGTATTGATCAGGTATGACTTTTTGCTCATCCTCCCTTGTCAGAAACGCGATGCTAACCACGAATTACAGGTGCAATAACGTGTTGTGGGTGCGCGGCGCAGATGCAGGAAGCGACGCTGATGCCGCCATGACTGGTTAATCTACGCCAGCGGTGAAGGAATTGTGAGAAGGAGAGGAATGAGATACAATATTCTTGAAGTTAGGAAAGCTTTGTCTGATACGACTCTTATTCCCGGGGATCGACGCGACACCGCCTTTTCAACCATCATCAAGCCTACGTCCCAGGCTGAAATCATGTATTCACAGACGGCTCGCCGCGAGGCAGCACTTGTCGACTTGTTTTCAAAACTTAGATCTAAACTTCAGGCGGACGGCCCATGACGGCCCACAGTTTGGCAATGTTTGCTATAATTATAATCTAATTACAAACTGTGGAGATTACCTTGGTGTACCAAGAAACCGGTCTTTGAGTATGTTGGCCAGCGTTTAGCTTGGCCCTCTTCTGGAAGCAATCCGATGCCCTCCTAGTACTTCCAAACAATGCCCACACCAATGCCAGCAAAGATTCAGAACCCTTCTTGTTTAGGACCAAGAGTTATGATAGCACTTTTTTTGCGGTAAGCGCCTCCCGTCGTCGCCGACATGGGTGCGTTGATATGCCGAACTGTCGTACCTCGTAGGGATGAAAGCCAATGAGACCAGTTGCGTGGAGCTCTTCTTCTCAAGACTAGTAAGTCAAACCACCATCGAGCGTCGGGATGTTGACAGTTTTCAGGCAATTTGAGAAAGCTAGAAGAATTGGTTAGCAAGGACACAGAACCAATTGAGCTGAATGATGGACATCTCAACTTACTCGATGAAGCCTGCGACATCGTCTGTTCCTCGTGGAAAATCCTCCTTACTACCCGTCCAGAAATCACCTCCGTCAGGCAGGCGTAAATCAATAGAGCTCTTTAGGAGCCACAGTGCGTCGTTCTTCTCAGGTTCTTGAATAGTTTCAAGCCGCCTGTTTGGAGGCTTCGCCCCCATCTCCCCGGTAGACGAGACACACAACTCCGGAGGATAGTCTGCATCTTCATCAGAAGACTTCAAGAGACTCGATACACTATCTGCAGGCTGAGCCTCACCCCGAACTGCTTTCCAAAGGCTGATAAAGTCGGTACCGTTTTGGTGGCTCTTCATGGCTGACAGGGGCAAAATACATGTTGAATTGTTTATGGGAACTTTGATTGTCAATCCTGTTGCGGTTCTGATATCGATCCCTAAGTCCGTGAAATGTATCGTACGCTTATCGTCTTTCTCAAGCGGAGCAATGAGCGGGCCCAGCTTGATGTCCGTCGTGACCGTCAAGTCATTTTTCAACTTGAATCTGAGTTGAACTTTTCCGCGCTGTGACACCTTGACCTGGTGACCTTCGGCTTCATTCAGATTAAGATACGGGGAGTCAGCTACTTTCCCCCTCGTAATCTTGCCGAGCCATAGCATTTGTTGTACCATGAACTGTTGCGATGCCCTCTGGAGTTTTATCCCTCCAGCTTCATCGTTGCTAGACTCACCAGCATCACCTTTGTCCCCGAAAGTCTCGATGAATCTGTCCCGCTCCGGCTGTATCATTTCATCGCCTCTTGCAGTCTCCAGTGAGGCGGCAATCCAAACACCTTCGTCAAGTTCCTGCAGAAACTCCACCCAAGCAACCTTACCCAATAACCAGCCACATAGTTTGGGTACCGTGTCTTCAAATAGTAGTTCGGCCTGTTGGCGTCTGATTATCGATAACGGTGGGCCTTCGGTCTTTCCACATCGTTCAAGGGCCAGTTTGAAACGATATGGGGGATGCACAGCAAGTGGTTTGGTCTCGAATAAGGATGAGGGCATGGGCGAGTATGGCTGGTTCCCTGCGATTGCAGAATTGCTTTCATCTAGGGCAAACTCTGGCAGTACAGAGGAGGAGTTGGAACCAGTCCAGATCCGCTCGAGCAGAAACTTCGGCAAGTTTTTGATGTAGCTGTTGATGACAGCATTCTGGAATGAATGAACACATTTGAGAAACTCCTCGTTGAAACTTCTCACGTCACCCTTCCATTCAGGGGGGTGTGCAGCGTCTAGAGGATTTGGCCCAACAACCAAACCGCCATGGCACCGATGAACGCTGGCCGCAACGGAGAAGAACGCCATGTATTGAGTGACCTTGTTCCTAAGCCTGCGAGCAAAATCGAACGACTCACCTTTCCGGATAAAGTCGTAAACCTTCCTCCATCTTTCCATCGTCTTGTCCGAGGGCCCCCAGTTCGTTGACGTTAAGTTTGCCCTTGGGTCGTCGTCAAACCGTTCGTTTTCTTCGAACATGTCTCGAGGTCTTTTCTTTGAGCCATCGTCTATTGATTCAAGCATCGGTTGAGATATGCCCTGGTCGGAGAGAGCACTGTACGAGAGATGCTGATCTAGCACAGCTCTTCTGTCTACTGAGATAGTGAATGAAGGGAGTGCATACCCTTCTGTTCCGGCTGACCGAGTTTCTGACGATACACTCTTGCAATTCATTGTCTCAGAGGTATTTATCTTCGTTGTGTAAGCAAATTCTGCTTTTGCAACCTGTAGACTCTCGAAGTATCCTGCTTTTTTCAAAGTTGCCTCTGCTTGGGTGTGGAGTTCGACACACAAAGCCTGGCGTGGTGTAGATGAAATGTCATGGCTCGAAAGTAGACGAATTGCAGTGTCCATGTAGACCCATGTGGCAACCCATGGGTACCAGAAGACCTGGCCTTGACTCGATATGCTTGGATTTCTCGCAAAACTACCAGAATGAAGATGTGGAATTATGATGGCGTCGTAGCTGCTGTTTGGAATTTGTACCAAACGAGGGATGCCCACTTCGTTCAAAAGACTACAAAGATTAGTAATTTGATTTTAAGGAGTCTCATAAACATACGATTTAGGTGGAGTTTGCCGCCGAGATGGTTGGCAGACCCAAGCGTAAACATGCTGTCCAAGACTAGCCACAATCAACGGTTGAATTGTTTCCAGCCAACTATCAAACAGCTCCTAGAGTTGCGTCAGCAATACAGTGACCATAGTTTCAGAAATTCGTACTCTTGATCGTTGCTTGTGCTTGGGAGCCAGTAGTGGCCAGTTGAAGAGTTGATTAAAGCTGAAGAGATTCGCCAGAGACGTGATAGAGGCATCGCACACACCCGTTTCCATTGCAACCATTAAAGTCAGCACACTTCTAACCAAGCTGCTGGTAGCCCGGATGCCACTCAGTATATCGGTGCCATCGTTGATGCTGCTAATAGGTGGCTCTTGTCCGCATAGAGCGAGTACTGAATAGCCATTGAGCCAGGACTTCGCAACAGCCTGAGTGGAGGCCCCAGCAATATATGTCTCGCGGCTCGCCTCCTTCAGCTTGTCTTCCTCACTCCAAACCTCTGTGCGGGTGTAATCCTACCACCTAGCGAAAAGAAGATTGATATGGGAATTGACGTCGGATGGTGGCGTGGTAAAGCAGCCGTTGGCTTTGGTCCAGAGGTTCGTTTTGCATCGCAAGAAGACACGTTCTTCCTCGTAATCGACGCTTATGACTCCATGTTTCCCCCCACGTTGGCGATTAAGGAGGGTGCGAAACCCGAAAAAAGCAATAAGGCAGCGCTCGGTTTGATCAGTGACGGAATTGTGAAACCGCTGGGACAAAATGTTCTGTTGGCCGCTCAACTTGCTGAAATCTGGCACAAAACTTCCGTGGATTGTGAAAACCTTGTGAAGAGTAGCAATCTCAGGATATCGCTTATGCAGTATATAGAGAAACATTCCAAGGAGTGACTGTGGCCGTCCTGCATTCTTCTGCACCCGTTTGAATGGGTTTCTTGGCGCGGATGTTGACCCAACGTAGCGGACAGTTATCCGGGTGGTGGGATCACTGCATTTGAGGAAAAATATCCAGTCTTGTACGCTGTTCTCGTACCCGTGTAGTCGAAGCTCCTCAATTATTTGGTGAAACTGCCTGGCTTCCATCGGCCAAGATCAGAAATACGCAACGGAGCCTGCTTCAAGCCTTGGGGACAATTTTGTGCATTGTTCGATTTTGATGATCTTTGCTAGCTGATCGTCACTTGTTAGCATTGGATGATTGAGCCAGTCGCGCATGGCGGTTCCGACTCCGTCATCTTCTCCACATGAAAGGATTCTATGGGCAATTAGTTCATCAATATCTGTTGCCAAGCGGAGTTGGGTTCGTAGAAGCTGCTGAGGAACACGCCCATCTCCCAGAGAAGACACGGAGTAGCTTCTGCATCGGGCAATTATCTTCATCCGCTGTCGTACTGCGCCTCCAGAAAAGCTGGCGGACCTTCTCTTCGACGAGAAACTGGCCATGATGGTTAATGACGTTGGCGCTGACTTGATGCTGCTACGCCATTTGCAAAGAAATTAAAGCAGGCCCTGGCGACTTGCAATCGCGGTGCAAGTGTGCAGTTACGAGATAAGTAGACAAGGGGAAGAGGTGATTGACTTTGATGAGGTGAAGAGTTAGATGAGGCTTGAATTTATATTTGTATTCTTTATGGAAAAAAAAAAACAAAGGCAAAAAAAAAAGTGGTGGTAAGCTTGGAGGCTACCGATATATACATTCAACGTCAAGAATTTCATAACAAAAGTCAAGGTGGCCGAGTGGTCTAAGGCGCTGCATTCAAGACACGGTCTTACCCAGCTAACTGGGGCATTCTGCAGTATCGAAAGATTCTTGGGTTCGAATCCCAACCTTGACAACATTTATATTTTTGCCTGAAGTGTGGCATTGTATAATATCACTCATATATACTACGTGCTGTAGCATTTCTGTAGAACAGGTCAAGATGGCCGAGTGGTCTAAGGCGCTGCATTCAAGACACGGTCTTACCTAGTTAACTAGGGAGTTCTGCAGTATCGAAAGATTCTTGGGTTCGAATCCCAATCTTGACAAAGAATTACTTTTTAATATTTCTTTTATTTCTTTTACTGTTAAGTGGTATTTATAAATAACATTAGTTCCTTTATAACTACGTTGCTGCACATGGCAAGACGTCAGATTTATAGTTAGGTTGTTTCCTAATACAAACAAGCTGCATTTAGTACTACAAAATTCCCCAAGACCAAAGTCATAGTAGAAAACCTTCGTTACATCTCATAATGACTATCTTTTATAAACTGTATGTAATTATAGTCCTATAATCGAATTGTCATTGTGCGATCACATAGACAATGAAATGTAAAATACCTCGACTTTTCCTCCATGCTCTTGACTGACTTATGTCAATAGCTGGAGGCCACGAAAGCTGTCATGTCTGGCTCCTTGCTGTTGCTCTAGCTGCGGCATTATGACCGAACACACAGAACAAAGTCATTATACTGGTGTCTAAGTAAATGAAAGTATCGGGCGACAAAAACCAAGTCCACTAAAGAGACAACAAGAGAACATATCAAAGAGGTATTCAGCAGCCAAGTTCACAGGAGGCTGCTCGTGGTGTGCAATATGATGCCTGAATTTGAGACTTCAGGCGGTCATCCTCTGAAAACTCCTGTAAACCACCCTCTTTCTCGGGGCATTTATAGGTGGCAAATGGTTCCGCGAGCAATGTTGACTGGCTCCGAGGAATCCCAACAGTGGGTCTCTGAAAGCGGGGGTGAGGACTGGGGCCGCCGTTCCTAAGTGCCGCGAATCTGGGGAAGCGGGTCTTTAGCGGACTTAATGGAGACGCTTCAGGGGGCTCGAGGACCCTCCCTCTCCATGCTAGCGCCAGTGATTAATGGACGGCACGCGACTTGTAAAAGTGCAATGAATCGCTGTAAGTTGTAGGGGGGAGAGAGGGTTTGAAATACACGACGGAAGTACTTGGGAGGAATGTCACTGACAAGTCATCCTGCATGGAGGAGCGCAAGTAGCGGGCGGCCAGACGCACCGTTTCCCTGTCTGGCTCCTGCATCTGCCCTCCGTTCCAAGTAACTGTGCCGCACATCGTTGTTTTTGGAGCATTAGGTACCTGGGGTGCTGTTAAGATTATTGAAATTGGCACGACGGAGATGCGTATCGTTGCGCACTCAACGACTGTAATGCACTGAACATGAGATTCTTATCCCTCTTGATCAATTGTCTCTGAATACTGGGCTGACACTTGCATTTTACGCAACACACGAAACGAAATAGGGTCGCATTCGTTGATTTTACTGCGTAGAAAACATGCCACTTCCTGCTTGCGTCTACCGGCGGGGTATGGAGTTTCAGTCACCCAGTGTCGGCTCCAATTTCTTTGATTTAATCTCATTTGATTTGCCTCCCTGCACACCTCGTAGTCACATTTCCCTGTATTCTACTCCGTACTGCTACGCAACGTGACCACTTTGCTGAACCAAGAAGTGCAATCTTCTTCACAGCGAGGTACTGTTTTTAAATCAAGTTTGAAGTCTGATTGACAGCCGAAACTTCTGGATCAGCTGTGAGAGATTGCTTCGTTGCCATTTCTCTCAATCCGGCATGACACTGCACATCTTACTACCCAAGACAACCAAACCGACAAGCCACCATCTCGCTTGGAGCAGCTGAATCTCGACTTGAAGCGACCCTCCCGCAGCAGAACCTGAATCTCCTGGATCGCCCCCTGCTCTCCCCCGCGTCAAACGACAATGACCTCTGAGGCGTTCGATGGCGTGGCAACCTTCACATGGGAGTTTCCCCCTCGTCGCATGTATCTCTCCGCCTAAGCTGCCCTGCCCTGCGCCTCTCAATAGGTACTTGACTGTTTTCAGAACCGCCTCGACCAACCGTGAGCAGCGAGCTATCAAGTCACGAGGGTCGAGGCTCGAAGTAATGGAGGGCATTGACCTAAGGAGCAGCGAATCATCATCTGTCTCGGCCTGCGGGAGAGTTTGAGGTTGGGGGGAGATTGCAAGCCATCCGCATTCAAGTGTAACCTTGTCGGTCAGCACAGTATTTGTCTTACTATGTACTGCCATTTGCAGCGATCCATACTCACATGGACAAGTATCGCCCCGTCAGTTCTCACACCTTCGCCTTGACCATTTGCTTGTCTCCTCGCCTCGATGTCGCAGTCTCCCTACCGTGCAGGTTGATCATCCAAGCGCTGTTACCCCGCTCGATCTTGAACAAGCATTCAATCAATCATGGCTGCACGTATATAATAGAGTGAGTAGCCATTTCCGACTCAATTCTGTTTTCTGACTCTTTCATCCCAATCAAATCAATCCTCCAAACACTCATCAACTTAAACTTTCTTGAGACTGCCTATCCTCCTGACAACTACAACGCTTTTTGACACCTCTCATACGCAACCATCAGATTCGGTCGAACACGTCGATTGGATCAATAAACAGTGAGTAAAATCCCCCAAAAGTACAACCAAGCTATACCTGACACTCATTGTAAGACTTTTAAACATCCCCCCCACAAATACACAACATGCCTGTCCGCGTTCCCAAGCTTCCCGCTGCCAAGCCCTCAGAGATCTTCTGCATGGGTGCGGCCGGTGTTGGCGTCTTGACACCTCTCTACCTCGTCATGCCTGGCGCCGAGGAGCGTCTCTCCAACCAGACCAACAAGTGGGCTCCACGATGGGAGAGGAACGTCAGCTACTTCATTCCTCCCATGGAGAAGGGCGTCCAGCGCATCGAGCCTCCCGTGTCCAGAATGGTTCAACGTGTCGAGGACCGTCTTCCTCTTGAGAAGATGGCCAAGTCAGTCGACAAGGGCATTCGAAGTGGTATCGCTCGATTCAATGGCGAGAATAAGCCCTAAGAACATATTTTATCTGTTTACGGCCTTGACCTGAGACTTTGCCAGGCGGGTGTCTTTCCTTTGTACATTATCATTAGCATACCCCGGGTAGATGACACATCGTTCACGAAAGCCCATACATGAATTGAATGATCTTATCTTCACATGCACTCTTCTTTACTTCGTGGTGACTTGTGCCTCGGTGATACCTCTCGTTGTTCATTGTCTGTGAGGGTCATTTAGGTCTTGATCACACCATCGTGTTTCCCTGTCTTGTCATTCTGTTACTTCAGCCTGTTCATCCCATCGATTTTGATCTCAACCTGTCGATTGCCCCAAAGAGTATTTCGTCTTTTACGATGTCGGGATTTAATCCTGCACCTCGTTGAGCGCCCTGATCTTTTTCATGGTTAATTAATCTCTCTGTCGTCATCCGCCCGGTCTACGTTATGTGTACGTAGACCCAGCTGACACTCTACAGATTCTGCGATACGATGTCCATCGACTACTCATGCCGTTTCTACTTCACATATCGCAATACTTAAATATAAAGACGAGGCCCGCGAGCGACCACAACCCGTATCCATTGCGGTGACGCGACACTATAGTGCCTGGCCATATCGTGTCAATTGTGCTAATGATGATAAGAATTCGGTTTACGATGTCGATATCCCTCAAACCCTTGCGCCATACCCATTACCTATCATTATCCAAACCCTATATCTACCGTTGAAAGCATGTCTGTCTTGAGAGATACCACCCGGCCTATATGTGATGTTATGAGGCTCAATGCATGTCGTGATGAGTGGAACCTCGGTGTGACGCATCCTGGCCCGATAGCTTCAATCTAACGACCGACCCCAGTTGAGTCTTTGTGGATACACTAGTACACGAACAGTGTTCATAGAAGTGCAATGGGCCGACACCTTTTCCGAGATATCGTGGCCGTAGCGCTAAAAGACCAAGTCAAGTGGTGAGATAAGGCTCTTCTGCGATCTCTTTTCTTTACAGTCGCGCCGCCTTAAGCGAGTCAGGATACTTGGAATCAACACCACGCCTCCTCCATCAGAATGACCATCTTACTTCGTGGATCCGCCTTCATCACAGGCGCAGCCTCCGGTACGTTCCCGCTATTTGCCCATTACCATCGCCCCGCATTTCACTATACGCCATCGCGTGCCATGGCCGAGACGGACTTGGAGCTACTCATTTAGTGGGTTGTTAGAGTCTCCATTGCTGATATGATCCTCATTAGGTATTGGACAGCAGACTGCCACTGCCTTCGCACAGCATGGAGTCACAAAGCTAGCATTGGCCGACATCAACCAAGAAGCACTATCTATATCCGTCGGATCGTTGAAGAAACAGTTCCCCAATGTCCAAGTTCTAGCGGTGCATCTCGATGTTCGTGACTCTACGCAGGTCAAGGAAGGCATTGTCAAGATAATCGGCGAGTTTGGTCGTCTGGACATTGCTGTGAACAATGCCGGTATCAGTGGCAGTGGTCGAAAGACACATGAGTTGGAAGACGACGAGTGGCTTAGAATTCTCGATGTGAATTTGCAGGGTGTATATCGATGTCAGAAAGAAGAACTTGATGTCATGGTAAATCAAGAGTACGTCTACCAAAATATCTTGAATCCAAATGGTGGAAGAGCTAAACCCTCTCAGAGATTTGGGACCTCGGATTGGCCGTGGAAGGATCATCAATGTGGGAAGTATGTTTGCTGTTGTTGCACCAAACAACCAAGACCATACTGCCTATACAACTGCCAAACATGGTATGCTGTGCAATACCTCTGCGGACCGCAGTTCGTCCAAGCACTGACAGACTGCTAGGGATCATTGGCTTGACCAAGGCTGACGCAAACTCTTACGGGCCTTTGGGCATCCGTATTAATGCCATATGTCCAGGCTACGTCGAGACGCCTCTACTCACGAATATCATGAGCCGCGATCCGGACTCACCACTCGCAGTGGACTTGGCAAGAACCCCTTTAAAGCGGCTCGCCACTATGGAGGAGGTGGCCGATGCTATAGTCCTGTTGGCTTCTCCCATGAATAGCTATATGCAAGGCGCCAGTATGATCTGTGACGGAGGGTTTACCAGTAACTAGACACTCGTATCGCCGGACCAAGATCTATAACATATCTCCCCGATCTAGGATGGCATCACCTGAATCATGCATGCATCTAAAATGCAGGACCTGAACTACTATCGTTCAAGTCATGATTAGCCATTTTTACCCTACCGGTGGTGTGTCGTTTAGCCCCTTTGGTTTTGAAGCACCATGCCTTCCCTTTCATCCATAAGACTCTCTTGAGTGATCTACCTTGCGTCTTTATATCGTGCTTCGACTGAGCTAAACAAACCGATACAAGTGAGGGTATTGCGAAATTGCTTTGTTGGTTTGGCAAAAGCCCATACCACAGCGGTTTGATTTAGGCATATGCAGATAGTATCCTCAAGACACCTAGTTTTAATATACAATTTCGTATAGATACAGACTTATTCATATCCCGCAGACATAAATAGCAAAATCAACTCTGCAAATCCAAAGTAAAACAACAGAACATACCAAGCGTGAACGTCCTTGAACACCTTGCAGAAGAGACAGTAACCCGACAATAGCACCTAACCAAAATTAAAAAAGTCAAGAGAGTAGTTTCTCTGTTCGTCGTTGCTCCCGTCATTCAGACGTGTTGTTTTGCCCACATTCGGGCCATATTCGTCCATCCTTCCTGAACCAACGGTCCCAACGTTGGTACTCGTCCAGTTTGTTCCGATATGAGGGAGCTTGCTGGATGAAGGCTGATGCATACCACCCTCGCTGCTCCCAAACTTTGGGGGTTCCTTGGCTGAGCTGAAAGCAGCCATTCCTGACATGATACCAGTTGACATCGCGGCACTCTGATTCAACACTGAACTGGCACTGAGACCAGCAGTTCCGGCAGACCAGTCTATGGCACCATGAAATTGACCTTGTGGAAAAGAAGGCTGCATGTTAGGCAGGCCCCAACTGTCAGGTAACGGGTGACCGAGGTTCGCGGCATTGAGTGTACCGACCATGTGGCCTGGAGCAAGGTCGGGATGATGCATATTGACCGCGTTCGCCCCCACCAACGTGAGGCCAAGTTGTTCCGGCTGGCTGTGCATATTCATAGGAAACATGGTTGGATCAAGCGGCGGTTGGCTTTGTTGACCGTACGGCAGGGATAGAGGTGGTGCCGGTTGCGATGTCATACCGAGATATGACGGCTTCGATGAGGCATAGTCTGAGGTCTGTCGGTGAACAGAAGGCCGTCTCTTCTTAGGAGGCTGATTGAAGTCGGTATCGGCTTCACGCCTGACAGGGACAATAGGAACCGATGTATTGCTGTCATAAGAGACGCCGCTTCTCGCACTACTGGCGCCAATACTAATGGTCTGCTGGCCTGCGCTGCCGCTGCGCGACCGTGAAACGTCAGTCATACTGCTCCGGATCTGCTCAAGTACAGCCTTGAGCAAGTCATCCATCCTGCTAGCCGGATGATATGTAGCGCTCATATCGCCAACAGCATCAGATAGAATCTCAAGATAGCCGATATACGTCTGGCGATTTGGCTCATCGCGCTGGTAGGCGAGTGCAGCAATCAACGCGATTGATGCAGTACCCGCATGCTGGATTCCCGTGATGAAAATCTTTCGTCCGTCGAATCTTTGACGATGCTGCCAGAAAATCCGGGCCACGCGTATCGCTTGCTGGGTACATATGCTGCGGGCCAACGATGTGCGGCTCCCATGGACGACGCGTTGACGGTCATCGGTAGGCATCGGCGAACCCTCAGCAGTGAAATGATGCCTGGGGCTCTCGGATTCTGCTTTTCTGTCGCTTTCAGGACTTGGATGCGATCCAGTACTCGAACTGTCGCCCGAGATTGAGCCATATTTGGCCCATGGTCGATGTAGTAAAATCATAGTTACGTGATATTGTTGATGTAATAAGAAGAAACTGTAAGGAGCTGTCTTGACATTGCTCGGCTTCCATGCCATGCGGTCGGGCAATCGCCTATACCAATTTTGAAGTTGCCTGTCGAGATTGATGACCTGCAGATATCTGTTTTCTTCGGCTTCATTAGTCGCAAATGCGCCGGTCTGTTCCGCCGCCTTGTTGGAGTTGCTCAGATCACGTATTTCGACGATTCGTCCGGCCAATTCCATCAACTCAATGAGCTGCTCATAAATTTCGGTTGTCAACTCTACCTTGGGAGCATCGAAGCCGAAAGAAGCGAGCTGGGAAAACCGGTTTGATAAGAGATCAACGTCTTGGCTTTTGATAGCCAATGGCCTGCCCAGAAATAGTCCCCAATATCTGTCATAGATCACACATGCCTGCATGACCATGTTTCGAATTTTTGTGTCTTGTTCAGACATGTTGCTGGTGCAATCTAAATGGAGGCCAATATCGAAAGCAAGGCGATTTGCCATTCCTAGACACAGTTAGCGGGAAGAAAATTCAAAAAACATGGACAATAATCAAGACTCACCAGAGTACATCCAGCCGGTGTTATCTCTACCGACACCGCATTCAAGATCTCCAAGCAACAGTAAGGCCTGAACACTAGGAATCCCACCAGGACGCTCGAGCTCGATATCAAGCATGTGCTTGGCCTCTCTATGGAGAGAACTTTCTCGTGGACTCAGCGTTATCTTACGCATATCATCTCGGTCCATATCGGCCACACGATACCCCATGGCCAACACTGCGATGTGAAGAAAATGAGAGTAAAACTTTGAAGACTTTGATATTCGGTCAGCCTCGAAAGAATCTCGATCGATGATTTGAATAACAGAATTATAGTAGTGGAAGAATCCATCAACAAGATAGTCGTGTGTCTCCGAGCTCAGCGATTGGATGATCTTCTCTGCTCTGCGGATTTGTTCAGGCGGCTCACGCGTATATGATAGGCTTGTTGATTCGGCATAAACATGGCTGTTGGCTGTGGGCCCAAAGAAACGCAGTCGTCCGGAGATTTGGTCAAATGAGAGGTTGCCTTTGGTCGACAGAAGTCGATGGATGATGTCCTCTTGCTTAGGATCCAGAATGCGAAATGGTGAATCATCATTGCAACGTGAGTACCCTGGCTGTTTTTCACGCGAATTTGTCGACGTAAGTTCGCTCTCACGTGTCGCGAGATCGTCGTCTGGATAGTCCGGCGGAGAGTGGTCTTCGCTCGCTGGGGACTTGGAATCAGGTTGCGGGGATGGGTCAGTATTCCCCGTCGCAGTGGCTATGGTATCTTGCACATCGTGCCTTGTTTTTGGAGGATGAGTCGCTGGAGGCGGCACCACACCCTTTTCCAAGAGCAAGCCTTCAAGCATCGAGATTCTGTCCGATAATGAGGACATAAATGCCTTGGATATAGGACTTCAAAATTTCATTAGCCTTGGCTCATGATGGGGCTGAAACACATGAGCTCATACCGTCTTCGCTCATCGTCATTTTTGATGATGCACTCTGCACCTGACTTTGCGCAGGCGGTGCATTCGGTCTGATTCTTAGGTACAACGCAGCGTATCCTTCTGTCGCGGCATGACGCACAGGCGACAGATGCGCGATGTCGTACTTGTTGCTTGCTTGTGTTACGCACGGAGTTGCTTTTGGGGGAGATATTCTGGCTGCTCGCATCGAGATTAGGGGCATCTTTTGCACTGGCAGAAAGAGCCATGGTGACCTGCGCGCAGCTGAATACAGCTAGTCCCAGAGCGGACTCACTGTTTGTGAGCCTGACGGATCTCGGTTACCGAAATTGGATTGGAAAACGTCTGGGCAAGTGTTGATAAGGAGAAGATTTTGGTTAGGAAGCGGAGTTGCAAAATGGGAGCTGGAACCCGGGCCTTAGCCTGGTGCTGGAGCTTGGACCTTTCCCCACGCTGCGATGTGGAGCTAAGGATGGTCCTTAACGGTACAGTGGGCGTGCGAAAGTTCCGACACATGACCAAAATTAGCCCTTTTTCTTTATTTCTTAATATATAGTTATTAAAATTTAGTATAATATTAAGAGTTTCATTATTTAAGAACTAATTAATTTAACTATTACTTAAACTCTAAAAATATATAATATATATTTTTAAAGTATTTTATTTTTAAGTTTTAAAAAAAGTAAATATAAAAATTAATTACTAGTTTTTTAAAGCCTAGTTATTAGCTTATTAAGCTTATAAATAAAATATTATATTTATATTAAATTAAAACTATTATTAGGCTATTTAAAAATATAATAATAATATAAATTTATATTTTAATTAATTTAATATAAGACTTTTAAAAAGCTAAATAAAAAGAAATTTCTTAAAGAATTATTAAAATTAAGCTTATTATTATATCTTTTTTTTTTTCCCTTACCTTTAGCCTTATATAAGGCTATTAAGCTTTTTAGCCTGTTTATTAATAATTTAAATAATAAAACCCTTATAATATATTATTTCTTAATTTAAATTATTACTTTTTTATTAATTTTACTTTATTTATCTTTATATATAAAGCTAATTAATTATATACCTTATTATATATATTTAATTAATTAAAGTTAATTTAACTTTTATTAAATAACTTATATAAAGTAAACTTAATATAATTCCTTTAATATATTTTAACTTTAATAGAATTTTTATAACACCCTGCCTTTATATTATATTTATCTTAAACCTTTATATATAAACTCTCTATCCTTATACTCTTATAATTTAAGATTATAGCTAGGCTATTATTAATTTAAAAGTAACTTTTTTATAATATTAATTACTTTTATAAATATATTAAAAAGCTATTTTTTATATATAAATAAGTTACTTATAAAAGTGATAAAAAAAGCTATTTTATTTAATTAAAAATAATAACCTTTTTTTAAGGCTATTTTTAAATTTATAAAACTTTATAATTTATTATTAAATTAAATTAAAATTATAACTAGTTATATAATAAATATAATTATATAATTATAAGCTATTTTATAAAAGTATTAAAATAATATAATTATTATATTATTAATAAAAAGAATTAAAAAAAAGAAAATTATATTAAATAATATACTTTAATATAATAAATAAATTTAATATATTATATTATAAAGGTTAATTAAGAAGTAATTCTTTAAATAAGTTAAAAAAAGAAAGTTAATTTAATTATTAAGATATAATTAATATTAATATTACTTAATTAAGGTAATAATTATATTATTAAGGCAGATAAATCTTATTTAATTTTAACTTTTATAATATAATATATTTAATTTATTTATTATAAAGTATATTATTTAACTTAATTTATTTTAACGTTTCTTATTAATAATAAAATAGCTATATTACCTTAATATTATAAAATAGCTTATAGTAATATATTTATATTTATTATTTCTTTTTTTCTTTTTTTCTTCTCCCTTACCTTTAGCCTTATATAAGGCTATTAAGGTTTTTATCTTTTCTATTAATAGTTTAAATAATAAGATTCCTATAATATACTATTATTATAAAATTTAAAAATAAATTAAGTTTATTTACCTTAATAATATAATTACTACCTTAACTAAGTAATACTAATATTAATTATATCTTAATAGCTAAAGTAACCTTCTTCCTTTAACCTATCTAAATAAATACTATATTTAATTTATTTATTATATTTAAATATATTATCTAACTTAACTTTCCCTTTTAACCCTTCTTATTAATAATATAATAGCTATATTGCCTTAATATTTATATATAATAACTTATAGCTATATAATTATATTTATTATATAACTAATTATAATTTTAATCTAGCTATTAGGCCTATTATAAAGGTAATTAATAAAAAAGAACTTTATATAATATATATAATAGTTATTATTATTATAAAGAACTTCTTATTAATAAGTAATTTTAATTTCATTAAGATAATTATTATTAATTATAATAAAATTTAATTAATTAAAAATATTAAAGAAGAAATATTATATTAATATATTAAATTTTAATATAATTAATAATAAGTTATTAAGTTTTAAAATTTAAGAAATTACCTTAAAAGAAGATTATTTTTTTAAATTAAATAAACTGGTTTTTCTTATTACCTTTATAAGCCTAAATATAGTTATATATAAAAAGTAGCTTTTTAATATATTTATAAAAGTAGCTAATAGTAAATAGCTGCTTTTAACTTAATAATAGCCTAGTTATAGTCTTAGATTATAAGAGTATACCTAAAGGTTTTAGGATAAATGCAGGGTAAAAGCAGGGTTTTATAAAGTAAGTATATAAAGGTTTATATAAGTTATTTAGTAAAAGTTATATCTATTTTAATTAATTAATTATATATAATAAGGCATATAATTAATTAGCCTTTTATATATAAATAAATAAAGTAAAATTAATAAAAAGCAGTAATTTAAATTAAGGAGATCTCTTCTTAGATATTAAATCTAAAGAGGAAGATATTTATTTATATAAGTTAGTTAATAAAAGTTAAATTTACTTAAAGTTATAATATAATTAATTAAATAATATATACAATAAGTATATAATATAAATAAGTATATAATATAAAAATCTTAAGCTTTTTAAAATAAATTAAAGTAAAAATATAATAAATTATTTAATTAAATAAAATTAACTACTATATTTATCTCTAAAGGTCTTAATACCTTCTTAATAAGTTTTTATATTATACTTAATCTTATTATGTATTTTATAATAGTAAACCCTTAATTATATTAAACTTCCTTAATTACTATTTCTTAATAATTTAGCTAATACTAATATATTTATATATATTAATTAAGTAAATCTTAATTAACTTATATAATTATATTCCTTTTATTTTATAAATATATCTTTTTACCTTATATTATTAGCTAAGTATATTATTTACTTATTAAAGCTTTTAATTCTTAACCCTTAATAAGGCAGTTTTATATATATTTCTCTTTATTATTTTATTAAAGATTAAAAAGGTTTAAGAATTAACTTTCAAAAGCTATTATAATTTCTTCTAATTTATTTTTAAAGATATATAAAGTATAATTTAACCTTAAGGATTATTTATAAGATTCTTAAAAGTATAAGATTTAATTTATTCAATTACCTTTTTAATAAGTATTAGAATTTATACTTATATATTAAGCTTTAATATTATAATTTTTAAATTAAAGAAAATAAAATTAACTTTTTAAAAACCTCTTTTAATATTTAACCTAATTATAAATAATTAAAAAATAATATAAAAGGCTTAAAAAAACTTAATTTTAAAAATATAAATTATAAACCTTTTAATTAATTACTTTATTTCTTAATTATATACCTTTTTTAATAGCTTAAAATACTTAATATTAAGAGGCTAAAAAAATATATATATAAAATATAATAATCCCTATATTAAACTACTATTTTCTTATTAATTTTATTATATTTATTTTTATATATAAGGTTAATTAATTATATACCTTATTACAATTATATGCCAAAAGTCTAACAACACTAACATATCTACCTTACTTTAGTTAGTATTATTAGATAACCTTAATTACTTTAATAATAAGACTTATATACTTAATAACTTCTAAATAATAATATAATTTTAGTACTAAAATAAGCAGAAATTGCTAAAAAAACTATAAATTTACTCTTAAGTAAAGAGTAGCTATAGTTATAAAGGTATATATTAGTAAATTAATAAGATAAGTTATAGCCTCTTATTTAATAGATTTTAAGATTATTTCCTAGATAGTTAAATACTAGAAAGAGAATTATAATAATATCTTAAAATTATATTTTAAGTATTTTTAAAAACTTAGTATTTAAGAGATTATATTTATTTATTTATTTATTAAAAGAAATTACTTAATTATATAAAATAAGGCATTATTAGAGCTTATTATTAAAGTATTAACTTAAATAATATATTATTAATTATAAAGATATTAGTAATATAAATAAAGGTTAAAAAAGAGGATTAAATTAATAAAAAATACTATAAAAGTAAGGCTATAATATACTTATTTTAAATTTATTATATTAATAAATATATCTTTATAATTAGCCTTAAAATAATACCTTTTTTAATACTAACTTTCTTATAAATCTACTTTATTAATAAGGTTATAGTTTTAAATACCTTAAATAACCTTAATAGCTAGGTCTTTTACTAACTTAAAAAGAAGTATTATATAAACTTAGTTAATATCTAGTAATATATTAAACTAACTATTTCCCTTATATTTTAAGGAAGAATTACTTAGGATAAATAATTATATCTTATACTAATAATAAGGGATAAGATAGGGAAAAAAGGAGGTTATTTTAGCTAGTTTTATTATAAAGCCCTTATAAAAGGTCTCTTTCCTTTTCTTAATAAATTTAACCTATTTTCATAAGATAATGCCTGGATTTATATAGCTTAATTATTAATAGATTAGCTACTTCTTTATAAGATAAAACCTATTAATTAGCTATCTTATTCTCTTAATTTAAACCCTATAAAATATATATAAAAAGCTCTAAAAGCCAAGTTTTAATAAATATATCCTAAATTTATTAGATTTAAAAAATAATAAGTCTAATAAAGCTTAATTAATTAGATAGTTATAAGAGATATAAGTAGCCTTATTAAGCTATTTAATTTTAAAGCTAATAACTTCTATAAAAAACCGCCTTTATATTATTATTTATATATATAGATAATATATAAAATATTAACGTACTAATTTAAGGGAATTAATTAATATACTTTTTATTAAATTTAATTAACTATTTATAATAATATTACTAAGTATTTAATTAGTATTATAATTAAGGAGGTTAGATATAGGGTTGGTGTTATTAGACTTTTATTATATTATTATATATATAATTAATTAATTAAGCTAGTTATAACTTTAAGTTTATTTAACTTTTACTAACTTATATAAAGTAAAGTTAATATAATTCTTTTAAATTTTTAAACCCTGCCTTTACCCTGGTTTATCTAACTCTATATATAAACTCTCCCTATACTCTTATAATCTAAGACTATAATTAGGATGTAATTAATTTAGGAGCAGCTCCCCCTTAACAGTGATAACCCTTTTGGATATATTAAAGAGCTATTCTTTATATATAATTAAGTTTAAGCTTATAAAGGAATTAAGGAAAGCTATCTTATTTAACTAAAGAAAATAACCTTTCCTTAAGGCCCTTTTTAAGCCTTTTAGACCTAATAGTTAGATTAAAGTTATAGTTAGTTATATAATAAATATAATTATATAACTATAGGCTATTTTATATAGGCATTAAGGTAATATAGCTATAATATTATTAGCAAGAAGGGTCAGAAGTAGAGGGAAAGTCAGGTTAGGTAATATACTTTATAATAGATAGATTAGGCGGGTTATTCCTTTAGGTAGGTTAAAGAAAGAAGGTTAACCCTGCTGCTGAGAGACCTGTAGCTAGTATTAGTGCTGCTTAGTTAAAGCAGTAACTATGTTATTAAGGCAGATAAACCTTATTTAATTTTAACTTTTATAATAATAGCCTGCTATAGGGGTTTTATTATTTACAGTATTAATAAAAAAGTTAAAAAGCTTAATAGCTTTATACATAGCTAAAAGTATAGAAATGTATATATATAATAATATTATTTTCCTTATAATATATTTAAAAGTTAATTAAATATTAATATTTATAATTATTAAAGACTAAAAAATAATAAATATTAATTAATTAATTAAATATATATTAATTAAAGTATTTTAGTTATTTAAGGTTTATTTTATTACTTATTTAGTTATTTTAAATTATAATAATAGCCTAAATAGCTAAGAGGTTACTTTCTTAGTCTTAATCAATAAGGTAATATTAGCTTATAATTATAATAAATAGATTTATTATTTAGCCTTTTTTATTAATTATATAAATTATTATAACTTATTTTTAGTTCTTAAGTAAAATTAATTTTAAATTTCTATACCTTTTTAAGCTAATAATTACTATATTATTTAATATTATATTTATTATAAAGCTTATTTTATTTAAGTTCTAAATATTATTTAATTAGATATTATATTTTATAATTATATTTTATATAAACTAAAACTAATTATAAATAGTAATATTATCTTTATACTTAGCCTTTTAATAATTATATTTCTTTTAAAAATATACTTTAAGCTTTAATTATTACTTAATTAAATTAATAGCTTAAGAATTCCTAATTATAATTAATAAATAGTTAATTTATTATTTCTTTTAATATTATAATTTTAAAAAGAAAATCCTTAGAAATCTAAGTTAAGGGTATATTAAATTATAAGCTATTCCTTTAAGTTTTATAGTTTTTAATAGCTTAAGATATAATAAATAGAAGCCTACTTGCCTTAAGATTAGTATTAGAGTCTATAAAAGTAAATATTATAAATCCTTATAGCTTATTATAGATTTAATTTTAAGTCTGCCTAATAGGCCTAGAGTATATAAATAATATAAGCCTTAGTAATTAATTATAATATAGTATTTAATTAAGAATTAATTAATTAGATAATTAAGATATAAAGTAAGTACTTTTATACTATGTATTTATTTATGCTATATGCTTATTATATATATTATATAAAGTAAGATATATAATTAATTAACTATATATATAAGAATATGTAAAAGAAAATTAGTAAAAAAGTAATAGTTTAAATTAGGGGTATTTTTAATTATAGCCTAATTAAGTTAATTAGTTATATAAATCTAAGTTATTTAAGAGATATAATATTTCTAGCTTAAGTTAATTAAGAATATGTTAAAATAAAAAAGTTAAAAAAAGCCTTAAGATATAACTAGCCTTTAATAATAAAAAAGATAGCTTTTTTATTACCTATATAAGTACCTTAGCCTAATATAAAAAGTAGCCTATAAATATAATTATATAGTTAAAAGAAGTACTTTTTATCCTTTTTATTGTATATAAATAAGGGGAATTTATATATAATATTTTAAGATAAATATAAGATAAAGGCAGAGTTTTATAAAGGATTTATATTAAGTATATTTATATAAGTTAATTAGCAAAAACTAAATTAACCTAGAGTTATAACTTAATTATTATAATATATAAAATATAATATATATATTATCTACCTCTTATATATAAAATAAATAATATAAAATTAGTAAAAAAGTAATAATTTATACTAAGAAGTATCTTTAACTATATCCTAATTTAATAAAATATTATATAAATGTAAGTTACTTAAGAGATATAATATATTAAGCTAAAATTAACTAGGAATTATTTAATTTGAAAACCTAAATAAGGCCTTAATATATAACTAGCCTTTAATACTAAGAAAGGTAACTACTTTTAGTATTTATATAAATAGTATAAATTAGTATATATATTTATTCTTTTTAATAACTTGTAGCTTACTTAAGGCTATTATATAGCTAATTATAATTTTATTAATATAAATAAATTACCCTTATAGTAAATTATAAGTAAAGATATATATATATTATATATATTAATTATAGTTATTAAAATAAGTTACTTATTTAAAGAAAGTCTAGCTTAATTAAAATTACTATTTTTAATTATAACTTAATTAAATAAATTAGTTATATAAATTGAAATTCCTTAGTTAACTTTACTGCTTTTTTATTAACTTTACTTTATTTATGTTTATATATATAGTTATTTAGTTATATATCTTATTATATATATTTAATTAATTAAGCTAGTTATACTTTAAGGCTTTTTCTAACTTTTTTAATTTAAATAGCTCTTAATTAAGCTAAATTAAAAATATTACATTTCCTAAATAACCTAGATTTATATAACTAATTTACTTAATTAGGCTATAAGCTATAAATAGCAGGTATTATAATAATAAGTTTAATTAATATTAATAAGTATAATTAATAAGAAAATTCAGGTTTGGTAATTTACTTATAAGTTTACTAGTTAATTTTCTACTAAGTTAGTCTCTAATTAACCTTTAAGTAAAAGTATTATAAATAAATTAGGCATAGTATTTATTTAAGTAAGTTAAAGGAAGGGAGTTAATCTAGCTATTAAGAGGTAATTAGTATTTAAATTACTTAGTTAAGATAGTAATTATATTATTAAGGCAAATAAACTAGATTTAATATTAATATTTATTATAATAGCTTATTATAATGGTTTTTTTTATATATTAAATAAATAAAAAAGCTAAAAAGTTATATAGCCTTTTATAATATTAAATATAAAAAAAATGGAAAAGAAAATATAATTTGAAATATTTAAAAAATATAATATTTCTAGTTTAAATTAATTAAAAGCTAGAAAAAGCCTTAAGATATAATTTTCCTTTTAAATTAAAAAAGGTAGCTTTGCTTATTACCTTTATAAGTAACTTAGCCTAGTATAAAAAGTAGCTTATTAATAGAATTATAGAGGCAAAATAGGTACTTTATATTCTCCGTATTATATACAAATAAGAGAAGAATATATATAAGATTCTAGGATAACTGTATAATAAAAGAATGGTTTAGAAAATTAAAAGAAATATATTAAGTTTACTTTATATAAGTTAGTTAGTAAAAGTTAAATTAACTTAAAGTTATAACTTAATTAATAAAATATATATAATAAGGTATATTACTAAGTAACTCTATATATTTTTAAATTATATAAAATTTACTTATAAGTATTATATAAGTTATATAGATATTTTAATTTATAACTTTAAGGATATAATTATAAAATAATTAAGATATTTACTTTATATAATATATAAAGTAGCTATATAAAGGTTATATATCTTTTATAAGATTATAAAGTTAAATTTCTAAAATATAGCTTTTATAGTAGTTTATATAATAAGTAACTTATTTATAAAAATATATACTTTTTAAAAATACTTTATAAGGTAGCTTATTTTATATTTTTAAGATATTTTTATTTAATAAAACTATTTTAAAGGCTCTTACTTAAATAAAACGGTAAGAAATTATCTATATATAAAAAACTTTAAAGCTTATAATATTTAATTGTTATTATTAATAAAGATTTTATATAGGGTTTATATAGCTTTTATAATTAAATAATATAAATTTCAAAAGTCTAAAAAGCTTTAAGTAAAGATTTTAATTACTATTATTCTTAAAAGCTATATATAAATTTTAGTAACGTAATTAAAAGTATATATAAAATAGTTTATAATATAGTATGTAAAATAATATACTTTAAGTACTATCTTATATATAAATACCATTATATAACCTTATATATTAGATTTTAAAGTATTTTACTATAATATATAATAAGTAAAAAAACTAGAAAGTGAAATATAAATATTATAGAGGTAAATTATTAGTAAATAAGATATATATCATACAGTGTTGGCAATTAGTTATAAAATTGTGCTCCAAAAGTCTCTAGACACCCCACAGTGCTATATATAAAATACACTAACTATATTATATAATATACTAATAAAGCTATTAAAATAGAAATAAATAAAAAAATACTATTATATTATTTAGCCTTTATATAAATACATTTATATATAAATAATTTTTATTTATTAAGTAAATAATAAAATATTTAGCTTTAAAAAAGTAATATTAATAGTTAGTGCGAATTTAAGGGTATATTTTTTAATTTATATTGTATTTCTAATTACTATTAGCCTATAATTAATATTTAAAATATGCCTATTCTTTAAACCCTTATAACGTTTTTAATAATTAGTAAAAAACGTTTTACTTTTTATAAATAATATATTAATAGCTTATTTATAAGAAGGTCTTCTTTTTATTCTTATAACTATTTTATTTAATTTATTATAATAGTTTAAAGAAAAAGTAAAAGTAAGGTTTTATAGTATATACTGTATACTTATCTAGAGACTTTTACAGCATAATTTTAGTATAATAACTATAGTTAAATTAGTAATTAAACTATAGTTAAACTAGTTATTAAGGGTAAAAATATATAAAAAGCTAAGTAAAAGCTAAAATTACCTAAATAAGAAGGTAAAAAATTATATCTATATAGTATATTTTAAACTATATATTATAGTACTCCTCTTATTATTTTAGCTATTTTATAGCCTTCATAATTAAATAAGATAAGATAGAAATCTTTAAGACCTTTAATTAAAGAGATTAGGAATCCTTAGTTTTAAAACCTATATATTAATTTAGGCTCTTTAGTAAAATTTATATAAGAATATATACTTAATTAAGTTTATAAAAAAGAAAATTATAATAATTATTATACTTCATAATATAACTTAATAGCTTATTTATTTTCTTTTTACCTTATTTTATCTTTATAATAAAAATATTATATAATATAAAAAGCAATATATATAAAGAAATAAAGTTTATTATTAAGTAAAAAAGGTATTTATAATTACTATATTATATATTTAAATATATATATCTTAATATTAAAATTTTATTATATAGCTTAATTTAATTTATAGCCTTTAAATTTAAGGTTTTTTAAAGTATTTAATTAAAGTATTTAAAGATTTTTAAAGATTTTTATTTTATTATAAATATTATATAATTACTAAAATAATAAGAAAAATATATCTTATATAATTTATAAATTTTTAATTTTAATTTTATTTTTCCTTTACTTTTAGCCTTATATAAGGCTATTAAGCTTTTTAACTTTTTTTATTAATAATTTAAATAATAAGACCTTTATAATAAGCTATTATTATAAAAGTTAGAATTAAATACAGTTTATTTACCTTAATAATATAATTACTGCTTTAATTAAGTAATACTAATATTAGTAATATCTTAATAGCTAAATTAACCTTCTTCCTTTAACCTATTTAAAAGAACCTTAATTTACCTTTATAATATATTATATTTAAGTTATTTAATATACTTCTAAAATATATTATCTAACCTAACTTTCCCTTCTAACCTTTCTTACTAATAGTATAATAGCTATATTACCTTAATTTATATTATATAAAATAGCCTATAGCTATATAATTATACCTATTATATATAATTAATATTAGTAAATATAACTATTAGTTAGGTTAAGTAACCTACTTTAGAAGTGCAATAGATAAATCAGGCGTAGTATATTATAGAGGTTAATTAAGGAGTAGTCCTTTATATAGGTTAAAGGAAGAAGGTTAATTTAGTTACTAAGAGACCTATAGCTAGTATTTATACTGCTTAGTTAAGGCAGTAATTGCATTATTAAGGCAGATAAACCTTATTTAATATTAACTCTTATTATAATGGCCTGCTATGGAGGTCTCTTTATTTATAATATTAATAAAAAAGCTAAAAAGCTAGATAGCCTTTTAAAATATTAAAAGTAATAAAAAAGAAAATATAATTATACTTATTATATAATAAATTATAATCTTAATCTAGCTATTAGCCTTATTTTAAAAGTAATTACTAAAAAAGAACTTTATATAATATATATAATAATTATTATTATTATAAAAACTTCTTTTTAAAAGGTAGATTTAATCTTATTAAAATAGCTATTTTAAATTATAACTTAATTTAATTAATTAAATATTTAAAAGAAAGATATTATATTAATTTAATTAATCTAAACTAGGTTAATAATAAGCTATTAAGTCTTTAAGACTTAAAAATGGCCTTAAAAGAAGGTTATCTTTTTTAATTAAATATAGTAGGTTTCCTTACTGCCTTTATATGCTTAGGTATATATAAAGAGTAGCTCCTTAATATATTTATAAAGATAGCTAATATTACTAAAGAGCTACTTTTAAATTAATAAAGACTAGCCTGGCTATAGTCTTGGATTATAATAACATCGCTAAGAGTTTTAACATAAATAAATATAGGATAAAAGCAGGGTTTTGTCGAAATTCTGTTAAAGTTAAAATTAAAGGAATTATATTAAGTTTATTACTTTATAAAAATTAGTTAGCAAAAGTGAAATTAACCTTAATTACTTAAATATATATAGTAAGGTATATAATTAATTAACCTTAGATATAAAAATAAATAAAGTAAAATTAATAAAAAAGCAGTACTTTAAATTAGGGTTAATTTTACTTTAATTCCTTTTAAAATACCTTTTTTAATAATTTTAGATTTTTAAATAGCTAATAAATATAAAAAAGATTTAAAAATAATAAAAATATAAACCTCCTTTTATAATTTAATTATAGCCTTTATAAATAAGGAAAAAATACTACTTAAGTAAATAAAAACTTCTTAATTTAAATTAGTTAGTTATATGTATTAAATTTCTAAACTAGATAAATTTATTATAATATATTTAATATGCTTTTATAGAGTTAAAGCTATCTTAATAATATTATAAGTCAAATTCTACCTTATAGTATAATCTATTAACTTATATTACTTAAATATTAGTATTAAATATAAATATAAATAAGCAAGTAAATATAAATATATATATATAAGGTATAACATACTAAGGGTAGTAATAGTCTTATTAAAAGTAAGAGGTATAATACCTTCTTTTTTATAGGTTTAAATTCTCTCCTTAAAGAAAATCTAAATTTTATAAGAATATTTAATTAAGGTTATAATTTATTAGAAATGCCTAATAATACCTATATATATTAGTAAAAAGTATATATAATATAAAATATATATATATAATAATATAATAAAATAAACATATTATATAATCTTTTTTATTCCTTTTATTTTAAATTTTCTTTATTATTAATAGAATTAATATAAATAAATAAAAAGACTTTAGATTTTTTAAAGGCTAAATAGTCTTTAAGAATATCCTATATAATAAGATTTAAAATATAACTAATATACCTAATATTATTATTAAAGTCTTTATTAGTATAACTATTATATATAACTAAATAAGACTTTTAAAAATTAAGTATTTTTAAATACATTATCTTACGCAAAGCTATTTTAATATTAGTATTTCTTTTTATAATTTAATAAATATATATAATAAAGATATATAATATAATAAAAAACTTACTTAAAGATATATTAAAATTTAACCTTATAATAAGGTTATAAAGAGTAAAATAATTACTATTAAAAATAATAGCTAGTATAAGCTTTAGTAACTTATTATAAAGCTATACTAAATTAATACTAAAATTAAATATATAAATATATAAATTAAAAAAACCCTTATTAATAAGTTAATAAATAGGCTTAAAATCAGGTATTAAATAGGAATTTATAGCCCTTAAATAGGAGTTATTTGCTACAGAAGTCTAGATATTAAAGGTTAAAGAAAATATCCTAAAGGTTAAAATATACTCTTTAAAATTATTATTAAGGATAATAAGGTATTAATTAAAGTATTTACTAAGGTATATATATAAGTTTTTCTTAACCTATAATAAGTAGAATTTTATATAAGTTAATTAGTTAATAAAAAGTATTATAAAATATAAATTACTTATAGGTAAAAATAGGCTAATAACTCCTTAGAGGAATTACTCCTTATAGAGTTAAAAGATAAGTTATTTTAAAAAGTAAAATATAATATTTTTTTTAAAAAGCCCCTTTAGTTATAAAGCTTAAACGAGGTTTAGCTTTTTTTAAATATAAATTTATAAGTAAATTAAAAACTATTTTAATAATATATATTTTCTCTTGCCTTTAGCCTTATATAAGGCTATTAAGCTTTTTAGCTTTTTTATTAATAATTTAAATAGTAAGACTATTATAATAAGCTATTATTATAAAAGTCAGAATTAAATAAGGTTTATTTATATTAATAATAGAATTATTACCTTAACTAAGTAATACTAATACTAGTTATATCTTAGCAGCTAGATTAACCTTTTATTTTAACCTATTTAAAGGACTATACCTTAATTAACCTTTATAATATATTATACCTAATTTATTAATTATAAAGTATATTATCTAACTTAACTTTCCCTTTTAACCCTTTTTACTAATAGTATAATAGCTATACTGCCTTAATACCTATATAAAATAGCCTATAGCTATATAATTATACCTATTATATAACTAGTTATCTTAAGTGTTATTTTACTATATTTATTATTATTACTTTATTTTATAACCTAATCTAATTTATTACTAACTAGCTAAGCTAGTCTTAATCTACTAACCTTTATAATTTTTTTTCTAAATACTAAAACCTTTATTTCTTAATTTAACTTCTTCCCCCTCTTTTCTCTCTTACTTCTCCTCCTTTACTTTATAATTACCTTTATTTCTTATAATAAAATATTTATACTTTTAATTTAACTAACTAGACCTTACTTTTTAACTTTTTAAACTATATTAAGTATATAGTATTACTACTAGCTAATATAATACTATTAATAAAGGCCTATTACTATAATAATATATTTATACCTTTTTTTAACTAATTAGCTAGGCCTTTTAATACCTTCTTTTAATATTTAATAAATTTAATAAAGTAATTATTTTATAAAATACCTTTAATTAATACTTAATAACTAAAGATAATAAGATTAACTTATTATATTAATTATAATTTATTAATATAAGGTAAGTATTTACTTATAATTTTATAATAATAAAGATTAAAATATAAGCTTTAAATCCTTATAATATAGATATTATTAATATTAATTAATTAAGTAATTATATATTTATTAATTACCTTAATTAAATAATTATAACTAGGTTAATTATTATTAATAATAATTATATAATAATATATCTTAAATAATAGGAATTATAGTTTTAGGCTTATTTTTTTATAAAGCTTTATAGTTATTATAATAATAATAATTATATTAAGAGGTTAATAATAAAAAGATAATTTAGTTTATTATTAATAAGGGAAATATCTTTTTTATATTTATAACTTAAAGCTACTTATTTAGTTAGATCTTAAGGTTTAAGGTAATAGCTATATAATCTATTAACTTAATATTAAGATTATTATGTTTTTTTTTTTTTTAATATAGTATATAATGCCTTATATTATATTTATATTAAAAAAGAAAAACACTATTATTATATTACTTTATATATAGCTATGGTATTACTTCTCTTTTAATAACTAGTTATAATCTTAATCTAGCTATTAAGCCTCCCTTAAAAGCAGCTAATAAAAAAAAACTTTATATAATATATATAATAATAATTATTATTATAAAAAACTACATATTAAGATATAAATCTAACCTTATTAAAGTAATTATTTTTAAATATAGCTTAATTTAATTAATTAGTTATATAAAATAAAGATATTATATTAATTTAATTAATTCAAATTAAGTTAATAATAAGCTATTAAGTCTTAAAGACTTAAAAATAGCCTTAAGAGAAAGTTATTTTATTTAATTAAATAAGGCAGCTTTCCTTATTACCTTTATAAGTTACTTAATTATATATAAAGAGTGGCTTCTTAATATATTTATAAGGGCAGCTAATATTACTAGAGAGCTGCTTTTAAATTAATAAGGATAAATGCAGGTTAAAGGCAGGGTTTAGAGATTTTATTAAAGTTAAAATTAAAAGAATTATATTAAGTCTATTACTTTATAAAAATTAGTTAAGAAACGTTAAATTAACCTTAATTAATTAAATATATATAGTAAGGTATATAACTAATTAACCTTATATATAAGAATAAATAAAGTAAAATTAGTAAAAAAGCAGTAGTTTAAACTAGGTTATTAATATATATATTAGTAAATATATAATATTATAATATAAACAAAAATAAAAATAATAAAAATATTTACCTTTTTTATTTTTCCTTTATTAATATATTCTTTTAAATATTTATTTTTTAAATATTATATTAAATCAAAGGTTTAAAACCCCTATAATAATCTTTTATTATTATATTTATATATTATAATTAATTATTAGTTATATATATAAATTAGAAATTCTTATTTAAGCTATTACTCTTTTATTAATTTTATTTTATTTATTTTTTTATATAAAGTTAATTAGTTAATTACCTTATTATATATATTTAAGCAATATGGTTAATTTAACTTTTGCTAACTAATTTTTATAAAGTAAACTTAATATAATTCTTTTTATTTTAATTTTAATAGACTTTTTAAACCCTGCCTTTATTTTATATTTATTTTACTTTTTAATATTTTAAAAGTAGCTCTTAAATAGTATTAGCTACTTTTATAAATATATTAAGGAACTACTTTTTATATATAATTAAGTTACTTATAAAAGTAATAAAAAAAGCTATTTTATTTAATAAAAAAAATAAGTTTCTTTTAAAGCTATTTTTAAATCTTTAAAACTTAATACCTTATTCTTAACTTAATTTAAATTAATTAAATTAATATAATAGTTCTTTTTATATAATTAATTAATTAAATTAGGCTATAATTAAAAATAGTTACTTTAATAAAGTTAAATTTATCTTTTAATAAGAAGGTTTTTATAATAATAATAACTATTATATATATTATATAGAGTTTTTCTTTATTAATTGCTTTTAAGGTAGGCCTAATAGCTAGATTAAGATTATAATTAGTTATATAATAGGTATAATTATATAATAATAGGCTATTTTATAGCATAAAGGCAGTATAGCTATTATACTATTAGCAAGAAGCGTTAGAAGAGGGAAAGTTATATTAAATAATATATTTATAAGTTTATAGCTTAATTTCTTACTTAGTTAGTTTTTAACTAACCTTTAAGTAGAAGTATAGTAGATAAATTAGGTATAGTATATTATAAAGGTTAACTAAGGTATAAGTATTATACTTCCTCTCTTTTATTATTATATTAAAAGCTAACCTGCAGTATTTTAGTCCTTTAAATAAGTTAAAAGAAAAAGGTTAATTTAATTACTAATATATAACTAGTATTAATACTACTTAATTAAGGCCGGAATTATATTATTAAGGTAAATAAACCTTATTTAATTCTAACTTCTATAATAATTGCCTATTATAAGGGTCTTATTACTTAAATTATTAATTAAGAAGCTAAAAAGCTTGATAGCCTTATATAAGGCTAAAGGTATTAAGGAAAAAAATTTTTAAAGTAAAAAATATAAAAAGAAATTACTTATAAAGTATAAGTAATATAATATATATAATAAGTAAGTGGCATAAATAAGCAAGTAGTATAAAAATCTTAACCTTTATAAGATAAATTATAATAAAAATATAATAAATTCTTTAATTAATTAAAATTAATTACTATATTTATTACTAAATGCCTCTAAAACTACCTAATAAGTCCTTATATTATGCCTAGTCTTACTATATATATTATATTACTAAATACCTAGCCTAACTAACCTTCCTTAACTACTACTTCTTAATAATTTAGGTAATACCTATATACTTATATCTATCTAATTAATTAAATCTTAACCTTCTTATATAGTTAAGCTCTTTCTATTTTATAGGTATATCCTTTTTACCTTATACTGCTAGCTAAGTATATTATTTGCCTTATAAAGCTTTTAGTTTTTAGCCTTTAATAAGGCAATCTTTTATATATTCTTTATAATTGCCTTTATAAGAGATTAAAGAGCTTTAAGGATTAACTTTAAGGAGCTATTATAATATCTTCTAATTTAATTTTAAAGGTATTTAGATTATACTCTAGCCTTAAGGACTATTATTAAGGTCCTTAAAGTCTAAGTTTAAGCTTATTAGGCTACCTCTTTAATAAGTATTAGAGTTTATAGCTATATATTAAGCTTTAAGATTATAACTTTAAGCTTAAAAGGAATAAATCTAGCTCCTTTAAAACCCTCTTTAATATTTAACTTAATTATAGTTAATTAAAAAGCAGTATGAAAGGCTAGGAAGAACTTAATCTTAGAAATATAAGTTATAAATTATTTAATTAATTACTTTATTTCTTACTTATAGGCCTTTTTTAATAGCTTAAAGTACCTAATATTAAGTAGCTATAGTAAGTATAAAGAATAAAAAGGCATATAAAATATAATCATATTATTAACCTTATAATATAGCTAGAAATTAAATAAATTAATAACTTTTATAGCTATTAAGGATTAAAAGATAATAGGCATTAACTAAT
This sequence comes from Fusarium redolens, assembly GCF_020744475.1. Classification (NCBI taxonomy): domain Eukaryota; kingdom Fungi; phylum Ascomycota; class Sordariomycetes; order Hypocreales; family Nectriaceae; genus Fusarium; species Fusarium redolens. The sequence goes on along the minus strand of NW_025763664.1, from coordinate 4,782,265 downwards.
TAGTTAGCTATATATTAATTAAAATACTTTAGCTAGTTAAGGCCTATCTTATTATTTATCTAGCTATTTAATATTATAATAATAGCCTAAATACCTAAGATATTACTCTCTTAGTATTAATTAATAAGGTAATATTAGCCTATAACTACTAGATATAAATTAATTACTTAGCCTTCTATATTAATTACTTAAATTATAATAACTTATTCTTAATTTTTAAGCTAAACTAATTTTAGGTTTTTATACCTTCTTAAGCTAATAACTACTCTATTATATTACTTACTATTATACCTATTATAAAGCTAGTCTTATTAAAGTTTTAAATATTATTTAATTTAATACTATATTTTATAATTATATTCTCTATAAGTCTAAACTAATTATAAATACTAATTAGATCTTTATATTAAGCTTTCTAATAGTTATATTTATAAAAAGAATATATCTTAAGCTATAATTACTACCTAATAAAATTAAGAGCCTAATACTTACTAAATAGTAATATATTATATTTAATAAGTAATTAATTTACTATTTCTTCAATATTATAATATTAAGAAGGAAATCCTTATAAATCTAAATTAAGAATATACTTAATTATAACCTATTCCTTCTAATTACTTAGTTTTTAAGTATTTAAAATATAATTAATATAAGCCGGTATACCTTAAGATTAATAATAGAGGTTATAGAAGTTAATATTATATATAAAAGCAGCTTATTATAGATTTAATTTTAGGTCTGCCTAATAGGCCTAAAGTATAAGATTTATATAAGCCTTAGTAGTAAATTATAATATATTATTTAATTAAAAATTAATTAATTAGATAGTATTAATATAAGGTAAGGGATTTTTATACTACTTACTTATCTATATTACTTACTTATTGTATATGTTATTCTTTTTACTTTATAATAGGATTAATAAGTAGTAATTCTTTTTAAAAATATTAATTTCCAAATCTAAAAAAGCTTGTTTTTTAGACTTAAGAAGTTAAGATATAAGCCTATTATAAATAAAGTTTATAATACCTTATAACATAGTACTTTTATTGGTAAAAGACTAATTAATAGTATTATTTTTAGTAATATAAGACTTTAATTTATTATAAGTTAAAGAGGCTATTTTAAAAATAAAATAGAAAAGAATCTTTAAAAAGGTAATTAATAATTATAAAGATATACTAACTTAGTTAATATAAAGCTAGATTATAAGTAATAAAAAAGAAATATTTTTTTAAGGAATATACTTTTTTATTTAATAAAAAAGAGATATCTTATTAGTTTTTTTTAAAACAATTTTTCTTAATTTCTATTATAAAGTCTAAATTATAATTACTAAAAGCTTATTTAATTAAATTAAAATATTATTAATAAACTGTATATTTATTAATAAATAATATTTAAAATAAATAGAGTATTTAGTTAAATTTGACTTTTTAAATATAAATATAAATATTTATTAGTATATTAATATTAAAGGGTAAAGAAGAGTAAAAAGAGGTAAAAGGCAGTAAAAGAAATATACTTAAAATAGATAATACAATTTATTTAGTATATAAAAATAATCATAAGTCTCTTAATATAAAGATTATTAATATATAATTTATATATATATATATTAAATATAAATTTAAAAGTAAGTTTCTTTTAGAATTTATTTTATTTAAAGTAAAATCTTTAAAGCTTTATTTTATAAATTTATAATATTTTAATAATAATATATAAAATTATAATTATATTATATTTTACTTATCTTCTTAAATATTATTTTTATTATTCTTTTAGCTCTTATATAACTCTTATCTCTAGTTTAAATTACTAGTTTCTTATTAATTTTACTTTATTTATTCTTATATATAAAGTAAATTAATTCTATACCTTATTATATATATTTAATTAAATAAGGTTAATGTAACTTTTACTAACTAATGTATATAAAACTTAATATAATTCCTTTAAACCCTGCCTATACCTTATATTTATCTAACTTATTACTAATTTAAAATCAGTCTTTTAGTAATATAACATATCTTTATAAATATATTAAAAAGCTACTTTTTATATATAATTAATTTATTTATAAAATTAGTAAGAAAAGCTATTTTATTTAATTAAAAAAGAAAACCTGTTTTTTATATTATTTTTAAGTTTATAAGACTAAATAGCTTAATATTAACCTAATTTAAATTAATTAATTTAATATAATACTTTTTCTATATAGTTAATTACTTAAATTAAGTTATAATTAGAAATAGCTATTTTAATAAACTATAATCTGCCTTTTAAAAGAAGTTCTTTATAATAGTAAAAATTATTATATATATTATATTAAGTTCTTTTTTATTAATTACCTTTAAGGTAGGTATAATAACTAAAGTAAGATTATAATTAGTTATATAATAGGTATAATTATATAATTATAGGCTATTTTATAATACTAAGGTATATAATAATTATATTATAAATAAGAAGGGTTAAAAGGTATTTAGGTTAAATAATATACTTTATAAAAAATATATTAGGTATAATATATTCTAAAGGTTAATAAAGGTAGAGTCTTTTAGATAGTTTAAAGGAAGAAGGTTAATCTAGCAATTAATAATAGACTTATAACTAGTATTAATACTACTTAGTTAAGTTAGTAATTATATTATTAAGGTAAATAAACCTTCTTTAATTTTAACTTTTATATTAATAGCTTATTATAAGGGTTTTATTATTTAAATTATTAATAAAATAGCTAAAAAGCATAATAGCCTTATATAAGGCTAAAGCTAAGGAGGAAAAAAATAACTTTTATAATTAAATAAGAAAAATTAAAAATCCTAATATACTTTATTTAAAAACTATAAAAATCCTATTAGAAAACCTTTTTATAAACTAAAGTTATATAATTTAAATCTTAAATAAATATATATATTATTAAATTTAAAATTATAAACTATATAAACTTTTTTACTTAATAATATAGCTTAATAATTTAAGCTTTTTAAGATTTCTAACTTATTTTTATTAATTATAAATACTATATCTCGTATTTATATTAATAATATATTAATATTATAACTAATTTACTTATTTAATTATATAGCCTATTTTATAACTTATTTAATCCTATTTTTATTATTAATATTAAATTTATAACTTAAATTTATATAAAACTTAATATATTTATCCTTTAAGCCTTATAATTATATTACTTCTATCTTAAATATTATATTATAATATCCTCCTATTTTATAAGTTCTTAGTCTTTTCTAATACCTCTTTAGCTTCTTATTAAATATCCTTAAGCTACTTATTTTATAAGCTACCTAAATTAAGGGCCTTAAAGAAACCCCTTTTCCTCTTATTTAGCTATATTTCTATATATAATTTCCTTTTTAAATTATTAAGTTTTTATTTTTTATATTTAAAGAAATCTTTATTAATTAGAAACTTCTTATAAATAAAATATATAAATATTAAAATCTTAAACTTAAAAATTATTATTTTAATATAGCTAATATTATCTTTATTAACTTTAGCCTTTTTAATATTTATAATTATTATATATAATATATTATCTTTATTTATTTTTATTTAAAAGCTTTTTTAATTTTAAAAATTATATTCTAGCCTATAGTTAAATAAGGCGTATTTAGCCTAAATATTTATAGGCTTTTTTAAATAGTAAGTATTATAATAAAGTAGTTATAATACTATTAATAGTTATAGCTAGAAGATATATATATTAGCCTGTTATTATAATAAAGCTAAGCTAATATTATAAAGGGAAAGTTAAGTTAGATAACTTATTATATAATAGATAATTAAAGTATAATATCCTTTAAAATAAGTTAAAGGTAGAAGGTTAAGGCAAAATAATAGGCAGGGCTTTTTAGCTAGTATATATATTACTTAGTTTAAGCTATAATTAAGGCAGCTAATTATAATAATTTATCTTAATAAAACTTTACTAGCTATAAAGGTAATAAATATTTAAACTATATTAGATTATATATATACTTAAATATACCTTTTAAGGCTAACTTATAAACTTAAAAAAAATTAAAAAATTAAAAAATATTATATAATAGGGTTAATAATTAGTTAAATTACATTAAATTAAATTATAATTTAATTTAACTAGGTATATACCTTTAATTTAACTAATTAGTTAAATTAAAAACAAAAGTAACTAAAGTTAAATTAAAAACAAAAGTAACTAAAGTTAAATTAAATAACTAATTTAATTTAATTAATTAGTTATTAGTTATTTTTAAAGTAATTTTAATTAAATTAGTTAATAAGGATAAAAATACCAAAAATACTAATTATATCCTAAAATTACTAAAATAAGAAGGTAAAGAATTATAAATATATAATATTTTTTAAACCTTATAATATAGTAGTTTTTCTATTACTTAAGCTTTTATATAGTATTTATAATTAAATACATAAATTAAAAATCTTAAAACGCTTTAATTTAATATTTTAAAAAACCTTAAATTTAAAATCTATATATAAATTTAAGCTATATAAGAAAAACTAAATAAAAACTACTATTTCATATAACCTTTAAAGTATTATATAATATATATTTTATTACTTATTAATATAAATAAATAGCCTTTTAATTCCTTTATTTAAGTATTTTTCCTTTATAAATAATATATAATAAGTTATAAAAATTAAGGTATTTAAGTAATATAATTAAATTACTAAAAAGAAAATACTTCTATCTTACTATTTTTTATAATAAGTAATATATATATTTCTTTTTTATTTTATTTATATAGCCTATATTAATATAAAGCTTTTAAAAATATAATTTTATAAAGTTTTTAATAAAAGCTTTTTAAATATTATATTTTATATTATTAAACTATAAACGCTATATAAAAGCTAAAATAATATATAAAATAATATATTATAAGAAATAATATATATTATATAAATATAAATATCGTTTTCTATTTATACTATTCTTTATTATAATTAGGATTTTAAATATTTTTATATAATATATATATCTAAAAATTAAAAAAGAAATACTTTTTAAATTTTATTTTAATATAATATACTTTTTTATATAATTAACTTAGTATAAAAAATAAATTAAAAGCTTTTTTTAAGATAGTTAAACTTATAACTTTTAGAAATATAAAAATCTAGCCTATACTTAAAGGGGATTCCTTTAAGTAAGAGCTAGATATTATAAGAGGTACTTTATTAACCTATATACCTTTAGTATTTTATTATATATATATATATAATTGTTTTTCTAGCTTTATAAAAACTAATACTTACTTATTTATTAAATAAGAAAAATATATATTATATTATAAGTAATTTTAAATCTTAATTATAATTAATAATTTAATTTATAAAAAAGATAATATATTTATTACTTTAATTAGTAATTTTTATATATAAAACTATACTTATATTTACATAAATATTAAAACCTCTTTATTTATAAAATAAAAATATATATATTATACTATTTAATATATATAATCTTATTTATATTTCTTTTTTCTTTTTAGTTTTAACCTTAATTAAGAACTTAATACATAAAAAAAGTAATATATTAATAACTTTAATTAGTATTTTTTAAATATAATAATATACTTATTATTTTAATTAAATACTTTTATATATAAAACTATACTTTAAGTTTTATAAATAATAATAAAATAGCTATAATAAAAAGAAATATAAACTATATTAATTTTAGTAATTAATAAGAATATAAGACTTACTTTTTATTATATTTACCTTAAAAGACTTTAAGTTTTACTTTAAATTAACCTTCTTTATTAACTATTACCTTTCTTTATTTCTTATTATAATATACTAGTAATTAGAAATATTTATAATAAAAAAGTTAATTTTAAGTAAATTATTTAAAATGCTTTTTTCTTATTAATTATATAAAATAAGGCTTATTAATAATATTATAAATTAATTAAATAAGGTTTTTATAATTATAAATTATACTTTTTATTAAAAATTAAATAACTTAATTCTAAATTTATAGAATTTTATAATATCTTTATATTTATATTAAATAAGAAAATAAATTCCTTAAACTTCTTTTTCTATAATAATCTAGATTTATTTTAACTTATTTAACTGATTTTTATTATTATTATTTACCTATTTTAGGATTTCTTTTTATTTTATTATTAAAATAGCCTCTTTAACTTATAATAAATTTGAGTCTTATATTATTAAAAATAGTATTATTAAGTACTTTTCTATTAATAAAAGTATTATTCCTTAGGCTATAAACTTTATTTATAATAGGCCTAATTATTAATTACCTTAATTATAAGATAAGATATCTTAGGTTTTTAAAAGTAGTATTATTATTAAAGAATTATTACCTATAAATCCTATTAAAGAAAGAAAAATATAATTTTCTTATATACTATAAGTAGTTTTTTTATATTTTTTATTATATATTTATATTAATAACTATTAATAATATATAAGTATTAAAATAAAAAAAATATAGCTTAAGTTAAGGGGTTTTAGACCTGTAATTCTTTATAAAATTTAAAAATAGCTTATTAAGAGGAATTTAAAAATAAGGGAAAAAATAAATAAAGTAAGTTATTTTAAATAATATTTTTTTACTTATATTATATTTTTATATTATATTTCTTTATATATACTAATTTTACTACTAATTAAATAGCCTTTAATTTCCCTTTAATTAATATATAAAAAAAAAATTTAATTTTAACTTTATAATTAATAAGGCTATTAAAAAAATACTATACTTTCTTATTAAAAATAAATTATCTTTTTATTTATTAAAAAGTAATTCCATTAAGGACTTATTATCTTATTTTTATTTATAAATCTTTTTTTATTATATATTTATAAGCTAATTATTTTAAATAGAAATCCCCTTATTATAAATTAAAAAAACCTAAAAATATATTTAATTAAATATTTTAACTAATACCTTATTATCCTTAATACTACCCTTAAAAAGTATATTTTAATATTTAGGATTTTTCCCTTAACCTTTAATATTTAAACTTCTTTAAGAAAATATTTTTATGTAAAGGCTATAGCTTCTTATATAACCTTTAATTCTAAACCTATTTATTAACTTATTAATAAGTAATTTTATATTTTTTTCTATATTCTTTTTAATTAATTTATTATATAATAAGTAACTTATAGGCTTTAAAAAGCTTATTAAAGCCTATATTAAATATTATTAAGAGAGAAGTAATACCATAGCTATATATAAAGTAACACAATAATAATATTTTTCTTTTTTAATATAAACATAATATAAGGCATTATATACTATATTAAAAAAAAAAAACATAATAACCTTAATATTAAGTTAATAGATTATATAGCTACTACCTTAAACCTTAAGATCTAACTAAATAAGTAGCCTTAATCTATAAATATAAAGAAGATATTTTCCTTATTAATAATAAATTAAATTCTCTTTTTATTATTAACCTCTTAATATAATTATTACTATTATAATAATTATAAAGCTTTATAAGAAAATAAGCCTAAAATTATAATTCCTATTATTTAAAATATATTATTATATAATTATTATTAATAATAATTAACCTAATTATAATTATCTAATTAAGATAATTAATAAATATATAACTACTTAATTAATTAATATTAATAATATCTATATTATAAAGATTTAAAGCTTATATTCTAACCTTTATTATTATAAAATTATAAGTAAATACTTACTTTATATTAATAAATTATAATTAATATAATAAGTTAATCTTATTATCTTTAGTTATTAAGTATTAATTAAAAGTATTATATAAGATAATTACTTATTAAATTTAATAAATATTAAAAGAAGGTATTAAAAGGCCTAGCTAATTAATTAAAGAAAGATATAGATATATTATTATAGTAATAGGCCTTTATTAATAGTATTATATTATTAGTAATAATACTATATACTTAATATAGTTTAAAGAGTTAAAAAGTAAGGTTTAGTTAATTAAATTAAAAATATAAATATTCTATTATAAGAAATAAAGGTAATTATAAAGTAAAGAAAGAAAGTAAAGGGAAAAGAAAGGGAAGAAATTAAATTAAGAAATAAAGGTTTTAGTATTTAAAAAAAAAACTATAAAGGTTAGTAGATCGAAACTAGCTTAGCCAGTTAGTAATAAATTAGATTAGGTTATAAGATAAAGCAGTAATAATAAATATAGTAAAATAACACTTAAGATTAAATATTATATTTAAAAGACTCTTTTTAAGTATTTTAAGTATTATTAATTTTTTTTTCTCCCCTACTTTTAACCTTATAAGAGGCTATCTAGCTTTTTATTTATTTATTAATAATATAAATAAAAAGACCTCTATAATAAGCCATTATAATAGAAGTTAATATTAAATAAAGTTTATTTGCCTTAATAATGCAACTGCTGCCTTAACTAAGCAATATAAATACCAGTTACCTCTTAATAGCTAGATTAACCTTCTTCCTTTAACCTACCTAAAGGAATACTATGCCTAATTTATCTATTATACTTCTAATATATATTACCTAACCTAACTTTTCCTATACCTATTAGTTATACTTACTAACATAAATTATAGCCACTATTATAATGCCTATTTATAATAACCTATAGCCTAATTAAGGCTATTATATAACTAATTATAATCTTATTAATATAATTAAATTAGCCTAAAAGTAAGCTATAAGAAGAGATTATTATATTATATATAATAACTATAGCTATTAAGAAGAACTTCTTATTAAGAGGGAAATCTAGCTTAATTAAGATTATTAATTTTAATTATAGCCTAATTAAGTTAATTAGTTATATAAATCTAAATTACTTAAGAAATATAATATCTTTAGCCTAAATTAATTAAGAGCTATTTAAGTTAAAAAAGCTAGGAAAAGCCTTAAGGTATAAGTAGCCTTTAAAAATAAAAGAAATAGCTTTCCTTATTACCTTTATAGGCTTAAATTTAGCCTAATATAAAAAAATAGCTAATTAATATAATTATAAAGGCAGAATAAGTACTTTATATCTTCCTTATTATATATAAATTTATAAATTAAGCTAGTTATAGTCTTAGACTTTAAGAAAATAGCTAGGATAGGAAGTTTATATATAGAGTTAAATAAGTATAAGATAAAGGCAGGGTTTTATAGAAATTTTATTAAAGTTAAATTTAAAGGAATTATATTAAGTTTTATATAAGTTAGTTAGTAAAAGTTAAATTAACTTTAAGTTATAACTAGCTTAATTAATTAAATATATATAATAAGGCATATAATTAATTAACCTTATATATAAGAACAAATAAGGTAAAATTAGTAAAAAAAACAGTAGTTTAAACTAGAGTTAGGTATTATTATAGCCTTAATTTTAATTTTATTTTTAAGTAAATTTTATATTTATTTTTTATTTTTTCCTATATATAAAAAACTAAAAAAGATTATAATTTTACTTAAAATAATATAATTAAAAATACTTCTTTTTTAAAGTCCTATTTAATTTCTTATAAAAAATAAACTAAAAAGGACTTTAATAATAATATTAAGTATATTAATTATATTTTAAACCTTATTGTATAAGATATTTTTAAAGACTATTTAGCCTTTAAAATAACTAATTTCTTTTTATTTAATTATATAAATTCTTTAAATAACTATAAATATCTAACAAAAGAAATAATAAAAAAAGAGTTTTTTAATTAGTATTTTTTTAATTATATTTATTAGGTTTCTTTTATGTTATAAGTATTTTATTAATTTATTTAGGTATTATTAAGTATTTATAATAAATTATAACTTTAATAAAATATACTTATAAAGTTAAGGATTTTTATATAAAGTAAATTTATGCCTATAAAAGGGAGGGTATTTTACTTTCTAATTTTAATAAATTAATTATTCTCTTTAATAAGTTATTTATTTTTATATTTTTCTACTTATATATATTATTTCTTTTTTTTTCTTTTATTAATTACTTTAATAAATAATTCTATATAGTAGAATATAACTTATAATATAATAAATATAATAATTTTTAATTACATTATAAGAAATTCCTTTAGTTTAGAAATTTAGTAAATTAAGCTAACTAGTCTTAATTAAGAACCTTTAACTTACTTAAAAAGTATTCTTTCTTTTTCTTTAATTATAAAAATAATAACTAAATTATAAAGAGAGTTTATATTACTATTTCTTTAAGGCTTTTTTATATTTATTAGCTATTTAAAACGCTAATTTTATTAAAAAGGGACTTTTTATAAGGAAAAAATTAAAATAAAGTAAGTTATTTTATTTTTAAATTTTTATATTAATAACTAATTTTTATAAATTTATATAAAAGCTATTAAAAAAGGCTAAAAAAACTAGCTAAGCATTTTCTTATTAAGTTATTTTATTAATCTTTAAGGTATTATTTATAAGTATTTATTTTTTATATTATTATATATAAAAAAGGCTATATAATATAAATAAGAGGTTTATTTTATTTATAATTTTAAATCTTAGGTTTAAATTATAGTATTTTAAATAAGGAGGTCTATTATATTAGTAACTTACTATAGGAAGATATTAACGATATATTTATAAAGGAATTTAAAAAGTAACTTTTTTTTTTTTTAGTTTTTATTTAATTTTATTATTTTTTTACTATTTAAGCTATATATTAATATTTAAATAGCTTAAAATTTAAATATAAGAGTTAAATTTAAGTTTTAAAGGCTTTTTAAAAAAAACTTTAGGATTTTAATTATAATAAAAATATAAAAAGAATTAATTTAAATTAGGATTTATATCTTAGTTTAATTTCTAAAGTAAAAAAATATAAGTTATATTTAAAAGAGTAAAACTATTACCTAAAAGTAAGTTTTTTATTATAATCTTTTTTATATATTAATATACTTATATTAATTAATTAAATAGAAAAGACCCTATATTTAGTAAAAAGAAAATTACTATTAATTTTTTATTTTAGCTATTTTAGCTAGATATTATTTAACTATTTTAACTACCTTTGCCTCTATTAAGAGGATATTTTCCCTATATAGTAATATTATTATAAAAAAAGAATTAAAATTAAATTAGAAATAGTTAAATTGCTTATTTTACTTAAAACTTAAGAAATTTAAGACTTAAATTCCTTAAATAAGGAATTAAACGATTTATTTAATAATAAGGAAAAAGAAACAAATTTACATAATTAAAAAGGTAAAAAAAATAAATTAAAAAAGAAAAAGAAAAAGGATTAAAATTAAACTTAATAAGGATTTAAAGTCTTCTTTTTAATTATTAGTATTTTTTCTTCTTAATATATTATTTTTATTTATTTTATATTATAAAAAGTTATATTATAATTTAAAGTTAAGTATTAAAATTAAATAAGTATATAAATAAAAATAAATATATTAAATAATATATTCTTTACTTTTTTTTATATTTTATAAGCGTATATAGCTTTTGAAATATATTAAAGATAATAAAATACTTAAATAATATATATTAAAATATATAATAAATTAAAAATAATTTCTTATATTTAGATTTAAAAACCTTAATAATTAAATATTTATATTAATAATACTAAAAGAAAAAGATAAAAGAATATAATTTTTATATAATATATTAATAATATATAAGTTATAAAAATAAAAGTCTTATTAACCTAAGTAATATAGTAATATAGTAGTTTACCTTTACCTCTTACCTTAGTAAGAGATAGAGGTAGATTTTATCTTTTTTAAAGGTTATAGGTTTAAATTTAAATTATATTTTCTTTTTAATATATATATTATATATTAAAAATACTATATTATAATAGCTATTCTTTAAATTTTTATTCTTTATATAGGTATTTTAATTAAATAGAAGAAATTTTAAAAATTTAAAAAGCTTTAAATAAAGACTTTAAAGAACCTTAATTTTTAACTTTATATATTAATTTAAGCTATATAGTTAAAATTATAAACAACTATATATATTATTAATTATATAAATTAGTAAATTATAATTCTTTTTTAGTTTTATAATATAGCTTACTAACTTATTAATTTTACCTTTTTATTATTTTATCTTTATAATAAAGAAGATAAAAAGTATAAAAACTAAAATATTCAAGGTATTAAGGTATATTACTACGTAAATACTATTTTATTAATAGCTATATTAAATAACTAATTCTATTTATATTATTTTATAGTTTTAATAATATAGCATAAATTAATATAAAGGTTTTAAAATTACGGTTTTTTAAAGTCTTTAATTAAAGCTCTTTAATTAAATCAATTTATCTTATTTAATTATATAAGCTATGTAGGAGATAAAATCCTAAAAAGAAGACTATATTATAGGGTTTAAAAAATACTATATAGATGCTTTTTTTACCTTCTTATTTAGGTAATTTTAGCTAATATTTAGCTTTTTTAGGTTTTTATACCCTTAGTAATTATAGTTAAATTAAAAGACCTGCTTAGTTAAATTAAATCATGATTTAACTAGTTAGTTAAGTTAAAGTAACTAATTAGTTAGTAACTAATTGCCAACCCTGTTATATAATAGCTAAATTAATAAGAAAAATATTATATTTTAAAGACTAAAAATATTATATAATACAATTATTTATCTTTTTATTTTAATAATATTAGCTTATAATTAGCTTTTACAAAATTTTATTTTCAGTAATTAGTTTATTTATAATAAAATTACTAATAAAACTAATTATAATCTAACTACTTAGTTAAGTTATTTTAACTAATTAGTTTCTAACTAAGTATTAATATTAATATAATATAGTAATATTATAGTTTTAAATTATATATATTCTTTTAGTATATTAAAAATATATAGCCTAATTTAATATAAAGCTTTTTTAATTATAAGTATTTAAAGTTTCTAATTAATACTTATTAAATCTAAAAAATCTACTTTATTAAATTTTAAATAGTATATAAAGCCTAAAGTAATATAAACATGTAATTATATAAAAACTTTAAGTATTAATTAATATATACTTTCTATAAATTTTAGTTAGGTATTATAATATTTTAAACTATTATTTAAGTGTTTTTACTTTAAGTAATTAGTATAAGTATAGTTAAGTTAATAACTTAGTAAATTAATTAAATTAAAATTATTTTCCCTTTTTACTTAAGTTATATAAAAGACTGACTTAATTAAGATAAAATATAACTTAACTACCTAGTTAAGCTAACTTAACTAATTAGTTAGTAGCTTAAGAGTAATACTAATAAGTACTTTATATCCTCCTTATAATATATATATAAGGGTAGTATATATAATATTAAATAAATATAAGGTAAAGGCAAGGTTTTATAAAGGAAATATATTAAGTTTTATATAAGTTAATTGATAAAAGTTAACTTGATATTAATTAACTAAATATAATTAATAAGACATATTAATAATTAACTATATATAAAAGAATATAAAAAGTAAAATTAGTAAAAACGTTATAGTTTAAATTAGAGAGATTAGTTTAATAATAAGCTATTAAGTCTTAAAGACCTAGAAATAGCCTTAAGGAAATATTATTTACTTTATTTAAATAAGGTAACTTTTCTTATTACCTTTATAAGCTCTACTATATATATAGAGTAACTTTTTAATATCTTTATAAAGGCAGCTAATATTACTAGAATGTTATTTTTAAAGTAGTAAAAGGCTCTTAGATAAATATAAAGTAAAAGTAAGGTTTAAGAAGTCTATTAAAGTTAAAATTATAGAAATTATATTAAGTCTATTTTTATTAGTAAGTTAATAAAAGTTATATTAATATAAACTTATTACTTAATTAAGTAATTATATATAGTGAGGTATATAAATAATTAACCTTATATATATAAATAAATTACATAATAGTAATGAAAAAGTAGTAATTTAAACTAAATAAAAACTAATAAATAAGATAAAAATATATTTATATATAAGCTTACCTAGATTATAATATTAAAATTAAGACTATTAATAAAAGTATTATTAATTATTAAGGGTTTTAATAGTTAAGTAAATAAATAGTTTTCTTAAAAAGATTAATAATACCTAATTACAGACTATAAGATACTAAGCCTTAGTATTTTATTTATTATTTTATATAAGTTTAATTAGTAATATACCTTAATACATATATTTAACTAATTAAGCTATAACTTTAAGTTAATTAAAATTACATTATCTAACTTATATAAGGTAAACTTACTATAACTTCTTTAATATATTCTAATCTTTATAGTATTTCTTAACCCTGCCTTTATTATATATTTATTAAACTTTATATATAACCTCCTTTAGGTATACTAATATAATTTAAGACTATAAGTCGCCAAATTTATATATTATTTATATATAATATAGAGGATATTAAGTACTTATTTTATTTTTATTATTATCTTAATAGTATATTATAATAATAATAATGATAATACTAATAAATAAGTATACTTAATAAAGGAAATATTACTTTAAGTAATATATTTTATAATAAATTAGTTAGGTATAGTATATTGTAGATATTAATTAAAAATTAATCCTTTAGGTAAGTTAAAGAAAGATAGTTAATTTAGTTATTAAGAGCTAATATTTATATTACTTAGTTAAGGTAGTATTTATATTATTAAAGTAAATAACCTTATTTATTATTAAGTTTTATTTTAATAACCTATTATAGAAGTCTTTATATTAATAATAGTATTAAAAAAGCAAAAATGCCAAACAGGCTCTTAAAAGGTTAAAGGTAAGGGGAAGATATTAATACTAACAAATTACTAAAATACTTACTTTAAAGTAATCCTTTTACTTTTTAAATATAACTTATATTCTTTAATTTAGGAATTAAAGCTAGGTTATAAATCTGAAATTAAATTAATTACTATAAATTCTCTTTTAATATTTTAATTAAAAGTTAAGGCGTAATACTTACTAAATAAGCCTTTAGAGATAAAAATTATATTTTTATATATTAATATAATAATATTTTAATATTAATTTATATTTTAAAATATACTTATTAAGAGAGAAGTAATGCTATAGATATATATAAAGTAATATAATAATAATATTTTTCTTTTTTAATATAAATATAATATAAGGCATTATATACTATATTAAAAATAAATAAATATAATAACCTTAATATTAAGTTAATAGATTATATAGCTATTACCTTAAACCTTAAGATTTAATTAAATAAGTAGCCTTAATTTATAAGTATAAAGAAAATATTTCCCTTATTAATAATAAACTAAATTCTCTTTTTATATTAACCTCTTAATATAATTATTATTATATTTATAATTATAAAGCTTTATAAGAAAATAAGCCTAAAATTATAACTCTTATTATTTAAGATATATAACTATATAATTATTATTAATAATAATTAACCTAGCTATAATTATCTAATTAAAGTAATTAATAAATATATAATTACTTAATTAATTAATATTAATAATATTTATATTATAAAGATCTATAGCTTATAATTTAACCTTTATTATTATAAAATTATAAATAATTACCTGCCTTATATTAATAAATTATAATTAATATAATAAGTTAATTTTACTATCTTTAATTACTAAATATTAATTAAAGGTATTATATAAGATAATTACCTTATTAAATTTATTAAATACTAAAAGAAAGTATTAAAAGGCCTAGGTAATTAATTAATAAAAGATATAAATATATTATTATAATAATAGGCCTTTATTAATAGTATTATATTAGTTAGTAATACTAATATATATTTAATATAGTTTAAAGAGTTAAAAAGTAAGGTTTAGTTAATTAAATTAAGAATATAAATATTCTATTATAAGAAATAAAGGTAATTATAAGGTAAAGGAAGAGAAATGAGGAAAAGAAGGGGAAAAAGTAAAATTAAGAAATACCCGTTGGCTCGAGCCGCGGGGGGGGGGGGGGGGGGGCCAACTAAGCAAGCTTAGTTGGGCACAAAACCGTAAGACATGCACAAAAGGGTAAGACAGACAGATCATACTAAACTTTAGGTAGAAAAGTTATATAAGACGGAAAATTCTTCTTATTATAGCTATTATATAAGATCTAGCTTAATTAGTAATTAATATAAATATTTTACATATTCTTTATAAAAAAACTATTTAAGGATTTATTTTTTAAGTTAATAAGATTTTTCTATAATTAATTATTTTAATTTATAATATTTTCCTTAGGAATTTAATTTTATATATTATATATATTTACTAAGTAATATACCTTAAGTTTAAAGCTTATATATAGCTTATAGAATTTATATATACTTTTATATATTATATTTATATCTTAAATACTTTAAATATAATTATTAAAAAATTATAGTTAATTTATTTATTAAAAAAAGCTTTTTTAAATTAATATTTTAAAATATTTAAAGCTTAATTATATAATATATATTAGCTTTAAATATATATTTTAAGCCTTATTTATAACTTATTAATATATTTATAATATATTAAAATTCTTTAAAAATTCTAATTAACTTATAAATATATTAAATATTATTTATTATTTTTTATTAAACTTTTATTTTTAAAAAAATATAAAATTATCTTTAAAGATATTATTTAAATTTTAAATATAATTAAGTAAATATATATATAATAATATAATATTAAATTTATAAGATATTTCTTTAATTATTAAAGAATTATTAAAAAATTACTTTTTTAATATTTAAAACTAATATTTAATAGCCTATATAAGCTAATAAGATTCTAAATTAAAAATCTAAATTTTTATAAGCTTTATATTATATTATATAATTTTTAAATATTTTTTAGGTATTTTATTTCCTCTTTTATAATATTTTTTAAGTTTATTATCTCTTATCTTTTAGCTTCTCCTATCTCACCCTTTTGTGCATATCTCACGGTTTTGTGCCCAACTAAGCTTGCTTAGTTGGCCCCCCCCCGGCTCGAGCCACTAGGTAAAGGTTTTAGTATTTAGGAAAAAAACTATAAAGGTAAGTAGACCGATACTGGCTTACTTAGTTAGTAATAAATTAAATTAGGTTATAAGATAAAGCAGTAATAATAAATATAATAAAATAATACTTAAGAAAATATACTTATATATAATTAAAATATATTAAATTAAATAATATATTTTATATACTTTTTATTAAATAAATCCTTAGTTTTATTATTAATAAAAGTATAATTATATAATAAACCTATTTATTTAAAATAAATTAATTTAAATTAAAGATTTAATTAATATAATTAAAATTAAATTCTCAATATATGTCAGTACTTTATCTATATAAATATAATTAAAATATATATATAAACTTTCCTAGTTTTCTTTTACTTCTTTTAGAAATATTTTTTTAATAATTTTAAATTTTAAATAGCTTATAAATATAAGTAAATCTAAAAGAAAATTAATATATACTTATTTTTATAATTTAATTATAACCTTTATAAATAATAAATAAGTACTACTTAAGTAAGTTAAAGCTTTTTAATTAAAATTAATTAATTCTTATTTTTTTATTTTTTTATTTTTTCCCCCTTTACTTTTAGCCTTATTTAAGCCTATTAAGCTTTTTAACCTTTTTATTAATAGTTTAAATAGTAAGACCTTAATAATAGGCTATTATTATAAAAGTTAGAATTAAATATAGTTTATTTACCTTAATAATATAATAATTACCTTAATTAAGTAATATTAATATTAGATATATCTTAATAGCTAGATTAACCTTCTTCCTTTAACCTATTTAAAGATATACTATACTAATTTAACTATTATAAAGTATATTATCTAACCTAACTTTCCCTTTTAACCCTTTTTATTAATAATATAATAGCTATATTACCTTAATACTTATTATATAAAATAGCTTATAGCTATATAATTATACTTATTATATAACTAGCTATAATCTTAATTTAGCTATTAGGTTAACTTTAAAAGTAATTAATAAAAAAGAAGTTAATATAATATATATAATAATTAATAGTATTATAAAGAACTTCTTATTAAGAGGTAGATTTAACTTTATAAAGATAATTATTTTTAATTATAACTTAATTTAATTAATTAATTATATAAAAGAGAAATATTATATTAATTTAATTAATTTAAACTAGGTTAATATTAAGTTATTAGGTTTTAAAGATTTAAAAATAGCCTTAAAAGAATATTATTTTCTTTAATTAAATAAAATAGCTTTCCTTATTATCTTAATAAGTTTAACTATCTCTTTAAGCAGGACAAGACTGCAGCAAGGTTACAACAGGGGTATAGGATCTATTAAAATAAGCATTACTTAAAATACATTTACATATTCTTAAATTTATATATAATAAAAGTACTAGCAGTTAGCCAAGTTATAAATAGCTACCTTATATACTTTATAGCTATATTAGGTCTATATCCTTTATTTATTTCCTAATATTAGCTATAAATAACTTCCTTTTTTAAAGGGTTAAGGCTGCCCTTATTAATAATAATAATAATAAATAATATAATTATTAAAATCTTAAAACCTAACATAGCCTAATTAATAATCTTAAGTTAATTTATTATATTTTATTTATTATATAAAGCTTTATAGGCTTAGATAAAGTGTAAAAAAGGATATAATTTAATACTTAATTAACTTAATAATAATAAAATAATAAAGAATTATATATTAATAAGAAGAAATACTAATAATTAAAAATAAAAAATAAGATTTTATATTATTACTAATAGCTATTTTAACCCTTTCTTTCCCTATAGCTTCTATTTCTTCCTTTAATTTATTATTTTTAATAATATTTTCTATTTAACATTTAAATTAAGTATCTTTTTTAGCCTTTTTAATATTAAGATCCTTTTTATTATCTTTATTATTAAATTCATTATTTAAATGCTTATTTCATATCTTGAAGTCTTAAATCTCCTAAATCTTAAATATATTAATTATTATTTATACTTCTAATTTAATTTTAATTCTTTTTTTTATAATAATAATACTATATAAGGAAGTTTTCTTTATAATAGAGGCAATAGTAGCTAAAATAGGAAATTAATAATAGTTATCTTTTTATTAAAGATAAAGTTTTTTTTTAATTAATTAATAAAAACTATAAAAATAAAAATAATAATACTTATTTTTAGGTAATAATTTTACTTTTTTAAATAGAGTTTATATTTTTAACTTAGAAAATAATCCTAAGATATAAATCCTAATTTAAATTTAAATTTAAATCTTTTTCTTTAGTATTTAACCTACAAGTAAGGCCTTAAAGTTTATTTAGTAAGCTATTAAGAAAATATATTATATTCTTAACTTTTAATTTTAACTTATTTTTTTATTAATATATATTTTAATAAATAAGCAAATAATTATAATAAAATAAAATATATAACTTACTTTTAAATTCTCTAATAAATTTATCTTTTATATTATTTATAAGAAAAAACTTAAATAAAGCTTTTCCCTTAAATTTAACCTTATAAAAGGCTATTTAGCTTTTTAGCTTTTTTATTAATAATATAAATAAAGAGACCTCTATAATAGGCTATTATAATAGAAGTTAATATAAATAAAGTTTATCTGCGTTTATAATATAATTAATACCTTAACTAAGTAATATAAATACTAGTTATAAGTCTCTTTGTAGCTGGATTAATTTTCTTCTTTTAACCTACCTAAAAGACTACTTCTACTTTAACCTCTATAATATATTATACCTAATTTATCTATTATACTTCTAAAGTATATTACTTAACCTAACTTTTCCTTTATTAATTATACTTAATAATTATATTTATTAATATTAATTATAACTATTATTATAATACTTTATAATAACCTATAGCCTATTTAAGGCTATTATATAATTAATTATTATCTTATATATATAATTAAATTAGCCTTAAAGTAAGCTATAAAAAGAAATTACTATATATTATATTTAATAACTATAGCTATTAAAAAGAACTTCTTATTAAAAAGAAAATCTAGCTTAATTAAGATAATTATTTTTATTTATAGCCTAATTAACCCTAATTTAAACTGCTGCTTTTTTATTAATTTTACTTTAGTTATTTTTATATATAAGGTTAATTAATTTTATGCCTTACGATATATATTAAATTAATTAAAATTAATTTAACTTTTACTAACTAACTTATATAAAGTAATAAACTTAATATAATTCCTTTAAATTTCTAAACCTTACTTTTACCTTATATTTATCCTAAAACTCTTTAATATATAATAAAAAGGATATAAAGTACCTATTTTGCCTTTATAATTATATTAATAAGTTACTCTTTATATTAGGCTAAGTTTAGGCCTATAAAGGTAATAAGGAAAGCTGCCTCTTTTACTATTTAAGGCTAGTTATACTTTAAGGCTTTTTTTTTAGCTTCTTTAATCTAAATAGCTCTTAATTAATCTAGGCTAAAGGTATTATATTTCTTAAATAACCTAGATTTATATAATTAATTAACTTAATTAAGTTATAATTAAAAATAGCTATTTTAATTAAGTTAAATTTTCTCTTTAACATAAAGTTCTTTTTAATAATTATAATTATTACATATAATATATAATAATCTCTTTTTATAACTTACTTTAAGGATAATCTAATTATATTAATAAAATTGTAATTAATTATATAATAGCTTTAATTAGGCTATAATCTATTATAAAATATAATAATAATAGCTATAATTAATATTAGTAAGTATAACTAATAGGTATTTAGGTCGGGCAACGTACTTATAAGTTAGCTGGTTAATCTTCTACTAGGTTAGGCTCTGACTAACCTTTGAGTGAAAGTGCGATAGATAAATCAGGCGTGTCCTTTAGGTAGGTTAAAGGAAGAAGGTTGATCTAGCTGCTAAGAGACCTGCAGCTGGTATTTATACTGCTAAGTTAAGGCATTAACAGCATTATTAAGGCAGATAAACCTTATTTAATATTAATTTCTATTATAATAGCCTGCTATAAAGGTCTTTTTATTTATATTATTAATAAAAAGCTAAAAACCTAAATTGCCTTTTATAGGGTTAAAAGTAAGGCAAAAAAAAAAAAAAAACCTAATTTAATTAAGTAAATTAGTTAGATAAATTTAAGATATTTAAGAAATATAATATCTTTAACTTAAATTAACTAAGAGTTATTTAAATTAAAAATATTAAATAAAGCCTTAAGGTATAACTAGCCTTTAATAATAAAAATAGTATTTTTTCTTATTAAGTTTATAATTAACTTAGTTTAATATAAAGATTAGCATATTAATATAACTATAAAGGTAAAATAAGTACTTTATATCCTCCTTATTATATATAAATAAAAAGTTTTAAGATATATATAAAGTAAAGGCAGGATTTAGAAATTCTATTAAAGTTAGAATTAAAAGAATTATATTAAGTTTTATATAAGTTAGTTAGTAAAATTTAAATTAACCTTAATTAATTAAATATATATAGTAAGGCATATAGCTAATTAACCTTATATATAAAAATAGATAAAGTAAAATTAGTAAAAAAGTAGTAATTTAAATAGGGGACTATTTATTATATAATAAGTTATTTAACCTTACTTTTAATTATAATTACTAATAGTATTATAGCTATATTATTATACTACTTTAAAAAAGGCTATAATTACTTAATAAGGCATTTTATATTAAAATATCTAATTTAATCTTATATTTTATAATAAGTTCTAAAAATTATAAATATAAAAATATACTTTATATTATAGTATTAAAAATTAAAAAAAACTTAAAATAATAAAAGATATTAATACTTTTATTAAATAAGTATTTTTAAATTATAAAATATTCTTATTTATATATTATTATTATAAAAAATTAATAACTTTTAAAAGGTATTTTAAATAAATTTAAATTATTATAAAATTAAAGTAATATTTTATAATTAAAAGATATTTAATAATAAACAATAAAGGACATATTAAAGATTTTAAATTATAGATTTTAATTATAAACCTATATAAATAATAACTTAATAATATAAATAAATAATTAATAAAACTAATAAAGGCTATAATATTAATTAATAGCTAGTAGGAATTAAGCTAGTAATAGTCTTAAATTATAAGAGTGTAAAAGGGGGATAGTATACTGTAATATAAATAGAAGTAGGGTAATTATAAGGTTTTATAAAAGAAATATATTAAGTTTTATATAAGTTTAATTACCTAAAGTTAAAGATATATAGTAGTAGTAATAAAAAGAGGATTAAATAAGTAATAAAATAGATTATATAGCTAAATAAGTAAATTAGCTATAATATTAGTTTATTATTAATATAAATAAGGGATTATAGTTATTATAAACTTTTTAATATACTATATATTATATTATATTATATTTATTTTAGAAAAAATAATATTATTTTATTACTTTATATATAACTATAGCGTTAATTATTTCTTAATAATTAATACTATTTAGTGTAACTAATAGGTATTTAAGTTTAGTAATATACTTAAGTATAATAAATATATTAGGTATAATATATTATAGAGGTTATTTAAGAAGTAGTCCTTTAGGTTGGTTTGAGGAAGAAGGCTAATGTAGCTCTTAAGAGAGTTATAATTAGTATTTATATTGCTTATTTAAGGCAGTAATTATATTACTTTAGGCAGATAACTATATTTAATATCAATTTTAAATATAATAGCCTGCTATAGAGGTCTGTTTATTGAAGTTATTAATAAAAAAGATAAATAGCCTCTTATAGGGTTAAAATTAAAGGAAAATATATATATATATAGATTAAGAAAATAATTATTAAAAAGATAATAAATAAGCTTAAAATTAGTTATTAAAGAAAAATTATTAATTAATTAATTTATTATAACTCTACAGGAGCTTATTAAAGCTTATATTAATTATTATATTAAATTATATCTTTTTTCACTTTTATAGCCTTATTATAGGCTTAATTACTAATGTATTTTTAAGTTAGTTCTCTATTTAATTTAATTTAATATTAATTCTATTTCTTTCCTAACTTTTAACCTGCTATAGGGGTCTTATTATTAAAATTTTTAATAGAAAAGCTAAAAATCTTAATAGCCTTATATAAGGCTAAAGGTAAGGGGGAAAAAAAATAACTAATAACTAATTATAATATATATATATAATAATAAAAGAATTATAAAACTAAAAGGGTCTTAAACCTTTAATCTTATATAATATTTAAAAAGTAAATATTTAAATAAATATATTAATAAAAGAAAAAAAAAAAAAAAGTAAGTATATTTATTTTTTTAATTCTATTTATATTAATATATATATATTAAGCAATCCAGAGAGACATGTAAATCAGATACTCTAGTTTTTACTTTAAAAGCAGTTTTTAAAATAATTTGTAAAATTTTAAATTAAACTTAAAATAGCTAATATCTTAGTAATATATATATTAATCCTAAGGTGAGCTATATTAATTTCCTTAGATTTTAAAAAGAACTATATATAGCTATAAACTTTAAAGTTTATTTATATTATAAAATATTCTATACTTTAAAGTATTTTATATAAATTAAAATATTTAAAAATCTTTAAAAAAATACTCTATTATATAATAAGCTATATTATTCTACGAAATATTTTTATTAGAATTGTACCTATTTTATTTAAGTATTAAAAGTTTATATAGTAAGCTACTTTTTGCTGCACAGTATACTGTCTGGTTCGCGTATTGTCCATGCTATAATATTATATATTTACTAATATATATATTAAAGTAGCTACTAACTTGCTTATAAATTAATATTTAAAAAAAGCTAAATTTAATTTAAGCTTTATAACTAATGAGGCTTCTAAAAAAAAAATACTATACTTCTATATTTAAAATAACCTATCTTTTAACTTTTTAAAAAGTAGTTCTTTTAAGGAGTTATTAGTCTGTTTTTATTTATAAGTAATTTTTATCTTATATTATACTTTTATTAACTAATTAACTTGTATAAACATCTACTAATTATAAATTTAAAAAAAAAACCATAAATATACCCTAATAATTACTTTAATTAATACCTTATTATTCTTAATAATAGTTTTATAAAGTATATTTTAACCTTTAAGACTTTTTCTTTAACCTTTAGTAAGAAATTCCAATTTAGGGGCTATAATTTCCTATTTTACTACTAATTTTAAGCTTATTTATTTAATCTATTAATAAGTATTTTTTGTTACATATATATTTATTTATATAATTATTTTATTATAGCTTTATAATAGCTTACTAAAGCTTATACTAGCTATTATATTTAGTAGTAATTATTCTACTCTTTATAGCCTTATTATAAGGTTAAGTTTTATTATCTCTTTAGG
Source organism: Fusarium redolens (assembly GCF_020744475.1). Classification (NCBI taxonomy): domain Eukaryota; kingdom Fungi; phylum Ascomycota; class Sordariomycetes; order Hypocreales; family Nectriaceae; genus Fusarium; species Fusarium redolens. The sequence continues at coordinate 4,757,899 of NW_025763664.1, read as the reverse complement.
TAAGGATTTTATTTTATTATATATATTTATGATAAATATTTAGTATATATATTCAATATATATATTTATTAAATTATAAAAAGAAATATTAATAATAATATAGCTTTATATAAGATAATATACCTAAAAAGACATAATATTTAAAGTCTTATTTAATTATATTTAAAAATTAAATTAATAAAGAGTTTAATAATAATATTAAATATAATAGTTATATTTTAAATCTTATTATATAAGATATTCTTAAAGATTATTTAGCCTTTAAAAAATTAAAAGCTTTATAACTTTATTATATTAATTTAATTAGTAATATGGAAAATTTAAAAGAAAAGGAAATAAATAAAAGCCCTTTTAAAAAGTTCTTTTTATTATTTATTATATATAAGTATTATTAAGTATTTATAGCAAATAATTACTTTAATTAAATATTTTTATAAAATTTAAACTTTCTTAAGGAAGAGAATTTAAATCTATATATAAAAGGGTATTATACCTCTTAAATTTAATAAGACTATTATTCCTCTAACTATATTATATTTTATATATTTTATATATTTTATATATATATATTTCTTTTTTTTCACCTTAGCTTAAGCCTTATATAAGGCTATTAAGCTTTTTATCTTTTTTATTAATAGTTTAAATAATAAAATCCTTATAGCAGGCTATTATTATAAAAGTTAAAGTTAAATATAATTTATTTGCCTTAATAATATAATTACTGCCTTAATTAAGTAATATTAATACTAATTATATCTTAATAATTAAATTAACTTTCTTCCTTTAACTTATTTAAAGAAATATTATATTTTATTTATTTAATATAAAGTATTTTATTTAACCTAACTTTCCTTTTTAACCCTTCTTATTAATAATATAATAGCAATACTACCTTAATACTTATTATATAAAATAGCCTATAATTATATAATTATACCTATTATATAATTAGATATAATTTTAATTTAGCTATTAGGCTTATATTAAAGGTAATTAATAAAAAGAACTTTATATAATATATATAATAGTTATTAATATTATAAAGAACTTTATATTAAGAAATAAATCTAACTTTATTTAAGTAATTATTTTTAATTATAGCCTAATTTAATTAATTAATTATATAAAAAAAAGATAATATATTAATTTAATTCCTATATTTATATTAATAATATATTAATATTATAGCTAATTTACTATTTAGTTATATAGCCTATATTATAGTGTATTTAATCCTCTTTTTATTATTAATACTAAATTTAATTATAACTTTAGGTCTTTAACTTTCAGTAATTAACCTTATATAAAACTTAATATATTTCTTCTAAACCCTGCAATTACCTTGCTTTTATCCTCGCGCTCTTAAAGTCTAAGACTATAACTAGCCTAGTTTTTATAAGTTCTTAGTCTTCTTTAATACCTTCTTAGCCTATTATTAGATATCCTTAAGCTACTTATTATATAAGCTTTCTAAATTAAAGGCCTTAAAGAACCCCCTTTTCCTTTTACTTAGCTCTATTCTTTTATATAGCTTCTTTTTTAAATTCTTAAGCTTTTACTTTTTATATTTAAAATTTTCTTTATTAATTAAAAGGGTTTTATAAATAGATTATATAAATAAGAAGATCTTATAATTAAAGATTATTATTTTAATATAATTAATATTATCTTTATTAAATTAGGCCTTTTTAATATTTATAATTATTATATATATTATATTATTTTTATTTTTATTTTATTTAAAAGCTTTTTTAATTTTAAAGATTATATTATAGCCTTTAATTAAATAAGGCTTATTAAGCCTAAGTGCTTATAGGCTTTTTTAAATAGTAAATATTATAATAAGGTAATTATAATACTATTAGTAGTTATAACTAGAAGTTAAATTAGATAACTTATTTTAAAAGTATAATAAATAATTAAAGTATAATATCCTTTAAAGTAGGTTAAAGGAAGAAGGTTAGGACTAGCTAATAGGCAAGTAAGGCCTTTTAGCTAATATATATATAGCTAGGTTTAGGCTATAATTAAAGTAGTTAATTATAATAATTTAACTTAATAAAGCTTTATTAGCTATAAAGGTAATAAATATTTAAATTATATTATATTTTAGAAATACTTAAATATACCTTTTAAGGCTAACTTATAAACTTAAAAAAAAAAAAAAAGTTATTAATTTAGTTTAATTAAAGTAAATTAAATTAAATTAATAATAAACTATTAGACTTTAAAAACTTAAAAATAGCCTTAAAAAAACCCTTTTTTTTTAATTAAATAAGTTAGCTTTCTATACTGCCTTTATAAGTAACTTAGTTATATATAAAAGTAGCTTTTTAGTATACTTATAAAGGTAGCTAATAATACTAAAGAGCTGCTTTTAAATTAGTAACGATAAGGACCTTATATATAGAGTTTTAAGATAAATATAAGGTAAAGGCAGGGTTTAGAAATTCTATTAAAGTTAAAATATATTAAAGGAATTATATTAAGTTTTATATAAGTTAGTTAGCCAAAGTTAAATCAACCTTAATTAATTAAATAGATATAATAAGGCATATAACTAATTAACTTTATATTTAAAAATAAATAAAGTAAAATTAGTAAAAAAGCAGTAGTTTAAACTAGTGCTAATTTATTTATATTTATGTTTATATATATATTTAATAACCCTTATTTATATTAATAATATATTAATAACATAGCTAATTTGCTTCTTTAGTTATATAATCTATTTTATAATTTATTTAATCCTTTTTTTATAACTAATATTAAATATATAAATTTAAGTCTTTAATTTTAAGTATTTAAACTTATATAAAACTTAATATCTTTTTCTAATATAACTATATAATTACCCTAGTTATATCTTAATTAATACAATATACTAATCCCCTCTTACGCTCTTATAATTTAAGATTATAACCAGCCTAACTTGTATATTACTAGCTATTAATTAGCTTTATAGCCTTTATTAGCTTTATTAATTACTCCTTTATATTATTAAGTTCCTATTTATATAAACTCTTCATTTTAATTCTTAATTTAAGGTCTTTAATAAATCCCTTATTATTTACCTTTATAAGCTTTTATATTTTAAAAACTTCCTTTAGCCTTTATAATAACTTAATTTCTTTTTTAAAATAACCTTTAGAGATTATTAGCATTTTATAATAATACTATATAAATATTAAGATTTTATAGCTTAAAATAGCTTATTTAATAAGTTTAATATTATTTTCTTATTTTAAATCTCTATTTATTTTTAATATTATAATATAAAACTTATTTTTATATTTATAAATTAAGGCTACTTACCTAATTAAATCTTAAGATTTAAGGTAATAGTTATATAGTTTATAAGCTTAAGATTAAGGCTATTATAATTATTTAATATATTATATAATACCTTGTATTATATATATATATATATAAATACTATTATTATATTATATTATGTCCCTAGTTTAAATTACTACTTTTTTACTAATTTTACTTTATATATTTTTATATATAAGTTTAACTATTTTTATACCTTATTATATATATTTAATTAATTATAGTTAATTCAACCTTTACTAACTAACTTATATAAGACTTAATATAATTTTATTATATTTCTTAACCCTACTTTTATCTTATAGTTATTTTAAAACTCTTTTATATAAAATAAGAAAGATATTAAGTACTTATTCTATCTTTATAATTATATTAATAAGCTATTCTTTATATTAGACTAAGTTTAGGCCTATAAAGGTAATAAGGAAAGCTATCTCTTTTATTATTAAAGGCTAGTTATATCTTAAGGCTTTTTTTAACTTTTTTAATTTAAATAGCTTTTAATTTATTTAAATTAAAAATATTATATTTCTTAAGTAACTTAAATATATATAATTTATTAATTTAATTAAATTATAATTAAAAATAATTAATTTAATTAAGCTAGAGTTTCTTTATAATATAAAGGTAGTTTTAATAATTATAAATATTATATATAATATATAATAATCTCTTCTTATAGCTTATTTTAAGGCTAATTTAATTATATTAATAAGGTTATAATTAGTTATATAATAGCCTTAATTAAGCTATATGCTATTATAAATAGCAGGTATTATAATAGGAATTAAAATTAATATTAGTAAGTTTAACTAATAGAGGAAAAGTTAGGTTATAAAATATACTTTAGAAATATAATAAATAAATTAGATATAGTTATAGAGGTTAATTAATAAGTAGGCCTTTAGGCAGGTTAAAGGAAGAAGGTTAATCTAGCTATTATGATTTAGTATTTATATTACTTAGTTAAGGCAGTAATTATATTATTAAGGCAGATACACTTTATCTAATATTAACTTTTATTATAATAGGTTATTATAAAAGTTTTTTTTTATTTATACTATTAATAAAACGGCTAAAAGGCTATATAGCCTCTTATAAGATAAAAAGTAAAGGAAATAAATAAATTAAAAAAAAGTATTATATTATATATATGTATAGTATTACTTTTGTTTTAATAAAATAAATACTTTAAATCCTTTATATTATATATAAATAAAATATAAATTAAGCTAGTTATAATTTTGAATTATAAATATATAATTAAAATAAGGACTTTATTTATAAAGTTTTAAAATAAATATTAAATATAGATAAGGTTTTATAAAGGAATTATACTAAATTTAATTTATATAGATTTATTAATAAAAGTTAAGTTAGTTTAAAGTTATAGCTAGCTTAAATAAATAAATATATATAATAAATTATATAATTAATTAATTAAGGTTATATGTATAAATAAATAAAATAAAATATATTAAAAAGTAATAATTTAAATTAAAATAATTAATTATATATTAGTCTTAATTAGGCTATAAGCTATTATAAATAGGTATTATAATAATAATTATACTTAATATTAATAAGTAGAATTAATATTAATAAGTATACTTAATAGGTATAGGAAAAGTTAGGTTAGGTAATATACTTTATAATAGATAAATTAGATATGTTTTTTAAGAATATTAAAGAAAGAAGGTTAATTTAGATATTAAGAGCTAATATTTATACTATTTAGTTAAGGGAGTAATTATATTATTAAGGTAAATAACCTTATTAAATATTAACTTCTATTATAATAGCTTATTATAGAGGTTATTTTATTTAAGTTATTAATAAAAAAAGCTAAAAAGCTAAATTGCCTTTTATAAGGTTAAAAGTAAAAAAAAAGAACTATTATATTAATAGACTACGTATTATATTAAGCTATATAACTTTTAAAAGTAATATAAATAGCTACTTTTTTATTAATAAAGGCTAAATATATTTAAAGACCTTTTTTAGCTTATTTATTTTACATAAACTTTAATTAATTTAAGTTAAAAGTATTATATATTTTAAATAACTTAACTTTATAAAACTAATTAATTATACCAGGCTATAATTAATAACAGCTATTTTAAATAAATATAATTTCCTTATTTATAAAAAGTTCTTTTTAATAGCTGTAGTTATTATATATAATATATAATAATTATTATTTATAATATACTTTAAGGCTAATTTAATTATAATAATAAGATTATAAATACTTATATAATAGCCTTAAATACGGTACAGGCTATTATAATTAAATAGTATAATAATAATTATATTTAATATTAATAAGTATAATTAATAAAAATAGTTAAGGTAAGTAATATATTTAAATATAATAAATATAATAGGTATAATATATTATAAAAATTACTTAAAAAAAAGTTTTTTAAATAAATTAAATAAAAATAAATAATTTAACTATTAAGAGGTAATTAGTATTTATAGTACTTAATTAAGGTAATAATTATATTATTAAGGCAAATAAATATTATATATTATTTACTTTTATTTATTTATTTATTTTACTTTTAGCCTTATATAAGGCTATTAAGCTTTCTAGCATTTTTATTAATAGCTTAAATAATAAGACTATTATAATAAGCTATTATTATAAAAGTTTAAATTAAATATTATTTATTTAGTTTAATAATATAATTACTACCTTAATTAAGTAATATTTATACTAGTTATTAATAGCTAAGTTAACTTTCTTTTTTAACCTTTTTAAAAAAATATTATACCTTATTTATTCCTAGTTTAAACTACTGCTTTTTTACTAATTTCACTTTATCTATTCTTATATATAAGGTTAATTAGTTATATGCCTTACTATATATATTTAATTAATTAAGTTATAACTTTAAGTTAATTTAACTTTTACTAACTAACTTATATAAATAGTCTTAATATAATTCCTTTAATATATTTTAACTTTAATAGAATTTCTAAACCTTACCTTTACCTTATATTTATCTTAGAACTCTATATATAGACTTCCTATCCTAGCTCTATTCTTATAATTTAAGACTATAACTAGGCTAATTTATATAGTACTTTATTATAAAGTTATCTTTATATATTTATAGGATTTATTTTAATTTTAAATTTTTTTTAATTATTAATTTAAAAGTAGCTCTTTAATAATATTAATTACCTTTATAAATATATTAAAGAGTTACTTTTTATATATAATTAAGCTTATAAAGGTAATAAAAAAGCTATTTTATTTAATTAAAAAAAATAACCTTCTTTTAAGGCTATTTTTAAATCTTTAAGAATTAATAACTTATTATTAACTTAATTTAAACTAATTAAATTAATATAATATCTTTTTTTTATATAATTAATTATTTAAATTAGGTTATAATTAAAAATAATTATTTTAATAAGGTTAAATTTGCCTTTTAATAAGAAGTTCTTTATAATAATAATAACTATTATATATATTATATAAAGGTTTTCTTTATTAGCTACCTTTAAGGCAGGCCTAATAGCTAGATTAAGTTTATAATTAGTTATTTAATAAGTATAATTATATAGCTATAGGCTATTTTATATAATAGATATTAAAGTAATATAGCTATTATATTATTAGTAAAAAGGGTTAAAAGATATAAAAAGTTAGGTTTAATAATATACTAAAGTATAATAAATAAATTAAATATAATATTCCTTTAAATAAGTTAAAGGAAGAAAGTTAATTTAATTATTAAGATATAATTAGTATTAGTATTACTTAGTTAAAGTAGTAATTATATTATTAAGGCAAATAAACCTTATTTAATTTTAACCTTTATTATAATAGCCTATTATAAGGGTCTTATTATTTAAATTATTAATAAAAAAGCTAAAAAGCTTAATAGCCTTATATAAGGCTAAAAGTAAGGGGAAAGAAAACACCTTATTTATTAATTATAAAATATATTTCTTTACTTAATTATTAATTATATTCATTAAAATTAATTATAAATATTATTATTATTAAACTCTTTTTCTAAATTTATAAATTAGTATTAAAAGGTATATTTAAGTATTCTTTAAATTTAATATAAGTTAAATATTTATTACCCTTATAACTAATAAAGCTTTATAAAGTTAAATTATTATAATTAACTACCTTAATTATAGCCTAAACCTAGTTATATATATATTAGCTAAAAAGCCTTACTTACTTATTAGCTAGCCCTAACTTTCTTCTTATAACTTATTTAAAAGGTCTTTTATTAACCTCTATTATATATTATATTTTAATTATTTATTATATAATAAGTTATTTAACCTAACTTCTAATTATAAGTATTAATAGTATTATAGCTATATTATTATAATACTTTAAAAAAGCCCATAATTACTTAATAAGGCCTTTTATATTAAAATACCTAATTTAATTCTTTATTTTGTAATAACTTCTAAATATTATAAATATAAAAATAAGCTTTATAATATAATAATAAAAATTAAAATAATTTAAAATAATAAAAGTAATATTATTTTTATTAAATAAATTAATATAAATTATAAAATCTTCTTATTTAAATATTATTATTATAAAAAGTTAATAATCTTTAAATTTTATTTTAATAAAGAAATTAAATTATTATTAAAACTAAAGTAATTTTTTATAATAAAAAGGCTTATATTAATAAATAATAAGGGATTTATTAAAGATTTTAAATTAAATATTTTAATTAAAATTTTATATAAATAATAGCTTAATAATATAAAGAAATAATTAATAAAGCTAATAAAGGCTATAAAGCTAATTAATAGCTAGTAAAGATAAGGGGGATAATATATTATAATACTTATTTATAATAGCTTATAGCTAAATTAAAGCTATTATATAATTAATTTTCTTTTTCCCTTACTTTTAACCTTTATAATATATTATATTTAATTTATTTATTTTAAAGTATATTATCTAACTTAATATTCCCTTTTAATTCTTTTTATTAATAATATAATAATTATATTACTTTAATATTTATATAAAATAGCTTATAATTATATTAATTATACTTATTATATAATTAGCTATAATATTAATTTAATTATTAAGCCTACCTTAAAGGTAATTAATAAAGAAAAACTTTATATTATATATATAATAGTTATTATTATTATAAAGAACTTCTTATTAAAAGATAAACTTAATTTTATTAAAATAATTATTTTTAATTATAATTTAATTTAATTAATTAATTATATAAAAAAAATATTATATTAATTTAATTAATTTAAATTAAATTAATATTAAGTTATTAAGTTTTACAGATATAAAAATTACTTTAAAAAAAGGATATTTTTTTTAATTAAATAAAATAGTATTTTTTATTATATTTATAAGTAACTTAGTTATATATAAAAAATAGCTCTTTAATATATTTATAAAAATAGTTAATATTACTAAAAAGATATTTTTAAATTAATAAAAGGAGTTTATATATAAAGTTAAATAAATATATAGTAAAGGCAGGGTTTTATAAAAATTTAAAAGAATTATATTAAGTTTTATATAAGTTAGTTAGTAAAAGTTAAATTAACTTAAAGTTATAACTAAATTAATTAAATATATATAATAAGGTATATAATTAATTAACCTTATATATAAAAATAAATAAAGTAAAATTAATAAAAAAGTAATAGTTTAAATTAAGGAATTAATTATATATATAAAATTAAATAAAGTAAAATTAATAAAAAGGATTAATTTAAACTAGGGATTTAAGGTTATATAAAGATAATAAAGCCTTATTATTTAATAAAGTTATTATTATAATATTATTATTATAATATTTTTATTATTTTTATTAATTAAAATAATTTTTAATTTATAACTTATAAATATAATATAATATAATATATTTAAATAAAATTTTTATATTAATAAATAAAATATATTAAGTTTTAATTTATTTTTATAAATCAAGCTTATACTCTTTTATGTATTCTTTTTCCTTCTTACTTAAGCGCCTCCCTTACTTCCCAGTTTTCAATTATCTAGACAGATCAAGGCCGCCAATCCATTTAGTCAATCAGCACCTCAGCATAATGTCTATCCCGAACGAAGCACTGCAGAAGGTATGGCCGCTCTCCGAATAGAAATCCCTCCATTGTCCTTGGGGGAAACAGCATTTTACTACGTCTCAGCCCTACTGACTTCCGACGTGTAGCTGGTGCGAGAGATCGAAAGCCAGGCGCTGGTAGCCCAGCAGCAGATAGGCCTTGCCCGGACTCAAATGACATCGAAACAACGAGAGCAACGCCTCGTCAAGCTCACACTCAGCGAAATGGCCAGTCTGCCCCAAGACGCTGTCGTGTACGAAGGTGTCGGCAAAATGTGAGTGCCTCTCCTTTCGAAGCTGAGCCATCCCCTCCTCTTTTTCAGAAGAACCCCGCAGCTCCTTGACCCAAGCTTGGTCACTAACGGCTGGCCGTTTTGGCGCCTCTTTATAGGTTCGTCTCGCTTCCTGTGGATTCACTTCGCCAAAAGCTTGAGGGCCAGACACAGACTTTGGAGGGAGAGGTGGACAAACTGAGCCAGCGATTGCTTTATTTGGAAACAACACACAAGAATAGCCGCGAGCATATTGAGCAGATGCTCCGCACCAAGTAAACTAAGCGCTGAGTGTTACGCACGATCAATTAACGTCTCTCTATTTCTGAGGGTTACTCTTTAAACGCTGCGAAGTCGTCATTCTCGTTCAAACGTGCTCCAGAAATGTTTCAACAGGCGCCAGGCCTCTTTCTTCCCAGCCCTACAGCTGCGCCGCGCATTTAACCCACCATGTGCACACCAACACAGAAGCCGATGTGACCCCCGAGACTCTGCTTACGGTGGGTTTACCTTTGGTTTGGGTCGAGATCGTCTCTGTGGCCGTAAGACGCGAAGCATGGCGCCAGTCCCGATCAGGAGGGTCGCTTTGGCAGCTGAACCAAGCGACGAATCTGCTGGCTTCAACTTGAGATGTTACCGATAACCAAGGTACCGATCATCATGATAGCTCAGTGTATTCCAAAGCATGAAGGGGCATTCCTTTCGGTCTCTTTGTCTTCCAAGAGTCTCACCGCCGGTTGCCTGCTGTAACCCACCTCAAGCTGACAGCATCGTGCGACCCTGATTCCTCACCATCATCACCGATTTGTGAGCAAACACCGACCGACAGACAAGGGACCATGTTCAATTTAGACAGGAATTAGTTTAGCCCCCACCAAGTTTCAGTTCAGCCCCCCGCCCCCTCCCAGAGTCCAGCCCTACAGCCAACATGGAGTGTTAAGGTCGGCACGGAACCGCGGTCCCCTCCGACGGACGGATGGTCTAAATGTCTGTGGGTTATTTATTCATCGACGCTGTCGCTCCTCTTTGTCCCCTCTCTCGTCTGACTCTTCCCTCCGTTTTCAAGCGGTAACTATTCTGACCTGGTGTCTTCCAGCAGCACACCTGCCTGTACGATCACGTTCGATATTGTCATCTTTGTCTCACTCAAATCGCTATTCTTTGCTCATTTGGTTCTGACTATCCGCAAAGATGAGCCGAAGTAGCTATAGTTACGACGATGAGGATGACTACGACATCCGCTACCAAAAGCGAGGACCATCGCCTGGCATCCGATATGTTGCGAACCCGCAACGTACTCAAAACTATTACGACGCACCTCCTGGGCCCAGTTACATTGGAGCAGACCGCCTGAATATTACAACCATGCATCGTTCTCGCTCCCGTTCTCGTACTGGTGAGCTTTCTCGAACTCGAGAGCGCCGCGCCAGCAGTCCTCCGGCCCCTGTTCCGGTAATTATCAACAACAAAATATACAATGATCTCTCCTCCGATGATGAGGATACTCGTCGCAAACAAGTTGCGCGCTCTTCGCGACGGCGTCGCTCTCGCTCTCGCTCCCGGTCGTCCTCATCCCGATCTCGATCATCTTCTTATATGACTCGAGAAGAATGGGAGGCTGAGAAAACCCGCAAGGAGCTTGAAGATCTACGCCTTACCACGGCGCGTGAGAAGGAGGAGCGAAGACTTGTCAAGCAATACCGTGACGAGTGGGAGGCTGAGCAAGCACGCAAAGATCTTGAGAAGAATCGACTCGCTAGCTCACGCGAGAGAGACGAGCGGCAACGCGAGAAGGATGAGCGACAGCTTGTCAAGGGATATCGCGAGGAATGGGAGGCGGAACAGTCACGTAAGGAGCTCGAGAAGATGCACCTTGCTCATGCGCGTGATGAGGAAGAGCGTCGTCGTTTGAGGGAATTTAAAGAGGAAGAAGAGCTCAAACAAGCCAAGCGCGAGCTTGAGAAGATCAAGGGCCGTAAAGCTCGCGCTGATGAGGAGGAACGCATCAAGAAGGAGATTGAGTTGAGGCGCCTGAAAGAAGAAGACGCCGCCACAGAAGAGAGACAGCGCCGCGAGAAAGAGGCAAATTCTGCTGTTGAGGATTACAAGAGGAGGGAGCTTGAGCGCGCTGCCAAAGAGAAGAAGCTCAAAGACCAGAAGGAGAAAGAAGCAGCTGAAGCTGTTGAGCGTTACAAGCAAGCAGAGAAGGATCGCATAGCAAAGGAAAAGGCCGACAGAGAAGCCAAAGACCGGGAGTATCAGGACCGCCTGAAACAAGACCTCGCCAAGTCAGGACTCGATGATAAGACCATCGAGGCCATCTTGAAGAAGGAAAAGATCAAGAAGGCACAGCCTCAACATCCACAGCCTCTACCGCATCACGCAATGGCTGGTCCAGGTCACCATTATGCCCCGATGCCTGTCCCAGTCAACCAAATCGCCACAATTCCTCCTCCACCCCCTGCCGGCCAAGTTGCTCGACCAACTTATACGCGCATGTCCCGTCGGCATCTGTCAATCGAATCGTTGCGTGAGTTCGGTGTCGAATTTGACTTCGATACGGTATGTAGTAATCTTATTGCCACTTCTATTTGGTGCGTGGTACGGAGCTAACTCTTTCGGCAGGACCCTGACTATCTACTCATTCGACGCTGGGTTCCCGAGTGGGAACAAGACCGACTGTGGAAGCATACCAAGTTGATCCGCGAGAAGCGCACCAAGATGCTTATGGTTGAGGAAAAGCGACACGGCAGAGAAGAGCCAGACTTTGAATGGGTGCGCAAGAAGGATAAGGATAAGCATAGCCGCCGCAGGAGTAAGTCACCAGGATTGTTGATGTACTTGGCTGGTGCGCGGCCGGCATAGACTCGATGGACGATGAAATGTAAATTGCGAGCGACTTGTTCTACATTAAACCAGCCAAGAAGTGGCTCTCTACTTTTTGTCTTTTGAGGCGAGTTGTTGGTACAGTTGTTATACACAATTTACAGTTACTTTGCTCCAGCTCGGCGAATCAACTCCTCGTACACCGTCCAAGCCAGTGCCGAACTCATGGCCTTACGACTCATCCGTAACGCTAAGCCATCCCATAGTGACCGAATACCCTCATGTGTTACCATCTTATACCAAGCGTGCCATATATTCCTGTATTCCAGTGGTTGTAATTGAATTCGTGTTTTGACTGCATCGAACGGGTTCGAAACAATGGAGCATGCTGCACCGGCAAGCATGGCGGAAGTGAAGTTGACAGAGCTAGCCAGAGTTGCTTGCATTCTGCTCGGGCCTTCGCCTGACACAACCGGCTTGGATGCCAGTGACCCAAGGCGCGATTTCAGCATCTCGTAGAATAACACGTACATGCCAGCATATGGTGCATCCCGAAACGCCGTGGCACCGAATCCAGAGAAGAAACCACGCCAGCCGTGAGTCCGGCGTATGTCATTGGCAGCCGACATGATGGAGGGATAAGAGTATAGACTGGACTCAAAGCGAACCTTGATCACAGTGAGAGGCATGAGGATAAAGCCAGCAAATGTTCTTGCAACTGCGCCCGAGATGAGGTTGCCCGAATTTGTTAATGAAGGGAGGACTGATGAGCGGCCCTGGGTCTGTAGACGGCGACCCAGGATACCTGTCTGGTGTGCATGCTGGCGAATGGCATTGAGTGATGTGAAGTAAAGAGCTGAGCCGAAGCCCGTACGTAGCGCAGAAGGAACGGTACCTCGCCACAATGACTTTACAAGGCTTGAAGATTGTCTCAGATCACGTATGGTAGCGCTTAATGACGAACTACCAGACTGCTGTACTCGCGTTTTGAGAAGATCCAGAGGTTGCAGGAGAACGGCTGAAGTAACGCCGGAACCAAGGCCAGATATAAAATGCCGGGCTATTCAGTTGTGTCAGACGGTGAATATTGAATGAAGCCCGCAGAGGCCGAACCACACCGAGACTTCGGTATATGGAATTGACCAAGAATAAGGCATACCTGAATTGGCCGATCGAGAGGCTCGGGGCTCGGTCATTGGTAAGGGCACAGCAGCACCATTGTGTTGAGTTGGGGAGCCAGCAATTGAGATACCCATGGCTAGTCACAGACTCGAGCCACCGGGCATGTCGGGGAGATTGAATGAGTGACGTGACGAGATAAAATCGCACCGAAAGCCTGGACCCCACTGCGTGAATCGGCCCCGCTTTAATGCATCTTGCACGTGTTGGTAGAGTGCGAGCAACGGGAGACATGGATCAGTTCGCGCCAACGCCACTGGCATGGTTACCCCGATAGTCGCCGATTACAGACTCAAGACGTCCAGCCAGAAGACGATGCCGTTTGACAAGCTCAACCCATTCATTTACACCAATCGAAGCCAGAAGCATGCCAAAATCAGCCCCCAGCCTCCCCAGACTGCCCGCACAGTAAAGCACCTGCGTCAAAATGCTTTCCCTCGATGTCTGGTCTTTGACGGTTGGCAGATAGATACGCAGCGTTTCGACAAGCATCTCTACCATATGTAAAGGAAAATTAGCCATTGGGGAAGGCAGGACTCTCAAAGGGTCAGTTTCGTCGTTCCCGTGCGATGCGAAGCTCGAATTTATGCTCTTAAACACAGAGACAATGCTAAAGCTCTGTTCGCGAAAGATCTCGATAAACCGTTTCAGGTAACGCTCTGTCTGTTGGCCGCCTGACCACGTGCTAGTAGCTTTGTCCTTTCGAAGTCGTTCCTCATCTGCTAGGTCTCTTAGTGGTTCCAATGCTTCTAACGTTGTCAAAAGCGTGGACAAGCGGCACACCAGGAAGACGGCCGGGAGTGCATCTTCAGTTGACGCGTCAGTCACCAGATCCGGGACGATCCGTTTGAGCCAGCCTATCGTTCGAACGGCAGCGGCAAGCTTGAGATTGGGTGCTTTGAGCGTTCCAATGAGATCTGCAGCCATCTGTCGAATGGCAGCGTCCGCCTCCTCTAGGACCGAAGTGACAAGCGGTGAGTCTGGGTATAGGGAAGCAAGGCGTCGGACATGTGCGTAAAGCTCGAGCGTAGAGGAATGATTGACCGGGGCTGTCGAGACAGCGGACGAAAGAAGGAGAGGCATTTCCATAACATCAACAAGACGTTCCGAGTTTCGAAGTAGCAGAAGAGCCTGCTTTCTCCGCGCAAGTAATTTACTCTCGCTGGCCTTGCCAAAAGCCGACGAGAAGTGTTCCGCTTGCGCATCTAGTCGGGGTACTGCCTGGACAAGGTCTGAGGCTCGCTGGGCCAGGATCGGTAGGGAGGTTCGTAACGAAGCATGGCTCGCGGCTGAATCGACGACGGGTTTGTGTGACCTCTTCGAAAGCGCTTGTACGGCAAGCAGTAGGGAGTGGGAGGTTTGAGATAAGACTTGAGGCTCGGATGCTTGAAGGAAGCTGGACTCTTGTTCGGCAAGATAGGTCAGGTACTCCAAGGCAGATGGGTCATTCGCCAGATCGGGTGCCAGCAGATCTCTTAGAGCTTCCGCCATGGTGGTCTGGAGAGTCGTGTACGGATGATGCGGGATGATGCGACGCGAAACAATGCACTTGAGGTGTCAAATCGTCTAGCTTCAGTTGATTAGAAAAGGGGGTATATTAGGACAGTAACGATTGAAAAGTCTGATCACGAGAGTGAAGAAATGAGATCTTGGAACGAACTATGGGTCTGGCAAGCTCCCAAACAGATACGTCTGTGACTGCTCGCTCGTTGACGATCTGGTGTTCTAAATGAGTGAGGTGGCAGCTGGCCTGTCTGCCTGTAAACCAGCTAGGCTACAGAGATCTGGTGGGGTGGCAGAATGATGGCAGCACACTGCCAACATCAGACACTGTACATACTCCGCACCCCTGTCAGATCGGATTACCTAAGGTCTCAACGTCCAGAAATAAACTGACTTGAGCCTATCAGAAAGCCAGAATTGTGCTGGCACGGTACGAATAACGGAATAAGCTCCTAAGACAGATCAAAATGCGACCATCCGGACCCTTACCCGTGCTGTTCCCACGTGAGCTTCCCCAACAGACGTGACCAGGCGAATGAATATCAAGCTTCCGACTCGAGGTATCCTTTAATTGCGCGCCGCCTTGCCTCGGTTCATTTAAAGTCTCTGTTCCTCCACATTCTTTGTTCCTGGTCCTCTTTCTTGATCTTTTCGCTGAGTTCTCGCGATCACAAACCTCAACCGTTTTGCACCTCCAATTCATTCCGACAGCATGAAAGATCCATTTCCTTGGCAGCCTTTGCCCTGGCTATCAGAAAAGACACAGCCCTGGGCCGACTATTTCGACCTGCCAACTCTCCCGCTGCACATACACGAAGTTCTAGCCGCAGCGTTATTATACTCGGTCATCTTCTGGCCGATATCGCCATGGATCTCAAACCTTCTGGCCCCGGAGCACTACTCCAAGCTTCCTCGCAAGCGACGGCTTAACTGGGACGCACACGTTGTTTCCATGGTTCAGAGCTGCCTAATCAATACTCTGGCTATATGGGTAATGTTCGTCGATACTGAGATGAGTAATATGGAATGGGAGGAGCGTATTTGGGGTTATACTGGTGGTGCTGGCTTCATCCAAGCGCTTGCAGCTGGGTACTTCCTTTGGGATTTAGTGGTCACCAGCATTAACCTCGATGTCTTTGGCTTGGGAACCTTGGCGCACGCCGTCGCTGCATTACTTGTCTACTCGCTCGGTTTCGTAAGTTAAACATGATAGTATGTTCCTTTGTCTCTACTAATCAGCTTTCATTAGCGTCCGTTTCTCAATCACTACGCCTGTGTTTTCATCCTCTGGGAGTTATCCACACCTTTCCTCAACGTCCACTGGTTTATGGACAAACTTAACATGACTGGTACACGCGCGCAACTATACAACGGCATCATGCTTCTTTTCACCTTCTTCTCCTGTCGGCTTATTTACGGAAGTTATTCGTCCTTCCGTGTTTACCGTGACGTGTGGTCCGCCATTAACGTCAACCCCGACATGAAGGCACTCAATTTGCCAACTATGTCATTTGCGCACCCAGACTCCACGGTACCCATGTGGATTGGCGTCGCCTATTTGGCAAGCAACATTACCCTGAACAGTCTTAACTTTTACTGGTTCTTCATGATGATTCGAGCCGTACGTAAGCGGTTTGTGCCTGCGGCTGAATCGGAGGAAAAGGTTCAAGAGAGCCCAGTGACTGAGGCTGAAATTGACCTGTCTTCCGTAGCAACAGGGTTATCAAAGCCCAGTGGCGGTCGTCGCCGCAAGGCTTGATCGAGTCAGGAAAACCAGCGCGTCTAGTTGCCTTGTATTCTCAGACGTTTTGGGAATGCCCTTTCCGTTGGTCGAATTTGTTGTCGGGTGGTAGCTCGCCTTGGAAGAATATTCAGACTGCTCCTATGACATTTCTGCTTGCCGAGCCAGTATGCTCAAGTTTCAATAACTTCAGACCATAAATACAACTCTATGGTACGGAAGAATTCACTCGGTCTTGTTATTTTGTTTGATCATTTCATCCCTGTGGCCCCTTTTTTGATTCGGTGGCCTTTTGTGTATTACCACATCGCCACTTACCAGGAAACCTCGCGTGGTCAATGTTTTACGTTCTTTCACGACTTTGTATAGACTTATAGATGAGAATATTAGAAAAGACTGACCCGGCTTGTCCAGGAACAGCCATAAATATACTATTATTATTCCACACCTGACTCCCAGGTTGGTTCACCCGACAAAGTCTACATATACATACAAGATGTGAAGAAATGTGTCCAGAGTATTTGCAAACATGACGAAAAGACGTGCGATGACGACCAGTTTTCACAAGCTTTTCAAGAATTAAAAACCAAAGGGGTTCTGGGGGGCTATAGAGAACATTAGCATTACACATATACAGGTGAAATCATTTCAACGTACTCGCTTGCGCCAAGTTAGCCCTACGCCCTGTTGCTTGAGGCGCTAGTTTCTTGGTCTCATTTGTCACGCCAAATCGCACGGGAGGGGGTGGGCCAGACTGTTGTGGTTGCAGAGGCTGAGGGACTTGTGCGTTATTCATACCACCAATACCACCCATGTTCGTCATGCCAGTAGCTTGGGGCTGCAAGCCTGGCATACCTGTTCGCTGGGGTTCGAGAGCTGGAGGCAGGTAGCTGTTGATACCTCCTGTAGGTGCTCCATACATCGACTGCGTGGCGGGAAAGGATGGTTGAAAACCTGTGGGTTGAGCTTGCATTAGGGCAAACTGATTCGGTCCCTGCATTCCTGTCATCATGGGCTGCATGAACTGTCCGGCACCGGTAGGGAAAGACATTAAGCCAGGGCCTTGTTGTCCTGGAAATCCAGTCATATTGGGCTGCATTTGCTGAGGGGCTTGCTGTTGCTGCATCTGAGCCGTGTATTGCTGCTGCAGGCGGGCTTGTGTGATCTCGCTCAGGCTCTGGCCGGGAGGAGCAACTTGGCCTTGCAGAGCACCCGTCATCTGAGGCATCATGGGAGGAGGGGCAAAACCGCTGGGCTGAGCTGATTGCGGAGCTGAAAGAGGTCGCTGAGGTGGTGGAGGAACAAGAGAGCCCTGGTTCGCAGTACCTTGTGGCGGAGTAGGACGTTGTCGAGCCTGAGCAACAGATGTAAAGAATGAGGGGGTAGCGCCGCCCAACGGTTGCGACACGGGTGTCGAGGTTGGCTGAGCAGCGATGACAGGCGCCTGGGCCGGGGCGGGTGCTGGCTCAGCCCTGGTGGGTTCGAGAGGCGTTGAGAGAAGCGATAACTCTTGCATGGAGCCAGTCAAGGCCGGAGGAGGGGGTGAAACGGGGGCAGGCTCAGGAGCAGGCTTCTGAGTAGACTCAACAGGCGGCTGAGCTTTAGGCGGCGATTGCTGCTTGCTTGGCTTCACGTCCCAAGCATCGTCGTCGAATCCTGAGCTCGCTGCTTGACGAGTTTCGGGGCTCTTGTTCGCAGGGCTTGTGGGCGGGGGTGACTTGCTGTCATTACCACCAGTCTTGGAGGAATCGCCTCGCGAAAAGGCACTGGCATCAACAACATCACTTGTTTGGATTGCTGGTGCGGGTCGGCCCTTGCGGGTGTTGTTTCGTAGCGCACCGCCAGGTCCAGAGAATAAACCCCCTTCACCATCAACTCCATCGGCACCTCCTTTCTTCCCACCGCGACTGCGGCCGTATTTGGCATCCAAGGTGCGCATGACCTTAATGATATCACCTTCACGAATTCCAAGGGCTCTCAAAGTGGTGGCGTCAACATCAGGAAGCACGCTCTCGTCCATCGAATCCTTGATAAAGGCTTGTGCATAGCGCTCACACAAGCCCACTGCAACCTCGCAAGACAAGAAGAACTGAAACCAGTCGTAGTCAGACTTGGGATCCTTGTCAATCGTTGCGCCTGCCGAAGGGCTGCGTTCGGGGGATTTCTTTTCAGCAGACCTGGCTCGCTTGACGTCTGCCAACGGCTTGTCGTCTTCCAGGGATATACCTGTGAAGTTTTCAACATACTCGAGGTCCTCGCGCGACATTTTTGTGATAGGAACTGCAATCTTGACACCATTCATCTTATGTAAGTGGATCTTCCCGTCCTTCAGACCAAGGAATTGGGCTTCCACACTGAAAGACCGGGATCGGTCTGTCCAGGTGCGCACCTTGGACGCGTCAGGCTCTATCAAAGTCATGTCAGTAGATGCACTAAGCCCCAAGACTCACATCTGGGTCAAGAAATCTATCAAATGCTGACTTACTAGACTTCGATCGGCTTTGACTGCCGCCATCACTTCGTCCATTTTCTCGACGGCTCCGCTGTTGTCCTGAATTACTACCAGTTTCTCGTGCCATGAGGCTACTGCCTCGTTCGGGAAGAGGCATTCCAGGTCCTACCTGCTGAGGTTCTTTGCCAGCCTTCATGGCTTCCTTGGTCAATCGGATTTCCTCGAGGCGATTTTGTTCGACGAGAGATTTGGCTGAGTTTATGCCGCTAGATGAGGGCAGTGGGATAGAGCCGGTAATCTCAATATAGCTGCTAGGGACGACTCCTTCTTTACCATTCTTGAGCCGGCGAACTTGCCACCACTCTTCGCTCTTCGTATCGTCGATAACAAGCACCTCATCTCCCACAGCAACAGTTACCTCATCGTCACCTTGGGCCATGAAGTCATACAGCACCTGACCTTTCTTCTGGCCACCGCCACTGCTACCTTGTGTCCCAGCCATGATCACCTCACGGAGTCCTTCGGCACGTACAGCACCAGCCAATTCGCCCAACATACTGACAATCTCCTCGGCTGTGTCCTTTGCTCCGGCGTGGAAGTCGACGCTCTTGCTTGGGCGCACAAGCTCCATAAAAACGTGCTTTCCCTCCCGCGAGTAATGCGTCATGCGGTCAGCAGTCCATTCCTGTGAAGGTCCATCAGAAGCATGCTCTGGAGCAACCAGTATGATACCTGTTAAAAGATTGATTCCTAATGTTGTGGGCATCTTCTTCTTCTTGCCCATGATAGAAATCATTTCGTTGATGTTATACATATGAAAGCCGCCAGGAGTACGCTCAACATCTTGGCGACGATCTGGGTCCCTATGGTCTTGGAAACTGCGGGTGTGTATAGGGGAGGCGGGTTCGTCATAAGTTGGAGATGGTGGCGCTGGTACCCGTGGTCGGGCTGGCAGGGTCGGTGATCGGACGGGCTCGTCCTCAACTTCGGGGGGTTCGCTAAACGTGACGGACGCACGAGGGGGTTGTCGTGGAGCGGCAGGTTGCTGAGATTGTTGGGAAACTGAGCGACCATGCATGACGCCTGCGATAGCAGCAGCAGGGTTGGGAGGAGTATCATTCGGTAGATCCGGAGATGCCGCCTCTGGCTCGGGGGAGGAGATCGAGGGAGCCTGTGGTGGTCTTGAAGGTAGCGCTGGCGGCGGAGACGGCAACGGCGGCTGAGCAGACTCAGCAGGTGCGCCCATTTCGATGTAGTTGGAGGGGACAAAGCCATAATCGCCATCGAGGCCAGTCAGGATCCAGTCGGGGTCCGACGTGTCGTAGACAGCAAGCGTAGCATCCTCATGAAACGACAATTCTTCATCTGTCTGGCGCGTGTAGTCGAATAGAGCTCTAGCATGGTCTACTGGCTGGGCCTTTGAAATTAAAGAAGGATATTTTAGTACCAGTGCTGTGATGGTGCTGTGGTTGCTCAAGGCCAACTTACCTCCTCGATATAATTACCAGGAATAAGGCCGGTTGGCTCTTCCTCGTCGTCAGCTCCAGCCTTCTTCTTTGCCTTCCACCAGCCGTCGTCGCC
This sequence comes from Fusarium redolens, assembly GCF_020744475.1. Lineage (NCBI taxonomy): Eukaryota > Fungi > Ascomycota > Sordariomycetes > Hypocreales > Nectriaceae > Fusarium > Fusarium redolens. The sequence continues at coordinate 4,736,905 of NW_025763664.1, read as the reverse complement.
ATTCTTGTCCAGGATAAAGAGCAAGTCTCCATCGTTTATTGCGAGCTCGCCCTCAGCTTGGGGCACGTAGTCGTAGAGAGCCCGGTACACTCCCAGGAACCCCATATCGAAGGTCTTGATTCGGCTCGATCGGTTGCAGCGCGGGAGTAGGTCCCTTCAGCGGGAGCCCCTTTAAATTAAGTATAGGAAAAGGATAAAAAAAAGGAATTGAAGGGGTTGGCTGGAAGTAAGACGCTACGATGCGATGCGATGCGATGCGAAGTGACGCAGTGCGTCGTTTGTCTGAGGAGCAAACGACGGGCTACCTTGGTCAGGCAGGTATGGACCGATCCGACGTACCGTACCTTCCCCCTACCAACTTCATTAACCAGAATCTCTGATTGCGGTATAATGGGGGTGTAAAGGGAGATCCACTGCGTGCTAATCCGTCTGTGAGCGGATTGGCTCGCCAAAAGCGGAGCATTACATGTGCATATTGTGCGTCACCCCTTTATCTGGCGCAGGTTGGGCCTTAAAGTAACGTCAGCTTAGAACCAAGCACCACTAGATAAAGGCTACCCTACATCTTGCACACGAGTCAGAACATGCGAGCTTCATCTAACCCCCCAGATGCCAGATGATAGAGGATTATAGGTGTGAATAAGCCATCAGTGGTAATGATTGATATGTTCTTTGGGGCTTTCTGCCATAGGTTATAGTTTAATAATTATGCCAATACATAAAAATGTAACAGACTGGACAAAAGCTGGTAGGTAATATCCACAGAGCATATGTACTTAAACAATACACATAACGGTATTGCCATTTGTTTGTATACATTATTTATCTTGTCATCATATAACTTTCCCTAACCAAACGCCGAAACGAGAGCAAATGCCTGATTACTCAATCCACGTGCGCCGTTGTCTATCCACGCCTGTCGAGTGTCCAATTGTTCATCCATTCCAATTCCTAAAGCAATTCTATTCACAGTATTCAAACAATTGCACATCTAAATACACGGCTGTGACTAGTGAAGGTCAAGTTTCAGGACCGAAAATATCGTCTTCAGTGTCACGGTCGTCACTGACTTGGGCAAGATTTCGATGGCTACCTGTGCGGTGTCCACGAGTAAAAATGCCTGGGAACATTTTCGGGTCGGTTCCAGAAAGATGATGGTCTGACATAGGATCACTGGGCCATGTTTGATCTCGGCCAGCCGACAGACCAACCTGGGATGCGACCTTTGCAATGTGATGGCCAACCGGTGAAGACGTCTCGACGTTGGCAGTCTCATTACCTGTTGCGCCCCCCAAGCCGGTGGTTTGGCCAATCAGGGACGCCGCTGACTCTGACATCTTGCTTTCATTGCCAGCAGCTTGCGCGGGAGGCTCACTCGCAGCATTGTAAGTGACATATTTCGACAGCCTGGGAATAGTCGTGTTAGCATGAAAGTGATCGATCATACAGAAAGGGCCAGCCACTTACACGTCTCTCTCCTGCATCAATGTGAAGTAACGGAATTCTTCTCTTCGATCAGGAACATTTGTCTTAACCATGGCGTTTCCTTCCTTTCCTGGCTTGCTGCAGCCACGCCCTAACCAGTGCTCCTTGATGGCCAACTCGTAACCGCTCTGCTTGACAGAGTTCTTGGCTAGCTCACACATGTCGACCGAGTTCAGCTTGTAAATTTGTGCTGCAACTGCGTACTCCTCGATCAATGGCTCTTTGGTGAAAGCAAACTGTAGAGGATCGTCTGTAGATAGCGAGACATTGAGACCTCTCTTGAAGTACTGGTGGAAAGGATTCCGCTCATAGGCAAGGAACAGAGCGTTGTTACTCAGCGGTGACATGGCGATGCCGATTTGGTCCAGATAGAAGATGTACTGAAGAAGGGGGACTTTGCGTAGGAGCAGTCCGTGACTGATGCTATGGCAGCACAAGGCGGCAACAGCCAAGTGCTCGCTGTCACCGGCTTCTCCACAATGGGGTCGCAGGACCAGCGTGTTGAAACCACGCTTTTTGCGCCAGTAATTCAAGGACACCAGGTTAGAGTAGAGGTAGTAAATCCAGTAACTGTATGGCGGGTTCTGTTTGGTATCCCATACTTTTGGCACAGGGAACTTCTTGAACAGCCGACGCTCGACTTTACTCTCGTCGTCAACACTGTCAAAACCAATCACTCGCTGAAGGAAAATATGCAGCTTCGGATGGCTCGACGGGTCCTTGGTAACTTCAAAGAGTGGCTGAAAGACATTCTTGACCACCTGTTCAAACGTTTCCATGAGACCACTTGCTTTGTAGACGTCGTAAAGGCGAGGGATCTGGATGAGCCAGCGGACATTGTGCGAAAATAGCTTGTTATCAACCACCCAAGCGGCGAGCTTGTCCCACTCATCAATCGATTTTCCATAAATGGAGATGCGCCACTCAACCATTTGATACTTGCTTGACTCAAGATCAGATATGACTTCTTTGGTGATTTCGGCAAGGTAACGGCCATGGATAAAGTTATCTGTCTTAAGGAAGATAGTTCGAAGACGGGACTCTCCAACTGGATTATACTTGAGGTTGAACTTGTCAAAGCGATGGAACGAATCCGTATGAGCCTACAGTAGTTAGTGTCACAGTTCTCCAAATCCAATCTCAAGTTTAGGGAGCAAGCCTTACATGCATGTCCAAGGTATCAATGCTCAGGTCATATGCTGTCAGATTAATACTAGCAAAGACCTCGGCTAGGGTGAGATGTCTTCCATCGCGGAACAGGACCACTTCGTTGGGAAATTTCTTCATCTTACTCTTGATGAAGCGCAGCAGATGTTTCTGGTTCATGCATGCAGAATGATGGACGTGAGTATCCACCTTTCGAACATTGTAAAAGTCTCGATGGGGAACCTTTTTGCTGTCGGCTGTTTCTTGATACTCATTTAAGAGTACATACAGGTTAAATTTACCCTCGAGATATTGGAGACGTCGAAATGCAAAACTCTTACTGGGTCCGTCAGATGAGACGTCCAGAATGTCGTCTAGGTCCATATAGAATTCTCTGATTGTAGGAACCTTGATCGCAGGCGTCTGAGCGTCGTGGCGTTCGAACACCTGATAGACTCCGCTATCATCCAACTTGTATGAACGTCCATCATCGCCCGGCAGAGGCAAAATGTCAGCCATGTCAAAATCCTCTCCAATATCTTGACCTGGCTTTCGCCTTCTTGTGGAGCGTCTACCCTCATGGTGCTCCTGAGGCAACTCTCTTGGTAAGGATCCAGTAGCATCCTTACTGCCGTTCAATCCAGTATTCTCTTGACCTGGTACATGCTCTGCAGTACTTGCTCTTTGCCTCGACGATTGCTGCCATGCCGGCTCTGGCGGAGGGGGGTAAATTTCCCAACCCGGACCGTCTCTTGGGTTATCATCAGGCCCCTGATTTGAGAGGGCGATATATTTGCGCCTAGTGTCGAGGATTCTCTGAATGTTTTTCGAGATGGCACTCAATTCCGAAGTAATATGAGGCTCAGTGTCGAAGAGCCCGCCAGAGGGTAGGCCATTGCTGGAGCCATCAGGTAGCCGTGGGTCCTGAGCAACCTGACCAGCATGAGGAAGAGCAGAAGGATGACTAGGCGGGAATGGGGCAGGTTGCGCATCGAGTTTTGTAGGCGATTGAGTAAACCCCGAGTCAACGGCAGGGTTTGGCATCTCCAAGCCAGGAGGGAAAGAATCGGCTCGACGACCACTCGAGTCTAGCACGAGAGAATCGGCTCCATATTCAGTTGCAGGGCGAGACCCAGAAGCAAGAAAAGGGCTTTGGGGTATAGATTGGTAGCCAGCCCCACCACCGCTTCGTCCATCGGCCTTGTTTCGGTGGTAGAAGTATTTTGCGTCCGTCTGGCTCATTTGACGCTCGGCGACAGGATCGTAAAAAGTCGTTCTCTTAGGCAAGTCGCGGAGAAGCATCCCATCTTCCAGCTCCTCAGCTTCGTTGCCGGTGTGGGAGCCAGCGTCAGAGGGGGTATTGTGCGAGGCGCCATGTCCGGTTGCACCAGAATCTCTAGTCTCGTCTATCTCCTCATCTGACTCTCGTGCCCGCACATCAAGCGCGCTTGATTCGCTTTCCTCGAAGATAGGGCCGCCTGTGGCATATTCTCGGTCAGAAAAGTTTCCAATTGCTGTCGTTATCGTCGAGAAGCAAAGCAGGGTTCGTGATATTGGGTCTGGCGTGGCGGAGGAGGGGCAGGGCGAGCTGTAGAATACGTACCAGCCATGGCGATGCCTTGATCTGAATACGATTTAGCTGGCAGATCAAGTTCCCGCTATTGTGTAACTCCTCTCTCGGATGATGACTTTGAGGAATTGTGGTTAATTCGATATTGATTATCAAGAGGACGATTGAAGCAGAAGAGGAGAAGGCTAGGAAGTGTGCCCGCAGTAAGAGAGGCAAAGACAGAGCCCTTGAAAGGAAGGTATGACGGTGTGACACACCAGGGTTTATAGCGGGTCATAGCGGGACAATGCGTTCGGTGCAATGCACGCCGTAGGCAAGGTGGGGGGTAGAGGTCTCATCTTAACTCTTTGAGGCATCTGCTCGGTATTGAGTTGAAGCTCCACATGATAGTTGCCTCCTGGAACCTCTCTATACTCAAGCCTTACCGGATGAAGGAGGTGTTGTGCGCCTATTTCGAGATAGTAGTAGTTTTTCTCCATGTCCGATATGCATACAAATCTCCTCAAAGCAGCATATTCTTCGAGATAGGACTCCGCAGAAGCGGCACCCGCCGTTCTCCTACAAGACAGGGGTCCTAACTTAGAACACCAACCTTGGCTCGATATCCAACCAGGGAGGCTTATGAAGCCTCACTTTCGGTAGAGCTACAGTCACCCGATCTCAATGTTAAATCCTCGCCGATAAGATCTGCAGGTCACGATTGTTTCTATTAACTGTAAAGTAACAAGATGCAGACAGGACTTGGCATATTGCAAAGAATAAAGATATATTGAAGCATCATCCTCATAGAATCGAATACCATCATGTTGATGGACAACGTACATAGTTTCACAGTCTCTCAGAGCACTGTAAGACACTGAATTCCAAATCATGAGCTTAATCACGGCTCATTTGCCGAGTCTCGCGAATCCCCTAAAGAATCACCCTACCTCTAACATGGCATATACAGTCTCTCAGGAGAATATGAGTAACGAATCACGGTCAGCTCCACTAAACTCGGAACATGGGATACTCTACCGCGTTACATGGTCCATTGCCGCAACCGTAGTATCGGGTCAAGTCCCTGGTCTTCATAGAGGGGACCTTGGACAAGGAGATTCTGAGGCTGTAACGATAAAGGGAGTGATAGGGTAGGTGCTTTGAATAGTGGGTTTAGACATAACAATATGGTTTCGAAGGTGGCATTATTTCCCACTCCTGTTCTTGAGAATTTTCAAGTTTGATACGGGAGTATAAGTGAATCACTATAAATACATATATATTGTGGACCTAATCATACCAAGAGGCAACTTTTTAAGGCAAAAGGTGGATGCTTTTCAAAACGCTATATTTTTCTTGGAAGTCAATGTTATGTATGTATTGAGTGTTATCTCGCGACACACTTGAATGGGCAATGATATGGCTCTGCATTGGTCACAAGTAATTGGTCATGCTCTGTATGAAGATGAAACGAAAGAAACTAGATGATCCTCTTCTCTCAAGTCATGCTTACATACTAGGTAGGCCTTCAAGATTCAAAGTCATGGTCTCAGGAAAAAGAACCCCTGGCTCGGTGCCACCGTTGGATAAACCGACCCTCATCTGACCATCTCCTCCCCTGTTGGCTCTGAAATAGTATGGAACAAAAACTAAGTTTACAGACTCAGCAGTCTCTAGCGATAGCGATCCCAATGCCGAAGGTGGCTGCTTCCACCCTTTAGCTTGCATCACGACATACTCTTCGCCGGACGCTTCATGAACCACTCTTTCTTCAGTAACTGATGAGTCCGTTCGAATGAATACATCCTTGAAATGATTCGACTCCGAGGCGTTATCGACATCTTCGACGCAATAGACAATTGGCCCTCGTGCGAGGGATAAGGTGCGTTGATTTGAATAGGGGTGAGGTGATATAAATCTTGGTTCGAAACCGTGAATCTCGAGCGAGAACCGAGGATTTACGGAAAGATAGGTAGGCTCTAGAGAGATATAACCTTTCTCAACCTTTGAGGCGGTCACATTCGCTGGTGGGTTTAATGTAAATCTTCCTTTGGACCAAGCTGGCAAACGAAGCCGGATGGTCGTTCGCAACAAAGATGGAGACGACAACTCAAAGTCAACCTTGCCCTCCCACGGCCAGTTGGTCTTTTGCTGGAGCGTGACAGTCGATTCGCCTGCCTTAAACTGTAACTCTGCACCAGTGTATAAGTGAACATTCACAAAGACACCATTGCCCTCGGTGCCATAGTCCCAAAGATAACCGCCCAAAGAGCCGAACAGCCTGGTCAAGTTTGGAGGACAACAAGCGCACCAGAACCACTCCTTGCGCATGCTTTTGTCAGCTTCGGAGCTGGCAAGTTGGTTAATGTAAGTGAAGGATTTCCCATCTAAACTCATGGCCGTCATGATGTTGTTGTAAAGACATAGCTCAATAACGTCGGCGTATTGAGAATCGAGATTGAGGTGCAATATTCGTTCCGCGAGCATGACGAAAGCAATAGAAGCGCATGTCTCAGCATAGCAGCCTCCTTCATCCGTCCCCTGGGGAAGGAAGTAGTCAATTCCAAAGCCCTCCCATTGAGCCATAGCACCAATGCCTCCAGTCAAGTACATCTTCTTATCAACCATGTTGTCCCACAATCTATGCAGTGCCTGTGACCATGCTTCTGCATCAGGTAAAGTCTTTCCATTCTTTGCAGAAAGATGCAGCATGTCAGCAACAGCAGTAAGAAGGTATCCAGCTCTGACAGCATGCCCTTCAATTGTGTTTTGTGCTGTGATTGGAACATGAGCTTGACAATACCAGTAAGCTCTCGATTGAGGATAGGAGTTCGACCGCAGCCACGGGCTCTCGCCTCTCTTTTCTCTTTCCCAGTCGTAGAAATGTTTCCCATTATGTCCATCACTATTTCCTCGTTCAGCCAGAAAATACTGTGCCAGGTCGAATGCTTCGGTGTTGCCTGTAGCAGCGTACAGTCGAAAAAGCGATAGCTCAATTTCAGGGTGGCCAGGATAACCTTTTAACTGGCCTTCTCCGAGGCCAAAATGTTTCTTGATGAGAGAGACATACTTCTCAATAGGTTCGAGAAGACGGTCATTCTTGTAGTATTCCTTGTGAGCAATTGCAGCCTCTATGAGATGGCCAGCATTGTACCTACGTCACCAAGTCAGCTTCCTGTAAGTAACCAGATTTGTTTGACAATCTACAGTTCATGCATGTCCCGGATGTTGGTCCATCTCTTTCCCGGTTCAACCACAGTATAATGGACGTTCAGGTAACCATCTTCCTGCTGGGCTGACCTGATCATGTCCACAAGCTCACGGACTGTCTGATCAATCTCCTCGTCGTACTCATCTGGATCAGCTAGAAAGTAACAAGCCCCCTCAATCCATTTAGCAATGTCACTATCCCAGAATAAGTGATATGGAACGGGCCACATGGACTTGTCGTCGTAGATAGGGTGCCATTTGAGCCTGAAGCAATCATACCGCCCGGTTGATCGCAGTTGATCGAGTTGGGCACGAACTGTAGTGCGCGAAACAGTCTTTCGTCGTCTGGACAGAGTAGATTCTCCTTTGAAAGTTGTCTGTGTGAAATCTGTTTGTGGATGCGACATGTTGGGCACATAAAACTGATGGATGATAGCATATGAGTCTTGGACATAGGTTCCCGTTGATGTCGAAAATTGTGGCCATGAGCTTAGAAGTGTGAGTGATATAGAACCTATCGAGCGGAGCTGACTGCAGGACGCATCTGGATGTCGTTCCCCGCGTTGGTGTTGGAGATTAGAATGATAAGCGCTCGAATGACATCCTTGAAGCTGCGTCGGAAGGTTTGTATATCTGCATCCTTCCCGCCTCGGACCCAACCGACATATCATTCCGTGAAAGTTGCTCTTCAGGGTCCTTTTCAATGGATGTCACTGGCGTCTTGTATGATGTGTAGGCTCCTCCTCACGAGCACTGTGGGCTCCTTGATATGAACACAAGTACAGTAAATATCCACGGTCTATTCGAAATGACATTTTCGGTTGTCTAGTCTATATAAGCTCTTTGAGTTTTGTTATTCGTTAGTATATAAGATTCACCATAACGCCTACGTGGTAGCATTGGCCATGACGTCCATCATCAGTGCTACACTCAGTTCATCTGTCATGATATGCAAGATCTCCCCAAGCCATAAACGCCGTCTATAATTCGTTGAGCTTTGTGACGAACCCTTCATACCGAAAACATGCCACAACCTCCTCAGCTTGCTTTGTTGTCCCTGGCAGAAACTCCCTTCTCCGCGGGTGTTTTCTTTCTTGAGCCTACTGAGTATAGCCCGCCGGCGCTGAAAACAATAATGGCACCGAGGAGTGTACCGGGAGCTAGCTGGTTGCCAAATAGCCAAATGCTCAGAAGTAGACTGACGAGCTTTCGAATGTTGAGGACGATGGTGACGGTGAGAGCCGTTGACGCAGCGGCCAGAAGATTGACTCCCCGGATGCAAGCATATTGGGTAAGAACATTGGTAATAAGAAATAGAATCTGACTGGGAATCTGGAACTTGGTGGTCGCGGAGCCGAAAATGCCCGGTAGTTGTAACGGGGTGCTCGTCATCAGATGAGCAAAAGTACGTGCCATTGACGGAGCGAAAGGCAGGAACAGAGGCAGGGAGAGGGCATGCGAGTAGAAAAGGTTCTCCTTCCACTGAGGGCCGTATTTGGCGTATGTTGCCTCCGTGTAAAGCCCCATGATGGCCGAAAGAAGCTGAGCCACGAAGAGGATCACCAGCCCAGTACTGAAGGCTGGACGACCACTGCTTTCACTTGTACCCTATAGTCGAGAGTTATTAGCATATGCTTGGGAAATTAGAGAAGGAATGTTTACCTTGGCTTGAGCATCCGACCACGCAGCTAAGATGACACCGAGGGTCAAGAGGACGACGGCAACAACCTGCGTTTGAGAATACCTCTTGCCATAAAGATAGCCGGCTGCCATGGTCGTGATACTTCCACCAGATCGAAGGATGATATGAACTGGAACGGAAATATCATAACTGAAGGCGTGATTGTTGAGGACATTGATGGTGAAGAAGAGAACAATGTTGAATACCCAACGACTGATGGGAACCTTGTTAGGTGTAAGGAAGAAGCGACTGTTCTTATCAAATTGAGCGATGAATCCCGTCACAGCGACGAAGAGAAATTGAACAAAGGTCAAGAGAGTTCCTTTGATAAAAAAATGCGTTAGTTGAATGCCACGGCGTCGCGGACGATTTCATACCACTTGATGGTTCAAAGCTATACAAATAACTTATTAGTCTCATAGCACAGTATGGATTATTGTATACATTGGAAACTCACTTGACGATAGCTTCAAGAGCATAAACCTATAACCAGGGTGGTTTGAGTCAGTCCATATGGTCATGTAAGACAATTGGTAGGTGGGGGCTGGAAGTGACAACGTACATTTGAACAGCATCCTCCAAAAATCAAGCTTAACATGACACCAACCGTCAACAATGAAGGTCCGACCTCGTGAGCCACCAGATTGGCAATATTCTGCGCTACAGAGGACCTCGATCCTCGCTCCAAGTCATTAACAGGAGCCTCGTAGGAGGCGCTGTCACGACGAACCGAGATCTCGAGGACCGTCATGTCGGCGGCTGCTGTCCTCTTGCGGAGGATGTTGGAAGGTATTTCGGTCGCCATTTCTGTGGGATGGGAGGTGTAAATAGTAAAATAAAAAAAAGGAGTGACGAGTGGTATCCCTCAACAAAGAGTTCTGCTGACAAAAAGCGGCTGTGCCGAGTTGGTGTTATTGGTGTTGCCCTTGTGTCTTGCTTGTCCTTGCCAGGTAATGTAGAAGAGCCAAGATGAGATGGGGGCCGAGGGACGCTCAGACACCTCGATAAGGCTGGGCGTTGACCCGCATCAAGTCAATGGTACCGCTGTACCTGCATACCCACCAAGACTTCATTGGGCCAAACCGTACTGAGTACACGTATTGAGTTAGTGCTGGTTGCACAGCCCTATCTCATTCCAAGTACCTTAATTCAACCAGAGACAGTCCATCGCAGGGAGGTACTGCATAATGGAACATTGCTGCATCAGAGGTCGTGGCAGCTTGAGACCCTCAGAGATTGGCTGTCAAGCTTACATAGGCCTGCATCACGATACAAACGGCAGATTGGTCAAGAAATGACTGTACAAGCTACTGCTTGTATTCATCTTAGTGGTGTTGAATGCGACCCCTGCATCTAACCTTACCATTATCCATCACCAGTCTCCCTTGAAACTCCATGGTCGCGAATAGCGGCGAATAGCCGTCCCTCATTTCAACTTGGCTTCTTCTCAGGCATGAGTGGCATTTCTTTGATTCTCAATAGTCTCTTTGTGGTTTCTGCTACACGTGGCGACCAAACGCCGGCCCATGTATCCGTTCACCTCCATCCCATGTGGCTCTTCCCACTCGTTCATTCGCTTGCTTCATAGATAGATAGCCAGTAGCTTTCTATCGTTAGTCTTCTTCAACGGCCACATCCAAAGGGCCTCTTCCAGCTTTCTTCCTTCTCTCCGCGTAGCATTCGTTCCAAGCACTATCGATGATACGTGCTATCGCTTCTAAGTATAGTAGGCCGTGTTGTTCCGTATTATCATTTCCTGCACCATCGAGATATCACGTCATGCCTAAGAACTAGGCAGATCCCATCATGACGGAGGCTGAAGTACTCATACTCTTGCTGTTGCGACTTCCACTTCCAGCCAGGGACTAGCTCGCTGAACTGCCCTACGAGATGAACGCCGTTACCATGGTCTAGAGTGCCGAGAAGACAAAGAGCTGTATCGGCGGGTTAGTCACAGGTTGACATACAAAGGTGTGCCTCAGTTTCACTTACATTGTTCGTAGCTGCAATCGCAATACTGTCCTCAAACGGATGCCAGCTCATGTGCAGGATCTTCTTGTTGAAATCGATCTGGTCCGCGTCTGTCTCCTTACGCATCCGCTGGCCCTGACCACCTGGACTACCAGCTCTAGATCCGCCCTTCTTGCCATTGGTGGCAGTTGGGCTTGTCGAAGAGTTGATTGGCGTGGGCACACCAACCTTCTTAGCCTTGAAAGCCGACTTGTCCGCCTGAAGGACCACCTCGACCTCCTTGTCAGGGTCTGAAGGATAGATCATGAAATTGTTGTTATAACTGCCCGTCATAACATTCTTCGCATCGCCAGAGAAAACAACTTCAAACTTGTCGAATATACTATCGTTCTCGTATGTGTCACACAATCGTGGCCGGAGATGCTCGTGAATTGGTATCGTCTTCACAGGCTGTCGCTCCATGTTGATATCCCAAATCTTTACGGTGAGGTAATCGCGAGATAAGATGTATCGACCGTCATGCGAGAATCGGACATCGGAGATAGAGGAGATGATTTCGGAAAAGAAGGATCGCGAAGAGGGGTCTTCTTCCTGTTCGAATACTACGAGTAGTCAGTAAGCTTCCAATTATACAAGTTGTCGCGATTTGGGAGCACAAACGTTTCGCGTGCTGGTCGCATAGAGCACTCTCCCGCATATCGGCAAGCTTGATGGTACCCTTAGAACTGGCATACATGAACCAGTTGCAGCTCATGGGATGAAATTCGGCTGCTGTGATCACTTCAGTGAGTTCCTCCATATTGGCAGGCTTGATATCAACAATGTTGAAGCTCTGGTCCTGGATATTGAGGTTCCAGAGGTTAATCCGCAAGTCATCACTGCTGATGAAGGTCTCTCCGTCGCTGTTCACCGAGATGCTGTTGATGTGATAGGCATGTGCGTTGGCGTATGTCCGGCGCGGCACGGCGGCCACCACTGTGTCATGATGTGTGAGCCGAGGCAGCTTTAGGTCGGCGGCGTTCTTAAACTGATGAGACGGTAAAGGCTTGGGAGCACCGCCACCACCTGCAATGCTCCCAGGAGTTACATCGTGAGAGAGGTTGTTCTCCGCCACAACCTTGAGCGACTTCTCGAACACCTTCCATAGCTTGATTGTCTTGTCGTTGGTGGACAACAGATAGTGCGAGGCGTTTTGTCGCCTACACCACTTTATCTTGTTGATCTTTTCCTCGATTTCAAGGGACTTTAAATAGTCGAATTCGGGCTCATGAGACTGAAACTCGGTGTGAAATTTGTACTCGCAGGTTTTTTTCTGCATCAATGGTCAGCGTCAACAGTAGGGAGTGCAGCACCAAAGATAAGCGGCACACAAAGACGTTCGGGAATGGTGACGTACCGTCTCGTTACGTTCGAAGAGCACTACTCTACCTCCCTTGTCGCCAGTAGCGAGATAGTTTCCGGTATGGTCGAACTCAACCGTCGAGATGATATCAGCTGTATCAGTGCGTGGCGGTTAGTAACCATGACGGAGAACTGGCTCTGAAGTAGGTAGAGGGTGGTGACATACCTTCGGTGATGTCCTCAACATCGCCCTTGTCACCAAAGCACCTGCACACGACAGCTCAGCTTCACCTTCAAAAACACGAAAGGAACACAATAATGGATTGAGAAAGCTAACGTACTGCGTGAACTTCCACGTGGGCGAATTCGTCTCGCTATCGACCATCTTGGTGAGCAGCGAGGGCGGGGGTTAGGAGGGGTTGTGGTTGTTGATCGAGGGAGGCAAAGGTCAGAATCGATAGCTGTGGATTCGAATGGCGGGGCCAAGGCGGAGGTGAGGATTAATCGGAGCCGATAACTTGGAAACAGCGAAAGTAGTTGATATTGGCGAGTCGAGGCGACGCGAAGGGAGATGGGTGGATGATGGAAGCTACAACGGCACACGTCTGGTCTGCTGTTGCAGTGGGTGTTAGATGGCGTAAGGTAAGGTATGGCAAGGTAAGGTGGTGGTGAGTGGATGGGCGGTGGTGTCGTTTCTGGATATCGTCTTTTGTCGGCGCCGCAGTGGGGTCTACCAAGATATGCCACCGTAATCTATAGACGTCGTCCAAAATTATTTCCTGTCGGGCCGCAGGGAGGGATATCGGAGGCAGGACGGCGGAGGGTTGTATGATGTTGAGAGGTGGGCAGGCGTCCAAGGCTGAAGAACAATGGTCGGGTGGTAATGGTGGTTGTGGTGGAGGTAGGCTGTTCTGCTTTGGTTTGGACGTAAATGTGGATGTGGATGTGGATGCGGGCGAGGAGCAGAAGCAACGGAGGGCGGGCCAAAGAGATGAGGGAGGAGACAGTGAGTGGAGGGAGAGCGCTCTGGAGTCTGTGCTGAGCTGCGCTGTGCTTAGTTGGTGAGCTGCACTGCACTGCACTGCATTGCGCTGGCGGCACAAGACTTGGCTACTGTAGGCAGGGTAAGGTAAGGACAGCTAAGGTAGGTTTGAAGCTACCTATGTTTAATTAGATGCAGTATGTATTATTATGTCCGAAATCGATCGAGTTTCGTGTTGTTTACGTACGGAAAGGTTTCGCTGCAGACAAGACAAGTTCTTTGTGACGAGAACATATCAAGAACAAGATGAGATGGGCAGTGACGCGGAAGAAACAAAAGTCAAGCTGCTTTGATCTGATCCAGTTCGATTTCGGGTTGGCCTGGCCGGGCCTGGTTTGGGCTTGGCTGGATGTTTGATGGGATAGGACGGTTTATGGTGGATCCCTCAGGTTTGGGTTTATTCTCATGTCAGGTTCCCCTACGCAGGTGATGTTGCAAGAGAACTGGACTTCCAGTAAGAGTCGAGCAACAGCTCAGAGCTGAGTTGGCACTTAGGTACAGAAGCCACAGGAGAGCTCCAGTGCTTCGTTGCCTGTAATATTGGCTTTGCTCCAAGGCTAGACGCCACCAGCATACTAAAATCGATGACGGGACTTAACGTGCCCGGATGGGCTGCTTCTGTTTGTGAGGGGTTACCTACTGACCCCAACAGCTCAACCCATGGAAGCCCAAGTTTATCTTAATGAATTTCTGCACAGGTCAGAGACGAAGCTCTAAGCTCTGCTAGCGACATAAGCTTGAGCTAAGCACGTCAGTTCTTCAAGGTGAGGCTGCATAAGAGATCAAGCTGATTGATAGGCCACTACGCTGAGCGTTTTACGCAAGTTACGTCTACCTAACTCCATATATCAAATCAAGCTTGATGTAACAGCGGGGTATCCCTGGATGATTTGACTTAGGTATCCAGATAATCAGCATAACCAGCACTGGTGGTGGAGTATAGAGCGCGTTCCCTTCTGATCTCATCTGGAACATCACATCATTTCTCATTCAAGGTATAACCTAGGCAAGCTTCTTAGCTCGATTACATTTGCAAGAGCCGTTTCAGTGTCGGCTCATGAGGGGCATCGGGCGTTAACCCTTCTCGGAAATCCGGTGCCAAGCTCCAGGCCGATCGGCACCCGCTCATCCGCCCGGGGCCGTTTTGACATGTGCCCCCGGTTCAACTTCATCGTGGCTATTTTATAGTTTAATCATATCCTAGACGTCTTCAGCGAATGAACCGAATTGTTCATCGACAGTCTTCCACAACTTTTCTACCAAGCTTTATTCCTTCAACTTATCTGGCGAGGCACTCAACTCGTAGCCTCTGCTGCTGGAGCAATAGCTACTGATGCTGCTCGGCTAAATATTAACAGCCATGGACAACGGCAACAGACAACCACCGGGAGCACATCAAGAAAACGATACATCTGCAAAATCGAAAGGAAAGGCCATAGATAATGGTGCTGGAAACTCTGACTCTATCACCAGCCGACTTCAGGCTTCTGGCAGGCTTGCTCTCAATGCTTTCGGAACGGGTCCAGATATAAGTGGCCAGCGGCCAGGCGAAAAAGCTAGCTCCAGTGGCGGCAGCAGCAACATTGGGAGAAACTCATCTAGTACGGGAGAAGCATCATCGCACAGGTTGCGCTCAACAACTCAGGGTGAATCGCTACGCTCACAGACAAACTTGGATTCTGGAGCATCATCACAAGCATTTAACGCCTTCATCAGTGCCGACTCTACGTTGGAGGTTGAGGATGCCAGTCAATATGGAAAACTCCCAAACCAAAGTCACAATATACCATCTACGCCAAGCGCTGTTCTGGAACAAGAGAAGATGGATGGCGCTGCTGTAGTCAACCTACTCGATGGTCCATCCGGGGAACTTGACGGTGTTTTGTTTGGAGCTCATGGTCCAGATGCCGAGGATGAAGGCCTTACACCAGAAGCGGCAGCCAAGCTGAGAGAAGCCCTATTCCCTGCAGATCTGGTTCCCTCTGGCTTTCGCTGGGATGATTTACTCAACTTCAACCCCGAGTTTCTTGATCAGTCGGGTCCTGAAGCAGATTTCGAACGGCAGCTTCACTTTGGCACAACGAGTGCCGACGAAGCGAGAAATAGTTACCTGGATCAATGGGACAAGGTGCTAAATGGGTATACAGAGTATGTATGGGGGGATATAGAACCTCTCATAGCTGAAGCTCGAAGAGAAGTTGAAGAATCCAAAACTCGAGGTCCTGATGCCATGCCTCAGACAAAGGCGCTGGATCGGCTACGACAGATTCTTGGCCACGTCCGAGGGTTTTGAAAGACTTGAGTTACAGGTAGATTTCAATTTGCTTTGCTCGAGGTAATAAACATAATTGGGGCATGATAAATTTATAGGAACATTAAATTCGAAACAATGGCTTTTGTGAGGTTAATTGATCGAGTCAATTCTTAGCCTGGTGCAACTTAAGGGGTTGCTCAGTCAACAGAACCCCATGACATCATCCCACGCTGAGTTGAGTGTCAGTCATGTTGTTGCCCAAGGAAACAAGCTGAAGGTGGTCTGCTCACTGCACAACCTTGCACTTGCGACGGTATGGGTTAAGCCTTTTGGTTAACGACCCCACTGGAATCGTCTTAGGTCCCTGACTTGGAGGCTGGACCTGGAAGCTGACAAGGAAGAATAGACGAGGGCCGGGGAAAGGATAATAAAAAATAAAAAAGAGAGAGAGAGAACACGAGACGACGATCTTATTGGGGCTTTCCTTTGCGAATCAACCAACACTCGCTGTTCCTCGCATGCTTAACCGACCTGCAGTAGAACATCTCAACGCCTCAGCCTCGTTCTCGCAGCTGAAGCAAACCATCTTTAGTTCGCTTGCTCTCAACAACCACCATGCTCAGCTATAGTTGTATCTGGCTCGGCCTCGTTGCAGTCTCTACATCTGCTCAGAACATTCCTCAAGTAGAGGCAATAGCAACGGCAGTCTACGCCCCGGCCTACATTCCACCTGCGTCGGTTATCTTTAGGCGGGACGACTCATGCCCAGCGAACACATTCCGATGCTCTGAGGAGCTTGGCGAGAGATTTCGCGACATATGCTGTCAAAATGGCCAAACGTGTGCCGTAGACGCCGACGATGAACCGGCTTGCTGTCCGTCTGGGTGAGTGCCATTCGAAACTCCTCTTCCTTTTCCGAAGAACGAATTGACCGCTAACGATACCAAGCGCTGTCTGTACAGGTACAGCTCCAGCCTCGGCTACTGGCGAACCAACCGCTGAAGCGTCTTACGTCCCGAACTCATACTTCGCCTTCCCCTATGCCGCGACGACCTTCTCAAACGAAGCTGCATGCACCTCAGCTGTTGATGCCTGCGAAGAAAACTACGATCAATGTGTTAATTTCCTTGGAGATGGAGGCCAATACGGTGTCACTATCGTCGTACCTGGTGGCGGAGGTACAACAGTTCAGGGCGGAGGACAGGCTCTGGGCTCGTCATCGGCAACCGCAGTCTGCTCCAGTCTGAGCTCTCGTGCTTGTAGAAACGTTTCCAGTGATGACTGCTCGGATTACGGGAACGATGCTTCATCTTCCAACAGACTAGTCATGTGGTTTATGGGTTTCGGGGCATGTATCGCCATACTCAACGCCCTGATTTAGGTGCCGAACAAGCTGGTTCACGACTCGATACGACGATCGCGGGCCTTGAGAAGCACGAACGCTGGTGCTACTGTATCAGAATTTAATTTAACACCCTGTTGCTGCTGAGGAAGACACATGCTTGCCTCGATGCTCAAAAGGATATTTGCGCTCACCAGAGCGAATGACTGCAGTTACGACGCATTTTATGAATGCCCCAAGTTGATAGGGCTTGGGATTATGAAGCGTGCTTATCACATTATATATAAGATCTGAAATCGGCTTATGCTGAATGACTGACTGGCGCTTGATATTGGATGTATGCATGTTTATGGTTTTGTATATAGAAGAATACTGCAACAAGCATCCACCTGGCTGGCCATTCGGTCTTGCGTTGGGTTTAACCACTATTATTCTTTCGCCATGTATTGCCTATCCTCTTTCCAATCTTGGCTTTGAGATTGTTCATTGAATGAGCAACCGAGTTGTTTGCTTCACTATTTAAACATTCTCAAAACTCATTGCAAACGCAACATAGCCCTCAGGAGCTTCATAGTGGAAAAAGGTACGGCCTCAAATATTCCCATGAAACTGGCACCTCAAGCTTCCGTCCATATAATAAGTAGAGGCTCGACAGGCTCTGCCTAAAGTTCATGACATTGCAGAAGCCGACCGAAGCAACCATTTCAAACACAATGGTCTTCAATCTTCGGGTAGTCAAGTTCAATTAGGTCCTAGAAGCAATATTAGGCTTTACTAACGAGTTTAAATGAATATATTATTTACTTTGCGTCAAAGACCTTGATGGAATCATAACGAGAAATAAAGAAAAGTGATCAACCATAGCCCTCTCATAGCACCCGCGAAGTCGTCCCCTCATAGTTCGATCTCATATCGACTCAGCAACAGCAGGCTCAGATATTAGGCGATAGTATATCCTCCAATATCTCGATTATAGAACCCCTCGTATGTTCTTCCTCGCTCGAGTCAGCCTCATCTTGGTCGCCGAATGTCTCGCTTAGAAATAGCCGCGCAGTCATCTCTGCCTTCCCAAGCTGTTCTTCCTCTTCTCGAGAAAGGCGGGCACAAACCGCACTCAAGTCTTCGTTTCGGGCCAGCAACTTGGAAATGTTTTCGGCACGTTCGACGACTGCGCTTGGCACCCCATTCAAAGCTGCACACCTACCTCCAAAACTCGATGTGCTATGGCCATACTCAAGGTTGAAAAGAAAGGTCACTTGATCATCAACAAGTGATGCATCCCAATCCATTCTTACATTCATGTGCGCAATGCGTAACCCATTGTGATTTTCTAAATATCCACACTCGAAAACTTCATGAAAGTGAGTGGTAGCAAGTAGACGAGGGCACTTAGGTCCGAGAGATAGGTAGTAGTCCAGTAACGCGGCCAACAGTCCGGCACCATCGTCGCCATTGGTCCCTTTCCCGAATTCATCTATCAGGACGAGGCTTCTGGGAGTTGAGGATTTCGTTGATAGAGCAGCTTGTTTCATGTCTCTTGCAAAAGCGCTCTCGCCTCCAGACATGCTTTCCCGGGGAGACATACAGGTCAAGATACTTTCTGTAAGACCAACAGTCGCCTGAACTGCCGGTACAAAACTGCCAATGTGTGCAAGATACACAATTATGGCTGTTTGTTTCAGATAGACGCTCTTCCCAGAATGATTTGGCCCAGTCAGCACCAGAGCCTGAGGAGAGCCATCTTGGGCCGCCCTTATGTCTGATGTCCCCGTAAAGAGATGGCAGGGGTTTGGGATAAAGGCTGGCACAACAAGTTCCTGCAAAGGATGGCGGCCTTCTTCAATGTGAATAATGCTTGCTTCCACCATTTGTGGTACATGCCAATCGTACTTTTTGGCACCAAGGGCAAGGGCATGTATTGCATCAAACTCACCACACATGTCCGATGCTAGCAGCAGAGGCTCCTCATGCTCCAGAACTTTACCTGCAAGACCATGTATGATCTCTACCTCCCGATCTGCCATGCGTGAGTTGAAGTCTTCAAAGCGCTCCTGGCAGCAAACTTACCTCCAATCTGGCAATACATGTCTCCATACTCCTCGTCTAACTCTCTCATGTAGCTGTTTTTGTAACACACTGCACCATCCGTAGTAAACAATTTTTCCCAGGCCCCAACAGCTGTCCCCTCTCCTTCATATTGTCCGTTACCTGTCAGAGGATTTGATTCCACCACAGTGAGAAAACCTATTTGTGGCAGAAAAATGCATGATCGAACATACTTGCGTGCCCATTGTGGTAACTCCCGATTGACTTGGTTAACAACTTCTGTCAGGAAGCTGTCCATCCCGTCATATCGTCTTTTGAGTTCGTCAAGTTGAGGATCAATCCCGGTTCTGACGGAGGATCGGCGGCGTGCTTTGGACTGTTCAAAATCGATTGTTTTGTTGATCATGTCCCCAACAACTACCAAACTGGCTGGTTCAAGAGTATGAATGAGCTTGGTCAACATTATTAACTTAGATCGGTAGATCGATTATTGTATAAGCCACTTACTTTCTGGAAGATCACTATATCAGAGCCTCCATTAAGCAATGCAATCATTTCTCTAAGCGTCAGAGCTTGGGCGGTAAACTTCTGGATTGTTGCCCATACGCCCCTGTCAAAAGATTGACCAGAAGAGGGAAACTCAATACCTTTTCGTAGCTGCGCTAACGTGTTGCGCATGTTTCGAATTTTGCGTAGGGTCGAAGTCAACTGTGCAAGTTTGTCGGCGTTGTCTGGTTGAAGCAATACTGCGATGGTCCTCTGCCTCTCCGAAATGATGTTGAGGTCCAATAGGGGTCGGAGGAAGATTTGACGGAGTTGTGCACGACCTTGAGGGGTACAAGCCAGGTGATGGAATAGTCCGTATACTGAAAGACTTTCTTTCGAATTGCCCTTGTTCGCATCTGGTCCCCACGCTTGGCTATTGGGGTGCAATTCAGTCTGCAGAATTTGTAGTGACAAGAGAGCGTCAGCACTTACATACATGTAAGTCTTAAGGGAAAACATGCGGATGCCAGCAACACGAAAGAGAACTCCGGCAACTTGTCCATCAGGGAGAAAACCAGCGGAGCGTCGACGAAGAATATCGCCAAGTAGGGCACCCGCACATCCCACCTGAAAGGCATTAGCATTTCAGTAACAATCCGAGAAGTTTACACTTACTGATACCTGGCTATTCATGTTTATACATCCTCCATAGCGAAGTTGACGAAATGCATGTGATTCAGGCTGGGAAAGACCTGGTATGGATTCTCCGCTCCCATCATCTTCAATACCTGTGGAGAATACAATACCAGTAGCAGACAAGGCTTGAGAATCCAGGCTAACAAGTCGTTCTTGTGCCATTTCGGTCGAAAACTCTGACGACTGCAAGCCACGGAAAATGACCCCCCCTGAGGCATCTGTGCATGGCTCTTGTCAGTTGCTCGGCCTACAAACTGAAAGATGAATCTATTTCCGCTGACCTGTCGACGCAGTAATCTTCTCCAGATGGTCCCGGAAACTGGCAGATGCTCTTGCAGATACAAGAAGGCTGGTCGGTTGAATGTGGATAAGGAACTGCTCCATAATGTCTAGTGAAGCCGTAGCAATATCTTCAGATACATGGAGAATCCCGTCAGTAGTTGAGAAGTATGCGCACCCGATGGTGGAATTCTGTTTGAGGTCAATGGCCATGACAACTTCATGTTGAATGGGCTCGCTGCTGCTTCGAGCATGAGCGTTGGCATTGGGCGTCTGCGGTTCTCGTGGGTCTGAGTATTGTTGTTGATTCTGGGAAGCAGGACTGAAGCGGATTGATGACGAAGGATTGGGAGAGGATCCATTTCCGTAACGATCTGGAACTGTAGTTCTTGATCGAGCTTGCGGCCGTGTTGAGCCACCTCTGGAGGACGAACCAGCATTGTTTCCGTGATTATAAGTGCGGCCCCTCCAGCCTCTACCTCCTCGCCCTCGACCACGGCGAATCAAGCTAGAAGAACTAGAGCCTGGTGTCCTAGGCATATTGGCCGAGTGGGTTTAATCGGCTCGTTTCTGGAAGATCAGAGGAACCTGCGTGCATTGTAAAGAGAAGGATGGGTCTGCCGCACCGTGCGGTTAGCAGGCATGGCAATCGAGGAAAGATAAGTAGTGACCTTCCGTACTTAAGGTACCTCAGGTAGGTACCTTACCTTTTATTACTTCAGTTATTTCCCAATGCGTTGGAAGTTTCGTGGCAGCCCTTTCCTCTTTGCCTTTGTCATCATGGGAAGGAGCGATACACATGTGGCAGGAACTCGATCGCATATTGAAGCGCAGAGAGATCCATGGACGAACGAGTATTTGCGACACGTGCCAAGGCATACTTTTGAATATTGTTCTTATCGGTGCAAATGGCTAATACAGTATTGACTGCGGTCATACAGGTAAATGAATAGACTTTGTCTGGCTCTGCAGGCTGATCGCTCGTCATCTTTATTGAGAGTCGTACAAACTTCTGAACACTTCAGGAGTATACCGTCAACAGCGCTTCAGTTTCCCAAGATCGAATCCCATCATATCGATACGGGTGTGATGTCGTCCATCGTAGGTGTCCGAGCTTTTGTCATCACTTCTCGTCAGCCTTGACCCAGCTCGTAAATTCACGTCGCTGCTTGCGAATGTCGATGAAACCAGGTCTCGTCTCAAGCACATTGAAAGGGTTTCCGCGGTAGTCCTTTTCCACCTCGCCACTTCCTGTTTGGAAACCAGCCTCTCCTTCGCGCTCAATCTTGCCAGCCCATTCGTGCCACTTAATTGGTCGAAGCTTCGGAGTTCCCAGAACCAAGCCCAGAACGATGGTCAAGGTCGCTACCAGTGCTTCGATCGATATGTCAATTGGGAGTGAGTGTGTTGCAAGCGGCTGCGGCTGGCCATGATGCACCGCCGTTGACGAGATGACGGAGTGCTCTTGCGCGGAGTAGCATCTGGGATGATTGTCAGTTTCCTGCGAAAGTACCAAGAATTGCCGAGCTTACGCATGTGCTAAGAGGACTAGACCAGTAACGGTCACTGTTTTAGAGATCCAGGTCATCCTGCGTTGGAATCAGAAAGCTTGGTCACAGTTGCGATGAAGTTGGACGTCGTTTTGGGGACAAGTCGCGGCTCCCAGGTGTAGACACGGGTACTAGCATCTAATGACTAAGCCTACGCCATTCTCCACCCATGCACACGACAACATCAGCAGCTTTCACATCCAAATGATCGAATTACAAGTTCAGATTGGAAAATACTAGTTATGGTGCTTGCCAAAAACTTACAGTTCCTTTCTAAGATACCCATAAAGAAAACCAAGTCTAAGCCAAATCGCTCGATCCAATGTATGATACATAGTAAAACACATGAGGAAAATTGCTACAATTACATGGCGATATCATGTTGCCGTTGATCACTGGAGTCCCTGCTCGGTCTGTGCATACCAATCCTCGAAGTGACCAGGTTCGTCCATGATTTCGACTTTCCAGTCATCTTTGTTTCCCTTCAGGTACGCGTCTTGTGCTGTAGTATCTTCATAACCACCCATGATTGGCAACAAGTCTTGACCACTTTCCATGTGAGAAACCCAGCCCTCTTGGCCAAAAGGGACGCTGGCGGGAATCCCATCATAAATATCGTACTGGGCAGGTCCGAAGAAATGGGGAGCGGCATTGTCAAAGCTTGACCCAGGTGGTCCGTAGTAGTTGGCGAATCCATCAAGCCCGTGTACAGGGTAGTCGATGGCACCAGGAGAAGGGGTTCTACTGATTACTTTGTTGTTGATGTCAAGACCGCTGTATTGATGAATGCCCATGTCATAGGGACTGGGCGTGATATCATCGTACGACAGTGAGTGAGGCCGATCCGGAGCCGGGTAAGCATACATGTCATGGTAAGATGGCATGGCTGGCTCTCCGATCGCAATACCCGCAACATCGTAGGCGACTGGTGTCTCGCTCAGTCGTGTAGCATGGCGGAATCTGGACTTTCGAGCTGCACTTGAAAGACCACGTCCGCCGTTCCATTCTGAGTCGTTGTCTGAATAGTCGTCATCGCCATCCCCATCGCGTTTGGCCTTTCGTGGCTTGGAGGGTGTGAACTTATACCCTGGATGTGCTCGCTGATGGTTCACACGCTCTATTCTGGCCCATTGATCATAATTCTCCTTGATGTGTGTTGGCTCCAAAACCCATGCAGCACCGCAAACTTTTGAGACATGCTGGTGGTTGTTCTGAGAACATTGCGTCTTAGCGACTTCCTGATATGCCTTTCGGTATAGCATAAAGGCATTCATGGGACGTTTTATCTGACCAGCCTTTTTGTTACGCGAAGTTTCAGACAGTCTCTCTTCAGTTGACCGATTGACAAAGGCCTCGATGTCAGCGACGTGTATATCGGGAAAGTCTCTGGCAGCTTCGGAAAGCGGCTTTGAAAGTATGTTGGAAGCATTCTTGGCTTTCTCTGCACGGCTTCTCTTCTGAACTCGACCAGTTTTAACTGCTGGTGATCGTGCGGTGAGCGATTTCTTAGCGATATTCAGACCACTGCGAGTGGTGATTGCATCACTAGATGGACAAGGTGCTGAAGGTGATGATTCCGGTGTGTATGGGAGATGATTCTGCTTCGCCAGTTCAGCTATTGGCCCTTCCTGTGCTCTAGTGCAACCTACATTGTAGCCGATCTTATCAGGTAAAGGACCATAAGGATTACTGGTGATACCTAGACCCCCAGAAAAACCTTGCTATTGTCGGAGGTTAGCTATGATGGCAGCCAGCCTGGGCCTGTTGCACTTACAAAGGAAACATCGCTTCTTTGTGAATAGACAGTTGATGGCTCATACACAGACGAGTCGTCGTCACGGACAGGAGTAGAGTATCGAGTCGAGTAAGAGTAGCCTGCAAAGCTTTGTTCTGGGCTCATAGAGCCTTGAGGGTGCGAAGTGTGTGACTCCATCATGGCCACTGGTTGTTGAGAGAAGCCGTCAGAAGAAGATGGCGGAGTTGGAAGGATCTGTTGCAGCATGTCGCGAGTCTTCCGCCGCTCTTAGGTATTGACTTTGGCCAGAAACGGGACGGGAGGATAGAGAAGAGTCCTGTATTGTTGTTGTTGTTGTTGTTGATGGGGTTAACGAAACGACACAGGTACGATAGCGAACAACGGCAAGTGGACTTTGTAAAAAGCACAATGTAGATGAAGAGATAAAGTCTGATCTTTTGACAGTAGCTATGTTGGTCTTAAGCGACCTGAAGATAGAATGCTCAGCAAGGTCGTCTTTGTCGGGTTTCTTTGAGCTGCCACATGTGGTTTTGTATGTGCTTGGGGCATTCTGATATCCTAGATATGTCTACAACGCCAGGACCATGCCCACAAATAGACAAGCAACGACCTGATGCTCCTAAGTTCAAAGAGACCGAGGAGACGACTGTCCTGCTGGGAAACAGACCGCAATGCGGACCGTTACCAGAGTGGTAGTCCTCTCCAAGCTGCATTTACATGTGTCGTTGGCCGGCATCCTCCACTCTCTGCCACCCACCACACAGCGCCCGGGCCAACATGGAGAAGCACAGATAGAACAGAAGCCCTATGAGCTTAAGAGATGGGGCCGCTTGGCGTCCAGCCGCAATCCATTCAATAGAAACAGAATGTCATATTTTTGATTGTGCTTCCCCGCGCCGCCTTATTCGCATGCCGCTAGTTCAGCCACGGCGCATTCCTTTGATGTGTGCATCCGGTCTGGCTGTCATCAATTATCCCAACTTGAGACGTTATTGACTTCCAGCTGTTTGGTGAATTGATCTCGATCTATTATCCGTCATGTTTTTTACTTATAACCAAAGGCGCCTTGCCATTCTGATACTCTAACAGCTCCTGTCCACCGCTGTTATGCTTTGTTTCCATTAGTTGTCCTGGCCTGCCATGCTCTGCCAGGCTTGTTGTGTGGAGGGCTGCAGCATGTTTGCTTCAAGTGCCGGATAACTGGGACCATGCGGCCACTCGCAGTCGTGCTGGCAGCGTCTGTTTGACGTGTCGCGGTAGCCGAACAACTAACCAACCAAATAATCCATAGTTGCCCAGCCTGATTTAACCCTGTACCAGCCTGGTCTGTTGGTTTGTTTAGGCAGATCATCTCTGCCGTTAAGACTATTCTGTCCTGGCGTCAAAAAAAGAAACATGCCTTTATTCGAAGCTTTGGCCATTTGTTCCTGACCACCACTTTCATCAGGCCCAGCGATGTTAATAGACACCCTATTTTCGGCATAGGTTCGGTCATTCGCGTCTCGCGTTGCTGCAGTGCTCCCGATCACAAATCCTGTTGGTCGCTCACTTGCCTAGTTTGATCTGGAGACGATTATAGAGTCCTTACAGATGAAGGAAAGTCTGATTCGACGTGCCTGGTCCATCCTCTCATTTGAGTCCCCATGACAGGCAATTGTTTTGAATAGCTTTATTCCTCTCCAATGAGAGAAAAAGGTCCAGCTTCTTCTCGTTAACACTAATATGGTATTGGTTGTACTTGTGTCGCTGTTCGAGATGGCTTAAGAGTAAGTCCCATGTCATTTCCAAACATGTTAGAGAACTTCCTAACACAGTCATGGCGTTGACCAGGGCCCATGCCTTATTAAATCCCCGTGTTCATCGGTTTTCAAACGGTCTTGGTGGCTCCGATGGTTTGATTGGCGGAGTCAGAATCTGATGTTGAGGAGATGGTGACAGTGCTACTGGAGGAAGTATTGGAGTAGCAGCCTTAAATCTGTTCGAGCTGGCCGAATCGAAGGGCCGGGGCGGTGAATGCTTGGTTGGGGAAAGCCCAGCGATTGAAGGTATAGTTCCGTTCTGCTCATGAGCTGCTCGATATATCTCGCGGCTGATCTGAGGTGTGCTCAACGCCGACTCAGCTGTTTTATCCCCCTGGAAGCTGTCGATACCTTTCGAAGGACTAGGTGTCCGGAAAGACGTCATCGGAGTGGTCATAGGCGTACTGCCTGATGGGCTGCCCTGAATGCTAGCATCCAGCTTGACAGGTGCCGGGATCACCGGTGTCCCTTTGGGTGTGCCAAGCACCTCCTTACTCACCTCTGAACGGGCGTCCAGCATACTAATTGGGAAGCCAACGCCATTGACATTAGTACCAGGGGTGGAAGCAAATGGAGCCAAGCCATGTTCAACGCTGCCGTTAGATGCACCGTGGTCTCCATCCCCTGTCCCGTTGACCTTCTGAGCCTCCCCACTGAGAGACAATCCTAAGTGACTCGAAGAGCGAGATGGATCTGGCTGGGCGCCGGAGCTAGCTGGACGATTGAGCTTCAGCTTGATAGTTGGTCTGGGGCGTTTAGCTTCTTGTTCACGCCGAATACAAGAAGTACAGATATAGTGGAATTCCGGCTGGTCAGCAGCTGCTTCGCTCAGTCCAACACATTGACTATGCTGCCAGACATTGCATCTCTCGCAAGCTACGCTGTGAGCTCCATCGTCCACCTGGCCATAGAGACCACAAGTGCAGTCGAAAATCCAGTCCTCTTCCTCGTCCTCAAGCTCCTTCAGAGCTTGTTTGTTTCTCTCAATTTCAACTTGGAGACGTCGTTCAGAAACTCGTCCGCTGCTACTTGATAGGTTCTTGCTGTCTTCGGAGAGCTGCGCAAGTTCTTCCTCATGCTGGATGCGTCGTGCCTCGCGTTCTCGTAACCGTTGTTCACGAGACACTAGTCTTTTGTCGCGCTCCTCTTCCATTTTCATTTGCGCCAATTCTTCTCGTCGTTTGCTTGCTTCTTCTTCCCTTCGGTGTCGTTCTTCCTCCCGAATCTGTTCCTCCTGCCTCTGTTGTTCAACTTTCCCAGCGATTCGACTCGATCGTTTTGCATTCGCCATTTTGGCGGCGTTTGCTAGCTCTCGCTCTCGCTGTAACTCCCTGCGTTGCCGAGACTGTTCTTGATTTTCAAGGATAGGAACAAGATGTTTTTCTAGTTGGTCTCGTAGGACTTTCTCGTTCTCGTCACGCGTCTTCCGAAAACCATCCACAACAGATCGTACATCATCCAGGGTTACGGCAAGACATTCCCATCTCATTCCACCCAGGCTATCATCTTCGGCAGGCGTATCTTCCTTCATTTCTTGATCCGTGTCAGCCACTTCTTCTTCTTCTTCTTCTGCATTTATGGTCGTGCGTCGTCTTTTGCTCGAGCGCCGACTTCCATACAATGCTCTGGACTTCTTCGGTTTGGTGGGTTTCGTAATCATCGGAGGTTCTGTAAGCCGATACACTCGGTTATCATCCAGCACGAAGTAGGTTCTGTCATCTGCATCCCAACCATATGGTTCTATTCGCTGGAGGTCTGTTAGTAGATACCCTTTCCCCCCCTTTCTTCTGTTTTTCTTTCGAGATGTGTACTTACCCAACTCGTTTGCTCGCTATCTTTTTGCTCTTCCATCTTATCCCGAATGCGCTCAGGATGGATCATGGCCCATTGAGTCAGTTGTTGCATGACCTTGATCTATTCGGACAGTGTATGTTAGCTTGGGAGTACTGGCCGGGTCGCGCGTGTCCCTCATAACCCACCTTGGTAAAGATGTCGAAATCGTTGAATTTGAGGGGTGTTTCAGCAGAACCGAAGGGATTGAAGTTTGGCGATCTGTTCGAAAATTGTTTTCGTGCTTGGTCATCAAAAATTTCATGCCTTCGAATTACCATTAGCAAAAAAGACTATCTCCCAGTTCCTGGAAACGTACGTTAAACCACGATGCGACGAAACTAGTTTGAGGAGGGCGAGGGCGATGTCTGCCAAGATGCTCGAGTTCGGCTTAAGGCATTCCGTCTCAATTTCCTATCAAATGTGTTAGTCTGTGTGCGTATCGCATTATTGCAGTGCTGGGCTGCTCTGTGGCCATACCTCGACATCAATAGCTTCGTCGATTTTCGCAGCCTTGCCGAATATGTATATCCACTGGCAAAGGTTCGCAAACTGCCACATATTACGGATGCGATGCTGTAGCGAGTGTTCTTTCTCACCATCGTCGCCATCGATGGCCGCAAGCGAGCGCTTGCGTGACGGCATGGTAGAAAAAAAGTTGATGATGTCGATGTCAGGATGCTAGCCAGTCGCGTCACAATTGTCAGAAGCGTGTTTAGGCGTTTCGGGGTCGCGAGAAGCTGGGATCAGCTGTGGCGTAGTCAGCCACAAGCACATGCCACGAGCTTACGACCTCCGTTTTCCAGGGGATGAAACTCTCCACACTGTAGCAGAAACTTGTTCTATAAAAAGCACACGGCAATTCATTGCACTCTGCCCAAGAAGCCGTTGTGTGTACAGTGCGTAATTGGGAGCTTACTGTCACATCCAGCCGTCCTACGGTATCTTAGGACTCCTGATTAGGATGCAACTAACTGGCTACCTCTTCGCTTCTACGAATACCTTGTTCACGCCCCTCTGTCTTTTTACATGAAGCGTTAACGATGCTTCATTTTGGGAGTAGTACCAATAATCACCATTTTCCATGACATTGGACCGCATTGGCGGCCATTAGTCCTGTCGTTGGTCTATGTCTTCACACTCTTGGGATCAAGACGGGCGCCCTGCGCGGCGCCTGTCTATCCCGCTCCAGAATTTAGATGGATCGCATCTTGATAATCAACAGACGCAAGCTGGTCTTTCACGGCAGCAACCGAGCTCTGTTTCTCCGCCCGATGTTCCTCA
Source organism: Fusarium redolens (assembly GCF_020744475.1). NCBI lineage: Eukaryota > Fungi > Ascomycota > Sordariomycetes > Hypocreales > Nectriaceae > Fusarium > Fusarium redolens. The sequence goes on along the minus strand of NW_025763664.1, from coordinate 4,708,158 downwards.
AATGTCTGCCAATCTTCCAGGTATCTCAACATATTGGGACCAACCCTACGATCGTTTCGACGACGATGTTAGCCCAGGGTCACCTATAGATCCAATGGCTCTACAGGCTGCGCTCCCTCCGGGTATGGATCACCATCAGCCAAGTCCTCCAATGCCTTCTACACCGGTCCGTACCTACGACCCGCCTGCTCCCTATGTCGAAGATGCGCCGAGTACCGATTACGCCGAGTCCGATCGAGTTCCGTTGACAGCTGGAGTCGAGCCTATCTCTGGTTCTTTATCTGCCAGCAATCTGGACGACCGAAATCGAGACAGCTTTCAAACCATTTCAAGCCTGGAAAACAGCCCGTCGCGCGGTCGCAATACAAGAAGCCTCGGTGAAGATTTGAGAGCAAGCTATGGATCAACTCGAAATCGTAACTTTGGCGCTTCTCTTAACCCCAATGAATATAGAAGGTCAAGGTCACCCTCTACGTCGGGTGCTTTGTCCCGCGCTGGTTCGATTGTACGGGCAATGTCACAGAGAGTTGTCAACATTAGCGGAGAAACAGAAGTCATTGATCATCGCGCATCAAGGCATCGCTCCCGTTCGCCTAGTAGACACGATCAAGAAAGGAATCGGGATACGATGAATTCGATGTTTGCCGATACTTCGTACCAACCACAGCTCGTTCGGTCGTCAAGCGAAAAGTCCACAGAACCACGTTTCAATGTGACCGAAGCTGAGCCAGATCTACCGAGGCCTCCTTTACCAAATCCTCTCAAAGGAAAGTCCCTGGGAATCTTCTCGCCGGACAACCCTTTGAGATTACGACTCTGCAACCTCTTGGTCAACCCATATACGGAGCCATTCTTGCTCCTATTGATAGTGTTGCAGGCCATTCTTCTCGCAGTTGAGGCTGCTCCGAATGTATTTGAGAATGGACGCCCAGAAAGATGGGGGCAACATCCTATTGATTGGGCTATGCTTGCCCTTTTCATTATTTTCACTCTGGAAATCATCTCGCGTATTATCGTGTCCGGCTTCGTGTTAAACGCAGCAGAGTACAGTACGATTGACCGTAAACGAGGAATCCGAGCCGCAATAGCAGACCAGTATCGTGCTGTGTTCCAGCCCGAGCGGATAAAATCCGTAAAGAAGAAGTCGCAATATCGACCGGAACCGTCAGCAATCTCCAGATCTTTTACAACATTTATACAAGGCCAGCAAGCATTGCCAAGAACTCTGGAAGAGCACCAAAGGTTTCAGCTTGCTCGGCGAGCATTTCTACGCCATTCCTTTAATCGTTTCGATTTTGTTGCCGTTGTCTCGTTTTGGATCACTTTCTGCTTGAGCATTTCTGGCCTCGAAACTAAACATGATCTTTATGCATTTCGAATGCTGAGTTGTTTACGAATTTTGAGATTACTTGCTCTAACGAACGGTACTGCGGTAGGTTTATCATGGTGCTTGATTATATCAACAATCACGCTTACAAATTCTTAGATTATTCTCAGGAGTTTGAAGAAAGCAACGCCTTTACTTGTTCGCGTTGCATTTCTCCTCACATTCTTCTGGCTTCTGTTTGCCATTATAGGAGTCCAGAGTTTCAAAGCCAGTTTGAGTCGGCAGTGCGTGTGGCTCGACCCCCTTGATCCTACGGATCTTGATGCTTCCTACACAAACGAGGAAGCTTTTTGTGGCGGCTACTTGAACAACGAGACGGGCGAAACCATGCCGTGGCTCAAGTTCAACAATTCAGAGTCCTTGACGGACCTTATGAATGGAACCAACGAAGGAAAGGGGTTTTTGTGTCCTCGAGGTTCCATTTGTCTTCAGCAATCGAACCCGCACAATGGTACGGTCAATTTTGACAATATTTTCAACTCCCTGGAGCTTGTGTTTGTCATCATGAGCGCAAATACCTTTTCCGATCTTATGTATATGACCATGAGCTCGGATTATGTCCAGGCCGCCCTCTTTTTTGGCGCAGGCATCATGATCATGATGCTCTGGTTGACGAACTTGTTGATTGCTGTCATTACCTCATCCTTCCAGGTCATTCGTGAAGAGAGCAAAGCCAGTGCATTCACTGTCAGCCAGGAATCACCGGTGCAAGCTCGATCTGACGAGAGAATTCGCCGAACATCGTCTTTGCAACGCATGTTCCATAAAACCCGTGCAGTGTGGATTCTGCTCATTACTTTTGGGTTGATATGCCAGGCCTGCCGCAGCGCAACCATGTCAGCAAGAAGAGAGCGCATCATCAATACTGCAGAGATCATCGTTACCATTCTTCTTGATATCGAGATGATCTTTCGAATTGCGACTGATTGGAATTACTTCCACAAAAGTTGGCGTAATCTCTTCGACCTCGGCCTTGCAATCATCACTTCCATCATATTAATCCCCCCTATTCGCTATACAAGAGCCTATTGGTGGTTGACGGTGTTCCAAATCCTGAGAGTTTATCGTATTGTGTTAGCAATACCAGTGACAAGGGAGCTTATTCTTCTCGTTTTGGGTAATGCTGCTGGTATCGGAAACCTGATGTTCTTTGTGTTTCTGATGACATTTTTGGTAGCAATTTTTGCTGCGCAGTTATTCAGAGGCGAGATTCCCGTGTATGAAGATGGCGAGCTCAATCGTATCTCGTTCTATACTATTTACAACTCCTTCTTGGGCATGTACCAAGTTCTGACAAGTGAGAATTGGACAGATATTCTTTATACTGTCACTTCCTACACCAGACACAAGAATACCTCATGGATAGGAGCCATTCTTCTCATCGGCTGGTTCATTGTGGCTTTCTTCATTCTCATTAACATGTTCATTGCTGTCATTCAGGAGAACTTTGATGTGTCCGAAGACGAGAAACGGCTCCAACAAGTGAAGGCGTTTCTTCAAAGGCGAGACCTTGGAGCTTCATCTAGCAACCTGGCCCTCTCTACAATCTTCGGCCTGTCCAAACACCGCAAAAATAAAGACCCTCTCGACTACGGACCAGCAACAGTTGAGATGCTTCTCAAAGACGCAGTGGTCCGCGAGTTTCTGGATGATCAAATGAATCCTAAACCTGAGGAGGACCGGTTGCATCATGCCCCTATTAGAAGCGCAACTACGCTGTTAGGTGGTGAAATCAAGCCTGGCCGTATCTCTGCCATGTGGGGAAGGGTGAAAGGGTGGTTTAGCAACAAAGAGCCCAACCCCTTTTATTCAAGCTTGCGGTTCGACGGCGCCAACGATACCTCAGATCCTCGACAAATGGCTGAACAGGCCATGTCTGCCACCATGACTCGAAAGAGGGCTCAGCGAGAGTATCTTGCAAAATATCCGAACTACAATACCTCCCTGTACATCTTTTCACCCAACAACAGCCTGCGCCGACTTTGTCAGCGGGTCGTTGGTCCTTCTCGTGGCATAGAGCGCATTGATGGTGTAGTTCCCGATACCATCCTTTGGTATTCTTTCACGATATTTATTTATGCCGCAATTGTGGCCATGGTCGTCCTCGCATGTGTTACCACTCCTCTTTATCAGAAGGAGTATCAAGAACAACATCAGTTCAGTATTAGGAATTGGTACATCTGGACAGACATGGCTTTTGCGATTGTGTTTACTGTTGAAGCTGCCATCAAGATCATTGCAGACGGACTCCTGTGGACCCCAAATGCATACTTGCGTAGTTCATGGGGATTCATGGACTCAGTTGTTTTGATCACTCTCTGGATCAATGTTGTTACGCTCCTCATCAATGACGGCGCTATTTCCAGAGCAATCGGCGCATTTAAGGCACTTCGTGCACTTCGGCTGCTGAATGTTAGCAACAGCGCTAGAAACACTTTTCATGATCTCATTATTGTTGGTTGGTGGAAAATCCTAGGCGTGAGTTGCCATCTCCTTACCTGTAGCCGTGTTCTTCGCTAATTGCTCCCTTAGGCCGCGTTTGTCTCTATGTCTCTGCTCATCCCGTTTGCCATTTATGGTCTCAACCTATTCAATGGCTTACTTTTGTCTTGTAACGATGGTGGCGACGGAATTAATACCATGGATAATTGCTATGGCGAGTTTGAGAGTACCCCATTTAGCGACGACTGGCCAATGCTTGCTCCGCGTGTTGCAGCGAATCCCTTCTTCAACTTCGACGATTTTGGCGCATCTTTGTTCATTCTCTTCCAAATCGTTAGTCAAGAGGGATGGACAGACGTCTCTTTTACTGTTCAAGCCATTACCGGTCGCATGAAGCAGCCCCAAGACCTAGCGTCAGAGGGCAATGCCATCTTCCTTGTTGTATTCAATCTGTTGGCCACCGTCTTCGTCCTTACGCTCTTTATCTCTGTATTCATGCGGAATTATACGGAACAGACAGGTGTCGCTTATTTGACTGCGGAACAACGGTCATGGCTCGAATTGCGAAAGATCCTCAGACAAATTTCACCTTCGAAGAGTTCTTATGATGACTCTGAGAAGAGCTGGAAGAAATGGTGCCACAAGAGAGCCATCGAGAAGAAGGGTAAGTGGTACCAGACAATTACCGTTGTTCTAGTACTGCACTTGATCGTGCTTGTCTCGGAATTCGCCAGTGAGCCATGGTGGTGGACGCGATATCGCGACTTCGTTTTCTTTGCTTTCATCGTGGCATACATGGCCAACATCGCAATTCGTATCATTGGCTTGGGCTGGGTGCGTTTCCGACGAAGCTCATGGGATCTTTACTCTCTGTTCATTGTCTTCGGTGCATTTGTTTCGACTCTCGCGCTACTGATTTCGGACACTGAGATTGAAACCTATGTCCAGCTACATAAGGTGTTCTTGGTCGCCATTGTACTCCTCCTTATCCCTCGCAACGATGCACTGGATCAGTTGTTCAAGACGGCTGCTGCTAGTCTGACAGTTATCAGTAACTTGCTTGCCACCTGGCTGGTATTCTTCCTGGTCTTCGCTATTGCTATGACTCAAGCTTTTAGCTTGACACGATTTGGCGAAGAGACTGCGGAAAACATAAATTTCCGAACCGTACCCAAAGCCCTGATTCTGTTATTCAGGATGAGTCTGGGTGAAGGATGGAATGCTGTCATGGAAGATTATGCCAGCATAGAGCCGCCACTTTGCGTTGACGAGCCTAGATTCTTCGACAGTGACTGTGGTAGCCAATCGTGGGCCAGAATCCTGTTCATCGCATGGAACATCGTAAGCATGTATATCTTTGTGAACCTGTTTGTGTCACTCATCTACGAGAGCTTCAGCTATGTCTTTCAACGCTCGAGTGGCATGGCTGTTGTTGATCGCGATGAGATCCGACGGTTCAAAGAAGCTTGGCGAAGTGTGGACCCAGCAGGTACTGGGTATATCACGAAGGCAGCCTTTCCCCGTCTTCTCGGCGAGCTTTCAGGCGTCTTCCAGATGCGTATTTATGATCCAGAGGACAGTGTTCACTCTATTTTGGAAGATATAAGGGACGATGTGAAACTCACACATCACTCGTCCATCGCAACAACCAGCGGATTCAGTGGCATCGACCTGAACAAACTCAATGCACGGCTGAGGAGGATTGACACGGAAAAGGTGCGCCACCAGCGTCGGCGTTTCAACATCTTTTACGAGGAGGTCTTGGTGTCCGCAGACCCTGACAGAGGCATCTCTTTCACGAGTGTCTTGATGATTCTTGCCCACTATAACATTATCAGTGACAACAAGAGCCTGAAGTAAGTTATCCGACCCGCTGCATGTCTGTACACCAAGGCTAACATAAAACCGCAAAGACTCGAGGAGTTCCTAAGGCGTCGAGCTCGTCTCCAGCGAGTAGACGACCAAGTCCGACGTGGCGTGGTATTGGGCTTCTTCGACACATTGTAAGCTACCTATAGCCATCCCTAGGAAAGATTATTGCTCACCACCGACACAGATACTATTCAAGACAATTCAAGAAACACATGCTACGCAAGCACTCGGCCCGCATGACGGCAGTTCCACAGCTGAACATTCCGGAGATTCTTGTTGAGAACGATCTGAGCGACGATGAAACAGGTGGAGCAGGGCCGAGATCTCCCCTCTCACCAGCCTCGCGTCCCTCGAGTGTTGACGCAGGCGAGCCACGCAACTGGCTGGGATCTGTGGATCTATCGTTGCACGACACATCTTGGAGCCATCCTCTCAGCTTCCCCAGGGCTGCGCCTCCATCACCAACAACACCTGCGCAACCTTCGGCCTTTAGTTTTGAGATCGAGGAGGATGATCCCCATGAGCAACAACAACAACAACAACAACAACAACCGACGACGCAAGCAAGATCGTCAGCGCCCTCAGGTCGTGAGAGTAATCATTTGGACCCTATCAGCCCTGTGCAAGTTCGTGGAATGCTTGACGACTCGGTTTGGGGTGAGAGTATTCGCCGGAACGCCACAGTTCGACAAACACAGAACAGGGGCTCGCAAGGGTATGATGGTTTCCACTGAGGAAGCGATGGAAGAGTTAGAGTTCCGGTTAACATGCAACTTGTGAGGGGGAGAGGAGTCCTTTTTGGTGGTGAAACAATGCGATCATGCATGAATGGAAGTTACATTCAGGAAAGCGAACTCATGGCATAATTCAAAACTGAGCACGGCGTTCCAGGGCAATCAATCAATCAATACATGAGCACAAGGGGGGGGGGGACAAGGTGACCCCTGGTATTTAGTTTCGGACGATCAAGATTCAAAATAGACATACATTTTCATGCACAGGACGTTCAGGTACCTAGACGGCATCTGTGTAGGCCCAGTGTGGTGATACGCAAGAGCAAGGTGTGAGACTGGAGACCTGACGCTTGTCTGATCAACGTATGCCTGCGACAAAATACCCTTGCTTCGCAATCCTGCTGACGTTCCAACTCTAAGTAAATTGATGGACTATGCGACTGTTTCAGCCGCTAGTTGCGACGTTGAAACAATCCGTGCGCCCACATTCCGAGCCCCTGACATATCCTGATGCAAGGACAGTGGTTCTCTTTTCTTCACTGCCACTTTTTTTCTGGGTCTTGTATTCGATGTCGAAAGTGAGCTGACAGTTAAAGGCAAAGGTGCTGCCTCTGGCTTTTTTTTACTCTCGCTTGCTTTGTCTATCTTTGTGTTCCCCAAAGAACCATCACTCGTTCGTTACTTGTTGACAAGACAAGACCAAGAGTCCGATAGAAACATTCGATAGGCTGTGCCTCTCTTTTCTATCCTTTAAACTCGTTCACTCGTTGACGAATCTGGTTTATCATACGACAACTGCTGGACAAGTTGCTCGTTAGCTTTTTCATCTTAACGACCATCACGATCATTATCACCAACGCCTCATACGCCAATACCAGATTTCACTTTTACGCGACAACGTATTTACTCTCAACTCATCTTGAAACCCTCTCACAATGGCTCACAGCTCCCGCTTCGAAACCATGACTTCTCGCTTCTCACCCTCTCGTCTGCGCAACTCTCTGCGTCGCAGTTCATCAGCCTCCACCTCCACCCAGGCTTCCTACTCATCGGTCAGCACGACGAGCTCGTCCCCTGTCGTTGCCATCAACAGCATCATCTCGCGCCAGCCTTCCCTTTTGCATCTAGAGGCTGAACGCAGGAGCTTCGGCAGTGAGCTGAGCCTACTTGAGCCCAGGCCCATTGTCTACTGGGGCAGTGTGGAGGAGCGCATGGGTTAATGTCTTGATACTCGTACTTTGGCATGAGGTCTTGTTTTATGGTTTGCACGTTGAAGATTACAATTTCTGGGGGTTTATAATGTGGTGTTAGGCTTGCCTTTTGGGTCTCTGGCAGGTCAAACTAGGGAATATTCAAGACACGGCGTTTGTGACTTGCATGGTTATTCTTCAATTCTTTGACCGGGTGACTATTCGGTATGGCATCAAGATGAACAATCTTGCCAAATTTCATATTCAAATTCACACACAATCAAACTTTTGGTCCTTCATTGCTGTCTGAGACCTAAAAATATCCAGTATCATAATCATTACAGTTCATACAGTGTCATGTATGTCCTCGGATACGATATCAAGCAGGGGTTCGAAACGCCTGTCACGACCCACAAACAACCCTGAAATACGTGTGTCGGGTTTAACACCGACAATAATGCCACTTTTGATCGACACTTGAAGGCCAATGCATCATTAGGTCATGCCTGGAGACCCGGGAGATCGATCCTGAAGACGATGGTACAAATGTTGCTCTTAATGTGAGACAACAATGATCGTCGATGAAATCATCAAGGGAGATTGCCTCTTTGCTCGAGAGGGAAAAAGAACTCAGATCGATAGAAATGCATGTTGGTTGGACGGAAAATTGTACGGTGACGGTTGTAAGGTCCTTGTCTGGAGTCAACGGCTGATACCACCCCGCGAAACAGAGAGGGTCCCTAGTTCCTGGCGGAGCTTCAAACATCATCCGTCTTCTCTCCACCCTGTCATGTTTACGGACCCGTAGGCGGGATCGTTTGATTCGCGGTATGAGGCTCGACAAGAGAAGCGACACCGTAATATAGACGACTCGTGAAGAACCAGACAGCACTCGTAGCCAGAGCCAATGCCACAGCCATGAACACAAGCATGGTAGACCGCATCTGAAACGCTTCTTCTGCTTCCATCTTCATGAGCTTCTTCTGCTTGCTGTGATAGTGCCAACGACCGTGGGCATCATGATCGCTATGGCCGATGTGTTGGTATGGCTGGAGGAGCCATCGGGGCACCCATTTGGCTTGTCGGTTACCAGTACCGTAGAAGTTGTTGCGGCCAGCAGTATAACGGAAGTCAACCAGGAGGAGTGAGAAGAGGAAGACGGTTATGTTGACAGGCGTCATGATGAACTAAGAGACCTGTGTCAGTGTTATTGTGACCAGCAGCGAAAACCACATGAATTTGAAGCAAAGAGAAGACAAGACGGTTCTGTTTTCTCTTGGCAACAACCACAGACAATGCCTGAACAGGGAGAGACCTACAGAGTAGAGAGTTGAGGGCTGGTTATTACCAGTATTCTCGGGTTGAGGACCAAGTTTGGCCATGATGGGAGAATGAATATGGGAGTGTATTATAACGAGTGTCGAGAAGATTTTGACCGCGGATGTGAGTTCAAGTCCATGACAAACAGAGATTCCAAACACTTTGTTTCTGGGTCGCTGCTGGTATTTTATTCAAGAGCCCACCTCGATAAGTGAATCAGACAAAGAGCTTATGAATTGGTTGTGGCTCACTTACGTAGCCACCCTAGTGAGGTCATCGCGTGGAGGTTGCTAACCAATGGATGCCAGGATTCCCGAAGCTCCCGATCACCAACATCATCCTTGTTAGTATTCCTGGAATTGTTCTAGAGAAGCTTTGCACTGTATTGAGAGGAAGACTTTTCGTAAGTCTAAAACCCGACAAATGAGCTTTTCGTCGGCTTCACAAATATTATCTCAGCCATGTTGTCCAGCCTCTAGCAGAATCTTCCTCAATCGTTCTGCCAAGCCACCATCTCAAATCATTCAGCCTCATCGTGATACGACACATGCAGCGTCGATCATTCCTGTCCAAGCTCCAAGTCCAGGCACAGACTGGATCCGGCCAGGCACAATTTTCCGATCTTCACTCATGGAGAGGGGAATGGTCATTGAAGTTTCAATCGGGATATCTCATTATAACAGAGGTGATACGGCGCTTACATGCAGCCATACATTACAATCCCCCTCTTTTAGCCTGATACCCAGCCAGCCATTGATTTTCCAGAGCGCCGTTTGCCCACGAATCCCATGCCTACCGGTGCCTATGCATATCAACGCCTTCTTGCTTAACCCATCAGATATGCTCCTTTATCGCGCATTGTGAATGTCGAGCACAAGGATGTCCTGAGCGCCAATTCGGGTCAAATCGTCCATAACCAGAGCAATCTTCTTCTTCTCGACCATAGAGCTGACAGCAACCCAGCCCTCCTCGTCAAGAGTGGTAACTGTCGCTGAGCGCTTCCCAGGAGTAACCTTGGTCGCCTCAGCCAGGCGGCTTCGCTCGACATTGTATTGGCACAGAACGTAGCTCTTAGCGGTAATAACACCTCGGATACGCGAGGTGATGAGGTCGATGAGTTCAGGGTTGGAAGGCGATTTTGACTTGATGAGCACGGCGGTAGAGTCGACAACAGTGTCAATGGCCTTGAGGCCAGCAGCTCGCATGGTCTCTCCAGATTCTAGACGTTCATTGTTAGTCATGGTCTGCCACAGTTGGTGAAATAAGCTTCAATATCCACATACCAACAAGATCGACAATGCCCTCAGCAACACCGAGAGCACATGCAGCCTCCACACTTCCGCTCAGCTCCACAATCTTGGTGCGCATCTTGCGAGGCGAAAGCTCTCCCTGTGTATTTTCGCCTTGCTCAAGCTTCAGGAAATAGTCGGCAGCGAGGTTGACGAAGCTCGTCCCAATTGTCTTCCCAATGAGATCTTCGGGAGTCTTATACTGGCCCTTCTCGGGGACCTGGACTTGCAGCTTGCAGCTGCCAAAGCCCAATTCCATAACCATGTCAGAGCCAGCGACCTTATCGTCGGTTGAAGACATATCAACAGAGCTACGCCGCAGGTGGTTGTAGGCACGGACTGAGGCATCGTGCTCCTGGACTTGGTCCCATCCGGTAATACCGAGGTCGCAACGGCCCTCACCAACGAAGGTTGGAATGTCGGCGGCGGGGAGGAAGATCAGTGCGATAGGGAGATTCTTGACGAGAGCAATATCGAGACGGTTCTCACGACGGAATTGGACGTCGGCGCCCTCGAGGAGGTTAAGTGTGGCAGCATTGAGACGACCCTCTATGGTGAATGAGCATAAGAACGACGATTGGAAGAATATGATACGACTCACTCTTTGGTACGGCAAAAAGAAGACGGCCTTCGAGACTGGAGAGGATTTTGCATCAGTGACCGCATAGTGAAGGTGGGATGTCCAGGGAAGATTTTGAGGTTGCGAAGCTCTACAACGGGGCGGACCAACCTGTTGACGAGATCCATGGCTGGCTACAGAAGTGCTACAATGCAATGCTTCTTCCCTTGGACTATAGGTAGTTTGAATTAGGTAAATCACACTGCAAGGTAAGGCAGTCGGGGAATTTATTATTGTCTGTTGTGGTGACTGCTAATGACTCCGACTGCGGGGCTTCAAGACGATGGCGGGGGCTCTGTGTATTTGCTGTGGCACCAGCATGCATCATTTCATACGCTGGGGCAACGTGATTGGGGCTCTGATCAGGTACCACATAACCAAAGCACCACTGACACAGACCGACCATCGGGGGCGAAGATGTCGAAGACCCACCAATTGGAAGACACACAGATAACACGGTGCTGAAGATAGAGTCATTCATGGATGTTTTCTGAAGTTGATATATTAAATGACTTAAGTTGTTGAGGCCTGTGTTTGAGAATATGCTGAAATAACGTGTACTCTTCAACTGACTTTATCGGTCAGAATTTTCTATGGCAATAACTGCAATATCTTTCTGCAGTCACTCCCAATTGGGTTCCGTAACGTCTTGTCGTTACAATTGCCCAACCAACAAAACACCTTGTGCTGGACTTGCATCATGTATCATGCGGTTGAGATTCCATCCGAAGTTACACCGGATTGACAACAGCCCGACGAACAATAGGCAGTCGAGCCGTTCTCAGGCTGAGACACAATGGTAAAGACGCTGAACAAAGTCTTTGATTAAGACATTGCGGGTTCGAGGGCATGGAAGCGAACAACGTCGTTTCTTGATTATGAAAACAAACCTAAACAACGTCAACACTACCCAGCTATCATATGGGGATGCAGTAATGCCATTCAGCGAGCAGTGTGGCTGGCTGTGGTATTGACCGAAACACCGTTCTCTAGCAACTGGAATAGAAGATGGTGTGCGCTCAGCATGTGTTACTTGTTGTCTGTGAGTGTGGTATCATATCATGTGGCTTGCGTTCGTTCATATGCACCTTTCTTTTCCTTACCTTTACGGATGTTTGCCCGTCCGTACGCCTTGTGCTACACTCTCTTGGAGGTGTGCTACCTAGGTTCTTTTTGCTGTCTTCTTTCTTTTTTTCGTCCTTTTTCTGACGCCTACTTGATAAACCCCGATGACCCAGTCCTTGTCGGGTCTCAGTCAAGGTCTCAGTCAAGGTCTCAACCGCAACAAAGTCTTTGTTCAGAACAGCTCACTCAGCCCAGCCCAGAGCTGAAGTGTCACCAGTTTAGGTCGGCTTCTCTCGCTCGCTAAGCTGCCTCAGCTACCGGTTGGTTCGGTCCAAGCCCTCTATGGCATTTCTGTCTAATTCTCGGGGACGCCTATATATGCTATACCATACCTTAACCACTGCGTCGGGATAAAACTGAAATCATCGTGGAGATCAGAGTTCACGAGCTTGAGACCATTACGGCAATAATTCCTGGGATAACAGAACCGAGCAAGGAAATCGAAACCTTTTTAGCGCTCCCGGCCCGCGCCACTTGGGGAGCTAAACCTCCAGCTCCACCTCAAACTTTCCATCAATTTACACTTTACCTTCAGCCGGGCTTCTGGGTTCCCCACCTGCCGCCGCCCGCGCGACATCAACGACATAGTGCCTCCAGCGCCTAACTTGACCTAACTGACTTTACTTTGCTTCACTTACATTCTGCTTTGTATCGTCGGCCTCTCCTTTTGGTGGCTTCGCCTCTTGGCGCTTTCTTCTCTCCTCAAGACTGACATCTTGTCTTGTCTTGTCTTGTTTCGCTTCTCTTCGCTCTTTGGCTTGGGACGAACTCCAAGGGGATTTCAACGCAACGCAACAATTGTCGGAGCATATGCTCTTATAGCTCGCCTTGTCCGCACAGCTTCTCCTCTTCGCTTCGTCCTCCACAGATCATCCATCCTCTACGGATACCTACCTCCCTAACCTTTTTATTCATATTCATATTATATTATACTTGAACGCAAACTTACACTCGGCACCAATCCTCGACAACCTTATCATCGATTGCAATTCGCAATGAATTCTTCCTATCACCTGCCCGACATGTCGCAGCGAATCCCTGGCCCTGCGTATTCCTCCGCCGCACCACCACCACCAATTCACGCCTACCAACAACATCAGCATCCTCCTCCGCCTCTACCGCCTCCGAATCAACACCACCACTCGTCTCATCCTCCTCTACCTCCTCCGTCGTCAGCTCCACATCCTCACCACCAACATCCGCCGCCGCCGCCCCCTTCCCACTCGCTATCTTCGCATCAACATCGTAGCCAACCACCCCACCACCAGTCTCAACTCCCACCATATGCCCCAGCTCCATATCAACAGCCTCATCCGAGTCAATACCCACGGCCCCATGCCCACCAGCAACACCCCCCTCCTCCTTCGCAGCATGATGAACCTCCTCCTCCCCCGCCTTCCTCGGGACCATCCCCCACCGACCATCAGAAAGATTCCGAATACGTTCCCCCATCTTATTCCAAGATTGAAGAAGGGTCAGGCTGGAAGTACAGGTATGTGGCCAAGAAGGGTCCTTCAAACTTTCCTCGCAACCCCGCTGAAACGATTTCATAGTCTCGATGTGAAGCAACAACCCGTGCGTGCGCGCATGTGTGGATTTGGCGACAAGGTCTGTTTTTTCCTTGCCATTGAGCTCTAATCATCTGTCTCACCGTTCCCAATTTAGGATCGTCGTCCAATCACGCCGCCGCCGTGTGTTCGTCTTGTCATAATAAACACCGAGACGGGCAAAGAGGTTGACTACAAGTACGTTGGCCCTGTCGCGGACAAGAGAGCACGTCGGTTTGTGCTAACACACAATGTGCAGTAGTTTAGATCACGCCATGTTTGTGTTGTCGGTCGATCTGTGGAACCATGATGGTACCAAAGAAGTGAATTTGGTGCGGTCTTCGACTGGGACCGGCGCTATGGCATCTTCAAGTACCTATACTTATTCGTCCCTGGAGCCAGGCACTCCTTCGTATCAGCAACAATCTCTGCCTCCGAGCCGTGAGTCTGGATATGGGCAATCCCAAGGCATGAACTATGGGCAGGATTACCCCCCACCGGTGCAGCAAAGCTACGGGCAAGGTTGGTCGAAACAAGAGGAACAACAAACGCAAACAAATCCGTGTCTGACACAAGAGTAGCACCGTCGTACCCGCCGAGCAGTTCCTACGGTCCACCCCAACAATACTACCCGCGACATAGCGGTTACAGTGCCGAACCTACCGCTCCTCCGCCCGGCGCCCCTTTCCGCAATGGATACGGACAAGATCAAAATGCGCTTACTAGGATGGCAGTGGTGGGAGGTCAGCCCCAAGGGATGTTTACGAGGAACTTGATTGGCAGTCTAGCCGCAAGCGCATTCCGTCTCGAGGACACTGAAGGGCAATCAGGTATCTGGTTTGTCCTCCAAGACCTCAGCGTTCGTACAGAAGGAACCTTTCGGTAAGAGCAACTGAATTCTGTCTGTGCCGTGGCTTGTGATTGCTGACGCTGAAGTTGCAGATTAAGGTTCTCCTTCGTTAACGTTGGGCGCCCCGGGGGGCCTGGCGGGCAGGGGGCCAACGTGAACCAAGGCCGGGCGCCAATTTTGTCGTCGTGCTACAGCGAGAGTTTCCACGTGTACTCGGCCAAGAAGTTCCCCGGCGTGTGTGAAAGTACACCATTGAGCAAGAAATTTGCAAACCAAGGCATCAAGATCCCGATTCGTAAGGACACCAACATCAAGGGCGAAGGCGACGAGGAGATGTACGATCAGAATTGAAGAATCTGTGTGGACTATCTCGTCGAGGAAATATTCATAAGTACTTTACGATCAGAGATGAGCTTTGAGAACTTGGCTGTTCAGATGCTTGAAACACGCAAGAGAAGGAATAGCTGGCGCATACAAAGGGCAATCGGCATTGGATAACAGGCCGAATCATGGCTTTCCGTTGTACAGGGTTCGAAGATGCGTCGCCAAAATGTATAGAGGTACTGCCCTTGTCAGACAAGGTGCGATGTCATTGACTACTGAGCATAGATGCCGGCGTTGGTGTTTAGAATTGAGTCGATTTCTCATACTTTTGTCCTAGCTTGAAGTGCAGTGTGTTGGTGATGTTGCAGTTCAACACATCTAAGAGCCAACAAAGAGATTTGAAGCCAAGTATGGGATCGACAGGGCAAAGGGTTCTCTAGCCCGAGGTAGCAAAACATGACTGTATCATGACCAAACCAGGGGTTCAAGGAGTCAACGTCATCGTACTTAGACAAGCTTAGCCGCCATTTTCAGGGTCTTAGGTGTGATCAGCATGGAGCAGCCCTGCTGGAATCTAGCAAGCAACAAGCTACAAGCCACAAGTAGCGGCATCCCTTGCACTTTTTCAGACTTTGAGGTCATGAGGCTTGTGATTGAATAACCTACGAGCAGGTTCTTCTCAGCTTCCACAGCTGTGAGCCACCAAACCAACCCAATCCGCTGTGTCGGGGCACGCCAGTACGGAAACGGCTACAAATAAGCGCTGGTACGGCACGCAAGAATATGAGAGTTTACGCCTTAGGCGGGAGCGAGCGCCGCTGGGAACTCGGAGTCCGGCGAGAGCGAAGATGATCCACGGATCTCTATGTAGATTCTCTTGGCGGCGAGAGGCCATTCGGCCAACCTACTTTCTAATTGACCGAACAGGGAGACCTTGGAAAAGAAGGATCTCATGAAGACTTGTATTGTCATGACAGCGATGAGTCTCATACCTGACGTGGTTGGCGCATAACTCGCGGAGAATTTTAATGCTCTATGAAGACCTACTACCAATAACTAACCTGTCAGTACTAACCTATGCGCTTTTGCAATTATTGGTTCGATATACAAGCTTTCCCCTTTCTGTCCCTGAGGGAGCGAGTGCAGTAGCCTCATAATTCGCTTTCAATACATGAGTGACCAATGGCCTCAAGTTACTGGCATCAAGTGACCTCCAGCTGCATCTTAACATTGAACCCCTCATGGCCTCAAAAAAGCTTGTATTGACTTCGTATATCGGAAGTACCCTGCCAAGATCTGGGGCAGCACGAGGCCATCAAAATTCATTACGCAACCAATTTCTATGACTGGACATGGCTTCTTAGTGCCATGACCAAGTGGAACTGGCGCACGGGTACTTGCGTCTACTTATCCTGGACTTGGGTGAGCTTTAACTGAGCCTCATTCTTCAACTGGACAAGGGTTGAGAGGGGAAAGTGCTTTTTCAACTAGAGTCTGAAGGGGAGAATTCCATCATTTGACTCACGAACAGACTCCAAGATAGTGCAGAAGAAGCACAGTTGCAACGCCCAGCTGAAGAGATCTCGCCCTGCAGCTCACAACCCAGCAGCCCAGGTTCGGGGCAGCCTAGTGAGCACAAGGCCAGTCTAGGCCATACACTCTATGGCTGGGCGCAGTGGTTCGGTGGGTGTGGGAAAAAAAAGGCCGCAGTACCTAGGAACCTATCGAATTTTTTTCTCTTTCCCCTGTTTAGTTGATCATGGGAACACTTCCAGGGCAGGGGAAAATTTGGTAGCAAGTTACAACATCAATCACGAGGACTTGGCATTGAGTTAAAAACTGTCACCGCCGCCGCCAACTAAATCTCCTTCACTCAATTAGACTTTGCTCTTTATCATTACAATTCCTTAGGGACATAATCCTGATCGTTTGGCTTGACAACCCCTCAGTCTACTCAACAACTCCTGGACAGCCACTAGTTTAGCTATTACTCACTCAAGAACACGACAACTACACCACGACTGCCCCTCAACCAAACAACAACACTTTTTCCTCCAAACTCACACAACCTTCACAATGCTCTCCTCTCACGGTCGAGGCGGTGCTGGCAACATGGCCGACTCAACTCACACTGAGAAGACAGACCCCAGCAAGCTCCAGACTCCCGTTCTCAAGGGCTCTGTTGTCACCACCGGCCGTGGTGGTACAGGCAACATGGCCAAGAATGATGACCCCCGCGAAACTCGCAAGCGTCAGGACGTTGAAGCGTAAGTTTTTCATTCCTCCTGTATCTCAGTCTCAGTGGTCGTTCTCACTAGAATCGTTGCTGACTTGAGACAAAAGTATCCCTCGACGCCCCTCATCTGGTGCCCAGCACGCTGGCCGTGGTGGCGCAGGCAACGTCTTCAAGGACAAGGAGACAGAGTTGACCCGCAAGCCCAGCAACGATGAAGCTATCACCGACGAGGAGGAGCCCAAGTCTGCCAACTCACCCACTGTTGCTGGCGAGTCGTTGGCTCAGAAGGGCAAGAACTGGCTCTTTGGCAAGAAGGCTTAGGACTCGAGAGACCTTCAAGTGTTTCGGCATACTCGCTTTTAGAGATGAGAGTTTCGTGTTCTACTGCTATTGGGTCTGGTCATTTTACATTACAGCTCGGTGTTTTGGCGCCTTTGATATTGAATCCGAAGGAGGGAGGGTTCTGGCTAGACAAATTATGAAGAACGGGTCAACGGAGGATGGACATAGGACAAGGGATACGTGAAAAGGAGGAAAAGCAAAAGTAAAGATACCACCACCCCATGAAGTAAATGATTTACAAACGAAGAATTATTTTTCTCAGCATCTTGGCCATGCTATTTTACTATGTTACATTTTTGTGTCTACCGGTATTCTCCTTCACAGTGCTTTTTCTGATGCGCTCCCTTATTTACTTTGTTATTCAACCCAGCATAGACATATGGTATCTCAAAATACGCCTTCAACACAGCACGCACTGATATTTGGCCGTTAGTTCTTCTTGGTCAAGCGGTGAATCTCCTCGAAGTAGTGCTTGAGATGATCGGGGTTTACGCCAGGTGTAATTCCTGCCTTTGGTCAGCCCCTCGTCCAGCTCAGTATCATGTCACAGAGAACTTACCGTGGCCAAGGTTGGCAATCCAGCCCTTGTTTCCGACCCAGAAGCCTTCGACCATCTCCTCCACGGCCTTTGTGATAGCCTCCTTAGTGCCATACAGTACGCCTGGGTCAGCATTGCCCTGGAACACAATGTTGCGGTCGCCTCGAATCTTGACGGCCTCCTTGGGATCATGCAGCCAGTCCATGCCAACCACGTTATAACCCAGGTTGCAGGCAGAGTCGAGTGCGTACCAAGCACCCTTGGGAAACACAGTCATGGGAACCTTATCCAAACCGAGGCTCTGGAGCTTGGCGGGAAGCTTCTCGGCGATTTGCTTCAGGTAGGGCTCGGAGAATTGACGGTAGGAAGAAGGACCGAGCTCTCCTGCCCAGGAGTCAAATACCATCACTAGCTATAAAGTTTGTAAGTTAGTCATATATGGTGCAGTTCTCAAGGAGAGCATTCTATACCTGGGCACCAGCCTTGACTTGAAGTGCCAGATGATCCACGCAGATATCGGCAATCTTGGCCAAAAGCTTCTTCGACTCCTCAGGATACTTGTAGATCCATGTCTTGACCTGCGCAAACAGCTTGGTGCCACCACCCTCAACCATGTAGCAGAACAGTGTCCAGGGAGCGCCGCAGAATCCAATCAGGGGCACCTGTCCTTCAAGCTTCTGGCGTGTTAGTGTGATAGCGTCGTACACATAGCCAAGTTCAGTAGCAACATCGACGTTTTTAGCGAGCACCTGGCTGTACTGTCCGTCGTCGGGGTTCTGGAGCGGGTTCGGGAAGTGAGGGCCCTTCTTCTCAACCATCTCAACAGTCATACCCATTGCCTGAGGGATGACAAGAATGTCGGAGAAGATAATAGCGGCATCGATGAGACCTGCAAATCGGCGGACAGGCTGGAGGGTGATTTCGGTTGCGACTTCGGGGTCGCGGCAGCATTCGAAGAAGTCTCGGTTACCCTTGGCTTCGTGATACTCGGGGAGGTAGCGACCAGCTATCAATTGACCAGGTCAGTCTTGCGTGCTCTTAACCTTATGTTGGGTATCTTCTCACCTTGTCGCATCACCCACATAGGCGGACGTTCAACGGTCTGGCCTAAGTTGCAACACAGCAAGTCTCAGCACAGTTCTCCCTCAAGATTCTCACAACTGAGGCGCGGACAACCCACCCCATGCTGCGCGAAGCAACAGGTCGTTCTTGAGAGGCGCGAAATCTTGCGACATTGTATATGTTGTTCAAATGATAGTCAATTGGAATTGGTACAGCAGCTCAGGAATAACTGCAAGTTACAGATTGTGACTTTTAAAGGATCTCCCAGTTAAACTACAGATGCCCCGCCCAGGACTGCCCATGTGGAATCATAGTGGAGGGGTCCTTCCGTTACAGTTGCGGCCGAGCTACCGTACAAGGTTGATTCCAAATTGGACCAGGCCCACTTCCAATAAAGAAAGAAAGTATCGGTCCTCGGAACTTTGGACGGACCGACACGCTGTCATTACAACACACCTAGGTACTCCAGCGCGTAGATAGCTTCATTCGAGATCCATACGAAGGAAGCTATACTCACGACCTCGATCTTCCATATCGTCTCCCCAAAAGCGCTCTCACTTGTACTAAGCTGAATAGAGTGCTCCATCTTCATCCGCGACAATGCCTTCCGAACGCGAGCTTCAGATCAACTCCATCGTTCCCGAGTCTGTGGTCCATAACACAAAGGTTCGCTCCCTCGCCCTTGATATTGCTATCACTAGCGACCCATTACCCATGCTCAAGGTTCTCGCGAGCTGACCACCTATATAGGCTCTCTCCAACCTCCACAGCCTTACTGCGTCGCTTTTTGGTGTCAGCGCCGGTGTCCTCGGTCTCGAATCTTACTACGGTTTCCTTGTCTACATCATCTTCTCTTTCATCACTGCTCTCCTCTTTTACGCCCTCAAGGTTGCTCCGGAATCACTCCCCAAGGGCCATGCCCTTCTTGATCCCTCTCGTTATTACCGTGGCTTGTTCGAATTCTGGGTTGGTGGCATATTCAATGGCATCTCGGGTTTTGTCTTGACTTGGACATTATTTTATGGCTTGGTTCGGGCCTAGATATAAAGCATCACATATCAGCATACGAATGGCGTTTTTTTTTTTTTTTTTTTGGAGTTATGATACAGATATTCAGGGAGACATTGTGACTTCAACAAAGCAACTAGTATTTCAAAAGGATCATACCAAACAGTAAAACTAAAGGTGTCGCTAATATACACCTACAACCTGCAACCAATCTCAAGGGTTCAATCTACAATTTCAACAACCTTTCCAACAAACCCTTCTAGTCCAGATTTATCCTGACTTCCGCCTTCTAATAGTATGACTCGTGACCCCATCTCAATCCATTCGCGGTGATGGAGAAGCTCCAAGCCCATCTCCACTCCGCCGCTCATCGCATTGGTCTCCTTCTCATTATTCGTTTCGAGGTCATCGTTGAGGTCAAAGATCTCTTCAATCTCGTCTGCTTCTCCTGTCCCTACTTCCCATCCTGTATCTTGACGCGATATCTGACGTATGCGCGCCACCGTCCGAATACTGGCGATGTAGATATTCACGAAAGAGCCGATTACAAGAGTCTGGACATCCGCGTCATCAAAAACCGCCGTAAAGCCGCTTGCAGCCTGTAATTTTAACCCTGTGTCTGCCATATGTTTTGACGGTATCGCCAAGATCATGCCACGGCGAATACGGGGGGGCTCAACGGGGACATTGGAATCCGAATTACCGTTCTGAGAACGGTGCGAGAGTGATTGGATGACGAGGCCAATCGATCCGGCTTGTCCAGCTTCAAGAGTCAAAACAGGGAGTCTCAGGTTACGTATGCTCACAACCTGAGCGTCATGCCACTCTCCTGGAGTCGCTGACGCGGAGACGGCATTTTTCATGGCGATGCGAGCCAATTCTGCCGAGGAAGGGTGCGAAATCGAGAGTCCGTAACTACCAGGAGATTGCCTATCTTCCGGAGTTGACTCACGAGCTTCGTCATCATTTGGTGGGAAAGGCCCAATAACAATCTTGTCCCCAACAGAAAGTCGTCCGAACCTGAGATAGCCTGACACGACAATACCCGGGTCGGCTTGTTTTCCCGAAGCACCTGTCAGGTTGCTGTACGATGTTGGCAGAGAGAATGTGTCGTCGATATGGAAGAGGCATTTCGGCTGCTCTGGATTCAACGCCATTCCAACATAGTCACGAGCGGTCGGTGTTGGCGGCAATGGCAGATTTTCCAAAAGTGCATGCAGGAGGCCAATTCCACTTCCTTTCACTGCACTTGTGAATGCTATTGGAACAACCTCAGTAAAGTTTCCACACTCTGAGATCCCCTTTAGTAAGTCTTTAACTTTAGCCGAGTCATCGTCAGGTACTCGGTCTAAATCCTTCCATACCTTCTGGTCAGGCCGAAGGATTTTGGGCATACGTCCAGCTTCTTTGACAGCTGACAAGATCTTGTTCGTGGTTCTATGCGCGCTCGTCTTAGAAGCGAGATCCATTTTGGTGATGACAACTGCCAAAGGGATATCCAATTTGAGTGATAATGTAAGATGGGCTTTGACGAGATCAACTCCAACTGCTGTGACTCCCAAAACATCCTGCGTTGATGATGTTACCCCGTGTCCTTTGATGGCTGTATCACCATCATCTACAGCCAAACACAAAATGATCCAATGAGGTGCCCAGTTCATCAGCCCACGAAGAACTGTCCGGCGATATCTTGGATGACCAGCCGAGTCAGAAACAAAGACTAAGCGACCACCCTCGGAACAGTCGTGTATATCGACCCAAGACTCGATGTTCCCGTGACTGTAGTTGAGAATTGACTGGTCTTTGTATCCGATGAGTTCCTGGGCTATTGAACTGGTAACCCCTGTAACCATTTCGTGTCGGTGCTTGAGCAAGCTAAGTCGACTATTGCCACGGCCGTTGTCCAGTGTTCCAGTTGATAGAGTCCCTAAGAGACTTGATTTACCCGATGTGGTAGGACCAGTGAAAGTGACTCTTAACTGCGGTGTTGTTGAACTACCACGGCTGGGTACGGCAGCGCTCTCCGCAATGGCCTGCTCATTGTTGCGAGAACCGTTAGTTCCATTCTCCTCATCTATGAAACCAAAGTTGGGTTTGACAAGTGCTTCGGCAACCCAGAGTTTGCCGTTTCTGGTAATTTGATGCGGTGAGGTAACAAAACTGTCGACCAACTCGGTCGACTCGACCCACTCGCAGTCGCCAACAATGACTCTCCGGTGGACGTCGACTGAACAACCTAAGCTTGCGGCCATTACTCTTAAAGTTGTGAGACTCTCTTCCATCTCATCTTTGGTGAGGCCAACAAGAGTGCCATCATCAGCGACGCCAATCTCATACAAAGCTCCTCTAGATTCCTCCAGTCCGGGGACAAGTTTACTCAGCTTCACAGGAGCAGAAAGATCAACGCTGTCATCAGGTAATCTTGGGATTGCTAGCTCCTTAGAACTAGATGCGTGGTATGGAGAGGATTGCTGCAATCTCCACAGGAGCTGAGTAGTCAAGTGCTGGAGCCTTTGTTGGCGGGTTTGTTCACGAGCCTGGCTAGAAGGCGTGAGAGAAGAGGTTGAGGGCATGTTTAATCGAGCGTGGCGCGACGTTCCGGCAGTGCTCATGCTCTTAAATACCCTCCTAGGTCGGAGGAGTAGGTGCAGCTTGTATTCAGTAGGGCCTTCTTGTGGCTCGGCCTGTAGCTTGGTGACCCCATACTCGGATAACAACCCTGGCTGAGGTTCTTGTGCTGATCGGCGAAGCTCTGGGCCTAAAGCACCCTCGTCCTTTCCTGACTCGCTGAGCGTAGTCCAAGGCGAAGAGACCCTTGGGGGATCAGGGTCATAGGTGAATACAGATGCCATGATTGCGTTGTAGTGGGCGTAGGGTTTTAGATAAGGTTTAAAGTGAAATCCGATAATCGAGTGATACTGAGCAAGAATTCTCAAGATATTGATGACAGCATGTGTCGATATAAGAGCGATAAGAGGGCGTAATATCGAGTACGAAGAAAAGGGAAAGCGGAGTGTATCCGGACTATCATCTTGTTGATTACTTGAAGAAGTATTGTGAGTTGATGCAAGTGCAGTGATCACGTCTCTGGAAGGCTGTGTTAGGGCGGTCAGTTGCCAGCTCAGGAAATTAAAGGCATGATGTTGAGAGAAAAAGGGAGGCTTTGGTAAGTTTATATAAATTCGGTCGAGTACGGCTTATTGGATGAGATAATTGACTGGAAGGCGCAGGCATCCGCGCTCTCTAGCTTTAGAAAATTGAAGATAGAATGTAAGGCAGGTTGAATAAAGCCTACCAGTCTGCGAGTCAGAGGTGACGCATCGGCCAAATGACCAATCAAAAGAGTCCTATGGGAACCTGGGATGCCGTGATCGCTTTAATGGTCCTTTCCGTCAGTTCATATCACTGAACGGCCGGAATACAGATTTTAGTCGAAATGACGATCTTCTACTATTCCATCCTAAGTCCAAATTCTTACTCCTAAGTTTTATAACATCTTGTAGTAAGCTTTTGATACTTGATTTCAGATAGTAATTTATTGAATAGGCCCATAATAGAATTGTAATAGGTATCTGTAGATGTCTTAGTGCCTTTCTTGTTGCCTCTGTGGGGTCTTGAGCACGTACGGCCAGCGGATCAATGGAGCCGTTCACTAAGGTAGTCGGTTGTGGGGCACTACCCCAGTTGGTCTTCAATAGAAGAAAGGAAAGAGAACAGATTAGAATGAGTTAAAATCGATGAGGATGGTTGTTTCCTCGGCCGAATAAGACCTAACGCATCTCACCACCACCCCGCCCACCCCCCCACACCGCCACTTCGCGATAGCTTTATTTCAATTGCATTAAATTATAAATTTAATTTATTTCTTAATAAATATAGCTTTAAATTTAATTCTTTTTTAGATACTATTTAAAAAATACCTGCTTAATAATTTATATTTTTTTTTACTTTTTTAGATATATTTTTATAGCTAGTTTATTATTTAACTTCTTAGTATTTCTTTTAGCCTAATTATAGGCTAAGATTAATTATAATATATTAAGAAAAGCCTAATTAGGGTTAAAATTAACCTATAAGTAGCTAGATAGCCTTTAAGTAGCTTCTTAAGCCCTTATAATTGCAATTGCCTTATCTTTAATATAGTTTTTAGCTATCTTTTAATTAAAGGATTTACCTGCCTTTTTAAAGATTAATTTAATATCCCTTTATGAATTTTCTAGTACCTAATTTACCTTTAAAAGTAGTTTTTTAATATTATAATTAGATAAAGGTATTATAAAGATATTATTACCTTATAAAGCCTAAATTAATAATATTATAAGGGGGTTTAAAATTATAAATTAATACTTCTTAGGCTTTAACTTTAATACTACCTTCTTAATATTAATAAGATAAATTTTAAATACTTTAAATATATTTTAGATACTATCTTAATTAAATACTTTATTAAAAGCTATTTTATATATACTTATAAAGATTTATTTCTACTAAAAGAATATTACCTTATATATATATATCCTAGCTATCTTAGCTTAATAATACCTCTTTAAAGCTATAAAAATGCCTATATTAAGAGGTTAAGTAATATAAAAAGAATATAAAGGTAACTATTTAAGCTAGACCTTATTTATATATGCCTTTTTTATAAATTCTATAAAGATATAAGTCTTATATTAATTTAAGATAAGAAGTCTTTATTATAATAAGTCTTTTAGTATTATTTTAAGGGAAAAAATATTATAAAATTACTATAATAAAATCTTTATATTACTTTAGCCCTTCTTACTATATATATATTTCTAATTAAGAATAAAATTATTAAAGTTTTAGCCTTATAATGTTTTTTATATATATATAATATAAGAGGTTAATTACTAACTTATAGTAAATATAATCTTAAGGATTAAGATTTAAGCTAAGGTATTAAATTATATCTTCTTTAATAAAGTTATTAAGACTATTTTAGTAATAACCTTAGCTAAAGACTTCTTTTTTTAGACTTTAGTTTTATTAAAATTATATATATAATTTAAGCCTATAGATAACTCTTTATAAATAGCTAGAAGATTATAATAATACTTTTTAAGTCCTTTTTTTATAACTATCTTCCTTTTTATAATAAAAATAAGTTATAATAACTTTAAAATAATACTTATATAATATCTAAAGAAATAATTAACCTAGTTCTTATTAAGGTATAGTTTAAGATTATTAAGTTTAATAAGATATTATATATATAAGTATATTTTTAATTTTAAAAAAGGCTAAAATGCCTTTTTATATAATATAATAAGGTTAATAAGTTCCTTTTCTTATATAAGAGTTAAAAAGAGGAACTTTTTATATATTATTTATATTAGTTAAGCCTTATTAATTTAATCCCTTAATATTAAATAAGGAATAATCTTTAGCTTTAATATAATATAAGTATTTATCTTAAGGGCATTAAAAATAGCTAAAAAAAATTCTTATTTTATAATTAGGTATATTTAAAGTTATTTTAAAAATTTAAAATTAATTAAATAATAATTATAACTATAAGATATCTGCATTATAGATACTATCGGTTAGTATTAAGACTATTACTAATCGGGCGGTATAGGGGGGTAGGCGGGGTGGTGGTGAGATACGATAGTTCGAAAGATGATCTTGGTTATTGGTTACATCTGCACTAAATGATTTCATGGCGAAATACACTGAGATAGGTAGTCTTATCTGGGGTTTCAATTTGTTTAAGGATACTTTCAGTATACTACTGCAAGCACTCAACTTTGAACTTAGTCTGACCACGTGGTGTTCTTGAAGTGATCCTTTCAATAGGTACGTGAATAGCAACAGTGTCAGCAACGCCGGCATCTCCTGTCGATAATGAGCATCAAGTTGAGTTCCAGATTCAGATTGCATGCTCACAAAGTCCAGTTACCTAGCAGTGAGTCACCCCCTGGTGCATCAGCCAAAGATCCCAAATTAATAGGTGCAGCTTTAGCATCAAAGACAGTAAGCTGATCAGAGAGTCATAGTCAGCCTCATCTCCTTCTACTGCCTCGGAATGATTCTCAAGACCTTGAAACAATTGTGAGGTGCTCATTCCAGAGCCTTTCTAGAACATGGAATATGGAATGAAACCCTTCAGTCATAGACTAGGCCCCACAGGTGAAACTATATTGATACAGGAGTCTAACTTTCATGAATGCTCTTCAAACAAAGGTCAGGCTCGCTTTGGCTTCCCCATGAACACCTCCAAAGCTTCATATCTCGCTTCGGCTCAAACACAATCAGCCTCCATGCTATACACCTTGAAACGCGTATTTAAAAAAATTTACGACCTGGTTAGATTCATGGATGTCTAGGCTGAGCGAAGTCGAACACGCAGGCGGCGCCATGGCTGACGCATTGAAATGGCTGAGCCACTCTCTCGGGATGGACGGCGATGATGCCCAGTGCCACATTTACTGGCGACGATGAAGTCTCTTGACGCTATTGCATGGACAATCCACTCGGCGCATCGATGTTGCTGCAAGACTGGAATGACAACCCAATAGCTACCGTAGAGCATATGATTAAGGATTCAGGGACTTGCATGGAGAGGGTCCAAATTGCAGCTGCAACACCAGGGGCCTGGGATTAAAGGGTCTAGTGTAATCCTTTGGATCGGATGGATTGGATCTCGGGCGCTTGTTGGGCGCCTATTGCATAACGAGATCATAAATGCCTTGTAAATCGAAACCTTCTGTCAGTCTAGGCCTGAGAGGCGCCTGCTCCATCCCCGAAACGATGGGAGAATTAATGGATAGGCACGCCACTGCAAGCGTGACAAAGTATACTCAGACACATGGAGGTGAGTTTCGACGTTCAAGTGGAGGGGTCAGGGACACCGCCCAGGCTAAGCCCAGGGTCCGTTCTCCCCACCGGTACCTAAAGTTAGTACTGCAGGAAACCACTATCGGTCCTCTCATAAGGCAGCACTACCATCCTCTTCTCCTTTCAACTCTTACTTTCGTAATTCTCTCTTTTTTTCTTCTTTTTTTTTTCTATCACAATTTACCGTGATAGCCCGATAACATCTCAATTCCGTTCCATATTCGACAGATCTTGCCATGAAGAAGTTTGGCTTTGGAAAGAAAGGCGATGATGGCGACGACGCCAACCGCCACGCCCTCTTTGGTCGCAAGAAGTCGTCTCAGTCCAGTTCCTCTGAGAATCCCTACGCTAAACAAGGCGGAAAAGACCCCTATGCCGACGATGCAAAGTATGCCAACGTAACTCCTTATCAGCAAGCCCGCGCTGGTCTCAACAACGGCCCTGGCGCTCCTGGCGCCCAGGCTCCGAACTCCTATGGTGCTCCCGCTCCTGCGCAAGGAGGCCTCAACTCTCAGCCCCAACCTCCGAGCGGATACGGTGCTGATCGATACGGATCCGGTGGCGGCTATGGTGGAAATCGATATGGCGACTCTGCTCCTCAGAATCGATACAATAGCCCCGGCCCAGCTGCTGGTGCAAGAGGCCCCGGTGGCTATGGTGGTTTTGGACCCAGTGAGCCTGACACCAACAGAGACAACTTGTTCGCTGGTGCTCAGGAACGCCAGGCCCAGAAGCAACAACCTGCTAATAACGGTCCACAATCAGGAGCCGATGGCGGTTCGTACGGCGGTTATGGTGAGGAGCGCGAGTTGACCGCTGAGGAGCAAGAAGAAGCCGAATATCAATCTATTCTGGCGGAGAAGCGACAGCTTCAGCAGGACAGTGCATCTTCAGTCAACCGCTCGGTACAAATGGCTCGACAAGCCAACGAAGTCGGTCGCGCCACTCTGGCTCGCCTGGGAGCCCAGGGGGAGCGATTGAACAACACAGAAAAGCACCTTGATCTAGCTGCCAACCAGAACAAGATTGCTCAAGACCGGGCTGCTGAACTCAAGACACTCAACGGCAGCATGTTTGCCGTGCATGTCAGCAACCCTTTTACCTCCAAGCAACGCAAGCAAAGGGCAGACGAGGAGGTCATGGCACGCCATCGATCCGAGCGAGAACAACGAGAAGCCACCCGCCGTGATGGTTTCCAAGCCAACCAGCGCATGGAAGGCAACTTCCGAGATATGAACACCGTGGGCCGGCCACGACAGCAGCCTCGTAAGAAGGATTACGGCAAATTTAACCTTGACGATGAGGAGGGGGCGGATGAGCTTGAGGATCAGATCGATGATGGTATCACCGAACTTGAGGGCCAAGTGTCCATGATGAACATGGTCGGCAGAGCTATTGGCAAGGAGGTTGACTCACAGAACAAGCAGATCGATCGTATTATGAACAAGGCAAGTGGTTTTCTCAAGTTTCAACCAACGATCATATTACTAACTTGACACAGAGCGATGCTGTTGACGATGCCACGAGAATGAACCGAGAACGATTGGCCCGTATCAAGTAAAGGGCAATTGATAGAACGATGATATATAGCAACTGTGTTGGGATAGGGGAGGGTTAGCACGTCAGGATTTAATATGTCTATTTAGACGTTTCCATTACAGGACTGCAGGTTTAGTACTGTCTTGGTCGTGATCAATTGTATAAACCAACTCAAAAGAATCCGGGCTTTGGAGCATTCTAAGGGACATGTATACATCAGAACTGAATCACCGTTTAATCGTCTAATAGGAGACAGATATTGATACTTCCGGATGTAAAGCCCTGCCTTCGGCGTTTAAGGTATCCTACATCGCCTCCGAATCTTGGCTTCTTCGACGAGAGCTCTACGCATTCATTGATGAGGCGTATTTGACCAGACGACCCAGGATGGCTTCATATTTTTTAGTGACAAAACACGTAAAAGTTTGATTGCCTGTGAAAGAAGAGAGGTTGAGTAAACTCTTAAGGATTTAGTGTTTTTGTTCTTTTATGTTTGAGATTTAACTTCAGATTCCGGCGCACCAAGCCTTCAGATTCCGTCATGCACAACCATACACTGGGCAGCGGGTTTCTGGCATCTTGCGAATCAGTTTCCCTAAACTGAAGATGGGGAAGTCAGAGACATATCAAGTCAGGATGTCTAATCTTCAAGGGATATTTAGTGAAGATTAACGGTGTTTGGATTTGATTGTGTCCTACGAAAGCAAAGTGTACTTGATGAGAACTATAAAGTTATTTAGACCTCTCTGAATTTATTTTATTCGCAATCAAAGCATCAGTTCTTTTTTCAATACTACGAGCTCTTTGATCGTAGAAGTACAGCGTGAGCCATGGTTTAGAACCCACGATAACTGTAGTTGGCGGCCTGGGTGGGGACAATCAGGAGGCCTGAGCAAAATAAGTGGAATGCATGTAGTGCTAGACAGATGCCCTTCTGTCGGATTTATTTTGTCGGGATGCTTTTAGTCTCTGGTCAGGTATAATTCTGATCCTGCCGATTGCCTAGTTACCAGCTTATCAACATCCCAGTGAAAATTTCCACCGTCGCCAACTTTTCACCCAGCACGATGGCAACTGACAATTCTGGCCTTCCCCCGGCGAAAAAGAGGAAAACAAAAAACAAGGCTGACCCAAATGCTATTACTATAGGGGGGAAAACAATTTCCCTCGAAGGGTATCTCACAGCGCCCTCAAAGGCTGTACCTGCAACCGCAACACCAGCATCAGACAGCCCAACAGCCCCTACAACCACCCCATCAGCTACCCCTACCACCACCACAGAGGCAAAGAAGGAAAGGCCAGAGCACAAGAAACCTCCCAGAGGGCGTGATAGTAGTGATAGGTCTCGGACACGAGATGATCCAAAATTGCTCAAGACACGCAAAGAGCTTCCAATATGGCAGTATCGCGAGGACATTCAGAAAGCGCTGCGAAAGTCCGGCAGCGACGTGCTCGTGCTAGTGGGTGAGACAGGTTCCGGAAAAAGTACTCAGGTTCCTCAATTTCTCTATCAGGAGCCCTGGTGTAGACGTCAAAAGATCAAGATCGCCGCTTCAGACGATGAGATCTCAGTGGGTGGCGTGGTCGCAATCACGCAGCCTCGACGAGTCGCCGCGACAACTTTGGCCCATCGTGTATCTCAAGAAGCTGGGACTCCTCTAGGAAAAGGACGACGAGATGGTTTGGTCGGTTACTCGGTTCGATTTGACCACCAGGTCCCAAAGGGATCAAGGATCAAATTCTTGACTGAGGGTATGTTGCTTCAGGAACTTCTGCGGGATCCCAATCTTAGGAGCTACAGCGCTATCGTGGTCGACGAAATTCATGAACGCAGTCTTGATGTTGATCTACTAGTTGGTTTCCTGAAGCAGATTCTTGCAAGCGACTTGTCTGGCCGCGGGGGCATCCCGCTCAAAGTGGTCATCATGAGTGCGACAGCAGACGTGGAGGGCATTCAAGAATTCTTCAAGGACGTGAGACCAAAGAACGAGGGCGAAAACACACTACAGGTTCTTAAGATCAAGGGACGGCAGTACCCCGTCACAGTTCACCATGAACCGCGACCTGTACCCGACATCCAGGACGCCCTTCTGAAGACGATATACAAGATACACTTGCAAGAGCAGCTTCCGGGAGATATTCTTGCTTTCTTGACCGGCCAGGAAGAGATTGAAGCTGCCCAAAAGCTGATTGAGGAATATGCAGAAACTCTTGCCTCTAATGTCCCCAAGATCAAGGTGTTCCCCTTGTATGGCCAGCTCTCGATGGACGCGCAGCGCGAGGCCTTCTTACCTGTCAAGACTCCTTTCACACGTAAGATTGTGCTGGCGACAAATATTGCCGAGACATCAGTCACTGTTCCCGGAGTCAGATATGTGGTGGATTGCGGTAAAGCCAAAGTGAAGCAATACCGAGCACGCCTGGGCATGGAATCTCTTCTTGCGAAACCCATCTCAAAATCATCTGCTGTGCAGCGAACTGGTCGAGCCGGCCGTGAGGGTCCAGGAAAATGCTTCAGATTATACCCAGAATCAGCTTTCAAGACACTGCAAGATTCCGATCTTCCCGAGATTCTTCGCAACGACGTCTTGGGAGCAGTTCTGACCATGAAGGCACGGGGAATCCAGGATGTCCTTGCTTTCCCTCTTATGGATCCCCCAGAGACAGAAGCAATCGAGAAAGCTCTGGTTCACTTGCATTTCCTTGGTGCTCTCAATGATGATGGTACTATCACGAGGACTGGCGAAACGATGGCCCGCTTTCCTATTTCTGCGCCGTTGGGAGCTGTGTTGCTTGCTGCTGCGGATCCCGAGTTTGATTGTGTGGTTGAGGCGATCGACATAATTTCTTGTATTACATCTGGAGAGGATATCTTCTTGAGTATCCAGTCTGAACAGGCCCAAGAAGAGGTGGAAAACTTCAGAAAGGAGCTCCAACGCCGCGAGGGAGACATCATCACATATCTTACCACCATCCAACAATACACCGCGGAGAACGCAGACAGAGTAAATTGGTGCAAGCAACGGAAAATCAACATGAGAAACATGAAACAGGCTCTGAACATTCGAAGGCAGCTTCGGGGTATGTGTCTTAAGGAGAAGCTCCTGGGTGAGGCTCCACCGGCTGATCCTCAACCATTTGTTCCTATTTCCCCGGAACGCGCTGAGCAAGTCCTCAAGTGCTTCCTGAGAGGCTTCGCTCTGAAAACCGCCATGCTGGCTCCTGACGGCAGCTTTGTCACGGTCCAAGGCAAACACGTCGTTGCCATCCATCCTGCCAGCGTACTGCATGGGCAGAAGAAAGAAGCTATCATGTTCCTCGAACACGTCTATACAAATAAGAACTACGCCAAGAAGGTCAGCGCCATCCAAGCTACATGGATTGTTGAAGCAATGGGGGGCAAATAGACATGACATTCAATAGTGCTGTACAGTAAAGGCATACCTGTAGTTAATACATGGGAAAGGGTCTACTTTATATAGTGTACAAGATTTTGGAGAAATACATAACCAAGTCAATAAACTTAGCAAAACGCTGGGTTATACCTTAGTCTTCGCTATATGACCATAAATTCTTCAATCATGGACTTTCTCTTCTCCATGAGACTATATCTATGACTCCTGCTCGCCACCCTCTTTGCTCCGGTTTTGAATGGCCTGCATCAACTCGTATAGTTGGTGTATCTGTTCATCTGCTATATGTTAAATTAAATCATTCATGCACTATTCAATTTCACTTACCACTCATCTTTGAGAGCTTCTGCTCGTCCAGCTTGTCACCCACCCACTGATCACCTTCAATTTTTTGCGCATACATTTGCCACTCTGTCAGGAAGCCAATCTTAGAACTAGTTAGCATAGTGTTCGTGCTGTATCTTTTGCAAGAAACATACCAGATGAGCCGGATTATCCACCTTTCTGTGTGCTCTAAATTCAGCCTTGATGTACTCATCTCCAAGAACTCTCATCTCAGCTGGTAAATGCTTGCGATGGGCACGGAGGAGTCGGCGGTATAAAGGAATAGGAGGAAGAAGGGCAGTAGGGTTGGGCTTAAGGCCTCGTTGTGTGTTTGCGGCTGATGCCAGTCTTAACAGAGATGGACGCATATTGTATGTACCCCAAGTGCTTATAAGTTAGTCTGTACTATTGACATGTAGAAACAAGAATTCACTGGCTGTGTTGTTGACTGCTAAAGACGAGTCGTTGAGAAGATATCGGACAGAATTGCGGAAGTCGAGATTCTCAAGCACAGTGTCCGGCACATTACCACTATCTGCCTCTACTGCCCCACTACACAGTGCACACACTCACAACTTTTTATCTGTACCTATCAAAGTCTTGAAAGCTTCTTAAGTGGTGAACAAAACTTCCCTTCACCATGTCGTTTTCATTTAGTTTCGCTGGTGACGATATCTCCGACAATGAGCAGACTCCCTCTGTCGTCAAGCCCACATCAGCTGCCGCAGCCACCACCAGCGCATTTCCTGTCCCAGGAAAGCCTCAGCTCCCACCAACTGTCCATCAACTGTCTGATCTGCTTGCTCAGCTACCGTCAAAGGTCGCCTATAGCCTTTTAGATGTGGCCCTTGATGATGGGACTACTATTCAGCTACCGCGAAGAGAGTTATGGGACGTGAGGGTGCAGCTGATGGCCGAGGAGGAAGACGTTGCGGGTGCTCAGTCTGAAGGGTTGGGAAGTCATGATGTGAAAACGGGTGTTTATGAGGGCGGCTTCAAGAGCTGGGAGAGCAGTGTCGATTTAGTTAAGGTACTGGCTGCGAATAAGGTCATCTCAGCACTGGAACAGAAGGCTTTTCGAGTTATGGAGGTATGTGGAATAAATTATACTTGTAACGTGATATATCTAACCCTAGACCAACAGCTTGGATGTGGTACAGCTCTACCATCTTTGGCAGTCTTCCAATGGGCCATGACCTCAACATCGGAAAAGAAGTATTTGTCACTTATCATGGCGGACTATAACCCTTCAGTTCTCCAGCTCGTTACTTTGCCCAACTTCATCCTTTCATGGGCTCTCAACAACCCTCAGATACCTGCTCTTCAGGAAGCTTTCTCAATTGAGGGTGAGGTTGAGCTAGGCCCTGACGTTCTCGCCGCCTTCGAACAATCACTAAAAGAAGCAAATGTCACTCTCTCCTTTGTGTCTGGTGCTTGGTCGCAGGAATTCGTCCACCTCATATACGCTCTGCCTTCAGGCCATGACCAGGAAAGGAGCACGCTGCTTCTCGGTGCAGAAACAATCTACTCCCCGTTTGCCCTCCAGGCCTTCCTTGAAACCCTCTTCTTAATACTGGAAAAAGAGCAGAAGACTGAGGGCAATGAAGCAGCTGCGCTTGTAGGAGCGAAACGCCTATACTTTGGGGTCGGTGGTTCACTGGATGACTTTATCGACAAAGCGCGTCAGAAAGGAGCCCGAGTGGAACAGCTTAGGGAAGAGGTAGAGGGGGTCCGAAGGGGTGTCGTTCAGTGTGTTCTTGGACCTACATAGACATATCGAATCCAAAGTAAATCGTTAAGCCTCGAAGGGTTTTAAAGTAATGCGTGAATTTCCAGCTTCTGCGCTCGGAGACCAGAAACTATAATGTTCAAAGCAACCTGGGTATATATGCCTTTCCTAAACGCCACTTTTAAACCCAACCGCATTTATCTACAAGTACTGAGCACCTCAATTGTGATATGATACGTAAAGCTCGGCAGTTTCCGGGCCATCCTACTTGCCCTTCTTTTGTAGCTTTTCTCTACACTTAGGGCAGTACCATGTCCCGTTGGGCTCGCTCTTGAGATCGACACATGACCAGTGAAACCACTCATAGGGACAATTATCGTTGTCGCACGCGACCATGTCCCCGTAGCTCACATTATGGCAAAGGCAATACTTCTTGTCGTCGCCACCCTCTTCGTCGTCGTCGTCAGCATCTCCTATAATATCATCTCCGTCAACATCCTTACCATCGGCCACGGGTGTACCTCTTGACCGACCATCGGCACCATCTTCATCCTCTCCACTGCCACTGTCGACATCCGAAAGTTCACTATCATTCGTTGGCGCAGGCGAGTTTCGATTTGAGGCTTTCTTAACCCGTGAAAGATTCGACTTATTGGTAGGCTTCTTCCGGATTCCACCAGTAGGCGTGCCTCGACGGCCGCTCATTGTTCCTGTTGACTTCACAGACCCGGTTCTTGGGCCTGCACTACCTGCCCTCGCAAGACCAGACCCTCCGACGGCACCGCCCTTAGGGGTGCCGGGTCCAAGTGATGAGTGTCTTGCCAAACCGCTCGATGTATTTGGTACAGTCCCCAAAGCAGGGTTCACCCGAGCGACACGCTTTGTCGCAGGCCCTGCAGAACCTTCTCTTTGTCGATTCAGAATCATACTGGCTGCGGGTGTTGCAGGAGCAGATGCTGAGTGCTGCTGAGCCTGTGCATGGCGAACATTGGGGTGGTTGGGAAGTCGAGCAAGTGCGGGATTAGAGGATGTTTGCGCAGCGGCAAGAGGAGTCGAGGGACCAGCTGCGGTCGTCATATGACTTGCTGGGTTTATGGCCCGGATCGAAGGGGCTGTATGATTTGCAGCGCTCGGTCGAAGTAATGAGGGGACTTCATCAGGATCGGTAAAGCCAGGTTCGGCCCGGTCGTAAAGCAACTTGATTTGATTGTCCAAGTTTTTGAGATGCTTGTCTACTATGATCTGCATCTTCTGGCACAGTGCGATCTTTTCTTTCGATAGTTGGTCGGCTTGCGCAAAACTGTCGCGGACTTGTTTTCGAAGAAGCTCCTCCTTAGGATTTGGCTCATGGCTTCCATTTGTCTTGATCCATTTCTGTATCTTCCCGTCACGGTCCTCGATCGTACGTAAGCACTCGTGGTATTGACGATCTTTATCGGCAACCTCTTCTTGTATGAAGCGGATCTCTTCGGGGAGGTTCTGGACGCGGTTAATCCAGTCGTCGAGGATCAAGCCAGGGTCGAGGGCTTCGGCTTGAGGCATCCTCTTGACGAAGTCGATAGACAAGTCGTCTCTAGGCATGATTGTTAACGATAAGAAGGTCGAGCGATACTAGCTAAGAGAAAAACGCGATCACGTCTAAGCCTGATGCTCAAGATCCGTGCGACGGTGTAAACGAATACGCAGCGATATGTGGCAAGACCAGCATAGATGTAGATGGAAAGAAAGAAAAGAATGATGACAAGGCAGATGAAAAGTATCGATCTGATGGCTGGTTGGCTTGATGTAGACAAGACAGGACAAGGGCAAGGAGGGTCTAGAAAATCAAAGTGGTCCCATAGCCTGACGGATACGGGTCCCGAAGCCAAATGGTAGAGGAAAGAGCAGGGCAGGAAATGGCTGTTACGAGCAACCTGCAAGGCAAAGCGAAGCGAAGGTAAGGGCAATGCTTTGGGTCAAAATCAGGCAAGTCCAAAGAAGAACGCGGAGAGCAACTCGACATGAATGACTCGGGCTCGGCTCACCTCGATACCCACTTGCTCGCTTGTCCTTTCTTTTGACTTGAGAGTAGTGGAAGTCGCGGTGCTCTGCTCTGCTCTGCTGTAATCAAAAGCAGCAGCCGCGAATGTGTTCTCTTGGGGGTGCTCTATTTGAAAAGGATGGGTAGGAAGAGTTGGGATGTTTGAAGGGAAAAGGTGGAGGCGTTTCTGGTGTAAGTTTTGAGAGTTGGAGAATCTAGGCAGCCTGTTCCACGAGCAGCCACTTAGGTATTGAAGCCACAGTTCAAATTCGCACTATGACCGTTCTGGTGTAGGTCAAGATGCACTAAGAGATAGAAGATGCAGGTTGGTTCCTGACGATTTTCCCTAAACCAAAGTACTTTTAAGTCTCTTACGCCTTTTAACTCATACGGAGCCTCGGTAGTTGTACTTAAAGGGACCTGGCTATACTTCCTCCAACCTTAAGAGACCAACCACAACCTGAGGTAACAGTGGAGCCTCCCGCGCAATTGCCAACCGCTTGCATTTGTGCATTTTCGACTCTTGAGATCTGGAGCCATCCATTTCACCTACTACATTAACTATACCACGCATCTCAACCACCCGAACTTTGGTCAAAGATCATCGCTTGAAGAGCATTACAGCTGTCTCATACTATCTATAGTTTTATCGATATCTTGCAACCACACTATTATCATTATTTGGCATCAGATACGCGGCAACGACTTATTCAAGTCACTATTCGTCTGGACTACTCGATACATCTCACATCCATATCAAGGCATCACCTTTCTTGTACTCCAACTATGAACATAGACTCCTATAGGTACCGGGTGCCTAAACCCAACTACCTTCCCCATATTGCAGACGAGGATCGTGATAACTCGGTCGTTGAAGAGTTCACCAATCAACCGCTGGGGCTGGCTAGTGAGATGGATAATGCTAAATTCTACAACAAATGCAAGCGTCTCGCCGAAGAGTCTGGTATCACAAAACCCAAAGGTTACAATGTTTCGTTTCACTGCAATCCGGAAATTGAGAAGCATCATTTTGGAGTCACTCATCCTATGAAACCGTGGCGATTAACTCTTTCCAAGAGTCTCATCTACTCTTACGGAATGTCATTCGCAATGGATAACTACATCTCCAGAGCCGCCACATATGAGGAGCTTGCTGAATTTCATTCTTCTGACTATCTGGATTTCCTTGGTACTGTACTACCTGAGCCAGTGCCTCGGGATCTCGAGAACCAAGGGGTTGACCTCAAGTTCAATCTTGGTGGTTCCGATTGCCCCCTCTTTGATGGCCTCTTCAACTACTGTTCGTTATCAGCCGGTGGATCTCTTGATGCGGCCAGGAAGATTTGCTCTAAGCAGTCTGATATCGCTATTTCTTGGGGTGGTGGTCTTCATCATGCCAAGAGGTCTGAAGCGTCCGGATTTTGCTATATCAACGACATCGTGATCGCCATCCTTGAACTCCTTCGATACTACCCGCGAGTATTATACATCGACATCGATGTGCACCATGGCGACGGCGTGGAAGAGGCATTTTTCTCAACGGACAGAGTCATGACAGTCTCTTTTCACAAATATGACCCGAATAACTTCTTCCCGGGCACTGGCGCTCTCGATGACAACGGCCCTAAGAGCGAGCATAATCCGGGCGCTCATCATGCTTTCAACGTACCATTGAACGACGGTATCACTGATGAGCAATACGACCATTTATTCAACACTGTAATTGGTAAGATTGTGGAGAAATTTCGACCGGGTGCGATCGCTTTGCAATGTGGTGCGGATTCTTTAGCCGGTGATCGTCTGGGCCGCTTCAATCTCCAAGTTCAAGGTCACGGTGCCTGTGTCAAGTTCTGCAAAGAAATGGGCATCCCCATGATCCTCTTTGGAGGCGGCGGCTACACTCCGCGGAACGTGGCGAGAGCATGGACTTATGAGACAAGTATTGCTATCAATGCCCAAGACAAGATCAACCCCATTCTTCCAGAGCATGCCCCATGGCGTGATCACTTCCGGCAGGATACCCTCTTCCCTACTCTGGAACAAATCTTGGGCGAACCACGAGTGAATCGAAATCCCCCGAAGCGACTACAGGAGATTGTACAACATGTTACGGAACAACTTCGGTTTGTGGAAGCAGCACCAAGCGTTCAGTTCCAGACAATACCGCCTGATCTTGGTGCTATTAGAGACGATGTTGAGGAACGACTTAAGGAGGAAAACGAAGAGAGACGCGACGAGGTTCGGAAAGCACGAGAGGCTGCGATTGGAACCTCCATGCAGCTTTGAGAGTCATGAAGTACTTCTCAACATAACAATGTCAAAAATGCAAGCATGTATTGTCATAGTGGTTCGAGAGCCACTCCCATTTCTCCGATAAAGGTCGAGCCAAGTTCGGAATATAAAATCAACTCCGGAGTAAGCTTATTTGGGGCCCGTCAAAGCTGAGCTGTAAATATCACCTGAAGGCCATGTCTGTTAAAGATCATCACAACAAGGGCATTTCAAACAAGGATGTAATTAATCTCCTGTTGGAGAGGGTTTCGCTCTCGACCCACTATCTCACCTGTGGCCTTACCATATTTAGCAGTTTGGAACTTTCGTCCCTTGTTATTTATGACTACTGAATAAGCCATTGGAAAATCATGCCCAGAAGACGGCTGTGTCAGTGCATGATGGTTGTCTTTTTTTTGTTGCACCATGTTCCACAGAATCCTTCTGTACTCATCTCACCCAGCAGGCATCCTGAAGCGACGGGCTCATCCTTTGAGCATGAGATAAGGTGCCAAGGTATGATCTGATACTGATGACAGCGAGTGGAATAGCAGTTGAGCCAGGTTAGGATATAATATACAGCTTGATTGTTTTGCAACATTTTACTTTACAGTTGTAAGATCATCCTCATTCCATAGGAGGACTTGTTCGACTCATCTATATCCACATGCATTTTCTAATTTAAGAACTCGTCTTCAACTGCTCATTCAAATATCCCCTTGGGACCTGTATAGCAATAACTTCTCTGTTTCAACACTTGGTTTCTCTTCTTAAGATTTTGAGATTGGCAACCATGGTTTTCTTCAATCAAATTGCCCTTACTGTTCTGGCTATTGGCGGCTCTGTAAGCGCTCGTCGTAAAGACGAATGCCGGGTTGCTAACCATGTCAAGGCCGTAGAGGCAA
The DNA here is from genome assembly GCF_020744475.1 of Fusarium redolens. Lineage (NCBI taxonomy): Eukaryota > Fungi > Ascomycota > Sordariomycetes > Hypocreales > Nectriaceae > Fusarium > Fusarium redolens. The sequence continues at coordinate 4,669,211 of NW_025763664.1, read as the reverse complement.
AGCCTGCTGCCACGGCTTCTTCAGCCTCTTTTGAGCTCTCCGATTTTAAGCCCGGTGTGGAATGGGAAATTGTCCTACACCAGCCTATTAAGCACGACACCGTTGCCGATTTGATCCCGTCCAAGGCCAAAGTCTGGGACATCGATATGGGGCATGGCCGTGATTATCCAGAGATGATTCCCCTGCTCAAGGTAATACGCAATTATTACAGGTTTAAAGAACATGATAATATACTAATGCTTCATATAGGGCGCTGGAAAATTCGTGATCTGCTACTTCAACGCCGGAGCACTTCAGTCATGGGATAAGGATATCAAACAATTTCCCAAGGCCGCTATTGGTCATTCCTTGGCCTATCCTTATGACAGTGAGGAGTGGTACCTCGACATCCGCGACTCAACTGTGCTCAAGCTTCAGAAAGCACGCCTTGACGTTGCTGCAAAGATTGGATGCGATGCAGTGGACCCTGATAATGTCGACGCCTGGCAGCAGGATGACGAAGATCCTACAGGCTTCAAGCTGAAACCATCCGACTACACCAAATACCTCAAGAGACTCGCAGAGTACGCCCACTCAATCAAGACCAAAGATGGTAACTCTCTTCTCGTAGGCCAGAAGAATGCACCTGAAATCGCTGAGGACCTTGTCTCAACCCTTGACTTCGCTGTTCTCGAGTCCTGCCGCGGCACTACGGATCCTAATGAGGAGAACTGGCCGTTCTGTGAGGACTTCCAAGCATACATCGACGCTGGCAAGCCTGTACTCCAGATCGAGTATCCTCCTTCTGTCGAGAAAACTGGTAAGCTCAGTTCGTCCGACAATGCCTACTACTGCACCCCCAAGGACGAGGACGAGGGTTTCAGCAAGATCATGAAGTGGGCTTCTGCTCAACTTGACGGTTGGGGCCAGTTCTGTGGCGAGGATCCTTTCCGCACTCCTGTTATCAATGAGTAGAGTTACTCATGGAAAAGAAGGGTTTCTTGTATATACATATTAGACTGTTGATCTGTGTATACTTAGGGCGGTGCAACAGTACTAGAGGAAACCCACCACTGTTATTACCCTGACCCTCCCAGACGCCAAATTCTAAGCTTCTATCGCAATCGCAATATACCGTGTTTGTTTATTAAATCTTGTTTTGGCCGGTTCTAATGGCTTTCTTCAAGTTCTCAAGCACTCAATTCAGAGTCCTCTTACACTGTTTGCGTGCTTCTAGCCTTGAGGCGTCAAGCTTCGCCCACCGGCATTTCCATATTTTCACGTATTTCTTCCTCTAAAAGGCCAGCTATAAACCTTGGGCTTCCCTTATAATATAGTTTCGTTTAACATAATACTGGCTATTATGTATGCCGAGGAAGAGAAGTTAGACAACCTGATGAAAGTTCCTGATGAATCAACAGAGGCTGTGTAGCTATGTTCAGTCAGGAGTCAACGCGTAAGTAATAATTTAGTCCATGTCAGCTTTTGCAAAAGGATAGTACCACGGCTAACCTCGATGCGCATCCTGAGCATGACGTCTATCCAGATTGGCCCCTTGGTGCAATCAACTACCCGGGATACAGTTTACTAAATGCGATTTTCTACCCAATATGCTTTCATAAGTATATCGTACTAAAAGCATGGATCTTGTTGCCCCGTGTGAAGACTAAAGGCACTACATACACGTCTCCTACTAGAAATACGCACTTCAGAGTTCAGGGGCCTTTGCACCGTTCACTTCGCATATCTACTTTTTGTCTTGTGCATATCCTCTACTTGGACTGGCGACTTCTTTGGATCGGCAATCAGACAGCATACAAAGACCTATCTCAGACAATAGAGAAATGATCCTATAGCCTCCTAGATTTGGGCTATATATAATGCTTACTGAAAACGTCGCTGCCAAATGCTTTGTTATAACCACTTATTGGTTGATGCCTTGTCAAGTCTTAGCTAAACATGATGATTATGGTCGGTGTGTCTAGATACACTGTTCGAAGATAGTGGTCCTCAAATAGAAGGTTGGAACTTACTAGGTCCCATGTTTCCCACTACCCTTGGTCGTTCGTGGTAGGTCCCTAGTGATTTCGTCTGGATCCAGGTGCTGGATCTGTTATCACTGATTTTCGGTACACGAGAACGCTTTCCTGAAATCAAAGATATGCAATAGTAGTTAATCATTAACCAATACTCAACATAGTGAAAAGAAAGTTGAGTATAGTCATCGAATCGTTACCACATCACTGGGCAATACCAGCTCTGGCTTTCTGGTGCATCTTTCGAAGCTGAGCTGCCACAAACACCACCAGCGCAACACCAATGACAAGACCTATGACAAGAAGCATAATATCAACGGGCACTGGGTTACCATTGAAGGTCTCGTGGAACAAAACATCCAGGCCAGATTGTGAGAAGTTTAACAAGCCGGAGAGACAGATAATGAGACCATACACAGTTCCAAAGGTTCGAAAACCAAATACCTTTGCACTGTAGTCGGACACAGCGGTGTAATAAAATGGGCGGTACAAAACGAAGAGGACAATTCCAGTGTATGCTGCCCACTCAAAGGATAGGACACCCAAGATACCAATGAGCGTGCCACATGCAACGAGTGTTGATAGCACAAGAACAGTGCTGACATGGTCAAGCGCTGTACCAATGAAGGGAATCGCAAATATTCCACCTGCTGGCAAGGCTACATCGAAGAAAGTATTGATCCTTACAGCACGCTCGTGGTCGCCGAAGATGGCTTCATACTGCGGTCGTATGGTCGCGACGAAGAAGTTGATGCGTGTCATTTGAACAACAGTGAAAAGGCAGATGAGGATGAACCAAGGAGAGCGGATCTGATCGAGCACAGTGCGGTCATGGAGGATTCCCCAGACACCTGATGCAACATGCTGTCTCTCCTTGGCCTCGACTTGATCATCACCCTTGGATGAACCCAATAGGTTCTCAATATCGTGTACAACAGCTTCGCGCCTTTCCCTCTCTTCCCGACGCTCATCGCGGAGAAGAGCTGTATGCTCATCAATCTCCTGCTGCGTGCTTGATGTCGAATGTACAACAATGCTGTCATCCGCTTCAGCAGCCTGATCGACAAGTTCGCCGACAGTCTTGTAAGACTGTCCAGGCATGAGAACAATCTGGCTGACGAATATCGCGGAAGGGACAATCAAGTAAACGAGGAAAAATTTGCGCAAAGTGAAGCTACCCTCTGTGGCATTGTAGATCAGACGATAAACGAGGAACAATGCACTCGAAGAGTCGAAAGCGCCGGTCAAGAGCGCGAGAATGAGACCTGAGTGTCGTGGGAAGGCATTGGAGAGCTGGAATGACGAGATGTATGTGAATGGACCACCGAGAGCGAGGAACAAGTATCCGGGTAGAAGGCCGTCAAAAGGTAGAGATCCAGCATATGCCATAAGTAGTGTGCCTATCGTTAGGAAGAGACATCCAAACAAGCCACATACACGAGGACCAAAATGGTCGAGAATTGCGCCAACAGGAAGAGCTGCAACGTTTGTTCCAACAGCAGCGACTGTGAACATCAGGTTGAGCCTGATTTCAACGCATGTGTCGTGAGGATCATCGGAGATAGCGTTTGTATCGCTAGCTGGGCTTTGATAGTGGCTGAGCTTGCATACATCAGAATATGCGCCTTCAAGCTTTAGGACTGGCTTGATAGCAGCATAGCCAAACACTAAACAGTATTAGCAACTTATCATGATAAAGGTCTGATAAGAGACTTGCCTATGCCCGCAGCGAAGAGACATTGTACAACTGCGGCACCAATCTGGACTAGATTCACATGTTAGTATATGCTTCTTATCTACACATGATGAGTGAAAACTCGCGCAATCGCTTCCACTGGGGAACCTCGAATGCCCCAACAGTTTCAGCATGTTGCTCATCTGGTCTCAGCGAAGCCGTTTCGAAGTCCTGAGGAACAGGATTGAACGTCAATCGTCGGACGCGCAAACTCGCATCACTTCCTCTCCTCTCAATCGAAGCGCCATGATGACCCGGCGGAGCCGTCAGCGTCTCGATACTTTGGACACGGTTCAGCGACATGCTCGGTATGTCGAAGGAGGTGAGGTGAGAGAATCTGTCTGCTATCACTTACAATGAGCAGGCTATCTAATATATTTAAATGGGCTCCGGGTAAAACATATATTGTGGAGTCGATGACGATGAAAACATGGGATCGTGATGCGCCACCGGACGGCAACCTGCAGTAATGCGCCTTTAGCGGCAATATTTATTATCTGTGTTTTTATCTTTATCAATGTCGAGTATCAAAATATGACTGGTTTTGTCACTAAACAGATACAACGCTGGGCTGCAGCCAAGCCAACATCCTCATATCAACCTCCATCGTTACTGTTGTCGTTTCGCCGTTGTGCCCCGCGTCTTATACTCTCAACGGTATTCTGTGAGTGTATCACGGCAACACCAGTTCACCAATAATGACAGCTTACTGTTGAGTATTAGAGGCCTGTCAAGATGTATTCCTACCCTCCTTGATCTAAGATGACGCACGTAGCGGCACACGAGTAGACGCATCCACAACCAGGATTGGCTCCAATCAAGGGTCACATGCAGCAACAGTGCTGCAACATGCTAGATTGTGGTTGGTAGAGGTTCGAAAAAGGTGGTGGACGGATGTGGCGTCTGGGGAATAAGACGCTCCATATCTTACACCATCACGGAACGGGACTATTCTATCCCGTCCGACGACCATTCTCATTCATCAACCATGTCGATGGAAGACCAGCCCATCTCACGATTTCATGAAAGGCAACCATAGGTTTTAATTATCATAGTTAAAAGACACTATACACTATCCAAATCACAGACATTACATAGACAAGCTAAGCTCAAAGAGGGGCATTTCTATTCAAGGACCCAACGACGTTGACCACTTGATCTCATTGCTGCCTCGAGAGATTCTTCCATCGCCATCTCTTCGGTCAGGGGTATCAAACACCTTGAGGGCTCCTCCCAATGCAAAATTGACAATCGCTGGCTGCATTCGTCTGTCGCCGAACAATGGCTCAAGGCATGATGGTTCGGTGAGAAGTCCAATGTATGAAGAAACAGGCCAAAATGCAATATATGGAGTACTTGCTGACATAAGAAAATAAAGTAAAACAAATACTGTTAGAAAAGGACGCTGAGAACAAGACAAGCACGTAGATCGGCCGTCGAAACGTTCTTAGGTCCTTAGTCATCCAGCGTATCCAAGAGATTCAACCCGGCTCAAGAAATGGGAGGAAGCCTGCTCATGCCAGCTGTGGGGCACCTCATCGATATGATCAACTCAGGCCCAACAGCTTGCGCTCGTCCGTGGCCCGCGGCCGAAAGGTCCCAAGCTCTGTCACCCAGAATATTGACAAGAAGTTCCAAAAACGCACATCCTACTTGACTTTGTCAAGTAACATTCTTTTAAAAGTATCGGACGACAATCTTCTGGCCCTCGGCAGCAGCAGTCTACAGAAAATGTTAGCAAGTCGTCGATATCGCCGGATGAGAAGGATAACTTACGGTGCAGCCAGTTCCCTCGCTCCACTGGCCGTTAACATAGGAGCACTTCTTGTTGCCACCCTTGATCTCAATGTTAAAGTCAAGGAGAGCAGTGCTGGTTGGCGAGTTCTGGAAAATAGAGACAAAGGTCATGCCGTTCTTCATGCCAACGCCGAGAACAACGGGTGCCCAGTTACCGGCATCCTTGCCCGTGGAGCTGTCCCAAACACAAGCCTGCTCGACAGTATAGCCCTTCTTGTTGACGTAGTACTGGGCTGAGGTGCCTACACCGTCCCAGACATAGTACTTATCCTGGTTGGGGTTGCAGACAGCGACGTTGCTGCCGGGCTCAGCGACAGCAGGGACGACCATGTTCTCAGTTCCCGGGTAGTCAGTTCGGCAAGTCACAACCTGCTCGTCGAGGTCGTTTTGAATAGTGACACCACCCACACCAGACTCGCAGAGAGTGTCGTAGCCGTCACGGGTCAGTTCGAGCTTGCCGTCCTTGTTGCAGTAAAGTCCACCAATAGACTCACGCTCGGAACCTTGAGCAGCGGGCCACTGGGTCTTCTGGTAGCCAACGGGGCAAGCGTAGGAGCACATAGCACCTGGCTTGCAGCCATCGCCAGAGATGGCAGTGTCGATCTGGTAGATCAGCTTGGACGCGAAGCTGAAGTCGGGGCAGTACTGGATACCAGACCAGCCACCAAGGTTAAGCCAGTCGAGGGCAACAGCACCATATGCTGATGGGAACTCGCTGCAGTCGATAGTACCGCTCTCAAACTTCTTGTCAACACCGGTAGCGCCACTGGAGCCACTGTAGCTGGAGCCGGAGCCGGAGCCACTGGTCTTGGGCTTGGAAGACTTGGGCTTGGAGGCCTTGGGTTGGGTGGCAGCTGGTGCCGAGTAGACGGGCTTGGGCACTACGGTGGAGGCTGCGGCAGTCTTGGACTCGTAGAATTGAGCGCCCACCTCCTTCTTGGGCTGAGCAGCACTGGTCTCGGGAGCTGAGGGGGCATCGTAGGTAGGGTTAGACTCGCCAACAATAACGAGGCTGCCTCCATCGAGACCAGCCTTGGCGGCGTGAATGTCGATCTCCTCTCCGCCGAGCTCATAGACGGTCTCGGTGGCGGCGACAACGTACTCGGTGATAACGTCAGGATCACGCTTCTCGACCTTGGAGCCAGCATGACGGCGAGCGTGCATGTGCTGGTGTTGGTGATGCTGGGCGGTAGCACCGGCGGCGAGCGTGGCCGCAAGGGTATAAGTGATGAGGTTCTTCATGGTAACGGCGCAACCTATATATCTAGTTCAACTTTGTGATTAGCCTTCAACCTTTCAACTGTTACTATAGGAGACGATTCCACCGAGTATGCCCATGGATATATGCAGGAGAGCCGATGAGACATGAGAGTGCCGTGTGTCATTGAAAGTGTGTAGACGTGCAAAGCGTCCTGTCGTTGACTTTGCTGTCACTTCAGTCCATCAGGGCTGAGGTAGTTCGTCGGTCCTGGCTAATGTTGCTGCTTTCCCTTCCCAGCATAATTCCTCTTGCGACTTCATGATCGCACATGGCCTGTTTCTGCCAACAATTTCCCTCAGTTTACCCTTCGTCCTTTTTCGAGTTCGGGGTGCGATTGTCGTTGTGTTCGTGAATGTTGTTGTCGCTTTTGAATTTGACATGACTCGACTCTCCTCTCTGCCACATCGGTCTCGTCTCCAATCACTGCCATTCCTCATCCTCGCGCATCGACTAACCTTTTATTGTCTTTAAAGAATGATGTGTTTTTGAAAGTATAATCCAATCCCCTCGACTAAGTGAGCGACTGCTGTAAAAGCGAACGTGGTGAGGCAAGAAGCCGGGAAAAACAAAAACAGTTGATAAATGAGTGTGGGAGAGAGTAAGTAAAGATGAAACTCTCAGTTGGCAAGGAAGGAGCACACGAGGAAAGCAAGAGGAACAAAGCGCCTGGGGTTGACGGAGACGAAAGGGGATAAGAATGAAGAGGTCCAGCGTCTTAGCCAGGATTGGGGAGGGACCAGGGACTGGGGGAGTTAGGGGAGGCCTAGAAGGGGGGCGGACTAAGGTAAGGAGCATGAGCAGGGGGTGTTGATTAAGTCCAAGAAAAAGACCGCCCAGAAACCAGGATCGGACGGGCTTCAGCAAGAGATTGGTATCCGAAAAAGCTGGCCCCCGTTGATGAATGCGCACCCGGCGAAAATGAGGTCTGGGACGCAAACAGGCCCTAGAACGTATCATCAAATGAGACATGACACTAAGAAAAAAATACCAGAAGCAATTATTTCTACCTCAATCAGCCTAGTATCAGTTCCAGAGTCAATACGCATATGCTGGATCATGACATCTTGGTCTGGTCAAGGGATTTCCCATTTAGTGAAGTATTCAAGGGGTGGCCGACTTCCAAGTCCAGGGGAGGCCGGGAGATTCGCATCAGGAGGGGAAGACGCATAGGAGGCCAACAAACAGTCCAGGGGATGCTAGTGGGAAATCGTCTGGAAACCAACACAGGAAGTTAGTCATTACTAACTACCTTAAGCTGAACGAATTCATGACAGGTCATCGGCCGCCAACTGTTGTTAATTCCTGCTAAGTGTTGACTGCCAGGAACGGGGGAAATTACACCTTTTTGGTTTGGTGGGTTCAACCGTCGCTGACCCATCTCCGTGCCTCTGGTTGGCTAGCATCGTCCCCTGTTCTGTCCCATCGCATGTCCCTCCCCTGTTCCTGTTGGACAATGCTCCTTAGGAACCAGGCACAGGTACAGAGCTGGCGCAGCATCTGAAAAGGAAAAAAAAACACCTGCCAAAAGAAATCGCATTTCCGTCCTCATTACTAAAATAGAGCTCGCCTGACAATGGATAAAGAAAACGAATCAATGCGCGCATGGTTGGCTCTCAACCAATAGGATCTTTGTGTCAGTGCTTCGGAACATCTCTCATATTGAATGCGATCGACATATTCCCCCTTTCCTCTGTTCTCTTATGCATGAGAACGGTGTCAACGACCATCAATCAATTCTCTCTTCTTGGTCCCTTGGCCCGTTGCTGGTAGCATGCGCCTTACGTACCACTCCAAGAAACTGCGGACATATGCATTGTCATCTACGCCAATGCAATTTACCTTCCCGCTGTTGTCGTCGTCATGGCATAAATTGCGATGAGCAGATCCCCGTGTCCTCGGTTGTTGGATCAGCAGGTAGCTGGCTGCCATCATAGAGAACAGGGGAATCATACCGCTACTCCCACAGCAACCGACCTGTTCAGTAGAGAGCCGCTATACGGTACTTCGTACAATAGCGCGCCTACGTACCACTGAACCCGGCACAAGACCCCATTTTCGCTGTCTGATCATATCTAAACAACTGCTTAGCTTCGGGTCGGCCTTGGCCTGGCGTGTCTTGGCCTTTGGTTAGCTATGGCTCAGTGTTCATCCGTGTGTTCGATACATCCCACACGGATCAGATCTGACCTCTGGATCTTTTGGATAGGTCTGTGAAGATCGCAAGGCTACGAAACAAGCCTCGTATTGACTGAGCATTTCTTCCGTCTCAAAACTGGATATTTGCTACTTACACAGCCAGTCAGACCATTTCTTGCTAGGAAACGAGCCCAGGCATGGGCGTCTGTGGAGCTACGTTTCGTAGTAGCAGTATACACAGTGCATGTGCTGGTGTGTTAGCCTAAAGCCTCAGCTGCACTTCACTGTCGGGTACCTGGCACTAATCTTCTAAATGTTACTCTCGGGCTCTAGATCAGGGAGACCCTTCAAAACTCTGTTGTTGGTAACCGTTAGCCGTTTCACAATGAGGCCAGACGGTAAAGCCAATCATGACGGCGAATTTTACGAGCAAACTCTCATCTCGATTGATAGCCGCCAACAACAAGCATGATCTCCGGTTAGTAGGATCGAGCTCTTGTCAGTTTAATTCCAATATTGCTCAACATGCATCTGGTTGGTTGCTGGTTTTAATGAGGTCCAAGGCAACTTGCAAATCAACAGCCAAGTTCGTTCAAAGACATCCAATGTCATGATGCTCTGCTCGTAATTGAATGCGTCTTTTCTGGTTTTGATCCCCCGAGCATCAGAATTAGATCGGCATTGCCGCGTCTTGTTAATTCCCTGACTGCCTCAATGATTCCTTATCCCTGGTATTCGCCAAGCGAAGTCTGGCTGGATGCGAAAATACCAGTTGCTGGTGTCCAATCGACAACGTCTCGGCAAATACTTAATCTTGCTTCCTTGCTCGAGTCATCACTGCCTCTCCTGACGCTTCCTAGAGCGGATCGTCGCCAGATTTACAGCCCCCCCCCCCCACTTTATTGGGTCTACAGTACGAAGGTTATCTTTCTTTATCCTTTCTTCTTTGTCTTCTTGGTGTTTCTAAAACGGTGAAGCCCCCTTTTGGGCAAGCCAGCCCAAGCCTTGGCATTCTTGTCTCTCTTCTTCTCTAGTTTTGCAAACGCAACCAGGTTGTTTAAAGCTTAGACTAACGTTCTCCTTTTCTATTCTCTCCACTTTTTGTCTGCTTCCCCTTACATTGGCTTTCGGGTCGTTCATCGGCTGGATATTGTCGGTTCGGCGGCACACGTCAGCACCTAATTTCGTCCTCTCCCAAAGACATTGTTAACTCGCTGACCGCCGCCACATGGTTTCGCCTTGTTACAGTGGCTGGATTTGTCTGTGCAGAGAAGGATGGCCATGACCTTGCGGTCAGTAACAGTTTATCCGATATCAAAATAAGCATGAGCTGCGTTACCCCTGCTGGTACAAGGTCAAAGAATTGGAACCACCTTTCAATAGGCTTTCATTGACACGATTGCCTAGGTATTTTCAGTTCTGTAATCAGGACCGCCTGAAGCGCCTTTAACCTTTAACGCTGCTCTTCGATAACTACCACCCTTGGCGTTGTGGCCTAACTAACAAGAGCTAGAGGGATTTTGTGCTGTCGTGTCCTTTGGACATGTTTCACAACATTGACATTGTCAAGATATCAGGGCTTCTTTCACTTACGAGTCTTCTCAGTCCTCCCAGTTCACCGACATGTCTATTTTTGTCTTACCACTTTGTTCGGTGACCATGAATATCGTACCTTGTTGAGCTGTGTCTGTACTGCAGACGTTTCAACCAAAGTAGCACATATCGAATACGAATGATCTTGCATGAAGTTGATATCTGTTGTGATCTGTGTGAGGGTGTGTCCGCTTTCATGGTTATTCTGGAAACAATTTAATCGGCAACCTTACATTAGTATCTTATCAGAGCTAAGACATTCGTGTTTCTTAATGCCTTCCATTCCACTTTTGCTCTATATACTTGTTGCTGTTCTTCAACTTGGCCCCCACAAGACTTTAGAAGTATAATGTTTGCCTTCTTGGTTAGGTGACACGGTTCACATGACGTGGAGTTGCATTCCACCGTGGTAAGTAGTCTCAGGTAACTTGAGACCAGTTGCCATGCGTTGATGTTCAAGGTGCAGTTCGAGATTGCCATGTTAAGCCACCACGAAAATCCGACACACAATTGTCGCACATATCTTGTTATTGACTAATGATTGCTACTTGTCTACATCTCCAGTTGCACCGAGTCTAAAGCGTGTATGGTATGCACGTTACCATAATTTTCCCTTTCCACGAATGAACCCTTCGGATTTCATCAGTCTTGCGGATTCAACCAGATGTGGTCTGCTTGAAGGATGGTTTGGGCGTGATGCAAGTCTGGCCCCAAGACTTCATTCCATCCAATACGAATCTGAGTCACTGACTCACTGCGAGCCATCGCCATGATGAACCAGTGGTAACAATGAACATTCCAGATATCCTCTTTTCGTCGTTAGGTCATCGTGTCACGAGTGCCTGCCCTTCATTGTCTCGTTCATATGCAGGGCCGTTGTCCTAGGCTCCTGGATGTCACAAGTTGTCTCAGGTGAGGTTTTTTTTATCTTTCCCATGACGAGTACCATCGGGCAACTTAACACCTGGATCGCATCCGCATTCCTGTAGCTGACTCGTAGTTTAATTAGATGTCTGACTGAGATATTGCATTGTTAGTTGGCTCTGATGGTTCGTCGATTGTGTTCTGTCCCTTGATGCTAGTGATATTGCAACACTGCCGGCACCCAGTTTGTATTCCGGTAGTTCTGAGTTTTCTGAGACACATGACAGACAGGCATATGGAGTACAAGACTACGTAGACACAGACTGCGAAAATCTAACAGTAGATGACGAGTGTTAAACCAGATATGATGTTATCGAGGTTTAGGGTAAGTGATATACTAAATAATACAGAGAAATCATAATCGAATTCGTGACTGAGCATTCTTTGCAGTATCTTGAATTCTTCGTACGTGGATAGAAGTTTGCCCACATTGTCTTTAAGGCAATAGACTATACTGCATGATGTATGCTGCATTTGTTTGATTTCAACTCTTACGTTCAATGACATTGGTCCCAGCTCATACCACTTCTCGAGCCTTTGTCTCTAGGACGGCAGTTACAATTGCATGGTGCCAAATGCAATGATGTACTATCTTGAGGTTTCAATGAAGGATTGCCAATATCTAACTAGTAACCCCTAAACCAGGAAAAGCATTACACAGCTGGGTAAACCTCGACTGAAGGCCACTGTGCACACATGCTGGGCATCGGTCGAGGCGGCTGTTGGCTAATGCGCTGGTCGATATAACAATACACAGGTTTAGCATATTCGGCCATACACAAAAGATCTGATGGAACAGGGTCGAATAGGGTAGCCAGAAATAACAATCGCAGGTCCCAATTACGTTCTTGTTGGAGTAGCAAAGGCCACGCGCATGCTCCGCAACTATCACAAGAGACGTCTGCAGTACGCTAGCAGAACGTGATAGGTTGTTGTCTGGTTACTTACCAGCTGAAGGGAAGGAGGTAGTGTCCAATCGGCTCAACTGCATTGTATTCTCACCAAGTCGATGGGGCCGGGGCGTTTACACCGGGTATAATAAGGCATTTCTTGGGGGAAACGTCTTGACATGGGAGTGTGGAAAGCTTCAGGAAAGTGATGGAGCCCCAGATGGCATCGGGAGATCAGTTTACTCTGATATGAATCTGTGGGTGCCCTGGCCAAAGAGCCGCGACTGTATACCGAAGCTGCAACACGAACTTGAAATCTGGCAGAACTAACCTGAGAGCGCAACATGACTTGCTCTTTAGCATGTACTGCGGTAAACGTCCTTAAGATGAAATTATGGATATCGCTCAATATTGGTTCAACAACAAACCGAGAATCGCTGAATAGAGAATAGCCTTGCAAGCGCTGAACAAGTTCAGTTGTTTCCGGTGAAGCGAACCTGATTGTCTCACAGCCACAGCAGCAAGTGGGCGGTTTAATGTGATCACTGTGACGTTGACGGTGAATCAAGCCGCTAGAGCCTCGAGAATTGGGGAAACACTGGTGAGATCAGCGCATACTCTCTAGCCTTCCGAGTCACGTTGATGTCGTGCTAAACCACATTGAACTTGGCCACTGACTTGCTGCTTGATATTGAATGAAACGTGATCTGAATATGAACTGGGTAAGCTACTAAGGAGGATAATCATTGCGATAGGCATAACTTGCAAGCATCATGATATCCTGCTCTATAATGTCAAATTGCAGGGCTTTTGCTGACAAGATTAATCTACACAAGGGTGGCGTATACTGTGACATATTGTTGGAAGGTAAATTGACAAAGCCCTCAACAAGTCTTCCATCTCATCAGTGTCTCCAACGAGCTGGAAGTCTGGGGAGCACAGGAAAAGAAACAGTGACGACAGGCGTGGCGGAGTAAGAGGCTGGATGTGAGAGTTGCCAGGATCAGCCACACCACTATAAAACCATGCACCAGCGAGTGGCAGGGCTCTCTCACACACACCAGCGCCGAGCATCAAACGGGTGCCACAGTTGCACTTTGAACATGGTTCATGGATGTGAGGTCCATTCTCGAGGCGTTTGATCGCACCGCCACCATTTGGTTCACCTGAGGGAAGTTAAGTTGAGCAAGGATTGGTTCAGCTTCGTTAACCCCCGGTCCCTGAACCAATGCTACCTGGGTACCGTGGCTCAGGGAACAAAAGAGAGGTTGAAGACAAGCCTTCAGCTGGGGCGTTTCGATAGATTGAGACGGTGAGTTTATTTGGCGTTTGTCTCAAAAATAGGAGCAACACATAGAGGGTACTACAAACCAACTGAGCCAGTGAGTGTGATTTATTTGCCCTCGTCTCGATTCGCCGCGGATGATCGAATGTTGTAGTAAGCACATACAGAGTGGGCGGCAACAGGTCTTTATCACTGTTCCTATGTTCCCTGTTTCTTGTTCTTTTTCGCCTTCTAGTTCACTCGATCCGCCTCTCAACCTACGATAGAGCAGTGACATGCCGCCTAGCTTGTGGAACCTGTTTGCCTTGTCGACTTGGAGAACCCGAAGGTAATCAGTGGGCCGCCTCAAGGCTAGATACCGATACTCTCGAGGCAAGTACCAGCAAGCCATTAGTATCCAAAGTGTCAAGAAGAACGATGGGAGAAGTAATTGCCGTCATCTCCCGCTCTGCATGGAGGGTGAGCGTCCTCCCGTCTCCCGTCCGTCTTGCGGGGCCATGTTATTGATTGTAGTGATAGGGTATATATGCATGCGCATCAGACGGCCCCGTCAGAGGCTGAGATATCAACACACAGTTTTCCAAAGCCAGGGTTGTGCTGAGGTGTAGGGTCAAAAGAGGAGAGAAGAGTGTCGAAGAGGCGGGTTGCCAATAAAACAGCAAATCACTGTCGATGATGACTCCATTGGGATCGCGATTGCAAGATGCAGGCAAATCATCCACTCCAGTTGGACGGTGGTGAGTGTCTTGGCTGGCTGACCAAATGATGGATGTTTCCTCAGCAGGGATAGCGGTACCTGACGTCAAAGTACCTTGAAACGAAAATCAGTCACTTTCAGTTAGGCCTTTCCCCAGCGCGTTTCTAGTCCGCCGCTTCATACCAGAAACGTGTTCGCATCACCCACTTCTGTCCGTTTTGGCGCTCTCGGGACTTTCACTTTGGGCTGTGGTCATCTTCCGCTCCGGGGCGTTCCCAAGCCAGGCGCGCGTTTCCCCTTTCCCTCTGTTTCCACTGGTCTTCGCGTCGCTGGCGTGTTTTGTTGGCTTCCCTAGGCGAGACACCGTCACCAATATATCTCGTTATCTTTGTGAATGATCGTTGCGTGAATAGTTGTGTTTCAGGTACCTAATCAGCTTGTTTTAATGCAAGCCTTGCGGCTAATGCTAGGTCGAAGGCGCATCGTGCTTTCTAAAACAATAAAAGGAACATTTCATGACGGGTTAAGTTAAGGTAGGGAAGGTGACAGGGTACATCGAACCCAAGGTACCTACCAGGTTTCTGGCACGATCCCACCTGAGAGACAGGACAGGCCTTTTTGGAAGGAACCAGCCCGGCAGCTGTCAACAATCCACTGACACACGCCCACACACTCTTTCCCTCTTACGTACCCCACTCATTCAACCCGCCTGTCCAGTTATCCAATCAGGGAAGGCTCTTACCCACTTGCCCACTTTCAGAGGCCCTCACTATCGCTCATCGCCCATCTTCGCCTCGCATCTCTCTCATCGGCCGCCTTGTTCACTTTCTTTCTCTACGTCTCCTTGCACAACTCTCCTTCAGTGATACATCGTCATTACTGTCAACCATTCTCACAGATACACTGGCTCATTGTCAATTTCCTGAATACTTGCTTTAAATCGTCCTTTCTGCACGCTACTGTATTACCGGTTCTCGAGCCTCAATTCTGTCTTGCTGCATTCCTCGCCTAAGCCACCCACTGCCCACAGCGTAAACCTGCCCACCCAGTACTTGCTTCTTCACTCGCCTCTCTGCCTTGACCCGGGGGGAAAATATCAGCTCTCGCCACGTCTCCAGCCACACATTAATCCATCTCGCCCCGATATGTGCCTTTGGCTCAAGGCTGTTGCGACATCGAAACCTCGAAATTGATCGCATGCTGGCTCAGATTTGCATTTGATTATTCCAATTCTCTTGTTTCCATCTGCCTCTATGGCATCGGACGCTTCCGCCTTTACCGCGATCGACCCCCCGCCCGCAACACGCGCAGAGGCAACCCCTCCTGCTATCATCCCTTCAGACGACGCTGCCATCAGATTGCTCAAGCGGCCTCGTTCCCCTTCACCTTCATCGCCGCGCTCTCTCGCCGCGCAGTCCCAGGGACTCTTGGGTCTTGGATCCCCGGCCAAATCTGCCCGTTTGGCACTCACGTCGAGCATTTCTCCGACGCCTTTGACCGCGGCAGCTGCCCTCGAGGACGAGCGCCGGCGACGCGAAGTTGACGATCACGACGACGGGATACGGGCCCCAGCACCCACGAGCGACAATCCTAGTCACCGAGTTCTAACTTCCCTCATGTCTGGAGCTGTTCAGGCTATGAGCCGTCCCGCTGACGCGCCTCAACTAGCACCGACAGCTGCCATGGATCCATCCCCAAAGGCCCCAAACCCCGTGTCGCTGGCGCAAACCGCGACAAATCAGGTCGAAGAGCATGGTGCACCAAGTCCACAGAGCACCAACAGCCTCGTTGGCGTTCCCGTTACCGAGAGTCCGACTCCAATGGAAGTGGACGCACCTAAAATTGATCAGCAGCAGCATCAACAGTCATCACAGCAAGTAGTTGGGCAGGAAGAGAGGCACCAGCCCGGTTCCCTATCATACCCTGGCTCTCTTCAGGCCACGGGCAACCTGACAGAAACCCCAACTAGAGGCATGAGCTTTCCGATGTCTACGCCAGGCCAGACATCTCCCACATCATCTGGGTCGAAGAAGCACAAATGTCCCTACTGCAATACTGAGTTTACGCGCCATCACAATCTCAAGAGTCATTTGTTGACGCATAGCCAAGAGAAACCATACGTATGCACAGAATGCCAGATGCGTTTCCGGCGTCTGCACGACCTCAAACGTCACGGTAAACTGCACACTGGCGAGAAGCCCCACGTTTGTCCCAAGTGTGATCGAAAATTCGCTCGAGGCGATGCGCTTGCTCGTCACTCCAAGGGTGCTGGTGGCTGTGCTGGACGACGATCCAGCATGGGTAGTTTCGTTGACGATAACGATATTGAGGCCAGTCTTGCCGAAGCTGATGAATCGGCCATGTCTGGACTTGCGTACGACAATGCTGAGGAAGATGAGCTGAGACGTCAAAGTTTACCAAGCATCACCGCCCAGCATGTTGCAGGAGCACAAGTTGATGGCTACGGCGCGCATGCTCGGACATATCCACCACCTGGTGCTCGACCTGGGACTGGGGGACTTTACCCTCCCAATGTCAACCAAAACCAGGCAAACTCTAACTCTTCTCAGCCTGCCGCCAACAACATTACTGGCCACAATGCTAACGCGGGAATTGCATCCGTTGCGGCCGCCAATGCGAACATGTATTCTCAGACTGGTATCACAGAGAGTCCAAAACCATTGAGCCCTGGGGTGCAGGGACATGACGCCAATAACTTGGCGCGCCAGCGCTCTCCTAGCATAACCCAGCAGTTGCAGCAGGCGCAGTTTGGACGTCGAGCATCGGATTTACAGTCGCCGCACAACTCGCAGTCCCGGCCCAAGCTTCCCGGTTTGTCGCATCCCGAGTTTGCGGCGCCCGGGTCAACCGGCTTCTCTCATACCCGGAACGGGAGTGGCGCGCAATCTACCAACGACAGCGGAAACATGTTTGCTCAGAGTGATCCGAGTGTATGGGCGTATGTTCAGGCGCTAGAGGAAAAAGTCAAGGCGCTCACGGACAAGGTTTCGGCTCTTGACCATGTTGTTGCAGACCTGAAACAACAGATGGAAACACGCGATGCCGCGGCGGCGGCTGTCGCCAAAGTATAGAACAGCGCTGCATTACACTCATTTCTGAGTGCTTTCGCATTGCGTCACTATATACCAAAGCACACTGAGACGACCTTCGTTTTTTACCTTGAGAAGTATTTGGCATGGTGCTCAGGGAGGCGTTCATGGGACATGGGAATATGCTTTTTTTGTTTTTCCTTTTCTGTTTCTGTGGAAGGTAGGGACCTCCACGCTAAAAGAAAGGGGTACGGTATAGTTATGATTATCCCATCATTATTTCATGTAACATATATTGTTGTTTTGTCCAGACAATGTGCCTCGTGGCAGTGGTAGCAAGGATCCATACGCTAGTACTGGGTCAAAGAGTTGTATTGTGCAGAGTGGAAGCTTTGTATATAGAGAATCTTATCTGTTCGAGGACCACGAGGCGTTGTTTATTGATGAGAGTTAACCTGGCAAGTAATTAATTTCTGTTATCCTGTGGGGTGTGCTGCGGATGTGTTGCTTGCTGTTGGCGGCTTGCCGAGGCTCATCTGGAAATTTGATGATTCCTGACGAGTTGCAGGACGCTGACTGGGTAATTGAGCGTCCACAATAACTGATTGGATACTCTGAGATACAGCACAGTTGATACCAAATATTTACTACCTACGGAGAAATATGGCTAAAGCCTTCAATAACTTGTAATTAAGTTACCACTATGCTTATAAAACACTAGCCATATTTATAAAAGCTAGGCTTAAGCTCAAGCACAGGTAGAATGCATGTAGAAGGTGCTCCGTAATAACGAACAAATTATTTATGAGACCATGAGTTAGGGACTGTGTAAAGGAGCGGCAAGTGGAGTCTTGGTCGACTTCCCCCCCTGGCCAGATCAAGATCGAAGCTTCTGATTTCACGTGTCAATCATTACCTATAGTTGGTGCGACGTCATCACTGGCACTTAGCTTTTTGCATAACACAAACACGAAAGCGGCTCAGGTCCACCCTCTCCCGCAAGAAGATATCATGGCGGCTAATGCCCGTGTCCTCGTCGCCGATTAAAAATTTACTTCCTCTTCCTCTTCTTCGACATTGCAATACGTTCCCTTCTTCTCATATCAATTTCTGACGTGGCTGTGCGTGTGACCAGCAGATTCTCATACAGTTCCCAGCACCCTTAGTTCTACTGGCTATCCCTCCGTCCCCAGGATCTTGCTTTATCTCGACACAGCAACACTCGAGCTGCTCTGCATATCATGTCGAACACTGTGGTTGACAGCGGTGTTCCCATCATGAACGGTAAGCCAATTCATGTGTTTTTCATTTGCGCCAGCTTTGGGCCCTTCATACGTGCGCCGTAAAGCAGGCAAATGGTGATGTAATAGCTTGATTGCAGATACATTGTGTTCATGATCTTAACTTCGTCGTTTTACAAGTTGTTTAGGGACTTACTAACATAACAAAGGGGCACATCTTACCAATTCAATTGAAAAAGTGACAACAATTCCTAATCCGGAAAACGAGCAGCCGCTCGAGCCGACCCAATCGCAGAACGGGGAGACCATTAACGAAGCTGTATGTATTAAGCCCTTCATCTTTAAATCATCAATGCACCTGTATTGATAATTGTGAACAGAGGAATCCAGAGCGGCCACAGTTACCTGATCGTGATTTCGACTCGAGCATCTCTACCAGCAACGCTGACTTTGATGATTTGATGCTCTCTACAAACGGTGCGCCTAATGGCAAGTTGAATGGGACCCCGAGCGGGACCCCCAATGGTACCGGAAAGAGCTATGCAGCTGTTTCTGCCGAGGCGGAGGAGAGAGACGGCAGAGAACAAGATTCAAACAATTGTGAAAAAAGTTACGCCGACGTTGTGGCTGACAGAGACGTGGATGACAACAGCAGACATGATCATTGGTCCTATCCCAAGCTGCCCATCACCGCTCAACCTAAAAATATCAAGACCGGGAGCTGGCGCGCCGGAGGCATTCGTTTCGCGCCATTGCGAGTGCCCATGAGGCGACGGCTACAGACTGCAGCAGTCTTGTTTCATTGCATGTCTATTGCTACATTTGTCTCAGCCTTTTGGTTGATCTGCGCCAATCCACTCGCTTGGCCTATCATTATAATTTATCTGATCCATCTTGCTCTTTCAACTGCGGGAACTAACGGTAACCTCACCTACCGCTCAGAATGGGTACGAAGCCTGAAGCTGTGGAAGCTCTTCACTGGATACTTCCCCATGGAGCTGCACAAGACGCATGAACTGCCCACCGACAGAAAATACATATTTGGGTACCATCCTCATGGTATCATTTCCCATGGAGCCTTCGCCGCCTTTGGTACTAATGCTCTTGGGTTTCGCGAACTGTTCCCTGGAATCACCAACACACTCCTCACTCTCGACTCCAACTTCCGTCTCCCCTTCTATCGCGACTATATCATGCTTCACGGTCTTCAGTCAGTCTCCAAGGAATCGATATGGAATCTTCTCTCAAAAGGCGGCCCTAACAATGATGGCCGAGGCCGCGCTGTTACTATTGTTGTCGGCGGTGCCCGCGAATCGCTTGAGGCACAGCCAGGAAGCCTTCGGTTGATCCTCAAGAGCCGAAAAGGGTTTGTTAAGATGGCACTTCGTACCGGAGCCGATCTAGTTCCTGTCATTGGATTTGGCGAAAATGATCTCTATGACCAGCTGAGCCCCAAGACACACCCCCTTGTACACCGAATCCAGATGCTATTCCTTAAGGTCTTCAAGTTTACCGTGCCAGCTCTCCACGGCCGTGGTGTGCTCAATTACGATGTTGGTCTCATGCCTTATCGTCGACCAGTTAACATTGTTATTGGACGGCCGATCCGAGTTGACAAGGCCCATGGACCTCAACCAGGCCAACAGGACATTGATGAGCTGCATGAACGTTATGTTCAGGAAATTGAGAAGTTGTGGGATGCATACAAGGACCAGTTCGCTGCCGATCGCAAGGCTGAGATGGAAATCTTTGCCTGATTTTTCTCTTACGTGCTGTAGAATGCTTGGGATACTTAATATATTGGTTGTCAGGTTCATGGCGACGACAGCAGTTGTACCAGAGGTACTGGTAGAATTGCATCAGGTTTCTTATTCCAGTTGTTTCAAGGATGGCCTGCATGGCCCTGTTCTTAGTTTCGAAGTATATATCCTATAAATTCACCGTCATTCACTGATTGCATGTATGTACCATACCAACATTTCTTGAGGGCACGTTCGATTAATGCAAACTACCAAGACACGTGACTGCGTGCTTCGAGGTGAAGGACGGAGCGCGTCGATCGCGTCACACATTGCAACGGTTAACAACGACCTCCACTCCGATTCATCCACCAAACCAACTAATCAAGGCTTCCAAAATCTTTTCGGCGCAACTGACAAGCCAATTCTTCTCGTCTGAGATTTTATTTACTTATATCAGCGATGGCTCGTACGTCTCTGCGCAACAAGCAGGCAGTTAGTTACAACGAGCATCCTGACGACGACGAGATGCTCCCGGTGACTAAGGCTGTAGCGGCTGCGAGTAAGGTCATTGAGAAGACTAAGGGTGTAGTTTCAAAGACCATAACCGCAAAGGCTGTATCTGTGAAGACAGTTACGAAGCGAAAAGCCTCGCCCGAACCTGAGACAGCCTCGCCAGCTCCAACGGCAAAGACAACCAAGAAGCGCAAGACAAAGGCAAAGGAGGAAAATGCGAGACCCTTGGCAGGTAGAACGGACGTATCGTCACTTAAACCTTCTATGAATATAGGCGCTCACGTCAGTGCCGCAGGAGGTGTGCCTCATACTTTCTTTCCTTGGTCGTACCTTGACTAACCGTTCCTCCTTAGGAGTACAGAATTCCGTCACAAACGCCGTCCACATCGGCGCAAACGCTTTTGCACTTTTCCTTAAGTCGCAGAGAAAGTGGACGAACCCGCCTCTTGATCATGAAGCTAAGAATCAATTCATCTCGATGTGTAAAGAACACAGCTATAGCGCAGGCGAACACGCCCTTCCCCACGGCTCATATCTCGTCAATCTGGCGCAGGCTGACAAGGACAAGGCGAACCAAGCATACATATCCTTTATTGATGACCTAGAACGTTGCGAGCAGTTGGGGATTCGCTTGTACAACTTCCATCCTGGATCAACCGGCGGAGATGCCAGGCCAGCAGCCATTGCACGTATTGCCGCGCAACTTAACAAGTCACACAAGGCTACCAAGACGGTGATTACAGTTCTAGAAAATATGGCCGGCAGTGGAAATGTCATTGGATCAACGTGGGAGGATTTGAGGGACATCATTGCCCTGGTTGAGGATAAATCTAGAGTTGGTGTTTGCATTGACACGTGCCATGCCTTTGCGGCTGGCTACGACCTAAGAACACCAGAGGCTTTCAAGAAGACTGTCGACTCTTTCAACGACATTGTCGGTCACAAATATCTCAAGGCCTTCCACTGCAAGTTTCGTTCTAAATCCTTCCTTTCTGCAGCGGCTAACATCTTT
The DNA here is from genome assembly GCF_020744475.1 of Fusarium redolens. NCBI lineage: Eukaryota > Fungi > Ascomycota > Sordariomycetes > Hypocreales > Nectriaceae > Fusarium > Fusarium redolens. Next base: position 4,647,320 of record NW_025763664.1, on the reverse strand, counting down.
TAGTGAACGACAGCAAAGCCCCCTTCAACTCCAACAGAGATCTCCACGCCAACATCGGCACGGGCTTTCTCGGTCTCCGCGCCTTTCATTGCGTCATGAACCATGCGCCTTTTGCGGGTATGCCCATGGTGCTTGAGACACCCATTGATCGGCCGGGTGCTGACGGCAAATCTGTCGAGGACAAGAAGGTCTGGGCTACCGAGATCAAGCTCTTGGAGCGGCTTGTTGGCATGGATGCCGAGACTGAAGAGTTCAAAGACCTTGCAACAGAGTTGCAGGCCCAGGGAGAGTCAGAAAGGAACAAGATACAGGATCAGGTTGATCGTAAAATGGCCAAAGATGCCAAGAAGGGGACTAAGAAGGGCGGAAAACGGAAGAAGAAGGATGATTCTGATGATGAGAGCGAGTAGATGTCTTCAATTGGTTACTGTAGTATATGCAGCGAGCTTGGACGAGGAAAGGAACAAGGAACGGACGGTTGGGTGCAATGTAATATTATAGGATTGTCTGTATTCATACCACAGGGCTATCTAGCCTGAAGCTTGAAATAGTTATGTATCCTGTTAAATTATAGAGGTCACTCACTGCTCACGAAAAGCTTCATCTAGTGATGACTGACGAACAAGTTCTCATGAACGCAGATGTAACCAATCGTTGTATATGTTTTTCTATGCTGTATGATTCACGCTAAAAATTTGTTACTGCTAACCAACACAAGGCTCATCCAGATCTATGATACTCTTCAAAGGGGTATAACTACTCAAAACTATTTTTCTTGCAAAGAGCAAGGACCAAAACATGCAGACAATACTCAGTCAGCCAACGCCCCCTATCTATCGATATCCAACGCCAGGCCACGAAGAGCGATAATATGCCACCCATTAGTCACTTCTACTTGCGGTTCTTGGCAAAGGTAGCTTCTAGCCTGCCCATGATACTCTTGAGTCCAACACCTCTCTCACAGTTGGCTCCTAACCACGTTTCCATCCTCTCCCTGACGTTCCTCATCGACTTAAGTACAGGCATCTTGCCACCATCCTCACCCCCTGCTGCTGCGGCTCCAGGGTTGAGTAGAAGCTCGAAACAGTCAGACCAGAGGTCAGTCTGCCAGTATCGTTTAAGGCTCTCCCGGATCCTATAGCGTCGACCAGACTTGCCGAGTCCACCCTGGTCACAGCGTACAGTCTCGATGTACTTTCCAAAGAGAAGCGTGTGAATTGTGCCAGCGAGGCCGTGGTAATCTATCTGCCACGTCCATGGGCGACCCTCTCGCATCTCGGCGCAGTCTTGAGCGCTGGTTTTCCAGTCGGCAATGAACTCAACTTCGGGGACAAAGCCGCGCATATCAATACCGCGGCCAAAATCAATAAGTACAACTCCGCGCGACGACCATCCACCGCTCCCATCAGCCTTCCACTGAGCTGTCAAGGACTCGTCATCGGACAGTGCGTCCAAACGCAGCAGACAATTGTCGGCTTTGAGATCTCCGTGCAGGATACTCTTGGAGTGAAGGGCCTCAACGGTTCTTAGAAGCTCGATAGTAAAAAACATTGCCAGCTGCTCATCCATAACTGCAGATGGTTCAGCTCGGAAGAAGTTGACGATGTCCAAGAGAGTGCCATGGGGATGGTAAGGTAAGAAAAGAAACGCTTCGTCTTGAAAGAGGTGCATCTCGTGCGCATAAGATAAGGAGGCAGAAGCACGATGCTGAGGACCCAAGCGAGTGTGAGCCAGACGCATCATGTGAAACTCCCATGGTGTAGGTGGGTTCTCCATCTTCAAAGCCTCGACATCACTGCGATGACTAACTGCGAAAGCACCCTTACCCATGGTAGGAATCGCATTCTCATCGTTCTCATCAGCTTCTGGAGCCGAGTTCTCAACAAGATAGACAGGGGCGAACGCCCCAGCACCAAGTTCTTTCTTGATTGTGTAGGTTGAACGAGTGCCAGGGAGCTCAATTACTACAGGAGCAGTGACAAGTCCTGTTTTATCGCCTGACTTGTTTGCCTTAGCCAGGGCCTTGGCAAACTTGCGGATCTCACCACCTCGTTCGTATTTCTCATGTCGATGGTCATAAAACCCAGAATATGAGCTCAACGGGGGTAGCATCCTAGAGATGATCTCAGAACGAACTGACTCATCCACAGGGTTGCACTGAACATCCTTGATAATGGGACCTTTGGGAGCAAGAGGCTTAGAAGGGATCGATTTGCCCAGAGGCCCGACGGATTTGGGAGCCAGTGGTGCGGACATCTTGGGGGGTGGAATAGGATCGTTGGCCATCTCTCGGAGAGGGCTGCTTAGAGGTTCTGAATCTGAACTCTCCTCATCCTCTTCATCAATAGTTGGGGAATTATCCTTCTTAGAAGGTGTCTTGTATCCACGGCGCTCCATGGTCACGTCCAGAGACACTTCAGTCCTCTCGGTGATGGGAGTCATGAAAGGCAGTCGGTTGTTGGCCACCTCAGCCGGGTCCCTAAATGGCCGAGTTGGGGGCTCGTAGTTTTCAGGTGGGATAGGAACGAATGTTGTGCGAGCTGGAGGGAAATCTTTAGACACAGGAGTTTCGAGCTCCTCGGCATCGTCGCTGTGTTCTTCTCCAGTTCCCGTTTGTTGATCAGTGCTGTCGAAAGCTTCAGATGCGCTCTGATCAGGTCCTGGGATGCTTGTGTCGATCAGATCAGATACTTGGGTCTCATTTCGTTCAGTGCCTTCTTCCCCATCATCCTCTCCATCAATATGAGGAATGTGTCTTCGTGTCGAAAAGTCGGACCATTCACTAACACTTTTGACATCAGATGTCTCATCGTTTTCATCGTCGCCGGCTTCACTGGGCTCTATATGCCTCGTGGTACCCGTGCTCTCTGCATCAGTAGTATAGTTATCATCGCTCTCGTAATCGTCATCGTCTGCGCTCTCCTCATCATCCTCCTCCTCCTGGCCAGCAGGTTTCAGGGGTGCGTTGAAAATGTCATAAATATCATCAGTGGCAGCCTTGGTATGAAGTGTCATGGTAGGCTCAGAGGTGTTTTTCTTCTTGAGCTTTGGTCTGGATGGCGAGTCAAGCTTTGCTTTGACTATTAAATGGTTAGATGATCGTATAATATGGGGAACACATGCTGACTTACTGATCTGGGTCTCGTTGACCTCGATCATCTTCTTCTTCTTACCACCTCGTGGCCCTCGAGGTTGCTCGATAGCCCTGCCATTCTCGTCATACTGCACAGTGTCCTTGTGAACTGCCAACTTGGTGGAAGAATCCTGATGAACAACCAACTTCTCAACTGTATCTTTATGAATGGTCAACTTGCCCACAGGGTCTTGATGAATAGGTAGTTTGTCGACTGGATCTTGATGGATCATTAGCCTCTCTCCTGCTCCTTTGCTAATCTCCTCGATCTCGAGGGGCATGACAGGTTCAGGAACGAGGTTCTCGTCAAATGTTTCATCTTCCCAACAGTGGTCAAGCCAACCTCGGTTAGTAGCCATGATCTCCTCAAAGCTAAGCTCAGTGCCAATCTCTTCAGGAGTTGGGTAGATAGCAGCAAGGTCAACAAAAACACGCTCTTTTTTCCCAGTTTGCGGGTGAACGGAAATTTGATGCTTCGATGGAACAACAACGATATTCTGTATTTGCGAAAGAGACTATTGAACCATAACAAATCATAACCATACATTAGTCCTATGATCATCAACATGTGGGCAAGTCGGGAGGAAGAATTTCAACTTACCGGATCCCTGAACACCGACATCTTAGGAGCCGTGCTCTTCTTGCCACCAGCTGGCAGTGTCTCACCCACCCAGGGTTTGGCCTCCACCGCATTCTCTTTCCTTCGGTCTGCCAATGAACCGATAGTGTCCCAACCTTTTGAGCCCGCACTCATTGATGACATGGCAGAGGGTTGGGCGTCAGCGTCAGAGAAGATTGCCAACTTGGACTTGGAGGGTTTGCCAGCTCCACCACTTGAAGGTCTTGAAGCCTGAGGATCTGCTGCTCGCGCAGCAGCAAAAGGATCAACCTTAGCAGCAAGAGCCGGCCGCATGGTGGGTAATGCTGGGGATGAGGGTTCGTTCATGATATCTGGCTGTTGGGCGACACGCTGCTCAAACTCCTTGAACTTGCGAATAAGTCGCTGAACAGGTCGAGCCTCACGGCCAATACCCAACTTATACACTTCTTCGGCTTGTGCCCATCTATTCGCCCCCTCAAGCCAAGCAGCGTATTCCTCATAGAATAATGCGAGCGACTCTCCTATTCCATGTCGCGACAAAAACATATATGTCTCGCGGGGGGTATCGGAGAAGAAGTGGATATAGTGAACCCAGAGTTTGAGATATCGAGGGTCGTTTTTGTATTGCGCTGAGCCAATGAAGGTTTTGGTTGCACGCTCGAGGAGGGTGTGCAGTTGTGATTGTGGTGTTGCTTGCGCCGAGGGATAGGCGTCTAGCGTCCATCGAACGTAACGTTCAAAAACGTCAAGAGGATCATCTGACTCAGCGATGTTTTCGACCTCTTGTTCAAATTCGGCGCGAATGCAGTCGTTAACATTGCGCGTATCCGAAGGTGTCGGTGTAGACAGTTTCTGAAGTGGTGATGGGGAGTAGAGCTCAGCTAGCTTCTTAGCTGAACGACCACCGGGTAAAGATTGGATGTTTTCTTTTTGTCCTTCGATCAAGTCGAAGTCGATCAGATCTCCTGGGGCTGACATGATGAGTTAGTGTCTCCTCTGGAGAGGCGTTTGCTTCGTGTAAAACACTCTCGAGGGCAGTGGGGGTGTGGTTGTTGTTAAAGTGCTAATCATTTAAGTGGGATGGTCGCATATTATTGTTGATAATGCGCCAATATGCTTGTTGCTGTAGAAACAGCCACATGTGGCCAACTTCACACACAAGCCACAGAAGGTCCCATATCAGTTAACAATATCCGTAGAACTTAAGGAAAACGGTGAACTGCTGAGATATAATATTCTAACTTTATGTAGCTAATTCCTGGCTTTGCTCACAGATTACGCCAGATATACAGTCGAGGTTTGTCATCAGAAAACATAAAGCCATTTCTCGACTCCAGGACATGCACAAAGGTCTTTGCACGGGGGGGAATAAGTTTGTTGAACTTCAATCAAAGGTTCATTAATTGATCAGTTTGCTTTTACTATTTTTGCCTCTATTACTTTCAGTTTGCCGTTCTGGTATATGGCCTCACGCGCTCCCGGCTGAAGACCCAAAGGCATCATTATCATCACAAGGCTTTTGTTCCACGTATCAATCTATCCCCATTTACAGGTTAACGGACTTGCGGAAGTTAGCACCAGGGTAAATAGCCTGGTCACCAAGCTCCTCCTCAATTCGGAGAATCTGGTTGAGCTTGGCGAGACGCTCAGATCGGGCAGGGGCACCGGTCTTGATCTCACCAGCACGGAGACCAACGGCAATGTCAGCAATGGTGACATCCTCAGTCTCGCCGGAACGGTGAGAGACCATGACACCCCAGCCATCAGCGTAGGAGTCCTTGGCAGCCTGGATGGACTCGGTCAGAGTACCAATCTGGTTGACCTTGAGGAGGAGGGCGTTGCAAGACTTGAGCTCGATGGCCTTCTTGATTCGCAGAGGGTTGGTCACAGTCAGGTCATCACCGACAATCTGGATGTCCTGGGTCTTGGAGAAGTAGCTCCAGGCCTCCCAGTCGTCCTCAGCGAAGGGATCCTCGATGGAGACGATAGGGTACTTCTTGCAGAGCTCGGAGTAGAGGTTGGCGAGCTCCTCGTATGTGATCCACTTGGTGGGGTCAGACTCGGGGTTCTTGAAGTCAAGATCGTATTTCTTCTCATCAACCTTGTAGAACTCGCTGGAGGCAACATCCATAGCGATCTTGATCTTGCCGGTGTAGCCAACCTGCTCAATGGCATCGGTGATGAGCTCAAGGGCCTCCTCGGCAGTCTGGATATCAGGAGCAACACCACCCTCATCACCGACGTTGCCGGCGGACTGGCCATATCGCTTCTTGGCCAGACCCTTGAGGGCCTGGTAGACTTCAGCACCCTGGCGCATGGCCTCGGTGAAAGTGGGAGCCTCGCTATAACCGTGTTAGAAAGGAAGAAGCTTGAGACGAGCGTATCGAGATACGTACGTAGGGACGATCATGAACTCTTGGAAGGCGAGACGGCCACCAGCGTGGGAGCCACCGTTGAGGACGTTCATGAAGGGAACGGGGAGGACATAAGGCTTCTTGGTTCCGGCGAGGTCGGAGACGTGAGCGTACAGAGGAACGCCCTGCAGTGAGTGGTTAGCTGAGGTATTCACAGCATGAAAGCCACACGTTTGAAGCTCACCTTCTCAGCAGCACCAGCCTTGGCAACGGCCAGGGATACGCCGAGAATAGCGTTGGCACCGAGCTTGGTCTTGTTGGGAGTACCATCGAGCTCGTTAAGGAAAGCATCGACAGCGGACTGGTCCTTGACATCGAGGTTCTTCTCGATCAGAGCGGGAGCAATGACGGTGTTCACGTTCTCGACGGCCTTGGTGACACCCTTGCCACCCCACTTGGACTTGTCGCCATCTCGGAGCTCGCAAGCCTCGTGCTGACCTGAATTATCATGAACTTAGCGAGTGCATACGGATAGTAGCCGAGGGAGGTCGGGACGAACCGGTAGATGCACCGGAGGGAACGATGGCACGGTGGAGGCCAGTCTCGGTGACGACATCAACCTCGACGGTGGGGTTTCCACGGGAGTCGTAGACGGAGCGGGCGAAGACCTTCTTGACAGCCATGTTGACGGGTAATATGTTTTCTAAGGGTTGTTGGATCAGTTGGTTTGCCTTTAGTGTAAAAAGGTGAAGGATGAAGAGGAAGAGGAAGAAGAGGGGAGAGAGGAGATGAAGAGGTGGAAGAAATTATATAGCTGATTGGGAGTGGAAGGTTCGACCGATGGAACGGCCGGCGCTCCAACGGGCAGTGCCATGATAGAGCTGAGAGAGCCAGGCAATTGGACAATACCAGTGCCAGCCAGTGCCAGGGAAAGTCACTCAATGAGTGGGTGAAATATGCCTCAACGTTGCCCAGCCCATCCCAGCCCAGCAACGGAGAGTGGTTTGTTGCTCATCACAACCATACCAAACCAAGCCAAATCAAACCAGCTCATAGCATTTTTTTTGGTGGGGGGATTATTCCAATCGGTGAGGGAGGGGTGACAGAAGGTGGAGGAGGGGTTTGGAGGGGGAGGGGGACCAGCCCAAAGAGCTAAGATCAGGTCGCTCTGCTTTGCTGGTGCGCTGTTGCTATTGCTGAGAGTATGGTGAGGGGCAGGGATATGGGTATGGGCATTGATAATAGCTGTGACTATTTTATCTCGATTGAAGCTCACCTTAGGTAAAGTGTTTATGTATGAGATGCAATTGGAGCCAGCAGAACCGGTCTAGATGGCAAGAGGGGATGATGGTAAGAGGATATGCAATGAAGATGAGAAGAAAGAGAGAGGAAAAAAGATGGCCAGAGGAGGGGAGCACAAGGTGTTTATGAATGGTTTCTGGAAACCAGAGGAAATCTGTCGATCCATTAAAAGCCAAAAGTCAAAGCTCCCTCCTCAAATGGGAAGCCCAGCCCAGTCAACGGTCGACACGAGAAAGGTATGATGGGATGTACGTAGTCTCCCATCTCCCGTCTTGTCTGTCTGCGCGATCTTCCATGTCTCTCTCACCAAAAATTACCTGCGAGGTGGGGTCCGATTGACCTTGGAGGGGTGAAAATGATCTCACAAATCTCACCCCGGCCAATTCAACCAGAGGAGGGGTCCATTCTCCCCTGGACTGGCCTCAGGTCCCACTCTACGAAGCTTTACAATCGCCTAGATCCAACCATCCCACATCACCAGAAGCCACCTCAATGGTTCGTCGCTCACCTTCAGATCCATTGACATTGGCATTGACTGTAAATGACCGACAAGAGAACACGCCAGGGTCCCAGTGAGTTACATGGGTCATCAAAGGATGTCAAACAACACTTCTCCCCTTGATAGATCGACGTTAGCATTGGGTGATTACTAGCAATATGGAATTTTGCCGCCTTAGCATGCTATATTTCACGCCCGCCGACGCAGCGCCGCACCGAGACCGAGAGGAGAGGAGAGGATGATAAAACAGGAGAAAATCATAATCAGTGTGATGACGAGCACAGCCCACCATGAACACCACCGTTTTGCGCCTCCACACACATTCGTTACTTTCTAATGTTGCTGTGCATAGCATCATCTCCACGTACAGCCGTCCATTACATACAACTCGGTGCAGGCTCACGTTTCGCTCCCGTTGATTCCCGGCACCACGGGCTCATCTTGCCCGTCGTCCGCCGCATCGCTGCCCCAGACTCGCCGTGCCGGCTCGAGGACGTCTTCCGGTTGGACGATCCCCGTCCTGATCGGAAGCCAAGTTGACCAGGTGCAACGAGAAACGAGACGAGCCTCCGCAGTCCCGGAAGGCTGCATGTTGAACATAGTGTATGGCGGCAAGGCCATTTATTAGTGTGATTGAGTAGCGGCTATTGCATTGCCTTGCTTGCAGGCTTAACCATGTTCCTGCTTCAATCGGGCATACGTTATTCCCACAAGACACTCTTAGAATTGCGTTGTGCTTCGCTCAATTGTCGGTCAAGGCTCCAGAGTCGGTCGATGATAGTTGATGTGTTCTGATAAACATGGATGCAAATGGAGTGATCTGAGTCCGTGCCTATCAGCATCTCATGAGAATCTACAGCCAACAAGAGACCCGAGCCATCCCACCCCCCTCGCAACTGGGTGGGAAGTTGACGTCTGAATGCTTGTAAGGCCGAAGACATGGTTTGATACTGGAGGGCGCGATATTAACGCCGTGTATCAAACATGATCTGACTGCAACTACAACTGCCAGTATCTACAATTAGCCCGAAACAATCATGCGTTGTTGGCCCGTGGGTATTGGTGGGTATCCATGAAGCGACAAATCGATTCATCTCAATGTTTATCGTTATCGACATGCTATGACAGCCTCCCATTTTTGACTGACTAATCCTTGTTCACATAATTCAAGATCATAATGCTGCCCACCCGTAACGCCGTATGTAGCAACCCAAGTCTATCGTCAGCTTCCGTCATTTAGAAGCGCTCCTTCATTCGTGCCGCGACCGTTCGGAGGTTGCCGTATACCTTGCCAGGCGGCTTACCGAGAATCAGGCTCACAACCGACTCCCGGGCAAGGTGGATGTTCTTGAATCCACCCAGGATGTGAATCTTTGAATCAGCAAGCACGATTCGGGTTCTACTGGCGTTCTCGATAGCAAACTTGGTCTTTCCATCCTTTCCAGCAATTCGTCCAATAGCACGGGCCTGGCTGTCGCCGTGCATTGTTCGCACATCCTTGATTTCAAAAGTTTGGATGTAGAGGTCGTCGAGTCGCAGCAGCGCGATGGCATCGTCCACGTCGAACCCGAGAGTGAAGGCCTTAACGAAGTCTTCTCCTTTTTGCAGTGCTCCAGTATCAGTGGTGTGCTTCGATGATCGCAGCTCGACTGTCTTTCGCTTGATGTTCATTCGACATTGTAGCTTGAGGTGCTCGACCAGAGGAGGGTAGATGGAAGTCCATGACTGTTTTAAAGGTGTCATTCGGTGAGGAGGAATAGGGATCTTGCGAGTTTCCACGCGGGTAACAGGGTCCTATCAACATTATTAGAGTCATTGAAACTCGGCATGATGGTGCAGGAGTCTCACGATATCTCTGGCAGGCGCAAATCGAGGTCGTCCTTCCTCATCGATAGCCATTCCATTCTCATTACTCTCCTCCACAGGCACAAGAACATTCGCATCCGTAGGAAGAGCGTCAGGCGCATCTAAAAGAAATTCATCGTCGTTGTCTGAATCACAATCAGATATTGTCTCGGTGATCCTCTTATTCAGATATTTTATTTTTTTCATACCTTCGACTGGGAGCGCAACGTCCACGGCGGGCGGGGCATCCTCTGCCTTCTTCAAAGCGGTCGGCGCAGACATTCTGAATAATGAACAAGTAGCTTTGTCTTGCAATAATTTATTGCACCGGGGTTTCAAGACTGGTCTCGAGGCAAGTATATGTCAATACTCGGTCGCAGAAAATTCGTCGGAGTCAAATTCACACACATCTAAGGGTATCAGAGGTTGGTTTGGTGGGGGCGTTGGTGACTTTCGAGCAAACTGATCAAAAATTTGTGTGGCTTATCGTAGCTTATCGATTGGTTCGCTGCCTTTAACAGCCAGGCGCGTCATGGAGTGACTTTTCCAACCAGAACCATGGAAGTGCAGCTTTGGTTAGTTAGCATTTGCAGTGACGGAATCTGTTGTTCATTAACTCCGACCAACTTTTCCTCCGTAATCTTGCTTCAATCCTAGACACTACAACAGCAAAGTTCGTTTGGCTCTCATTTCGCCCTACTCACGTTCTGAGTGTCGCATTGTTTTTCAGTCAGGCACCATGATGCTGGAATGATGGCTAAGGGTATCCCCTCTTCTATGATCGGGCGTTGCTTTGGGATCTGCTTCAATTCTTCTCCAGCAACATTCTCTTCGATTACCATACGTCCTCTTGCAGAAATTGGTTGGAGATGGCCATTCTTACCGGCGACAGTCGTGCCCTCAAATACTCGATTTAATCATTCACACCGAAAATGTCAGACTTTTAATCCAATCTCAGACAATGCGGTGCCTGTCACACCAGCCTTTTCATTGCGCCATACAATTCAGCCTCGAAGATCTGTGCCCGAGCGAATAATTCCTCTTACGACTCACGCTTCAATTCATCAAATATCCCAATGGTCATATTGGTCATCGAAGCCATGGCAACAGCAACGATTATACAGTGGTAGTGGTAACAGTAAGGGTAATGGGTCAAAATGCTCTTGCGGCAAGGATATCGCGGATGTTTCCCCCACACCAGCTAAAACAACAGAAGATCTGAAAAGGGTCAAAACTTCGACATTAAACGAAACAAACAAAGATGGTTCCAATCAGCCCGGGAAACAAGACCCTACAGGGGCGGATTCCGAGCCAGTCTCTTACATGTCCTATCTACACCTGCCGAGAATGCCGCATCGGCCCACCAAAGAGGAACTGCTCGAGGCCGCCAACGGCTTTTGGCAGCGACTCAAGGTTCGTTTAAAATGGGTGTCGATTAGGAGTATGAGACCGTGGAATATTGACGAATGGGGTGCTTTTGTTTCCTGGTTTCTTTTCGGTCACCTCGCTTGGATTATCGTCGGAACAACCACCTTCTTCTCTCTGATCATTTTGTCAATCAACACTGTTGTTGCCCAAGGTATGGTAGAGTGTTTCGCACGAGGGATCTGCATGCTAACATACACCAGAAACGCTCGCGCAATGGGTAGGTGACTATTTGACACAGTCTGCTGGCGTTACCGTTGTTTTCGAGTCTGCTATTGTTCCCAAGTGGCGCGATAATGTTATCTCTTTCCGCAACGTTTTTGTGTCTCGACGACCTGGCCAAGGTAACGTCTCATCCGTAAGCAAAGGCTCATCGGATGCTGCCGCCGAAGCTGCTGCTGGCCGCAAAGCAGATCTCGTGGGAACATCAGAGACGGAGGACGATGGAAACTACACTCAATTTGATGTTACTCTTTCAACTGTCAACGTCACGTTGTCATTCTTGAACTGGTGGAATGGCAAGGGATTGTTGAAAGATGTTGAGATCAAGGGTGTTCGCGGTGTCATTGACCGAACTTCAGTGACATGGCCAGCCGAGGAGGTCGATCCTCTGTCATATCGTCATAAGCACCAACCAGGAGATTTTGAGATCGAAAAGTTCAAGATGGAGGACCTATTACTCACCGTCCATCAACCGGGCGGGTTCCGACCATTCTCTATCAGCATCTTCTCTTGCGAACTGCCCCAGCTTCGCAAGCAGTGGCTCTTCTACGATTTCCTTTCAGCCAACCACATGTCAGGGTCTTACGATGGTTCTCTGTTTACGATCCATCCCCGACAAGTCCACGGCGTGGTACCTAGTGGCAATGGTGACCCAGAAGCTTCGGTCGGTTTTGGTGATCCTAAGGCGTGGAAAAAGTTCAGTCGGCTCCGAATTGATGGGTTGAAGATAGACCATCTCAACCGTGGTGTTGAGGGGCCTTTTGGCTGGATATACGAAGGGAATGTTGATATTGTTGCTGATGTCATGTTTCCCGCTGACACCGATGAGAGCATCACGAAGGTCATGGCCGACTTCTACGACCAGCTTGAAGAAATCGTCGACACAAACAGGCATCGCTTCATGCGCAATATCCAAGAGCAAGGCCCTGCCCTTCTTACATCAGGGCACCTTTCAGACTCAGCTGGAGATATTCACGGCGAAAAGCCAGCTGCCGATCCACAGACAAGTGAGGATGAGCGTCGCTACCTTATCATGGACCTCCGGATCTCCATGAACGACGTCAAAGCCGCAGTACCTCTTTTCACCAAGGACATGTCTTACGTCAACCAGGCCCTGGTCCGCCCTATCGTTGCTTACATCAACGCCAAGAAGACATATATACCAATCAATTGCCGTATCGTGAAACGAGCCAGCGATTTCGATGGCAGCTGGTCGATCTTTGACTGTGGTCTAATGAACGATATGTCAGCGGAGACATATGATGCATTTGCGAATGACGTCGAAAACCAGCAGAGCCGTGTTCGACGGTTCAAAAAGGTTGGATTCTGGACCTTGTCGCTTGCGGTCCATGCCCTCTTTATGGGGATGGCGGGCAATGTGGTGTGATTTCCCTCCCACGGGCTCCTGCTCTGTTCGAGTATAATCGGAGCATGCGGGTCGAATGGCGATACATGTGCGGCTTTGTATATTTTATCGGCGTTGTGTAAGAGCAGTGGCTTGTGTAAAGGAAAGGCGACAAAGGCGTTCAAGATTGGAATTTTATGATACGGCTGACTGTGACTGGCGTTGGTGGGATTTTACATATGAACGATGAGGAACTCGCCCATGATCTTACTCTACTCCTTAATCGCTTATAGGAGCAACATGATGGGCGGTAACTGATGAGATACCCTTGCCATAGTGGCAGCGTTCATCACACGAAACAGCATAAGTAGCCTCCGGTATACAAATGAACATGATCTATGAGCTATACAGACGAGACCCAACAGTGTTCCATTTCTTCCAATGCAATGTAAAGCGCCCTCTAGTTTTTATCTAACGAGTTGCGAAAAGAGACACTAATCAACATATGCATCAGATTCCCATGGCGTCTGGTCGTCAAAAGCAATTCCATATACCAAGCCCGTGTGAAGAGTATGCTGAGAGCACGAAATATGCTGCTGTGAAGCTGGTCCGGCATCGTTCCTATATATGATCCTTGGCGCCCTCCACTCTTCCGTGTATTCACCACCTTTTGAGTCTAAGGCACACTTCTTTCTGATCCACCACCCTCGCTCTGCTGCCCTTGTCATGTTCGAGCACCCAAGAGGGTTTCATGGCAATATCGTGAAACCACAAAGTGGCGTTTGCATCAACGGCATGTCACGAGTTCGCCCAGCTTGGCGAAGAGTCGACTCGATGGATAGGGGGCAGATAGGTATAAAGTTAAAACGGGAAGCAGCGGGTCAGCGCCTGCATGAAAGCTACCCTTTCTGTATTGTTTAACAACGCTTCACATAAAGTCATCACTGGAGAGGGTCAGTACACTATCTCAGTAGCCTGCCGGGGGGGACACTCACTCTCCGAAATCATCAGCATCGTCGTAGGTGGTGGTGTCGGCGGCGTTAGCACGACCAGTAACCAGCGACGTTTTCGTCTTGGCAGCCTTTGTCTTCTTGCCTCCTTTATCAGCAGCCTTCTCCTCTCGCATCTTCTCGTTACCCAGAGCAGTCATAGTACTGGCGAGCTTCTTGATCTGTTCGCTGGGCATATCCTTAGCAAGAGCCTTTGTGAAATCCTGGAGGAACAGGCTGTAGTGGGCGTTCTTTGAGTTGGCCGAGATAATGGGAGTAAGAGTGGTGCGTAGAGTCTCGAACTGAGCCTTAGTCTTGGGCTGGAAGAGAGGCAGCTTGGAAATGTCGATAGTCTTGGTTGGGTCGTTGGAGTCGACGACGACAGCAGCAGGACGGGACTTAGCACGACCGGCGCTGATACCAATATCTCCAAACATATCGGCGGCGTGGGCGAGATCGGCTTCCTGCTCAGTGCGTCGGAGTCGCTCACGCTTCTCGGCCTCGGTCTCTTCATATTCCTCGACATTGGCGGCACCGGCTTTCTGCTGGGCACGCTCGGCCTGGTGCTCAGCAATTCGCTGGCCTTTTGGCTTCTTGGCCGCGGCAGCGGCAGCGGCAGCCTTCTGCTTGGCCTCGGCAGCCTTGCGCTCTTTCTCTCGCTCGGCCTCAGAGTCGTCATCGGCGTCCCATGAATCTAGAACCTGTTGATAGGGAGAAAGGTGTCAGGGATTCGAGAGTCGACAACACCTGGCGGGGGCAGAAGACTTACATCGCCATCGTCCTCTTCGTCGTCAAACTTGCGTCGAGAAGCGGCAGCAGCACCGGCACCGACAACAGGAGAGCCGGAGGAGCTGCTGTCGTCGCTCTCTTCATCGTCTGGATGCGCTTGTTAGCCGCTATGTTCTTCAATGACGTTGCTTGTCGTGCAAGCATCAAACCCAACAACCCCGCAAATGTCCATTTCGCTCGAGACTTCACGGTAGTCTGTGTATGGGTTCCAGACTGGTTGTTTAGAAGGTGTTAATACGTACCCCACTTCTTAGGAGGCATGGTGTCTGTTTCTGACAAGATAGTATAGGATCGCGTTTGGTGGTTGACAGAGTTGAAGTTGCAGGTGGGTTTCTGGTGTGCGAGGATGTGCGAAGGGTAAGTTTTGTGTGAGTTGTGCGAGTGAGTGTGGGTGGGTGTTTGATGCTGCGGTACAAAACGGGTCGAAGACGGATCTTGAAAACAAGGAACAAAGGAAGGGAGCGTAAACGGAAAACACTCGTATGCTCTGGATTTAAATCAATATTGTTTCTCTACTATATATAGATACCACGAGAAACTTTTCAGTCTAATAGGAACTTTAAACGCATTTATAAAACCTACAGTGTTGTAATTTTCTCTTCAGGCAGAAAGCCTTTGCTCCCAACCAGGACAAGTGGGATGGAGGGGTTGTCGATCTGAAGGAGGGGCTTTTTTTTTTTCGTGAAAGTTTTAGCTGGATTTTTTTTGGGGCACCTTTTCCTAGTATTTAAAAACCTTGACGTCAGTCATGATATCCACGGCCAATTTCATAATGGTCAAATTAGACTTTAAGAATATATCCTTCTAAATTACGGCGTAATGTCTAATTATGTCTATCTGCGCTATCTTCTTATTTGTTACTGTTTTGATACCGTGAAATGTGAATGCTCTGGCTACCTTATTTAACCAGTCCGTGAGGCTATCTAAGTGCCAACTCTGAAACCACGCTGTTTTTTTCTTTCTTTTTTTTCCCCAGCACTCCAATGCCAGTCCCGTCGCCTAGCGCTCGAAACCTTAGAAATATGAATCACCGATGATTGGCCTTCATTTTACGTTGAATACCATCGCAGAGGTAGGTGTAAATGTTCCGGCAAGCATTTTAGCATGGCCTACCCGGTAGCACCAACACCCATCATGCGTAGTTCTTTTTGTGGTAGTATGGCTCCCTTACTTTTATGCAATATGCTTTCCATAAATTGGGCCCAACAAATATATGATGATGAGAGATATGTCGTAATTACCCCCGGGCTACACATTTTCTATATGGTCTCTACACTCTTAGATAGAGGCAACCAATTCTCTGTTTCATATACCTTCTGGATGTTATGCGGTCGGTCATCGCAGACAAGTTCAATATGAACGATTCATCAATTGTCCACACCAGGTATTGTTTCTTCACATGACATGTCAAGCTTTGTCATTCTTACCAAGGGAGAAGTTGTCAAGTTCAATACTTGTATCGCTGGGATTAGACCACGATATATCGATTCAAGTCAACATCTCCAGCATCTCCGATTATACGAGGATTCACACAAGCAGCTGACCATCAAAGCCCATTGATTCACCCAATGAATACGTATCAGTGTCCCGAAAAATCCCCCTTGAGTTTTAAAAGGCCAAGGGATAATGTCAACTGTGCAGTGTTGGTATCGAGAAATCCCGATATCAGCTGCTGTATCCGCATCAGACCGGTGTTTAAAAAATGCTCCTAATTTAGTGAGCAAGTTTTGACAGTAGTCAAAATAATAGGTCCGTTTATAGCACGTGCCATCAGCCTCTTCGTTGATGTCAGATCGTGAGTGATTCCTAAGCCAGAATTCCTGATTTCTGCAGCGAGTGCTGTGTAAGTAGTCGACATCCGAGTCCTCCCGATGAACCTCACTCACGTGGCAGCGAAACTTTTGAGCCGCACCCTATGACGGATCTTTGTCATGTTCCCGATTTAGGTCTTCGGGAAGCTCTTTCTAGCGTTTCCACTGCCTGTCCCGATTGCTTGGGCCCCTGCGGACCATCGTAATTGACAAGGACTACTCGTCTGAACAGCTTGGCTGGGTTAGACTTAGACAGTTGGCCCCGGTTTTAGTTAGCGGCGGCCACGGTGTGCCGCAGACGCCGCTCACCTTGAGTATTTGTCCCGGTCTGTCTTCGTGAACTTTGTCTTGGTAACGTCTCTTGTCAGCAATTTCACGCCGAATTAACACGGCACTTAGATATTTTGCTCATACAGAGACTAGAATTTACTCGCTCTCGATTGGACCCGGGGGGGTACGATGGGGATGGCGTCTGACATGCAGACACGCCTCTCTGTAGGCTTATCTCTGGAATACATATAAAGGCCCAGCTCGACCTCCTCAGGCAGAAGCTTTATCATAGTATCTTCCTATCAAACAATCAGCTCGATCATTGATAAGACGAGGCAGATACCTTCAATAAACATACTTTATACTGAAGACATCAAAAGTCTTGCTCATCCCAATGTTGTCAATCCAACTTCAGCACAGCCAAGCTTCACGACAGGCGGCAAAAGCTGCTGCACTTGGCTTTGCTCGAACCATATCTTCTTCCTCATCTCTGGCAAGAGCTCCCATAACTCTTCGAGCCGGTTGTGCCGCTTCCCAGCAACATCGACTCTTCTCATCGACACCGACGAACCAACTTCGTGACTTCTTTCCAGTCAAGGAGACGCCACATATCCAGACGACCAAGCCAGCCTGGCCACACGAAGGTTACACATACGATGAAATGCTGGCGGTCGAACCCGCTCACCGACCTCCCAAGACAGTCGGTGACTATACAGCCTGGAAGATTGTCCGCTTTGCCAGATATTGCATGGACAAGGCCACAGGTATGGACCGTGATCAGAAGTCTGACAAGACCAAGCCGACTACAGCCATCGAGGCTCAGAAGCCACTCACCGAGGCTCAATGGGTAAGTCATATCCCATCTGTGCAACATATCTCGAAACCATAGACTGACGAAAAAAAGTTGATTCGATTCATCTTTCTCGAGAGCGTGGCGGGAGTTCCAGGCATGGTTGGGGGCATGCTGCGACATCTCGGCAGTCTTCGACGCATGAAACGAGATAACGGTTGGATCGAAACACTCCTCGAGGAGAGCTACAACGAGCGGATGCATCTTTTGACTTTTATGAAGATGTGTGAGCCTGGTTGGTTCATGAAGACGATGATCATCGGTGCTCAGGGCGTCTTCTTCAACAGTCTGTTTGTGTCTTATCTCATCTCGCCCAAAATTGTCCACAGGTTTGTCGGGTACCTTGAGGAAGAGGCTGTCCACACCTATACTCGTTGTATCAAGGAGATAGAGGATGGCAACTTACCTAAGTGGAGCGACCCCAAGTTCGAGATCCCTGACATTGCCGTCCAGGTGAGTACTTATCAATACTCTGAGATATCCAATATTGATGCTTCTTTAGTACTGGAAGATGCCAAAGGAGCACCGTACGATGAAGGACTTGATCCTCTACATCAGGGCTGATGAGGCCACTCACCGAGGAGTCAACCACACACTTGGTAACCTCAACCAAACAGAGGATCCAAACCCATTCGTCAGCGAGTACAAGGATCGTGCGCCACCCAAGCCTGCACTAAAGCCCACTGGCTACGATCGCGTCGAAGTCATCTAGGATTGTCACAGCGATCACCAACATTAGACGGATAACCCCTCGTGACATTTGACGAGTTTGTACGAAATACCTTGTCTCATTTGTTTGAAATGTCCGGAAGCGCTTGGGTTGAGTATTGTAATTCTTGGTTATTTGGATATGATACCACTGGGAAATTGTGTTTTCAACTTTAGAAGGAGTTTGCTTAGTTCTTCCAACACAAGTTTGCATTTGATGGCGCTCGGCGTATAGAATCCCTACTCTTGACGGACTTAGGAGCATTGTTTTAGTTGATTGAAAGAAAAAGCAATATTCCAGTGGTAAAACGTTTCGATTATCTCAACCACAAAGCATGTGAAAGTAGGAGTAGATAAATCGAGAAGAACCGTGCCACCAAAAGTTTCGAAAATAATACTATCTCACAAAAGGCATACATACGTAATAATGTCTTGATGAGAAACTCGTACATACCTCCATAACCTACCGGGCAATACGTAACAATAATCTGAAGAATAACCGCATCACTTTCAGCATTTTTCACCTCAATTTCGCATGTCGAGCTTCCTGCCTTTTCGGGCAAGGTGGAAACCTGTTCGCGTTTATTTTAGTGTAAGGTAAGGTACCTTAGTTAATAAGCTTCTTTTTCTCCGGTCCGGACCGCGTCAGCAAAACCTCGAAATCTGCCTTGCGAGGATCCTCAAACGCAAAGGAAGAGTCGGCTGTCACCGAGCAAGGCAGGGGTATGAGTGACAAGCTGAAACTGATGTCACGACTGTATCAATGCTTACCTGCAAATCATCCTCTGGCTCTGACACGATGAGAAAGAGAGCACAGCCTTGGATTGTGGGGTCGGATCGTGGGCCGCGTGTAAGGCTGGGGGCGGTGTAAGTGGGATGTACGTATTCTGTTATGGCATGAATATGTGTTTTGGACAGTATTTGCACGAATGAGGTAGTGAACCATGATGTAAAGCATGGATTTGCATTACCAAGGCGACTTCATTGTGTTAGGCTCTTCTCCACCCAGTTACGTTTACCAGCATCTAGAGTGAGGTCTGAGCAATATTTTGTTTGGGCGGCTTCTCTTCAGGGACATGGAGGCACGCTAGAAGCATCACTTCTTCGAGAGGCAGTGCAGGACAGGTCAGAGGATGGTCTATTAAAAGCTCTGACGATTGAGCTACGTGCTTTTTGCGGTTAGCACAAGACTGTAAAATGGTCATTTGAATTAGGTATAAGCATTTCCCTCGCCTACCAGCCAATGAGTGGAATGCTTTATCCGACTAATATGCCTGGCAAGATGCTGATTTCACTCATAAAACGTATGTAGCGCAACGAATGATATGAAATAGAATAGGGCTGAAATGTGATTCAAACTGTCCAGTTGCCTGTGATTTTATAAGCAACTGAAACCTGCACATAAGAGAATGTGACATGAACGAGGAGGTGAGTGGGGAGCTGCTTCTAACAACCCTTGCTTGAAATCTGCTGATTCGACAACAAGCGCGTGCCGGAGATTGATGAAAGTACTGTATACAGGAATGAGTGGAAGATGTGTGCAAGGCTCACTAAATCCGGCAGTTTCCTGTCTAGCGAAAACTCTAATGGCATGATGAGTAGGTAATATGAAAGAACCTTGATCTTTCTAGGAAGGACTGGCTATTGGCAGGATAACATTGAAACATGCCAATATCGTGAACGAGGTTCATAATCATAACCAAGAAGGAGAGTCCTACATGTCACTCAAAGTTTGCACTCGCAAAAGTGCCGCTACTTGACGTGGTCAGTTGGATATTTAGATAGTGCTGATGCTCATTTACCGAGAACCACCAATCCCAAATGAGTGGGACAAATGGGATGTGCCCATTGCTCAAGACTGAGTTCGTTAATTAATTAAACGAAAGCCCAATGAATGTAAGATAAATGAAGTTGAAATAAAAAATCGTAATGTATACTTGGATGAAACAATCGTTACAACACGTGGGATAGCCAAAGTTGTGAAATGAAATTGATGAGGTTGTTTTCACATTAACTTAGGTATTTACTTAACCTGCATTGAGTTCAAATTCCCCTACTCACCTCTTGAAACTCATCTCATCCCAATAATATAACACCATTAATACCTATCCCATGTCGATTTAGCGATATCATGATTGTCATCAACCTGGAGAGCAAGTCTGCCTCGCTTGCAACAGATCAAACCATCTCAAATACTGTTAAAATTAGCAAACCTCGGTACTTGTCAACCCAAAGCTATTATATCTACCTTGCTCAATCTACTGTACCTTACCTCAGGCACACTAGCTCTAGTTCCCATTCGTTCGACGTGTCTCTGCACAGCCCTCCGCACCTCTCTGGCCCTACATTAACTTATCCCACGGGGAGGATCTTGTGCGTTTAGACGCCTGTACTGTACATCAGATCTGACGCACCACATCCCGTTCTGTGTGGTCGGCTTTTCATTGGAATTCTGGATGAAAAGGGACCAGCCACATACAGAGAGTACAGACAGGCTCCCCTCCCTTACAACCACACTACGGACCAGTGGTAGCCGCCCGGCTTTCACACTCTCTTCTCATCCTTAATAGAAGCTGGAGCTCCCCAGAGCGGAATCTTCCAAAGTAACATAAATTGTCAGAGTCTTGGCCCTATATCAGGTATAGCTCCTGTCGTCGTCAAGACACTGACCGACCAACCTTGTTAATTTTAACGCCGTCGCTGCTTGCATTTATTCGTGCTGTTGTGCTGTGGTACTGATTACAGTACAATACCCGCCGCACCGTATCCCACCGCAACCCAAGCAACTCATCTCCACCATCATCTTCATCTGCACATCCGACAGATTACGACAGCATTCACCTTCAATATCATACGCAAAACGATACCGAGTTTCTACACGTCGCATTCATCTACTTCAAACTACACCATTCCCGCTCAAACTGCGCGTTTCGCAACCCCTTCCACGCGTCGGCCGCCGTGATAGGACAGTCCCCCGCCCATTGCATCACCTTGAAAGCGCACAGCCCCCGGCATCGCCACGGTGCCTGAAGGCTGACTCCAGAGTCTGCCTTGTCTACAGTATTCTGCAGTACTTCGTCTGCTTCTAAACTCGGAAACATCATGGATCAACAAGCTCAACGAGGCCGGTCGCCTTCGGCTGGCCATCAACAGCCTCATATAAACCATTCTCATTCCCCGTCGCCGGCGCCCTATCAGCATAACGATCCATCCGTTGGCCTTGGTCTCACTCTCGACCAGTCCGCTCAACAGTCCTACGAGGCCTTCAACAATTCAGGTTTCCTCAGCCCTCAGCAATCGCCTTCTTTCCTTCCTCCTGCGCATCAACAGAGCAACTCCTTCGCTCAAGCCAACCTGTCCGACCCCGCTATTCTCGACCCCAATAACACCGCTTCATTTGGACAGCATCCTGCCGGCTCCGACACCTCGCTACCCTTCAATAACCAGGCTCAGGCAGCTTACCTGTCGCCGAACCTCAACGACAACGACTTCTCTCTCTTTCCGAATCCCAGTGGTCAGGGTGACCAATTCAACACCCCCTTGTTCGACCAGTCTACACTCAATCCTAACGACATGAATACCATGGCGTCGCAAGGGCATCACTCGCCTACCCCTCCTCATCTATTCCAGCACGATGCTCAGCAACCTGGTTCTGCTCGCCAGTCGCCCGCCTTTAACCAGCACCAGTTCTCTTCACCGCCTAGCCATTCGCGACATACTTCACTGGGCCCTGCAGATGCATTGCTCCCAAACCAGATAGCTGATTGGAATCAACCTCAATTCCAGCGTCACCGTCGCACACCATCTGAGTACTCGGACGTCTCGTCTGTGGCTCCATCACCGAACCTTGTTAGTGCTGAGTCCTTTGAGACTGATATCGGTGGGCACTCACCTGCCCATCGTCCTTCCGATGGCAGTCTATATCAAGAGGTGTTGAGCATGGGTAACTTTAGTCTCTCCGACCCTCAGGTCGGTGGTAGTCCTGGACACCAGGGTCGTAGTCCTTCCCATAGTCCCGCGATTAGCCCCCGCATTGTTCCCCAGCAGATGCCGGACTTGAACCAGCTGAATCAAAACAGTTTTGGATTGGCAGGTCCTCACAATCCATATGGAGTTCCCTCTACCTATCCCGACGTCTCAGCGCCCGTCGAGGCTTTCCCTTCCCTCCAGCCTTCGGGCGCCGATTTGTCGTCGATGGCCCCCCCTGCGATCAATATTGACTTTGCGCCTACAAATGCTAAGCAAGGCGCTTTTGATACTCCCAAATCTCGTATGGATCAGGATTCTCTGACCCCACCAGACAGAGGTATGTTTGAGACCGAAACCATAGCTGTTGAAACTAGCTTACACCTCTTAGGTCGCCCCCGATCCCGTCCGCGTGCAGTGACAGACCCTTTCCATCCTGGTGGCGGTCTGCTAGGTCGCCAGGGCAATGCCAACATCATCTCACCTTCCCTAGGCGCCGATTTAGCAGCGAGAGCAGACTCCAGATCTTTGTCTCCTCTAGACAGGCAAGCAGGGACTTCACCCTCCAGGAGAAGACAGTCCACATCGGCTGTCCCCAACAACGTTATCGCTCTTCGACTGGCCGATCCTGAGTACCAGAACAACCAGGACAGCGGGGCCGCCAAGCGGGTTCAGAAACACCCTGCCACTTTCCAGTGCACATTGTGTCCCAAACGATTTACTCGTGCGTACAACTTGCGCTCACATCTGAGAACTCACACAGATGAGCGCCCTTTCGTGTGTACTGTATGCGGAAAGGCCTTTGCTAGACAACACGATCGCAAGCGACACGAGAGTCTTCACTCCGGAGAAAAGAAGTTTGTATGCAAAGGTGATCTCAAGGTTGGAGGTCAATGGGGATGTGGTAGAAGATTTGCCCGTGCCGATGCTCTAGGCCGTCATTTTAGGTCTGAAGCTGGTCGCATCTGCATCAAGCCTTTGTTAGATGAAGAAATGATGGAACGACAGAGACTCTGGCAAGAACAACGGATGCAACAGAACATGGCGCAGAGCATGGCTGCTGCATCCAATATGCCGATGGATGGCCCTATTTATCCTATGGATCCTTCTGGCAACCCAATGCTTCCAGCGGCTCTCTTGGCCCAATATCCCGCATTGGCTCAGCTGAACTGGTCTACACCCGATGTGAACGCTGGTATGGACGATGAGGTTAGTGGTCGTTCATCGTTTGATGCCAGTGACTATGACGAAAACGAAGACGGTGGATACGTGAGTGGCCCTGGCACAGGGTTTGGTGAGGGCGGGATGGGTCAAGGCTTTGGTGAAATGGGATACGCGAGCGATTTTGGGGGCCGGTAAAATGGGTTCACTCGCCATAAGAGATGCATACACTGTTGACGCGATCAATGTCTTTTTTTATTTTTTGTTTTTGTTGCCAGCGTTCTTTACCTTTCGCCCTACTTCTTTGTCCACCCCCGGGGAATTGTTGTTTTTTTACTTCATGGGTGTCCTTTGGATACTGCTAGATGGGGCGTGGTTACTACATCACAACGGTTATACAATTGGATATGGGGTGATATTTATCAATTTTTTTTTCTTTTTTGGGGGAGTGTTGGGTATAGACGGTACGCGCATAGATACCATATCTAGTCTGTTCTGTTTCTTCGATATGACTTGTCTTTGTTATCTCTTATTTCTCGCTCAATTTGACTAGGTTGTGTAAATGAAGCTTGTTTTTCAATTTTTGGTCTGTACATGGTTCATACATCCTGACAGATAGAGATAATCATACAATATCAAGAAGCATCATCAACACATTGATTGCTTAGAAACATAAATAGTACTTGGTACCATCTATGCAGACACCATGAACTGTATCGAAGTCTAAGTTTCACCACCCATTGACCGACCCTTTGTTGCTTTTGGCCAGCCTTGACTCATGGAAGCCCCCCTCTTTGGATATCTTGCAGTAGTTATAGTGAGAGATTATAAAATACAAAGTCAAACCCATGAATGACAATACCAACGCCTTGCAAAAACACCGCACTGACTTTCCTTCTCTCCCACCATTTGAACACATCCACATGTTGATGACCACTTCGTTTCTCAAATTAGGGTCACACCCGGATGGCATAAACATAGATGGTCAATACATCGGCGACGTTCCAAAGTAATCCTTAAATGTCTTCGCCATGAAATTCTCACAAATTTCACGATGAACAGCCACACAAGATTCGGTAATGAATGGCATGAGGAGAGAATTGCATTCGAGGAGAACCTGCTCGTGTAGCTCGAACTCGTCCCCTTCAGCAGTCGCCGTGCTACCCGATGCAGTGCTATCAGATCCCGCGGGTGATATCGGACCCGAGGGCGATCGGCTGTGCTGTTGCTGGCGCACCGTCCACTGGGCTCGGACGACGACACCCACGGGGGCTTTCGCACGAGAGCGAAGGCCATCAGGTATTATCTGAAAAATGGCCTTGTATGAAATGGTTTTGCCAAGACCGGGAGCGAGATTGACGAGCTCTTGCATTTGAAAAGCGCGAAAGGAGTCATCGAAGGGCCCAAAGAAAGGGTCGTCAGCTGTGTCTGCCGGATCAGCTTGGACTTCTTCCAAGCTCGTCACTGTCCGGTGATGGGCGACAAATGGGTCCACGGCCTGCAGAGCTGCTACCACGGCGCTGGGAGGGAGAGTGCCCGGTATTGGAACAGAGATTGTGAGGAGTTGTGTTGAGCGCATTTTATATAGATATTTTGAGTGATTCGGGCGATACAGACAGGTGTCAAGTCTCTGTGAACGGACGGGTATACAGAAGATGAATAAGAGGATGCAGAGTGAGTAGTTGATCGTAATTGGCTTGTTAGACGAAACTTGGCCAACACTGGCGACTCGAGTCTGAAGACGTTGGCAATGTTGAAAGTAATGATATCGAGATGTTTATCCTTGTAAGACTGCCCAAGGCGCACATGGTGATTGTCAATGGCAATTGGCGATCATTATCCCATTCGAGGTAGCTGAAGAGGAAGCCAAGGCGAACTGATAGCGACAGCAGTGGAAGAAGAGACTGCCATAGAAAAGAAGGATATTCTTTGCAAAGACTCAATCAACTTATCCACTGCAACATGCAAGACCAGGACGTGTTAGTCGACAACAAGGTGGTGATATTCAAAGACGAAAAGATGCTTGACAAGAACAGCGGAGAATAAATCAAAGTCTGCGCCTTACTGAAAGTCCTTCACGTCCTCTCTTGGCTCTTTGTTCACATGAAACGGAGATGCAATCCGACAACAAGCGGAGCAGAGCGGATATGCTAGGTATGGATGGATGCCATGCACTGCGCTTCCATGCAGAACGGGAGTTGAGAAGCGAATAGGCGCCCGCGCGTATCGGAACAGGAGCAGTCACTTTTGGAGTCTCACAGCCCT
This sequence comes from Fusarium redolens, assembly GCF_020744475.1. Lineage (NCBI taxonomy): Eukaryota > Fungi > Ascomycota > Sordariomycetes > Hypocreales > Nectriaceae > Fusarium > Fusarium redolens. Next base: position 4,621,785 of record NW_025763664.1, on the reverse strand, counting down.
TGCACCTCGTCCTCTGTGTTTCTTTTTGAAAATATGCGAGAGCGACAGCAGGAGGATTAAGGAAAGAGGAAGAGGTGATATTGCGTTGTGTTGCGTTGATTGAGTTGGGCAAAGTTACGTTCGAAGTGAGTTGAGTTGAGGCTAAACCAAATGGTGGCTGAAGAGATAAAAATATACTGTACCTGCACCGTAAAGTACACAAGGTATAGTAGGTAGTACCTAAGGCGGGGGCATATGGTGGCTGAGGGGCCCTTGTTACAGTGAGTGTATGGAGTTTAGGAAGAGAGAACACGGAGTAAAGAGGGGAGATGAGTAGACTGGAAGGAAGTGAAATGAGGTATCAGGTTGAAGATTGTCAGTAATGACTGTAATGTGAAAGGGAAAAATTAGCTCCGTTTATCTTAGGTTAATTACTGTGTACTTTTAACTCCCGAGTATCCCGTTGGTGATAGGCGACTGAACTGCCGCTTTGACATATGTGAAGTGTTGTGTGATATCTCCGGACCCTACGATGAAATGTCTAATCAACTAACTAATTAAGTTAAGGTTGGTAAACCCACATCCACCTCGGCATCTCAACCTAAGTGGCAGACACTCTTCAGTACCTACCTAGGTATTTGGAATTGCGACCTGTGCTCTTCAAGGTCAACTCCAGCTTATCCCCATGTTGAGGCGCTTGTCCGGCTGCTTTTCATCCGCGATCCGTCAGCCACCTGCCAGAATGAGAGAGCCTCCCCCGAAGAGGAGCAGCTCAGACGAACTGATAGGCATGGCAATATCCTTAAACTGAACGGACGAGGCCCAAGATTAGATGCTGCGTTGTGTTGCAGCCAATTCCCGGAGCACGGACGACGGCTGACTTGCCGGAGACGAACGAACCATAATGGATCTCGCCCTGTCAATCTTTTGGTCCAGAAAAATCATGTGCTACAGTCCAGACCAACACAATTAACGGCCGGCATCAATTCCTCATTCCGAGTCCGAGACCAAGTACTACTCACGGCCCGATCCGGCAGTTGGCCGACCGTACAGTATATTGAACTGAAGAACTTGTTTGACGCCTTGGACTGCTTTGCTTGACGGCGTCAACTTGCTATGCCAATATTTTTGCTTAGTGCCTTGGGTTTCTTCATGAGAAGCCTGAATGTAGCTGAATTGCATGAGGGTTTCCTACTCCTGTATCGGCACGGGAGACAGGATGATGGAATTGCGGCCCGTCTTGCAGGTCAGGTCTAAGAATAAACTTGCATTGTCACCGGCACTGAACATTGCTAGGTAGTCTAGGCTGTGAGACCTGTACGGTAAGCCAAGTCTAAGACAATCTCCTGGGTTGGGTTAGGCTGAGCCGAGAACTTATGTTACCTATCTCGGCTTGGGTGACTTGCCTGCAGCTATCGTAGTCAGGAACCGAGTGGTCTATGAATATCATCACACTCGCATGGTAGCATCAATTATTGAATGCACAGCATTGCATCGTCTCTAGCTGCAAACGATTGATGCTGGGGTGGTCCCGTTTGAGACAGCAGCTCATGGCCCAGTCGTAACGCCAGCTCTTATGTATTATTATCGCTCATCCCAACCAAGTAGAGATTTTGATCGGGCAAGTCGGGCAAAATCAGAACGATGCAGCAAACATCCATTTTTGCCTGCACCCCAGGTTCCAATCCCTAGTTTTTTCAGTTGTAAATATTTGCCGACTCTCTCATGCTTCTTTTTTCTCTTGACAATCGCGGCAACTATCAGGTCTGACCGCCTTAAACGTGTTGGGCAGGAGGGCAAACAGTTCTTCTTGTTTCGCTGGTTTTTGTGCGGAGACATCCATCCTTGGATATGAACTGATACGTTAACAGATGGTGCATGAAACAGCCCCATCAACTCAGTTCAACGGTCCACGTCCACTGTCCACATTCATCGTCCACATCCAAGACGGCCACGTCGCTGTTGTCGTCGTCGATCCCAGCTCATATGGACCAGGCGGCATTGAATATGCGGGCTTTTTGAACGAATTTTTTGGTGGATAGCACGGCGTAGGTACAGGAGCTGGAGGCGGTGAAGGTTTGGCGATACCTATTCGAGCCAAGCTCTGGTCTGGGATGATGCACAGAGCTAACGTCTTGCAGGAAGCGCAGGGACACTGCAGCATCCTGTGGCGTTTGTGGATTTTGTAAAGTCGTCCCAAGACTTCAACCCGCGGGTAGTTCCATATGTACTGCGTCTGCATGTACCGTATCAGAGGAGGACTCCAGTCGTTGGACGTGTTCGTGCAGGACTGTTCAGTGATGGGCGACCTCGACATGTCGTAGAAAATACCTCAACGCAAGGTGTCGAAGCGACTAATGAGCCTTGTAGCTGGTACAGCTATTGCCTTTCATTGTAGTTATTGTTAAGTTGCCAGAGTCTTCTCAATCTAGCCTCCCTCGGGCCTTTCCATACCCGCTCCCCCAATTGCCTTGACTAGTGCAAAGCGAAGACGGCCTGGTGATCTTTAGAAGTGTTACTTGAGTTATTAGCGGTCGTCGTGGGAACCAGATGTAAGAGAGAGTCCCACAAAACTTGCCCGATGTTAAGCAAAATGAACCTGGAAGACAAGACGCGGGGGACGGGAAGGGAACGGGACGTCAACCACAGTCTCAAGGAGCTGATAGCCTTACCTTACCCTTCTGGATGAAAGGCATGTATGTACTATGCACCTCATTGATTGACCCCATTCTCCATTCTAAAAAGGATTGTAAAAGGAACTCAGGTTGTGCTAGTGAGACATCTCGTGTGCCCCTCGAAGTAACGAGAAATGTCACACCTGTCTCAATGTGTATGCCGATATTGGCCCCCAGTGGAACAACTGAGCCCGCGTGATGTCACGAGATGGAACGACAAAACCATCGCCGTCCGATGAGCTGCGCTGTAGCACCATCTGATAGATAGTCCAGGTGGATTAGAGAGTGTCGTTAGAGTAGCACATTGCAGCGCATGAGCCAACCTCTCCTTCTACGGGACCAACCAGTCTTGTTGGGAAAGCAAGTCAGAGAACTAACTAACTGCAGTTTTCTTGTGGGAGTTTATAACCGGTAACAAGATGGGAGTCAGATCCTAGTCGCAGGAAGCATCCAATCCAATGTTGGGCACACATGTGTACTGTAATGGATGGGTTTCGGGCATTGCGACCCTTCTTTTTCAAAGTTTCTGCTTCTCTCATTAGTGGAATGCACATGTGAGATTCGGGTGGCTGGGTCGATGAGAAGCTGGCAGGTCATTGGGCTTCACTAATATGTACCTCAAGGGATCTGATCCAACCACGCGTTGTGCTGCGGCCTGACCTTGCAGACCTGCATCAGCATCAACGGACTCATCTGTGGTTGGTTGGCCTGGATCGAGTGGATCGTACGTGCATGTGCAATAACACGACAGATGATGTTTACCTGTGATGATAGTGAAGGTTGTCTTCTTGATGAGTGCGCGAGTTGACGTCCTGGACATAATAACTGAGTATGATTGAGTCGAGACTTAAAAGGGGTCTTCTTTCAAGTGGCACGGGCTCTCGAGGGAACAGTGAATGGGTGTGTAGGACTTGGGAAAGAGGGTGCAGTTTGTTATGGGGTTGCTGGTCTGGTGATTGTGATAGTGACGTGCGGTTAACAATATTGGTTGGGATGATAGGTAGTAGGTTCGTACGTAGTGGAGGAAGTAAGTGTAAGTGCTTGGGAGATTGAGATAAAAGCATCTGAGTATTTGATCTAAACGCTGTATGCTGAATAGCGAACAGATGTACCATTGTGTGAGCTGAGAAGAACTGGGATCTGTCTCTTAGCTCATTGCATCTAGATAACGAATGCTATTAAAGTTCTCATTATCCTCATATTCCTTCTAGGTCCCGCATTCTATGCATGGTGGCGGCGTGTTTATTGCGCACTCGAGTGAGTCCAGAGGGAGGTAGTAAAAGAGAAGGGCACGTCCCCCTGCTTCAAGCACTTACAGGACCTTAATTAACGTCTCTCGCTGTCACTGTTGCGTTGATTTCCCTGTCCAGTTCCCGCGTTTGCCCGCCTTTTCGCCTGGCTGCACATCAACGTTGGACGCTGAACCCTGTCGTTTGCATTGATTCTACCCATTAAACAGTGGTCTTGACAAGTACAACATCTGAGCAATTCGCCTGCTGGCGATCTGAACATCTAGAACTGGCGTCATTGGCTCTTAGCTCAACTAATTTGTCTTGGTCTGAAGCGCCCAAAAAGTATTGTATGGGACCTTTTACCGATTCGACCTTCCCTTCTTCCCTCGCTGTCCTTGCCATGCACTTTCTGCAAATCATCTCCTCGTCGTCGTGAATTCTTTCCCCTCCTCTTTCCCCATTTCCCCCTTTGACATCAAATCTTTTCTGTTTTCGAGGAGATCCAACTCGAGATTTGACCTTGCCTCGAGTGGTCGAACGTTGTCTTTTTTGTGTTGAAGCTCATTTATTTATACAGCGCGCAACGCAAGACCTCGAAAAAAGTAGTCCAGGCCAGACGACGATCCGACGACTGGGGTGGTTGGTGAAAAGTGACAGTTGGTCGCCCAGGGTTTGTTTTGTCAATTACCCCGGGAGTTACTCTCATCACGCTCCTTCGACTTGACAACGCCGCAGTTTTGTTTCTTCCAACGATTCGACACTTTTCCCCCCTTCACTAGCGCGTCATCATCTAAACATTACCCTCGACCCTGACAATACCTCCGGCTTTTTAACGACGTCGCTTTCGACAGCCTCGAACAGGGCCAGACCCTGCAACTCTGCTGTTTGATATTGCAGTCGATTACGACTTACACGAAAACTCCCACGAAACTACGAATACGCTCGGTAACGAACTACACATCCCACACTGTCCTTTGTTCCGGCGCCCTGGCTCAGTTGTCGCTACCTCGTCGCCTTCCATCCTTCTTCATATTTATAGCTTCCATGTGTGTGACGTCGCTCAGTCTTCGCACGAGCTCCATTCTTCACAATGGCCGCGGTCGATGTTCTGGCGTTCACAGACAGTTGGACAAGAAACGCACATGGCCTGCCGGTCTTCCAGTGTTTGTCAAGTGCGCCGGTTGATCGCTCTTTGCATCACCGACTGAGTCTCATTGCCCGTGCCTGGGTTGTTCACAGGTTACATGAAAATGTATGTTTGTTCCATTTTCTGCTCAGCTTGCGTAGTTGCAATTTATATATTGTCGCTTTTTTGCTTGATTCATGTTTCCCAGCAAAAGCTTAACAGACTTTAAATGGGTGGCGCTCAACGGCCAACCCCTCGATCAGCGGCCCGAACTCCTGAGGGGAACCCACCGCCACCCATTCCTGTCTTGTCATGCGATCCAGTTCCGGAATTGGAACATGTTTGAAAGTCTGTCTTATCTAACGCCATTCAATTTGTCTAGGTCTCTTCTTCACCATCACATCGCAAAGTGGCCGAGAGGCCGCTAATCATACCAGATCATTCTCCACGATGGTATTGTCGTCTCCCTCGATCTTGCGACTCTTCTGATCCTACCGACACCACAATGCCCCTGAATGGGACCAGCCGTTATGCCCATATGCGAACCCCAGCATGGCTCAATCCATCCCCTCAACCATCATCAGATGCTCAGAAAGAACGCCGCCGACCGAATGATGCGCTTCTTAACGATCCTAATTCCGACATCCTCATCGACTTCAACTCGAACCAAGGTTTCTACGAAGCGGCAAAGAAGAAGAAAGCAAAAGCACCTTCTGCTCCTCCACCACCGCCTCCGCCGCCTGCGGCTCCACCAGCAGACGATGGTCAAAAGGATGATAATACTGGAGGCGATGGAGGAGCTAGCGGAGGAGACGCTGCAGGCGGCGCTGGCGATGGAAATGGTGGTGGCAACAGCAACTCGCCCCCGAAACCTCCCACAACTTTCGAGAATATCAATCTTGGAGATAATAAACTAGATCTTGGTTTAAGCCCACCGGAAAACAAGGGCATTTCTAGTTCATGGGGTGCGAAATTGGGGTTTGGTGGTGGAGGATGGGGATGGGGCGGAGGAGGGAAAAGTGAAACGGCATCAACACCAGCACCAGCACCAGCACCAGCACCGCCGCCGCCACCACCCCAAGAAACAAAAGCCGAAGAGAACCCATGGGACAAACCTAAAGATAAAATAGGAGGAATAGAAGAAGATGACGATAGTTGGGGCTTCGGTACCAAGAAGGAGAAGAAACAAGGATCCACGCTCTGGGGCGCCGAACCTGACGAGGAACCAAAGGACGGAGACGATCCTTGGGGTTGGAGTGGTCAAAAAAAGAAGGGCAAAGCTGGTGGCATCCTAGAAGAACTTGCCCTCGATTCCGAGCCTGCACCCCCCAACGGAAAGAAAGATATTTGGGATACTTGGGGAATATCCAAAAAGGACCGGGCGAAGAAGAAGGGAATCATGGAGGAAGTTGCATTGGCAGCTGCACCTGATCCCCCTTCAATGGAAGATCAGTGGGGTGGCTGGTCTGGGAAAAAGGAACACACACAGAGCTCACTTTGGGGAGCTCAAGATTCAATACCCGCACCTGCCCCTGATCCCCCTTCGTTTGAAGACAAGGATGGTGACGACTTTTGGAGTACCTTCGGCACTGGAAAGGCAAAACCCCCGCCAGAGGAGACGAGTGGATGGGGATCATGGGGTGTAGGAAAGAAAGGTGAGGATGAAACAAGTGAGTCAAATTTCTTTAAAGCTCATCAAATCCCAGAGCCGCCTAAGACAAAAGACGACGGTTGGGATCTATGGGGAACAGGTAAGAAAAAGAAGAAAGCTGGCGACTTGATTCAAATAGAGGATGATATCCCTCCTCCCGCCCCCGATCCCGTCGAGGCTGTTGGCACCGACGACTTCCTCGATTCTTGGGGTTTTGGCAAGAAGCCCAAGAAGCCGGCCGCTGACCCGTTCGATTTCAAAACTTCCGGCGCCGATGATCCTAACGATGCTTTTTGGGGCTCAATAGACAACAAGAAGCCTGATGCACATGATTTTCTTATCGATGCTACTGGTGAGCTAAATCATGACGTTATTGGGGAAGGGTTGAGAAGCAAGGCTCAGATGATAAAAATATCAACTGTGGTTGCACTTCATCCCCCATGGCGAAGAAGTTGAATAACATGGAAATACGCCTTGTCTGACCGCCCTCCCCCAATATCAAACCCCCACACTTGTAGAACTCGCTGAACGGATGGATTTAATAGGAGACCCAGAGCAAGCCGCCAGAGAAGCTGAAGAGCAAGCCGCTCGCGAAGCCGAGGAAGCCGAGGCCGCTCGAGAAGATGAAGAGATTGCCAGTCTCTTGGACAAGAAAGCGAAAAGAGGAGGACGGCTCCTTAAGTCAGATCGAGAACGTCTTGCTCTTCTTGAAGGCAATGCCACCAGGAGAGCTGAAGCTCGAGCTACTCGCGAGGCCGAGGCGGCAGCTGCCGCTGAGGCTGCACAGGCCGCCGCTGATGCTCAAGCAGCAGCCGACGCCGAAGCTGCCGCTTTACAGGCCGCTGAAGACGCTGAAGCAGCAAAGGAGAACGAGGAAATTGCGACACTATTGGCGAAAAAGCAGAAACGCGGTGGAAAGTTGCTGAAAAAAGATCAAGAGCGCCTTACTCTGCTTGAAGGGAATGTCTCAAGAAGAGCCGAAGCTCAAGCCGCCCGGGAAGCTGAAGCCACGGCCGCTGCTCCAGTTGTTCCAGAGGCTTCTACTGATGAACCTCTCTCTCAAGAGACAGAACAGGATGGCCTTGCCACGCAAGCAGTTGCAGAAGCTGACACTGCACTCGCCACCGAAATCGCGCAGGAAGCGGCGGAAATAGAGAGCCTGAAATCGAAGAAGGTGAAGAAGGGAAAGCTTCTTAAGAAAGAGCAAGAACGACTGAATTTCCTGATCGACAATGTGGCGAAACGAGCCGAGGAACAAGCAGCTAAAGAAGCAGAAGAACATGCAGCGAAAGAAGCGGCTGATGCCCAGGCAGCAGCAGCAGCGGAAGCCGAAGCCGCTGCCCAAGCTGCTGCAGATGTCGAGGCTGCAGCTCAAGCCGCTGTAGATGCTGAAGCTGAAGTAGCTGCCAAGGAAGAGGAGGAAATGGCAGTGCTGAAAGCTAAGAAAGCCAAAAAGGTCAAGCTAACTAAGAATGAAACGACTCGATTGATGACCTTAGTTGGCAACTCAGTAAAGCGAGCTCAAGCAAAATCTGCTAAAGAGGCCGAGGAAGCAGCCGCGGCGCAGGCTGCTAAGGAAGCTGAGGAGACTGCAGCTCGTGAAGCAGATGCGATGGCAGCTCGTGAAGCTGAAGCGACCGCAGCTCGTGAAGCGGAGGCTGCAATTGCTGCCGAAGAAGAGAAAGAACTTGCAGATCTCACCGCTAAGAAGATCAAGCGAGGCGGTAATCTTATTAAGAAAAAAGACGTGGAGCGTTTTAATGTCCTTACTCAAAGGGCTGCCGAACGAGCCGAACGAGCAGCCAAGCAAGCTGAAGAAGCTGCTGTTGTTGAAGCTGAAGGAGAACCTGCAGAAGCCGCCCTGGGAAACGCAGAAGTGGTGATCGAAGCACAACCCGAGCCAGAGCCTGAGCAACCGCTTGTAGATATAGACGCTGCGTCTGCTGACCCCGAATCTGTCACAGCTCCTGACGCAGCTATTATCGCAGAGGAAGAAGCAGAGTTAGCCAGTCTAGACGCAAAGAAGACAAGGAAAGGCAAGCTTGGCAAAAAGGATACAGAGCGGTATAATATCCTTACAGAAAATGCTGCGCAACGACTAGCTGCTAAGGAAGCAGAAGAAGCTGCTGGTGCTGCCGAGGCTGAGGCTGCAAAGGAAGCCGAAGAAGCTGCAGCAACTGCAGCAGCCGCAGCCGCAGCCGCAGCCGAAGCAGAAGCCATAACAGCAAGCGAAGCTGAAGCTATCCTGATTGCTGATGAAGAGGCAGAGCTTGCTACTCTTGCTACTAAGAAGGCCAAAAGAGGGAAGCTTGTTAAAAGGGACGCCGACCGTTTTAATATTCTGACAGAAAATGCTGCGCAACGACAAGCCGCCAAGGAAGCAGAAGAAGTAGCTGCAGCAGCTGCGTCAGCTGAGGCTGAGGAGCAGGCTGCAAAGGAAGCAGAAGCAGCTGCCGCAGCAGAATCTGCTGCCGCCATAGAAGCAGCCGAAGCAGAGGCGGTGGCAGCTCGTGAAGCAGAGGCCGCAGCTATTGCCGAGGAAGAAGCCGAGCTGGCTGTATTGGCTACTAAGAAAGCTAAGAAGGGTAAGCTTGCAAAGAAAGATGCTGATCGATTTGCTGTTTTATCAGAAAATGCAGAAAGGCGAGCTCAAGAAGCAATCCAGATACTCGAGCAACCTGAAGATCATATACTCGAGCAACCTGAAGATCATATACTCGAACCCGAGACAGAAGTTAACGAACCTCCTCCCGAACCAGTCACAGATGAGGTCTCTGCTGAAGCCGATGACCCTGATGCTATTGCAGCTGCTGAAGCAGTAGCCGCTGCTATTGCCGATGAGGAATCTGAACTTGCTGCTTTGGTTGCCAAGAAGGAGAGAAAGGGCAAGCTTGGGAAGAAAGATACCGATCGCTTTAACCTCCTTATTGCCAATAGCACAGCACGGGCAGAGAAAGCGGCTCAAGAAGAGGCAGCTGCTCAAGCCACTGTTGAGGCTGAAGTAGCCGCGCAAGCTGAAGCTGAGCAGGCAGCCGCAGCCGAAGCTGCTGCCCTCGAAGAGGCTGCGGCTAGAGAGGCTGCAGAAGCAGAAGCTACACTTATTGCCGAAGAGGAGGATGAGTTAGCTGGTCTGACTGCCAAGAAGAATAGGAAGGGCAAACTTGGGAAAAAGGATAGTGACCGGTTTGCCTACCTGACAGAGAATGCAGCTCAACGAGCTGAGAAAGCTACTGCGCCAGAAGTCATGGAAGAGGCTGTTCTACAAGTCGAAGACCCTGATGAAAATCCTGCTGATGCTGATGCTGATGCTGATGCTGATGCTGAAGCAGCTGAGGCCGCTGCTATTGAGGCTGAAGCAGCTGCTATTGCTGCTACTATTGCTGCCGAAGAGGAAGAAGAGCTTGCTGCCTTGATTGCTAAGAAGGACAAAAAGGGCAAACTGGGTAAAAAGGATAGTGATCGATTTGCCTTCCTTACTGAAATCGCCACCCAAAGAGCCGAAAAGGCTGCACATGAAGAAGCCGCCGAGGAAGACCAAGAAGCAGCTGCCGCCGAGTCTGATGTCAATGATCACCCAGCCGATATCGAGGAGCCACTATTCGAAAATGCCCTAGAGCCACCAGTTGTTGAAGAGGAGACCCCCCCTGAAGATGATGATGCTGATGCAGCAGAGGCTATGGCCCTACTTGCCGCTGAGGAACAAGAGATGGCAGACTTAGAGGCGAAGAAGGCAAGGAAAGGCAAGCTGGGCAAGAGGGATATGGAACGATATACCCTCCTTACTGAAAATGCTGCTAAGAGAGCTGAAGAGCAAGCAACCAAAGAAGCCGAGCTTGCTGCTGCTGCCGAGCTTGCTGCCATTGAGTCTGCCGAAGCTGAGGCCGCTGAAGCTGAGGCCGCTGCTGCTGCTGAGGAGGCGGCAAGAGATGCCGCTGAAATTGAGGCTGCGGCAGCAATTGCCCAAGAGGAAGAAGAGCTCGTTGCCCTAGAAGCAAAAAAGCAGAGAAAAGGAAAGCTGGGACGCAAAGATACAGATCGGTTTAACTATCTCCTCTGCAACAAGGTTGCAAGGGAAGCCCAGGCTGCTGAGGAACAAGCTGCAAAAGAAGCCGAAGAGCAAGCAGCTGCTGAAGCTGAAGAAGCAGCAGCTGCTGAAGCTGCCGCCGCTGCCGAGGCTGAAGAGATAGCTAAAAGAGAGGCTGCTGAAGCCGAAGCTGCAGCTGTTGCTGACGCCGAGGACGAAGAAATGGCCACTTTAGCAGCCAAGAAGACCAAGAAGGGTAAACTAGGACGCAAGGATACAGAGCGTTTTGAGCAGTTGACTTTGAATGCCGTCAGACGAGCCGAGGAACAAGCGGCCCGTGAGGCTGAGGCTGCTGCTGAGGAAGCCCCGGCCGTAGAAGAGCTACTTGGCGAAGAAGACCCTGAGGAACCAGCACCGGAACCCGAAGAGACTGTCGAAGAAGCCCCTGAGGACCCGGTCCCCGATATTGACGACGACGCCGCCGCCGAGGCCGCCGCCATTGCCGCAGAAGAAGAGGCAGAGCTCGCTTCACTTGAAGCTAAGAAGGCACGGAAGGGAAGACTTGGAAATAAGGATACCCAAAGGTTTACATTTTTAACCGAAAATATTTCAAGACGCGCTGAAGAGCAGGCAGCAAAGGACGCCGCTGCTGCTGTTCAAGCTCTGGCCCAGGCTATCCCAGAAGATGTTGCTGAAGAAGAGGATATCACTGGTCAAGAAGATGCTGAAGCTGCCGCTATCAAAGCTGAAGCTGCCGCTATCGAAGCTGAAGCTGCTGCTATTGCTGCTACTATTGCTGCTGAAGAAGAGGAGGAGCTTGCTGCCCTTGCTGCTAAAAAAGCGCGAAAGGGCAAACTTGGCAGAAAGGATACAGATCGCTTTGATATTCTAACACAAAATGCAGCTAGACGCGCGGAAGAACAAACCATTAAGGAAGCCGAACATGAAGGTCAGGTAGAGGAATTAATACCTGAAGAGGTTGAGGACATGGCTGAAGCGGAGCCCGAAGAGAACCCTAATGCAGAAGAAGTAGCTGCCCAAGAAGCAGCCGAAGCCGAAGCCGAAGCCGAAGCCCGAGCTATTGCTGCAGAGGAAGAGGCAGAACTTGCAGCGCTAAACAAGAAAAAAGCAAAGAAGGGGAGACTCGGTCGCTCCGACACTGAGCGGTTTAATATCCTTATCGATAATGCTGCAAAGCGTGCCGAAGCTCAGGCAGCCAAGGAAGCAGAAGAGGCTTTAGGAGACGCACCCCAAGCTGAGGAGGAGGAAGATGATGAATTTGTCGATGCTGAAGATGGCGAGGAGGACGAGTTAGCTGAGGAGCTAGAACCTGTAGCCGATGAACTTGCTGAGCCTGAGCCTGAGCTTGAGGAAGATGAAAGAGCTACAGCTGAAACCACGATAGCTGAGACAGCAGCGCAAGCTGCCATCATCGCAGAAGAAGAGGCTGAGTTGGCTGCATTGACGAAGAAGAGGCTCAAGAAAGGAAAACTGGGCCGCAAAGATACAGAAAGATTTCAAGCCCTGTCAGAAAATTCTACCAAACGCGCTGAAGAAGCGGCAGCCCGAGATACAGATGACGCAGCTGCAGAAGTCGAAGCAGAGCTTGGTGAACCCGGACCCGAGCCTGAATATGATGGCTTGAAGGAGGCTGAAGCAGCGATAATCGCCGAGGAAGAGGCAGAACTGGCAGCCTTGATGAAAAAGAAAGCAAAGAAGGGGAAACTTGGTCGGAAGGATACCGAGAGACTCATCGCATTGTCGGAAAATGCTACCCGTCGCGAAGAGGAGCGAGCTGCTGCTGAGGCCGAGACCGAAGCCGTTCAGGAGGAGCCCGAAATTGAAGGCGTGGAAGAGACTGAAGGAGAACACGGTGAAGAAGAAGGCGAAGAGCAGGAGCGGGAGCCTACTGAAGGACAAGACGAAGGAGCTGCAGCTCGAGAAGCTGAAGAGGCGGCTATTGCGAGGGAAGAGGAAGACGAGCTCGAGGCCCTTAAAGCCAAGAAAGCAAGAAAGGGCAGATTAGGCAGAAAGGATACTGAACGCTTCGCCACCTTGGAGGAGAATGCAGCAAGGCGTGCAGAAGAACGTGCTGCCGCTGAGGCTACTAAAGCCAACTCACCTGAGGAGGAAGATGGTGAAGAGGAGGAAGAGGAGGAAGAGGAGGAAGAGGAGGAAGAGGAGGAAGAGGAGGAAGAGGAGGAAGAGGAGGAAGAGGAGGAAGAGGAGGAAGAGGAGGAAGAGGAGGAAGAGGAGGAAGAGGAGGAGGGGCCTGAGGCAGACGATGAAGATCAAGCTGCCGAAGAAGAGTTGGCAGTTCAAGAAGCAGAAGAGGCCGCAGCTCGGGAAGCAGAAGAGGCAGCTATCGCTGAAGAGGAGTATGAGCTCGAGGCCCTTCAAGCTAAGAAGTCAAGAAAGGGCAGACTAGGCAGAAAAGACACAGAGCGGCTTCAAGTCCTAGAAGGAAATGTAGCGAAACGCGCCGAAGAACGCGCTGCTAAAGAGGCGGCAGCCGGCGATGAAAATCTAGAAGCCGATGATGCTGAGGAGGAGGAGGTCGAGGAGGACGACGATATTGATATTGGCGAAGAGGACAAGGGGGAAGATGATGCTAACGCTGAGGAGGCAGCAGCGGCAGCAGCTCGAGAAGCCGAAGAGGTAGCAGCTCGAGAGGCGGAAGAAGCCGCAGCTCGTGAGGTGGCCGCGAAAGAACTGGAGGAGCTTGATTCCCTTCAGTTCAAGAAAGCAAGAAAAGGCAGGCTGGGCAGAAAGGATACCGAACGACTCAGAGTCCTAGAGGATAACGCTGCCCAGCGTGCTAGAGAGCTTGCGGCCAAAGAAGACGCTGCCGCCGCAGCAGCAGCAGCAGAAGTTGAGGAGGAGGATGTGGTTGAATTCAGCAATCCCCTTGAAGAAGAAAAGTCGGAGGTTGAAGTTGAGGAGGAGGAGGACGATGATGAGGAAAAAGCAGCCGACGCTGAAGACACTGCGGATAAAGAACCGAGTGAAGTCGAAAATGAAGCTGCTGTCGACGAGGACGAAGACGACGGGGACGAAGAAGAAGAACCCGAAGTACCGCCAAAGGACGAAGGACCTGAAGCTCCCGAAGCCCCTGCTGATGATGAAATCGTCGAGGTCATCGATTTGTCGCCAAAGAAAGAAAGGAAGAGTAGGAAGAGCAAATCCCGTCGCGATGCTCCTCCTCCTCCTCCAGTTCCAGATCCTCCACTGACGCCACCACCTGAGCCGAAGCAGTCTCGAAGGCCCAAAATTCACCGCGAAGGAACCTCGTTTGGTCGGTGGGGCGCGACACCACATGAAGAGAGGGACGAGTTACCTCAAGAGAAGTCGAGCAGACACAGACGGCGGGAGGAAAAGACATCGTCTAAGGGTTCCTCGTCCGACAAAGTCGAGAAAACTCCATCACGATCTCGTGGCACTGGCTTGTTCAGTAAACCACCACTCACTCGTTCCGCTACCACGCGCGAGAAGAAAGACGACATCAGCAGCAAACGTCGCCACTCTACGAATGCTCGTGGACTTGTGTCGCCTCCTCCTGAAGATATGCTCATGGGCGAGGATGAAACAAGCAATCGCCGCAAGTCGCGTAAGCCTCGATCACGCGAAGACGAAGATGCAATGATGTCTGGCGCTGCTCCTGTGCCTGATAGATATGAACGACGCCGCTCACACAAGCCACGATCGCATGAGGACGATGATTTGGTCATGGTAGATCCTGACCTTGCGACTGATAGACGCGAGCGCCGCCGGTCCCACAAACCACGATCTCGCGAAGAGGAAGAAGTTGCCATGGGCGATACCGAACGTCGTCGGCGAGCTAGGAGATCGAGAGACGAAGAGCCCGTGATGGTGGAGCCCGACGTTCCTTTTGACGCACCTCCACGAAGTTCCAAGAAGTCCTCAGGCTTCGCTGGCCTCTTCAGTGGCTTACGAACGCCCAAGACTGAACGACCTGACCCTCTGCGACGTCGCAGTACCTATGCGACAACTGACGATGAAGCCTTACGCAGTGCCAAAATGGATGGTGATGCAGTATTAGTAGATGCTGACCGCGAAGCAAGACGAGCTGCACGTAGGGCCAAGAGGGCCGTTGAAGGCGGCCCTGACCCCGAGGAAGCAGCGCGTCGAGCTCGAGATGAGGTGCGCCGTGAAAGACGTCGACGGCGCGAGGAAGAAGCCGATCCTCAAAGACAAGATAAAGAGGCCCGCCGTGCTGAACGCAGACGACAGCGCGAGGAAGATGCAAGACGAGCCCAGGAGGAGCGACAAGCGCAGGAAGAACAACAACGACTGCAAGAGGAAAAGGAGGCCCAAAGAGCTGAACGTAGGCGCTTGCGTAGAGAACAGGAAGCAGCTGCTGCCGCAGAACAAGCAGAAGATGAAGAGGCTCGTCGGGCTGCCAAACGTGAACGCCGCCGCCGCGACACAAAGAGAGCTGCTCGAGGTGCGGAAGAAGAGGAAGGTCATCAGCGACGAAGTCAGCAATCCGCAGACGAATACAATCAGCGGAGATCCCATCGTCGCGAAGAGAGACCGCAGGCACCAGCTTGGCCTCATTCTGGGACTTCGTCATGGGTTAAGGAACACTCTGACGCACCCCCTCCTCCTGACCCCGCTGATGCGGGTGATGCAAATGGTGGACAGACCGAGGATGAGATGGCAAGACGTGAAGCTCGTCGAGCTCATCGATCGAAATACGGAGAAGAGACGACAGAAGAGGCCGAAGATCGGCGAAGGCGACGAGCAAGGCGAGATGATCGTGAGCGCGGTGGTCGGGATAGAGAACGTCACCGAGATAGGCGTTCGGAAGGTAGTGATGAGCGACACCACAGCCGTCGAGCGTCAACCTTTATGGACGCAACAGCAACACCTCGTACAAGTTGGTGGAAGAAGATCGCTGGGTGAGCGGTGATCTGATGATGGATGAACGAACCGACGAACAAACGAACGAACGATGCATGAGTCTATTTCAAGCGAGCGTGTTTATGAATGTTATTTGAATGTGTGTCACTACTTCATGCGTTTCGTTGTGGTGGTCTTGTTTTCGGTAACCACGTTCTATGCCAACATGACACCAACATGGACATGGTCGGTGTTTAGGTTTGGCATGACATTATCAACGCATGGCATGTCTGGGATGGGTGCTTTGAGGATATTCTAGCATTGGATATTGGATATTGATTATTATGGTATTTGAAGTCTGGATATACGTATGTATTAGGACTGTATATGCTGGATATAGCAAATTGTTGTACTACATGTATACCCAAGAAACAAGGCAAGACGTCGACAAAATATGTGATTTTTTGTTTAGAATGTACTCATTATCGAAGTTGAATGTTTCTATGTGTGACCACCTATCTAAATTATTCAGTGCTCTTTGTGTCGATTCTACCAAGTCACATAGCTGTCACTACTCTGAGGTAAAGGGCACATTTTCCATTCTACTGTCAAATTTTAGCATATCTCTGGCTGGACTGACACCGCAATGTTAGTATGAAAGTATACATGTTGGAGTAATTCAATCCATTGCATAATTAAAGCGAATTCCTTAGATACTTTGTTCACACAATGATACAGGTAATCCCAACATAGCCTGCCCCTTGTCCTAATCATCCTAGAGCATCCTCCCTCCCTGGTCTGGAGCTCTATGTCTCACTCCACTTACCACCCACTAACATTAGTACATGCCACTCCCAAGTTGCGCTGACGACACCTCAACCTCGAAACCAACGTTTCCCTGCAAACCACCACCACCAAACTACGACTAAACCTACATTGCATCTGCAGTACAAACTGTTCAACTTAGCGCCACTTCCAGGCGCTACGTTTACTTCTTCTGCAGCACATCGATGAGGTGACCACCAGCGACTACGTCAATCAGTTGACGACCGACAACGACGAGCTGTAACCCAGCACCTCGGACGCTCTCGTCACTAGACCATGACTGCGCCGGGTAAAGGGTCGCGATGGGGAGCGTTCCTCTCGTCGGCCTTTGAAGGCGTCGAGAATCGTCTCGACAACTTACTTGACGAAGACCAACAGGCGGCACAAGGATATGAGCAGCAGCAGGGAATGAAGGCCGCGCCCGCGCCATCACCAAGCCCTAAACCTACTGCATCTGGTAAGCCGCTCTCTACTCATAAGCTGTGTTCCGGTGAAGGCAGAACTGTCGCATGCTAACTCGTTCTTCGCTATAGCTGCCGCTCCGAAGCCGAATCGTGCCAATGATCGTCTACAAGCCAGGTTGGCCAAGGCTATGGCCTCACGAACCTCACAATCATCGCCTCGCAGCTCCATCGATACTTCTCGCAGTTCAGTTGACAAGGAGCGCCCTGCCAGCACTGAACCTGTTGTGACGAGACAAAGCATCGAGGTATCGGAACCCAAACTAACTGAACCCGACATCCAAGTCGACAAGTCAACCTCCTCTGACAGCCCAGCTTCCGCCCCGACAGTAGAACAACCAGCGACATCCGAGGAAAGCGACAGTAGGGAGATCACTGAACAAAACTTCAAGCATGATTTCCCCACCCCGATTATCGTTGAGCCACCTTCTCAGGCCGAACCTCACAGTGCTCCGGAACAAGAAGTCACGGACAAATCCGAGGTCCAACTAATATCTAACAGCCCAATACCGGATACTAGGCATCCTGTAGAGGCACCACAGATCGTAGATGCTCCAGTCGAAGAGCCACAGAAAGACCAGGACGCCACCCAAGCTCCCACGCCTCGTTCAGAAGAGATTCATGAGTACATTGAGCAAATCGACTCACTACAGGCCAAACTGCAGTTTCTATCTAAAAATGCCGCTGATGCAGCTAGGCAGGCTGCAAGTTCTGCTGAAGCGGGTAGTGTAGAGCGGAAATTGGCCGAAAAGGATGAGAAGATCGCTCTGCTGATGGAGGAAGGACAAAAGCTTTCAACTTCAGAGCAAAAGTTCCGAACAACTGTTCGCAAGCTACGCGCCCAGATTGTAGACAATGAGAAACAGGCCAACGAACTCAAAAAGGGCAAAGAAAAAGCTCTGGCCGAGGCGGAGTCCCTACGTAGTCGAATCAACAGCAAGGAAGAGCAAGACAAGAGAAACGAGGAAGTGCGAAAAGCGAGCGTTGCCCTGAAGAAGGAAATCGATGCCCTGAAGAAAGACAAAGCAGTCAAGGAGGAGGCCTATCGACGTCTGGAGCAAGAATCTAAAGCCAAGGCTGAGCAAGCACAAGCCGCCCACACTGAGGCTTTGAAAAAGGCGCTGGATGTTGAGAAGAAGAAACAGCAGGAACTTGACCATACTATCGCGTCACTGCAGTCAGAAAAAGAGGCATTGGTTGAGAAATTGCGCCTGACCGAGGTTGAGTGGCAAGAGAAGCTAGACCGAGCATTAGAACGTGGTCGGAATACTGAAGAAGAGTTAAAACTAGAGCTGAGAGCGGCAGAGGGCAAACTCGAGGCAATGAGAGTGGCGGCCGAGGAGGCTTCTGCAGGATCAGGTGGTGACATCAAGTTGATACGACATATTGAAACCCTCCAATCGCAGTATGCATCAGCCAGCGAGAACTGGCAAGGTATAGAAACCTCACTCCTGACAAAGGCTGCCAGCCTTGAAAAGGAGAGGGACGAAGCACAACGGCGAGAGTCAGAAATGCGGAAGAAGGCTCGTGACGCGGTAAACCACACATTCTCGACAGCAAAAAGGGGGAACCATGGCTGACACCTTCACAGGCAACTCGGTACAAGCGTCTCGAAGATGAGCTTCAAGACGTCAGTCCAGCTCTCACAATCGCTCGGCAGGAGCTCGAGACATGTCGTGAAGAGCTTGCTGCCCTCAGAATCCAACACAAGAGCGCGGAGACGGCGCTTGAACAGGCACGAAACGAGCTCGAGAAGCAACAGCGAGCGGCGAGTAGGGAGGTGTCCGCTGAAGCCGAACGAAGGCAATGGGCAGACGACGTTGCTACAAGCACGCCCAAGTCTCAGAGCAGACCCGATTCCCCATTACTCTCTGTTGCCCGGACCTTTAGCTCGGACTTCATCGGGCTTCCTGTACCAGCAAGACAGCCTCGCCGAGTTCCCACACCGGGAAGCCAAACCGACAGCGCCGGCGATGGCTTCTTCTTTGGCCGAAGAATGTCCAGTCAACCTCCTCGCCCTAGTGCTTTGTCCACCGCCGGGCATGCGATACCTCCTCCACCCCCTTTCTCGCCTTTTGAGCCACCTACTGAGTCACCGCGCGCTGCATCACCGCCACCAGATCGTGACGATGGTCTAGATGACGGCGACCCTTCATCTCCCCGCAACGTTGCGCAAGACATGATTTCGGTATCGACAGTTGGGGCTGGTCCTTCCGTTCAACTCGTTGAGAGAATGAGCGCGGCAATTCGTCGACTGGAAGCCGAGAAGGTGGCTGCCAAAGAAGAAATGGCTCGCGTATGCAGCCAGCGAGATGAAGCACGATCTGATATCGTGAACCTGATGACAGAGCTGGAAACACAAAAGAGCGCTTCAGCACGAGTAACAGAGCTAGAAGCAGAAGTGGAGAACATCAACTCGCGATACCAGACAACATTAGAGATGCTGGGCGAGAAGAGCGAGCTCGTTGAGGAGCTCAAAGCTGACGTTCAGGACGTCAAGGACATGTATCGCGAGTTGGTAGAACGGACCGTGATGAAGTAAGAAAAGAGAAGAACTTGTTTCTATTTCAGTTCGTCATCTTCTGCCTTGTTCTCTTTGCTTTCTCTTGTTCGCATCTTAGACTTGGGCAAGGTCATGATGTCTTGCACTTCTTTTTCTTTCTTCTAGCATGTATTCCTAGCTACCCCGACAACTCGATACCCTCACGCTCCGCACCTTGTAAAACATATCGGCGTACCTGTTGACAAAGAGACAGAGTTAGATGGGGGTTTATAGAGTGGTGCGACAAGAAGAGAGCCAAGAATTCCATTTTCATAGTATTCTAGAGATATACATACTTCCTTATCTGGTGCCAGATCAAGTGCTAGCTCACCCGCGCTGTTCTTGAGTGTGAAATCGGCGCCTTCTTTGAGGAGGGTAACAGCAGTGTCTCCTAGAGAGCAGGGGTTAGTGGCTTTTTGATGTCGGTGGCAAAGAGAGTCTTTTTACCATGCCCCTCTGCAATTGCATGATGAAGGGGAGTGTAACCCTCATTATCAGCAGGGTTTAGTGGACTTCTGTTTTTGAGAAGGAGAGTCACCATAGGCACAGAACCGACAGCGGCGGCGCGATGTATGGGATACTGGCCCCTACGATCGCGTACTCGGGTCGACGCGCCGTTGTCGATAAGAACACGGGCGATGTCGAGGTTCCTCTTGGAGGCGACAAAGTGAAGGGCAGTCTATATGTTGAGCTTAGATGGTTCTCCATTTAGAGGTAGCAACCGAAGCATTACCTGTCCAGCAGAGTCTTCGAGGTCCGATTAGTATATGTAGAGTAATAGACAGGGAGCAAGACTTACTCTTGAGGTTCACGTCCGCGTCTTTAGACATGATAAGTTTGACGACAGCTTCACCCTCTGGAACACTGGCTGAGATCATCAAAGGAGACCACCCACTTTCATCCTAGAATGCGTTGGTTATGATCCTGACGGCGAAGGAAGACTTGAATGAGAAGCCGCTGCTCACCTGGACATCAGCATCGAAACTGCGTTGGTTGGCTAACAACTGAACGATGTCCCAGTTGTTGGAAGAAGCTGCCCAGTGTATGGGATACCGACCATCATTATCCTTTCGTTGCGATAATTTTGGGTCTGACTGTTCAAGAGATAAATGTCTGATTTATATAATTATGAAGCTGAATGCTGACCTTGAGGAGCCCTTCAGCAACAGTTACTGTATTTGTCTATTAGTGATGATCCCAGTCATGCAGTTGCATAATTCAATAGGCATACCTCGCCCCTCGCGAGCAGCGGTATGAAGAGGGAACTTGTCATCGTTATCCATATTGACGACGAAAGTAATTCAAGCGGACAAGAAAAGGTAAAAGTTATTAATAAACTCCTGTCTAGATGGAGATACCAAACAGTTGCTGCTGATTAGTGTGACGGCCGGCTGTAGGTAGCTGATCTTACGTAGGTCCCTGTCAGAGCAGAAGAGAGCTAGCTTAGTACTAAAATCAGTAGGCATTCAGGGACTGAGTGGACTGCAAGGCACCTGAACCTCGTAGCCACATACATGTGGCGCTATGGCGTAAGAAAATCTAGCGCCACACACGGCTGCCAGCCTTCACACGCTTCCGTCGCAACTTTTAAGATATCCCAGATTATTATTATCAACTTCCCCAGCGATCATCCAGATCCTTTTGAGTCGCAAACACAACCGCACATACACCATGGAAACACCAGAAGTACCTCAAGATGCCCCTCAACTCAGTGCTCTCGCCGCGCAGAATGCGAACGTCTCGAGAACAGTCTACGCCCATGCATCCGAGCGATCGGCCACAAAGCGCCAGAAGCTAGACGACGCGTCCGAGGACCCCATCATCAAGAGACGGTTCCGTAACGAATATTCAGATGTAGAAACTCTACCGCCATCAATCACTGCGAAGCTTCCAACGAAACAGCCTGGAAAGAAGGCTTCTAAGGCTGGTGTGCCTGCTCGCCCAGCCATGAAGCTCCTTGAGGGCGCGCCTGGTTCAGGAAAGGCCTCTACTTCTGCGGCCAGGGACGAAAGTACACCACAGAACATGAGTCTTACGACAAGAGGAGTGCAAGGCCTTCAGCAGCAGAAGCCAGAATGGCACGCGCCTTGGAAGTTAATGAGGGTCATCTCTGGTCATCTCGGTTGGGTGCGCAGTCTGGCTGTTGAACCTGGCAACAAATGGTTTGCGAGCGGTGCAGGAGATCGAACTATCAAGATTTGGGACTTGGCGACGGGCTCGCTGAGATTGACTCTGACTGGACATATCAGCACTGTGCGCGGCCTTGCAGTGTCCCCTCGTCATCCTTATCTCTTCTCTTGTGGCGAAGATAAGATGGTCAAGTGCTGGGATCTCGAGACGAACAAAGTCATCCGTCACTACCACGGACATCTAAGTGGCGTCTATACTCTTGCCCTGCACCCTACCCTCGATGTTCTGGTCACTGGTGGTCGAGATGGTGTCGCCCGTGTCTGGGATATGCGAACCAGAAGCAACATTCACGTCCTCTCAGGTCACACACAGACGGTTTCCGATCTCGTTTGTCAAGAGGCTGACCCTCAAGTTATCACCGGATCTTTGGACTCGACAGTGCGACTCTGGGATCTCGCAGCGGGCAAGACCATGGGTGTACTAACCCATCACAAGAAGGGTGTTCGTGCCTTAGCAACACATCCATCAGAGTTCACGTTTGCTAGTGGTAGCACAGGAAGTGTCAAACAATGGAAGTGCCCTGAAGGCGCCTTCATGCAGAACTTCGAGGGCCACAATGCGATTATTAACACGATGAGTGTTAACGAGCAAAATGTCTTCTTTACGGGAGGTAAGTGATACGATTCAAGTATTTCGTCATATGTGTCTAATTTGAACTGTAGGCGATAATGGTTCCATGAGCTTTTGGGATTGGAAGACTGGTCATAGATTCCAGTCTCTTGATACCACAGCTCAACCTGGCTCTCTTGACGCCGAGGCAGGTATCATGAGTTCAACATTCGATCGCTCTGGTCTACGTCTGATCTGTGGCGAAGCTGATAAAACAAGTAAGTCTCAATTTCGCCTTGACATGCTCGTCTTTGCCTTGCTAATACATCTGTCCACAGTCAAAATCTGGAAGCAAGATGAAACAGCAACAGAAGAGTCACATCCCCTGGAATGGAAGCCAACTCTGGCCCGACGAAAGTTTTAAGGAGCAATCAGAGGTGGTATGTTTTTTTATTAAGGATAAATTGTCGCGGAACGCCGTTCTTCGGGTTCTATATTACAACTGTTATACACCGATACCCAAAGCCTTAAGGTCCCCGTCATCACGGAGGGCCATTTTTACTTCATCATCTGCAATAGAAAGACGGAGCTTACTGGACCTCTCTGCGCGCTGAGCTTCAAGGTTAATCAGGCCGGCCGCTACTAACTCGAGCGCCGCTGTGTGAATGTGACCGGGTCTGGTCATTGGGCGCTGACTTCCCATCTGCGTCCCCTTCAGGCCATTGTTGAGGACTGCCGCTACGCCTGGAAGTGCTGCTGGAGCTCGAAGGCAGGCACGGTGTATCTCGTCCAGGGTTTCCCCGAAGGTTGTCTCAGCAAGACCTGTTCTTCGAATACGCAGCAAAAGAGCTGCCATGACAAGCTTGGACATCAATGGAAGGCTGCGAAGGTGTTGTTGAATGGGATTAGTGGTTGCCTCGTTGATGGCCTTCTTGATTGTCGCAATAGTAACACGACCCGAACTTTTGGGTTGTGTTTGGCTGTCTCGCTTGCTTGGAGTTGCGGGATCACTAGGAGCATCGGCCTCGGCGAGCTCAACAGCTCGGCGGCAGATGTCAAGGGCTCTTCGGGCGTCACCACTTACTGCGGCTACTTTTCGACTAGCGAACTGTATAGCGTCAGGATCTACGATATTCCCAGGGACTCCTTCTAATCGTGACTGAATAATCTTCATCAGTTGTTCGTGATTGTAACCAGGGAACGTGATGCGCGTTAGACCTGTAGCTTTTAGTTAATATCACAGTAATGCGTATGATGGAGATAATACCTAATCGACTGCTAATCTTATTGCTGAGGGTTCTCTCGGGAAGATCCATGGTGTTTGCAACTGCAAGCACAATGAGACGGCTATGTCGCAAAGTCGGCCAGTTGAAGAAGTTGTACATGACGGCCTGGTTCTTGGTGACAAGCTGGTCAAGCTCATCCATGAGCACAACACAAGGAATTCGGCGAGGGCTGGGGTTGCTGAACTCTCTTTCCAGAAGATCAAGAGCCTGCGCTGGACTAGCTCTCTCTCCTTTAAGGGCTTCCCAGAGAAGGGTATATGATTGGTGAGGATCCGTGATTTTCATACCATTGATCTCGACGAATATGAAATCGTCCAGCTCATCAGAGCCTACGGCTTCTTCAAGCCTGGAGACTACCTCGCGGACCGTCGCTGTCTTTCCCGTTCCAGGTGTTCCTGAAATGTAAATACAGTTACCTGTACCATCTGAGATAGCCGCTTCGAGATGAGAGTAGACCAAAGAGAATTCTCCTTCCCGGCAAGGAAGACTGGTTGGAACTGAGGAGACATGCAAGCGAGATCGTGCTATCTGGAAAGGTGAAGATTCAACTTGACTAGGCGACAATTTGCGTGTGGCCAAGGGTGTAAACTCAAGTCTCTTGCTTGCACTCCTACGGAGAATTGTCAGTAACTAACGCCAAAGTGAGCAGCTTTTGGTCACCAACCTTTTGACACGAGAGCCTGGCGTCGCTTGACTCCTTCGTGAAGTTGGCGTAGCAGCTACCGAGCCTCGTCCTGTTTTTGTCGGGGTCTGTGGAATTTGAGGAGGATGATAAGTATCATCAGAAGGTGATGGGCTCCGTGCCTTTCGTCGACGTCGTGTGATTTTTGTACCAGTCTTGACTCTATCCATCAAAGCAAACAAATCATGCTCGCCCCCATATATTTCCTCCCATATAAACTCGTCTGTGTACGTAGCAGTGCGGGTATTGCAGCCTCGTCGACAGACAAAGACCTTACCGAAGTCTGGATCATTTCGAGGAACCTTGCCTTGAGGGTACTTCGTAAGGAAAGCATCTTGGGACATGATCTTAGCTTTGCCGTTGATGGATGCCAGGGGGTTGATATCCCATGATGGAGAGATATAGAGTTCATTCTAGAATCATTTTGATTAGTGTACGTTCAACGGCCTCGAGGAGTTTCAAAGCTAACTGGGTAGTAATCGGGTCGTTTCTTGTCCCTGCTTCGGATCTCCTTTTCACTCGAAAACCACATGAAGTTTGCTGCTTTCTCTCCTTCTCCATCGTCTTCAACAAACTCGCAAATCAAGGCGATCCAGGCCTCATTAGAGCCATCGGCTTTGAGCATGACAGTGTCTCCAATTCTACACTCAAATTGGCCAATCCTCGCCCCGACGATCCTGTCACCTGTCACCTTTCTTCGTTTTCTATCGCTCTGTGTTCCATCGCTTCGTTCTGTCGTTGAAGTAGAGTTATAGATCCATTCCCATGATGGTTCTCCGTCCGCAAGCTCATCGTCTGATAGATCATGGGGCATTTCAGACAGTTGACGTTTTGCCTTCTCTTCTGAAATGATGGGGGCCATTATTTCGTCGTTATTCGATGCTAAGTACTGCCGCAACGATTCACGCGTCGCGGGAGACGCGACGGAAGTAAAGAACAAATAATTGGTTGCTATGGGTTATGCATATACCGGGGATTTATAACTACTAGTCTACCTACCTACCTAAGGTACTTAGGTAGGTAGGGAATCTTTAGCACCTACCAGGCACTTGCGTACCTAGCTTAGATGGTCGAATTATTAGCCCACTTTAGTACCTTTGTGCAATAGAATTACATGTAAAAAGAAGCTTAATGAGATTCTTTAATCTAATGTATTAAGACACATTGACTAAATCTATAGTATCTACTTCAGAGCTCGCTATTAATTGACATAGGATTACGGGTGTATGGAAATGTGCAATTTGCTGTCTCTGTTTTTACCTCGAAGATGTTGTCAGAGCTTTGAAGTACGCCTTGTAGTTCGTATTAGTAGTATTTTTTAGTTTAATTTAAAAACATAAAATATTATAAGCATCTGTTAATTATGACCAGTTCTTATCTATTCTTGGCTCTTACAAATAATTACAGACTGAACTAATAACTTTTAAATATATGTAATCAATAGCCTTATTTAAATAGAGCTATAGAAGTTCTTGAAATGAATAGCTTATTCTAAAGTATTATTACTTACTTATATATTAGCTCAGACACCTCGTTGAATCGAGAGCAAGATTTTCCTGCTTAGACTACCTTACCTGTGCATTTACTTGATTATGTACACTTAGAATATTTGCTACCTAAGGTATAAGGTAGACAAACACCAAGGAGGCATAGAATGGCAAGTCCCCGAAAGCTGTGCAAGTGCCATGCAGGATAGCAAACGGGAAAGAGCAATCATGCTTTGCCGATAAACAGTACCAGCCCTTTGCCCTCAAACGAAATGCAATGAAATCGTTTGCTTCATAGGCAGCCGCCCGGCTGTGATTCACTGTTTCCATGCACCTCTTCTCCTTTCTTTCCATCCCCCCCCTCCGCCTTCTCAACTCTTCCCACCACAAGACTTTACCGTGACCACCAGTCTTTTAAACATTTCCGTGGCCGGCATCTCGCACACCTATCGATATTACCTATTCTTCACCCGCTCTTTCTTCTCTGTTCTCCCTTGAGTAAAGACTGCGCACTGCGGCATGTATCGGGGTAGGGGAAGAGAAGTGCCCTCGGGAAGAGGTGGCTTCATCCCTCCAACTGCTTTCTCAAGGACGCCAAAGTTTGCGTCGACGAAAAATGAGAAGTTGAAGACAGCTAAAAACATCTACCAAGGTAGAGAAGAAAAGATACGGCAAGCCGAGGATGCTGAACATCTTGGCCGTCCACCGCCAGAAAAAGATCTAGTACAGGTAAAGGCCGTCTCGAACTCACCTCTAAGTTTGAATGACAGCGTTTGACGAGACTTGCAGGCGACCCTTGTACTCCCTGGGCAACACTTTCTCCCCATTGCATTGGATGAGCCAGGAGCACTCGACGATATCCGCAGAAAGTATCGGGTCTACATCACGCGGGATGTACCAAACATTCTTGAGATTCACTGCGATTCTATCCATCGCCTTCAGCAGGCGTTTGAAGCAGTGAACTGGAGAATTCGGGACATGCGTCTATCTAACGACAGTTCTCCTGCGCGTTTCTTTGTACAAAAGCCAACTGAAGCGACTGTTACTGATATGATTCGATTGGAACTTGGAGCACGCCCATTCTTTCTTTCGAAAACCTCGAATCTTGTCACCAACACTTCTGCGATGGACGAACACTTGCCAAAACTAGCATCCGACCTGGCGTCCTCGGCAGAAGGCCTCATGGCACTCACCAAGACCATGGGCTTACGAGTCAATTTCGGGCATATTATTATTGCCAAGAGACCGAGAGGTACTGAAGACGAGATCACATACACCGATTTCGTCAG
The DNA here is from genome assembly GCF_020744475.1 of Fusarium redolens. NCBI lineage: Eukaryota > Fungi > Ascomycota > Sordariomycetes > Hypocreales > Nectriaceae > Fusarium > Fusarium redolens. The sequence continues at coordinate 4,594,924 of NW_025763664.1, read as the reverse complement.
ACTTATGAACATGTATCCCAGTCGTGGAGGAGCCTCGATTGAAACCAGGTGAGCAGACAATAGGCTCAAATTGGATCACTGTTCCTGACATGCATTAGACTTGAAGACGCTAACGAGGCGGAGCAGCTCTTGCAGTATATCTCACGCCCAGAGGCGGGCATCTGCAAGAACATAAAAGACATGAGGCGTGGTTGCGAGGTGGTTGTAATGGCCAATGGTCTACGAATCAAGACCGAGGCCGACTACGATCCTCAACTTATGCAACTGGCAATGGTCCACGCTACTAGGCCAGAGCCCCGGGCACGTTGGAGTTGGACGATTGCTGCTCCTGACATGTACGTCAATTATTCGAAAGAAGTCTCACTTACTCATGTCTTGTACTCACAGGGAACACGATTGGAATATTCGAATGGACGCTTGGGACAAAGTGGACGTTCCACCAGAGTTCAAAGATCTTGCAAAGAGGGTATCGGTTGTCTTCAAACCAGACGAGGGCACCATTCTCCCTTTGCCAGAAGTCAACACGAGTAAACTTGCGATCCCCGATGAGCAAATCACTGAAATTCGGGCAAGATCTTGGGCAATAGTTCCATTCAAAGAATCCGCCTATGTCCTCAAGATTAACATCACCAAGACTCTAAAGGGACCTCGCACGATTGGAGAGCAAAATATTACTTGGGGGGTTGAATTATACGCTCTCCACTGGGAAGAAAGTGTGAATCACGCCAGTGGTGGCCGAAAGTACTGGGGGAAGGGCCTCGAGAATATATGGGAGGAGGGTGATGATCTCCAGTCGAGGCTCGGGTGCTTCTTGCGGACCATATTGGAGGTCCAAACCCTCCTGAACAGGGTGCATGCTGATACTGCCTCGCCATAGCGGGCACGCAAAGGCGATGCTGTGTCGCCTGGGAGATCACCGTAAGATCCCTACTGAATTGGCGTCTGGCTAATCTTCGTTGTACCCAGAATATGGGACGTTTTTAATTCATTCTTTTAGGCCTGTTGATCACCTTGCCCTTGGCCAGCCATGATCTTTTGCCTCAAAACTGTTAGGGGTCATATTAGCCTTGCTCTTAGTAGAGGATGCGTGCCCGAGAAAAACAGACCTTCCTCAATCGTTCGTGCGTTAGTCTGCTTCCGTTGGACAATGACCTCGAGGTCTTTCAGGTTATTTCCCAGCTCCTCAACCTTGGTCTCGTAGAACTTTTCGGCCGACTTGAGTTTCTGTATGACGGTCAATCAGGGAGCAGCTCCGAGGATGCCAAGATCGCGTACCTTTTCAACCAAGAAGCCAGTGCCTACATCCACCAATACAGTATCGGCATCTGTGAGCTCTCCGCGGACGTAGAGTGAGTTGGTGAGGGGAACCAGTATAGAGTTGGCTCCTAGAGCATGTCAGGTGTTGTTCGGAAAGCGAGATTGTGCGTTGGGTGGGGGGATCGGCTAAGCAGGCAAACTATGTACCTTTGGGAGCGGCAGCACGACTTTTAACGCATCGGAGGCAGTCTTTAAACTTGTTCTGGGCGGCATGGAGCTGCGCGAACGACGTCGTCAAGTGCTCGAGCTCTTCATCAAGCTGCTTCTTGACTTGGGCGAGCTGCTGGGGCTCTAGTGTATCGAGGTTAACTGCAGCACAAGTAGGTCAGCAAATGGGAACTCAGAATGAATTATAGGTAGTAGGTTTACTTGTTTCTTGTCTTCCAGTCATTTTTGGCGTATCGTCGGCGTCGGCGGATAGGTTGTAGTTGTCGTAAGTGAATTACTTCGTTTGAATGCCCCTCCAGCGTCTCGCTTCAGGAATAAAACGTGGGGTTGTTGGATTCTACTAACGGGGGTGCTATAGGCACTGTCGCCTATCTGCCTGGGCACTTACGAACCAACCTACCTACATTATAATCCAATTAGTAGCCCCCGTTCCCCCCCAGATACTTGATTTTCTACTTTATGAGATGAATATTTTCTTTCTTTTCTCTTTTGTCTGATGTTATCTATCTATATTTGTATGAAGCGTGCTTTATTTAATATACATTCGCCTTGAAAGTTGTAGCTATGTTATAATAAAACGGCCCCCTTCCTTACAACTGATCCAACAAATTTGAGATAAACTCTGGCAGAGCATCAAGCTTTACAGTTTCCTTGATCGAGAGTCGTCTACATTGAACTTCGCAAGTCCCATTTTCTTTGTAGGATCTTCCTATAATGACCAAAACAGGAAAGCCCACCATATCGGCATCTTTCATCTTCCAGACAAATGATCGCTGGCGATCATCGAGAACAACGTCAAAGCTATTACGCGAGTTGTCGCCCGCGGCAAGTAAATCGTAAATTCTCAGAGAGTCTTCGGCTAGGTCTGATGCAGGTATGATCGCAACCTCAAACGGCGCAATGGCTCGGGGCCAATTCAGTCCTTGCTCGTCTGCGAGAATCTCAGCAACAGCACCAAAGATTCTCGAAACGCCAACACCATGACAGCCCATTTGAATAGGTATACGACTCCCTGGAATCAGTCCCTCTTCTGCAGCTGCCGCCGGAATCCCCGAGCGTGGTAGAGTGACACAGGCATCGAATGGTACTGAGTAACGAGTTCCAAGCTGGAATGTGTGGCCACACTCTAAAGCACGATGGAGTTTTAATACGCCCTCTTCACATCGAGGGCAGGCATCGCCATCAGTGATACGTGCCAGATTCAGTCCGCCACCAGAGGCTGTGCTGTCAATTGTTGAATACTCAACTTGGTATGGTTGAAGATCTTCGGGTAGCAATGGTAACTGATCGCGAACACTCTCAAACATTGGCGCAAGTCTTCCATCAATAACATTGATCACTTGTGTCGTTCCGCTCTTCAATGATTCTCCCCACAGTGGTAAAGGATCCTCAATGGTGGTGTCCAGCTCAGAAACAGCTGATTTGACGGCATGAAGACTGAGACCGCTTTCTGCAGAGGCCTCCGATAATCGAGGATACCAAACGTTGATCAAGGCTTTTCGATCTTTCGAAATACCTCGCCAAACACGAAACTGGGACGCCGAAGTGTTCTCTGAACCATCGTTTGCTGTAGAGGGGGGTCGGAGAGCAGCGACTTCGTCATTGGCCGTATAGCCACAAGAGCCACAATTTATCACGGTATCTTCTCCAACAGGACTTGGCAAGTGATATTCATGGCTTAGGTCACCGCCCATATCACCAGAGCTTGCCTCGGCCACAAGATAGGGGAGTTTCAGCTCATCAAAGAAGGCGCGGTATGCTGCAGATACTTGACGATAAGTCTCCACAGCTTCAAGTGTTGTGAGATCGAAAGTGTAGAGATCCTTCATGAGGAACTCTCGTGAGCGTAGAAGACCGTGGCGAGGGCGACGCTCATCACGGTATTTTCGGGCTGGGAAACGTCAGTAGGTTGAGGGTCAATGTTGAAGCTGGAAATGCGAACTGATTTGGTACAGTCGAATAGGAAGGTCCTTATAGGAATTGACGATTCCAGCGACAAGTGCAGTGATCTCCTCCTCATGTGTGGGTGAGAGTATCAGTGGAGTCTCTTTACGATCTTTGAGTCGAAAGAGCTGAACGAGTCAGCCCATGCCGCTTCATCATAGATTCAGACTCTTACCTCTGGCGCAACAGAGTCAAGGCGATCACTCCTTCGCCACAGTTCTTCTGATGAAATGGTTGACAGGGATAATCTTGATGCACCTGCGAATGATGTTTCAGTGATATGTGCTAAGTTGGTGGCATCGTACGGACCAACTGAGTGCATATGTTTATCGATCAACTTTTCTATCTTATCCTGAACACGAAGGCCCATGGGAAGGAGCTGGAAAATTCCAGAGTGGGCCTGCTGATGTATTAATACCCAAGTCAATCATTTGGCGACTGAGGTTGAGCTACCTGGCGGAGGAAACCACCGCGAACAAGTTTTCCGTGGCCGACTACAATTTGATTAGCTCGTAAATCAGATTCAATATAAATAATATAACCTCACTCTCATCTTCATTGGCAGTAATACCCCCAGTTGGCACCCATATTGTCGATAGGGTGGACCGTTGCGAGTCGGCTTTTGCTAGACCTGTGAGTGACAAGGCGCGCTGCTGCACACCCCAAGGACCCCTTTGGATAACAGAGCCGCCTAGGCGCGCAATCCTTGGTCGAATCATGGTTTTTAAAGCTGAGACAATACCAGCTTTCAACACATGCAACTCTTGTGAGATCCGAGGCCCTCTTTTGATAGGATTTCGAGGGTCGGAAGACTTTCCGTCTACCTAAGGTCTCTAATTGATATAAAGTTAGTCATCCTGCATTAGCGCCTGTAGGCGCGTTAGACGCCCGGAAGGTGGAGGTGGGGCACTTGGAAAAATGCGACGCCAGAAAAAAAAAGTTGGAGGTCCCCGAAATCCATTTCCATTTAAGAGTTTCCATCTGAGATTTTCAATCCGCAAATCGGCTTTGATAAGATGGCGAAGCCTGCTAAGAAATCGAAAGGCAAAGGGCCTCGCAGCTCTTCAAAGGGTCCAAGCTTCGACAATAGCGCATTGGATAATCTGACGTCTACAATCGACAAGAAGCTTGGCAAGCGAAAACAACCTCCAACTAAGGCCAACGGCGACCAACATCAAAAGAGACAGCGAAATTCCGAGGGCTCATCTAGTGAGAAGAGCGGAAAGATTGATGAGAAGACTCTATTGGAAGAGATTAGGGCTCTTGGCGGCGATGAGAGCGACCTGGCGCTTATTCAGGATATTGACTCTGACGACGAAGAGTACGCCCAGGGCCCCAAGGATTCTAAAGCTATCGATAAGAGCCTTAAGGATGAGCTGGCCGCTTTCTCCAAACAACTTGGATTTACAGAGCTTGAAATGAGCGAAGCCAGCGACCAAGACGATGAGGGAGAGGAGGACGAGGATGAGGGCGACAACGATGCTGAAGATGACGAAGTCGAGGGTGCCGATGACGATGATAGCGAAGAAGAACAGGCCGCGGTATCCAAGGAACCTACCCAAAAGAAAAGCAACATGGTAGGCTGAACGATTTCTAGGGTGGATTGTCTGACCACTAACAGTAAGACAGGCCTTCGAGCCCCGAGCAGACTGGCATGATTCTGAGCTACGCAAACTCCCCGCACCGACTACTGATGAGCCCAACCCACCGAGAGCTGCTCTGGATGCTCTGAAACAGCACGCTCAGACGCTCCTTGAGGAGGATGCAACCAAATATAGAACCAGCGTCTTTGCTCAGTCTTCTCACAAGTTCTTGTCAACAATCATGACTTCAGGTACACTTAGTGATAAGGTCTCTGCTCTCACTCTTGCCGTTCAAGAGTCTCCGGTGCACAACATCAGAGCTTTTGATGCTCTTATGAGCCTGGCCTCCAAGAAAAGTCGAGGACAAGCCCTTGGTGCCATTGGCGCGCTCGTTGATTTGCTTGGTCCCGGCACATTGCTCCCTGCTGACCGCCGCCTTCGAGCTTTCCACGATCAGCCAGGGCTTGTTGGAACTTTGCAGCGACATCCTGGAAAGCCTTGGGCCCCTGGCAACGCGCTGCCTGGCAAGATCACACCCGCCCACCTGATCGCTTGGATTTATGAGGACTGGCTTAAGGCGACTTACTTCCGGCTCATTCAACTTCTCGAATCCTGGTGCTCGGATGAGATCGAGTATTCACGTACCCGAGCGCTCGACTTTGTCTATGGCCTCCTCAAGGAGAAGCCTGAGCAAGAATCCAATCTCCTTAGATTGCTTGTCAATAAGCTGGGTGATCGAGACCGCAAGATCTCTTCTCGAGCATCGTACCTCATTCTCCAGCTGCAGAATTCACATCCTGGAATGAAGCCTATCATCGTCCGAACTATCGAGCAGGATATCCTTCTGCACCCAACTCAGGACCACCGATCAAAGTACTATGCCATCAACACCCTGAACCAGACCATACTAAGCAACAAGGAGCCTTCATTGGCCGAGGCCCTGATGCGGATTTACTTCGACCTTTTTACTATCATCTTAAAAACTGGGAGTCTAGGTATTTCTGCGCCAACGGACTCGAAATCGGCCAAAGACGACGATAACAAAGATGACGTTAAACGAAATATTGGACGGCGACCTCAAAGGCCGCGAGGCGGTAAGCCAGCGAAGCCCTCAGCTTCTGAGCCTGAGACTGAGGCTGCCGATAAGCTTGTATCTGCGATCTTGACTGGTGTCAACCGCGCAGCTCCATTCATGGTTGGCAATGATGCTATGTATGTGTGACTGTTTCTTTGAACATGTTTTGTCGCACACATAATACTGACACTCTAATAGCATGGAATCTCACCTAGACACACTCTTCAAGATTGCTCACTCAGGCAACTTCAACACTGGAATCCAGGCACTTCTCTTGATCCAACAAATATCTTCGTCACGAAGTCTCGCAAACGACAGGTTCTATAGGACCTTGTACGAGTCCCTACTTGACCCTCGACTGGTAAACTCCTCAAAGCAGGCACTTTACTTGAACCTTCTCCTGCGCGCGCTCAAGAACGATGTTGACAGTCGCCGAGTCAAGGCTTTTGCCAAGCGTATGCTCCAGATTTCTGGTCTTCATCAACCCTCATTTACGTGTGGACTTCTCTACCTTGTCGGGCACCTACGCGAGAGTTTCCCCGATCTTTCGACTTTACTGGAAGAGCCTGAGGAGTCTATTTTTGACGATGAGCCCGCGAATGAGAAGCAAAGATACGATGGCCGCAAGAGAGATCCCGAGTATAGCAACGCCAATCGCAGTTGCTTATGGGAGACGGTAAGTTACAGAGTGTTGTTTCAACTCAACACCATCATGCTGACTATTTTCAGATTCCTCTTCAGTGTCACTACCACCCTTCGGTTACAGTATATGCGATGTCGATATTGGAGCGCAATAAGAAGTCACTGAAGCCGGACCTTGATAGCCATTCACTCATTCGCTTCTTAGACAAGTTCGTCTACCGAAACGCCAAGGTCACCGATTCATCCAAGGGTGTGTCCATCATGCAGCCTTTACGAGCTACCAAGGATGCTGGCGATATCTGGCTCGGCAGCCGTGGAGCTGGAGGAGCCGTGACTTCTGTGAACTCATCTGCATTCTGGAAGAAGAAAGCGGAAGATGTTCCTGCGGAGGATATCTTCTTCCACCAGTACTTCCAGCAGGTTGACAAGGAGGGCAAGGAGACCAAGAAGAATGCTCAGGCCGCAGGCAACGTCGAATCTGACGATGAGCAAGAGGACGAAGTCTGGAAGGCACTGGTGTCGACACAGCCTGGCGTTGATCCTGATGACGAGGGCTCTGATGTTGGCTTCGACCTCGACGACTCAGATATGGCATCAGACGACGACTCGCAGGCATTATCCTTGGATGGCGAGCTGGGTGAGGATGACGACGACGACATGAGTGTGGATATCGAGGGATCTGACGAGGAGATGGGCGGTGCTTTGATCAGCGAAGATGAGGAGGGATTCGAGGTCAAGGAGGCAGCAAGCGAGAAGCCAAAGTCGAAGCGCAGAAAGCTCAAGGATCTCCCTATGTTCGCCTCAGTGGACGACTACGCCGAGCTCTTGGCTGGAGAGGAGGATATGTAGGAGAGCTTATCAACTGTGATGACAGGATGAAGCTGAACCCACGTTTTAATATTTTGGCCGTACAATACACATGTTGGTGCAGGAGTCAAAAAAGCACATCTGAGAATAGGCCCACTGGCATGTTAGACAATATGCCATATAAAATACATTTCTCATTGTTTCCCTCAATTAAGTATCAAACCACTCAAGCTCGTCGTTCTTAGTGAAAATGGCCCTATAGGCCTTTCCACCACTTGAATCCTCGCGCTCCTCGGTGTGAATGCTATGGAGCTTGGGAGGCTCATCCCCACCACCGATGAAGACACGGAAGTGAATATAAGATGGGCCTGAAGGGTCGGGCATAGCGGGGATGCGAAGCTTGCCAAACAGATGAATGCCATAGGCGGATGTAGCAACGCGAACAGATTCAAAGTCGTCTGCGCTAAAACCGACGAGGTCTTGATCTGAGAGGTGTTCCTATATTCTGTTAGCCATTGGAAAACAAGAAACGGTCGATTGAACTTGCAGCCGCTGCAAAGTACTCTGGTTCGTGCTCTAAGGAGGAGACTTTAGCTTTGGATCTACTGCGAGGTAGGTTTATATCGACTCACTATTGTAGTCGTGGCGGAGGTGAACAAGAGTCTTCTTGAGCTCAGGGAGGATTTGTTCAAAGGCTGTAATGGAGTCCTCCTTGGGAGGGTGAATAGGTCCCAGATCGACAGTTTCAGCGGTCGCCTAGATTAAACAGTCAATATTGAGTTTGCGAGCCAAGTCCCATAGTCTCACCATTGTAAGTAAAGTACCTAGTTAGATCTAAGTGAATTTAGAGTGGATAATGGGTGAGGAACTCAAAGCAACAGAAAACGGAAATGCAACACTTTAAATACTATCAAGTGTAGCCAGGTTATACAAGGAATAAAACGCACAAGCACGCATGGCGTCAGTGGCCTTTGATCGTCTCCTACAAATCATGTCTCACAAGCTCGTCGAGCGATTCTGGTTGGATGAGACTCACGTCACAGGTGCTAGGGGTCCTACCACATGGCTGGCAGTTGGACATCTTCACGCGATTATCAGGGTTGGGCCAACTTGGCGCATTTACTATAAGCCACAGTGGCTTTCCACATTACCCAGGAATAACGGCAGCTAACGTTTAAGTGCATAAACGCCGAGGCCAACCCTCCTATCCGAGGCAAAGCGGAAACGCCGATAATCAAGACAACTTTAGCTCTAATCAAAAGCCGAAGGCGGCGCATTCCCAACGCTCTCTCTTTTTTTTTTTTTTTTATAAATCTTTGTTTTCGCCTTTCTTTTGTTAACAGAGTGCGCTTTCTAAAACAAAAAAGTCGCCATGTTTTGCAAACAATTTGGTCTTAATGGACGTCTTGCAACGCAAGCTTGCAAACGATTTGCTCGTCCTGCGCAGTCCCGCAGTTATGCGACTGGAGGTATGCTTGCCCCCCTCAGCACTTACACACGCAATATATACTGACAAATCTCACTTATAGCAGCCACAGCAGCCGCTGGCGGCGCTTTCAAGAGAGCAGCAGGTATGTTGCTCGCTGGCGTAGGCGCAAGCACAGCAGGCGGTTTCGGAACATGGTACACGATGCATTCGAACGGAATGGGCTTTCACTCGGACGAAGAGAGCCTGCGACGCTTCGTCGCTAACCACGAAGAGGCGAGGATGGTGGAAGAGACGATCAACAAACACCCACTCGTTGCAGAGCTGCGCGCCAACCCCGAACTCACCGAATCACGACCGCACATGAAAATGCCCGGCTCATACCGAAGTCGGAGCCTGACCGGAGGAGCGCTCATCGGCGAGGGGAAAATGCCAGTACCACCGTACGCCTGGATGGCGCCCCAGGGCAAGCAACTTGTGTCTATAGCATATGTCGGTGACGACCTGTGCGGCCACCCTGGCATCGTACATGGTGGTTTCCTGGCGACTATGCTGGATGAGGGTCTCGGACGTTGCTCTTTCGGTGCGCTGCCTCATAACATCGCAGTAACTGCAAACCTCAATGTGGACTATCGCAAACCCACACCAGCAGGAAGCTTTCTGGTCCTCCGAGCGGAGACATATAAGGTGGAAGGCCGCAAGGCTTGGGTTAGGGGCCATATCGAATTACTGGCTGAGCCAGGCGAGAAGCCAACGATAGTGGCCGAAGCGAAAGCACTATTCATATCGCCCAAGTATGCTGCGGTAAGTGATCCATATCTTGTGACACTCATGTCTCAGAAATGTGCTAATGCGTTCTTATAGATGATGCCTAAAATTGGTTAAACGAGTAGACGACACATGTTATGACAACTTTTCAGAGCGAGCGACGGGAGTGACGGGTGCATTTAAATGGTTTAGAGTTGCGGTAGACGAGAGACCTCGCAGTGGCAGGTGAAATGATAGAATGCGGGCATTTTACAAGAACATATTCTAATTACATATAGAGCGTTATCTTTGGGAAACTCGGATACTAGAGCGTGGCCTATTGATTTTCTGCCATATATTATACATGAACAAATAATTTCAAATTCTCCATTTAAAGTTGAGGTTGTTTTTTCCTGCAGATTCTCCTTCGCGGGGCCGACTTCCGGCGCATTGGACAGCCACCGTGGAGACGCTGGCCACTTAACGAACAGGCTTGTATAGAAAGGGTCAAGGCCTCTGATGTCGCCATCCTCAACATTAGTTCTTATAGGCTGGCCATGGTTTTATAAAGTTGGGTCTTCGGGGAGTCTGTAGCAGAGGCTCCTGCCGCCCGATGGCCCGATCACGACATCGCGAGGGCAAGTTGCGGGCAGTTACTACATCACATACCGAGAGCGAATCATGTAAACGTACAGAAAGATGGTATAAAATTTTTATCACTCAGGTCGTGGGGAGGTCGCGATTGGCGTCAGAAATCACTATTATTAGGTATAGTAGGTAGGCACAGGTAGGTCGGACCTGTTGCCTTCCTACTTCCGAGTATCTACATAGACTGCCATCCTCATCCTTCTCAAACAATTTTTTCTCCCTTTCTTCACTGTCTGATACCATATCTCAAGATACACTATTTACAAAATGGCTACGTAAGTCAAAAACGAACCACTCACTGTGCATACTACTTTACCCTGGCTATACCTATATGGCTTCTGAGCCTTCCTCCAAGTCACTAAATCATTACCCCGCCATCCATCTCTACACATCCCACTTCAACGCAAGAGGCATTGCTAACTGATGACGCCCTTCACAGCAACATTACTTGGCACCCTTCCTTATCGCGCAAGGAGCGCAACGAGACCCGGGGCCAGCGCGGTCTCACCATCTGGCTGACTGGTCTCTCTGCTTCTGGCAAGTCCACTGTCGCCACTGCGCTTGAGCAGCATCTCCTTCACCTTGGTGTCGCTGCCTACCGTCTCGACGGCGACAATGTCCGCTTCGGACTGAACAAGGACCTTGGCTTCTCCGAGGCTGACCGAAACGAGAACATTCGCCGCATCTCCGAAGTCGCCAAGCTCTTTGCGGACTCTTCCACCATCGCCATCACCTCTTTTATCTCTCCCTACCGAGCGGATCGCAAGGTCGCCCGTGATCTGCACGAGCAGGCCACGCAGGGTGGCGATGAGCCCATTCCCTTCGTCGAAGTCTACGTTGATGTGCCCCTCGAAGTTGCCGAGCAGCGTGATCCCAAGGGTCTATACAAGAAGGCTCGCGCTGGTGAGATCAAGGATTTCACTGGCATTTCTGCTCCTTACGAGGAGCCTGAGAATGCTGAGATCACTATCAAAACTCACGAGAACTCAGTTGAGGAGTGTGTTGCTCAGATTGTTCAGTGGCTCAATGAGAAGGGCTATCTCAACAAGAAATAAGCATATATAGATGATGATTGTGTTTCGCAGTTAAAAAAAGATAGATCGGATATTACTGCCATGCGACCCCGGCCGTCGTCACTTATAGGCATGATGATAGGGTAGAATATAGGCGTTTCTTGCATGCATGCGACTTGTTCTATCGTTACTCTCTCACAACTTGCTTTCCTCCTCCTTAACTTCTAGCTGTGCCAGTCGCTAAGGAAACTCTATCTCGTAGTATACGTATGCCGTGTATTCGTGTCCCTCGCCAGTTTGAAAACCAGCAGCTGCCATCTCTGAGCTCAGCGCAGCGTCGTCCTTGGTAATCTTGCCTCGCTTGTCTCGTCCAAAAGCATTGCCTCCGAGGAACGAGTAGTTTGAGTCCAGAGCAGTCTTAACCTTGGGCGCCAGCTTGGATGTAGTCTGCAAATTTAATCAGTGATGTGGGTTGGGATGCGGCCGATTGACTCACCTTGACCAAGACCGATACGTAGTCCAGAGGCAGGCCATAGCGAAGAACTGCCTCAACAAAGACCCGCAATGTCATAACATGTATCCAGATCATGACACTTTCGCTCCATCCCGTGCGTCCCATACGCAGAGCCTCACCACAAACCTTGCGCTCTTCATTGGTGACTCGATCGAGCTCCCTTTGCTCTTCTTGTCGACCGCCTTCAACGTACTTGTACTGACGGGGAGTCCACTTTTGTTCTCGGCACTTGGCGAGGAACTCGGCGCTGTGTTTCTTAAATGTCGCCACTGCAAAGAGAACAAACTCGTCGTCCTTGGCCACCTCGATAGCCGAGCGAGGCACAACCATGGGTGATATTGTCTCATACTCCTTGATGAAATCCTTCTTTGCATTACCGGGGACAACAATGAGATGTGTCTCAATGTACTCTGAATCCTGGACAAGAAGTTTCGGGTCGACGATGGGGGTCAAGGACTTGGTAGAAAGGTTGCCGCTGATTGAGACTGTTAATAATCCTGACGAGGGTGGTATTTTGATCAGCGACAAGTACTTACGTTTGGCGGCGCTGCAGAGCCGCAAGGTTTGTCTTGACAGAGTTATACTGATTGAACTTTGTCTTAACGTCGGTATCAACGTTGGCTAATTCCTGAGGGGCATGTTAGTCGAAGCTCAGGACTGAGGTTGGTGTATGAACGCGCCTTTTGCAAAGTACTAATCAGCTCTGCAAGGGACTTGTCGGCTCGATATCGGATTTTGTTCCAACTGAAAGTGCTCACGTACTGATCGGTGGGTTCTGGTGTGAGCGATTAGCGACTGTCCGGCCTCAACCAAGTGTGCGCGACTGACTATCGTTGACCATCTTATACTGGGCGATACGATCTTCGTCACCCTCGAGCACATTCTTCAGAGAGTCGGCGACCTTGGACACAACAGCCTGGCATGACGCTTCGAGCTTGGTAAGCTCATCTGCCTGTTGCACAAGAGCATCGAGAGTGCCGATCTTGAAATCGGGGATGTTGAAAGGCAAAACGGATCCATTGTCGGAGGAGATGGTCCCGCGCAGTGATGAAATGGCATCATCGCGATCGCTCGTGTCAAAGACGCCCTGGGGCAAAGATAGGAATGCGTATTTCGTCGACATTATAGCAAGCTCGAGCTACAAGGTGTTCGATGGATGAATTGTGTCGAGAATATCTACAAGAAAGGCTGCGGAGTTGATGGATGTGACGCCAGCGAAGAACTCGGGCAGCTCCACTCGGTGAGAGCTATAGCGTTTAATCGCAGTCAAGCTCACAAGTTCATAGATAAATGACTCTCCGTTGAGGTCTTGCTGATGAAAGGGATAGAACGAGGGCGAGGTTGAGTCGAGTCGAGTCGTATCGCGTTACGTTGCGTTTATAGGGCAAGGAAGTGTTGCTGGAGTTGCTAGCACTACAGTACCTAGGGTAATACCAGGCAGTGGGAGCTTCCATGAGGTAAGGTAAGTAGCAGTTGACTTTGGGATCAGGGGGGCCTATGGGTCTGTGGCTAGTGAGTTAGGTATGACGAGTGCTTGTGGCTGCCCGCCTCGATAGTTTCATGTTGTGTTCGAAAATACGTCCCTAAGTTGAAGCAAATACGTTCATTTAGAACTTGGTAGAATAGATACCAAAGAAGGAGAACGAGTCGATGGATATATCGCATCATTTATTTATAAGCCCCGAAGGTCGTCGCCATCAACAGCATCCAACTCGTATCGTAGTAAAGAGCACCTAGGTCTAGTTCAAAACGGGAAGACAAATATGGTCGCGAATCATTGAGTGCATGCCGCATCTGATGTTCATGGCGTCCCCCACTATGATGGGACGCACTTCGATCACGGGGGTTGTAGACTACAAGTACAGCGCAGACCAGGCAAGTAGATGATATCCAGTCGCTAACACGGGAATTCAAGCCACGACAGCACCACAAACCTCAATATAAGAACCATTGACTTGCGCATCATCCAAGTCGCATGAGCCTGGCGCAAATGATTTTTGCCCGAAAAGGTCACTGTGAGCTCGCTATTGAGGTCAATAGCGTATTATGACCCAGTCCCAACGCCATGACCTCAGAAGTACGTACGTGTTGTTCAAAACAATCCGTCGAATATAGTAGATACATAGGCTCACAGGCAATTCGCAGCGCCCCAACGCGCCATTATGGTCGATTCGACAATCCGCACTCCCGACAATTCTCATGCCCTGAGCCCCAGCCCCAGTGCCTCGTCCGCTACACCGTTAGCAGGCGCTGTGACACCTGCACAAAGAGCCACCAGGTCGGGTTGGCGAGTAGGCAATGTCTTGTTTGATCTCCAAATGAATCCATTCCATGCTCCAGATCATGGAACAACTGTCTCATCTAGCCCCGGTCTGCCGCAAGAGGACAAAATGCCGGCTGCCGGCCTCAACCCATATCGCGATGGTCGTATCAGGACCGCGGTGCCCAGCAAGCTTAAAGGCAAGACGAATATGAAGCAAGGTAACTTCAGTGTTATGCAGATGCACGTCCAGAAGCCGCAAATGACGGAGCGCGACCTTGCGGCCAAGCGTACAAGTGAAAGAACTGCTGCTGCTGCCAAACTTGCAAGTGCTCAAGGGTATCGCCATCCAAGGAGACCGCGGCTACCACATGCAGCGGCTGCTCGTACTCCTTCACAATCTCTCTCAGATATCCCTTTGGTGATCACAGACATTTCCAGGCCAGTTGCTCAGCCTGCACCCCTCGAGACGACTGTGTCATATGAAGAACGGCGAGCAGAGGGGGGGACTACTGCACAAGACGCCAGCACAGGGCTTGAAGAGGATCCATTCACAGAAGCAGATGGTATGGGAAATATTGAAACAGAAATCCCAGAAGAATCAACTAAAGGAGAGATCGCACCCAAGGTCAATCACGAACAAGAGGACGGTCCATTTATAGACGCGAACTTGAAACATGATATCAGCATGGACCCGTCGAACGAACTGCTCACGCCAGCAGATCCCACACGAGATCCTAACAGAGAACAGCCTACCGGTACTAAGCCCCCGACAACAACTCTTCCACCGGAAGAGGTCAAAGCTGAGCAATATCGACTTCTTGAACTCTTACGAAAACTGCGCCCAAATACAGTCGTTGAAACGCTTTGCAGCGCCCTTATCCAGTTCGGCGGTAACACTGGCTACCTCCCGTCTCCTGATGGGGAGTCCTCTGAAAGTGGTTCAAAGTACGGCTCGGGTGATCTCTTTGTTTCATGGATTTCGGAAATTTTCCCTCCAAACTTTGCTGAAGACAGCACTGCGAAAAGGCCATCGAAACCCTCAACAGGGAGGCCACGGGGCAGGCCAAAAGGGAGTACGAAAAAGCTGGTACAGGCACATTCGCATCTTATGCGTACTGCCTTCGTTCCCCTGGCTATGAGACCCGATGAAACGAATGGCAGGCAACTTTCGACACTTATCGAAGGTTCGGGTGCACCACGAGAGTCTGATGCAAATAATCGAGGCTCAGATATGCCTCTACCACGTGCTTCCAACAATCAAAGCTCGAATAAGCTACTGCCCCGTGTTGATAAGGACCAAATTTCTATAGCTGCTGCTTCTTCAAGTATGCCGAAATTGATGAATGTTTCAGGGGAGGCCGAAAGAAGCGCCTCACGTCCATCGATTGCACCGGCTAAATCAACTAGCACATCTGCACTGGTCGTGCCAAATTCTTCGGTTACAACGTCAAGGCGCACGAAGAGTACAGGCAGGCCTCGTGGCCGACCAAGGGGATCAAGGAACAAACCCAGGTTACCGCCTGCCAGGCCTGCTTCATCCTCATTTAATTTATCAGACTCTCATCTCAGGGAGTCAAGGCCTCAATCTGATGAGCGAACCACAAAGGAAATCACGTACAACTCCTTAATATCCACGCCGGGTTCGAACTACGTGACCGAGCCAGCCAGTGCTCTTCGAACCATCTTCCCTTTCCCGGGGTTGCCTGATACTCCTGGAGCAGCGGCCAGCAAAACACAAGGTGGCGCAACTGGCTCGCCTGGTTGTACGCAAGAGAACAAAGCACGAACAGCCGGTGGCAGTTCCGTTATCATACAAGAACCTCGGGGGCCAAAGAGCCACGACCAAGACGCTGCCCAAGTTTCTTCGAAGAAGAGGAAGAATTCACAACAAGGTCCGCGAACGAACACTCGATTGATCGATGCCCCACAAGCATCCCTCAGGACTGCACAATTAGCCACCAATTATCCTCATGAGAAACAAGTCAAGCGTATTTGTGTGTCTCAGGAGACAACACCAAGAAACCTTGGCACTAGCGAAAGATATTCCCAATCAGCCGATGCAGAGGCTATAGCTTTTCGTGCAACTGCCACCACCAGAGACTCTGCGTCTATATCAAGCACATTCGCCTCGGGGGCACAGGCAACTGGACTTGAAGATAGTTTGAGTCAGCGAGTGTCACAAAGCCCATCTCACTTGTACCAGCAGCATCAAGAGCTCAAGCAGTTTGATGAGTCTTACCAGACCCAAGCAGATCAACACGTCCAACTTCAACACAAACATCAACCTCGACATGCTTCACCACAGGGTTTGAGATCCGAACAGTCAATCCAGCCGACGAGTCTATCTTCTCCAACAAATGGAAAGCCGCAGAGTCGGGGCCTTGGGGCTCCGGAGGGTATTCTCCGAGAAGTAACAGTGGTGGGTTTGTACCAGCGGCAGCGACGACAGCAACGACAGCTGTCGAATCAATTAGGCCATTCCGCTGCAGGGCCATTTTCCCGGACAACAGGCTCAAAATCTCCTCGGCAAGCTCAAAAGCTTGACGGCCGACCTCTGATTCCTCAACACGAGCAACAATGTCTTCGTTATTCAGCTGGGACAGCACCCTTAGCAAACAAACATGGATCATTTTGAGCCGGATCGGTTAGAAGAGCCAGTACCAATCGCAAATATGAACGAAACACCTCCCAAGCCTTGTAAAACTGCATCAGCGCCTATAGCAAACATGCCTTAAGCTCCCAGTTTTAAAAGTCAGAACTACGTCTGAATAGACTATCATAGCAACTCTGGCGCAGCGAAGCAAATCAGGATTCACGTTTTGACAACACACTGACCGAAATTGGCATGCGTAATCAAGTATTTCACACCATGAAAAGGGAGTGATAATATCAGCAGATAGTAAATAGCAGAGATTGGTGGCCCAAGTCGGTCGATTTCATGTGATCGGACCTTTTCTGCTATTGAGTTGCAGGACGACTCAAGTATACGCGTCCTACAAATCATGACAGGGGCACCGGAGTGTTTGCACGGGAGGGCGGACGTAACGTGAGTATCACTTGTGTGGATAAGAAGTAAAGAAAAGATGTGCTTTTAAGTGGCAGAGGGGCTTCATATTGGAGTAAAGGCTGGATTTCAGGCTTAGCTAAGGCATTGTGTTTATGTGAATTGATTATATATCACTTATGGACAAGTATCACTCAAAAGGCCAAAGTCTAGCTCAGCATACTTCTGGTCTGATGTTCAGATAATCATATCCGTTCTGTTTTGGTAAATTTAACGATGTCCTTCCCGCCTGTTATCAAAGTAGAGGCTTCTCTGGATAATAAATATACTACTGTCTGAATGAATCAAGAGCGACGCCAACTTGACGCCATGAGGCTAGTGCAAACACTGGGTGAGAATCTCTTTTCACTATTCATTGAAACAAGAGCCGGTCGAGGCTTTGAGACACTCGGCTTCGCTCATGCTCAACATCTAAGTTATAAGGGAAGCGGTGAAATATAAATGAAAATATAATGTCGTATAGACAATCGGTATCAATGTGTATAGCCAGTGCTCCCACCCAGTACACCTTCGGTAACGCAGTGGTCCTTTTCTCCGCAACCGATAAAAAACGCCGTTTAAATGCTCAAGAACCCCGTTCTTTGACACATGCATGTACCCAAGTAAAACGACAAGTAGATGGTATAACTTCTCAACACGCTCGCCAACAGCAATCATAACAAACGAAGAATGCCTAAAATATAGTGAACCTGGTGCCGCTTAATCCGCATCGTCATCAGTGACACCGACGGGAGGCCGCACAGAATCGGGAATGCTGCGGCCGTACCACCATTCGTCCTCTTCTACAAGCCCATCTTCACGGATCAAGTCCAGCATGACCTGTTGGTTGCGTTTGATGTCCTGTGGACGCTCGACAACCCGACGCTGAAGAATCAGGGCCTCAGCTGTTGTGAGCCATATTTGTTGCAGCACAGGAAGGTCGCTGAGTAAGGCCTGAGCCTGTTGCGAAGTAAGAGGAGACATGGGAGCCCCAGCAGATAAACTTGTGTTGAAGACGAGATTGGTCTCCCAATCCATGTTCCCATCTATTGATCCAGAACTCCGGACCTTGTTCAATGCAGTTCCAGACGATCGGGCTTCACTAGTGGACTTTTTGCGTCCGAAAAGACTTCGTTTCGGCTTCGACGTTGACTGTTCAGTAGATGGCGCCTCTTTCGTGAGAGCATTAAACCATGTGTCGACAGCACCACGTCTGCTGTTATACCCCTTAATTTCCCAAAGTCTTTCCACTTGCCGCAGTCCACCAATGCATAAAATGGCAACATGCATATCGTCGGACGGTTTCTCCCGAATATAACCACGAAGTGATCGCTCGACTCTACCCACATATGTCGGTGGTCGTAGTCTCCGGCAGAACGATGATATTACGAGCGGAAAGACTTCGTGCACCCTTAATAAGGTTTGGTCGTCGTACATACTCATGATTTCGGCTTCAATGGGGTTCAAAGTGTATGGCTCCCGTCTCAATCCTTTTCCTCCGTTCTCAGCCATACGTTTTAGGTACAATTTCCGGTATGTCTCGAAGAAGTGGAATATGGTAAATAGAAGGGGGATTAGGCGTCGTCGCATGCGCTCGTTCTGGGGTGCAAATGCAAGTCGTTGAGCTTCGGTTTGGCGAAGAAAGATATCTTTTGTGATCCATTCACACATTAGAAAGGCGAGCTTGGCAGCGACGTGTAATCGATGCCATATCCCGCATAGATGTTGAAAGTTGATCTCGCTCGGATCTGTGACGGGGTAGAGGCGGGAGGCGTAAACGGGAATATGACGTTCGAGATGATATCGAGCGATAGTGTTTTCATTGAAAGTGACGAGAGTGTGCCACGATTTGGAGGCAAGTCGGAGATTAAGAACGTCGGTTAGTGGGAGGGCAGATATGATTTGAATCTGTAATTCGTTGGGCAGTCCTAGGAAGAGCTGATCGAAGCTGGCACTAATCTCACTTGTCAGTAAAGTGAAAGGATTAATATTTAGTTAAAAGAATATTACCTTTTTCGCGGCGTCTCGACGGAAGCTCGAGGCGCATGGCCGGACTGGCCGTTCGATTTGGAGTGGAGGATCGAGACTTTTGAGCGAAGGCCGAAAAACCTTGACTTATCACGTTTCTGGTCAAGGGGTTTGAAGGGTTCGACATCGGCGATTTTTGTTTCCCGGAGAGGAAGAATAAACCTCGAGGGCGATGAGGCGGAAGCATCAAGATTATCTCGAGTCGGAGGTTGATGCTGATGTTGGTGAGCATTGAGCTGGCTTAATTTTTCGAAATAACGCTCAGAAGCAAATTCAGTGATATGTGGCGGATCCATGGCCATCGTCCGCGCTTGATGATGAGCCATGGTAACAGGCGTCGAAAAGAAAACGAGCGACGTTCGACACTATCGATGAGAGGAGGGCGCGAGGGCCACGACGTATTAGAAAGGACGGTTTTGCCTTTGGTGGGCAAGCCTAAATGGCTACAGACGTCCGTCTCTATTGCGCACTGAATGAAAATATACTCGACATGGCGAGAGGAAGAGCGATTTGATGAGACGGAGCGATCGGGAACGCCGAAAACTACGGACCGGAGATCCGGAGGCACAGATAAATCGAGTTCGAGGGGCAGACGTCAAAAGAAAATGGCTGATAATAAGAAGGACGAGGGGGAAGAGCAGTCGATCGATATCGTGAAAGGCGAGTTCGTGGTGTTTCGTGTTGGTTTGGATGGGACAGAATGAACTGTGTGGGATAAACGGGAAAGTGGGAAGGGTAATGGTACAAGGAAAGAGCGAGAGAGCGTAGTGATTACTAGCTGGGCTCCAGAAGGAAGGGGACTTCCAGGTACAAGGATACTTGGGTACGTACGGTACAAATCCGGGGGAGAATGGAACGACATGGAGGGGGTGTGAGATGGAGCGTTTTTTTTTCCCAGACCAGAAGAGGTGTGTAGTTAAATGGGCCACGACTCCACAGACGGGACGATAATGATTCTCTATAGAGGCAGGTGCTATCTTGAATTGGGACGACTGGCAAAAATGAACCATTGAATATGATAGATACCTACGGATGAAACTCAAGGTTTACTGGCCGTAGAGCTTGTGGTTCGTGATGAGGGCTGTACTGTATTATCCCATGTTGAGGCGATCATCCAAAAAGAAAAGCTGGCTGAGGTATGAATGTCCCAACTATCTGGATACTTCCCGTTCTGGGTATTACCTAGATTTGAGAAGGTTCCATTAGATGATTGACTGATAAGGTACATCCCATTCCGCCAAGTGCAAGTGCGCCGATGGGTTGGGCTGATGATGAAAGTAAGGAGCCAAACAATGAAGATCCTATTGCCTAGACGTAAAAACAACAATAAAACGAAACGAAAGATTTGGCCACATGCCGCATGCCATTGTGAAGGTATTAACTGGCGATGGGGGAACGGACCGACCGTTTAACATGGTGGGGTGTCGTTTGATTGACTGTCCTGATATCAGTTCAGGGCAATACAGCACATCACAGTGACAATTTGGATATCTAGCGCACCTCATGGTCGCCTAAGGTGCCAAAAAAGCAAACGTTTGGTTCGCCCCAAGCGGCGTTTGGCCGGCCAAACTGTGGAGAGGACACTCCATGACAACTGTGGGGGGACATTGGGGCCCCTTTTTTCACATAATGCGTGGGTGTACTCCAGTCTGGAGAAACCGCGTGAGCGAATCTCCCCGGTGCTTTGGACTTCCTGGAGAGGAAATCTGGGCAGCAGAGAGGAAAAGCCCCAGACCCAGAATGACGATGGAGCCCGTAGAAACCTCTCCACTGCCTTGCGCGAATCTCCCCACAACCTAAACAACAGCAGTTTCCATTAGCATTAGCATTCCTCTGGCCCTGGATTGCCTGTGGCCCTCAGGTACCTTAAGTGACCAGCTGACGTTGGTGATGCATCTGCCCTCCACTGCAACGCTCCAGAAAAACGCCGGTTCATAGTAGTGTACAGTTATTGCACGGTACGTGCGAGGTGCTTCTATGAGTGCTTTGCCTTCACTTTTGCAAGTAAGGCACAGTGCGAGATAACTCACTTGATCCCCCATGATCGTCAATGAAATTCCCGACTCGGCCCAATTGGCCGGCCCTATTCTATTCCCATCCGTTCCATGCTATGCAGCGTCTACGACATGTGCCTCCTGTGTGGTGCGTTGCGGTTCAGATGCGTTGCGATTATGGCTTTCCCGTTGACTGTTCCCGAAGCTCTATCAAACAACGTTACAGCGCCTGTTTTGGCTATTTCTAAGTTTCTACTAAAAGCACCTCGCAATTCCATTAACTGGCCTTGGAACCTTTTGTTTCGCCGCTCATTGAATGGTGGCGCTGCACGGGAGATACCTTATTACTCGGCATAACAGATACGTTGGGAAACAGAGACGACAGCTCAGAAAATGACCCCTGGCGAGTTTTTTTTCCCCTTCCACGGATCTCTTCTCTTTTTCGAGGCTTGGGCTGGAGCGTTCTCATTATGTACTTAGGTTTGTCTTGGCCCTTGGCTTACCTTCAAACTGGCTCTTCTCCGGGTCTTCACCGGATCCGCCACCCGTTCATATCTCGGCCTATTCTTCAGGGATTGCATTTAGCCGGTCAAAATATAGGTGTTAACTGGGTCCTTGCAGGCTTTAGGCAGACTTTTCTGAATGGGTTTACCCTCGTCACTTTTATTCTTCCTGGCCTTTTATTTACATATTACCTTCATCAACATTTGGTCCAATGATCAAGCAATGAGACAGCCCAGGTCGGAGCGAATTGGATGTCCTCCGTATAGCCTATCCAAGTGCCGGCCGAGTCTTTCACCGAATGGAGGTCCAGTAAATAAGATTTTCAGATGGACAGAAACTTCGATGAGCTGGATAAGATACCAAATATCCTGATTACGCTACATGGTTATGACGCCAAGGATGGATCAGCTTAGCTACTGTATTTGCACCTCAGGTCTGATTTCGAAGTCTTCGTCATAGGTTTTCCATAGTATGATGTTTGAGTTATCTTCAAAGCTCATACAAACTTCATATTTCGCTAATGCACCTTAAACTGCCTTTCGCCAGGTTGTCATTAATAACTTATTTATATGAGATTCACCGAGTGAGGAGATAGCATATCGAGTATATCAGACTCATAGATACCGACTCACGAGACCTAAAATGATTTTCGATTTCATGGAGAACACCACTAGAAGGAACTACAATTACCTCACCTCACCTCACCTCACCTCACCTCACTTGACATCCCCAGAACAAGAGCAATGGCACCAGAAAGCTTGGACCATAGACTATCTGCCCCCGGAATTGCGTGGATCCATCTGTAGCAGAGTCAAGCCGAGGACCCTCTCTCCGGCCGAGAGCTGCATACGGTAGTTACAAAGGCGAAGTGAGGTGAGTTTTGTAGAAGAGCTCGAGACCGAATGGCTGAGTGCTTTTGCCGTGCGAATCGCGTCCCCCGAAGAGTTCGTTTGATACAGATAAGTCGACAGTCTCTTTGCATTGTCCATATACAGGCCTTCGCAAATGGATGTACTGTACTTATCCGACTTAAAATAAGATATTCCAACATGTTGCAATGTATGTATGCATGTCTCGAGTAACTCTGGAGACTCTCAACTGTCTTTGGGCCAATTCTCGTTTAGATGCAACAATACTAGTATGGTTATTGATGATGACGGAGTCAGTGGATGTGTGGTTCATTTCTCCACGTTGCGAGTAAGATTTCCGGTCAAGTCCAGTTGAATGCCACTGAGCGATCGTTGTGAGAGGGGGCTTCTGCGTGACAATACAAACCTAGCGACCAACATTCGTTATCATATATACCAATATCAGTGATGTTATCAACACGGTTGATATCACTTACACGACGTCAAAATAGTAGATTTGAATCTCAGCAATCTCACGAGTAATAGAGAGTCAAATAATTGGGGTTGTCTGAATATGGTTGTGGATGCGAGGACCAGCTGAACGGACCCGAGACACCCACCCTACTTTGGGCTTGAGAGGGGGGCGTGTTCCTATCAGTCGCGGCCTTACTGCGGTGGTTCTGGGCAGAAGGACTGGCCCCATCCGTGACAAGCTCAATATTCAGTGTCTCGTTGACGCCGATCTTGAGAATCGACTTGTTTCTGGTTGGTTGGCAACTTCAAGAAAAACAAGACATTGCTGTGAGTATAGTACATAGAGAGATAGGCGAGGGGATCAATACCTATGCTAATAGAATGTCTCGGGGTAGAATCATCATAGCTATAGACTACGGCAGTTCCTGGAATAGATAGAGACGCTGATAGAAGAGCCTTGTTTTTGGGACGATACTGCCTTGGCATGAGAACCCGTAACGTTTCCTCTACTCGATTGACATCTCAGTAAACTTCTTTTGCAATGAAACCTTGCATTGGTTCGAGATTTTTTGGATGAATATCAAATGCAAGGCACGCGATACGCAAAAGTAACTTGAAGTCACGGTATATTCCTATACTGTCTTGGGATCACCTATCTCATACTTGCAAAAGGCACTTGCCCATATGCCTAGTAGAGATCAGCAGCACATGTTGAAAGTTTCTTTCTCAGGCTGTACAATAGATGCTGTTATTGTTGACGACATACAGTCATGACTCTAAATCACTCTGAGTCTCAATTCTGTCACGCAATCGGCCGATAAGAAATGGCTTTCGTCCCGATAATACCGATAAACTCCAGCCCAGCCCAGTCCAGCCAGTCAAAGCACGACCAGGGTAAGGCAAGGTACCAGGCCAAGTCCCAGGACAGTCAGCACTGCCTCAGTTAGCACACATTCTAACGTACTAACCTACTATACTCGGTAGCCTGTAGTAGATGGAGTACCTACCTTACCGACTGTACGTTGGAAGACGAAAATACAAGACCGGTTTTGGGTTGAGGTTGGGTACAAGCCAATCTGAATTTTTCCCCTTTCCCTCCCTGCTCTCGGAGGCTAGGAACCTTTTTTAGATGGTCAAGTGATGAAAGAACTCTCTGCTACCTTACCTTGACTTACCAAGCAACCTAACTGGTAAGGTTACTGATGAGCTTAGGTAGGTATGCGCTTCTCTATGTGTTCTATCTTGCTTCCATTTCCAACAAACAGGTTCCTATCGAGTACTTCAAGGGAATGATTGGATCGTCTGTTCTCGTCTCTGAAACAGCTTCCCCTTCCGTGCAATCCGCCGCCGTTACTGCGCTGTAGATATGGCTACTACTAATGGTTGAATGGAGGTAGACGCGTACACAGCATTTCTCCAAGTCCATTCCGTCCCATCCCGCGTTCAGTCCACTTCTTTCCCCCCTCAACTTCTCCTCTCATGTAATAACCGTTCAAAAACTAGAAGCTGACAACCATGTCATGTCATGTTCCATCTCATCTCGTGCTCAACCCAATGTTCCTTCTTCTCTCAATGTCCTGAAACTGGTAACTCCCCCGCCACTACCGCCACCGCCGTCTCCTCCCCTCTGACTCGTCGCCTACCCTCGTCAGAGACGTTCAAAGTCAAGCCATTTTAACATAGCTCCCGACACAGTTCCGGCTGCATCGCGGAATGTGTCCGGTGCCTCCTTCCCGTACCTTACTAAACCAATCTACCTCAACTCTTTGATACCTTATTCACCGAAATAACCTCGTCTCGGTCCGAGAAGGAGCGGGACCCTGAAAAAAACGCAAAAGCGCAAGTGGCCGAGAAGACAGCAACAACCCAGCCGAAGCCAGTTGTAGAGGGACAGAGCAAAGAGCGAGACCAAAACGAAGTCGAAACAAAGCTATCGGGCTAATATCAAAAGTGCCCAGATTTTGACCCCTTCTCCGCCTCCTCAACCCCCATCCCCATCCGCGTCCCCATCTCCATCTCCATACTCTACCGCTCGAATACGGAGCTGCTGTATTCAGCAGCGTTTATTCTGGAGCTTATCGTTTCTTCTGTGTGTCCTTTCCGCTTCCCCCATATCGAGCAAGTCGCCCTAAGCCATGACGACTGACCCATCTTCGGGCTCTTCTCGGCCTGGATCCTCATCCGTATCAGCATCAGCATCAGCATCAGTACCTGTCGTTGCCGGTGAAGCCCCTATCGTCCCTTCTGTGGAGGCCCAGCACCTAGCCCGCTTCGAGTTCAGTGATGCTGGTACAAAGGTTCTTATGGTGGAGTGGTATCCCGATGCCGTTCGGGGCCCCGCTGCATCTGCCGATCCTCCTGCCGATACCTCCGTTGAACAATCCGCTTCGGCCGCCGATCGCATCTCCGCAACGGAGCCGACTCCGACTTCTGCTCCAGTGGACAGCATCAACAGAACATGTTGGCAAGTATCGTGGCCGGGGAAGTCTACCAACCTCCCTGCTGCCGATCCTGAGCCAGACTCAGATGCAGGCACTGCTCCTGCGTCTTCGTCTCGTCAACATCGTCGCCGTGTATTCTTCCTGCTCCCCGCTGATGCCACGGTCCCCTCGACGGTCACTATCACGCCGCCTGGCTCACCCAGTCTGATCCTCAAACCACTTCCGGCCATCTTCCCACCAGGCCTTGCCGCTGATCCAGGCAATCGGGGTGTCCTGCACACACTATGGGCCCGTCAACGTCTGGCAGCCATAGATCGGGAGGTGGCTGCCGAGCTTCGCAATAATGCTGAGGGTGTGGGTGTTGAGATGGCCCTCGCCGAGAGGCAATGGATCCTTGACACCTTCATCAACACGCCGCAACTTCCTAGTGATTCGATGCCTCGTCCTGTAGCCACCCGTTCACCTACGGGCCGCTTGGGGGATAAGCTCAAAGGTCTCAAGCTGGCCACATCACCTGCTGATCTAACACCGAGCACGACAGGTATTTGAGATTCATTGCCCCAGTTCCAGTGCATAAGCTGACTTCTCTCCTAAAAGCAAACACCTTCATGAGCCCCATTAGCCAATCCCACCCGTTCCAACCCAGAGGGCGTGATATTGCTGTGTCATCTCATGAGGCCATGTCTAGCAACGCGTCTACAGGTCCCATCTCGCTTAATGCAGCACTACATGGCGACGTAACCACAGCTGCCTCGGCCCCTGTCAGACCTCTACGGCGAGATGACGACGATGATCTGTTTGCTCTGCCCATGAGTCCCCGCAGTCCGGACATGAAGAAGAGTCCTTTCAGCGCTCTATGATAGTGAGATGCGAGCTTTTTTATTACCCATGGCGCCATTAAGAGGATCAGAAAATTTGTGCAGCTTTCAAAGTCAATGACATAGATACCCGTGTTGTATAAGCGAGCGTTGGTTATAAGTGGGAAGCATTCGACGGCATATCCGTCCCAGCTACATCGCATATGACAGTTTGTATTACTATAAACCAATGTCCGGCGTCAAAAAGGACGAATCTAGGGTAATCATCTATAGGGCTGGGGCCACTGTCCAGCTTATAATTTGGTGTCGTAAGTCGTAAGCGCTGATGATCTATATCAGGTCAGATCGGGTAGCTGAAAGTTCAATAAAATACAGTGTCATGCGCCAACGCCCATGCCGTATAAACGCCTAGAACTATTCATCTCCATCCACCGACACGTCCCTCGTCCCATCTCTCTTTCCTCTCTTGCCTCAAATAGTACAGGACCTTAGCCTCTCTATATCTACGCACCCAATCAGTCACCTCCCGCTCCGTCGCCGATACTCCTTCTCCCTCTCCGTCGAGGAAACTCTCCTCCATAGCCTCGCACACCGATGCCTGCTCCTGGACGCCCTGCCCCAGCTGCTGGTATAACGCTGATGGTGAAAAGGGCGCCAGCGCGTGATCCATGTCAGACTGCTTCTGGCGCCATTGTCGCTCGAGAGTGTGTGTTGAGAGAAGTTGTGCCTGTGTCGATGCGCGCTGATGGGATAGCCGGGCTTCCATGTCTGTGAGTTGACCAGCGAGCTCGATGTTCTCATTGAGTGCGGCGGATAGAGCTTGATGCGATACAAGGAGGGAAGGGTGAATGGATTCAGGAGAGTGCGTTAATGCGTTGAGGAGAGTTGGGTTTCCAAGCAGTTCAGCTAGGTCTTGTTTTCTTGCCACAGAATTTAGAAGTGCAATCTTGCGATTGGGATATTACATACGACTTGTCCTGCAGAATCTGAGGGAGCCATTGGTCGCCTGGGTCAGGGATCGATGCTGGCGCGTGGTTCACAGTGTTGGAGGGAATGCGGCCTTCGGACGGTGGAGGTACGCCTGATGAGGTCGGTGTCGCAATGCGACTCGTCTCATGGCTGCCAGGTTTGGGAGGAAGGACGGGAGGAGTTGCGCCCTGCATATCAGATGCGAAGCTTGCCATTGGGGTTGTCGCCTCGGTGCGCTCTTTGTTATTGGGGAGTAATTCGGGGTATATATGATAACGAGTTGTTGTAAAGTTCACGTTGAGTTGGAGTTGGAAGATGCAGGTCTGAAGTGGGGAGCTTCTTGCCAATTGTGTCATAAGCCTGGCCCCCATGTTTCGGGTATCGACAAGCAATCTCGGAATAAGCTCAATGCACTAAAGAAAGTGGAATGTCGCAGCATGAATACGTCTTCTTATTATCAGAGTTAATTGTTCTCAATAACTCGATCTACCTATTGAGATCTAGAAAGTTTCTTCGTGGGCTCAATTCCTCCTATGTACCATTTCCGAGCATCGTGCCCCCCCAATGTTTTTACAATTCATGCCCGTCTCCACCAACTGAAAATGATAAATCCGTGGGTACTTATCGGAAGTCAACGCCCAGACAACGAAATAACAACTCGGCAGTCAGTCAGTCAACAGATACGAGTGACGACAGAATGGAAGGAACTCTCTCATGGCTTGACAGACCACAGATCCCGAGACCAACCCATCTCTCGCAGCTTCTTGCTGCCAGTGCTCGCGGTTCTCTTTTCACCAGTGCTGATGGCCAATGCCTTGCTGCTGGCAGCGAAGACTTCCACCAGCTCCTTCATTCTTCCAGCTTCTACGAACGCAACCGACAGATCTGAGTCGCGCTCTGCAATGATGGAAGCAAGCTCCATACACTCCAGGAGGTTGTCTCGAGACAAGCCAGTACCAGCAAAGTGCAGCGTGCCAACGTATGCTAGAACTGTTTCGGGGAGATATGCCTGACGGAGATCCCGTAGTTCTTGATCACCTTCTAATTTGTCTGTTAGCACTGAGATATAATCTGATTATAGGGGCCCACTTACCCTCGATGCCCACCAGGAGCCAGTTCTTGAGAAGAGGCTGCATGTTTTCTTTTGTGTTCTTAACTTCATCACCAATAGCATTCCAAAACTCTCGCTTCTTCTTCTGGTCCCTGTATTTCGTTAGCATCATGGCCTTGTCTGCTCGAGCGTGTGTTGCGTACTCATTTGTAAGCTCGGCTAACGACGCGACTGTCTCCAAACTATCCAGGGCCCGAACCAGATTCTCTAGTTCACGGAAATTTCGGGCGTCTGAGAGTGCTTGTTGCGGTGTCACATCACGAATACCTCTCCGATCAAGTTGCCTAGCCCAGAACTCGGGAATATCTTCGTATAACTCCATCTCGTCACCACTTTCTTCCGTAGCTGCGTGCAGGACCTCTGAAAATGGAACTCGCTTCATCAGTTGGCGAGCAGCACTGAGGTGCATGTTGCCTGTGGCGTTGTCAGTTTTTACTGAGTGCTTGAAGAAAAATAACTCACGCAAAAAGAATTTGTAGATCTTGGTTCCCATAGAGAACACGTTGGGCCATGTTTCTTGCACCAGTACGAGCCACTCTAGTGATCGGATGAGATTCTCATGTGCCTGGTCAACGAATCTCTCATCATCGCCAAAGAAGTCGGGTCT
The DNA here is from genome assembly GCF_020744475.1 of Fusarium redolens. Classification (NCBI taxonomy): domain Eukaryota; kingdom Fungi; phylum Ascomycota; class Sordariomycetes; order Hypocreales; family Nectriaceae; genus Fusarium; species Fusarium redolens. The sequence goes on along the minus strand of NW_025763664.1, from coordinate 4,565,940 downwards.
CACAGGGCGACCACTGCGTGAAGTAGGTGGGCCAGGCTCAATGATACTGAATGCTTCCTTGGCAGGACATCCTTGCTGTGGCGGACCCAAATCATCGAACATAAGCCATGCCTGAGTCTTGACAAACTCCAGCACGTCGATGCCAGCTTTCTTAATAAGTCTGAGCTGCAGTAGACGTCGGCTCGCCTGCATTTCGGGAATGAGGTTGTAGCTGAGCACCTCGTATGACCGGGGGGGCTCCAAAATCGAACAGTAAAGAGGTATTAACTCGTGAAACTGGGCCAGGCGAAGATAGTTCGCGTACCCGGCAATGAGGTTCTGTTGGGAACGTCTCACTTCAGGAGGAGAAAAGGCAGGGGCGAGCGAATCATCCTTCGAGTCCAGCTTATCCATGAGGTTAATGAGGAGATAGATATGTGCAACGATCCGGAGGCCGTAGTGCTGTGTAGACTGAAAGAACCTCTCCTTATTTACCTCGAGCTTCGTAGACTCCCGTCTGTAGAGTGTCGACTCGTTTTGACTTGCGCCAGAAGAAATGACCAAGCCTTGCTGATAAAGATGTTGACCAATTTCCTTAGAAATCAAGGATGCCTGCAACGCCTTATTGGGCTCGTTCGCTTCGTCCTTGATCTGGGGATTGGATTCCAGAGCTCGGACCAGACGCATGTCAACTGTTCTTGGCTCACCGTGGAATTGAACAGCGTCAAATGAAGGAAAGGATTGTGTAAGGTTTGAAGCAACATCGGATGGGCATTGTCCAAGTATGTAATTGTCGAGCTGTGTGCGAAGTAATGCGTTGTAGTTCGCGAAGAGAAAATCATCCCAGTTCAGGGCAACTTTCTCGACGCTCGGGATGTCTCCTGATAAAACACCATACACCGCACGCTCATAGTCATCACAGCCACCAGATCGAGACAAGCTGAAACACATTCGTCGCCATAGAGCAAGTGATGCTGGTTTGGTGTTGGTCATTTCCTGGCTGTCGTCGGCTGAAAGAAGTACGGCAGAGGTCGAAATAGCCCGCCACATTTCGGTTCGTTCCTGGCACCATTCACGGATAGTGCCTAGGCTTGATCCTCGGCGGAGGTGTTCCCAGCAACCCAGCCAAATGGCACGCTCAAAGTACTCATCTTGGGGTTCAAGTTTTCGTCCCTGACGAGTCGCAGCGTCTGGGTCCAGCTGGGTCACAAGAGGTGAGCCATCTGAGTTGTGAAATGAGGTCGCAATAGCTGGCGACTGGCGATCCAGAAGATGAGGCCAAGCTGTGACGCTCTTCCGAAGCTTGATTGAGGAGCGAGTGTGAAGCCAGCCGTGAGCGATGATATCTCCCCGGTCGGCGCTTTGCTGGAGTTCACGCGCAAGCTCGTCGATATCCGGTCCAGAAGAAGCATTGTTCTGAAGCCACTGTATGACGGCTTGTCGTTCGCGCGCTGATGGATCACTCGCCAGGAAAATTTTGAGCAGATCTCTCGAATCCATGGAGCTCTGCTCAGTTTTGGAAACGTTCTGCCCGTTATCAGAACTAGCATATCTCAGTGGAAGGAGCCTGCGTAATAGATCCCATGTTTGCGCTTCCCTCTCGAGACGTTTGACAAGCTCTGCTGAGGCAGGGTTGCTATTAGCAGCATCGTCGTCTGCATCCATATCGACATCGTCTTGTCCATTGCGCATCATGCGCGGTCGAACCTGTGCTAGGCGTCGAAGGGCATTCTCGTAGTATTTTCGAGGTAGGTCTAAGATTCGTGCTCGTCGTTCTTCGTTCGAGAGGGGAGGGGAGAGACAGTCGTCAAGCGCGTTGGCGAACTCTTCGACCTCGGGCCCGGCTTCGTAAGAGAGAAATTTCTCAGGCTCGACAGGCGCCATCTCAGCGGCTCAAGTTGGTCTGTCTTGGGGAATGTCAAGTCGAATGTATGTTTAGTACACAGGGCGATGGAGCAAGCAACCCTTTTCGGCAGGTTTCGGCCGACGGGTCAAAGGTAAAGATCGATCAATGTCGTGAACATGCCCGATATGGGTATAGGTATTAAGTCGCGTGTATCGGAGTCGTGAAAATGAAGGAAGGATAATGCTAGTGAGGTTTGCTGGAGATGCTTGTTTTGGTTAATACTGCAGGCAGAACCAAAGACTCTGGACGAATTGTTTTGGTTGCTGCTTCACTGGCGCGCTGGTTAGAGCTAGCTCGGCGGTACGTACTATTCCTGCGTCGGTGTTTCTCATTGGACGATGAATCCAAACTGCGAAAGGTAAAATACTGATCTTTTGAGCAAGCTACGGATTTTTGCGCTAAAGAGAAAACAGCCGCGATTGCACGCGCGCATAATGTACAGTGCATTATCAGGTGAGTTCGCACTCGACACTGTCCTAGTTCAAGTACGTCTCCACCAAACAGGAAATTTAATTTTCTTTTCTCTTCTTCTCTATCATAATGTCATCGGCATTCGTATTAGAGTCTCGGAACAGGCCCTCAATGCTTGTTCAGGTCCATGAGGCCTCTCGCGTGCTCAACGATCGCCTAGAAGAAATTCGGCGCTCATCATTCAAGTTGCCAGCGTTTCCCAAACCGGCGGACACACCAAAGACGAGCGTTACAGATCATTTTGCTTCCTCCCGAAGTTGCTTCATTTTGAGCTTGAGCAGATTGGGCTTCGGGCAGCTCACAGTAGACGCATCTTCACCGTAGCGTTCGTAAAAAGCTTCACAGCATTCGTAAAGCCGCTTGATTGCGGTTTGGCACTTGGCTTCGTTGTAGCCATTGCTGGTAAGGCAGTCTTGTAGTATTTGGGTCAGCATTTTGTCTCCATCTTTTATTATTGTATCTGGAGAAAATACTTTGAATTGCACACTGCACAGGTGTCAGTCACAGCGGCCATTCCAACATCTTGGGTTTCGCAACTTACTGCACGAGGATGACAAGCAGGCTTAGCCTCGACATCATCTTTCAGAGCCTAGGGTCATACCTATTAGCTTCTCCCAAGCGTTTACTCTGAAATTTGTCGGGAGAGACAAACCATTATCGTGTATAGTATGATAATTTGCAGTATACGGCGGTTTTCCGCATCAATGTGGTACCAAGTCAATGTCCAATAGGCATGTGAACTGAAGACGCTTTTGTCTCTTGTGTAAGAATAACGAGTGATAATCTGATATTGGCGATCCAAGATGATGGAAGAAAGGGAGAGTTGAACGTGGATTAAATGGAGAAGACTGATGTCATGCTTCCTTGGCCAACCACTACTGGCTAGGAAGAGGAGAAATACGCTCTTTTCCTCCACAGTATTCCAATATATACCTAGGTACCTTGTGGTTAGTAGGTAGGTACATATAGTAGTTATCAAGTTGACTGGAAAGTGATATTAGTATGTGTGGCTATGAATAGTACGTCCATCACCACAATATCTGCAATCCTATTTAAGTCCTATAAGTAAGATATGCAATGTCTTGGTTTTATGAATATCCAACAGTTAAATGGGGCTGTGATTTAGCACACCAAGCTTCCAGCAACCAACCCTACGTTTTCGGTATAGGGTACGAGGAGTATCGTCGACGACCACGATCGAGTGGCGTACCTTATGTATGGGTTTCCATTGGGATGGGTAGCTTAGTAGCTTCCACTATCTTACATATTGATCAGAGCGGTGGATAGCCAATCAAAGTCAGTCATTCGTTTCTCGGCCCCGCCCGCTCCAAGGTTGTGTTCTTTCCATTCGCCCACTTAAATGTTCAAGTGAACTGTGCTGTGTTGTAGCGTCTTGAGAGTGCTGAAACGCTGAGGCGAAGTCTGATAGACAACTAGATATTGGTTGCCTTCCATCCAATCCCTCTCTCTAGGCTCATCACCCACCATCGTCTTTTATACTTCCCACCACCAACAAACTTGATCATCCTTTTTTTCTTGCACACACCTGATCTTTATTTATTCCTCAACCCGCGTATAGCTCACCACTTTACGTCCCGCCGGCCAAACGCGCATAACGCGATCATCACCCCCACTTGCCCAACTTACCCTCAACGACCATCGTGCAAAGGTAATATTCTGATTCTTGCGATGTCTTGCTACACCTTCTCTCCTGCACTTCATCTCGAGTCACGCGCTGACATTATTTCGTCTTAAGTGCATAGATACTATCGAGACTAATTCAAAATGTCCAATGAGAACGAAAACGGGACCCCTGGCGAGCAGGCACCCGCCAACTCGGAGCACCTCAACATCAAGGTCACCGACAACAACAACGAGGTCTTCTTCAAGATCAAGCGCACTACAAAGCTTGAGAAGCTTATGGGCGCTTTTTGCGAGCGCCAGGGAAAGGCGACCAGCTCCGTGCGATTTCTCTTTGACGGCACGCGAGTCCAACCCACCGATACGCCCGATGCGGTACGTTTTCGCTCTTCTATTGTACACTAGGGCATCTGATCCCTATGCTTAAACCATTTCCTACTGCAACTTCCGGGAGAAATCACACATGCTGACAAGTAACATCACACAGCTCGAGATGCAGGATGGGGATACCCTTGAGGTCCACCAGGAGCAGGTGGGCGGATCTACACAGTAATGGAGAGGGGGATTTTCGAGGAAGAATTACCAGGAGGAAGATCTCAAAAGAGATGAACACCCAAGGATGATGTTCTTGAACTGGATTTCGATTACCCCTGGTTGTACTTTTGGCTTTGCGTACATCGGACGAGAGGAAGACTGAAACAAGTCGACGAATGATTTACGACAGACAAAACACTACCTGATCAACTCGCTGTCCCTCTATTCCCGCTGTGACTTGTGTGGTAAATTGCATGTTTTTCTTTTATCTTCCGCAGCAGAGGTACGAACGACCTGTGTGCTTTGGCTTGATAGAGAATACGCTCGTCCAATCGCGCTCTTAGGGTAACGTTTATCAAACAACAACAATGCGTCATGATCACACAGAAATCGGGAAAAAACTTGACATGCAGCAGACAGAACCGAAGCGTGTGTTGGCCATTCTAAAGTCGAAATCACGTACCCACGGTTCGCGCCGTGTCTATTTTGCCTTATGGCCAAAATGTTCCAACCAGACAATTTACATGATCAAGTTGAGCGTTGAGCGCGCCGCTCCCCTGGAAGAACTGAAGACCAAATCAGAAGCACAAAACAAACCATATGCTGACCGGCAAAACCGAAGGGAAACAGACCAACCACGAAAGAAGAACATGCAGAAATCAAAACACGCACGCCGAAATCACACACATCATCATTACGCTTTGAGTTCCATAGCTCGGCATCCAGTGCAGAGCACGATAGTGCCTTCGGGCACATGCTTAGTGAAGATCTGGCCGTCGTCGAAACCGCCCTGACACTCGGCGCATCGGAAGCAATGTTCATGCCACTCTCCACCTAGCGCTTGAATATACTGCCCGATAACAGCTGTACGGCATTTCCTGCACTTCGGCGCTCGTCGTTCGGTGCGCTTCGTCTGGCAGTTGATGCACCACGCATAACCATCCTTCTCAATGTGTGTCATGCCATGTTCGAATGGGTCACCACATTCGGCACAGAAGAAGTGGCCATAGTGCCAGTGAGCTCCAAGAGCGACAATGTGCTCACCGAGAATAGGGGTCTGACAGTGCTTGCAACGCGGCGCGAACAGTTCATGCCAATCGAGGTGACAAAAGAAACGCAGACGCTCATCTCCGTCTTCGGCCATCGTTTTGCCCGGCTCCTCTTCGAGTATCTCACCAGCTGCGCGGCGTTTGATGCGATCAAGCCGCTCCTGACGAAGGTGATCAGGCTCATGGCTAATCTCCATCGCCTGTAGGTTAGTACCACAAGTATAGCAGCTGAAGCACTGTGGATGGAATCGTTCATTGCTTCCCGCTAAGGCCACAAAACGCCCTTCAATGGGCATGCCACATTCATGACAAATTGTGACAGCTCGTCTACTGCTGCCAGGGGCTGGGGACCAATGGCCACGAGGCTTTTGTGCAGAACGGGGTGCTCCCCTGGCAACGGGATCAGGTAGCGGACGGGAGTGTGAAGTCGGTATGTCGTCAGGAGTCACGATCGCAGGAATGCTGCCTCCCTTACCGGGAGCCTCATCGATAGCAATACCGGGGATATTGATCGAAGGTACGGAGCCTCTGGGGCTATGGGATGTCTCGTCTACGCAGATCGACGGGATTTTCGTTCCTGTCGGCGTCCTGGGCATCGGCGAACTTTCCTCCGCCACAACGATACTAGGTACCGCCATGGGTTTCTCCGGCTGTGCGAAGGAGGAGGAGGATCTGCTGGGGGTTGCCGGGAGCGACCGGTCTGGGGTGGTATCAGTGGACTCGTCCGGGGCTTTCCAGTTGGCGTCGAAGCTTACAATGGGCCGTCCCGGACTGTCACTGACGGCTGTGGGTTCCGGGAGGTTTGGGCTGCGATCTTTCAAGCGCATGCTCGTGGCCGCACGAATGTCCTGACTCCGAACTTCCATGCCGTTCTTTCTCTCTACCTTGTCATCGACAGGGACGGAGCCGTCGTTGGAGCGGTTTCTTGTATAGAGAGGATTGCGAGAGCGCGTGGGAGGATTGCGGTGTATTTCAACTCGCTCGAGGGGCTTTGTCTTTTCTTCTTCTTCCCGTGGAGGTTCGAAGCGGACACGGTTTGTAGCTGTCTGAGCTCGGTTGCCAAGCTTCTCCGGTGATGTACGACCAGAAAAGCTCATGTTATTTGAAGTTAAAACTTCGGGTTCTTCCCAAATCTGATCTTCAGAAAAGGGACGACCGACTTCCCCGCTAATGTTTCTTTTCAGACTTCCCTGGCGTCGTTGCTCTGGGGTCTTGCCTGAACGACCAATGCTGCCATATGTCTTGTTATTGTGATTCGACTGCACGCTTGGTTGCCTCTGCTCTAACTCAGGCCGGGTTTCACGTTCGGTGCCCTCACCATCTGAAGAACTGCCTGAGCATGATCGCGTACCACCGACACTAGCAGTACGGGCATGGGCGTAGCTATTCTTTCTGAGGTGTGGCTTATAGCGGTATGGCCCGTCAGGACGGGGAGAAGGTGTGCCGTGTTGATGTTGCCAGACAAGCTCAGCAGCTTCATCAAGAGCAGCATTATATAGACGAGTATCATCCTCAGGAGTCTCCTGAACGGGCGATTTTGTACTCTTTCTTATGTCCATCTCCTCCATTGCGTCGCGCAATGAGCTTGCCTCTTCCTTCTCCATCCATCTTTGACCTCGCTCCATGTATGTGGCTGAGGGAACAACGTCCGATGGCCTCAAAGGGTTTGTAGCTGATGTTGGATAGTAGTCTGGGCTTTTTCTGCTGATGGTAGAGTATCTAGAGGCAAGACTGCCACCAGCAACGCTAGGGCTCTTCGAGTCCTTACGGTCAAGAATAGGTGGTGCGCTCTCGGGAGGAGAAGCAAGATCAGGCGTGAATCGGCCAGTACTATGGCGGTGCAAACTTGAGCGGCTGGGAACTGGACGGGCACCAGCTGGTTGAGGTCTTGCACCTCCAGGTCTGGTGACTCGATTTGACCGAAGACCTGCGAGATAGGAGGCTATTCAGCAAAGGGACAAATTAGCCAAGGACTTTCGCCACCATACTCAATTTCGTGTGCCATACCGAACTGCTCGTCTGTCATGTAAGAAGGCGACGGAGGAGTCACCTTGCGCTTCGGTTCCATCATCCTCGCTGTGCCTGGCATCTTTGCCAGAAGATGAGGGAGGATATTTATACGTTATGGAGGAAGAATATTCTGTCCGTTAGAGAAAAAGGCCGAAGAGGTGGTCAAGGTGGTAAATAAGAAGGCTTTCGACAAGGTATAGAGAGTGATAAGGGATAGCTATACTATGAAGTAGTGGCCGATAGTTTTAATGGTGGTCGCAAATCGAGCCGGCTGGGGTTGACCAGGCAACGCGATCTTGGACGGCTGGTTTGGTTGCGTCAAGGCATCACCACCAGCAACAAAAGCCTCTAAGTATGAGACAGGAATACGAAAACTTATGATCTCATTGATTTTTTTTTATGGGTTGGAAGCTTTGCAAGGTGCAAGGAACACTTAAGTAAGTATACGGCAGTTCCTATAGTGGAAAATCTTCCACCGCCATCTGCTAGGTTCTTATGATACAGTAGTTGAAGCGGGGACTGGAGGTTTTGATGTGTATTGCTCTCATTTGCTCAAATGCTACCCCAGTAAGGAGTTGTAGTCCGTATCAGCCTCAATGTCTTTACATAAGGCAGTAAGCTCCTTGAGTTTTTGAGTCCCATACCTACCTACCTACCCAGCTAGGTAATTAATGGAAGAGATATTAATCAGTCTCTTTTACCCCCTTGGTTCCATTATCAGCCTCTAGCGTCGCTTTCTCAGCTGAAGGAGGTGGAGATTCTGTAAAACCAAGGTTCTTGAATTCGTCCCTAGCCATCAAGTTTCTAAAATACCCGTCGCTATTAGCCCGCTTTGCTCCGAGATATTTACCTACGTGTATGCGTCATAAGTTAAAGAATTATATGCTCACCTGTCCATTCTGCATGATAGATATGCCTTTGCAAGGTCGCGACATTCTTCATCATTTAGACCTCGCACCTTTTTCATACATGAAAGATACTTTGTCATGTAAGTCTTGCACTCGCCTGCAATTGCTTTGGTCAAACTTCTTCCATTGAATGTGTTATTTAGTACGGTCCACTTACCATCATGATCGAGAGGAAAGCTTCCACGCTGTGGTCTGCTCAGAAGCACACAACTGTTCAGTGAATTATTCTCAGTGCGCAATGCTAAACTCACGGTGTTGGCTTTGTAGTTGGCAAAGGGCCGGGGCTGCCGAAAGTACTCATGATTCCGTATCTTCACTGGTCTTTGGACTGATTTCTAGTGCATCTATTGCCTTCTTCATGTTCCTTTAGACAGTAGAAAAGTCAGGCAACTTGTGGCGAACCTCGTTAAAGCACCTTGTAGTGGATAACAACATCATCAGGTGTGGCTGGTGACGTGGCACTGCCTCTGTAACGCAACTATGGAGTAAATCAGGTGTGAAAGCGGTCAGTAAGTTACTAAGACGCTCTCGAACTTGTCTACCTAAAGCAGGTACCTCACAGCCGAGAAACCTCCGATGAAGCCAGTAAAGCGGCCTAGAGCCAGGCATTACAAGGCCTAAAAAATGGGTGCTAGGTACCTACCTACATTACCTTAACCTGCCCGGGGGTGGTTGAACATTATGCAAATACACGTGAATCACCCCAAAAGTACTCTCGACTCCACTGCGCAAAGGAAGCAAAGCAAAGCAAAGCAAAGCCATCCTCAGCCCGAGCCTGAGCCTCCCAGACCGAACCGCATGAACTCCCGGAACTGACGACGGATTTTGAATTTAGCGACAACGCGCGCATTATTCGAAATATCCTCCGTGTCCTTGTGTTTGTCTTGGGTTTCGTGACGGACGCTTTACTAGACTCTACTGTCCTGTCCTGTCCTGTCCTGTTGTTTCTGTCATCGGTATCTCTCAAACTCGCTCGTCACAAAATTGGACTCTCATCACCATGGCTGCTCTCGGCGAGGATCTGCTCACCACGGTCAACAAGCTGCAAGACTTGGTTTTCAATACCATTGGCAGTGACTCGTTGGATCTCCCTCAGATCGTATGCAGTTTTTGCTACCTGAATTGGTTACTCTGGCACTGACTGACCGTTACTTAGGTTGTTGTCGGCTCCCAATCTGCAGGCAAATCTTCTGTCCTTGAGAATATCGTCGGTCGAGACTTTCTACCGCGCGGAGCCGGCATCTGCACTCGTCGTCCCCTGATCCTTCAGCTCATCAACGTTACCGAAGATGAAAACGCTCCCGACCCTGCAAGCGATCCTTATCGATCCCCCGGCGCTGCTCGCCGTTCCGAGTGGGCAGAGTTTCACCACATCCCCAACCGGAGGTTCAATGATTTTGGCGATGTCAAGCGCGAAATTGAGAACGAGACATCCCGAGTTGCCGGCAACAACAAGGGTATCAACCGGCAACCCATCAACCTCAAGATTTACTCTCCTCATGTTCTCAACTTGACCCTAGTGGATCTGCCGGGACTAACCAAGGTGAGTTTCCTGCTCTTTCCAATCTCGATGACCTTTAGCTCTGCTTTACCCCCTGGACATTACTGATCAAACCCCATCCACAGGTCCCTATTGGCGACCAGCCTACCGACATTGAGAAGCAGACTCGAAACCTTATTTCCGAATATATTGCCAAGCCCAACAGTATTATCCTCGCCGTATCTCCCGCCAACGTCGATATCGTTAACTCGGAAGCCCTCAAACTCGCCCGCCATGTTGACCCCCTTGGCCGAAGGACTATTGGTGTCTTGACAAAGGTTGACCTCATGGATCATGGCACAAATGCTCTAGATATTCTTTCAGGCCGCGTCTATCCTCTAAAGCTTGGTTTTATCGGCGTCGTCAATCGATCGCAGCAGGATATTCAAGGAAATAAGCCTATGGAGGATGCTCTCCAGGCTGAGGCTGACTTTTTCAAGCACCATCCTGCCTATCGTAACATCTCCATTCGATGTGGCACTCACTACCTGGCCAAGACCCTTAACACTACTCTGATGGGTCATATCCGTGAGCGTTTGCCCGACATCAAAGCTCGACTTAATACCCTTATGGGGCAGACCCAGCAGGAGTTGGCCAGTTATGGTGACATGCATTTTAGCGGAAAGGAGCACCGTGGCTCTCTCATCCTCCAGCAAATGACGCGCTTCGCCAACTCTTTCATTTCCTCCATTGACGGTACCTCGACCGAGATTTCCACCAAGGAGTTATGTGGCGGTGCCCGTATTTACTATATTTTCAATTCTGTCTTCGGCAGCGCACTTGACACCATCGACCCTACATCTAACCTCTCTGCCCTTGACATCCGGACGGCAATCCGAAACTCTACTGGACCCCGGCCCAGTCTTTTTGTGCCGGAGATGGCTTTCGATCTTCTGGTGAAGCCTCAGATCAAGCTTCTGGAAATTCCTAGTCAACGTTGTGTTGAACTTGTGTACGAAGAGCTGATCAAGATTTGCCATACATGTGGCTCCACCGAGCTTTCACGATATCCCAGACTTCAGGCCAAACTCATCGAGACAGTCTCAGACTTGCTCCGTGAGCGTCTTGGTCCTGCTTCGTCATATGTCGAATCACTCATCTCCATCCAGCGCGCCTATATCAATACTAATCACCCTAACTTCCTCGGCGCAGCCGCCGCCATGAGTAACGTAGTCAGTGCAAAGCAGGAGCGAGAAAGGAAAAGGCTGATCCAGGAGGAGCGCGAGCGCCGAGAGAAGCGGCGTCTGCAGGAGCTTGAGGCCGAGGGCGATGGCCCTGAAAATGAGGATGGCGTCAGTGGCCCTCTTGAGAAGCCTGAGAAGACCAAGTCAGGAAGAACCAAGGCCACGAAGCCTCCTCGAAGTATATCGCCTTCTCTTTCAGTCCGCGAGAACGGAACCTCGAGCCTTGCTGCCACTATGAACGCAACGCATTTAAACGGCACTCTTCGTTCAGCTTCACCCGCCCGACTCAACCAACAGGGACTTGGAGGTGCTCGAGATTCCTTCTTGAACTACTTTTTCGGCAAGGATGGCCAGACCATTGGCGCTCCCCTCCCCAGCCCCGGCGCCATGCCCAATATGCCTAACGGACGACATATCAGCCAAAACTCGGAGACTAGCTTCCCTATTGTGCGTCGGGAGAGGGAGTTTAACCGACCATCTACAGCGACAACAATGGCCCCCGAGGACGACTTGTACGATAGAACAGGGAAGAACTACGGCTTGGCATCCCAAATGGTAAGTTCCGAGGATCTACAGGTGCCCGGTCTCCTCTTCTCACACGAAACTAACCCCCACCACCAGGGTGAATCCGCGGAGCCAGCTATGACAGATCGCGAGGCCATGGAGACGGAGCTTATCCGAGCTCTTATCTCTTCCTACTTCAACATTGTTCGCGAGTCCATCGCCGACCAGGTCCCCAAAGCTGTCATGCATCTCCTTGTCAACCACTGTAAGGACGTCGTTCAGAACCGCCTCGTCAGCGAGCTCTACAAAGAATCTCTCTTCGAGGAGCTCCTCTACGAGGATGACGGCGTCAAGAAGGAGCGTGAGAAGTGCGAGCGCCTGCTTCAAACCTACCGCGAGGCCGCTAAGATCATTGGCGAGGTGTTGTAGATTCAGCACTGATTTTGATCTATGGGTTTCTGGAGAAAGGTCACTATGCGACAGCGTCCCGTTGAACCTGACAATAATGAAGAAAAGAAAGACCAGTAACAGCCATATACGGATGGAAGGATAGACTCGAAGGAGGAAGGCGGAACATAACTTGGAAACACCAAACAATGTCGATCGCTTTTGGTCAAGGGCTCGGGCTCTTGAACCAATCTTGACTGCTCTGCCCCTCAATGGAGCAGAGCAGGAGAAGCAGAACAAAGGAGAGGAACGAGAGAAGAAAAGAGTGTCGTAATTTTTTTCTTTTCATTATCATCGTTTTTTCTCTTATCTTGTACATCACCAACTGGCATTGGAATTGCGGCCACATTCAGCTTTAGTTTCTGATAATGGCTCTAACGAGAAGACGGGATCGGAATACAAGAGGAGGGCTTGTATGTATGTATGGATGTATGTAAAAAAGCAAAGCAAACTCGGCTCGTCGTCCTAGCAGAATACACACAATGTACTACTTCATAATATCTGTCAAATGATGAATACGTTCACTAAACTGGCTGAGGGTAGTACCGACTTCAACTGAAGAAAGACATTTTACACACGATGTTGCAGTGACTTGTATATATATATATATTTACACACGAATTCGGACTAGTTAATTGGTGTCATCCTTCCTCCATTGCAACATTGAAGCGCATTGAGTAAATCATCGCTGGTTCCCATGGTACACCGGTGTTCCCCCTGTAATAGAGGAAGGATATCGTGGGTTGTAGTCGTTATAATTAGGCCTGAGAGCAGGCTGACTCGGAATATGAGGATCTGCTTCAGGATTCAAGTCATAGCCCGAAGGGCCTTGAACTATTCCTTGTTGAGGGAACACGCTCTGCTCTCGTTGTGGCTGTCTAGGCTCATAGTTATGGTATGGCCTGTCAACCCGTCGTACAGGTCGCCTGATGAAGTAGTCGCCGTCCGGATAACGAACCTCGACAACTTCATATGCCTCTGATGGATGCTCTAGAGGAGGACGAGTGCTATGGCGATTATAATAGACGTGATCAGAAGCAGCTGGAGGGTCGAAGTGATACTCTGATGGTGCATATCGAGACCGAGGGTTGGATTCTCTGTAATAGAATTGGTCATGGCTGTCATACCACGAGGATAAAGGTCGGGCATACTCGCCAAACCTTTCATCGTTGGCCGGGCCATATCTGGATTCCTGTGGTAGAGTGTTTCGGGCTCTAAGGCCTCTTCCAATCTCCCGTCCGGATTCATCAACGTAGACGACCTCCTCTTCAAGTATCTGGCGGTTCTGAGCCACATTAGGTTCTTCACACCCTCTTCTTTCGACCTCTGCGTAGCTGGGTGCTGCAGTGACCGAGGTGGTCACTGATGGGTTATGGCCTTGAGGCCGATCGCCAACCGATGCGCTTCTGTTACGTGGACTAGCCGGTTCTGTGCCCGAATAACGCTGTTCTCGGACGTCACGGTAATCGGATGACTTTTCTTCGCGCCAATGAGCCTTGTTCCGTGGTCCTGCGAGATATGAAACATGATAAGTGGTGACTTCTTGCTCAGTCTTGACTCCGATGTCAACATTGTTGCTTCTTTTGTGTGGATCTTGAAACCTTTCGAAGTCCGATGGCGAGTAGTTGTCAAACCTCGAAGCATCATCACTTGCTTGAGATGCACGTGTCCCCTGTGTCCTTTTAGCCCCGACCTTCTTTCGACCATAAACCTCGCTTGCTGGACGAAGATGCGGTATATCTGGCTCAGACTCGATATGTGCAGAAGAAAGGCGCACGTCTAGTCGACTCGATGTCAGGGGCTGGCTTCCCGGATCCGCATGACCCGGCTGTTGCGTTTGATCCCTCACATGCCCGACATCACTTTGCTGGCGTTCTTCCTTAAGTCGATTGTTTGACACAGCAGTCAAAATTTGAGTTGCCGTCTGTACTGACACTCGCGGAGGTGGTGTATTGTTGGGCGTTCTTTGCACAGGCTTTAGGCCGTATTTGTCTATGAAGGCTTGCTCGAATGCCCAGGGAAGAGCCTCTTTAACAAGGGTGTGTAAGACAGAGTCTCCCCGAGTTTTGATTTCCAGTCCAGCCATTCGCTCGTTTTCAGGCAATTTGATCATTTCTGTTCGCCAATCCATATGTGCTCGACCTTGATGCCTTGGTTTTTCGACATGTTCTGTTTTAAAATGTCTGGCAAGTTGAGGTACGTGAAATATGTTTTCATCATTGCACGCCTTGCAAGAAACTCCGTTGAGGGCCCTCAGACTGCGCAATTTTTTATTTTTCGACGTGGCTTCAATGAACATTGACAAGGGTAAGATTTCGCTTTCAGTCTCCTCGAACAGTTTGTTAGCATGGTAAATGGCGACATAAGCCCTGACTGCAGGCGGGATCTTCTTATAATGCCCAATCTTTGACCAGACAGATTGAGTGCTCTTGATAAAACTTTCAAGTTGGTTTTGTTGAGTGCTGCCGATTGATGCGACATTATTGCTATCATAGTAGTTGGTATATGATCCACAATCGGAAGGGTTGGGAACTGAAACCGTAGGTGCTGTGTAGCTGTTCGATTGTCTTTGAGAGCTATGGACTATCCCTGAAGAAAAGGGTCCTGGGTATGAAGGATATGCTGGAGGATCATAATATGCGGTTGTTGAATAAGACGGACCATAGTCATGGGCTGAATTTTGCCCGTATACAGATAGAGGAGGCATCGGAGGCCTGGAACTGTGATACGAGAATGGCGGTGCTTCTGCGCCGTAAAAAGGCAGAGCATATCCTGCTGGTGTACCAGGCTGAAAGCTAGAATAGGGTTGTTGAATCGGAACATTTGACGTGAGTGAGTTGGATGGCTCGTTGTCATAATATGCTTTCTCTTTGGCGAGAGGGTCAGGACTAAACGGAGGCACTTCTGGCCACTCCGCTCTCCAATGCACGACAACGTTACCCAGACTGAGAGCAACTGTATGCTTGGCTGCATAGTGTTGAAGCACACCCTCGAACCCAAAGAACTTCAAGACTCCATTCCCACCGAGGCAGCCGTTACAAAGAAACAACTCCTTGCGCATGGGCTCGGTACGGGGCTTGACCTTGACATCAAAAACCCACTTCATGTTCTCCAGTGTCAACCGTTGAGTCCAAGGCCCCTCTGGAGGTTCGACAATCGGCTTCTTCCCTACCGCGATTATGGCAGCAGTGTCTTTTGCAACTTCGGCATAGAACCTTTTACGAATGTAAAGCAGCACATCTGCGGCATATTGGGGACAGTTTTTCCTCTTGACCTTGGCGCCGTTGTTCCATCCTTCGATGATCTCGTCTGCATATTCTGATATGCGCGCTCGAACGGGCCCCTGGATATCATCCCATTCCTGGTCTGTGACTTCTCTTGGTTCCCTAGCAGGCTTTTTATCAGCCTCCCTCATCGGAAAGCTTTCTCCAAGTGTTTGGGGGTTGATACAACTTTGTTTCTCTCGCAGCTCAGCTTCTACTCTCTGAGCAAGAAGACGGGGTTTCAAGAGTGCCCATGCGTGATCATCAAGCGGCGTTATCAGCTGAAGTGCTGCCTGAAAGGATGGAATATGAGCCAGAACATTCGCAGTCAACGGAGGATCAAGAAGCATGGCTCGATTCTCAATGTCAGTTCGTCTTTGAGCCTTGAGCTGAGCCGCCTCCTCCTTGGTTCGTTTTTGCTGAATTGCAGTGCGTCGGTGTTGGAGATTAGCTTCCAAATGTACCATCGATCCACGAGTGTCATCTGCAACAGTTTCTTGGCCTAGTTGCTCATTGGTTGACTGGGCGAGATCTGATGAAGTCTTAACAAGGGGAGCTAAAACAGCCAGGGGCGTAGATGAGAATGGAGCTTCTGCTTTGGCAGCAGTCTTCGGCGTCTGAAATTGAGCCATCCCACCTGAACCAGCCCATTTCTCCCAACGAGAGGCATCGGCTAGAGCCTGCTTCCCTCGGATCTCTAGACCCTTGATCCACTCTTCGGCAGCAGCAGACCCAAGCGCCTTGACATTTTCGAATTCCAACTTGATTTGTTCAACATGCTCCGACCAGAAGAGCTTGGTTACCTGGATGTGTGGCGGCACAGCTCCCGCCTGTATGGCACGGGGATGTATAACATGCATATCAGCATCCACAAGTACCGGAGGAAGAGCTGGGAGCAGAACAGAAGGAAATGAAGAAGACAAGAGAAGTTCTAATTCCTATTGTTGACGTTAGACTTGCATCCGAGGAGAATCTTGGAAGCGCCTACCTTGATGCCCTTTTTCTTCAGGCAACATCCGCAAGTGAAGACACAAAAGGGGAAAATGGGACAGACGTCACTTGGACCTGGACCACGACACCAAGCTTCGTTGTTCGAAGACGGTAGCTTTTTCTGGCTTTGCAAACCACAGAGTTGGCAAGACACAGAACAAACGAGACGCCACATCTGAATCTCCGATTTGCCCTTTAGGGGTGCAGGCATGCGCGGCCAAAATAGTCTTCTTGAAGCTTGCCATATGGCATCTTGCTTCAATAGAGGAAAGGAGGATGGCATATCATTGTAACACACTGGGGAATGAGTGGAAAGGGGGCTAAGAAAGGCATAGAATAGTTTGTTGACAGCCAACAAACGTCCGAGGTCTTTGGGTGGTACAAGAGTGAAGATATGTTGCCATATCTGTTCTGGGAGCTGCTTGGCTCGATCCTTCACAAGATTTTGGGCCAGCGGGCCTGGAAGATCAGTTTTATCAAGCTTGACTTTCTTAGCTTGCTGGATATCCATGGAATCTATTGACTGGCGCCTTTTTTTCGAGGGCTGGGAGATGGCATCAAGTAAAGCCGCTGCAGGGTCATAGCTAGAGGCTTCTGAGGGCTCATAATCCAGATTATCAGCCATGTGCACGTCGGCCTCGCTTCTACCGCTGGTTGTTGATGCTCCTTGGGTGACTGTTAAACCAGGGGGGTTGGCCCCTTGACTCTCTGGGACAAACATCCCTCATCTGACGCGTTACTGGATAGCAGTGATGAGTAAGAACAGGAGACACAAAAAGAAACAACTTGCTTGATGGATCATCAAGCATGTGGGGTAAAAAGGATGGTTAACACTTGTCTGTGTAAATGGTAAGGAGCAACGGGGAAAGATATCGCGTTGCGATCTAGCGTAGTGCAAGCAATTAGGAGTGGGCGCTCAAACTTCGCCTGCTTTTCTGTACCAACCAAACGTTGCTCGTAATGCGGCGTGAAGTAAGTTCACGGAGTTGTCTTGAATTGGGGGAGTGATACCTTAGAGAAGGGATCAGGAACCAAAAGTTCTGGACTTATCGATAAAACTGTCGGTTGAGACCCACTTTAATTGTGACATAAGCAGTCATTCTGAAGAAGGAGAGAATGAGGCTTCAAAGAATCCAATTTGGGGCCCAATCATTGGGGCATTTAAATAAGTAGAGTTGCTTGATTTTACATTTCAGTTGTTGCCCATAATAACTTCACAGCACAAGACCAACTATTTTATTCTTATATCGATGCAACATCATTGCATGTTTGCATCTCTTCCACTCCCCCCACTACCACCTCCTTGTCCTGGTGCTTGCGACGTGCTTCCACTACGACCACCCAATGAAGAGGTCTGTCCCGGCGACGACTGGTCTCCTCCAGCGCCGTATATCTGAAAACTCTGGTCTGCTCCCCAGTTGGCCATCTGCGTATAGTTTTCGAAGGCGTTCTATCCAGTTGTTAGAAATGTATACAAGTGACCTCTTGACGGAAACGTTTCTTACCCAGTCAAAATTGGCGCCCATATCCATCCCCGCGTTAGTATTAGCTCCCAGATTGCTGAACATGGAGGAGAAAGGAGAAGCTGGACCAGCCCCAGCGAATCCATCGGTCTGAAAATCAAGTCCTTCAGACCCAGGCATGCCAAAGTCCATACCCATAAAAGCCGCCGGGTTAGGCGTCGAAAAGGTGTTGGCCGTCGCATTGAAATCGGGTAAGCTGTTTGGTGAGACGAAACCCGGGGCCATAGCCGGCGATACATCAGTCCCAACACCTTGCGTCAGGCCTGACATTGGCGATGGAACGCCCGGTATCTCTGCCTTAATCGAGGCAGGGTCCTTGATCTTATCCAGCATGATATCAATGACCTTGGCCGCCTTGAACGCTTCCATGGAGGTATCCGCAAGCGTGTTCCAAATTTCTCTCGCTGTTTCTAAACTGCCAATCATTTTGGATCGTTGGTCATCATTCCAAGTTGAAGCACCCTCATCGTCTTGCGGGACTGAAGACTGTGCGGCAATGTTATCAAAATGGAGATCAAGAATAACCAGCATTGCAGGTAACGTAAAGTCTTTGGTAGCAATCGACTTGACAAACCAACTGACTGACCGCAGCCTTCCGTTGGATTGTGATTCTCGGTACAATACTGCCAGATGATCGAGTGCTGTCAAAGATGCTTCAATTGCAGCTCTCCGAGAGTGTGCATATCTTGCGCTCTGCCTCGCCCTGGGAAGGTATTTGCGGTGAAGCAAGCATAGAATCTTTTGATATAGAATATCGACATTGAACCTGGCGATGATCAAAGTCACTGGATCATGGGACCCTTCTAATGTCGTTAACTTTAAATGCGGTGGTAATTCTTGCATGATTTGCCGTAGTTTGGCGTCAAAGCGAATAATCTCGTCGTAAGGCACATGCTTGCCAACTTGACCCGTAGCCTGGAGAATGTTTCCTAACTCAAAACATAATCTTGACTTGGCAATCATGTATGCGATCGGAGTAGCGACTGTTGATGGCCGAGAAGGGGGTAGCTCCTTGATGCTGGGGTAAAACTCATCGTCGAATATGTTATTAGGGAGTTGAGTGTCGCAATCATTTTCGTAGATCATGCTAGGCAGAGAAACTTGATGTGAGAAGATAACATCCGACATTCGTACGAGAGCCCACGTCCGCCGTCTCATTTCCTAAGCATGATTAGCAAATCGATCTGAGCATCATACCGAAGTTCAGCCTACAGCTTGAAATGGTGTAATTGACGGAAACCATTTGGCGTCTCGGTGATAACCCATTCGATACGCAATCCGAACAATCAGAGACACGATTAACCACAACCCCAAATCAGCATCCCATCGAGACGAATATTCTCCAAATACATAGAGTATCATAGTCTCGACCGTGTATTCGTTAGGTTTTGTATAGTCTGATTTAATCAGGCATTGTACCGTGCGCAACCGGTACTCATTTGCAAGCTCAAGGGTTCGCCCTCTCCACTCAGGAGGTTCGTCGCCCACTTTATGGTAACTCAGCATTGCTAGGCAAAGCACCGAGTAGAGCATGCCAAGCCACATAATGGGCGTCTTGTTAGGATCTTGCCAGTGGTCTTTCAGCTGTTGCTGAAACGTTGGTCCATGAATAATGTTGACAGCATTATCCATGGAATTGAAATATCGACTGCAGAGGGTCAGAACAGCAGACTTGGGGGGAAGCTCTGCTCTTATTTCAATCTCGGATGCAGGGAGTGCTCCTAGCAGTAGTGTCGGCCCCTCTCTTGCAGCCATAGGTTTTGAAGATTTGACTCGCTCATAACTCGTTTCTAGCTCCTTTTTGTGAGATGTGAAGTAGTTTTTCACTTCGGATATGTCGGCAAGGAGGGTATGCCAATGTTCCTGGCCAACATACAACGACTTGCCTTTGTCCGTGTCCACTTTAAGAAAACCCAAAGACGTGGCGAGTCCCTCCTCTTCGTCGCTATTTTCCTCCTCATCATATGCCATTGCATTGTCATCTCCTCGTCCAGCCTTCGCGGAAGATCCGCTGTCAGTGGTAGATTGTGTTGTCGCTGCTCCAGCGGCTGCGGCGGATGCAGCATCTACATTAGCACCTCCGTGCATAAGGGATAAAACTAAGCCTTCTAAACGGTCAATACGGTTCTGCATGTCATCAGGACTCGAGTCTCCTTGACTTTGATTCTTCTTGCGAGTAACCGGCGTGGCGTAAGAGCATGAGGTGGTCCCCATACCCTCGCGCTTCGTACAGTTGCTGCAAGGATGACTTCTGTCACATTTTCTGATGGATATCAGTAAGTATGAAGGGTTGAGGTGTCATTTAAACTCACAACCTACCGACGATGTTAGTAAGTGTTGATACAATGCTTTGGGGATAACGTACTTGCGCGTCCTACAAGGATAGCAGCTTAGAGGCACGCGATTCCTTTTCCTCACAACGCGGAACTGTTCCTCAGGAGAGCGGGCTCCCTGAGAGGAGTTTGTCGAAGGAGGAGTTGGGGTCATTGTGACAAGGGGAACGAAACGTAACGTTTCAACAGATGAGATGAGGGATCCGGCTCCAAGACTGACAGTCGATGACGAGACAAAAGTTGGTCAGCGCCAGGGAAACCCCATCAATATATTGAGTCTCGAGCGGTTGACGGAACCCAAAAGAGCTTGATATGAATAATATAGCGCCCTTCCAGAATACTGCCGCAACTACGGCAACCTGGTCAACAGAAGACTTGTCTGACCAACCGGGAAATGCGGCTCCACGAGTCAACCCGTCCTGTGAGCCAATGTCGATGTCACAACACAATTGCGCAGGATAACGGAATCGTTTCGCCCCAAACGGTCTCTAGGAACCTAGAGGTGGCGTTGATCAAGTCCGACACGTCCGCACGCCCTTGGGCCTACAGCAGAAGCGAATTAACACGTTACGGCACAGCTTCCAACTTGAGGTACCGTACAGTGTGATACAGTGGAGGTAATGGAGCGGATAGTGATAATCCAGGGAGAGATCGGGGGCCAGGGGCACCCAAAGTTGCGGTCTGCTGAAGATGTGCGACGGGTAATTCAAATCTGGGCAATAGGATTTTGCAGGGAACTCGCTATAGTCGATGACCGAGATCGTAGCGATAGCGAGATCGTGATCCCGTCAGGTAGGAAGAAGACGGGGGACCGGAGGCGAAGATAGCGAGGAGACGTCACAAAAGAAGCGCCCGAGCTCAAGCTATAGAACGTTATAGACGGATTCTAAGTCCCGACAGAATGAAATGAATGGAGAATGGCGGAATGCTTTTTTGTCGAGCCAAAATCCCCCAGTAAGCTCAGTCAGCAGAGGAGCAGAGGCTGTGAGGGCAGATGACGAAGGATATCCAACCAAAGGCTCAATGAGATGATTAAAGCTGATCATGGAGGTGTCGGTACCTCCGGTGCCTTGCTTCAAATAAGGAGAGAAACAAGATCTCTGAAAAGGGTGGAAAGGAAAAGGGCTAGATCTGAATCCAATTTTTGGTCTCCAGAATATCCCGTCAGCATCAGCCTTATTAAACCGCCCAGCAGCCTGGGAATAAGGAACAAGCGAACTAGGCACCGCAGTCAAGTCAAGGAACGCGTATGCATCCAACATCGATGTAAGATGCAAGATGGTGGGGTTGTTTTACATTCAGAGAGACAAGGGTATTTCTTGTCTTCATTCCTCGATTTAGGAGAGCCTCTGTAATACCTCTGCTGTCTTGCACATGCCTTTCATGTAGGAAACATCCATCCCATGCTCTCTGCAATTGGTATAGTTACCTGGGCCTCTTTTTTATTAGTCTCTTGAACGTGATGGCTGAAGTCAGCCAGGTGCAGTAAACTCGTCACTTAACGGGCGTTACGGCAACTATCCCTCAATCAAAACGAACCACAATCTGCTAAAAAGAGTCAAAGTCACAATCTTACTTGCTTAGCCTGTGAGTCATTCTCGTTCATCGGATTCAACATCTGCTGTCTGGATGCCTCGGATTTCGGAGCCGGCCCATGTTTATCACCGATATTTGTCATTAAACTCCATCACTCCACACTCTTCGCTCTGTATCTGAGGCCTTCTATAACCAATTCCCTGGCTCACAGTACTATTACGGGCACTATGTCGATCCCATCAATACGTTTTATATACATAGTACGAACCGAGCCTTTGAACCTAGGCAAATTATAATGCGACATTGTGACTGCAGCTATGATCGCTTAGAAATGGTGATTTTTACACTTCTCTCCATGCTTTACTATTCCTGTAGATATTGTGAACATTTTCCCATCCAGCTTCAAATATAAGCTGATACGAACGATCAAAAAGTATTCGGGAACACACGGTCCAGCCTACCCATTCAGCGAGCCATTGGTTGCATGATAGGTTCAACAAGAGCTCATCAGCGCGGTTTTGTATGGCCACAATATTCTTGGACAAAGTCCCTGCGCCTCAGCTTTCAACCCTCCCGGGACTTCAGGTCTTCTTGGCCTCGTTTTCTCTCTTCAATTCGCCACTTGTCAAACCACCAACCCGGATGCTTGATATTGCATTGCCGTATACTATCGCTCCAAAAGGTTGGGTGTTTACCAGGGCCAGGCAGTGCAATATTTAGCAGTACGCGCCAAGTTACTGTCACGCCTTATAAACATAAGTGCATCGTAAGTTTCGTAACGCATGTATTCCGCCTCAAACAGCTGCGGGAGCGCTCACGCTGTACTTGGTCAGGAACTCGGCGTCATTGGCCATTTCCTCCTTGACCTATGAATTTGTCAGCATTAGTCAAAGCAAAAATATGAATGCAGCTTACAATATCTAATCCACCAACAAGCTCGCCATCGATCCAAAGCTGCGGGTATGTTGGCCAATCCGCAAATTCCTTGAGCCCCTGTCTGACTTCGTCGTCGGCGAGGATGTTGAAGAAACCATACTTGACCGAGTTGTCTCGTAGTAGTCCAACCATTTGTCTGGAGAAGCCGCATTGAGGAGAGCTGGGTGTACCCTTCATAAAGAGCATGACGGGAGCAGCCTTCACGAGGTCTCCAAGACGCTTGAAGAGTTCCTCCTTCTTCTTCTCGGGATCTTGCTCCTCGGCTTCGGCATCGTTGGTATCGATACCGTTGGGTGCGCCTGCCTCTGCATTCTGACCAGATTGCTTTGCCTGTGTTTCGATCGCCGTGCGCACCTTTACGGCACTACTGCCACTCACAGTCTCGACAACTTGGCCGTTCCTCAAAAGGACAAGGAAAGGAACAGCAGTGACATCGTATGTCTCGCTGAGGTCGCTCAGATCCTCTGCGTTGATGGAAACCCACTTTGTGGTGGGAGGTTCGGTGACTGGGTATTCGGAAGCGAGGGTCGACAGGACGGTAGCCATTTGCGCGCATGGTGCGGCCCACGGCGCATGGAACGATGCGACGACGAGGGTAGTGGAAGGGACAGAACTGAGCAGCTGCTCCCACTCGGGGATGCTGTTAATTTCTGTGATGGTAGACATTTTGGTGGTGGTGGTGGTGGTGGTGAGATGGATGCGTCAAGGTTTCGATCTGATAAGAGAGAGAAAGAAACAGTTGGAGTCGGATTACTTTTGGGCAGGCCAGTCAGTAGCAACTCATTGATCTCCACGCAACTGGGGGGAAAAGGGTTCACTTTGGCGGGGTACAAATAATGGTATCCAATGACAGGCAAGGCGTAAGAAAAAGACGGAAATTCGATTCTCTGTTTAAGAGCACGGCATTTAGGACTTGATTTATAAGAATATAACTCTACGCCCAGTGAAAATTCCAATGAGGCTTAGAACGCATAACTTCATGCTTGTGTTAAAATTACCCGTACTTATTTATCATTAAAGAAAACCTCTGCCTATCAGTTTTCTGAAACCCAGAGGGACAGTCGTATGTATACCTAGAGAGGAGGGGCAAGAGATTGTGCAAATAGAAAAATGTCCTTGCGTCATTTCGTCTGGTGGACGATAGCAGGCCTCCGCTGCCGGAGCTGGATATTTGCATTTAACCTGCTAGATGCATTCTGATGTGTAATGCTGACCTTGACAGCTTCCATCGCTGTAACCAGTTAACAGCTCATCAAAGCAGCACAACGGAGCACACAGCGCATACAAGCATGAACAGCACAGCTTAACCCCGCTCAACCCACTGTAGACCAGCTAGACCGCCCCAGAATTGGGCATATTTAAGCTACATTAGGTGACTGATGCAGACGACGTACGAAGCTACATCATCAGCCACACTCCGAGAAACCCACTTCTGGGGGTCTTTGACTGTATGGTTTCTGTAGTCTCTACCCAAGGTTCCCACCGTCTCTCGATCTACGTTGAGTTTCCATTCTCAACTTCTCCCGAATCCTGATACACCTCCTACAGCAATTTCTCGACGCTGTGCGATATCAGACGTACTGGAGAAATTGATCACGAT
The DNA here is from genome assembly GCF_020744475.1 of Fusarium redolens. Taxonomy (NCBI): domain Eukaryota; kingdom Fungi; phylum Ascomycota; class Sordariomycetes; order Hypocreales; family Nectriaceae; genus Fusarium; species Fusarium redolens. The sequence goes on along the minus strand of NW_025763664.1, from coordinate 4,541,586 downwards.
AATCTTTCCCTGGCTACGCCTCCGGAACTCATATCTTCTCTCTCCGTGTGGAGCTACCACCGCCGCAGCAACGGTGTCAACGTCACCCCCAACCTCCGTCATCCTAGCTCGTCAGCTCCAGCTTCAAGTCTGCCTAACTTTGTCCTAACATCTCAAGAATTCTCAAGATGGCATCTCTCAATACCTCGATAAATGGTCCGTCCATAAAGAGCAGTTACAGCAGTGTCGTAAACGGTGCCCCGCTATCCTCCGACTCTCCCACTCATGCCCATTGGGTCCTTTTCTCGGTCCAGGCCCCTCTCTTGAATGCCTTCCAAGACAGCGGTGCCAAGGAGAGTATTCTCAAAGTTCAAAGCACAGGCGGTATGTTACACAAGGGGGTATCTATCATCCCATTAGCCTGCTAACATGTACACAGAAAGCGACCTCGCCGACCTGATTGAGGACTTTAGCGAAGGGCGCATTCAATTCGCATTTGCCAAGGTCAAGGACCCCAACAGTGGTCTCCCCAAAAACATATTGATCGCATGGTGTGGAGGAGGTGTTCCTGAGCGAACCAAGGGCTACTTCACCAGCCACCTTGCTGCTGTTTCCAAGATCCTCCACGGATACCATGTTCAGATTACCGCTCGCTCCGAGAGCGATCTCGAAATTGACTCCATTATGCAAAAGGTGGCCGATGCTTCCGGCGCCAAGTACTCAGCTGGGAACTCAGACAGTCCTCGCTCTGCTGCACCTCCTCCTGTCAAGACCAAGCCCGTCTTCACCCCGACAGCCTCCAGCCGTGCCAACCCACTCGTCGCTGCTCGATCCAAGAGAGACGAAAACGTCGATGAGGATGGGTGGGGTGCTGATGCTCCTCCTGTTACAAGAACTCAGATTGAAAAGGTTGAGTCTGCTTACAAGCCTATAAAAGTTAACATTGCCGATCTCAGCAAGCAACCCACCGCGACCACCAGCGGGAGCGCCCCCGTCAAGCGCGACGACACGCCAGGCGATGTGGTGAAGGGCGGTTATCAACCCATTGGGAAGGTCGATATTGCAGCTATTCGCGCTCAAGCCCAAAAAGACCAGGATGACAGGCCAACTCCTGTGAAGGGATCCTACGAACCCGTTGGAAAGGTTGACATCGCTGCAATCCGGGCACAGGCTAAGCCTGCTGCCTCGGAGAAACCTCTAGAGGACGAGTCCCCACCTGTGTCGGAACGCATGTCTGCTTTCTCTCAGCCAGCTCAGTCCGAACGCCTAACATCCCTTCCTAAACCCAAGGTTGCCAACAAGTTTGGTGGCGCGGGAGGCTTTTCGGGCACAAAGGCTCCCACACCCGGTGGCTTAGGCTTTGGAGCTCCCGCTCCCGCCAAGTCCGCCCCTGTTGGTGCTGCAAGCCGTACGTTTGCTGACCAAGGCGGAAAGACTCCTGCCCAACTATGGGCTGAGCGAAAGGCTAGGGAGAGGGGAGAGGACTCCGGCAGTGCTCCCGCCCCTGCTCCTATTGGTAGCACTTCTCCTGTTCAGCCACAGAAGAGCGGAAGCGAGTGGAAGAGTGGCTACTCTGGTAAGAGCTGGGCTCCAGTGCAGACTGGAGATTATGGTCGCGGTATACCTGGACAGATTAGCCAGGAAAACACAGGCGAGCAACCTGAGGATACACCAGCATCGCCGTCAGGTGTGTCAGCTCTACGAGACCGTTTCAAGGACACTGCCCCTATCAGCGCAGGAGTTCCTCCCCCTCCTGCTGCTCGACCTGCAGAGGACGACACTACACCGCCGCCTGTTCCTAGCGGTCGACCCTCTGGGGGCTTTGCCCTTCCAGGACTGCCTAACCGACCAGCTCCTGCAGATGAGCAAGAGGACGAACGGGAAGACCCCTCTGCTTACCAGACAGCCGCAGAGCGTGAGAGATCTCCCTCGCCTCCTCGTGTTGCTGTTCCAGTCAGCCGTGGGCCTGTGCCTGAAGTCGGCACCCCCCCTGAGCAGCGTGTTCCGCCTCCTGTTACTCCTAACCAGATTGATGTGCCCAAGGAATCCGATCTTGCCGATGATAAGGAGGTCTCATCTACCGCCCGTTTTGCTGGTGGTGCGGCTGCAGGTGTCGCCGTAGGAGCTGCCGTCGGTGTCGGAGCTGCTGCTGCTGCTGGCGCTCTCGAGCGTGAGCCCAGTCCAGAGCCAGAGCCAGAGCGCGCTCCTGAACCCGCAGCTCAGCCAGCTCAAGAGTCTCAGGGAGGTTATCGTGCCGTGATCCAATACGACTACGAGAAGGCTGAAGACAACGAAATCGACCTGATCGAGGGCGAAATCGTCACTAACATTGAGATGGTGGACGAAGATTGGTGGATGGGCACTAACTCACGAGGTGAGAGCGGCCTATTCCCTAGCAACTACGTTGAATTGGTGGGGGACGACGAGCCTGAGCAACCGGCTGCTGCTGCTGCTGCGGCGCCTCCACCACCCCCTGTTGCCGCGGCCGAGCCCGAGCCCGAGCCTCAAGCTTCAGCTGCTGCTCCGGCTGAGGCCGGCCACACGGCTGTTGCCCTCTACGATTACGAGGCTGCAGAAGATAATGGTAAGATCCACACTTATGTCAAAGAAACAGTTACTAAGTCCTGCTTGCAGAATTGAGCTTCCCTGAAGACGCCACAATTACCAATTTGGAGTTCCCTGACGAGGATTGGTGGTTCGGCCACTATGCTGGACAAGCCGGTCTGTTCCCTGCCAATTATGTGCAACTCAACCAGTGATTTTTGGGCGTGCTTTATCAACAATGAGGCGAAAGGAATGTATTAAGCCTATGGGGTGGGGGGAAAACTTGACAGTAGATGAAAGAACGCTATCAGCTCGCGTACAGTTTCAAAACAAACGATTCAATGTTCTATATTCATATCAATTGGCTATGTTGATAGTATTTTGATACAATAGCTATTGCCGTGTACTTGATAACAACCTACGCTCATCGATCGGTCTGGATACTTGAACGTTTAACTACACTCGGCTGTTCAGTTCAGTTATTGGCTCTGCTTGTCTTGGCAATGTCACGCCCACCATTTCCGCGAGAGAACGTCATATATTAATTAATCAAGAAACAGGGCGTTCGTAACGGCGTTTCCAAATTATGTGAAGAGGTGTAAAGATTCTCGGAGTATTCATAAAGCCATGCGTGGGCTTATTATATATATCGTGGGGATCGTATTTACTTTGTTTGGCTGGGGCAAGCCGCTTAAAAGAGGCAGTCACAGCAATCGATGCTAAAAGGCGACACACATTAGTATTTATTCACTTCGTTGGTTTTGTGCATGTGTGGTGCTCAATTGGTGCTAGCGAAGAGCCTCCAATATTTGATGACGCCGATGATTCCACGAGAGTTGACTTACCAGCACTCGCATCCCTCTTCAGCAACACAGCAACAACACATGGCTGCCAGACAAGCTGTCAAGCAGCCGCCGCCGCCGCGCTTGCCACCACTTTGTTGAGGAGGTGCTTGTTGGTATTGCATGGGAGGTTGGCCTTGGGGCGGGCCGTAATATTGCCCTTGAGGGGGACCATACTGTCCCTGAGGTGGGCCATACTGGCCTTGGGGAGGGCCGTATTGACCTTGGGGAGGGCCGTAAGACTGCGAAACAAGACAATTAGCAACTGCGATCACAATTTTATGAATGCGACTGGATAACAAACAGGTTGGGGATGCTGAGGGTAACCGCCGCCACCACCGCCATAGTAATCTTGGGCAGACATGGTGTAGATAAACGAAGCTGGTGTTGCTGCTATTGAGGTGCGATGCGACAAAGAAGTACAGGAGAGGTGCCGCCTTAGAAAGAAATAATGGAGATGGGGGTGGAGGAGAAGAAGTGTGTTGCGCCCGCCATATAAGAATCGAGGTCACGGGCAATGGAGCTTCAATTGCTCATCGGCGGCAGCCACTATAGAACATTTGGAACTGGGACAAGGGGCTTGATCCACCAATTAGATACTCGTAATGCCTGCTGCGGGGAGGGCCCCCGTCACCCTAAGGTCGGTCTGATCGGTAGTGCGGCATGGACGAGATGTTACCATGAGTCTAGACTGGGGGAGAGCATCTCGAGATTCAGATTGATCAACTGATGTCATTTTCAGCCAAGAACAGATGTGTCGCAAACTTCTTCTTCAGCCACAACCTTCCGGTTCCTTTGAAAAACGCCATCCCCCGGTAACCTAGGCCAGTCTCTCGTTAATTATAGATGGCTTCCATCATGACGAAGCCTTTGCCTCCAAGACGCGTAGAATACACCACAGTTAGCACTGCTCTCGGGTTACCCGTGCCGTCCTTACCGAGAACGAGCCACTGAGGTTCTGTGCTGAAAGTTGTTCTTTTATTCGCTTGGACCTCTAAGCCACTTCCTATTACTGGTAGTCTCTGTTGACGATGAATCAACAGAGATCAAGAAATATCAGGTATTGCCTGCATCTTAGTAATCATTTCTTGCAGATATATTTCTCCTATCCTGCGAACCAGTCAGTGACGATTTAAAATGTTGCTGTAAAATGAGGCCGAAGAAGGTAAAGAAATGTTGGAGCTCACTTCATCCCCGCACGATAGTCAGAGGAAAGATATATTGGGTCTCCTTCTACCTAGGCAGGTAGGTACTAGTTGGTTGGTTTGAAAGAGCTCGATCCCTCCAACGATTCTCGTCAGTACGCGTTCACTCCAGCCAAATGGTTGGCCCACTAACGAGCGAGGGGAACATACGAAGATGACTAAATCAAGGTATTCACGTACCTATCAGACGCGTGACACCAGTCGACTACCTTATTCATAGCACAGAGGATGTGGAGATGGCACTTAACAGGGGCAATGTTGAATCTTCAAATGGCCATTGCAATATTCGTTGGGTACATTCTTAAGATATAATGATCAATTGTGGGTTCTTCGCGTTAACAAATCTCATTCAAGGTCACAAAACCCACAAAGACACAGCAGAATGTTGAGTAAAATCACGTGTTCTTTTCGTTCCAGACTGCAAACGCAGTCAAATACAAAAAAGGCCTTACAGAACCTGGTAGAGATTGCATCCACTGCTTCAAGTCATTAGAGCATGGGACTCCCTGCGAATCTCATTCCTTTATCCCGTGGCCCTCCCTCCCATCATGAAACTGCCGAATATGCACAAAGTAATATGGCCGTGTCCAGTTCTCTGTGCTCTACTGCTCCCCCTCGCCCTGAGGCTCCTCGATCTCGTCCTCATCATCGTCGAAACTGCCAGCAGGCACCTCGTACAGACGGAGGATAGACTTGTTGGGGTCCTTGACGAGGACGAACTTGGCATCTTGGCTCTCGCTGCTGAGACACATGTCGGCAATAGTGCGAACAATACCCCAACCGTTGGAGAGAGACAGGTTCATCTGGTTAGCGAAATCACGGGGCTTCCAGCCAATAACGCCCAATACGACGTGCTTGTCATTGGAGCGGGGAGTAAGACGGGAGACAAAACTGCAAATTGTTTAGCAAAATGTTCAGGTATCGGTAAATAAGCAAACTTACCCAAGCTTCATCACGTCTGCGCTGGCGAGGATGCTCTGCACTGTCCAGCGGGCGAGCTTGCAACTGTTGTTCTTCATCTCAGTAGCAACAACAGCACCACGCTGGGTAACAAGCTTGCTTCGCCAGTCAAGGGCGCCACCACTGCCTTGAGCCTTGCTGTCAAACTCGTTGAGAGCATGGATGCTGACGTGTTGGTCCTCGCCGCTGATAGCGTTCCTCTGAACGGCGTCGACCTCTGTTCGGACAACAAGGTGGACGGGCTCCTCCTCATTGAGGGAAAGGTCGAAGCGTCGATACTTGTAGGCCTTGCTGGCAGGAGGGTCGGTATCCTCGGAGGAGTTGTAGAAGGGGTTACCGTGAGCCATATTGACCTTCGACGACTCGCTCTCGATGACGACCTGGTTAGTGAAGTTGTGGTTGATGTAGGTGGCCTCTTCGGCGAGGGCATTGGGTTGGTTAATGGTGTCCTTACTACCATCAGCAGCATCGAGAGGAGCATCGGCGGCATTCTCATTGACTGTCACCATATCAAGAGCGGCATTATCACGCTTGTCCAAGAAGATCTTGTTACCCTGTCGGGAGATGACAATATCCCAGGGGTAAACGGATCGAGGAGAGCACATGAGCATGGACAAGATGCTGTCTGTGGCGAAGATGGTTGCCTCGTCCTTTTCGGCAAGCTCTTGGATGACGGGATCGGATGAGGTGGTAACGTTGTAGGCAGCACGGTCGATTGGCGTAAGCTTCTTCTCGGCGCCCTTGACAGGTTGCTTGTCGTAAGAGCGGTCATAGTGGTAGAGGAAACCGTAGTCATCGATATCCTCGCCCTCGTCGGTGTCGAGATTCAGCTTAGCCAAGCGGTTGAAGTCGATCTCCTCAAGAAGCTTCCACTCAGCCTTGACATTGATACTGGCGTCGCGGTTACGAGCAGGCTTGTCATAATCCTTCCAGCCAAAGCGGCGACCGCCACGGCCAGCGTTGGATCGGCCACCTCGGTCGTAGCCCTGTCGGCCAGCGGCACCGGCGCCGCCTCTCTGAAGCTGGGTTCGTCCACCCCGGGCACCAGCCTGACCTCCACGCTGGCCACGGCCACGAGTAAAGACGGCTCCGCGACCGTATCTTGACTTTGTCGAGTCTCGGACGTTACTAACGACTGAGAATGTTGACTCGTCCTCGGCGGGAGGGGCATTAAAGGTGATGGCGTGGCTAGAACCATAGACTTGTTGGTCTACAGGAAGGATTGCGGTTAGTCAAGAGCTCAGTAAAGACAAGTACAATCTCGACAGAGAATAGAACGACACGACGTGACCTACCTCGGAAATTCCTGTTGTACTGTGCTCGTCCGCCTCGTTCTCTATCCTTGCCCTCGGCAGTCCAGTCCGCCATGCGTCCCAGCTTGTCACCCTTGGAGAAAGGCGCATATGGCACGCCGTTGAGGGTAGTCTCTGTGGTGACTGCAGGACCCCAACCATCACCGGCGGGGCAGCTTTCGCAGATCTTGACGTAGTCGAGAGAGTCCGCCATTTTGGGCAGAGGGGTGTCGATGATTTCCTTGCGCTTTCGGGTGCGCGATAGACGAAATCAAAGAAATTCGGTGTTGGGTTCGGAAGCGGGGGATGCGTCAATCAATCTTTCGGTTCACAGGCGATGCTAGAATTTGGACATCCACGACGAATTTGTGGTGGGGTGGAGTGGGGCTTGAAAAAAATAGGTACTCAAGCCCCGCGGTGCTGATTTTGTGCCTCAGCCACTGAGCCACATTTATTACCCAGACGTAGGGTAAAGTTGTAAACATCTACTAATATTTCAATATGAGGCGACGATTTTGAATGAATATACGCAAGTTGACTTGTGATTTTATACTTCCTGGTCGGTAATATGCTCCTCTCAGTGTTTGCGAGTAAAGGAATCATAAACACAAGTGTCATAGGAGGGATCGGGGCAGATAAGATTCCTATAGATTTCGTAACATAAGAGCCAGAATAGGGAGATATCTTGGATATATGCTCATGTTTACGATATCAGAACATCACAGCAAGTGGGATCATCCAAACAACAGCCGAGCCCCCTTACTCTAAAAGCACAAAATAAATTCCTATTCACACATCATCGTGTCCTTACCGCTGAACACATTGTCGATAGCATCTCGCACCTCAAACTCCTCCATTACGGCACCAAAGCTTGGCCAAGTCAGTATATGCTGGCGTAACATCGCAGAAAACTTACCCATAACATCTCACTTTACGAACGAGCTCTTCACTCAGCTTTCGGAAGTCAACCGCCTCCAGCTCATTTGCCCTTGGGTGTGACATAAGCATACCCCATGACATGATAGGAGTCACCTCACCGTCGAGGTCGATACTTTTACTGAGATCCAATAAAGTGGCAAGGTCTGCCTTTGGGACTTCCCATGTCTTCTGGTTGGTATCGCCATCCAATGGAATATGGGTTTTCCCGAAGGGCAAACCTGGCCGTGTTTCTGGGGCCGGATCTGGTGGGCACGATGCCATAAGAGCATGCCCACAAGGTTCGCCTTCAGGCTCAGATGCTCTTTCAACCATGAACTGAATATGCGTCATGCATGGCCTCTCGAGACTATACGTATTCGAAGTCTGTTAGCTGGTCTAACCCCCAATATGTCCTGCCAAAGCTCACCCATGGCGCAACGCAACTCGCGTCATATCACACAGAGGGATCACTGGGGATTATTCGAGAAGGAGTTATCGTACGTTAGAACGAAGTCAATGCCCGCCTGTTCCAACTCAGGGTTTCCACGATATAGCGGTTGAGGCATGCCGTGCTGCTGTTGGCCTGTCATGGAACCTTGATTGACTGCCACAGGTAGGTTCATTGGTGAACCAACCGATGGTGCTGTAGATTGCGAGGTCAAGGGCGGAGAACTTGTATTGGCTGAGTCGGGACCTCGACTAGTCGCGCTGCCTGCTACATGCGGGCTGCTATGTTGAAGTCCAGCCTGTGTCAAAGTGTCTCGCAGTCGTTTGTTCTCATCAGCCAACCTCTCCCTGTCCAATGAAACGCTGCTGAAGACCTCCTTAAGGCGAAGAACTTCATCTTCCAGTGCCTTGATGTAGAGCTCCTTTCTTTCGCGATGAGTTCTGACAAAGGAGACATGTCAGATACAGGCATTGGTCTAGCTTGGGCAACATACCGCTGTGCCTGACGATTCAACTCTTGGCGCCTGGTCAATGCAGGCTTGCTGTTGGGCTTGGGCCCTCGCTTCTTGGGTGGATTTCCGTCTAAGGCCATCAATCAGTCCCATGAGCAGCAACACGGCAACGGAGCCATGTCTGAAATGCTTACCGCGCGTCGTTCTCTTATCGGTAAGACTCTTGTAAAAATCGGGATCGAGGGCGGAGGCCGCAGTATTGTCATCCTCTGAGCTGGCGACAACTCGATCCGGCGAGAGTGACGAAGAGAAGGAACGCTCTGTTACGCCAGCAAGATTGGCATTGAAGGCAGCCATACTGACCGCTTATGAGTAGTGTCGGGCGTTGACCACCTGGACGCCAGCAGCTATGAAGATTATGAGATTGGACGCAGAATCGCGAGAATTAAACTGTCGTTTGTAGAGATGACTGTCGTGGCTGTGCTGTTGTATCATGAACTGTTGGGAATCAGAGACGCCCCCAGTTGCGTATGATGCCGGTATCCGACTATCAGGATGTATGCTTTTTTTGTAATTCACAGGAATTTGATCAGTGATGGGCGATTGATACACACCACATTAGTGCCACATAACTTGCTGCAATGATTTGAGATACTTGAGCAAAGAAGTTTATTGCTTGGTCAGATTGATGATCGTGCGCAATTCTAGAACCGGAGAAGTCGTCAACGTATTAGTCAGAGTCCCGTGTGTGTGAGTCGGCGCCACCGAATCACCCACTGCATGGATCCAGATGTGCAGCGCTCCCATCCCATGATTTTCTACCTGGTTACAAACTCAATGTACCTTTTATGGTCATGTAAGTTGGAAGGTAAGACCAACCCAAACAGTCAAACACATCTTTGTAAGGGAGGTAAGTAAGCTAAATTACCTCAAGCTGCGATGTTCGGGTATCACCATTGGCGACCCTACGCTTAGGTACCTACTTTCGAAATTGAGATGGTTAAGGTGCCATACCTTGGGTCGATAGAGAGCCAACAACAAGGAATGTTAACTAATACTCCCCTATCTTTAACAAGGTGTTAGAAAGAAAGAGACGGCGTCACTAGGAGTTTTGGGTCTAGTTTAGGCTTCTGAAGCGTCACAGAAGCGTCCGATTTGAGAGTCTGAGAGTCAGATTGACAGGCATAGGTTTCCGTCTCATTCTTGGTGAATTGATGTTGCCCCGCACTCAGTATCCTAAGGTATGGCCGCGAACGGACGGGCTTTCGCATCCACTGTCACTTTAACTTCGATTTACAATTACCAAAGTAGACATCTGTACTACCCTTGGTCCTTTGAAAGGCCATAATAATCCATTTGCCTTAATTAGACATATTAGTATCTGAAGGATACAAAGAAGGACAGCAAGCAGACAGAAATATTGGTATCGTTTGAAACCTTGATAAGGACGTAGTTAAGTAAACAACACAGCATTGACTGGTAACATCCTAACATAGATCACTTGCCAGAAATAAGTCCAGGCGTTGCGATGCTGATGAGAGGCTCTGAGAGATGATATTGACAATAAGTCAGGGCGTAATAGCCCCAATCAACCCTAACCATGGGTTTTAGGCGCTCATCTTGAAGGGATTCAAGATGTATCGTCCTACAAGTCCACTAACAAAAACTGAGGCGTACCATGTTCCATGTTCCATCACTATTCACTACAATAACTTGAATAAGTAGATAGTTATAAGATGTAGTCTGGGATCACCTGAGCGCTACTTGATAATATGTAGTTGAAGTTGTGTAAACCTTATCAATATCTCAGCAAGATAGATCAAGGCAACGCATAAAAAACGACACCATATTTCATATACACTTTTAGGTAGTATAAACACTGGCCTGAAACCAATAAATACTCTCAATAATTACGCCAGTAATGATAATAGATAGTTGACGAACTTCACTGACCTTGGTTGAAGCAGTGGTCAGATCAGTGAATGTACTGGGAGGCGGTAGGTAATCGCCATGCAATGTAGCCCATAGTCTTCATCAGATTTGAGGGAGCTAGGAGTCTTTGGAAAAGGACGGTATTTCCCACGAATAAGACAATGAGGTTTCGACTTTCAACGGCCATAAGACAAGGAAGACGAATGGTGGGCGCAATGGTTTGACACTGTTTGACAGGCTCTAAAATCCTGTAATTCTTTACAGATAACTCCTCTGTTTATCGTCATCCTTGTGAGATAGGCAGGATATATTGGACACATACGATGAATTCACCCCATACATATGACTAGATGCAAGAAAGTCCCAATTCGCCGACTTCAGACAAGCATTTACTGAATGTGCCTTGTGAGGTAACAGTGCATGTGACTTTACATTACCTCGATTACTCGAGATCTAGCTCGATGCTCTCAGAAGACATTTGAAAGACGAATCACTGGCAAAAACACCGGCAGTTGAAGTGGGTGCATGAAAGGTGACTTTGCAACCCTCGAGTGTTAAATGCTCAACCATAAAGTGGTGTTATTGGTCATGGTAACGCATCTATTTTGGTCAGGGGGTGAAGCTTGAGGCTTGGGTTAACATTCAGGGTAACCAAATGGGTAACATGACATAAGATGTTGACGGGTATTGCAGCTAAAAGTTTGGGTGGGAGGGGAAATAGCACCAGCATCAGCTCATTTCTATTATGAACCAGAGACACTCGTCCAAGTAAGTCTTGATCGCCCCAGCTGAATCTGGGAGTTGATTATTCAGTGACGCAGACGAGATGAGGTCAGCCCGTGTGAAAAGAAGAGGCAGCGGTGAGCAACAACAACAACAACAACATGACTCACCAAGGTAAACAACGAGAAAATGTGCGAACATACCGTAAAAGCAGCATGAGTAGTCACTGGGTGCATTAACGTTGACCATGCACTCTACATCACTATGCCCATAGTCATAGCCCTTGTCGATGTAATTGTCACAAAGCAATTGTATGGGCGCAGCTAACCTACACTTGCAACCCTCCCAACTCATTGTAACACTAATCGAGGAAGCGAGCATGCAATTCCTCGAATGCAAACAGCAAAAGCTTTTATGAAGTTAAGCAATACAGCAAGCAGTCGCAGGTGGCATGAGGAGAAAACTTCATCAACCTTTGATTATGGGTGATCTGGTTCGATGATGCCATGCCGCCACCATAAAATCACAGGTCCGATATCACAACCCCAAAAGCGAAGCCATCCATATGGCAAATAGTGGTTAATAAAACGGCGCAGGAATAATCGTAAGGAGCCGTGGGAACGGCTCGCGAAGGAATATACCAAATGCGGCTTGACGCAATGTTGCCTCTGGACTTGCTTCTGCTTCAAAATGCCCGGTCCGTTTCCGCGACGCCCGTTGTTGGCCAGTGGCCTGTTCAATGATAACCCTTTGCAACCCGTCACCTGGGGCACAGAATGCTTACTTTAGATCTGCCTCCATCAACGCCTGCATCTGCATCTGCACCCACGTCCGCGTCTGCGCCCCCGGGTAAGACAGTAGCAAACTGGACGCCATTGGGCTGTCGATTGGTGGACAAGATTTGTGATGCTGCCACAGGAGGCGGAGATCATCCGTTTTACGCTCCGCAATGTTCGTGCTGCAGCTCCAAAGAGGCACCTGATGAAAGAGACTTTTCCCTATTTTACCTTTTGATGGCACACGAAGTCCCTCGTGGGCTCTCAAATAGATATATGGAAGGATGGCTCGGCGATAGAATCTCGATTAACACGAACAATCGAATGCCTTGCATTGCGTGCGATCCGTGAGGGAAGGAATCTCGACGCTTTCCTCCTTCAGTCTCTCTAGTCTCTCCATCCCATCGACTGTACCCTTTTTAATCAATGTGACAAAACTTTCGTTGCTGGATGGAAATAAATGGAGGGGGACCTCCAGGGATGGGCCTAGGATTGATTGCATGAAACAATGCCCGACCTAACAAAGGCTGGTGATAGCAGAACGCCAAACAAACCAAACATCCATCCCCAGTACCCTGTCATCCTTCTAATGGACAGAAATACTTCAATATGTGTTAAGGTCGAGGAACTGTCTTTCTAACAATATTGAGTTCATTGAAAATCACTTGAGGACTTAGTAGTATATAATTCCGGTTTGGCGAACATAGCGAATGAAAAATCCATAGAGAATTGGGGGGGGGGAACACTCAGTTGATATTAACAGGGTTCAAGAAGCAATGGATCGCAAAGCCATTCATTGGAAAGCGGGCGCCGGGCACCCAGTGCCCAGTGGAACATTATGGGTGGAGGCCGTAGCTTGCAGCAGGACCCTCAGTAAAGCGCTGTAAAAAACCCATACCCGCAAAGGATGTTGTAGCTTTGCAGGGCTAGGGGCTTGATTCCCGGGTGATGGTGGGCGGTGATTGGTTCAGCAGCGCATTCCCCCGCTTATTGTATCATGAGAGGAACGCGCCTTCACGATGTCCTAAGGAGTGGGCCAAACTTTGTCTTTCTTCCCCTTCGAGGCTTAACGGCGATTCTTTACCCCCGTTCTACAGTGTTAAGCAAGCTTCCAAAGGACTGAGTAGACCAGACAACTTCAACATCAGATCTATCGATTGTGCTGTCAATTCGAGTCGACTTCCTTTTACCTCACCTCGCCTCGTTCGAGCAGGTACCCACGGTCACGATCACGGCACGGTACCATCACGGTTGGCCCGTTCTCGGCTACACCTGAAGTCGCTCGCACGCTTATACAAAGTCACCCTTTGACTTCCAGGCGTTAGGACAATTCGATCTCGACCTTACTTTCTGGTTCATGCTTAGAACTTGTACAGCGTTAGTCCGAGAACCCTCGCTGTCGACCCTCAGTCATGTCTCCGAGTCTCGCGGGTCTGTAGTTCTGGCGCCCTTGCCAGACCCCGAGTCTCCCCACTTGTACTTCTGTTGGAGTTGCCAGCTACCCTGACGTCGGGCCCTGGCCCAAAATTCCACGTTCGACGATACCTACGAAACATCGATTGCACTATCTATTTCTGTTTTGCACGGCAGTCGCTTTTGAGATACAATGGACTCTCCGTCCGGCGCCACACTGGCACCCCCGGCAGTTGCCTCTCTGAGGGCACAACAAACAACTGCTATGGAGAGGTCTTTGAGCCAGGACATCCGGGAAGAGCGCGAGGAGCTTCGAGAAGCTGCTGAACAGACTCTCAATACTATCGTCGACCTCAACCTCGATGGAACAATTAAATGGGTCAGTCCCTCGTGGACTGATGTTGTGGGCACCCAGTTCGAGACAGTCAATGGCCTGCCTATCTCCGACCTGATAGTTAGCGACAACAAGAATGTTTTCATCGAAGTTGTTGAATCCATGAAGAAGGATGATTCTCGGAGCCACCGAGTCCGGTTTGCTGTCAATCTTGGACCCCTCTCAAAGCTTTTGCCTGTCGATGACCTCGAAAATGACCCCGAGAACGAGCAGCCACATGCTGTGGACCTTGAAGCTCAAGGCATTATGGTATATGACAGTGTCTCGGGTGGAGAGAGCCATGTAAGATATGTTGAAGTTGGCTTTGTGTTCAGTACTGATCTCGTCTAGACAATGTGGATGATTCGCCCATGGATAGCTCCACGAGAAATCAAGATCGATCTTCCCAACGTAATCGTGGACTCGTTAGGCTCAGGTGCTGAAGTCTTGGCGAGCTATCTGACTCAACTTGCTGAGAGCGGGCTTAATGATCCTGAACAACAAGAGCCTCCGCCACCGGTCCTCTGCCGCATTTGCGAACGCCAGATCCCTCGATGGTGGTTTGAGAAACACACCGATCTGTGCTTGCAAGAGCATCGGGCCGAGATGGATGTTCAAATGGCACAGGAAAGCCTGACCGAGCATCGGCATTCGATTGTTAAGGTGCTCGACGCGTTGGAGGCTCGCAAGAGTCGGTCACTTGCTGGTGATCAGACGCCTCTTCCGGTCGCCGAATACAAAGGTTTACCGATTGGGCCGCCACCATCAACTCAGTCGTCACCCGGTAGCTCATTGCCTCGATCGAGGGAACGTTCTGGAGGACTTGGGCATACTAGGGCACGCTCGTTCGCTATTCGACGACCTCAGGCCCGAATTGTCGAGCTACTCATGGATCTTTGCGATACCGCTATTGAGATTAGCACACCTGCCATAAAGGAGTCCTCAACCCAACAAAGCGGCGATTTTAGAACGCAATCCCCACAATCCGAATCGAGAATATCACAGGTTCTGCAATGGCAATCACCAAGCACCAACACTCTGGAGCAGGAACAAGGATTGGCTCTGTTATGCGCTGATACGGAGAAGGTTGCTAGGAACAAGGTCGACGCTGTCTTTCGTCACAGGAAAATCATCGAGTATGCTGAACGTATTCGCATCGAGCTTGCCTGCCTTGTTCAAGATTGTATTGATGAGGCCCTGAGGAAGGCAGCTCGCATAGCCAACGGGGAGTTGACCGACTCGACAGAAGAAGAGCGGCTCAACTCTGAGTATGAACAATGCGACACATGTGATGAAGGTACTGGGGAAGACGACGATATACCTCCAGAAACCCTTGTCTCTGAGCCTCAGCATCTTCTTCAGCGAGGCAGCGAAAGCTTTGCGGAGCCCCTGGACAGCCCATCTGCGCTAGCCACGGCTCTACGCCAAATGAACCTGTCTGAAAACAAAGATCGATCAAGACCAACATCCTTTGTAGCCTCTACTAGATCCAGCAGTCCTAAAGAGTGCCCTACGCCCAGATCGCACTTTGGCGGGCAGAGTAGCCTGGGTGTTCAAGCACGAGACACTCGTAGAGACTCAGTCTACCTGGAAGGCGACTTTCTTGACAGCGAGGGCAGCTTTCGATCGTCATCGGTGGCATCTCGCAATGCACCAAGGACCGAATCCCCAATATCTGAATTTGGAGACCTCCGTCGTGCCGCGAGCACGAGAAGGCGACATCGAAGGAGTCTGATCTTACCTGGCACTTCTTCCCCTCACCGGCAGGAATCACCCTCGAGACCCGGACAGCCGTCTTCACCCTTACGTATTAAAGCAAGAGGATTTCCGATGTCCCAAGAAGGTGTCGTGTCTCCAGAGGCGTCACCTATGCTTCCGGGTAGTGACTTTAGTTCACCTGCCACATACAGTCACAGGCATCACCGCAGGCAATCTTCAGCAGCCATTTCTGATTTCATCATGAAGCCTCCGCCATCGCCTCGCCTAGGTGCCAATCAAGCACCCCCACAACCTCGCCCAACCCAGCCATCCATCAAAGATTTTGAGATTATCAAACCTATCAGCAAAGGGGCTTTTGGTAGCGTGTATTTATCGAAGAAGAAGTCAACAGGGGAGTACTTCGCAATCAAAGTCCTCAAAAAGGCCGACATGGTCGCCAAGAACCAAGTCGGCAACGTCAAGGCGGAACGAGCTATTATGATGTGGCAGGGGGAAAGTGACTTTGTTGCCAAGCTTTACTGGACTTTCTCGAGCAAGGACTATCTCTATCTGGTGATGGAGTATTTGAACGGTGGGGATTGTGCTTCACTAATCAAAGTTCTGGGTGGTCTCCCTGAGGAGTGGGTTAAGAAGTATCTTGGCGAGGTTGTCCTTGGAGTTGAGCATCTTCACAGTCGGGGCATTATTCATCGTGATTTGAAACCAGACAATCTCCTTATTGACCAGAAAGGCCACCTCAAGCTTACAGATTTTGGCCTGTCTCGATTAGGATTGGTCGGCCGGCAAAAGCGAGCATTGAATAGCGAAAACTCTGATGGAACGCCAGACCTGCTTAAACAAGGACCCTTTGCCCGATCTGCCTCTATTGCTTCGTCAAGATCGGCGTCACTTGATCTACACGGACATACCCATTCCCCCGGCCAGACGCCTCAGATGACACCCGAAGTCGGAAGCTTGGCACAACCTTCTTATTTCAGTCTAGGCCAAGAGCCCCGTCGAGTATCAGGCACACACCGAAGTGACAGTGGTGGTAGTGAGACACTTGCCCGTATGGTCACCAACTTTTCCTTACATGACGCAGAGATAGCATCCCAATCCAACAGTGTCAGATCACCGCTAGATGAGGAGGCAGTTGCGCAAGGCTCACCCGACCTACCCATGAGCGTTGGTTCGAGAATGAGCATGGACAGTCACGCCAGGAACTCTCTACCACTCTCCAACATGATGCCACCCCCAATGGCGCTGTTTAACCCTGAGGATACTAATAGACGTTTCGTGGGAACACCTGACTACCTCGCCCCCGAAACTATAAAGGGCGACAAACAAGATGAAACCAGCGATTGGTGGTCGGTTGGCTGTATTTTGTTTGAATTCCTCTATGGTATCCCACCATTTCATGCTGGCGAGGCCGAGGAGGTGTTCGAGAATATTTTAGCAAGAAAGATTCAGTGGCCCGACGAGAATGAGTGTGAGCCCATTTCAGAGGAGGCAAAAGATTTGATCAATAAGCTCCTGTGCATGGAGCCTCACCAGCGCCTAGGCTCTAATCGCGAGGACAAATTCACCTCTGGTGGTGAAGAGATTCGCCATCACCCCTGGTTCCAGGATGTCAATTGGGAAACACTTTTGGAGGACGAAGCTCAATTTGTTCCACAGCCTGAGAATCCCGAGGACACAGAATACTTCGACGCCAGAGGGGCAGTGTTGCAGTCATTTGCGGAGGAGATGGAAGATCAGGCGTCTCCTCAGTCTTCCGCAGCCGGCTCTGAGTACGCCGAACGGCCACACGATGCGCTTTCACGGGTCCGGTCTCAGGTCAACTCTATAAATCGAAAATTGATGCCACTGCATATCCCCCCACACGTTCGAGATTTGAAATCGAGACGTCTGAGCGAGCCGGTAGCAATGGATGACTTCGGCTCATTCTCGTTCAAGAACCTGCCCGTGCTGGAGAAGGCCAACAAGGACGTTATCCAAAAGTTGCGAGCCGAGGCGCTAGCCACGCAAAGTAAAGGAACCTCCGTTAGTCCCGGGGCATCCAGCAATGTTATATCACCTGGGCCGTCGCTCGAAGGTAGCCCTGTCTTATCAAATCCTGTTTCCAGAACCATCTCCAACGCCAAGGCGACTAATCGAGCACAATCACCGTCTGGATTTGGCCATACAAGTGCGTCTCCCAACCGAGCCTCCCAACCCTCATCACCGTTGTTGGTTTCATTTGTTGCTAGCCAAGGTGCCGATGGACGACGAAAGGCATCAAGTAATTCTTCCAGCCTATCTCACCAATCAACTGCCGCATCCTTGCAGCCAAGTTCGGCATTCGAGATACCCAAGGTGCCACCAAGCCTGCAAAAGGCCGCGACAGCGGTCGCAGCATCATCTCCGGTCCAGAGTCGCAGTGCAGCACCACCTCCTTTGTCATTGTCCCCACAAAAGACTATATCAACCCCACGACAGTCTAGTAATTCATCTGCCGGACGTTCGAGATCACTTACTGTGGGCTCTCAGTCTCAGGATGGTAGTCCTGTCGCTTCTGACATAATGCATCATCATCGAAATCGGAGAAGCCAGGTCTTTGACATGTCACCGTCCTCATCAGATAACGAAGGCGAGAAGCATAATGCTCTTCTCCGAGTACAGAGGCGCAGACAGAGCTCAAGGCGGCTCTCGCAGATTGCCTTTGATGGAGGTCCTACTTTCCGACCTCTTGATGTGCTGATTTGTGAAGATCACCCGGTATCTCGCATGGTCATGGAGAAGTTGCTTGAAAAGCTGAGATGCCGTACTATTTCTGTACCAAATGGATCTGAAGCTGTTCGATATTCGATGAGTGAAATCAAGTTTGATGTCATTTTCCTCGAGTATCAGCTCCCTCAAATCAATGGAGCTGATGTGGCACGAATGATTCGGGAGACCAAGAATGCCAATTCCCACACACCAATTGTGGCCATTACAGCTTACCTCAAGGAGCTTCAAGCACCACACTACTTTGATTCGTTAATCGAGAAGCCCATCAGTTCATCAAAACTTACTGAAGTTCTGCGCGGATTGTGTCAGTGGCGACCCGAGTCACCAGGTCAATCATCAAGCATGCCACGTCCGATTCCAATTGGAATCCGCAAAGCCAATTCGCGACTCGAAGACAGTCCGACATCAGGTTCGTCCATCTTTGCGGGTCGATTGGGAAATGCAACGATGTCGAGCCGTGAGGACTCGATTACATCATCACTATTTGGTGATTCGGAATCTGTGACGACTGATGAGTTGCCGGTTGTTGTTAGTCGCAAACCAACAAGCGAATGGGACGAAGGTGGCTTGAACATCACAGACAACAACGATGCCTCTGAACCTCCAAGAAAGGGTGTTCCTCACCTCGTTGCTCAGCAATCCGCACCGGCCCAGATGGAACACCGCTCACGAGGCAACGATAAGCTGAGAGGGAAACGAGAAGGCCCTGAACAGAGAACTTTGGAGGGCACCGAGTCAGCTGATGATGAAGACGAGGAACTGGGAAGTGGCCGAGAAAAGCACCACGGCCGTAATAGCCAGCAGATGCTGAGCAAAGCCGGTCTGCCCAGCTCGAAGCTCGGCATCGAAATGATGCGGGCCAACAGTCATGATAGCTTGACGGTGGGTTCAGAAAGCACGCCTGAAGCTGTGACGCAAGTCGTGACCACGCCTTCAAAGGAGATGGAAACTGGAGTTTTGGATGGTGAAGTGGTTGCAGAAGCTACTGCACGTACTCCTCCCGATGCAGGACTGAAGGTTGAAGGTGTCACTCCTAAGACTGACAAGAACGGAACTGACAGTGTAGACGCCACACCTCGGCCTTTGACAGTTGTCAAAGGAGACGGCGATGGCGGTGAGGATGAGGAAGCGACACCACGGCCAATTGGGAAATAAGAATTCCCACCCAGGCTCGTTGCATGAATTTAGCTACTGGGTTGACATGGTCCATGAAGATGTTGGACATGTTTTTATCAGTATCTTTAAGTTGGAATTTCCTTTGTATCTATGAAATGCAGCGTGGCGTTTGAGCGGTGACAGCTGTGTCGACTTGGACTGAGAATGGAGGCTTCATATACGAGTGGATAGCTCGGCGATCAGGAGGTGGTTGCAGGCGAACAGACTGAATTGAGTGAGATGCTCCAGGGTTTCCTACAATTTAGGAACTGGAGCTTCCCCCAACTTCGCCATAGTTGTCATGTGTTTCTTGGGGATAGGAGTTATGCACAGATGAGAAGTAGGCCATAAAAACTGACGGGGACTAAAAAAAAAAAACACGAAGTCAGCTATTCCGGCATGGACACTTCGACTACGGTCACAAATATAAAAGAGGTGGTGTCTATGAATGTTTGGAGCGGTATCGAAGCAATATAGCAGGCATAAAGGCCATCACTGTGGATTTGATCATAATAGGTACTCAATTGTTCCCGATCCATGCCCTTCTTCAACATTCACTTGTTAGCTTGACTTGATAAATGCATACCTACTGTTCCAAGCCCAGTATACCACGATGATTATTTCAGATGAAGATATTGCATATGAAATGTCGACTTGTACCTATCGCGTGGCTTATTGAGTTCTGCAATTCGTAAAACGTATCATGTCAGCAAGACTAGCTAGAACAGAATTAACGAAGAAGAAAGATAACTATATGGTATTAATATTTCATCTCAACCCACCTATACTGGAAGTCTGTTGGTTAGTCCGGTCTGGTCAAAGCAAAAGCAAGGAAGTGTGAAGAGAGAGAGAGGGATTGGTTATAGCCCACGGTCGGTAGTCATGAGTGTATATGCCGTCGAGACAGCTTCAACAACAAATGACAATCAACTAAATCCCAGCAGGAAAAGCGTAAGATGGTTTCATTGTGGAGGGGGTTGTGGGAGTGATATCCACCAACTCAGTATGCATATGTGTTATGGTTATTATAGAATGGGGGAGGGTTGGAGAAGTTGAGAGGGGGTATACAGCAGGAGTAGGCATCTGGGACACTTGTCTGTCATTAGTTTTATTACTTATTGGAAGTGTTGCATCGTCAGTAATGAATGACCTGCGTGTTTATGATAAATCACCACTCGACGGCCACTGATTTAACAGTAATACCGAGACAGGGTAGTGACTAGAATGAGAGCGATGTTGCACACGCGACAAGTTTCTGGATGCAGACAAGAAGTCCTCGGTATAAGATTGTGGACTAGTTTAGTAGTGCGACTTTTTATTAGTGCATCTCGTTGCGCCTTGCCTGTTATGCGAAGGTTGTCAAGATGAGCTGAGGGAGTGACCAGACAGATGCAGTACGTAAAAGATTCCAGGCTACAGAGCAGAAGCG
Source organism: Fusarium redolens (assembly GCF_020744475.1). NCBI lineage: Eukaryota > Fungi > Ascomycota > Sordariomycetes > Hypocreales > Nectriaceae > Fusarium > Fusarium redolens. The sequence goes on along the minus strand of NW_025763664.1, from coordinate 4,520,679 downwards.
GGGTCTGGTTAGCAACGATGGAGGCATTTGTGTTTTGCCGGCTATTCTAGACCATGAGCAGACAATGTAAGGTAGCCTGTCACGATGCCTCGCCGGTTTGATAAGCAAGGAATTAATTTGGTAGTGATGCAGAGAATTAAGCTTTTGTTAAGCTTTTACCTTAAAGAAACAAGATTAACTAAGGCGTGAGTAAAGGCATGATTCAGCATGTGAATTGAGCTGAGTGTGGAAAGGTTGCACTGACCAGGGCAGGTAGACAGACTGACGAGAGAGAGCAGTCGATCCCACCACACGACCTCACACGACCTCTTTCCGCATTAGGTGGATGTCGTCGAAAGAGGACCCACCAGATGTACTTTTGTACCTTCTCTCCAGTTTTTCATGCAGCGAATTTTTCCTGACTCTGCCCTATTTAGGCTTAGAGCCCAGTGCCGAGACGCGCAGCTGCGGCTCCCGACAGCGCCGAGGCGGGAAATGGAAATAGCAGAAAAGGAAAGGCTTGGCATCGCTCGGCAAGTATCAAAGGGAAAAAACGACAAGAAAACAACGGGAAAAACAGACCAAGAAGCCGAATCTCCGCGGTATGTAGTGATGGGTATAAATTAAACTATCTCCCGGTGTCTGAAATAGGACACCGAAAGGAAAAACAAAGGTGGGAGGCAACAGAAAGGGTTTTAAATCAAAAGACACAGGTAAAGTAAGAAAACGGGCCGTAAAATGAGTGGTGCGGAACGTGAGCGTTCAAAGCGTCTCGAAACAACAGAAGCTCAATGGCTGAAGTATGTCAAGAGGATCCATTAATTATTCCATTTTAGAGGGTCAAGACCCTGACTCTCAACTCTTGAATGCCATGATGCGAGTTTTTCAGCAGAGATCGGCCTCGTCCCTGCCAACGGCGTCGGCCGAAACAAGTCAGGCGGGTCTCATAGATGCCGTTTTACCCGGGTCGCTCCTGGTGTTTTGCGAATTGAGTCAAGGTCTCTGCCTGTCTCTGCGCGCTTTTGCTCGCGTGCGTGACTGCCCTCTCAAGACAATGAGCGAACCCCAGGTTTTTCCTCCTCCGAATTGGATCCTCTTGTTCCAGCCTCCAGCCTGTTACGCTTCGGTGCTGAAAACGTGCTTCTCTCCAAGCCTCGATTTGTGTGAGCCTCATCCATAGTCTAGTCCACTTAACAACGTCATTGCCTTCAGCACCGTCATACATTCACTTTAGATCTTGTTATGCCTCGATTGTGATTGACAATGTCCAATCTCCTGCTGTCTTGCCGCATTGTGCGCTTTCAAACGCCAATAGCACGCATCTAAGTCTGTGGCTCAGGCAGGATCTGGCCTCGATCTCTCGGCTTCTGATGGATAAGGATAGCAGAGGACATGGGGGTCCCATCCCATCATAACCCAAGCGGCGGATCTCATCATGCATTGCCCACCCAATGCCATGTCACACCCACCCCTGGTGTTTCTTACATAGTTCTAGAGCTAACCAGCAGCCCGCTTTTTTCTCTCTGTTTCGACAGCTCCATCTCCCTCTAACGCATACGTCGGTACGTTACCACAAAGCTCAAGCTCTGGTCCCTGAGGCAAAGACGAGGCGGCGACAGTTGCTTTCGGTCAAGGAACGGGACACGGGAGCTATCCTAACATGCTGCACACCCTCCGAATTTGACCCCAGAGATCGACTTTCGTCCACACGTTCTCCCACGAGGTTAATTTACGTCTTCTTACTGGCTGGTGCTTCTTCAAGATGCCCGTCACACTCGTCTTGAATATCCAAGCTCTAGTTGCTGTCTATCTCGGTCGTGATGTAGTTCAAATACTGCCCTTCCTCGCGCCTGGAAAGCCGTTGAGTTTCTGTTTCTCTTCAGAGCCAAGATAAGGCAATTCCAAGTCTTGAATTCCTCAATTGTTCCCGACCCATCTAACTCGGGCCTTCGGCACTTCTTCTTTGCCTCCCGCATAAAACTTTTTCTTCTTGGTGGTTAGCATTTCCACTTTGCGCCTGGAATATACATCTCCCTCCATCTAGTTATTCCTGCCTTCTCACAACAACAAACCCCATACGCAATTAACGTATCCCCTTGAATTAAGCACTTTCTTTGATCACCATCAAACTTGGATCTCAACTCGGGGCTCCAACCGCCTTCTCTCACAATGGTTCATAGACACCATCATCACGAGTCTACAATTCCCGGCGAGATCCCTGTCCCGCACGGTCCTGCAGACAGCGATTCTGAGCACATCTCAGATGAGCCTATCGCCTATGCTACTGCTGATGAGCGTCGCATCTTCAGCCATGTAACCCGCCCAGACGACTCCTATACTGAGGATGGTGTCTATTGGGCTGATCTGCCACTGGCTCAGCGTTATCGTTTCGTGTCAAAGGTTGACAACGATGCTGCCAAGGAGGAGGCGAAGACTGCTTGGTCTATGTTCAAGGAGGATCCTCTGTCACCTTTCTCGTGGTATTTCCGCCATGCTGTCATTCCTGGCGCCGGCCTTGGTCTGGAGGGTTATGTACTTTTCTCCATTGGTAACCTTGAACCTCTCTTCAAGGCCGTTTGGCCTGATTGTTGGGGCAAGGAACCCACTACCTGCTCTCACAATTGGATTGCCTCAGTGACATACCTTGAAATTATCGGTATTATGGTTGGCCAGGCTGTTGTTGGTGTAAGTCTTTCTGCCCCTTCTCAACCTTGATTATTGTATATGATGGATTGTACTGACTGCTCGTAGGTTATGGGAGATTGGGTCGGTCGACGATGGGGTCTCATTCAGGATGCTGCTATCATGTTTGTTGGTCTGCTCATGCTCACTGCCTCCTGGGGTCTTACCCTTCAAGGCTGGGTTATCTGCTACGCCTGGTCTCTCTTCTTTTACGGTTTCGGTGTTGGTGGCGAGTACCCCATCACAGCAACTTCTTCTCTCGAAGGTGTTTCTTCTGGTGGAAGAATCTCAACTCGTGAAGATCGTCTGCATCGTGGTCGCCGTGTCACCACGGCTTTCCTCATGCAGGGCTGGGGCCAGTTCGTCAACCAGGTCATTCTCATTGTTCTGCTCGCCATCTTCAACAACGGCAAGAGTTCGCCTCCCTACAGCAAGTCGGCTGCCCAGTATACTTTCCGACTGTCTTTCGCATTCCCTGCCATCGGTACGCTCTGGCTCCTCTACTATCGTACCTACCGCATGCGGAGCGCTGGTAAGCAGCTCGCTGAGGCAAAGAAGCGCTCCAACGTCACTGGCTATGATGTGAACGCTCTTCGCCACTGCTTTACCAACTTTGGTGGACGTCTCTTTGCTACTGCTGGTACCTGGTTCTGTAACGATGTCTTCTTCTACGGCAACAAGCTTTTCCAGGGTCAGTTCATCAAGGTCATCTCTCCTGACAGCAAGTCTATCTTCACCACGTGGACCTGGAACCTTGTCAACATCACCGTCTCCCTAGCTGGCTACTATCTCGCATCTCTTCTCATCGACAACAAGATGTACGGCCGGAAGATGATGCAGCAAGTGGGCTTCTTCATGTGCTTCCTGATGTTCATTATTCCCGCCTTCAAGTTCGACTACTACACCAGCCCTGCAGGAATTCATTCTTTCCAGGCCATGTACTTCATCTCGTCCTTCTTCAACCAATTCGGTCCTAACTCGGTCACCTTCCTCGTTGCTGGTGAGGTATTCCCCACGCCCATCCGTGCTACTGCCCACGGCTTCTCCGCCTGTATTGGCAAATCCGGCGCTCTTCTCGCTTCTGTTCTCTACAACTACATTGATGACCAGACTAAATTCTACGTCGTTCCCTGGTTTGGTCTCGCTGGCATGCTCCTGACATGGATCTTCCTCCCCGATACTACCGGTCTTGATCTCAAGGAGCAGGAGCGCCGCTGGTACTATATCCGGGACGGCAAGGAGAGCGAGTACCATGGTGTTGCTGTCAACCCTACTCATTTGTCTCTCTGGGAGCGCTTCCGAGGTCTCGGTAAGAGCTACGACCCTGAGGCTGACTGGCGGGCCAAGGTCCAGGATATGCGTACCGAATGGGAGCTTGTCCAGGCCAGCCGCGGTCCCAAGGAGACTGAGGGTGCTATGCCCGAGGACGGCGAGTTCTCCCCTGAGATTCACGAATTCTTCAAGCGGTCTAGCCCCAAGCACATTGGTCGTCGTGACGAGTCTCTCATGGTTGACCCTATTAATGAGAAGACGGCTGTGCCGTCTGATGATTCTAACTCGAAGTAATCATGTCCACTCATGATGGTATTCGTGACGAATCACTGCACTACGCACATTTTATCCTGTAGCAGCGAGCGGTTTACAGCATGGGCTTGGCGTTTGGGGCTTTAATGTATCATTATTTAGTCATTCTTATTTGTGGAATCTAAAAGTTCGGCTATATCACTTTGATATGCGGGGTGTGTGTGGAATCACATATCAAACTCCGGCTTTTCACAATATATATCTCGTACTTGTCTGACCAATGAGCAAAGGTTTGCTGACATGCAAGTGATGTAACGATGTTCGGCCAGTTGCAACTAAAAGTTGTATACTAGACTATAATATATACATATGCGCTTGATCAAATGATATGGTGACAATAAAACAAAAAATGCGACCAATGCCGCCGTAACTCTTGGTGGTATCTAGAATCGAAACTTATTCCTGTGGTGCACCAGGCACATACTCTTAATGATGCTAAAAATAACAAAAGGGAAGAAGGGAGAGCGGAAAAAGAAGAAGTCGTAGATGAAGAATAAAGAATCGCTTCACTGCCCCTATCGTTCAATATAATCCCAGCCGTCTCGTTCGTTCAGTTTTCATCGGACATCGTCGTAGTCCTGTTAAATTATATAGCCCATTTTGCGGTCAACGGCTATTGCTGAGATCCTCGCAGCCGAGTTTGCTGACTTGATGTATTCGTAGTTGGCACAATTACGCCAAGCACACAGTCATCTAGATGCTCATAGAAGTCTTGCGCAGTACCAAACCCGTTCTTGCATATGGAGCACCTTGCTTTCGTGCCTACAGGATCATCGCCCCCTGGTAGTCGGTGGCCACTGCTATGGCCTGTCTGGTCAACTTGATGGGCAGCAGTTAAGTGTCGCTTGAAGACATCAGCACGAGTGAAGACTTTTTCGAAGGGGCTGCCAACACCAGGACAGAATGGGCACACCATCGTTCCACGATAATGAGTAAGGGCGTGACGGTTTTTGTCGTACTTGCGTGCGAATCCTTTCGTGTGGTATTCGCATGTTACAATAGGGCATTTTTCAGGCCGCTCTTCTTGGTGTGTGAGCATGTGAGAGGCCAGGTCACGAAACTCACGACCACAATCTGGATGAGGGCATCTGGTGCGATTTTCAGCAGGCCTTCGAGATGGGCTGGCTCGTTCAATCGGTATTGATGGCTCGATAGAACTCGACGAAAGCAATGGACCTAAGGCAGAAACTGCTGGTAATGCATCAGGAATCCCAGGCGTTTGTTGTGGTATCGGATCTCTATAGTCAGCGGGTGCTGGATACTCATCGATGTCGTCTTCACCGCTGGAGATATGTTCTTCGGGAACATCAACTGATTGGCGCACTTCTCGCATCCAGTCCTTCAAAATACTCATGGATGGCCAGTCACCACTGGCTTTACCCACTCGATGAGGTCGGAAGTGTGCGCGGCGGAGGTGTGCAGCAGCGTTATAATATGCGCCATATCGCTTTTGTGCCAAGCATGCTTTGCATCTTGATAATGGGATCACTGGCTGAGGGGCAGAAGGCATTTGATTCTTGGGTTCTTTGCAAACCCATCGCTTGACCGTGGCCGAATGCTTGGCATCTATATGGCGGCGTAACTCGTGGTCGCCACGGAAGCCATCCGGATGCTCGTTACACTTGTCGCAGTACACGCGGCGCAAAGAGGTCCGGCGGGAAGATGATTTTAACCTTGACGGAGATATCGGTTCACCCGAAAGTCGCCGGGATTCCAGGTGAGGTGACATGTCGTCACCTATCGTGTGTCTGCGGGTGCGTCCTCCAACATCGCCTGGCAACGAGAACTGACCAGGTAAAGGAAAGTCCGACCGTGAGCTAGAGGGTATGTATTGTGATGACGGACCTGCTGATCCAAGGGACGGCGTAGACTTCAGGTAAAGTTGCCTTGGCGTACTGTCTAGTTGTGCTGCGGGGAAACCCCTCGAGCCCCTTAAATCTAACGATTGCCTTCTGGGTAACACAAAGCCGTTGAAACCCGAGTTTGGAACTTCCCCTATACCGAGATTCATGAGAAAATCAAAGCTCGAGAATAGATGCCGGGGAGGCCACTGATCTCGACGGATAATTCTTGCGATGTTGCGGGCAATGGGGTCTTCGAGCTCGGACGCATTAGATAACGGATCGTTTGAAGTGGCGAATAGAGAGACCAAAGCTTGGTAAACACTTCGAATGACTTGGTCAGGTCGTTCCGTGGGTGTTGTGCTGGCCTGCAATGGATCGTTTCCCTGAAACGACAAGGCAATATCAACCAATATGGTGTTAACAGCACTGAAGATGCAGATCGAAATGAAAACCCCTAACCATTGCCTCAGACCCATAGTAGGCAAAACAGAAGCTGCAAAATCCAAGGAGATCAAGTACCGTCGCGTGCATTCCCTCAAGGAAACGTTGCGCTCGGTAGAAGGGCGACGATCGATAGGCGTGCGCGGAAGATAGATGCCCTCGCTCCGTAGCAATTGACTCGGCTGAGAAGTATCGTAAAATATGATCTCGCGCAAGAGTTGCTTTACGCGAAAAAGAGAGGGATGTGTCGTCTGTTCCTCTTCTCGGGACATCGAGAGTTGACCGCTGGCACTCAACAGCTCGAGAAGATCAAAGGCAGCGCCCCGGAAATTAGGGCTAGAAGCGATGAGCTGCAGAACAGGTGGCGGTGCCCCTTGATCGTGGTAACCGGGACCTAGAGGTTGGTTAATACGCTCGTCAAGGCCAGGCTCTCCATCCTGCCACCAAAACGTATCCTGAAAATCAAGCCTCCAGGCAGGCCTTTTGACGGCCGACAAATTGGGGTTCTGAGCGAGTATTTGGTCATTGATGCTTCCTCGCCGAGGATAAGAGGGTGTCAGCGGTGTTTGAGGTTGTGACCAGGCGAAAGATCCTATTAACGGTCAGCTACAGTGGGAACCTGGACGAAGAATGACCGATACCTTGAAGCAAAACATCAACGAGAGAGGTCACTGATCCACGATAACATCCTAAAATGCTCCAATGCGCCTCTGTCTCGGATGAAGGCATCCCCGAGCAGCGGGAACAGGGGTTATTTGCATCGCACTAGAATGGTAAGCACTTAAGATCATTCAGCAGATAATGGTGAAGCCTACTGGTCTGTTCGAAGCTCGACATCGGAGACACGGGTCATTGTTGTGGAGAAGCTTTAGCTCTCCTATTGACTTTAGACGATCATGTCCGACGCGAGCTCTTTTGAGAGGAGGCAACTGTGGGTCAGATGTGGTTTCCTCGCCGGTTCTTGACAGCGCAGTTTTGGGGTCTGAGAAGGAGAAGCTTGAACTGTGATCCCTTCTCGTCGTGGCTGTGGAGGCGGTTGAGGGTGTCGGGAATGGTAGAGGAGGGAGATTAGTCGTTACGAGTGTGGTTGGAGGTTGAATGGGCGGCAATTGGTCCCGAGGCAGAGCACCGCTGCCCGTCTCTGGTAATTCGGAATTCTTCAAAGAGCTCTGGGCTGGCGCAAATACTCCCGAATCACTTGCATTCTTCGTCAAATGCAGCCGAAGGTGATTATCCCGTTCCAGATGGGTCAAGAATCCATAGACATAGTGGATGCATTGTTCATGCGAACACTTAAAGGGTGCCCTCGAGAAGTTGGTAATAGAAGTAGAAGGGTCCGCTGATGGGAAAGAGCGTATCGCTCGATCATGATGCGCAAGATGATGATCGAGCCATGATGTATATCCTTGTGGTGGTGGAAATGGAGATGAGCTTTTTAGAGTGCGGGCAACGTCCATGTCTATACTGTTAGTTCTACCTATATCAGATACTCTACCGGAGGTTGCTAGATAGACTATGCGCAGCGAGGTTGTCCACTTACTTTGTTGCTTACATGCAGCTTCGAGGCATTCGCAACGGTACTGGAGAGCCCGCGCCTCTTCAGCTTCAGAAAGAGAGGGGATGCGTGATGAAATGCCTACAAAAAAGTGAAAATTAGATATGACTCGAGATATTCGTCACAGACTGAGAAGACACAAATCATGGCGACAGCGCTCCAAGACAATGAAAAGCGGAACGGAGCGTACCGTAACGTTCGACAAGATTTTCGAGGGCACGAAGTTTGTGCCGCAGCATATCGACCTCGACAATGGCATTGAGAGCAACGTGTCGACCCTGCTGATTTGGTGACGGTGCAACTGCCTCCGACCCAGTGCCTGTATCAACCTGAGGTCGCTGACGTTGGCCGGCAAGATCAAGATGGGACTCCGGGTCGGATAGGCCCCGTGGAGTGTAGTCATCCCGGCTCATCTCTGGACCAGATCATCTCATCTCGTCCAGAGTCGACTTTTCAATGAGTTCCTGTTGAATCGGCTTGAGCTGCTGAGCATGACTGGTCGCTTTTCTGGGAAGTTCGCTGGCTGGTTACTGTTCGCATCTGCCAGTAGCCATTTGTCGGTGGTACACAACAGAAGGCGGGCAGCCGTCGCCCGAAGCAGGAGACGGAGAGGGCTAGAGGGAATAATTAACAAGACGAGAGCATGAGCCCCCCCGGACGGGCAATATCAAAAATCTATCCGGAGGCTCTCGTGGAGATGTTAGAAATCAAGACGAATGAACGAGCCAAGATTTATTAGAGGGCACGAGCGCACGACATTGCATTGTGCTGGGCCCTCACCCCCCAAGGCCCCGGCCATGTGTGAGGCACAGCGAGGGAGTGAGGGCAAAGAGTGAGCAAGGTGGGGCATAGCTCCCCCGTCACGGCAGATTTGGAGATAGTGCCGACAACGATGCGGTGCGGTCTCTGGGCCTGGATCCGTCTGGAGCCCGCAGTTAGCCAGGTATAAAGCGCGGATTGCAAGGGCACCGCAGGGTACAACGCTTTGTATTCGTTGTCGAACTCAGTTGATTACAGGAGAGGTGCTCTTCTGATACTGGGCGGTAGAGTGAGAAAGGGCCGTGCTTCCAGGCCCATGTTGGCACGGTATGTGGCTGGTTGTTTAACGCTGGACAGATCAGTGCGAATGTTGGCATGTCAGTGTCGTTGGAGGTATCCCAGGGCCATGATCCCAATGACAGACAGCGGGGAACCACCCACCAACCGGGTCCTAGCAATAGCCACGAGTCCAGGCATGAGAGCGATTCCAGCACCACAACCCTGCGCGAGCTGTTCGTCCCGTTCGCCCTGCTGGCCCAGCTCGCCCCCTCGTCCGCATGCTCCATCACAGTGACCTTGCCATGGTAGCCTTGTCGGGGTAGTAGCCCCTTCTCGGTCTTAACCCTGTCATGGAAGGTGGCCAAGCCTCCCAGGTACAACGGTTATCGACCGGGAAGAGCGTCTGTTGACGAGAGTGTCAAGAGCTGAGCATAGTCTGTCTATCTGCCTTTGGTGCCGCCATCTTGCCTGTTACATTTCTCGAGAGCCATTGTTTATTACGGATAGAGTAGAGAGGCTGCAGGAACTGAGACAACGTGGGTGTTGCTCAAGCCGTTGCTGTGGCTTTGCGCCCACGCTTGTCATCGCGGGCGGTGCATGTTGGCCGATCCTTAGCGTTGGTATTGTCTTTGTTTGATATTGTTTCTTTTCACATTCGAATCGCGCGCCATGTCTCGCTGCAACGTGGACAGCTTCAGTACGCGCTCGGCCCTCCATCTCGTTTCATTCTCTGGCTGAGAATATTCAGTGGGGCTGGTGTTTTCCTGGCCGTAAGAACAGGAAGACTTTTCGGTGAGGCAGCTGAACCAATTCACCAGACAAAAGGTAGCTCTCACTACTCTGCTCTCGGCTGGGCTTGGCTGGGTTTGAGATTGTCCAAGGGAGCGAGATTGCTAGGATGATGTGGCGAATGCGCCTAAAAAGTTCCGGCCGAAACCCTCGGGGTTGTCTAGTCTAATCTGGTTCAGAGTCAGAAATGAGATGAGCGAGGAACCAAAGTAATAAAGCGTGAAAGACAATTGACGAGCAAAAGGCCAGCAGCACCTGAGGATGTCACCCATGTTCGCCCCTGTTGTCGACGCCACTGCAAATGGAGGTGTTGTGCTGTAGACACCTGTATGTATGAGGCTATGCTGCTGTACTGTAACTTGGTAGCGTGTCCGTCTTTATCTGTCTCCAAAGACGTGGTCTTCCCTGCATATGAGTGATCGGCTACGACCTTGCGAGATCAGCGGAAATTTGAGTGGCCTTGGGAGGGATTGATCCAGCGGTTTTCTCTGTCTTTGCCGAGATGACATTTTGAAGCTGAGAGCCTAGTGACCATGGCTGAGGCGTCATGCCATAACCATAGGTATCCTGGGTAGTAAAGTTTAGTATAGCCGGGACAATTTACCCAATCCCATGGCAATGAAGGAAGCTAGGAGGTAAGTGAGATGGAGATAGTGTAGTCACCTGGGAAAAGCTGGGTAACTCAGGTACCCTGGCCCTGGCCCAAGCTCTTTTGGAGACTGTCAGAAGTCAGAACGGGAGGGGCCTGGCCATCCATTCCTCTTGTGTACCTAGGTAGGTAGGTAGGTATTTCTCTTCAGGCACCTTTTCTCACTATACGGTCTCGTCGCCAGTCGAAGAATATTACCAAGGTTAATAATAAAAGTCGGTAAGCTTGTGAACATGAGCTAAGAGCGTGCAGTGTCTCTGACAACCCGACAACGGAAGACGGGACGGGATTGTGGGTGGGGAGGAAAATTGTGGATGTCAAAGTCGATGTTGATGTGGATGCTAGATGGCGACAAAATGGACCATGCTCCTTCCCGACTGGAACTCAAAGTTTTGAAACCAGAAAAGGAGCCAATGAAAGAAGCAGTTTCTGGAACCCTGGGCTGCCCACATCAACGGTTCTTAGGCAGGTGCAAGGATGTTAGTGTTTAGCGGCCACGCATGCATCTCAAGTGCAAGTTCAATCGAACGTGAGTGGAAAGCATGGGCCGAACAGGAGAGGGAAAAAAAAGAAAACCAGGGAATAATAGAAGTTTACTATGTAGGTACAGAGTAGGTTACTTGATAGTTACCTTTGATGCAAGGTCTTAGAGGCTATTACAGACAGTGACCTGTTCAGAGCAGGCCTACTCAATAACTTCTGGTTTTCATCTACCTAACTCCACTCTGTTCTAAGAAGATTTCGAAGAAAAATAATCACCCAGCACGGCAAGTTAGTGTGCCTGAGGCTGTAGCGACTCTTCATAAAGGTAAGGTACTTAAGTGCCTTAGTAGGTACCTACCTTACTGAGAGAAAGACACCTCAGAGGCGGGCAAAGGCAAAGAAGCCACAGGGCAACGCCCAAGCGCCCCCGCTTCTTCAACCGTCCGTTGCAAAGCCACGAGTTTTGGAAACAACCCTGGTCGACCCTTCATCTCGTTGGTGTTCGAGGCTAAAAAGACTGCCCATGTCTGAATTTGTGCGACATATACCTTAGCATGAGGCATGGCCATCGAGGTAATTAATTCCTAAATTGCCAGCTGGACTTTTGGAGAAAGACCTGCAGCACCTTATCTTATTACCGCACCTTGCCTTGTTTTGTCCCCCAGCTGGACCTAGCCACACATGGATTATGATCAAGCTCCTGCTCTTGAAGCCAGCCCATTCCTGGTGCTCGACGGAGCAAATGTATGCATCTAATTTCGTTCTTCATCTCGATGACCTCAATTACAAGGAAAACCTGCAATCAGACATGTCGTATGCTAAGTACCTAAGGTAACCAGAAAACGTCCCCCCATCAAGCAAGTTTGCAAAAGTCACTAAACGATACCCAGGTAGGTAATACACCATGTTCCCAGCTCAGCGGCATGCATTCAAATGCCCCAGCCTGCCCCGGGCTTGATGTGACACTACGTCGTCGTACCTTACCTTGCTCCAAGCATCTCACGGTTCTCACCTTTATCTCTCATCTCCAAAGCCAGCCACGTCTGCTGGTCTGCTTCTCCCATAAGCCACACCATCCAGGTATCCCTTGCTGCTGATACCTGAATCGACCAAGACATGCACTGTAGACAGCCGCCTACCCTCTCTAGCCATCTTGGGACATCTCCCCGGTTGGCTAAGCGGGTGTGATGAACGCAAGATGCTGCTTCTGGTGATGCAGCTGTCCCTCGGGTTCTGGCCTATGAGAGTGTAGCTGTATATGGTTGGACAATGCCAGCCTTTTCCTGTCGGGCTAAGTGATAACATTCAGGTAAACTGACCGGTCCGAAATGTCTCGGTAATGAGAAAGGGCAAGATGAAATCATATTTTGATGCCGAGTATCAATATGGCACCATATTGGGGGACCTTGGTTCTTCCCTCTCGTAGACAACTGGTGATGTCCTCTGTGAGGTATGGTATGTGAAAATGCCCATATTTATATTAAAAGGACCCATCTACTGCAGGTTCAATCATACTAAGCATGCGGACAAGACAGCTCATTTGTGACTTGTCTACTCCTCTGGTTGCAGTAGTTATCGCTCATGTTGAATGGCTTTATCCCTTGATGCCATCCTATCCCGCTGTTGAGCTTTCTTTATATGGTCATAACCTTGTAAGAACACGCGACAATGACATAAAACAATAAAAGAAAAAGAAGAAAATTAAAACAACAGAATGGGATCGTGCCCAGCCGTGGGAGAGGACGAGGGGTGGCTGTTCGTCATGTAGATAGCGTCCAGGGAACATGGGGAGAGGGGAAATGGGAAAAGCCAAGAACGGAAACGACAAAGCCGTCGGTTCTCGAAAGAAGCCAAACCTGGATCCAGAAAAACAAGGGCAAAAACGGCTTCCTTGTAACCGTTGCTCGTTGTGTCCGTTCCCATTTCCGACGCTTTTTTAATCGTTTCCCCGCCCTCAGTAGCCACTGAGGAAATCTCCCTCTCGCTTACTGATTGACAATTAATAAAATGTCACTTGCTTCAGTCCCTGCTTCGATTGCCGCTATGCCATGCTCGGATGAATGTCTGTGGATTTACCTACTCAGTACGCCACCAAGTCTTCTCCCTCAATGGCATTTCTTGGCCTGAAGCTTTTCGGCTGCCATCCTCCTCGCCCTTGTATGCCCAGTATTCGCTCAATCGCAGTTCGGCATATTGAGCATAGTCAAAGTCAATCTTGGAAATGACAGCTTGGATTTGAGACCAGATGCCCCAGTAGAATCCCGGCACTCCTCGGTACGCATCGACCTCGGTCATGAGTTTGCGAACCTCCTCCTCTTCATCGACCTTCTCGCCTGTCAAAGAAAAGTAAGACTTGATGTACTCCTTTACAAATGCAAGTCGTTGATCTTGTCTGGGTACAGCCGAGTAGTCACAGTCATACCCTGCCCACTCTGCAAAGTGGTTCGCCACGTCAAAAGCCGCAGGCGATGGTGTAGCATACTCATAATCGATAAAGTCGACGGTAGGGGCCGCCTCATCTTCTTCGTGGATGATAACGTTGGCACACAGCAGGTCGCAGTGCGCAAAGACAAGCTGTGCAGATAGGTTAATATTTTCCATCAGGTAATTGTGCTGCTTATGAACGTACCCCGTTCTTGCCCAGACCAGGCCGTTGGCTCAGTTTTTGGACCATCTCTTTCAACTCTGCCTGGAGCAGCGCTTGCCTCTGCCGCTGAGCATCCGTATCAGTGGGCAAGGCAAAGATCCATTTCTGCATGGTTGTCCACATATTAGGCGGAGCCTTTCCAGGGGCAGTACTATCAATCTGTTCTTGGCGAGACTTGTTGTTTTCGTTCATAATACCGTTGGTATGCCCGTTGGTCTGGCCATCACCGTTGGTGCCGGTGTTACCATTGGCAAGTCCATTGAGTTTGGCCTCACCATTTACATGCCTATCGTCTCGGCTGTGATTGGGGTCCGGCAAGCAAGGTACAGTTGCATGCCAGTGTGCAAGGCGACGAGCAATGGCAGATAGTATTAGAGGTTCACGAAGATCCTGGGCACGTGCAGGTTTACCCAAGATATAACGGTACATCATGCCATTCTTGAAACGGGCAAGCAACTGGGTAGCGAGACCATATCTCATGAGCAACTCATGGTTCTCGGCCTCACGTTCACGGTCAATAAGAACGGCAGTTCCATGACCGTAGGCTCGGAGTAGAATAGCATCCCGATCAACATCAAGCTTGGACATGCCAGGACGGTGGTTGATGGCTTTTAGCAGAGTATTGGTGATGCCATCAGTGAAGCGCACAAATTCAACGTTTGAGTCTTGGCTGGCCCAATCTGGCATGAGTGTCAGGATGAGCTTTCGAGCCGAGTCTTGTGATTCATTGTTGTCGTAGGCCAAGTCCAAGAAGGGCACATGGCCAAAATCGAGGTTGGTTGGTGACGTTGTCATGGTCACGCGAGTGCAGCAAGATGGGTGAAAAATAAGGAGGTGAGAGAACGGTGAGAGAGGGGAGATGGCAGGGTCCAAACAATCAGCGGGCCAGAAAAGTAAGGAGAGGTAGGTCTAGATGTGGGCAGAAGAGTTGCTTGAGTTGTTTGTGAACAAGCGAGTGCGAATATCAAGGCTGAAAAGATCAGGTTGAGGGTTGAAGAAAAAATTCCCAAGTAGCCAGATAGATTTGTTCTAGGGGTTCAGGGGCGTAAATCCGGGGACGGTCCAGGGTAAAGCGGCGCCGGCGACGGTGGTAGTAGGCAGGTCGTACCGTAAGACGGTGGAGAAAGGGGTACCGGAGGCTCAAGGAGGGGGACGGCCGGGAAGCGGAGGGGTCGGCGAGGACGGAGTATGAGGGAGTGGTGATGACGGAAGGAAAAGCAGCAGAATACGGTGGTGATGCAAGCAGAGGGCGAGATGATAATAAAATAGGAGGGAAAGCACACGACCTGTTACCTTTCCAGTCGAACGGAAGCCGGCAAAGGTTAGGTACCTCGTGTAGAAATAGTAATAAAGCTAAGGCAGACGGGACGGAGCGGTGTTGGTGCTGGCTGCTGGTTTTGTGGGCGTGGGCCAGTCAGAGAGACGGCCTAGACCTTATGAAAAGAAGGGAGTGCCGTTTTCCGCTGCAGCCTGGGACTTTTTAGATACGAGGGAAGGATTGTCGCGTGTCACTCGTAAGGTGAGTGTGGATGTGGATGTGGATGTGAATGTGAAGCCTAGATGCATGAATTCAATGGTAGGAATATGGGTACCTATTCAGTGTCAATTCATAAATGGTATGAATAGTGCGTGATAATGTGGGAACTAATAAGTATTGAATGCTTTGGCTGAAGCAACCTGCAAGGAAATGCGAGAGTGTCTAAAAGACGAGCCTCGACCGCTACTCAAATGTTTTTTGTTTTTATTTTGGTGGCAGTGTACGCTGGAAGGAAAAATATTCGTCTGCTTGGATCCAGAATCACATGTTCAGGTGATTGTGTTGTCCCCCGTGCCCTGTGGTACTGAACTCGAATCGACTATCCACTAAAGTAGTGCTTCTGCTTGAAAGAAAAGAACCAACAATAATAAGGTAGCCGCCGGTCAGTAGATACTGGGAACAAGTGAAAGGGAAATGAGCAGTAAATTGTGTTGGGAATTTCGTTGGGTCTTTTTTAGCCGGGAACCAGAATGATTTCTCGCCACTGATATGCGAATAACACTGCCCCTTTCATTGGAATACGACGCAATCCAAGGCAATCCAACTGTCGTTTCGTGAGTATGAAGACATTGATACTGCCTGGAGGAGGCAAGAAAACCTAGGACCTTTTTCCTAGGCGACAAAAAGACTTAGGTAAGTTTAGTATATACTAACTAGGTCCTTAGACTAATTATTTTTTGCACCCTTATCAAATGTCAGCAGTTTTCTTGCTCCCTGAGGACTGCTTACTGCGTTCGAGAGGAACCGGACTACATGGGGCAGGATAGAGACCATCGAGTTTTCTCTTGGTCCCTTTTTATTGTCAATTGCCTATTCTGCACACCGACTCGTTAGATTTGACAGGCTATTTTGCGCTAACCATCATGGATCCTTATGTTGCTCCCTTACGGCGCCAGCCAAAAGGGCCTCATTGGCCTCCACCTACACAAGGTAACGCTCGTGACAAAGAAACAGCTCGATCATTAACGAAGGATGGATGTTATTCATTCGCTTCGCTTCCCCTCCGCCTTTTCGGAGACGATACGTTGACGCCACATATGAATTGTCATGAGCCTCGTTTGAAACCCCCACCTCGTACCTCACTCATTCTTGACGCCCGTGCGTGACCCTACCTACCTCTCCCCTCTATTTGCAAAAATGTGGCGCTTATGAGGCTCATCTCTCCACAAGCACATGAGGCGTGGTTTATTGAACAAACTCCATCGCGACAAACCTCATCTAAAATACCTACCTGCTAATTCAAGAACTTACATCAGGTCAACGACGTCGCCACTTCATGTGACAACCATTAGCTACTTTGTCCTCAGTCTTATCATGTAAAACCCGTCACTATGGCTGTGCCGAGTGTTACTAGCGACAATTTCCTCGCCGTTGCTCTTGTAGTCAATCGCTCTCGCGATGGCCCAGCATTTGTATTCCACTATCCTGCAAACGTTGAACCTCATTCCAAGTCAAGTTCTGCCACAGGTGCTGAGCTCGAGGATATTCTTCTCGAACGGCTATCGCAGCAGAGCTTCTCAGATGTTGCTGACGACGTACCTCTCCCTAAGCAGGGGCGGAATGCAGACGAGCACTCTTTTACTGAATCTGGATCTCAGATTGTCCCATGGGAACGTGTTGCAGGCTTTCCTGCTCGTGATCTTGCGGGCATTCTAACTCCCGCTCGGCCCTATCACAAGAAACTCTTTCAACTATCATTAGATCCACTATATTGTGTATCTTATCCTATCCATGTTCCCGAAAATGGCAGATGGAAGAAACCGAAGAAGACATCCCGCGCTGAGAAGCGCTCTGCGTACAACGAAGAACAACCAGCGCCTCATGAGGTCGATCCTCCCCCTATAGGAAAGGCGCCTGAGCAACCTGTGGAGGAAAAGGATGGCAAAAAGGAAGACGGTAAGGACAAGGACGATGAGAAACGCAGTTCCATGACCATGTTTAATCTTGTCTTCATCCTTAATCCTAGCAGTAACGAAGTTAAGGATGTTGTCGAGTCCATATACGATCACATTATAAAGAAGGTTAGCAAGGCTTTCAAATACAGCCAGCAACATAGCGAGTTTGTGTGGAAAGAGTCGAAGCGAATACTTGTCGCCAAAGATAAGGCGCGAGAGGAGCGTAGGTTCTACCCAAACGTTATCAAGATACTCACATTAAACATTGATTAGGAAAACGAATGAGTGTTCTTTGGAAAGAAATCCTCCAGAGCTCATCACTGGCCGCTGCCATGCACGATATATATGAGGCGGTTTCTCAAAACAAGATCGCCGCTCTGCATCTCGATACTGCAGCTGGCTCTCTAACCCCTTCGGTTCAGATTCCTATTCCTTTCTACATCGATGACCTCCCTCAGGGCGAAGAGGGAACACAGCGTGGCCTTTGGCTTACGACCGCAAATACTTTCATCAGTCAAGATGCCCTTGAGGAGCCCGGCTTTCTTGATCGCAACTTTGCTCTATTGCTCACTGATGATGAAAAGAAAATCATCGCCGAGCTCCAAGCTGACCCAGACCCAACTACAGCCTCAATGGTTGAGTTTGTACGGCTGTCAAAGCCAACACAATCGTATGTGCCTCACCACCTCTGACGTCGGCCTTGGACTTAGCTGAACTTGCCTACAGATTCTACCAAGTTGGCCAAAGCAATATCTTGACTCTAGGTCAAGTGCGAAAATATGCTCAACATTTTATATTCTGGCGTCGTGCCATTGCTATCCCTCCCCTTCACGCCAAGGATCAATATATCTTATCCCCCAATAGTGACTTATCCCGTCTTCCTCTCGACACTCTAGAATGGCAGAGAGCATTCCCCCTAGCTCCACCGCTACCGAATTTTCTCGCTGAGCTCTCTCAAGCGCCCCGTCCATACAAGCAGTTTTCGCCTAGCAAAGCCCATCGTCCGACATATCTTCTTATGCTTTCCTGGCTCATGCGTCGCGGTTGGGTGACCCAACTCTGCACATTTGCCTATGTCGTCATCTGGCCTGAGATCATGTACGAGGTCGAGTACGAGATGGAAGCTGAGGAGCTCCGTGCCGCCGCAGATGCAGATGCGAATAAAAACAAAGAAAAGGAGGCCAAGGACGATGCCTCCACGTATACTTCGGCCCCACGCACCTCCGAGTCTTCCGAAGGTCACTCCGGCACTGACGGCTCCCACGTTCCCACCGTTGCCGAGCAGGCCGCAGAGAAAGCCCGCCTCGAGCGGATTGCTTCCAAGGCCCAGCGCGACGCTGCTGAAAAAGCGACAGCGCATGCCCGCAAACCTGTCCCAGTCGCAACGGCACACCCCTCTGTAAACGACCACCCGCATCTCCAAGGCCTGATACCTCACATCATCCTCGATGCCAAAAAGGCCACCGGTAAGGAATCTCGCTACCTGTCGGCCATCGCGCGTCGTTTCAACGACGAAAAGTTAGCAAACAGCTGGCAGGTTATGTGCAAGTATTTTGATGGCCGGTGTGCCTTGGAACGCATCGCTTTACAAGAGGATATGAAGCGGAAGTTGGTTTGGAATACACTGACAGCTATGAGCGAGTATTTGCTCTGCACCCGTCATTGGTGACCCAGCTGGCTATGTTTACCGTGGTAATACCTCCAGATCTCTGTGTTTAGACGTGGTCATGGATGGAAACATTTATAATGATAAGTATCTCGCTTGTGGTATCTAGGCAATAAAAAGCAACGAAACCGCTGCAAAACTGCAGCACGCACAATAAGTCAAAGCACTACTCCAGCCCAGTAAAAGGTCTACTTCCTTTCGCCTAGTTACCAAAACTTGGGCAAAAAACGCAGCGTGCGCATCAGATTGCAAGAAGAAAAAGTAGGAGTGGAGAGAAGTGAAGTTTCCTGACCCAGATACATTCGAGATTTGACCTTGCATCCATTCATTAACTGCCTCCTAGACTTAATGCATAAACTGACCCAAGGTATCGTAACATGAAAAGACAGAAAAAAGAAGAAAAACAACACCAATAACCAGCACACCCTAAAAGGAGAATAAAAAGAAGCAAACCCAGCAATTGTAAACCCCTTCAGCACAAGGAAGTATTTCGGACATGTCCCCTGTAACCCTATATGATGTAACTAGGTACAAGCCTCCGGACCTGAGGTTGCACCCCAAAACGAAACGCAAAAAGACAACACCGGGAGAATGCCAAACACCGAGAGATCACGCTCCTTGAGCTGCCCTGCATTGTAATGCTCGGCCAAGGAGGATGGTGACATGCAATGATGAGAATGATGCCAGTACCACATACCGGAAACGCCAACACCTGAAGGAAGCAAAAATAGGGCATCCATCGAATGTAGTCCTGGTCTGCGCTCATGGAGACATGCTCCAAAAGACAGAAGAAGGTGGACTAAAAAAATGCTCACTTTACTGCGTAAGATCCATGTCATATTCATCCTCTTCTTTGAAATTGACTGAAGCGTGGCCGCTGTTGTTGTCATCCGGATCATGCCAAAATTGGTTGGTGTCATTCAAGTCGAGGTTGTCATCTGGGCTAATGGCAACAGGATCGAGGCTACCGCCTCCGCCTGACAAAGAGTCACCTCGATAATCGGTGTGGTGAGGCACTCGCAGACCAGATCCAGCTGTTCGCGAGTAAGAGAAGGTGCCGTTCTCACTCTTTGATATAGCGTCCATGAGCTCAGTTTGCATGCGTCGCTCATCTTCTGTCATCTCAAAGGGGAAGTGCCCACCGAGTTCAGCGATGGTGTTCATCATCTCCTCCTGCTGTTGAAGCTTAAGGTGAAGCATCCACATGAGATCTCGGGTCCAACTAACAGCGCCGTTGAGGATATCGCCCTTGTTGGGACCCTTGTCCTTGTCCTCGATAGGGAGGCCTGTCGTAATATTACCTGCAGTGTTTCCAGTAGCTCGTCGAGCACCAGGTCCTGCGAGACCAGATGTTGCTTGAGGGCTCGCGATTCCAGTCAATGATGGAGAGAGAGGTGTCCCGTTCTGAATAAGCTTTCGGATCTTCTCATCCTCCAGACGGTGAGTGGGGACGAGTCGGCTAAGATCCTGAATCCTTTCGTTGATGTTGTCCCGTCGTCGACGTTCAACAAGGTTGTGAGACTCTCGCCGCCGCTTCCTCTTCATTTCCTGAGAGGAAACGGCGTTTGAAGCGACACCAAGCTTCGCAGGCATCGAAGTACCACCCTTCATCATAACCTCACTGATTTGATTCATGCCAGGCTGCATAGGTGAGGAGTACCCAGAGTTGTAAGATGCAGGGATGCTTCCAGCAGGGGTGTTGAGCCACTGGCCATTGGCTGACTTCATGGCTTGGCCGCCGAAACCGGGGGACTCCTGCGATCCGATTGTCATTCCATGAAGGGTAGCGGTTTTGGGAGTCATAGGAGACATAGGACTACGACTGTTGGATGTTTTGCGCTGCATCTGCTGGGACATTCTGGCTCTGGCTTTAGCGTTGAGGAAGTTTGGGTCGTTGCTATCGGCATTCATGGCACCGGCTAATGGAGATTCGTTATAGGACAAGGGCGAATGTAAGGAGGTTCCTAGAGAGTGGCCTTGCATTTGTCGGTACTGAGTGTTGAAACCAGTATTGAAGGGACTTTGAATAGGGTCTCCATCGGGGGTACTCGAGTACCCGTTCATATGTGACTGGTCGATTTGCAAACCCGAGTTACGATGCGAGAACGCATTCTGGGAGAAGCCACCCATACTTAGTCCTGAAAAGTCCTGGCCTTGACCCGAAATTCCGGATTGGGTAACAGGAGGTCCATTCAGACCGTCTAAAAGCTCATCATCATCGAACATGGCGGAACTGTTTGTGAACCCGTTTGTGCCGTTTCCAGAGTTCGAGTTGAAGTTGTTGAATGAAGGAGAGTAACCACCTGACATGGCGAGATCGTTGGGGTCGATACTCGCCCCGCTGTGGCCGTTGCCAAATTGGTTGAAGCCGTGCTGGGCCATTGCGACGAGGATGATAAAGGTTAGGTTGCTGTATCGTGATTGAAGAATCGGATGTTGTTGCCCTAGCTAGAGGGGGGGATGTGGGCGAAATATTGTGGGCGTCCACCGGTTCGGCTAAGGATGATGGTACGTTCGAGTTACGAAGGTCAAGCTTGAACTGGCCTGTTAAGTAAGGGCTCGAGTCAGTAAAGCCAGGACAGCGCCGAACGCAAAGCGGGGGAAATGCAAAGTCAAGAAGACCGGCTCGGCGATGGGAAGCGGGCATCCATATATGGGGTGCCCACCGCCGCGGAGGTTACAGCAAGGAAGAAAGTGGCGGGCGGATGGCCGGGGGGTTGAGGCTTATCCGGATTTCTTGACTCACCAGACAGAGAGTGTGGCAGTTCAATTTAGGAAAGATAGAGTGTGCGCTATCTGCAGTCCATAAAAGAATAGCAGGTGCCGTGTGAGTGATGATATAAACGCTGAAACGGAAAGTATCCCGGATGAAGTTGAAGCCAGATAAGGTATTGTGGGAAAGATGAATGTCGTGAGTCGGAGGGTCGGAGGGAGACGTTCGGGGTTGGAGGGGGTTGAAATGGTGGGCACTGAGTGCAGGGCCTCCAGGCGTCCGTTCACTATGGTCAGGGCCAGGTACCTACAAAGGGTTAAAGCGCTGGGGGCGCTCCCTGGGGGTGCAGGTACTCCGCAAACCAAAAGAGCAGAGAGTGGGCTTGGTCGCTTGGGCTGGAGTACTTGGTAACGCACGGGCGAAAAGGTCCAGTTTATCGTCTGGCACGTACAGTGCTAGCCCCAGTCCAGTACTATTAGTAGCAGTCTGGAGATGCTGTCGTGTAAGATGGTCGGCGCGGGGGGCACGGAGGTCGGAGAGGCAGTTGAGGGGTTCTTTGTCTGAGTCTGAGTCGTAAATGAAGCCGCAGACTTGGAAGGGATAGGGATAAACCCAGTCGAGCTAGGCGGTGAAGAGCGTTTGTTCGGATTCAGGGTTCTAGTGGCTGTTCTTGGAATGGTGAGATGACCAGTCAGCAATGTAGTTCTGGAATACAGTTGTCTGAGTCGCGGCTTGAGGAAGAAGGATGATGGAGGTTTTGGTTTTGGGCGATGAGAGTGCGAAATGTGATGTGTGTGTGGCACCCGAATCAGAAGAGGGGGGCCACGGTTTCGGTATGTCACTTGTACCTCGTAGCTCGGCGCACCTCAATCGAGAGATATGGGGAGGGAAGCAAGTATATTCAGAAGAGGAATGAATCAAACGGGTAAGATCGTGGGTAACAACTATGACAACGACCCTGATAAGAGAAACGTATCAGGTTGAAAGGCCGGGCAAACAGTTTGTATAACAAAGAGACAAAGATCGTTGAAGGGGGCTAACGAGGCTATGATGCGTCGTCCTTACACGAAAGTCCAAGCGGTTGGTTGGTAGGGGTTTGTCTGAGCAGAACAACTGGACCAGGGCATGCGTACAGCATGCCAGGCAACCAGATAGAAAAGAAGAGCAAGGAAGAGGCGAGATGGAAAAGAAGCATGTATTATTCTACTCACCAAGTATTGTTAAGGCACCCAAATGCGCAGAAGGCATGGAAACAGTCGCGTTGGTGAGCTTGCACAGTCGACTTATATGCGATGCGATGCGGTGCGGTGTGGTGCGATAGCCGAGATGGATAATACGGCTTAGAGCAGGCGATGCAACAATATCTTCGCAGTTTATGTGTTGGTAAGTCGAGTCGAGTCGAGTCGAGCGGACGAAGCAGGATAAAGTACCCGAATTGTATTCGAAGTGTCGCTGGTGTTGCTTGAGCTGTGGTCGAGGAGGGTGTCCAAATCGGGAAATGGATGGATGTGGATGTGAGTAGCAGCGGGGCGCCGAAATGCAGGGTTCAGGTCCGTAATGTACAGTGATGCGATAGATGTTAAGGTCCGTCCTCAGGATGATGTGAGGCCGCGCTGAAGCTCAAGTTTGAGGATAAGGGAACAGGACTCGCAGCCGCAACTCTCAAGGTTGAAGTATTGAAGGCTATAGGGCCTTACTATTTGTCTCGGGATGCGTTCTAATTTATTCGAACGCACAGAGCGAAACTGCGAGATCTTTTGTCCAGACAAGGTGAAGTACTTAAGTTGGGGTATGGCGCAAAGACGGCGGGCAGGATCGGATACCGTGCATAAAAGACCAACTTTGGCCAAGATGAGTGTTCTCGATTGACGGTGACGTTCAAGAGCAAGCGGTCTGACGTCTTATTGTATTTATGGCGCCTCCAAGATAGACTGGAGGGTCCTAGAGCTGAAGGACAGGTGATAGCTTAGGACAGAGGGTGGCGTAAGTGTAAGTACAATATGACAATAAGTCGGTCAAGGGTCCAGCGCAAGACGACACTCAGCCGTGGCTGATGATCCAAACGGGGGTGTGGTTGGTAGGTGTAAGTAAGTTAGAAGTAGTCGATAAAGATCCGATACGAACAAGCCCAAGCACCAATGTAAGGGTCTCCCGTCTCTCTTGGTGGTTACTCTCACGAACGTGGTAGGTATGGACGTCGATCAAATAGACTGAACGGATAGCTGCGTTTCGAATGATCAAGTGGATTTCTCTTCTTGTTCTGTTCTTAGCCTTACTCTTGATATTGGCTCTCGCTCGTCCTTCTCTTCGTCCCCTAGGGCTGGCTGTGCTTACTCCTTCAAAGTCCGTCTCCGTTACAATCAAGTCCCAGAATGTTGATAACTGCAAAGGCCAGTTCAAAGACTAAGGTCCTTTCTAACACAGCTGCAAGATGAGATCAACAACCCTTGACCAGAGGCTAAGGCACCATGGTCCCCTAATTTATACTCCCAGGAATAAGCTAAAAATACTAGCCATAGCCGTCAAGTCAGATGTACAACTCTTATCGTCTCTCGCCCGCCTGACACGATGTATTTCGGGCCAAACGTGGAGGCGGTGGTCACTGGTCCCTGTGTAGTTGTATGCAAGTTGGGCCCAGAAAGTTGGCGGTAATGGTGGCCGCTATTTTCTGCTATGTCCGTTCTACACTCAAGAGTTGATGCAAGATAGAAAAGACAGGGGAGGGTGTGGATGCGACTGTGTGTGTGGGCGCCAGGCTGAACGTGACTTGGGATTTAAGACACCAAGCCCAACCTACTGTTTGGGACTTTAAGGACTCATCGGGAATTGCTACATGCAATCGATTCCCCTCCCTCGAATCCCTTCTTCTGTGCTCGGTCATGCGCTGAATACTTTCCCATCCTTCTTCCCTCTCCCTGGCCACGCGCCCCAGCTCGAAGCCCACCATCATTATTGCAGAATATCTCGAAGCGGCTGGTTGTTGTAAGAATCATAGAGCGGAGTGTTTCGGGAGGACTCAACTCTTGTCGGCCTGGTGACATTCGTATACCTAGATGAGAGTGTCGAGGTTTCTAGCAGTGTTTGCCCCTCATGTCCAATATTGTATTCAAGACGGAAACTTGGTGCAGGTTCATTCGTCATGGAGGGTACGGTATCAGTCAGACTGCCCTTACAATCTCTCGTCTTAGTTTCCCTACGGATCGTGTCCGGCCCTCTACGGTCCGCTCCTCAAGTGGTAAGTGGTAGCAGTAAACATGGAGCGCTCCGTCCGCCCGCTCCTCTCCCGCCTGGACCCTGTCCTGTATGTAGATGTGTTTCAACTTCTGAAGCGATATGCACTGAGAGAACTTAGCTGTGTTTGTGAGGCCGCGGGTGTGTGATATGTGGTTGGTTCCTTTAGCATGGGCAAAACGCATACGATCAGCCTCAAGATCTCTGAAACCTTCAGATGCGTCTCAAGCTCTGTCCTGCAAGGCCCCAAGCTCAGCTCAGCTCCGAAACAGCCAGACAGAAGCTCTGAGCTTTGACTCTGAAGCCTTCCCATCCCTGGCCATATGCTTCTGTGTCATGCATGATCCCTCCCGTCCCCGCCAAAAAGTGTCCGCTTGAGGCTTCCATCAATCAAAGGCGGCCCGTGCAAGAAAGATGGGGGAGCCACAGGTGGCAGCAGACCTACCCCAAGCTCGTTTCCACTTTCACGCAGCCAATCATATAATCTCCCGCGCTGCCTGAGGACGGCATTACAGGAATGGATGGGATCCAATCCAAGGAAGGAAACCACACGTCCAACCCCAACCCATCAACTTCCCAGCTTAGTGCCGCCCTCCACTATCAACGACCAACTTCAGTCCTCTCCAAACACCCAGATAGATCCCATTCATTCTCTTTCGCGCGCAAAATACTCCGATCGACTTTTGTCACGCATCTGCCTTTGCTCTTATCGCTATCATCTCCACCATTTTCGAGCGGTACGCGCGGTCGCCTGCAACCCCCTTAGCCCCAACGCTCCAACCTAAGCCCCAGAGGACTCGTAGTCCTTCGTACCTATCGAGGTACTGTCGCCTTGCGTAAAGTAACGTCGTCAGCGACAAGTTTAAGCTCTGTAGGTGACAGATCGTGGTAGGCAGCCAGCTTTGTCCACCTTGTTAACTAAGGCTCTGCCTCTATATCATGGGTACTCGTCGACTGACCACATCAACCATGATGCCAGACTTTCCAAGGAAGTGGATATTGCTATTCCAAGTTATATTATTAGTTTGATACGAGACCGCCTTTGTCGCCCGTCTTGCGTTAAGGCCGTCCCACCCTCCATTACACCTACGAGCTCGAACTCCAGCCCGAATCTGAATCTCATCCTGAACCTGAACCTGCGCCGCACGATCGACCTAGCCGCTCCGTCCCTGTCCCGCGATCGCTGAACCCGCCCCTTACGTTTCCGTCCCTCTGGTCCCCTGCCGCCATGGCCTCTTCCTCCTTCAGAGACTCTATAAACTCCCTTGGCTGGAGTCGCCGCGATGAACCAGTCAACACCTCTCAGCAAAGCGGGCTGCTCTCCTCTCTTCAGGGTTTAAATCCCTTCCAAGGAGGCAGTGGTTATGTCCGTCTACCCACCACTGAGAGTTCCGGTGCACCTCTCCCTGCGCCCAGTCGACGTGAGGAAGAGGAAGGCTGGTTTGTTCGTGAGTCAACCCTGGATATTCTTCACCTATGGTCTTCCAGCACCCCTGCAGCGGGACATGTGCATTGCATCTGAGCCATGCCTTGAACCATGCATGTGATGCGGATGACATGCCTCGTGGTTAGAAGACACTAACCCAACTGGCAGTTAGCCGATGGGATCGCTTGTTGATCTTTGGTGCTTGTAACCTCGCTGCTGTGGCATGTTTCGTCATCTGCTTCACTCTGTTTCCCGTCCTCTCTCTGAGACCACGCAAGTTTGTCATATTGTAAGTCGGAAATCCATGCACATCCCTTTCAGTCTGCCCTCTTCATCCTGTATATCCCTTGTCGATCTATGTCACGCGGCCTCGCTACTGTGAGACCGTTTTGATTGTGACTAGTTTTCTCCATGATATGATGTCGTAGATTCGACATGGTGAATCTCAAAATCCCATCTGGAAGCTAACGTGGGGCTACGCAGATGGTCGGTTGGATCACTAATGTTCCTGGCCTCCTTCGCTGCGGTAATGGGCCCTATGAACTACGTTTATCATCTTCTTTCGACTCCTCGACTGCCGTTTACTGCGGCGTATTTTGGCTCTATCACGTTGACCCTGGTGTTTGCCTTGAAGGTAAGGTCTAGCTTGCGATGGGTTGAACAATCTACTTACATACCGAAAGCTTCACAGCACAATTCTCACCTTATTCTCCGCTCTTGTTCAGCTTGCTTGCCTGCTCTGGTACTTGATTAGTTATTTCCCTATGGGATCTACTGGACTGCGCTTTGCCACATCGTTTGGTGCAAGGCAAGCAACAGCCTGGATGACTGGCTAGAAAAATCCCTTGACTACTTGCAGTACGGAACTCTTGTACTCAACACGTTTCACGATGCTTTCAGGCTCCAATGTTTCATGTCCTCCTATACACCAGTTGCCTGTCTTGTGTAATATTAGCAACGAATTCGCCACATCATCATGGACTCAGGTAACAGTCGAATGGTTTTTACAAGAACAGCTGTCGATTTTGGATAAAAGTAAATGCCTATCTATCATTTTTGTTATTATATATACTTGCAATCAAGTCTGAGTTTTGTTGTGGTATATGCCCAGCCAAAGGGACTGCAGACATCGTGTGGAGCAGTATCCCTCCTTATATCCTCAAGGAGTCTTGATATCTATTTTCCCATAGAATAAATATAATCCGGTCAGTTCACAAGTCACAGACTGAGTATTTCGCGTCAGTATCGGGCAGTTTGTGGTGGAAGATTAGGTAAGCGTTACCCAAAAGGGCAAGTTATCAGGTGCTGTATCCAATGAGCAACCCATATGTGCGGCATTGGTTTGTAATGGAAACTGGGAAGATTTGGGCTTGTTGGAATTCTAAGATAAATGAAAGCTCTGGTTAATAAAGTAGCTATTTAACTGAACAGTTTGCTTACAACATAATAGTGTTATATAAGAAAGTGTAATTCCTCTAAAAGTAACAGGAAATTAACCTTAATTAGGTACGCAACTTCACAAATGCAATGACGTATGCTGAATGGTGGCCTTAACTCTAGGCTTTTGTATCATGAAAGTATAGCTATAATGAATCAAGAAAAACCGCACTTTAGTCTAAGTTGGAAAGCAAATTGACACACGAAGCTCTAGCCACTCGTATCTCTTGATTTAGTATTGAATAGCCCAATGATTTTTCGATACTGGTGAGATTTATGACCAATAGATACCTTGTTGTCTTTTGTGTAAACATCTGGCTGAGTGTTCTTTCGAGACACACGCAGATTCTCATATGTTTTCTCTTCCTGTTAACAACCCGCTTAGCTGAAATTGCTGATCTGCTTCTTGGCGTGTTCGTGGATCGAGTGTGACCTGATGCATATCCAATATTTGAGTAACTTTTCAGTCTGTTACCGTAGACTCAAGCTTCTGTATCGGGACACTTGTTTATTTCTATTCAAAACAATGGAAGTTTGACTTCTTACACGAGCTCCTGGAGGTTCATCGAATGTCATGCATTCAACCCGGTCAAGTGCCCTTTACAAAACCCAAAGTTCTTACTAGCTCCGAGTGTGTATGCATGTATTTATTCACCTCCAAATTACCCACGCAGATCAAGCTTTCTCGGACAAAGAGACCTGCATAGACATGTATCTGTTGTGTTTGTGGTGATTGCAAGTTCCACACATGTACACAGCACGGCCAGCTCACTGTGCACGCAGCTGGTGCAGGATTACCAAAACACGCTCCCAACAGGGCAAAACGTCGTAAAGCGAAAAGGCAAACAATCGCATGAGTACAGTAACCATAAAAGTAACGACAAAGGTACTTCAGAAAAGCCGATTTATATTCGCGCAACTCCACCTATCACGGTCATCCGGCTCCGGTTGAAGTACTCTATCATGCCCTTGTTAACAGGCCTCTTCGGGGTCTCGGGTGCCATGACATTCATGGATGACGGCGGCTTCTAGCAGTGAGGGAGGTGCATCCAGAGTGGAGCCCAAACGAGAAGAAGCATTGCCCTAAATCCTACTGAAAGATGAGCCCGAGGCAGATTAGTAGCATGTTCAGTGCCGTCGACTGCAGGGCTTTTAATAAGGCTCGAGTCAGCGACACAGTGGCGCTCCAGGTATTGTTACTCGGCGGGGTGGATATGAAGAACCCCGTCGCTGACTTGGGTTACTTAAACAATGCATTCACTGATTATAGGTCCCTAACCTTAGTGATGTAAGTCCTGATATGCATCTCCATCAGTCAATTACAAACATGCAAGACATACTCCATAGAAGAGGAATAACGATGTCACAGTACCGTATTCGGTATGTAATGATTAAATCGCTGATAGTGTCGAGAAAATGCAGTATCGTAGAAATAAAATTGACCGAAATGAAACAAGAGGAGAAAGAATCCATAACAAGGAAAATGAATATCACTTTATCTGTTCATGGCTGGGAAGAAGAAAAAAACCAGAGTAGAAAAGAATGTCCCTCCATCCTTCCATCCCGACCCGTCTCCCAGTCCATCTCCCAACGATTCCCGCTCGGCGCAGCGGTACCTTCTAAGTCACTTAGTCGCAGTATATTTCTGTGGTACCTTCCGCCTGCGGATCAGAGAGGGGAAAGAAGCGCAGGAAAAAAATTTATTATTCACACAACGCAAAAAATAACCTCCGGCCTTCTTTTTCTCATTCCCTGGTATTCGTGTGCCCTCTTTCTATAAACCACAACTTCTCTCGCCGACTCAATTCAGAAAAGAGTTGCCGCTGAAGATCAATTTGTATTGGTTTGCGAACACTACCCTCTTTACCTCATCCTTTCCCCCCCCTCCTCCCTCCTCCTTCTTCCATATCCTCTGAAACCATTCCTACATCCATCGATCATAACCACCCCGCCGCCTGGCATTCTGCGCTTTCTCCCGATACCCTCGTGACGAAGCAACGTAACAAGCAAATACCCCGGCCTCGGTTCTGATTCTGGTTCTGGTTCTGGTTCTAGGCTACGAGCTCCTCCAATCGACACGTCTTTTCTGCCCGACACGCTCTGGTTTCCTATTTACGAGAGCAGGCAAAACAGGACAGTAGCATTAGCATTTTTGGGTTTACTGCCTCAAAATCACTGTTCACACCAACCTTACTTTTTTTTTCCTCTTGCCTCCCTTCGTCGAAAGTTAGTCGCCTACTGCCCTAGGCTGCCATTTTTCGATTCAATAAACGCCTTTACGACATAGCAGAATCTTTTCCTCTCTCCATCAGAAGCATCTGTCACGGCTCAAACCGAGCATTCGTCCACAGTCCAACCGATTTACTGGTTGTCCCTTTAGGCCTGAAGACCTCGGCTCAACGGACACCTCACTCCCAGTTTTATACCCTCGTACTCGATACGCAGTCCCGAATTTCGACTCATTGTCCGAGAATTTCACATCCCGGCGCCCTCATCATTTAGAGGTCTACAGATAGCCACTGTATCGCACGTGGGTGCTTTGCCTCTCTCCTTGCGTGGAAGGGGTTGAGAGACATTCTGGGGTTTCCGATCCCCAAGCAATACATTCATTTTCCCTTCTATTGCGACTAAGGTGATTTCGGCACCTTCAGCTTTGATATCCCTACTAGTTCAAGACGGTAAGCCTGTCCTACAAGGCTCAATCTGAAATGAGTCCATCAGCTATCGTTGAGTCCAACGAAATGGCCACTCAATCAACTTTTTCCTACGCACAAGCTGCGAAGGGTCAAGGCACTACCCCTACTTCAAATTCTACAGCTGCCACCGATGCTACTGCTCCTTCCCAGGATGCACAGGCTTCCATTGCTGATGCTGATGTTCCCGCTCCCGCAACCGACGTGAAGTCGTCTGCTTCTGCTACTGAGCAGGCCAACTCTGAAGCTCCTGAGACCACGGAGCACCGCGCTGCCTTTTCTGAAAAGCAAGGCCTCGAGAGTGTACCCGGATCCGAGAGCGATGCCCGTTCCGAGTCGACACAAAGCAGACGAACCGACTCCAGGCGCGAAGATGATGCTGGAAGGCTAGAGCGCCCGTGGCGACGCAACGAGAAGACACCGGGGTCATCAAGCACTACTACCCGGTCTGTTGACGAGCAGGACTCCCGAAAGGCTAGGCGTAATAAGAAGGGTAAGACTTCTGAGAAGCAATCCAGCGATCAGGCGACAGAAAAGGAGCAGGAGGCGGCCCCTGAGGCCCCCAAGGTCGAGCTCTCAGAAGCACCTATCCCCAGCGTCAACATCTGGCATAAGCGAAAGGAGGCACAGCAGGCCAAGTCTGCCAAACCTGCTCCCACACCCGCAGAAGCTACAGTGAACGGCACTTCATCTCAGAAGGATGAGAGAAAGACTGAGGAATCTAATACAACACCCTATACGAATGGTGTCAAGACTCAGCAAAAACCAGCCAGTACTGTGCGGCCGGAGCGCAATAGCCCCCGGGGGTCGCGGATACATGAGAAGGATGGCAAGAACGAGGTTCCCCCATCAGTTGAGGATTCTACAGCATGGCCAACTCCTGAAACTGCAATTACGGCTATCAAGGAGGACAGCAAGAAGAAGGTCGCAGACAAGACACCCGAGAAATCAGACCGCTCTGATAAGGATAGTCAAGAAGATGGCAGCGCGTCAAAGCCCCGACAGAAGTGGGTTGCTATGGATTACGTCCCCACAGTCAGCTTCGAAACCCAGCTTCCTCAAATGCGTAGTTCCAAGCCACGGGGTGGTGCTCGTGGTAACCGAGATACCGCTCCTCGAGGCACGGCCAACGGTGTGGCGGACAAAACCGCTTCTACCGCACCGGCCAATAAGACCAACGATACTAAGCCCAAAGACAACACCAACAATGCCGCATCGCAACTAGCAGCCGTTAAACGCGGAGTAGCGGATGGTGTTAACGGTCAGAAAAAGACTTCGGCCAACAGTGGCTCTGAGAAGGCCAAAGATACACCTGCTCAGTCTTCAGTGAGTAATATCATACCCATGTAGAGCACAACTATCTTGAGATTGCGCAAGCGCATTTATTGTTTGAGACGTATACTGATTGCTTTCGGAATAGGAGATTTCTCAAACTCGAGACCGGTATGATGGCCGCGGTGAGAGAGGCCGAGGCAATTATCGAGGACGAGGTGCCCATCACGGCCATTCACAATCTCAGCATGCTATTTCTGCATCTGGGTTCCATGGTCAAGGCACCAACGCTGCCAGATCCCAGGGTTACAGTCCCCCCTTGCGACACGGTGGTCATGGTGGCATGTTCACGCCTCCTTCTCAGCGAGGCCGCGGTCGCAATGGTGCTAACAACTTCCATCGTGTATCAGTGCCAAACGGCGGATCTCGTATGCCCGTCGTGCAAGCTCAATATTCGCCTTACGATTACTCTATGGCATCGCCTATTGGTGCAGTTCCTTTCCATTCCCTTCCATTTGATAACTTGCTCGTACTCACGATCAAGACTCAAATCGAGTATTACTTCTCCATCGAGAACCTTTGCAAAGACGAATACCTTCGACAGCGCATGGATTCCCAGGGATTCGTCCCTCTCCACTTCATTAGTGCGTTCTCGCGCATCAAGCAGCTGACTGTGGACATGAACGTCATTCGTGCTGCTTGTGAAGATTCGACTGAAGTCGACTTCGTGGTTGGCGACGATGAGTGTGAGCGACTACGTCGGCGACACAATTGGGAGCATTTCGTTTATTCTATGGAAAACCGAGATGAACTGGCCCGTAATGCTGGCCCTGCAAGCGTCACTTTCAAGAACAGACACTACCATTTCCCCAGTGGTCAATTTGACGACATCGCTGCTATGCCATATGGTGCACCTGCTTATCCTCATGGCCCTGCCCTCCAACAATTCGCACCTCATGACGCAAATGGGGTTGTTCCAAATGGCAACACTCAGCTTTCTGCGGCTGTTCCCGACTTCTCACCTTCCGGGACAATCCCCCTTGTTGGCCCTCAGGGTGAGGTCCAAGTCACCAGCGTTGAAGCTTTGACCAATGGTCATGCTGAACAACCCGCGCCGCTCACCAACGGTGTGCATACTGGGGAGGCTTACACAACTCAATTGTAGGCCCCTCCGGAAATGGAGTACTGGCTGTGGCGGAGATGCTAGACCTCTATCATTCTCATGCTCATGCTTGAAAAGTGGCGTATATGAGAGAGCTGTTTCCTTTTTTTCCGGTCTGGGTCGATACGAATGACGCGTCCCAGATTTATAAGTGTTTACGATTTCATGCTGTGGCCCGGAGCTGGCTTCATATCCCCCATGAACTAGAGCGTGTCACGATTATGATCTTTTTGGTTCATAGGTCTTCAGTGAAACAGGCTGTATGAATGCCTCAAGGATTCATATATAAAGCCCTCCACTGTTCTGGGCCAGGCAGCAAACGGGTGGTTGGCGAGTTCTTGACAGTAACTTGCGCTGTACGTTACAGTGCTATAAGTGCACCATGGGCCGACAAGAGGTCTATATATCCTAAGGTCTCCTATCAGGATCGCTGAAAAAGGAGTAAATGACGCACACAAGTTACAGATATTCGATGCCCAGGGGTACGAGGCTATAATAAAAGGCCAGTAACCATTGGGGAGGAAAATCCGGAGTGGAGGTTGGCTCAATGGCCTGATGTATTGGTTTCTGTTGGGGCGTATTCCAAGGATGGTTTTGTGAAATGCCAAGGCACGCTTCAAGTTGGAAAGGTGTGCGCCAGAACTTCAGCGTTACATGCGAGGAAGTTCGGCTGGGTGCTGGGCAGTTGTAGTGACAAGACAGAGAGGCGAGCGACAAGTGTCGCTAGATGATTGCTATACCCGCTACGCTGGATGTTCACGGGATGGTCGATTACAATGGCATATGGAAAGGGTATCATTATACCAGATAAAAAAAGGCATTGGTGGAAAAGCATATGGGCGTATGATGACATTTAGCTGAACTGCAGCATCTTTTTTTTTCTCGACTGCATATGAAAGGGGTTCAAGGATGGTTTTGATTTGGACTTGGTTCTGATTTTACTCATGGATTCTGATGTTAGAGGGGACTCTCCAGCTTTGCTAAAAATACGGAGTTTTTTTTTTATTCCAGTTTCAAAAGTTGTACAATAGTTTCAATATTAAAGAAAAAATCATGTCGAGAAACATCAGGCTTCTGCTTGTCTTGGGATTTATTGAATGATATTGTATGTGGATGGTTATTTCTAGGGGCTCACTAATACATGTTAGGTCATAGGCGAGCTTCCATGAGCGTACAATAGGGTTGGAATAGTTGGAAAACACTATCGGCTGTGGAAAGTGCAATGAGTAACTGCAACATGCGATTTCTTACCGCATGAGGATGGACTTTTTTGTCTGCCCCTGTCCTTTCATTCACATCATATCGGTCGTCATGACAAGATCGTTCATCATGTTGGCGGGGTTGAGGGGTTATCCATTAACTTCAGGGTAGCTAAATTGCACATGGGTCATACTCGGCACCTTTGTCCATGAGAATATGATATCCATTATGACTAACAATCACATATCAATCCAAGTTCCATCACAGTACATGGTCAAACGTAATCACCTGTATCGTATTCTATGATTTTTGCGTGATGAAACATGAAGTTTAGACGTCCCGATCGAGGATTATCAGATCATAAGAAAATACATCGAGAAGTATTGTGGACAACAGTTATACAGAGTGACGCTGCAACAGAGAAAGTTATGTGTTACATCTATGAATGGAATCAAGAATGAGCAAGCCCAGTCTGACTCTGATCAGACAGAAGCTTGCTATTCAACCATTCGATTCATATGGCACTTGAGAGCCCCTTATGTTGATAACTGTATTCAGTAGCACTCTTTTCGTTGCCCAGAGTCATCAGTAGTCGCCTACTTATTAACTATATTCCTATTTCGAAAAGGACAGTGGGAGAGGACCAGTCTCTTCGTCGACCTTTAGTAAGCCCTATCTGGACATTCCAATCAATGCCTACTAACGATCCAGGTTTGTAAAGGCAGGAGAGCTGGATATTTGCGGAGAAAGATGGGTGATTAAGTCCACACACACCCTTAAGTAGCATGGTAGCTTGTGATACTGTCAATGAAAACCGAATATACATAGCATATCCAATGATGCCGAGACCTACATTCTCACGCAACCCAAAACGTTCAGGGGCATCCGCCCAAGTGAAATCCTGCAGGGGGCGGAAATGACGGTATTCTTTTTATCTACGTTTGATCTTTGTTTGGACCCAAAGCCATGGTGTGTGTGATTCACACTGGAAATCCATTTGAGGTCAACATCGCGAGCGAAGCACACAAAGTATCTATGCCGTTGACTGATGTATGTCACGAAACCGATGTTGTTTAAAACCAGGGGCATGATCGACCCGGCACGATGACTCTATGGGGTGGAGCGGAGCTTTGTTACCATGGAGAGCCGGTACACCTTGTCGTTGTCCGGACGGAGATTCTGATCCGGTGAGTCATGGCGTGCTTATCACCTTGCCATATCCTGAAGCATTACATGGAAGATATCGAGATGAGGCAAAACTACCAGTCATTGCCAGGGAGGTGAGGCCGTCGTGAAGTCCGAAGAAGATCTCAAAAACCGAGACCTGCTTAAGCATGAGCCGCATGATGCAACCCTGGCCTGGTGACTGAAATCGGGGCGAGTTAGTGCAAAGGTGTGCAGAGAGAGACGAATACTCTCATGAGTGGAGAAAAGGAATGAATGAAGCTATTGTCAGGACACACCGGCCGATACATCAACTGGGCATCAACAACACGGCAGCGGTGCCTTGCAGAAATGTCAAAGCCGGAGCATGGGTCCCCAGAAAATACCCAAAGTGGAAATGGCTGAACAAGTCCTGCAGATTGTCTAGCAGCATTACGTCAGGCGTCGCTGAAAATTTTAAACATGACAGCTTTATTAGCGGCGAATGGGACGACAACAGCAAGTCTTGCTGTTTTGTTAGCTTATTGCGGGATGCAGCACATCGAAAGCGAATATTGTATAGGTAGGGAAGGCGAACAACATCCTTTGGCAAGCAACGAAGAAGACTTTCATAATTACTGTGTCATGTGCGGAATAAAATCTCCGACCACAGCGAATCAAAGGAGAGAGAGAAAAATAATAATAAAATAACCATGCATTGACAGTAAGCAGCCTAAACGTACGATGAGATAGATGGTTTCACCTGTTCGTGTAAGTGACGGTTGAAGAATCTTCACCTTACAGCCACCAAAGTGTGATTTCATGCAGAGAAGCTTCCAAATTCTACTCTGAATCTCGATATAAGCCGCCTGATTCGTCATTGAACCCGAATGCCGTGGCATATCCACGTGGGACCAGCCTAGGATATTGAATAAGTGATCTACATACAAGGTTGAATTTCAATGCTTTCTCGGACCGCCATGTTGGAAATATTCAGCCTCCCCAGGTCATCACGGCCAGGGAAACCATCTTTGACCTCATGTATGGTCCTGATACGACCATTTCGAGTAGTTCATAAACTTTCCCCGTCTCTTCAACTGCAAAACCCATCGAGTTACAATCGTTTCTTGAGCTTGATATATACTATTTGTGGGTCTGGGGAGACCAAAAAGCTTAGGAGGCGAGGATTCAGCTCTGATACAATCTCGGTCCGGAGGGAATAAGAGACGGGGAAATAAGCCGCGAACTGGGGTCTAAGATACATTTCGGACCTGACCTCCGGTTGGTCTGTGGGAGAAAGCTTAGTGCTTGTGGTCGGTATACCTTCACCTGGAGAACTTGACGTCAACTTAACTTAACCAAGGCCACCGGGGTGGAGATTCTTCTCCTCAAGGATGGATAATGGCAAACAAACTATTTCATCATGATGCTTAAAGAAGACATGGAATCTGAGAACATATAAATAAAGCATGTGCACAAGCTCTCTATCGTTACCAGCTCAGACATATCGCTCCAGCTACATTCTCCCACCTAATCACCTTCCAGCCATCTATAAGAGCATCGAAGCCACAAGATGACCGCTCAAGTGGGCAGAGCCCTCTCTTACGTGACATTCAAGCCTGGCACCGGCAAACATGAAGCTCCTTATCTGAACAAAAAAGGCTATGTCGACTTCTCGCCCGACGATCTCGAGAACCCACGAAACTGGTCCCTGAAGCGAAGATGGGCTATTACCTGCATCGCAGTATTTCTCGCCATGAATGGAAACTTTGCATCAAGTATCTTTTCTGGCAGCATTGACTCTGTCGTAGAAGAGTTTGGGGTTTCAGAGGTTGCTGCGAGCTTGACAGCTACAATGTTTTTGCTCGGCTTTTGCGCAGGGCCCTTCGTCTTTGCGCCTCTCTCTGAGTTTTATGGTCGCCGGTGGATCTTTTATGTCACTTTCCTTGCCTATATGGCTTTCAACTTTCTCTGCGCCTTCCCTACAAACTTTGGATCGCTACTAGTTGGACGATTCTTGGCTGGGGTCTTTATCTCTGCTCCGCTAAGCACCACCCCCGGCGTTTTGGTCGACCTCTGGGACCCTATTGAGCGAGGAAACGCCACAGGAATCTTCAGCTTGGCTTCCTGGGTTGGTCCATCACTCGGGCCGGTTGTGTCTGGTTTCGTCCAGCTTAAGAAGAACTGGCGATGGGGCATGTACTCCGTCCTCTGGCTTGGAGCTTTGACGATACTTTTCATGTTCTTGATCCCCGAGACCCATGCGCCGACTATTCTGGCCAAAAAGGCAAAGCGGGCTCGGAAGTCTGGAATTGCTGGCTATGAAAAGGTCATCATGGAGGGAGAAGAAGATAAGCCTTCGCTCGCCCACGTCTATAAGCTGGCCCTCACGCGACCTTGGATCCTCATGTTCGACCTCATCTCTCTCCTCTGCTCTATCTACACTTGTATTGTATTCACTCTTCAGTTCATGCTCTTCAGCATCTACCCTATCGTATTCAGAGACATGAGGGGCTGGAACGCTGGCGTTTCGCAACTCCCTCTGCTCGGCCAGGTCGTTGGAGCCGTTCTTGGGGCCATCGTTATCTTCGTTGACAGTGCGCGACGGCGAAGCAAGGATGCGGCTGGAAAGACGCTACTGCCCGAAGATCGACTTCTCATGGCTATGTTTGGAGGTGTTGCGTTTCCTATCACTATGTTCTGGCTCGCATGGTCTGCTAATTACAAGTAAGTCTTCAGCTTCCCATGTCTCTATATAAGTAACAGTTACTAAAATATAACAGCGCTGTCCCTTGGATTGTCCCAACTCTTGCGGGCACGTTCCTCTCTGCCGCTCTGATGCTCGTCTACGTTGCTATCATCAACTATCTCACCGACACGTACGCCCAATACGCAGCTTCCGTCATCGCTGCCAACACAGTTGCTCGATCTGCCGGCAGTGCCGCCGCTCCTCTATTCACGACTCAGATGTTCACTGCTCTTGGTGTGGGCGGTGGAGGATCTCTCATCGGCGGAGTTGCGACTCTTCTGGCATTGATCCCGTTTGCTTTTTTCTGGTATGGTGCTCGTATCCGGAGAAAGAGCAAGTATGCACTTGTCGAGCCTGATCAGATGGAGAAGATGGATGAGGAAGCCGATCCTACTGACTATGGTGTTCAAGGTGAAGAGACTCAGCACACAGGTGGTATGGATGAGCCAGCTCAGAGCAAGCGTTCCGAGGACGTATGAGAACGAGCAATTTTCAACAGTATTTTGACCTACAGGATTTGGATATTATGAATTGTCTAGAACGAGGGCTTCAAAAGTTGCATGGCATGGGTTTTTCTTTCAGGCATCAGGAGTTTTAGGAGTGCAACGGAAGGATGTAATGGCTTGGTTCTGATCCATGTAAGATTATAACGCCTATATAAGATTTAGACTTGACTTTGTTTATTGTTGAAGGTATTGGTACGCAATCGGTCGTATGGTTTTCACAAAATCCGGCGCTTTCACATCAATTTGCAACACTTATCTTGGTCACTGGACCCGAATGTGAACCGCCGTCTCAAAAGTGATTGGAAGGGAGCTCGTGTGTTTATTGCCAATGTGAGCTGTCAGTACGTCGGTAGTAGCATCCATAGACAGACGTATGAAGCACAACCAGGTCAATCTGATATCATCAAGGTAATCAAATGCCGAGTCATCTGCAGTGACCGATAAGGCTGATTTATAAAAAGCGTAGTGTTCAAACGGCCTGGCCCATTGAGTCGAGTCTATGGAGCCCAACACGGTTTGTTGTAATAAGGACGTCATTTGTAACAGACAGATCTTCAACAGAGGGCAGCCTTGACAACCAACTGAATTTGAGCATGGTGATGAACTTTGATAAATCTGATACATCCAAGGCATCATTACTAGTCTAAATGATTTGGCTGATGCGACAAGAACGCGGCTAAGCCGGTCATGAACTCTCATCAGCAGGCATCCTGGTATCGTCTGTTGCGTCACATGTTGTGCCTCAAGTGTCATGTCAAGTCAAAAGTCAAAGTTAAACAAGAGACACGGGATGGGCTGAAAGAAAAGCGGCGATTGGCTGATCTACACACCCGCCCGGCTTGTCTTACGCCCGGCCGTTGATTTTAGCCCAAGTTTCACAAAGTGACAAGAGTTTCTAGAAAAGAACAACTCATCAGAGTGGCGAAATGGGTTCGAGGACAAGCACCGCATCGAATATCCAGGTTTCCGAGGTAGCACGAACCCAGGGTATCCCTTCGAGGAACGACTTCTGAGCCTCACTTTACAAATATCGAGACGATCCTTGCTGCTTGAAGTGAGATCTGGGGACGACAGATCCTAGTCTCGAGAGCCAATTACCAAGGTCGGAGTGTTTGGTACAAAGCCTCACTCAGAACAATGCCTACTGGGGCTCTGTT
Organism: Fusarium redolens; assembly: GCF_020744475.1. NCBI lineage: Eukaryota > Fungi > Ascomycota > Sordariomycetes > Hypocreales > Nectriaceae > Fusarium > Fusarium redolens. Next base: position 4,481,201 of record NW_025763664.1, on the reverse strand, counting down.
GAATAGACAAGGTTGACCCAGGGATGAGGACACGGAGCGCGCCATGGATCTGGTCAAAGTCTAATATCGACTTCCACAAAAGAGCGGAGAAGAACTGGTTGTGATTTTATCTCCGGACGTGTTGTTTCGATCGAATACCTTATACTACCTATGCCTCGTCCTCGGTGTTGCTGGGCGTTGAGACGTTGTAAAGTGGAAATAACTGCATGATAACTGTGGCGCAAGAGGAACCTAAGAAACGAAGCCAGGCTGTGCTGAAGACGCCCAGCCGGTGCCCAGCTGGATACTAAGTGCCGCTGCCCCCCCGCCCAGCGCGCCCAAGAGCTTCTAGTGGGCCTTACAAGGCCGTGACCCCTGTCGAATAGCGTCAGTGTTGTGCGTCCAACTGGAGGTAAACCCCTCCTCATTACGTCGTTTGTTTCGCCCCGCTTGTACGGTTGAAAGCTACGAGGAGAGTCTTGTTAAGCAAATCGGCCTGATGAATATAGTAAAACTTAACATGAAGCCTAATCTACTGAACAGCCCAGTCTAGCCATAATTGTCCTTGAATCTCGTCAAAGGTCCAACACAAGACAGCAGGGAAGGCATCGTTTCTATTGCTGCCTTTCGTATCCCATTGATGCCCATCCCATCCCATCCACTCAACCAACGTCAAACAGGTTCAGCGTTGCCCACTATTAACATCTGCACCTGCCGACAAGACTCACAATAGCCCACTTGATCCATCCTAGGTACTGTGTAGCTACCTACTTACTTACCTACCTCCATACTTCCCCCCTTGTTGCAGTATCAAAGGACCCTGTTTTTGCTTGGCTGGGTTGTGGCTGGGTTTCACTTGCTGCTTTTCTTTGACTTGTCCCTCCCGCCACATCCTCTTCCTTTTCCTCTTTACATCGACAGAATCCGTCAACTCTGCATTATAACAACATCATTTATCATCACTATAAAGCCACTTTCAACTTACTCCACCGCAGAACGTAGCAACAACATACACCGCACAACATCCTCATGTCAAACTACGACCCGTACGATCGGGATTACTCTCGCCGCTATGTGCGAGAGGAGCGTCGAGAAGACCCCCGTTATCTCGACCCTCGAGATTCCTTTAACTCAAAGACTCATCGGGAGATTGTTCCTCGCGGTCGCGAGGACAGCGACCTATCGATAGAAGAGGTCCGGCGAGAATTTCCTCCTCCTGGTACCCGTGATATCCGCCGGGCCCGATCCGCCGGGCCAAACTACTACGAGGAAGAATATGAGTATCGTCGAGGCTACGACCCTCGCGATCGCGACTATGACCGCCGTTCGCACCGAGGTCACTCCAGCCCTTACTACGAAGATGAAGAGCGCGAGCGCAAGCACAAATCCAAGGGCATGTCTAAAAATGAGAAGATCATTGCAGCCGTTGCTGGTGCCGCTCTTTTGGCGGGTGGTAAGGAACTGTACGATCGCCGCGAAGCTAAGGAGGAGCGCACTGAAGTTCAACGCAATCCTCTGTCCACTGCAGCTCTTGCCGGAGTCGGTGCCTTGGCTGCCTACCAGGGTGCCCAATTCTACAACAAGCAGCAGGCCAAGAAGGACCAAAAAGCTAATATGATCCTCCAACGTGGCCGCGACGGTTATTATAGTGATTACTACTCTGATGAGGACGAAAGTCCAAGGGAGAAGAAGGGACACAAGAACTTTCTCGAGAGTGCTATCGCAGCTACAGGTCTCGGTGCTGCTGTCAAGAGCCTCACTGGCGGTGGCGGAGACGATACCAGGAGCCGCCGGGGAGGTAGTCCCTCCAGCGAAAGATCTCGTTCTCACGCCAGTGGCAGCGGCGCCAACAAAATCCAAAAGGCAGCTATGGCTTCCCTCCTTGCTGGTGCCACAGAGGCCTTTCGTGTTGCTAAGGAGCCTGGCGGCTGGAAGGGTGAGAAGACGAAGCGTATTCTTACCGCCGCTGCTGGTGCAGCTGCTGTCGACACCGCAACTGATGACAAGGGAGGAAAGCTAGGCCTGGCCGAGTCTGTGATTGGTGGCTTAGTCGGCAACCGTCTAATTCGTGGTTCGAGAAACGATATCGAGGAGGATCGCAAGACTGGCCGCAGTCGCTCACGCTCGCGAGCCCGCTCCAAGTCTCAGGGTGGTGGTGGCGGAGGCGCAAGCGGTCTTGCCGCTCTCGCGACCGCTGGCCTGGGTGCCCTAGGTGCAAAGAAGGTTCTGGATCGGTCTCGATCGCGTTCCAGGAGCCGTAGAGGAAGAAGTGCCTCATACAGTCCATCCCCAGACAGGCGCCGTCAGCGAAGTCGCAGCCGTAGTGTTGTTGACAAGGCTCGCAACGGTCTGGCCAAACTAGGCCTTGGAGCTGGCGCTGGTGCTGCCGCCGCTGATGACTATCGCCGTCGCGACCAAGATGACTTTAGCGACCGCGGTGGCAGCCGTTCCCGTCGATACTCGGACGATATGTACGATGACCGTCGATATGGCAGCAATCGAGATTATTACGATGATGATAGATCATACAAGGGCAAGCCCCGAGAGCGAAGACGAGGAGGGCGCTCCGATTATTCGTCTTCGTCGTCAGACCTAGGGGATTCTGATGATGACGAGAAGCGGGCGAAGAAAATGAGAGGTAAGCAAATCATCACCACAGGCTTAGCGGCAGTAGCCACTATCCACGCAGCGCACGAGGTATATTCTAGCATGGAAAAGAGAAACGCACGGCACAAAGCAGTCAAGGAAGGACGGTTGAGTGAGATGGAAGCCAAAAAGCTCAAGACCAAGGCAATCATGCAAGACGCCGCATCAGTCGGTATTGCTGCCATGGGCATCAAGGGAGCCATTTCCGAGATGAAGGAAGCCAAAGAGTTGACAAATGAGTGCAAAAACTTCCAACAAGAGAAGGCTCGTCGTCATGAGAAGCGAGTGCAAAGGCGCTTACGGCAACAGTCAATGAGTGGCGGTAGGAGAAGAGCAGACAGTTGGGCTCCTTCGTCTCGACGGGATGGGTATGACTCGGATATCGAGTATGAATACTTTGACCCGCAAGACTACGGAGGTAAACCTTACAGAGGCAACACCTTTCCTGCAGAGCCATATGGGACAGACACTTACAGAAGGAATCCCAACGGTCTGCCATCTCCTTACTAAAAGCCTGGCTGGGTGTTGGACAGCATTCATTCTCACTCACCCATACAACCCCAAACACCTTAAATCATGACTTATGACGAGACGACTATTTGGCTCATGAGAAGCTCGAGCCAATGAAACGGCAGTGTTTTATCTTTTGGACACATGGGAATGAAGTCCCTAAGGGGAGGAATGGGAAGACTAGAAAGAGAAGGAAACGGTGTGAAATGTGACCTAATGCGCTGCGTGGTGTGGCTGGCGTTCATTTTGCTGAAATTCCCTTGCATCAGATAGATGAAGCAGATTTGCTTTCTCCCCGCAACCTCTCCCATCTTTATTTCACATGTGTATTCAAGACGAAGACTAACGACGATGATTGAATTAGACCATCGCCGATACTAGGCCAGTGGCTCGATCCCTGCAGGAACAGAAGCAAAAACGAAACCATATCCCGGCGGACCGGCACATACGTACATATCTGTCCAACGATGAGCTGCTCTATTCTGCTAAAGTTGATGAATGGAGCCGGGTCTAGTGGAGGACTGGAAACGGGGAAGGAAACGGGGAAGCAAGCGGGAGTGGCACGAGCTGACCCAACGAGATGGGAAGAGAGGGGCGGTAAGAAAGGATCGGGACGTGAATGTGGTGATAACAAATCACTGTATGCACAATGATGAAGCGGTGGGAACACGGATAGGCGGCCTCGGGAAGAACGGCTTTTTGGAAAGACGGGGGGCTTGCAGATCAAGACTCGGCGATTGGACCAAGTGCGACAAGAAATCAGGAATGGATGGGCCTGTGTAAAGAGAGGTAAGACGTATGTGTCTCTTGAAAGTTAACGGGATATGGGCATACGAAAAGATGTGATGGGATGATGTGTTCTTTTTTTTTTTTTCCTTTTTCCTTTTTCCTTTTTCCTTTTGCCATGTTGGATATCTGATGGATGACTTGTTATGCTGGATAGCATATGAGGTTCTTGGGGGTCGGTTTACCCAATTCCCAGAATACCTTGACGAATCATGACCTGTAATGAACGACTCTGGCTTATAATAAAACCTGTTACGTCTTTGGTGTTGATGATACAGTCGTCGGCTGTCACACTGGTTATTTTAAATGGCAACGACCTCCTACAATTAGGTCGGTTCAAATCTATGAAACACGGGCTGTTCTCCGTTGCAAGCCTGATTTCACTACAGTTTTCCAAATCCTTGTTCAGTACCTGTCGCTCATTGTTTGATATCATGTACGTACCTCAATTAACCCCACGATGCTTACCTGTACCCTGGCCTAGATTCTTGTTTCTAAATCTGAGGTTCAGCTCCGAAACGTCATCACGCCATGACGTCACTTATCGGTATCCACTTCATTTGAGAACTGAGCCAAACAGTTGAGTTTATTCGATCACGAGGTGGCTGATTATGCAGTTCAAGCCAAGTGTAAGTAGAGGAGAAAAGTTGATTGCTTTTTACGCAAGGACAAGAGGCTTATGCTCCCCCACACCACGCAGTTCTGTGTTTGTGTGGTGGTGCATGTTCTCACGATTGGATACGAAAGTTGACGCCTCAGTTGATATCGTGGCAAATGCTGTTGGTGGTACTATTGTTTCTACAGGATACAGCACTGTAGACCAGCTGTGATATCCTAACCTTGGTAGCAGTGGCTGAATGCACATACTCAGATTTAATATCATGCGCCAAGACCTCCCCCCGCCTGTTGTTTCCAGCTCTGTGCCATGGCCAGAAGATTGGACACGTCGGCTGCCTGCTTGTCGTCGGCAGGGAAGACATAGTCGATGTATTCCTCCCACGAGTCGTCGTCGAGCTTTCTCCGTCGCTTCGTCTTGCGTGGCATTTGTTTCTGCACAGCTTCCACGTCCTCCACTGAGCCGTGCGTGCGCTCGAACGACAACCAGGCGTTGAGTAGCGAAACGCACTCTTCCTTGAGATCTCGGTCTCGCATGCTCCTATGCGCTCGCTTGAATACTTTGCGTGCTCGCTCCTTGGCCTCTTCGCTGACTGGCTGTTCCTCATCGCCTTCCTCCTCTTCATCTTCGGGAATGTTGATCTCAAAGTGCGCGTAACTGATCCAGACCTTGACGTGGTCCGTCTTTTCAAGAAGGCGCTCGTAAAGATTTCGTGTGCGCTCATATTCACCCTCTTCCTCCTCGAAATCAATGTACGCCTTCCATAGAAGCTCGGGCATGTCGAGCTGTTGTTGCTGGACAGCAAGCTCAAAGATGGCGCGCGTACGTTCCAGATCATCCAGACCACGCTCAAGCTCAGCAAACTTGATCCATGTCTGACAATTTGCTGGGTTGTATTCGATGTGTTTCTCATATAGAGTGCGACACCGCACGAACTCGAATAGTTTGCGTTCAAGGTCAACGTAACCGTTAAAGATTTTGTCCTTTGGGCACATGCCAATGGCGCGTCCAAGAAGTTTTCGCGCTGCAGTAAGTTCACCCTGTCTGATCTCGAAATGCGCCGCCATGAGCCAGATTTTAGCAAACGTGAACTTTTTGTGTGGGATCAGACCCAAGCAGGTGTTGTAAATCTGCCGTGTCCGTTCAACATCCTGTCCCTCCATCTCTTCCCATATGGCGTAGAAGATCCATAGATAGATGTATCGCCTCCAGTGCCGCTTCTCCTGTGTTGGTGGAACCTGAGCAACAGCCCTTTCGTATATATCTCGAATTCTGTCAGAGTCTTGTGAAGTCTCTTCGAGCTTTGCGTAGTCGAACCAGGCGTCGTAGTTCTTCGGGTTCTCTTTGATAAGCTCTTCGTAATATACTCTCCTCTTGGACAGCACAACATCTTCCACTCCGTCCTTATCGCCAAATTGCTTCTCGAATGTTGTGTATGCCTTATGTAAAATGATTGACCTTGATCTTGGTAGTCGGTCCAGGGCATACTTGTATATCGCACGAGCGCGCTCATACTCTTTTAGCTTAGCTTCGAATCGAGCATAGGCGATAAACAGTTTCTCATCGACGAAGTCATCTCCCAGTGCCTCCACGGCCTCCCCAAAGACTTCCCGCACTTGGTCGCTAGTACCGAACTCCTCCTCAAACTTGGCCCACTTGATCCAATTCCGGGGCTCAGGGTGAATCATGGTAAAGGTCCGAAAGATTTCTCTTGCTCGCTCGAATTCGCCGTACCGCTTCTCAAGCTTGATGTACGAGCTCCATGCTGCCTCATCTGGCTGCCATTGCATCCATCGATCAAAGACTTGCCGTGTTCCAGGAATGTTGCCCAGCATCTCCTCCATGTAGACATACTTATACCAGAGCTTGTCAACTCGTGGTAAGCGAGCGACGGCACGATCCAGGAGGTTTCGCGCGTGGTTGATGTTCCTCGCCTTCATCTCCGACTCGATGTACCGAATCCATAGTTGGACATTGTTGGGATGTGCGTCGAGTGCGCGCTCAAAGACGGACCGGGCGCGGGCAAATTCCTTCTGCTCCAGCTCCCATTGAGCATAGCGCAACCAGTTGTTGAGGTTGAGTCGGTTGCGTCGCACATAGTCCTCGAACTCCTTTCTCTTCCGTCCTTGAAACTCGTGAAGTTCTTCCAAATCAGCAAATCGTTGGGTGGGGGCCTGCACTCCAACTTCTTGACGGTCGACAGCTTCTCTTAGCAGCTGTTCGGCACTGATTTGAACAGGAGCGGCGGCCTTGTTCTTCACCCTCGGGGGGCCTCTGGAAGACTCCATCGTACGATCGCCGACTGTTGAGGGCTTAAGCTGATGAGGCCAATTATTTTTGGTGTGAAGCAAAACTTAGATGAAAAGGGGATTCAAGGTGATGAAATAAAGTTGGAAGTCAACAGCGACACGACAGAGCAAGGCGCAAAAGTGTGTAGGCAGCCAACCAATAGTAGTTCAATTTGACCGTGGGTTCCACTTTATTTGTGTGGCGCTCGGTAGCCTTGCAGCCTACAACCGGAAGTATTTATTAGGCAAGACAAACTACCTACTCCAACAAACTCTTTCGCGACAATCACCTTTACTCATTCATACCATCCTTCCTATACACGACTCCACTATGTCGACTGTCGCAGACGATCTCCTCAACGATTTTGGAAGCTCAGGCGATGAGGCCGAAGAAGAGCAGAATGATGGCCTCATCAAGGATGAAGAGGCAAACGACAACCGTGACGCCATGGAGCTGGACGGCGACGCGGAGACGAGGGACGACGAAGATTCGGATGATGGATTGAACGACAGAGAAGACTCCGAAGCCACAAAAGTGAAGGTTGAAAAGATGCAGCTTGGAGGGGTAAAGGATGTTCGAAGCGTTGCCAGTCTCATGCAAACGCTTGAACCAGTTCTCGAGGTTAGTACTGCCCCCTTCAACCCGAGCCGCATCAACGGTCGCATCTTGATGGACGATTCGTTTACATCAGTTCTTTTGACGGATAGCCCTGACGTATTGCCTCGAACGCTACAGAGAATCGCACATTACCGATCGCAAGCCGCGACGCAGAATACCAACGTCGGAAACATCGAAGATCATCCCGAGTATCATCTTCTGACGCAGTCCAACAGTCTTTCAACCCAGATCGATGGTGAGGTCGTACTCGTTCACAAGTTCATTCGCGACCACTACTCGACAAGGTTTCCTGAGCTCGAGCGACTTGTCACGACGCCACTCGAATATGCCAAGGTCGTTGCCATCATCGGAAACGGCCCGTTGGATTCAGAGAGTATCAAGGCCCTGCAGACTTCGACCGAAAACCCGCTTGGAATAACCCTCAAGTCCGTCCTTGATGGACCTTCGCTCATGATAGTGACGGTTGAGGCCACCACATCAAAGGGCCATGAGATGACACCCGAAGAGCTCCAGCGTGTCTACAAGGCATGCGAGATGGTTATTGCCCTCAATAAGGCCAAGCAAACCCTGGCCGAGTACGTGCAGTCGCGCATGAACATTTTCGCGCCAAATCTGACAGCTCTTGTTGGTTCTCTGACGGCGGCTCAACTCCTCAACGCGGCAGGTGGACTAACAGGTCTCTCCAAGACGCCTGCTTGCAACATCGCATCTTGGGGATCCAAGAAGAAGCACTCGGGGTTGGCTACGAATATAGGTGTTCGGCAGCAGGGCTACCTCTACAATTCGGAGATGATCCGAGGCATTCCTAGCGACTTGAAGAAGCAAGCCTTGAGAATCGTATCAGCCAAGCTAGTTCTGGCTGCCCGGGTTGATCGCACACACTCGAGTCCTGACGGATCCACAGGAGAGGAGCTTAAATCAGCTTGTCTTGAACGCCTTGAGAAACTGACAGAGCCACCACCCAACAAGGGACAACGGGCGCTCCCAGTGCCAGACGACAAACCATCACGCAAGCGAGGTGGACGACGCGCTCGCAAGGCCAAGGAGGCTCTCGCTATGACTGATCTTCGTAAGCAACAAAACCGTATGGCCTTTGGCAAGGAGGAAAGGGAGGTCGGTTATGGCACTGGCGAGTCAACCGTTGGTATGGGAATGATTGGTCAGTCCAACGATGGCCGCATTCGCAGTACCCAGATCGACCAGCGCACACGCGCAAAGCTCAGTGCCAAAAACAAGGGCTGGGGCGGAAACAGCACCGTGGGTGGTGCTGCCTCGTCTATCGGTGGCTTTGGCCAGGCACCTAACATTGATCTACGAGGACGCGGTTTACGAGCCTCGGGAGTTGGCAGCACCATCGGATCAGCAACCGGCACAGCGTCGTCTCTATCATTTACACCCGTCCAAGGCCTGGAGCTTGTTGATCCCAAGATGCAGGCAGAGCTCAGCAAGAAGCGCAAGGCCGAGGAGGACCGCTGGTTCAAGGGCGGCAGCTTCACCCAGGTCGGAGGGTCGTCAAGTGGAAGCGTTTTCAAGGTGCCAGAGCTCCCAGCAGCCAAACGTGTCGATACAGGGTCAACCAAAACCGGTGCCTCAGCATCAAAATAATTATGGCCTCAGTATGATGCGTGCACCACATGATAATTCAGTGCTTTAGGGGTCACTACGTGGCTTGGCTGTCATGGGAAAGTTCAGGACTATCATGGGAAAGCTGACATTTGCATCATCATGATCATCGCCGATGGTGATCATTAATGATCATGTATTACAACAGCTTGTGGTTCGGGGAGCCGGTTTTGTAGGAACCCCGTGCGCAACAATGCTACACAACTACACCGATCAGCAAGGAATAGTTGAAGAGTGACGAGAGCGTAAGGTAAAAACAGACGGATATTTCATTCGGGCGGGTGTTTGGCGAAAACGGCGTTTCAGGGAGAGGATCTACGAATCCGAAGGCGGAGGAGTATGGGAAAGTAATTAGCTCTCTATCTCTGACTGGTTACAGCATGCAGCATTGTCCTTGATCCGGAATGTGATTAAACACGAGACCGTAATGTTCAGAAACCGGCTTGGATAAAGCTCGAAACTAAGGCAAAGTCGTTAGTCGATTCAAGTGTGCCGTACAGTACTCCATACAGTCCAGGCCAGTAGTTGACACGGGCACCAGGGTATTTAATCCAAAAGCGGGCTGACCAAGGAAAAATATAAATCACAAATCTCGATCGATCGACAGTGATCAGCAAAGTTCATCACCAACGTGACCCGTCAAACGAGAAACATGGTCGTAGCATATTGGTCCTTTCTCTGGCTGAAAGGATTCTGTGTCGCATCACGAGAGGCCCTTTGTGCTGTGCATATTCCTTTTCCTTTGCACTAGGGTCATGTTCCTAGATTCCGGACGTTGACATGGCGCGGCCGTTTTGTTTTCTCTTCATGCTGAGGTTAAAACAAGTTCCAAGTTGCCTATTAAGGACGGGCTCGTCAGTCACAGCCACAGTTACAGGGTAATCATAGTAGAGTTATCGCAACTCCTGTAGTTGATGTCCCTGTTCTTGTCTCGACAAGGATACCCGCTCACCGCCAGAAACACCTGTTTCAGGGTATCGAGATATGAGGATTTTTGTCTCAGTACCGTTCATGACCTATTGCTCCCATCGACTGCTACAATGCCACATATTGGAACAGACAAGCAAAGTTGGCGTGGCGCACCCTCAATGCCAGCCTGATTCTCTGTCTGCCCAGCCCTTCCCTCGTTTCCAAGTGACCTATGGTGACGCAAAGAAGGTTGATACATATCTAACAGCCTGGACTCCCTCAAGATAGAAAAGCGATGCCACCATACACTTCCTAAAGAAAGGTGGGGGCGGTAGAAAGCACCAGGTTGTCTGGGGTTCTCCATCCTGGAAAGGACAGTGAACGCATGCGATGTTGTGGGTTAGGTTAGCCGAGAAGAGGACTACCGAGCGGATATCGTTGCATCGCACGGTTGACATTGAGATTTCGTGCGAGAAGATACTATTATGACGTGGTAACATGGTGTATTGTGCATATAGATATACCTACACACGAGCTAGCCTACTCAGGAAGAAATATAATAAAATCAAAGCAACACGAAGCAGAAGAAAAAAACCCGGATCCATTGCGGACCTACAGTGTACGGTACTCCTTACTGAATCAAGTGGCCCCTACTATCGTGAACGATTTTATATGTAGCTATAAGTTCTTCGGAGTATGGATGATAAGAACCACCAAGATGCTAAAATAAAACAACACAGTAAAGGCCCATCATCGAGATTGTAACCTTGCGTGGATTGACATGTAAGTGGTGGAATCATATCGAAGTTGATACCATACAGAAAGAAAGGCGGTGATAGCCCGGCACGCACTTGCATGACCCAGAGAACATTAAAGAATAAAACGATACCGAGAGATTTTGGCAATAGGTTCACAAAATATGTACAGTCCAGTAAACGACGAGGATCGCCAACGACCAAGCAAAACCCCGTCATGGCCGGACTCGCTCCCACTGGCTGCTGGGACACTGCTTGGCTCCGGCTGACTGGTTTGGCGTACGGCTGGTTGCCGCTTGTGCCTGACAATCTACCCCGAAGGAACGAGGGTGTTGTCGACTTGGTTACATCATTGGTCAATGTGGTCTTAGGCGTCCGAGTAGAAGGGCCTGATGAAGCGAAAGAGGGTACGGTATCGCATCATGGCTCAGCGGCGCGTCACAGACGAGGTCCCCTAAATCGCCTTCCCTCCACCAGGTCATCTTAGCAATCTAAAGGCTGTTGATGATGCTTTTGGTCCCTGCCGGCCATGTGCACTTTACTGGACCTCTCTCTGAAGCCCAGGAGACGTGCCTTGCCCCAAGGGAGGCAAGATAGGCTTGCCCTTAGGGAATTAGCAGATGGATGATCGCCGAAGTCCCTGAGGTTAGATTGATCCCCTCGTTCTCTACCGGCCCTCTTCTCCGGCGCCATGTCTTCACGCCCCTCCCCTTGTCCCTTCGACTCCCTGAAAACCCTTGATACCTGGTCTCAAGCCCCTCGGTCGCTGAGGCGGCGGGACCCTCGAGAGCCACGCGGACGGGACCGATGAGGCTGGCCTGCCAGGGCATCCAACCAAGCACACTCCACGCAGGGTACCACCAAAGAAGTCAAAAGGAACCGATCCCCCTCCTGACTTGAGATCTCAACTGAGCATCGTTGACCCGATTCCCTTTGATGCTTCGATCGCACTCAGTGGAAGCCGATGTGCTTCACGCTGCCGCCATTTGTTTTTGCCCCGCTGATCAGACAAACAGGACCCTTGTTACTTTTTTTTCCCTCTCTCTTTCAGTAACCAAGGAACTTACTTGCCAGACACAGTCGACCCTGCGATCATCTGCGTACTTTTTATTCTTCCTGGTTTTTTTGATCGAATACAGCCCGTGCATACCCATTCAAGCCAGTCTAGTCAGTATTCTGGAAGCACTTCGATCTCCAACCGCTTCATTAGGTCAGCCTTGAAACCCTGCTGTGGCCCTGCAGTACGAAATCAAGATTGTTGCCCGGCTTGGTATGAAACGGCAATCTTTCAATGATTAACGGAGCCAGCCTCCGGCCCAGCTACTCCCCGGAGGTTTTTTTGGTGACTGTCGACCTCCAGCGAGGTCTGTCTCCATCCCGTGGCCCGTTTTAGATACTGAAACTCCAGTTGCAAATATTCCGCCAGCAGTCATCAAGATCGTGTAGGCGTTGCTCAGGCCAAGATCTCTCAGCCTGGTCCGACCAGTTGCGTCATCAGAATTAAATAGAAGAAATGTCATGCACACGTGGGGCCTGTCATTTACAAGCGATAGCTCATGATCCTGGACAGATCCCTAAAGCCCTGTCAAGGCTGGTGTCCATGTCATCCGCAGCTGGAAAGATGAAGGTCGCTGTAGCAAAATGTATCAACCAGATCACATATCGGATCAAACAATGACCAGGATCTTATCATTTTCGTGGATGCTGATGAGCTCTATAAATTATTATAGCTTGAAGAGACCGAGTGATACTGATTTCATCTAGCTAGCTCGGCTAGGATTTGTGACGTCAATGGGGCATGACGGAAGTACTGTAAATTTGCAGACAATTGTCTGCTTGTAAACGCAGCCGTCTCTCAACTGATGGTGGAGGGACCCTGAATGTGCTGGCTTCAGGGTTCAAAAAGCACGCCGGTGAATATGATTGGCATCCCGGAGCAAAACGACCGGAAGGTTGCAAAGATTGGTTCTCAGATCGAGGTTGTACTGATGAAATGGAGGAATACCCAACTTGTATTGGACCAAGGAACATAAAGTTCGTCCTTCGTCTCAAGAAACCCTGGCAGACACAGCTGCAAAGTGGAAGTCAATCTGGCGATTCAAGAGGGGTGTAAGGAGTCAGAGCCAGGGTCGACCAGTCAGAACTGAGCCAGTCAGCTTCAACGGATCATATGGGAAACCTCCTCATTCATCAGGTTATCAGGGAAACCACCTGAGCTGAGTGGAAGTCAAGTCTTCAACAGGGTTCGACAACCGCATTGTGACACCCTTCGGGGCCCGGGGTTGGGTCCGCGCCCAAACAAACAAATCGCAGGCACTGCGATGGGGCGTTGTGGGAAGAGAAACGACAAGATAGAGTTCCTACGGCGACTACCGGAGGGCATCCGCACAAGGTTGATTGGCTAAGAAACATCAAAACGAGGTTTGGCGAGAGAATTCACTTCTCGGCAAGCCATTCTGATGGTCAAGTTACAGAATACGGGATTTCCAAATGAATCGTAATGATGTTGTTGTTTGCCATGTGGCTTCAACACTGAGCTATTCGGGTTCATTTCGTGCAGTATGGCTGCAAAATCTTGGCAACGAAGAACAGGTTCAAGTCAGCTAGCTGTAAGAAGTTTTCGTGTCCGTTCTTTGGTACTTGTCATGGGTCAATTGGCCGATTCTATTCAGAAGTTGCTGCTGTTGCGGCTGGTGCAGGCCATAAGCAGTGAAAATGTTGGCATTGGATCCGTCTCCACCTTGAGTCCACAGTTTAACTCCCTTGATCGCCATTTTTTCGATCTTTTTCGATTATTGGTCGATGGAGTTTCTGTCCCCGGTCCTGATGGGGGCGACCCTGGGAGCGTTAGCGTCAAGGGGATTGTCGTCCGCCCCCCGCCGCCTCCACTTCTACCTGCTTGCGAAGCTGACCAGACACTCTGAGGTGCTGAAAGCAACTCAGGCAGGGTAGCATTTAGGGGTGTTTGTGCCTTACTAGCCACCCCAGCTCTGGGGAACGTGCCCCAGCAGAATCCACTCTGGCCCGCCCTCGTCTCACCCCAAAGCCCGTTGCTGGTTGCGGGCAGTAAACGGAGCAGATGTCTTATTAGTGGGTCAACCACGAGCGAAGCCGAAGCTTTTTTTACGGTTGCTTGAGGGGGATGTTGTTTAATCTCATCAGCCAGACGCTGTCACCATGACGCCTCTCTTCGCTCAATGCTTTGCATGACCCCTCTTTCCGAACGTTGTTGATAAGCGTGTTGGTGTTGAAGAGAGGCGAGTATGGGTGAGGAGCGGGGAAAAGTTAACCGAACGCCAATCGCGACAAGAAGCACTATATGTATTGTACTGTTAGTTCGCCTGGAGCTGACTGGCTTTGTAAGTGAAAGTTCACAACCCACATGCCCGTGTCTCTGCTTTTGAACATCCTTTTGGGTTGAACTTGGGCATGTAAGCCCCTGGGTGACAGGGGATTTGCAGGGTCCGGCCAATACAGTACAGACAGTTTCCTGAAAGTGACAGGATCAAGCCCTGCATGAGCTGTATGGGAAAGTTTCTGTCATACAATATGTACTGTGCTTGGGTCGGTTATGCTTTGGTGTAACCGTTGACTATAGCCCTGATAATGATTAGGGGTTGCCGCTACCTGGAGCTGGAGTCGCTCGGTTGGTCAAAGATTCAGCAATTGTAGCGTCCCTCTGACAGTCTGGACCTATAGCTAATGGCTTGCCGTTGTGAAGTTGACGTCACCATGGTGCGATTAGAAGATGTACGGTATCTCGGGGTCCCAGGTACTCTCTCACTAGCTCGTCTGATCCGGCTATCCGTCATGGTGACGCCCCAAGCCTAGGGATCGAGATTACAGTTAGGAAATCAGGGTCCAAGTCCCGGAGTGCCGTTCCGTAGGATAGGTGCAGTAGTCGTCAACTCATCAGCAGGGCTGCGCTTGGTGCGCAGATACGGTACCATAGTCAACAATGCTAATATCGTAATATGAGCGTGTCGCGCCGCGGCCAGCTCAATGCGGCCGAGTGAAGGATTCTCGTCCGAGTGCAAAATCCAAGAACAAACGGCCCAGATATGGATCTTGGAGTTTAGTGGCATTGGGGTTGTGCGTTTTGTTTCCTGGCGCATCATCAGACCGAGTGGGCGCCGGTGAGTTCAGTGTCAATTAAGGCAGGGTAGGAGCTCCGGTGGAAGGCCCTGCAAGGAAGTCGCGGGCTGAAGCAAAGCAAGGTGAAGTTCAACAAGAGTTGGTGTCCATCCGTTTGCTGGAGTCTGTGGAAAATGGTCGTGGATGATCGACATTACAAGCTGGAGGTGAGGTGAAGGAAAACAGTTCTTTCTCTGAGCGAGGGCCATTTGGGGGATAGCGTCCCCAGCAAGAGGGCTCCAGAGATGGCTTGCGCTAAAAGAAGGCCAAAAGCAAGCCCCTTCCTTGGCGGTTATCCTTCATCAACCCTGGCAGGAGCTCTACGAGGAGGAGTGGTCCCGGTTGTTGCAGCTGGAGGCCATTAAGGTCCCTTCGTCCCTGGCAAGCCACCCCACACCAGCCTGTGTCCCACTTACCAATGGAAGAGACAAAAAAGCAAGAGCGCGACATCGCGCCTCAACAAGTAGAAGAAACCAGCAGAATACCTCAGGAGTTTTCTTTGAAGAAAAAAAAAAAAAAAAAAAAAAAAAAGGAACTTTTGAATACCTGATACAGCTTCTTCTGCACCCTGGGTACATAATACATACATGTTCAGTATTGTCAAGTCGGCTGCGTAACTGGGCAAAATCAAGGCATAAACCACCATATTCTTAATCCGGTCCATGCATTTATTTTTTCATCGCTCTGAGGTGGCTAGTGGATGCTACCACTTCCACCACTACCTCCTCCTCCACTATTCTCCAGTAAGCTCCGGCCAAAACCGTCTCAGCGGTCGCACCAGCCTGGCCGCCGAGCCCTTGCTGGCTAGGACAAATGATGAGGGGGAGCGGGAGCTTGCTGATGTCTCTCAGGGCAGGCGCCTCTTTGGAGAGTTTCCCATGCCAGTCCAGGTTCTTTTTTGGAGGCCAGTGCCACAATGCTCTTCACGCCCCCTCTCTTTTTTCTCCATCCAAGTCGAAGACACAGAACAGAAGGGGAGAGAAGAGGAGAAAAAAGAAGTTAAAGGCACACCCACTGCCTGTTGTTAGTGGACCCATGCTCTAGGGTGTGGCTCATCCAAGCCAACCTACCCAAGTTACGTCCATTCATCGTAACTCTCAATTCAGACTCGACATTTTTCTCGATCTCATCGATCGATGGGGTTGCGCAACAAATCCCATGCTTGATTCCCACCCCAATTCTATCCCTTCCTTTCCCTTCTTTTGCTCTTACTGCCTGTGATACCCCCCAACCAGGAGGCGTGTGCTCTTTTTTCGCTCCGTTGTGTCTACGTACTCTCACTCCCCTTGTTTTCCTTCTTGCAAATCCAACGGGCTACTTATAAACTTAAGCTCCAGCCATCCATCATTTCCAGCCTCGCTTTGTTTGGTGTTCCTCACTCTTCATACTTTTATTTACTTACAACGATACTCTCTCGTCTCACAAAGTTGCTTCCGTCTTGGGCTGATCATCACCGGATACTTGCTTGTTGTATCCGTTCTTGTGTTGTGTATCCAATTACCCTTTTCGTCTGTTTTATCGTTGCTCCCTGGCTCTGGCTCTGGCTTGTCTCCTGGATTCCTCGGCAACCTACATTATCTAAACAACAACAATCACCACTTGCGCCAGATCTTTTCCTATTTTCTGTGCAATACATGAACTTGATACCAAACCTCCAAATACTCTTCTTCCCGACTACAAAGACTGCAGAATTGACACCGCCATAATCAGCTCCTTGCTCCCTTCGCTACCACTGCAGGACCCCTGTCACCTTTTCAGGCACACACGCACGCAACAGACCACGAGAAACCCATCAGTCTCGTGTTCTGAAAAGCGGAGGCGATTCTGAGCTATCAATCCCTTCGTTCGGTCCCTTTGAGTCCAGACAAGCTCCGCGACTAGCCATCCCGCTATTTAGCTCCGCCTCGCTTCCCTCCACTACGTCGGCCCTGCTACCATATCCAGGCGCATTAAGTCACACAGTCCTCTGATCAGATCAGTAGCTGTGTTCTACCGATCTTCCTGCAACTACCAACATCACTATCAAGAGCAGCTCACAATCACTGCCGCAATGACAATGCACGCAATTAACGCCGCTGGTCGACGGGTTTCACTCCTTAACGACGAAACTGCTTCCCAACAACAGCAACAAACGCAACGACCACCTCTCAGCTTCCACTCTCACTCCAGCTATGTCTTCACTCAATCATACCCCACCCCTGGCAGCAGTGCTTCTTCGCCAAACACTCCCGAGCTTCTTCGTTCCGACTCTTATGACTCTCAAATGAGCAACGACCCTCTGTCTCCTCTGACCCCTAATGTCGAATATTACCCTCGACAACAGGTCATGTACACAATTCCTCAAGACTACAACATAGATGCGAAGCATGTTCAATACGCCGACAGCACCCGTTCAGCTTCCTACGACGCTGAAATGGTCAGCCAGCCCCGATCTTCGCCTATGCCCGAGCGCCCCGGAAAGAGGTATCCCTGCCGGTACCGCGACACTCATGGCTGCGAAAAGACCTTCACCACCTCAGGCCATGCCTCGCGTCATTCAAAGATTCATACTGCAGAGAAGGCTGTTCAATGTACTTTTGCGGGATGCCAGAAGAAGTTCACTCGCGCCGACAACATGAAGCAACATCTCGAAACCCACTTCAAGGATAAGAGTCGCTCTTCTACCAGCCAGCGCAGTCACAGGACATCCCTAGCTGACGCTCGTCGTAACTCTACATCCGGGCGCCCTTCCGCGAGCCGCACATCCTCGTCCAGAAGCCGACGCGACGCTGATCCCTATCCCCTTCCCACACCCCCGCTGGCCTCACCCAGCGTCAACAGTGGATCTTGGGATTTGGGCGGCCGCAACTTGCCCATTCTCAACCGCCCTGTTGCTGGCAGGACACCTAGCGGTCTGGATGCCCTCGCTATGGCCGTAGCATGCCAGGAGGGTTCTGGTGTCTGAAGTGAATAATGCTGGGTCTCTCACCCCTGGCATTCCCTTCCTTCCAAAAAGATTTTTTTCGGGCATTACTCTATTGGTAATCTTAATCCTCCCACACTTCCTATCTCCATCTTCACAAATTACTCCACCTGTCGACTTCATCCTTTGGGGCACAACCTATTTTCCTTTATGGCTTCCCAGACCCACACAGACATTGGTGCACTTTTATTCTGTTCAATGGACTGTTTCTATTACGGCGTTGTATGAACACACGAGGAGCAACCCGGATTCAAAGGCGTTTTCTACGGTTGGATCGGTTTGTTTGATTCTTGCTTTTTCTATTTTTTATCTTTTTCAAAAAGGTCCCTGGGATTGGACGGTGTTGCAAGTACACGAATGGCTACACGGATGGTTCTCCCATACAGGACACACGGTTTAGATAAATGACGACAGGACGCGCCCTCTTGGAGATGCAAACTCAAGGGCAAAAAAAACGCATGGCGTTGGCGGGGTTTCACGATTTGATGTTTCCAACTTTTGTTTAACTATAAGATCTGGGAGTGGGATAGGCCCTATAGGAGGGCTGTATCGGGCATCTCTAGGGCATGGGTGCTGGAAGGAGACGAGACGGCGACATAGTACACACTTGGTCGCTGCCCCTTGCGGCTGTATTTAGACGGCAGTGAGGCAGGTTCATGTGTAGTCTTGACGTGGGATAGGTGCCATCACTGGTGCCTCCACTTTGGATTTCGCACTTGAACTGTACACAATTGATACCATTTTGAATTTTCACTCATGTTTCTTGCGGCAAGCCTCACTTGGATGACATCCAATGTGAACGAATGGAATGCCTTTTCTTACAATCTTTCTGCATAATCCACGATGACTTGCTGTTTCCATTGTATGCCCAATCTATGGACTCGATATTGCAATACCTATGTCAGCTCGTTATTATTGTCGACTCAAGCTAACCTAGATAAACATTCATAAGAGTCTGCTCTGGCAAGGACAAACAGATATCCACTTTGTAACATGTTTGCTTGTTTATGGCATGCTCTTGGTAACCAATGACCTGATGGTCGGCAGGTAACTCCATTCATTTTGCTCGCTTCTGAGTTTCCTCACATGGAATGTTCTGACAAACTTTGAGACATTTCCAAAACACACATGCCAACCACATTTACCTGCGAAAAATGTGAGTCTAAACTTTTATTTATATGCTTTGATCATCTAATCGTCCGATATCGTTACTCGACTAATCGTCATCATACTTCATAATTCTCGCACCGTGTGCGGTTCTCTATTCCCATATATCCTCCTTTTCTGCACATAATCTGGCCATCTCCAGTTGCTCATCTGTCTGACAGACTAGCACCCGCTGGCTGGCATCGCGTTTGCCGAGTTCCTGAACCACATCCTCGATGGGTTCCTGGTTACAAGCATCATCGAGGGCAAAGCCTAAGCAGGCAACTCTCTCGACAACAGCGGATCGAAGCTTAGCGCTGTGCTCTCCAATGCCGCCAGCAAAAACCAAAGCATCGACGCGTCCCTCGAGGGTTACAAAGTAAGAGCCGACAAAGCCGGCAATGCGATCGACAAAGATGTCAAAGGCCAGGCGGTGGGTGGGCTCGTCTGACTCGGCAACTACGCCAAAGTTGGTCGTACCCGTCATGGACTTCCAGCCGCTCTCCTTATTGAGGATCTCTTCAGCCCGTGAAATGTGAAGATGTTTGGTGGATGCAGGGGAGAGTTTCCCCACATCTGAGGCATAGTGGAAGACGAGACTGTAAGGTTGGCAAGGGTCAGCATGCAAGAACCTTAATTTAGAAAGGAAGACCCTGATCCCACCCCTCGGTTCCGGATCTCATGTATGATCTGATGAGAGTAGCATTCCGCTACATCCGGTGGGGCATGGTTCTGGGTTCTGGACTCTTGGGCTAAGGGTATCTGAGGGATTGAGCGTCTTACCTAGGATCAACACTGCCGCTTCGAGTCGCACCAGGAAGGCCCGCCAGAGGTGTCAGCCCCATACTCGTGTCCCAGCTCTTGCCGCCCTTGATGGCGCAGGCGCTGGCACCGCTACCAAGGTGCAAAGCGATCATGTTTAAGCTATTGACGTCTTTTTCAAGATACTGGGCCACGGCTCTTGTTATGAATGCATAGCTGATACCGTGAAATCCGTACTTGCGCAAGCGATTGCTTTTCGCGATCTTTGGGTCGATAGGGTAGGTGTAGATGTGCGGAGGGATAGTTGTATGGAATTGTGAGTCGAAACAGGCAACGTTGATGGTCTTTGGTAGCGCGCTGATGCAAGTATCGACGATGCTCAAGGCGACGCCATTGTGGAGTGGTGCCAGGTCGCTGAGTTCTTCAAGGTGGTGATAAGCATCTTGGGTAATGACTTGAGACCGATCGTAGTCTCCGCCATGAACAATGCGATGGCTGGCGATGGCAATGTCCTCCTTTGAAGAGATCTCCTTAAGTTCATTGTCATCAATGAATGTCTTGAGGAGAAGATCGAAAGCATCCTCTTGATTCTTGACGCTATCAGCAACCTCTTTGGCCTTGACCACCTTCTCACCGCGACGCGTGTAAGCAAGCGTTGCTGGCGGGGCAGTCAGTCCCCCAATTGAGGCTTCTGCGATTTGATGCGGTTCCGCATTCTTATCTGCAGTGTAAACCGAGATCTTGACCGAGCTGGAGCCGGCGTTGATAGCGAGAATGACCTTCATGACCGATGGAGCGACGTGGAAGGGGTCAATGGTTTGGTGTTGAGTGTGTATCAGGAGCAGGGGCAGTGGCAGCAGTGAGCAATGCTAGGCGAAGGGAGCTTGAGTTGAGTTTATGAACCTTCCATTCATGACGGGTTGTGCATCTCAATGACGACACAGCTCCGTGGCATGATCCAGGCACCGCGGGGTCTTCAGAGTCGGTGTGGGGGCGCCCCGAGCATTTCCCCGTTGTCTGCCCACGGATAGCGACATAAAGTATACAGGCTGATAACCTCTATTTGACGTACCAGCCAATCCCCTATGGACGGCTGCTGGTTATCGCCGTTTTGGTCGGTGTTTGACAGGCGCTTTCATTTCTGACAGGTGAAAAGGTGTGGGCTGTCAATGTCAAACCTTGTAACTACTGTCACCCCACTTGGACACGCACTGCAGCACGAGCATGTGGTTCGTCCCGGTGGTGCAACTGGTCGAGGATACTGATATGGCATCTGACTCGGATTTGACCTTTCAAGGCGTAGCTTCGGCCGCATCCGTGGGTTCTGGCACCGATTCGAGCATATGGTTCGGCCATCCAGATACCGGTAAATCGGGAGAATGTCCCGGCAAAATCTGCGGCGAGGGTAATTCGAAATGGTTTGGTGGAAATGGGATGCCGTTGAATTCACGGTCCGAACTGTGGCAATAAAGCCATGTCTCGATAAATCGTCGGTATGCTGGTCTGACTGTTAGCTGACATGTCGGGAGACAGGTTTGGAGATGCGGCCAGGGCAGCCGTTGCTCCTGCGAGAGAAGCCTCTTTTTCTAACCTTGACGCTCAGTAAATTGGATGGCCAGATATCGTATGTCGAGAGTCGGCTGCTGCAATGATCTTGGCTCGGAGGAATCGTTCGTTCTGGTTCGAGATCGCATACGATGCGGTAGTGAAAAGCGTCGGTGTGAGTGCTGATCGTCGCCCGAAGTATGCCGCCTGCCAGGCGCATTGAGTCGAAGTTGTTTTGCGCGATCGTCCCTTCCACGCAGTTCCCCATCGAACGAGTGAATATCATACTCTCGGTATTGGCCATCCGTCTTATTCGCACACACGCTGAGGGAGTGGAAAGTGGTATATCGATCCCTCCACAACTTGAGTCTCTGAATCGCACCGATCCCCTTCACTTTGCCGAAGCCATCTGTGCGCCCATGGACGTTTGTCCAAACGACGTCGACGTCATAGAAATCAACTAGGTCCTTCCTGCGCAAATCTCCCTGAAATTGAATAGAGCTCTCGACTGTCGTGAACTCATATCTGATCGTGACGTACTGGTCATGTATACAAACACCTTCATCCGTTGTGTATCGAATCCGGTGAGGTTCCTGAAACGTGAGATATCTTTCCATGTCTGAAGGGTCGTAGTACGGGCGATGGCGCGAGTGGAGGGTATGAGGATATATGTCGGAGGGTGTGTCAGAGGGCACTGAGAGTGAATTGAGTTAGCTGGCATTGAGTGTGGAAAGCAGCAACTAAGTCTACATACAGAAGTGTTCGAGCAATTCGTTCTGATAGCTACCCTGCCACAGAACACGGCGCTGCTCAGAACCCACCACTTCCCAAGGCCCCAGGTAAACGACTCGTTCGTCGGGAGTATCTTGAAAGAGAATTCTATATATATACCCCAGTGTCAGCCAGATGAAACATCATTTATATCAACCGCAGGCCGGGAGAATCGTACATTGTTGCTTGGAAACCTGGGGGTCCCAAATCGAGTACCGAGGTCCCAGTTCCCGACCCCTCGGTGGTCGGAGCAGAAATGGTTGATATGCCGGAGGTGGGAGTCCAGGTTGAATCAACCGGACTGACGTATGTTCGTCCGTATGTTGGTGGGCGACCGAGCGACGAGGAAGTAAAAGATGAGCCCGAGGACGACATGCTGTCGCTGGTAGCAGTCGAGGGCGATCTGACTGACCGAGCGGTGGGGACATGTCATGACACGGTCACAACGGCGCAGGAGGTGCGAGTGGTCTCTGCTGGCGCTTTCTTGAAGATCCCAATCACCAGCCCTAAAGCCGTTGACACACTTTGGCTTGAACTTGAGCAACGGTCAGGTCGATTGTGTGGAAGCCTATGTTGACAGAGGAATGACGGCTCGGCAGGCTCTTGGCTGTCGAGGCCCTGATATCGCCAATGCCTGGGCCGGCGCAAAGGCAGAATCTCAACAATAGGGCAGCGATACAACGTGGAGGCACTGAGTACACTCAGTCGGGATAGACTTCAAGCACTAGATTGGCAAGGGTAGCTCCGGAAGGCGCTGGTGCACTCGTCTGCCCCTCTGATACGACAGCAGGGAACTAGACCTTGGGAGTTCCAGTACTGTATCCGTACAATGGTGTGCTTGATGGGCTCCAGGTGCCGAGGATCCCAGCCTTGGATGAGGTAAAGTTGGAGCTCACGTAGATACAGATATTGCACCGAAGCTGTTGCAACAATAGTATGTATGTAGAGGGCAAAGCAGACCAGACTAGACCAGACCAGCCCAAGATAGGACAGGAGAGAAATCAAAGTTCAAGGCGATTTCCTAGAAGTTTAGAGCTAAGCCAGTGTGTCTTTTGTCGTTCGTCCCATAAACCAGCTGCAGGCCAGCATCATCCATCGCAAATCGTACTGGGAAAAAGTAGATAGACGAACGCGGTAAATTTCCACGGATGGTCAACTCGACGAGGGGCTTGTCGGTCCTGTCCTGTCCTTTCCCGAGTATATATGTTTGGGCCCGCATCAAACTGGCGAAGAGGATGAATAGGATGGATACCTGTAGGTAGGTATGCAGCAAGGCTAGCCACACACAGACAGGCACGCTGCACGCTGCCCGTCGCAAAGCCGCCAGTTGTTGCCAACAGAAGAGGAGCGCATCGACAGAAGTCGTCTCCAGAAACTCTAGCAAAGTCGTTGCGCAACCGACAGCCAAGGGTCGACGCCACATGGGCAGAAGCTTGTCTTCTATTGGTGGTCCACTAACAGCGGGAGCACCACGCACGGGGGTGCATGCGACATTCTGATGGGCTACCACAGCCAAGAAAGCTTGGGCGTCGTGGGGCTCTTGTCTTTTTTTTGCTTTTCGCTTGCTATGAGCCAGCCTAGCGTCTATGACATTGGAGCTAGGCCAAGCTCCGGCTAGCAATTCCGACTGTCTGGGCAGTCAGTTTTGTTTGATATGTCACCAGAAAATGGAATTGATCGCATGTTCATGACTTGAGAAAGTTATCAAACTTGGTATCTGTCTCTCGACAGATCCGAGGCATCACGAATACGGACCCAGAAAACCAACGCCTAGCCGGGCAGAGCCGCGTACTACTGTGTAGTATCCACCATCACCTCAACTGGTTTTGGAGCCTCCAATAAATCCTAGCCACTCTGAGCGTGATGGCATCGCATGGCTTTTTTTGTTCAGTAACGAAACGCGGGGAGATGCATGTTTCGATAATGGTCAGGTAAAGAGAGGGAGAGGCGCGACCTGGCAGGCTCGGCAACCTATTAACTGTAGTCTCGGTTGAAAGTCCTATCGTGGTGTAAGTCAAAAGCGTTTAGCATATGAGTTATCGATATGGATGCTCAACAAATTAAATAACTCTGGAATCACCTTTTGCCTTGTCACGCTTCGAGGATGGCCTGCTCTACATGATAAAACGATATACTTCCTTCCTCTTTGAGTTGAGATTGATCATATCAAGACGGTTAAGACTATGGATATGTGCAATAACGGCTTAGATCTTCTGTGCTGAGGTCGCAATGTCGATCTACTGCATTCCCTGGACCATGGAATTGGGTTGCAGCACTCCATAGTTTGGCCCAGATTGACGCTCAGCAAGGCACTAGTCAAGGTACGGCATGGATTTTTAAAAATAAAGTACCTAACGCCGTCTTCTTGAAGTGTACCTGTCATCAGCAACTATATCGAATTGCTTTGCTACGCCTTCAATTAAACATGCTTATGTAAACCACTTTTTCGCAACATGCCCCCATGTCCTGCCGACCAAGCTTCAACACCACGTGCCTCTTTCAAGATGCCAATGCCTTCTTCTGTCGTCTTAAATGGTTAACTCAACGCAAGTCTATAAGCCACAGTGGTTCCAGACTCAGGGAAAAGTGCCCCCCTTGAATTATCTTTCAAGGCATTGCCTTTTGCAAGTCGGACAATTGTGTACCCACACGGGCTAACAAGTCTGGCCTGACTGACAAGGGACCCCTAAACAGTCGCTGAAGCAAGTCATTTGTGTTTCTGCTCAGAGATCGCCCTTCTCCAGACAATTAACTTGCATGGTATTGTTTTCTTGGCACTGCTGACATGTCGAAACTGGTCCCTCGAAGACGTCTTGTTCAGCTCAATACTGAAACACTTGAGCGCCAACGCCCAGTGCTCATTTTCACCATCTCTAATCCCCGTATGTCGGTACCCAACCTCCGGTCGCGCTCCTACAAGGGTAAATAAGTTAATCTTCGAAGGGCTCTGCCAAGTGAAGCCAAGCGTGCCTTGGCCAAGGGTCCGTCAGCTCAAAGCAATTCATCTTTGCGGCGCGCGCTTGGCACAGCACAGCACACAGTCCTTCTTTTTAACTGCCTGCCACACAGTTTTTGCGATGGCATCCCACACCCATTCATAGCTCGCGCGCGGCCTGCTCTGATTCTGACTTGACAACGGCATATTCTGTTTCTCTGTTCTTGCTATACTCCCGTTGAAAGGAAGCACGGCCATGAGAATTACAATCTTCTCCTCTTCCTTTTTGGACCTTGCTTGTCCGCAATCCCAGTAATTGTCTTGTAATTTGCCCATCGGGTTCTTCTGCATCAGTTCGCCCGAAAGGAGTTCTCAGACCACCCCCTCTGAACTGGAACTTTTGCGACTGCTCCCTATCCCCGTCGCGAATCATGTCTATTCTCTCAAGATATTCTTTGCGCCAGAACCGCGGGTTTTTGGGCTCTGACAGTTCTGCCCTGCCATCGCAGGATGCACAGGTAAGTCAATGCGTCTCTCGTTAATCGCCTGCCATTCCATCAAGATGCCACATACATAAGGCTCCCATATCTCGTCGATCCTGATGTTGTGGACTAACAACGGTTCCTGGCATGATAGGATCGTCAACAATTACGCTACGAGCTTGATTTAAACTCATGGAACTTTCGCATCTGGGGTGTTTGTGCCTCTGGCTTTTTAACAGATTCGTGAGCTTTCTTTTCTCTTCGTGACTTCTGCACAGCGACGTGTCTCGCTCGACAATGACGTCCTAACTCGTGAACAGATATAATCTTTTCTCAACAAATGTAATCCTCGCTTCGATCGCGTTTGTATACTGGCCCAATGGTCCGGAATGGTCGGGTCTCCTCATCAACTTCTTCACACTCTTAGGGTCCGTTGTTGGTCAGATCCTGTTTGGCTACCTTGCGGATCGCTATGGTCGAACTCGCCTCTATGGTGTTGAGCTCGTTCTGGTTATTGTTTCTACGATTGGAGTCGCTACGAGTAGTCATGGCTACAATGATCTTTCTTTTCTGGGTCTATTCATTTGGTGGCGTTTTGTCATGGGCATTGGTGCGTGAATCCTGAGCAACCTCTGACTTCCAACCATGAACGGCAGACCATAGATGCTAACAGATATTATAGGAATCGGAGCCGAATATCCCCTCAGTGCTGTAATCACATCGGAATGGTCCAGTACACAATCTCGCGCCACTATGCTCTCGTCCGTTTTCATGATGCAGCCCATCGGCCAGGCACTGGCCCAGTTAGTTGGTCTGTTTGTCCTCCTCGGCTTCGAGCGAAGTCACAACCTCCAAGGAATGCGTTGCGGACTCGATAGATTGCATGAAGAGGAATGCAAAAAGGCATTGGACGGCGTCTGGCGCATTGTGATCGGATCAGGTGCCGTCCCTGCACTACTCGCCATCATCTTCCGCTTCTTCCTGTTCGACTGTGGCATTTACAGCCTTGAGGTCAGGAACAAACCGAGAATGGCCCTAGCAAACACCCAAAGAATCTATGGTGCTCCGCAAGGTGCTGGGTTGGAAGCCTTCCCTGGCGGAGGTGTCAACGGGCGCTCTATGAGCGGTGGTATCAACGGACAAAACTCGTTTCCGATGAATCAATTCGTTCAAAACCAAGCACCAACAACATATCAGACTACCTCGCCCGATGGAAACCACGTTACACCTTCGTATCGCACAAATGGTCTTGGGGATGGTATGCATCTCGCTAGTACCTCGCAGCAGCCGATGCCGGTACAGTTTTCGAGAGAAGACCTCCACAACTACTTCATCCGCGATGGGAACTGGGCGTATCTGTTGGGCACGGCGGCAACATGGTTTTTCTTGGACGTTTCGTTCTATGGTATGAGCCTTGATAATAGAGGCACTCTGTCGACGATGTGGGCGACTACCACGCCGACCAAGATTGACGATTCTCTCGAGTGTTGGACATCATCACTTCGTGGGGGAAATTCGACAGTACCGGATTGGGCCACCGATGGACTTCCAGTTTGGTCGACCGACGCAACGCACCCCTGCAACACCATTTACGACGTGCTTATCGAGCAAACAAAGCAATATCTCTTGACTGTCTCGCTCGCATCAATTGCAGGAAGCGCTTGCTTCGTCATATTTGCCAACCGCATCCCTCGACGCCAGTGGCTCACAGCATCCTTCCTCGTTCTCGCTGGGTTCTTCGTTATCACTGGATGCGTCTACTATGGCGTCCACCAACAAAAAGGTGCTCCGGCCACAGTGGTGTTTGTAGCCATCTGTCACTTTATGTTCAACTTTGGTAAGTTGACAAGCTCCTTGTTCCGCCTGTTCAGAACTAACCATGGATTACTAGGGGCCAACACATTAACATTTATCATACCAGCCGAAATCTTCCCGACTTGCTATCGATGTCTGTGCCACGGAATCTCTGCTGCTGCAGGGAAGCTAGGCAGTCTAGTTGCTGTTCTAGTGGTATACGGAATAAATCAGTCATATCAAGCAGAAAACAGACAAGGACTCATCTTTCTCCTATTTGGGTCTGTGGCTGCTGTGGGTGCCATCTTCTCCTGGGCATACCTACCTGATTCCCAACGTCGCGTTGAGTACGATGGTAAGAGTTACCTCGAATCCAAAACGCTCGAGGAGCTTGGTGAAGGGAGAGTCAAAGCACGACTTGGGGGCGAGCTTGTGACGATAGAGGAGAAGTGGGATGCTATCAAGAGGAGGAAGAGAGGGTCCATGAGAAGCGACCCCTCTGTGCCAGACGGTACTATATAGAGGCATCATGGCAATTCGAACTGTAACTATCAGATATTTGCTATTAGAGTACCCTCAGCGGGCGCTGTGTTTTCCGTATAAATATTCAAAATGAAATAGATACCCCTTAACCATAATCGGAATATGTCTAGAACATGCACAACCCACTGCTCCTGTCACCAATGTTCCACGCTAACCCTTCCGATATACCGAATATGTCAGGCATTGCTAGGCATTCCCTATCGTTGAACTTAGTAAAGCCCATGTTGCTTTATCAAGGCATCCAGTGTCTCACTGTATAGCGCGCGATTGCTGGTTGTGGCTCGCACGCTCCTGTCTCCCTCGATAGCATCCAGCCACTGCGCCCAGCGTGATCCAGGCGGGAAAGACGGTCTATTCGCAGGGACCAGAACTCTAGAGAATCGAAGAGCAAAAGGTGCTAAATGCATATCGACCAGGGACATGTTTTGCCCAAGAAAATAAGGGCCCTATGATGAATTGGAGTCAGTATATCGCTCACAAGTGATGTACCGCTATCTTAGAATCGACTACCTTTTTGTCTGCAGCTCTAATAAGAGTATCTATATTGCTCTGTAAACGAACTGCAGCCTCATCTCCAAGAGCTGGATCGTGATTTTGGAGGAGGGCAAAGAAGTTCGGGACGATATGACGGTTGATCTATATGTTGTCAGCTACTCACTTAACCCTAGTGGTATGGGAATATCTCCTACATGGTCAATCCAGAAACGACAATTCGCTTTTAATCTTGGGTCTACCGGAAGCAGGGACGTTCCTTGACCAAGATCTTCAAGCTACAGATCTCATTAATATCACAAGTCAACAACCGGGAAACGAGACTCACATATTCTAATATGACAGCACTACCCGAACATGACCAGTCGCCATGTTCTATAGTGGGCACGCAACCACGAGGATTAGCAAGGATGGGTTGGGCTGAGTGACTGAAGGGATCTGCTTCGCAGTACTGGTAGGGTATGCCTTTTGCCTCCAGAGCAATCCAAATACGTTGAGAAAAGGGGCTTTCAAGGTTAGTGTATATGACAGTGTGGGTGTACATGAGTATGAGTCTTGCATACCAGAAACATGCCGCGTAGAGCTTGAATTCGTTCTCCTTCGCGTGTTTTCTAGCTGTGAGTAGTGCAGCTCCTGTGGCTTTTATAGGAGCCTTCTAAACAATTCCAGTATTAGAAACTCCTTCTCTTGAGAATTGGCGTCGAAGACATGGCTTACCTTGGCTTTTTCCTTGTCCTTTTTCACATCCCCTTGATTTGCCAAATACCTCTGCACACTATTCTTCTTTATCTCATCACTCCTCTCAAGCGTATGCTTATGTGGCCCAGCTACACCGTCTCCCTTCCCATTACCTCCATTTCCATTAACTCTCTGTATTGTCCACAATCGCTGTCCTGCCAGACTCACATCAAGACCACTGGTGTTATCGAGGTCCAGTTGAGCCCCCGGGAAGTACTCTGTAATCTTTATCTTCACATCGCATAGATCGCGCTGACGCGCACTTCGCTTTCGTTTCTTCTTATTGGGGTCATCAGACTTGGGTGTACCTGGAGGACGGCCTTTCATACGACAATCCCAGTAGTGTGAGACGAAAGGCTTGCGCTTATAACGCTGTGTTGAACGATGGGAGTAGACGTTGTCTACGTGAGGAAAATATGTCTCGAACCTAAATCCGTTAAAGAACTGGACATTTCATCGCAAATTGAGAAGGGCTTCTTTACTCTTCATGTGTAAGAACAATCGTCTCGTCCACATTGAATAACTTATTCCGCCACATCTCGAGATCTGGGGGATCAACGATAATCCTGCTGCTCAACTGACCATTTGATCTTCTAATCTCCTGTCTCTGTGTATTATTCTGCACACTGAACATTCCATCGATTGGTGTTTCCATAACAGGCACCGACACTGCCATCGGCGCAAGTATACCAAACTGACCAGGGGTTGTTGGTGTCGCGATATCAGCGCCATTCTGTATAGTATGGATATGATAGGCTTCTTCGATACCGGGAGCCACATATCCATTTAGATCAAGCCCAAGCGCATCGCGATAATGCGGTGGCAGCCCCGGAGTTGGAAACGTTGCCGATAGCCCCGGCCCGGAGACGGAGGCGGAGCCCGGAGGCGGGGTGTGCGGAGCTGTCATGACGGTGGGTCTCCGTCCTAGTACAGCCACGGCAGAGATAAAACAAACTCTAATGCAAGATTCGACCCTCGGTAAGCACGATAAATTCCTCTTGGTGGCACTTTCCGACGTTTCTGTTGCTGCTTTAAGACGTTGCCTGGGTCACTGTTTGAAAGAGGGGCAGGTGTTATTGAGCTGCACCTGCATACCATAAGAAGCAGCAAGGGAAAGCCCCACCGATCCTGCACGAACCACGATACAGTATCTACATAACATACCCACTTAGGTCAAAAGAAGGCTGCAAAGAAAAAATCTTGGAAAGAACTAATAAAAAAAATGAAAGCCTCGCAAATCGCTCGCAATCGTATTATAGGAACAGCCCGATGCGGGGGTCGAACCCGCAACCTTGAGATCGCGTACTCGTAAGAGTCTCACGCTCTACCGATTGAGCTAACCGGGCGTGGCTCTTGAATTGATTGATATCCTGCTCAGCAGGATCGCCTTGAGAGCAGGGACACCATCGCCACGTAGATATCCAATATGCAGCAATTCTCTTTTTCTGCCCCAAGTATAGTTGTAATAGTGGTGTTTCATTGTCATTAGAACCCGGGTATCCTTCAGAATTACTTAAAACATACATGGTAAGTCATCCATGTGACCCCCAACCCATATTTGTACAAAATTGCCGACATGTCTTTCCCCGTATAAACGCCCCTAGTGCTGATTCTGATCTGTGGTGGCTGTTCACCTCCTTCTCTTTCGTTTTATGATAACTGTCAGATCCCGGCGAGGCCCTTGATGCCATGTTTTGCTTGCCAGATAATCCCGCCTGCAAGAACTCACTGTTCGCCGAATTCAGGTATCCTTTGTTTCCCATGTTCCCAGATCCATAGCGTCCATTGGTCCCATATTCATCAAGGCCCGTAGGACGCCCTCGCCAACTTGTGGTATACCTGATTGTCCTTGAATATCCCCCCAACCATCAGGCATTGAAAAACCTCCATTCTGGTCAAGGCTGGTTGGCATCGTGAATCCAGCTGTGTCTGAAAAGAATCCTTGTGTGCTCCCATCGAGAACACTTGGGTTCATCAAAGTCTGATTCGGCGACATTGGGCTCGCGTTGAAAGAGTTGTGTCCGGATCCGTTCAGCTGTCCAGGGGCTAAATGGTTCCGTTGATCAGACCCTGAACTCGAATTTGGTGTAGGTCGATTTGATGGTAATCCATCAGGCGATCCTGAAGCATCTTGGCTATCACCTGTCACATCACCAAACCCCGACATCGTTCGACTCCCAGATCCAGTCTTTTCGAATGTCGCCCCTGAGCTAGGTGTAAGAATGGGTAATTGTTGGTCAGACGACATCCAAGCCTGCGTCGCGAAGCTCTCTTCAGCGGTCGTAATATCCGGTACGCTATGATTAGGCTCAACAAGATCCGGTTGGTTTCCGTCACCCGTTGAGGGTTGCATATAGTTGCATTCGTTACGATACGCTGCTATGCCCTGCATTCCCTCGGGGTTATCACACCTGGCCCCTCTGGGCGCTCCTGAATTGCCAGGCTTTGCGACGTTAGTGCTATTCGAGGAGAATACGGCGTGGGGTCAACATACACCATCGTTGTTGCGTGGAAAGGCTGTCTTCAGCTTGGGGATTCTCAGTGCAAGTGCTTCCAGATCGACATCGAGCTGAACAAGGAACGACTCAGTCAATGGGTTCCGGCGTTTCAGCGCGTTCATTGCAGAGAGCAAGAACCGGAGTGAGTCTGCCGTTTGGCTGTCGTCCGGTCGACTCTTAAGATACTGTACAAATACTCGCGCCGATACGTATAGGCAGAAGGAGATGAACGGGTTTACCTAATAGCATATTAGAATCTCCGCCAATGGATGATAGCTGGCAACACTTACTGTTGAAAGATCCATATGGGAAATCATGCGCATGATGCTGGCAATCTCGTTGGCAGCTGTGATACATCTTACTTTGCTTTCGGCACTGACCGATGCAGGCAGGTTGTTCTTCTCGGCTTTGAAGATGGCGGCTTGATGCAGACAGATGGTCGAGGTGTGGATGCTCATGTTTGTGAAGACAATATTAGGATTCGACAAGCCAGTGGGAAGCTTGAGTTGGGGAGGAAGACAAAGGGATGTGTTGAGGAGAATATTGTCCATCTGGCGGTGTCGTTTCCAGAACGGACCATTCAGGTCGTTATCGAGGTCATCAGCATCAGGGCGGTGCAGATGTACCAAATTTCTGCCGAACAGGCAGGCCATGAGCACGATACCTCCGAACGGCGATAGCTTACCTGCACCCATGGGGCTGGTGCATTCTGATAGTGACTGTGTCTGCTCAGGTTTGCTCATAATGAAGGCATCTTCTGAAGCAGGGAGATTGGTCATGATGTCGCGTTCGTCGATCGTCATGGGCCAGCCTGTGCCAATACTAGCATACCGGTCTTGACAGAAAGCCATCCAGAATGTCCGACGTCGTTCCTCTCGTTCTGTCCAATCCTTTGGTGGTGCAAGGCATTGCTTGACGTCAAGGCCCGTTCCGTCCAGTCTGTGGAGACCAGTCCTACAATAGTCAATAAGGAAAAGGGGCGCAACTTATGGAATACATACATTTGAGCCAGACGGATAGCAGAGCCAGTGTTGATCCAGGCCCGGGGGAAGTACATCATCTTCATTTCATAAGAGGCCAGGAGAGTATGTGTCTGGCAGTGAGCAATAGAGATCATGTGTTCTCCATAACCCTTGACGTAATCCGCTTCAACATACTTCCGCGCTCTGCGATAGAAGAGATCTTTCAGATCTGCATATTTGTCTGTTATGGTACACGCGAGAGTCCACATGGCATACCGCAGACAAACGGGCGGCCGTTGGTTCGGAGCGCTGTAATAGCTGGTTAGACATTTTTAGTTTTCTATCGTATAAGGGGACAACATACAGATTCATCGCTGCAAGGTAACGGTATTTATGGATCATGGGAATAGACGGATGGACCTTCTCAAAATAAATCTGGTGAAGCTCATCAATGGTTTCTTGAGGAGGCAGAGGCTCCTCAAGACCCAAACCAATCATTTCCCATGTGAAAGTACCACCAACATTGTTCATGCCCATATCTAGACTGGCATTGAAGTTGAAGTCGTCCATGGCACCTTGCTGCGGCGATTTGTCAGTGAAGTTCCAGTGTTGGTCCATGTTATGATCTCCGGTAAGGTTTATAGGCGCATTTGAGATATTAAGATTCGCAGGGGATGCTGTCTGAGGTGGTCCGGACATTGTAACATTGATGTTCTTTGGAATATTCTGCGGAGGTTCCTGGGTTTTCAACAGTGTTTCGACTTGTTCTGTAGAGGCGCGGCACGTCAGCAAACCCAATAGCTGATAGTATGTCGGGGAGAAGAGGCTCACTCAGTCGCTCCTCGAGAGCCTTGACGTAACCACGCTTGGGGCCACTCTTCCTCCGCTGTTCGTCGTAGGCGCAAGTATGACCGAGACGGGAGCAGGTACTACAACTAGGCCTGACTCCATCGCATTTGAGCTTGCGCTTCCGACATATCATACATGCCAACCGTTTTGGCTTGGGAACACTCGCATTGTCAGGGATTTCCTGCTGAGGCGCTGTTTCATCTCCATCGGCGTCGTCGCTTCGGGGACGCTTGTTGCCGGTGGTGCCAGCTCCCTTCTCACTTGAGTCCGGCATGGAGGACTATCTGGAAGGCTGTATTTTCGATATCGGAGGGGAGGTGTCGCAAACGGATTGATCAGACGGCGGGGATAGGAAATGCTGGATGGACGGAATGACACGGTCGTCGGGGTCCGCACCTCCCGGAGAGAGATCCGGAGATTGAAGAGTGCGATAACAGAAGTGGAAATCAGGAGGGAAGACCGAAATTGATAAAAGTCCGGAAGAGAATATGTTGGCGTTGTACCAAAGAAACGGCAGCACGGAGCATGGAGCGATGGGATTCAAGCTCATTACCATGAGTAAGGTTACGGAGTTAAAGACGGAGGCAGGTGGGAACCCTCAAGGGAGTCGTCGGACTCGGCTGGAAGGTGGGGAACAACTCGAGTCTAGAGCCTCTTACCCTCTAATGGGAGCCAACGGCTCCACGGTTATCAGGTAGCTTGTGTCTGAGGTGTGCTTGCCGCGATACACCTTGGCTGCCTGGCGCGCCTATGAGATGACGCTGGCTTTCAGAGGTGGTCAGTTGCTGCACAGTCGCAGTATGTACTGTACTGCAAGGATAGAGGCCGCTGTAAAGGAGGATTAATAATAGCATGGATCGAGACTTAGCAATTGTCTTCAGATCTTCTCCGCAACCCAAGTACTAAGCTTTGGCCTTTGATGGTGAAGGAAATTAGCAGTAAATAATGTTCTGTAAAGATTTGAACGAAAATACCTAGGTACTGAATGTGACGGTATTCGTCATCAAGAAGTTATTACCACATCTCTTGAACTTATATCGTCAACATCCAATCCATGATTACTTGCAGATACCCTCTAGGTTAACACAGCCACACGCTTCGCTTGTTTCCGCTCTTCTAGTGGCAGCCATTTATGTCGGTGGGCGGCCGACTTAAATAAATATCATCGTCAACCTTGAGAAAAACGACATCAAACATTTTGTGTCGATAAGAAAAACCAAAAACAGCACTCGTACTCGTATGAGATCGCAAACCACAAATAAAGTTACTCGACCCCGCAACTCAACAACATCAATGTTTCAATTACAGTCATTTCCTCAGCATCTAGGATAACCGTTGAAATGACGATTTAGCCTGTGCACGTTTGGAGTTAACTCAAACCTAATAGAGTGTGTTGAATTCACGCAGACATAAAGAAACAATTAGCTGTAACCATTGCAGGAAGTTTGAAATCCTAACATCTAATACTCATTGTCATTTTCCAGCTATTTCCTTGATAAAACAAACAAACGAGACCTGGCCGCACCACCGGAGGCCAAGGTAAACAACTTATATTCTCACACCGGCATGCATGTTTCCTTTTGTAAGGCATGTTCTAATGTTGCCGATATCTCACAGAACCACATGTCATAATAAACATACTATATGCCTGACCCAGAAGCTATTTTTATTGAATGACCTTGACATAAACTCATTGCATAGCATTCCGAGTGAAGGTACATGTTTCCTATTATAGCTACCTATCATCCATGAGCACCACATCAGCAAGTCCAGACCCTATTCATTTAGTCTTTAATGATGATGAACCACGATATCCTCAAATACTCTTCGTCTGCTTTGACTAGATGTTGCCTTCGCTCATCCCGCTTTTCCACATAGCGAGGTCATACGCGGATGTGCCGGTCCTTATTTAGCCCGTCTTACACACGGCCTAAACCTGTCCAGAGCTTCACAAGATCAATAGGTAAGGCTAACCAATCACGGGTTACACGCTGACGACGAAGTATTTATACAGTACCAATTGCTGTTGCAGAAATGAGGGCTTCCAACGGCCGCTCTACACCCTCAGATTGTTGTCTTAATGTAACTAAGATATTGTCTGTCTTATTTCCTGTCAACATCAACACCCACGATCCGCAAAATGCCCAAATCACTATAAGCAAGGCAATACCGTGTTGGAGCCCAAGCAACTACTGGGCAAGCACTCGCTGTCTTGAACGTGTGTACATGCTCTCCCGTCTCGACATGCGAGATTTCCAGGCCAGACCCTACCAAAGAACAAATTAGCAAAATCCTCCAAAAAATATGAGAAAGAAATATTTACCTTCATCACTTCCACCTACAACAAAACTACCATCAAACGTAAAGCCTAGAATCAAAAGGGTTAGCCAGATGTCCACGATAGATCGACATCAAGGGAACGTACTGAGGCTCTTCACTGGCCCAACCATCCTCGTAATTGTTCGCTGGCAGATCCAATCTGTTGTATCCCACAACGCAATGATTGAGTCTGAACCACCCGTCGCCAGATACCGCCCCGTAGGCTGTAGATCGGCAGTCAGGCACGAAGAAGTATGTCCATTGAGCTCGAACTCGTTCGTCTCTTCTCCATGTTTGCTCTGTAATACAGGTTCAAACCCAGGATACGACAGGACTCGGATACGTCCTTCTGCAGTCGTCACAAAGATCTTCTCACCGCTCCAGCAGAATGCGATCTGGTTGGTCTGCACGGACTGCTGATGCGTGCTGAGAGGCGTGGACTGAGATGGCGACAGAACGAAGATGGTATCTGCCTTGTTCCCAACGAGAAGCGTGTTTCCATCTGGTGCCCAGACAAGAGTAAAAGCGTCCCCAAGTCCTTTGACTTCGTTGAAGCATGCTTTTGTCCTCACGTCCCAGAACTTGACCACACCGTCACTGCTCACACTACAAAGCTCTGCATCTTTTGTTGGGTTGAATGCGACCTTCTCAACAGATGCCGAGTGGCCCTTGAGCTCTGTCGAAAACTTCACATGAGGCTTTTCAGGGTTCCCTATCTCATTCAGCTTCATTCCAGTGGCCGGGCAGGCCCGCAGACTTGATCAACTCACACACTCTGAGGGTTTTCTCTGATGACCCTGTCGCTACTAGAGTTCCGAGCGGATTCCACGCGATGCATCGCAAGCTTGACCATTTAAATCAGCAAGGGGATAAGAGAATAAACCCTCTCATCAGATAACACATACCTATGAGGATTTGAGCCCCGCGAGTTATTGGGGTCGTTGTAGGGTTGACTCCTGAGGTTGCCAAAGTAACTAGAGAACTTATCCTTTGATAAGCTCTGCCTTGCTCGAAGGACCGGTGCCATGGTATTTGACCGATTCGATTGGCGTAGACTTGTTCGCTCTCCAAGGTACAATGCTCACTCAATTGGTAGTAGGTATGTTGCCGCTAAACATGTGACAGAGGAGTTGAGCGATAGCTGAAGCAGCTGAATTAAGTGACTTATAGTTACAATTAGGCTGGGATGTCTTTGAAGCTCGGTGTCGGATGGTGTTTAATGGTGATTGGAGTGTTAACATCAAAGAATATCCCGTCAAGGTTAGTACGGATCACACCAGCCACATGCCTAAAAGAGCGTGTCTCTGGCCCTTTGGTGGGCCTGACGCGACCCAAAAATGAGAGCTGAGTTCAGGCTAGTGCGTTAAAAATCATGTTTATAAATCCCGTCTCCAACGGCAACCGTTTCGACATTAATCATGTTCTGCGTAAACATCCAGCTCTATCCGTCCGTACCAAGGCAGGTAGCCGATAGCACGGGAGAGTTTATCCACTGTAACCATCCAAGGCACTGCCCACAATCATCCACAGTGGTCCAAGTATTCGTGAAATGTAAAACTTCATTCCTGCCTCCCTGGGCTCTTTCCGTAATCCGGTCATGGTATATGTACAATTTTCTATCACAGGCCCTTTTCACGACTGTAGCCGAGATGCACAAGAGCCGTATCGAGTTCTCTTACTCCAGTCATCGAGAAACATCATCAGACCGCCAGATGTCAAGCTCAGCTTGCACCCGCTACCCCGTGGCCCGTGTCGTACAGCTTCCATTACTCCCCGTCCAGTGCCCCGTGAATAGGCCGTCTGCACAGCCAACTCCAACCAGCCGAACCAAGCCCTTAACTTCCTTCGCCAGTGACTCCATGCGCCATGTATGAAGACGAAAAGCATGCTTCGGAAATGTGCAAAAACCAGACAATCGCAAACAAAAAAGTGCAGATGCTGTCCATAATATCAGACAGTGAGAATATGATGAATCCAGACCAATACGGCAAGTGCTTTTCATAGCATACTCGCTCGAGTATCAACAGTGGAATGTGTGGTATCATGATGGCCCAGAACGGTGACCAAAGGGCGTCGGTGATCTATTAACGTCGTGAGGCGGCGGTATAGCTGAATCCAACCGCTAGCCAAGTATCCTGTTCTTCAGAATATCGAATAAGATGTGCCATAAAGATTGTGAGTTGGAAGAGCCTATGATAGCTCATCCAGGCTCAGATGAACATCGGTGATGCCAAATAGAACGGCATTCTTCTTTGCCCATTGACGGGCAAGGATCGAAGCTTTATCATTCGTCAGCTGGTTATTCATGGCATGTTGTAAGAGAAATACATACCCTTCAAGAACTTCTTGCTAGCATACTTCTTGAAAAATGCTTCATGAGTGACAGGACGAGCAAGGTAGTCTACCATGAGGTGGACGACAGGCTCGATCTCGTCCTCAGTGTAACCAGCGTAATAAGAAAGAGTCTCATCCTGCAGATCGATTAGTAGTTGCCACGGTAAGAAGACTATGATTTCCACGTACCCATTCGCCACGGTCAAGCATCAGTCGCGCTAAATACATGGCACCGGCGGCAATATGACTAGGTCGGTAGGCCATGAATCGATGGTCCAGCAGGCCAATCTCCATCAGGTACTTTCCAATGGTGCGAGACTGGATGTCGTAATTGTCTGCCTTCGAGACACGGCGGAGGAAGTTCATGGGGTTGGGGTAGCTGAGATCGTAGTTGAGAGTGCTCAGAATAAACCGCTCGGCACTTAAAATCTCGGCCTCAGTAAAACCATCGTCGGCAATGCGCTTGAAGTTCTCGACGTGAGGAGAGAGGACCTCTTCGTACTTGGAAGCGATAAACATGGCAGTGATTCCCACAAGCTGGAGGCGGTCAAGCTGAACCACCTTTTCGGATAGGAAACGATCAATGAGGTTGACGGCGAGGAAGAGGGTTTCGGGGAGTAGATGGAAACGGGTGTGGACCTCGACGAGCCAGTCGACCAAGATACCACGCGTCTTCCATTCAAGCTCGTCCTGATGAGACATATATTGAGGATTGGGAATTGACTTGCACTCAAGATCGCGCAAGTACTCGAAGATCTCATTGGCATACTCGGCAACCATAAGAGGATCTTCTAGATCCTCGCTGTCCAAGTCCTTGACATTGGGAGGGTACTCGAAGGGTGCATCTTGTACCTCAGGCTTGTCCAGAGAGACCTCGGGCT
The DNA here is from genome assembly GCF_020744475.1 of Fusarium redolens. NCBI lineage: Eukaryota > Fungi > Ascomycota > Sordariomycetes > Hypocreales > Nectriaceae > Fusarium > Fusarium redolens. The sequence continues at coordinate 4,442,323 of NW_025763664.1, read as the reverse complement.
TCTCGACTTCGACCTCGACTGGTGTCTCTGATCGTTCACGCTCCTCGGGGATAAGGTGCTGCTTTTTGGAAGGATGCTCGTTTTCGTTGACGGGAGCTTTTATCTTGGTGTTGGCGGTATCTGTCAGAACTTTTCGCTTGTTTATGGTACCGGAACCGGACTGAGTCTTGGAGTTGGTAGGCTTCGAGCCGAGAGCAGTTCTTGTAGTGGGACGCGCAGTCTTTTTCTCAATGCCGGTGGGCTGAGCAGCCTTGGAGACCAATCCCTTGGCCTTCTTTCCAGCAACACCGTCGGCCTTTCCTACATTACTAACATCGCCCAATGCAGCGCGTTTCCGCGTGTTACTGGCGGCGGTACCGTTGACTGTGGACTTCTTCGTTTGCAGGGCAGCCTTGGCAGGCATGGATAGCTCATCAACCTTAAGAGCGGCAGCTTGGGCTCGTGTAAGACGCGTCGTGCCGCTGTTCTCGTCGTTCTCGTTGCTGGCGAGGCGCGTACGAGTGGCCCGAGCCTGCTACTCAAGTTAGAATGACTGATTGGGGGAGGAACTCAAGCCTTTCGGTCGCGTCTGAGCACTTACTGTAGGCATCTTGGCTATCTAGTTGTTGATCGGTGTAATATTTACAAGGGGGTAGTGCTGGAACAGTTGAGTTAGTCGACGCGTCGAATAAGAAACATGAAAAGAAAAGATGGCTGAGATCACGAAGGATATAGACAAACAGCAGTCGAGTTGCTGAGACAGTCGAATCAGAATAGGAATTCGGCTACGAACCTTTGGGTCAAGCCTGGTGAAAACACCGTGAAAGGAATGTTATGAGTCGTGATAGATGGATGGAGCGATGACTGATGCTGTATGTTAGTCGAGGGTGACCCAGCCCGGAATAGAAGATTGTTGGCGAAGGAAGTAAACAAGAGGTGAAAGGACAAGAGCAATGGGGAGCTTTGGGCGGAGACGATGTTTATGTTCAAGAACGGTTGTGGTTGTGAGGACGATAGAAGTGTTTTGACGAGCGGGTAAGGAAGATGAGTTGTGGAGACCCACCAAGGTGGGTACGTACCCGTACGCGGCTAGACAAGTCGCGTTGCTCTGCGTTGCTCTAGGTACGTCAGGTTTCCAAGCGTGATGTCCCACTCGAAAGAAAAGGATTGGAGCTCGTTAGGAGCAGGGGTGATGCGATAGCTTGGCTATTTTTCGAGGACGTATAGAAACGCGCGAAGAATTGAATACTGCGGCGTGAGATGCAGTAGGTGCGAAAAAAGTCGAGTAGGGCTGGACAATGCAGCAGAGATGCTTGACAGCAGACGGAGGACTATGAGAATGGTAGGATGAACGAAAACCCTGAACAAATGGCAATACCGGGTCGAACAAGGATGAACGTAAAAGAGACAGTAGAGAGACGAGAGGCACAGTTACAAACTTGAATATCAAAAGAAGAGAGAGCCAGGCCAAGGTAAACGGATGACGGTGGACGGGTCTTGACATTTAGTACGGAGGGGCGGGATGGATGAGATCAGTACAAAACGCGCCTGCATCCAGGCCAAGTCGCGAAAGCTGTTGGCAACCTGGAACCTTGGAAAAGCTACGTACTACTTCCGGCTCAAGTCTGTGTTTTTGTGGGACTGCCGCCCTAGCAACCGTGGGCCAACCGCCTTCAGATCTAACATCATTGGTCCAACCCCGTCGCGGGTTGAGGTTGTTCACGAAGCACGAGCCATGTGGGAGCTACGTGAGGGCGTTTGTGGCGCTTGATAGTGGCGGTGCAATTTCGTCTTGTGGCTCAGATACTGTCCTTCCGGCACAAAGTTGTTCATGATCCGAAGAAATTTGAACATCTCGAACGACACCAACAGCACGAATTGGCGATAGTCGGCTTCTTTTTGTCGATTCTGGATCCCCCAATTCCTCTCTCGCTACTAGCATGAGATCGGTTGGCCTCTCAGGGAGCATTTGATATTGAAAGTCCGCCAGATCTGCCCTCTAAAGACTTTCTTTGGGGAAAGTCGCTGCCCCCTCTGAGCTAATATCAAATCATACAACCATACGAGCCGATGAAGACCAACTGCTAGTATTCCAACACTTGAAACGCCCGGGAACGAAAATGCTTCAGTCCGGCCTTCAATTCGCTGCTGCGAGGCAGAGCGTTTTGCGCATGGCTCTGAACCGATCGCTGCCTCGAACATATGCAACTATCAGACGTTCTAACGAGACCACCGCCAGCCCGAAAGAACTCGCTGAGAACCCCGAGAGTCAATCTGCTATTTTACGAGTCTATAAGCCCCGAACGCCTGGTGTGAGACATCTTAAGCGACCTATCAACGATCATCTCTGGAAAGGACGACCTTTCCTTCCCTTAACATTCCCCAAGAAGGGCCAAGCAAAGGGTGGCCGAAATGTGTCTGGTAGAATCACCGTACGACACCGAGGTGGTGGTGCAAAGAGAAGAATAAGAACGGTTGACTTCCTCCGCAACCGACCAGGACCTCACCTGGTTGAGCGCATTGAATACGACCCAGGACGAAGTGCGCACATTGCTCTTGTCACTGAGAAGGCTACCGGGCGTCACACTTACATTCTTGCCGCTGATGGTTTAAGGTCTGGGGATATTGTCCACAGCTACCGTGCCGGTATTCCTCAAGATCTTCTTGACAGTATGGGTGGTATTATCGATCCCGGTATTCTAGCTGCGAAGACTGCCTTCCGTGGTAATTGTCTACCTATGCACATGATTCCTGTTGGTACTACAGTATTTGCTGTGGGTTCCGCAGCTAGGCGTGGTGCCGTGTTTTGTCGTAGTGCTGGCACCTCAGCTGTGGTTGTCAACAAGAACGAGGAGACGAAAGACGATGGTACGAGGGTTATGACCGGCAAGTACGTTGAGGTTCGACTCCAGAGCGGTGAAGTTCGACGAGTCAGCAAGGACGCTTGCGCCACCATCGGCGTCGCTAGCAACATTCACCACCACTACCGCCAACTGGGCAAGGCTGGACGTAGCCGATGGCTCAACATTCGACCTACCGTCCGTGGTGTTGCCATGAACAAGGGTAGGGAATATAGGCGCATCTTAGCAGGACTGCTGCTGACATAAATTAAACAGTCGACCATCCTCATGGTGGTGGTAGAGGTAAATCGAAGGGTAATCGTCACCCTGTCTCTCCTTGGGGTGTTCCTGTAAGACTACCTAACAGCCCCGAAACATATGAAGCAATGCTAACACCATCTTAAGACCAAGAGTGGTTACAAGACCCGACGCAAACACAACAGAAACAAGTGGGTTGTGGTACCTCGACCTCGAAACAACGGAAAGCGTCGAGACAAGGCCAACTAAGGGAAAGGAGTGATGAGTTGATGCGTTGGATGAAAAGCACATGCCAGGCCGAGAAGAACTCGGTCGTCAGTGCATTGTATATTATGACGCTGCGTTGTATCATATGTGACATTATAGATAAGGGCCAAACTGGCGTCTTAATCAAAGAACCACGTAAGAACACATATATTCCATCGCTTGGTGTTTGGCAATTTGACATTGCATATGGAATTGGTACAACCTATGGTTTCATACACACGCTAGTACAGGCTTTTATCATGGATATCTCCCGAACCAGACCGTAAACCGTTGGTGGTGGTAAAGCCTGGGTGACAAGTTCGTGCAAGAACCTCATTAGCCAGTCAAACGTTCTATCCTTGTAAACGATCTGATCCTGCTCAAAGGAACTAATAAAGCAGGACCAATCGAGCGGTAAGTGTGCTATTGAAATCTCAGATCAGACAAAGGCCGTTCGAGTTTCAACAAGGGTATAGTGTTTCACCGACTTCCAGCAGTCTCAAGGGTCCTTTATCTGCAACCTAAAAAATAAAAATAAAAAAAGGGTTCAGGCCTGAGTGGGTGGAGTTGACTACTAAGCCAAACGCAACCTATTGTTTGGTTGTCAATGGGACAGAACTTCCCAACCCGAGACTAAAGGCCGACTCAGTATTGATTGCTACATGCCGCGATATATATCACCTGTTCTACTCTTCAGCTTGCACGTCCAAGATTCCGAATAGCCGTTTTGTGTACGGAAGAGCCAATGAGTTCGTCTTGTGCTTATGCGGAGAATCGATTGAAAGCCGTTTTCTGGATGGAGCTGTCCGTGCAAGGGAGGCTGCTGATGGGTCAAGCCCGCATGGCTACTTTGCACAGCCTCACAAAGCCACGAAACGTAATCAGAGTATTTGACTGCCAATAGCTAAGGCTCGTTGACAGGTGAGCAACACTAACTATAATGAACTACCAAATCAAAGGGAGGCTTTAAATTGAGTTGTAGCCTGTAGAGTCAACAGTTGTTAATGAATCTTTCTGCCTTGCTTTCTGTTCTCGCTGACAATGACTGACTCTGTCATTGACGTCGCAAAAGCGGGTAACAAATTTAAGGTTATTTCTCATCCGCGAAACCTAATTGGATGGGAAGGTTCGGAGCTGGTGGAAGAGATGAACGCAGATCATGGTGAGGCCTGGCAACCCAGGTAGCCAGGTCATGGAGGTCGTGACTTTCAGGGAAACAAACCCGTAAAAAGGGAGCAGGGTGGGATGACTTACTAGGATATTTCGTGTGCTAGAGATTGGCTAGCACGTATCCAAAATGTCCGATGGAGCTAAGCGGGTGACGATTGTCCTATGGGATTGAATTGCTAATGGACCGCCGTAAAGAAGGGATGTTTAAGACACCGAGCACAGTAGCAGCTGTGAGCACTAGACGAAGCGTCTGTTCCTTTGTTGTGTCCTCACTTTGTAAAAATCCATATTATCAACCTACCTACCTCAATGAAGATACGGTACACAAAGGGCGACTTGAAGATTTTTTGAACCACATGATCACATCCAGCATTCAATAAATGCTTCGGCATGATAACCGCAATACCACATACAGTCAGCTACTAAGACACCGAGAGCTAAAATAAAATAAAAATAAAAATGATCCTGTCCTCGGGCCCCTCGTGCCCCGATGACAGTTGAAAAATAGCAATCGATGAGCGTACAGACCACCCACAGAGAGAAATGGATCATAAGCGGGACCACGCGAGCATTTCCCCAATGAGGCTCCGTTCACGCCACTGGTGCTACAGGGGGTTCGTCATAGCCTCGCTCTAGCGGTAGCTAGACTTCAGAAAAACAGGCGCGCGCATGCTCAAACACTATCAAGAAGACTCAAAGTGAAGATCTTTCATGATTTAAGCTAGTTTCTGGGAGGCTCTACAGAAAAACAAGCCTTGCAACACTTGCCTCTGAGCGGTACATGATCCCCAAAGAGGACCCCCCAATTCAATTCCTAAGGATCTGGTGTTGGCCCCTGCCCAGACTCCAGCTGGTAGCACCCAAGGCTAGCAGTGCCGCTGTACACGTAACCTCCAATTACCGAAGCCGTCAGCCCCATTCATTTCTTACATCAGTTTTCAAAGGACCATTTTCTGGTAAAATCGTCCGCAGATCAATCCAGCCCAGCCAGCCCAGCAAAGAGGAGAAAAGCTCGCTTCCGTCTGACATCGATATCAAGAATCAGATTAACGATTAACGAAGATATAAGAGCGAGCGGCGAGTTACATGGCCTTGACAATTGAACTCATCCTTAGGTGCTTCATACCCCAGACTTCATCACAATACCCATAACCATTATCCCTTCCTTTTTTGCCCAAACTATTGAGAACCCCAGACTCATTGTCGCAGGCCAAAACTGCTGCTCCTCCTAAGCCCACCTCCTTTGGACTAGCCCCTTGGCCGCTCTTCTCGTTCTCTTCCATACACACACCTCTCTACACGCCCACACGCCCTCCCCAGACCTAACGCAGACGGCTCTCAAGTGCACGCAGAAGCGGAAAACGGGGGGCTCGATTAAGTGTGTGACGACAAGCCCCAGACCTCAAATAAACCTCCTCCCCCCCCCGATTCGGTACTCGATCTCCTTCTCCCCTCTCTTGATAGAATATGCATTCCTATTACAAGATGGGCGACTCGGGTTTAGGAACGTTATCTAGTGGTTTGCGAGGCCGTCGCTTCCCCATTCGACTGATCTTATCCTACCTCTTCGACTGGATTATCTGCTTTGTCTTTGTTGGCATCGGAGGTTGGCTCGATCGAGTTGCGCCTGCAAAACGACCATTCTCACTTGTTGACCCTAATATCTCGTATGTGGAATATTTTCATCTCCTCGTAATTGTCTGAAGTGCTAACGTCGTTTATAGATATCCATTCGCCGAACATGAACTCGTCCCAGCTTACCTTCTGTTCATCCTCGCCATTGGCGTCCCTTTCGTCATTGTCGCCGTCGTCTCCTTAATATTCGTTCCTGGTCCGACTGTACCTAAGGGCACCCCGAAGACTCTTATCTGGCAGCGTAAGCTCTGGGAGCTTCATGTTGGTGTACTCGGCCTTGTTCTGTCTCTCACGTTGTCATGGTTCTTTACAAGCTCTATGAAGAATCTCTTTGGCAAGCCTCGACCGGATCTCCTTGCCCGCTGCGAACCAGACTGGAAAAACATTGACAAGTACGTCGTTGGTGGTTTCAAGTGGCAGAGCATGACAGGACAGCTTGTCTCGGCCGACATCTGCCAACAGACGGATAAGTATAAGATTGATGACGGTTTCCGCTCCTACCCCAGTGGCCACTCGTCGTCTGCCGCTGGTGGCCTCATTTACGCCTCGCTCTTTATGGCCAGCAAGTTTGCAGTTACTATCCCCTTCGTGATGCCCTCCGCTGCTGCCGTTGCAGGAGCTGCCAGCCACGCGGCGTTCCCCTCTCGAATCCACACCGGCCCTGTCGTCGATCCCTACGAGCCCTCGCGCGCCCGCGCTCCGGATGGATCATTTTCTTCTGTTCCCACAAAGGAACACACAGGACAAGATAATGCCAAGGTCCAATCTCTGCGTCGCCAAGCTGCTGCGCCCCCGATTTACCTCCTTGCTCTTGGCCTCCTCCCCTTCGGTGTCTCAATCTTCATTGCTGGTTCACGCTGGCACGACCGCCGCCACCACGGCTTTGACATTCTATTCGGTTACTTGATGGGTCTGGTTGCCTCCATCTTTGCGTTCCGATACTATCATTTGCCTATTCGTGCTGGTGCAGGCTGGGCATGGGGTCCTCGAAGTGACGAACGTGCGTTCTGGGCAGGCGTTGGACGACAAGGCTATGCTGGTACAGACGAGGAGCTCGGCGTATATTCCCCTCGGCGCGACGTGGGCCATTCCGGAGATACATCATACCCACCCATGACATCTGCCCTCGCTCAACGGAATGTTCGCCAAAATACAGACCAAGAGCCTAGGCCCAGTCAAAACTTCCAAGACGTGGAGCTACAGAGGATGGATGATTCTGATCGGCTAGAGAACAGGTTCCCTGATGAGCGGTTTAATGAAAACCGGTACGGTGATGCCCATTATGCTGAGAACCGTGTCTAGAACCGCGAAACATCGCAGTTTGAAGAAGGTGTTGCTTTAAAGCAAAGCATGCAGTGATGGTAGCGTATGTATCTGTAATTCAAATGTATGGTATAATCAGGTCCGAGGGAGAAGGTGACCTATGAATATCGGGCAGGATTGGATTTTTTGTTTGTAATAGAAAGCGAACAACTTGCGGGCAGATAGACCACTTGATATTTTGACACGACATGACACGAACAAAGAAATGACCGATTGATACCAACCGCAGCCAATGTGAGTACCAGTGAGATATTGATATAATTGCTTGACATTTTGAAGTAAGGGTTTTATATCCAGCGGACGATCAGTAAATTTCACGGCCAGTCAATGCATTAACAGAAGAAGAAAAAAAGACGCTTCTTATTGAACAGCTATAATTCAAGAGAAAAAACCTATTTCGCACCCCTTCGTGGTTTATACCAGCCCAGTCTAGTCCGTATGACTTGCCGCCAAACGCCAATCCAGAACCCAAACAACAGCCTCAGAAGCAATAGAATCGCTCTCGTTCCCTTCAAGAAACGGCGAATGCCTGTGCAGAAGCAGATTCCTGTCCATTCAACAACCCCGAATAAGTGCTAGAATGCGAAGAATGTTTTCAAGGGAGTTTCGTTAATGTCCATTTGAGCGAACTTATGTGGATCGTCTTGGGTGCCAGTCGGTATGACCTTGATTCTATCACCAGTACCTATCCTGGCGCTCTCCTCCGGGAGTGAGACCGGAGCCTCCTAGAGGCCTTCCACAACAGCCATGCGACCATCTATACCTTCGAATTCCAGCTCCTCGTCGTCTTCTTCTTCGTCCTCCATTTCATCACGGAAGCCAGTGTCGATCTCAAGCTTGCGAAGCCGACGGCGCATTTCGTCGCGCTTGGCGCTCTGCCAGCGAATCAAAGCGGCCGAAGCATGCACTTTGAATCCGTAGACGCGGGGGACGTAGCGTTCCACGCTCTTGGTCGGGATGAGAGCGGGATACACCTGGAAAAGGATGTTGTGGAAAGATGTGCCAAAGTAGGCGCCGTCGATAGCAGCGTGTCGTGAGGACTTGGGGTTATAGATATCCTCGCAGCGAGCGCAGTAGAGCTTAACAGGTTTCATGTTGGGCACATCAGAGAGGCCCATTGGGAGGAGGGGGTGAGAGTGGCACATGACACGAGGGCATTTCCCGAACTCAGCCTTCTTATACTTGTCAAGCTTTTTGTATGTCAGCAAGTGATACCCTGGTATATAGCCAAGATGCACGCACCATTTTTGTTAGGCCTCTTGTTGTAACGATATAGCGGGCGTGCACGAGACCATAGAGGTGCCTCGCAGACTTCTCGATGGCCTCGCGCATCTCATCGTCGCACTCGAGATCAAAGACATCGGTGACGAGGTCCAGCGCATACTGATAGTACTGGACTTCAGTGTTAAGGCCTGTCAAGTTGAACCTATCCGTAAGGTAGTCCTCGTCGATTTCGCAAAAGTACTCGTTACCCCTCGATGAGATGAACTGCAAAGATCCTTGATTAGCCTGTGAAAATCCAAGATGATAACAAGAGGCCCCTGTGACCCCACGCCTTTATACGACCGTTATCCATTCAACCACAATACGGCGATGACGGGCAGCGATATCAAGAGCGCGTTGTCTCCGCGGTTCGACAGTTGCTGGAGGCACTCACCCAGTCTCGCCAATAACTTGTATAGTCGCTATCCGACTCGCTCACGTAGTCATCCATCATGCTGGGCGCAAAAGAAATATAGAGAAGCTATTGACGAAGGTAGCTCAACAACGAGCGACCATGTCCCAGCTTTATGAAGTCGCTAGCTGGGTTGTTGACAGGTGCGCAGTCAGTGATATTAATGTGCGTTAGGGAATGTATTATCGTCGAGATCGTATCGTTATGGTATCGTAGGTATCGTGTTTCGTTAAACCCTGACCTGGTCGGTCGTGGCCTAGGCTTTGGTCTGGTTTGCTTTGATTTGGGCCTCTCGATGGTGGGGTTGCAAAAGCCGTCTCTGCATCCTGTCTCTGCGTCTCCGTCCGCGGTCGAGCTGGAACGGGATGGCCACCAGACGATCAGGTAACGTGACCTGGCGGGGTACATCTCCCGAATTTGAGCCTCATCTAAACACCATAGAAACATCACGACTTGGTGATTCGTCGAGATAAGCCTTGTTGGCTTAAATTTCGTGCCATTTACAGCTCCGAATTCTTTGGACAGCTCAAAAATACTCACTTGACAATTAATATGCTACTGTTTCATTACAAACAAAACGATTCTTCATCTATATAATAACACAGTCACAGCATTGCGTCTTCTACCTGGCTTATAAATGTCATTTCGTATTATTATGGAACGCACAAAGCGAAGGACCAGGTTCTGATTTAGCTTTGGCAGAAATTCTATTTCCCCCAAGAAATCACAGCCCCCTCGCTTAAGTCATCATCTATCGATTATTCTCCATTCGTTTAGCATCACTCACTTCAGTCAATTAGCCGTAATGATTATGTCCTCTTCCAAAATAACAAGGCAATGGTACTCCTATTACCGTATGCCCACCATTCCCAATCTTAACTCCAGTGGCTGTCAAAAGATAATCCCAACAAGAACAGTCGATCCAACCCCTTTTTTACTCGCTAGGTGGCGCTGATCGTTGAAGCGACACTGCCTCCATCGCTACCAGACCGTCTATCTGACTCCGAGGTCCCGTCCTCGTCGCCGCTTGTCAAACCACTCCCTCCTCCATTTGTTGCGCGCGATGACGGAATCTGGAGTCGACTTCCGATACTGTCCTGCCCCGATTCTTGCTTAAGCGACACCTCCACCATCCTCATGGCTTCTTGTAACGTTTCACCCGTTTCATCCATAGCCGCCAAGAACCGTGCAAGTTCTTTACATAATTCCCAGTCCCCTTCCCTCATGGCGCGAGATAGAAGCCGCACCGACTGTTCGGTTGAGGATCCCAATTCGTCCAATGTATGTAATATAATTAAGTACCCACCTGCTGTCTTCAATGAACCTCTTTGCAAAGACTCCTCAAAGAGTTCTTGTGCCTGCGGGAGGTATGCAAATAATGTCTTCCACTGACGAACTTCGGTCTTGCGTGTGCACTGCAGCACAATATCAAGATACTCCTTGAATGAGGATAGGAGGGATAGAACGCGAGGTAGCACGGCATCAACAGGCTTCGGGGATGTGTCAACTTCCTCATCTAACACGCGATGTAATAGTATCTCTAATCCATGGGCAAAGTACTCAAGCTCTTTGTACTGATGGGCCAGGTTCGAGGCTTCAACTGATCTGCTTTGCCTTAAGTAGAACCGAAGCAAGTCTGGAAGTATGAGATGTGTCTGGTTATCGTCAGCTACTAGATTACAACAGGACGCTTGAAAACCCACCCTAATAGCGAAATGAAAATATGAGAAGTTCACGTCGCGACGCTGGACAAGATCAGATTCAACCCCCAAGACGATACCCTTTTCCAAAAGGACTGAAAGGGGGTAGAAGTCGACGGGAATAGAGACCGGAGATGGCGGTTCCTTGCCATTATCTCCAGCAGCATCTAGGACTTGACTGATGTCTGGCCAGGCCTTGAGCTCCATTCCGTCAAACACCCAGAGAGAGTCTTTCAGTGCTGGCGGTCCGTTCCGTAGGGGGTTGTCTTCAAGCTGCCGGTTCGCGTTCCGCAATGGCTGATCCCGGACACTGGCGTGGTACTCCACGTTTTGTGCGATGACGCGCATATCATATTTCAGCTGACCCTCGTCGTTCAAGGACGGCCGTAGTAGGACAAGCTTTCCATCGACAAGAAAGATCACCGAGGCAACGGCGACATCCTGAGAAGGGTCGCCATCTGTTAACTGCGTGTCAGGCAGTATCCAGCTCAATCCCCTCACTCGAGCTGGAGACCTGACAATGCCGTGAAACGCAATCTGGCCTACCTGTATGAGGCGGATAGAGCCGCCATGTGGGGTAAAGATGAAATGATACAGTAAGTTTTCGTATGTGTAGACAAGAAGTGAGTCCTCGCCAGAGGTGGTCACAAGGACCACAGGGGCTGGGATTGTCTGAGTATGTAGTATCTGGGCCGAATCAAGTGCTGTCTCGCGTGAGAATAGTCGTAGCTCGAATCTTCTGTTGGCTTCTACTGCAGCAACGAGAATGTGTTGATGCCAGCACATGCCGCCTCTGACCTGGAACTCATTCTCCATGGCCTCATTAGCGAATGTCTTCCAGCGGCCGCTATTGACACTGTAATGGGCAAGTCCCCGTCGGCCAGCCACAGCTACGTAACGACCATCAGGAGAGATGACTGTTTGCCGTATCGGCCATTGGTTCAAGAGGTATGTGGGAGGGACCTTTGCCGTATGCCAGAGGAATGGCTCCGCCGAAATGCTGGTAAGATCTGGAACGTCGTAGCCTCTGTAGACCATCACACTGGAAGGAGTCTGCAGCACTGTCCGGAAGACATTTGCCTCATTGTAACACCCAGTAACGGCATTCTTGGCCATTTCCAGGGACCATATAGCTTCATGCTTGCGTCCTGTCATCAGAATCTCGGAGCCACCCCCGACCCAAGTAGCCCCAGATATTCCAGATAACCATTCTTCTCCATTGGCGCGCGATGTTGTCTCCTCAGATCCAAAACTATGACTTCCAATCTTGCCAAACATACTCCAGGTAGACCAGCCTTTCTGGAAGCCCGCAAAAAGGCAGTAACCATCGGGTGAGTAACTCAGACTCGTAAATGCTCCCGACGATGCTGTTGACACAGGAACTTGATGAATATGTGAATGAGGGATGTTACCTGCATAGTCACGGACGGAGTATACCTGTACAGTCCCATCGCAGCAACCAACGGCGATGAGAGAAAATCGTGCATTTATAACCGCCGTAGTGGCGCGATCGCGTTCGCCCTGAGGAACATGAAAACAGTGACCTTTGAAAAGTCGTTTAGCATCCGCGTCATCGACCTGGCTGCTCTCTGCTCGATGATTGTACCGCTGAACCGCATACGCTCGTCCGCTGCTCGTAATCCATGTCAAAAGGTTCATTGGGCGATCGTGTGTCATCTCAACGATGGTTGCCTTCTTCTCGACCCATCCCATTCGACTAATTATCTCGGTTCTCGTCTGTGAGCCCGTACTGTCCGGCGTCCAGCGGATACATTGAACTGCCGCAGGCTTCCTTGTTGCTACCATCAGCTCATCGTCAAGAGCGAGCGCACTTTCAATACCGGCATCGACCTTAATCACCATTCTAAAGCGAACACTGAGGTCGCGAACCCCTGGACCTTCACCAGCCCCCCATAAGATTTGCTCCGGGGGCAGACCGGTGAGGCCTCCGATAAGGCTCTGTCTCCTTCGCTGAACATTGCTGTAATTCGCGAAATGAGGTTTGTATACGCGCGATTCGGGATCAGTAGCCAACGAGTAAGTTATGAGATAGCCCTGGTCTGTGTGTATAACGAGAATGGCGGCGTCGGGTCTTAGTAGCAGGTCGACATTCTTGCCGTACGTTTCCAGAGAATAATCTGATCGAATAACCACAGCTAGGATAACAGCGGGCTATTTCGGTCAGCATGAAGGACGATTGTGCCGAAATCTCGTGCAGGTCTTACTTTGGTCTGCCAGACTGTAATTGAAGTCATTGTGATAACAGCGAACAGATTACCGGAACGTGAAACTCTTAAAGCCAGTATAGGATCTTTAACAGGAATTCCTCCTGTTTCGGTGCTTTCAGATGCTTGCAGAGGCCGGCTTGTTGTATAGTCATCGTGCTCGACAGGTCGGATTCCTGGTGTTATTGGGGTCGGTGGTGGCTGAGAGTCGAGGTCATCAACGGTATGACCTTGAGGTTGAGAAGTCGAAGGACCAGGCGATGGCGTCAGACTAGAATCGGAGGGGCTCGTAAGGCCATCGTGAGAAACGACAAGCTTAAAGGCTGGAGCTCGACTGCTGCTGGTAGCATGGATGCGTGGTGTTCCAATGGGCCAATACATGGCGGCAGCTTAGCTCCTCAGCTAAGGGTCCAGCAGCTGTAGATGCGCGGTGCTTTTGGGGGACCAGCGCTTCGATTGGAAAGATTTCGCTGCAGAAGAGACTCAAACATGACCCTGCGCGCTATCTGGCTCTAGGAATGGCTCCTCGTGCCATTGACTTATGATAATTTTCGAGATATGATGGTATTGAAGATGATAGTGGGTTGTCGCTATCGTCGCGGGTGAGCTCCTGGTGATGTTGTCATGAAAGAGTCTGATTGGTGGTTGCCGGCTTATGTAAGTTTACGTTTTGCTCTTTCCGTCCTTCCCTAGGTTCCTGTCAAGGCACCCTTACATTCACGATCACAACATTCCTCATTCGGCATGATCAAAATAACGTTAGACCTTATTGATTGCTAAACTTCTGGTACAAATCCAGCAACAAATTCAACCTCGTTTATTCCCCTTCCCAACATTGTCTTACTAGAAGCCCTATCATCTACCTAGGATGGATATATATACATCTATACGTAATGAGTCAACGGCACAAACAAACAAAATAACACGCATCGCATCTGACTCTATCGTCCCGTAGATCCCTGTTTCGTCTTGAACAAAGTTTACGGCCATGGTCCATGGGCTCATTCAACGCCTGGGTTAGCATCCTTTGCCAAGCAGTCCTTGGTTCACCCTAAACATAAATCCTTAAGCCAGCCACGGTCAGATGGGTTATATATCAAATCAACAAAAAGATTGACGCTCGCTTTTGAAGAGGTACAACATCATCCAGGAAACAGAACGCTCAAAGGTCAATGGATTTTCATTTGCACGGGCCCTCGTGGTTCCTGTTCCGGGCTAGGTCCTGTCCTTGGAGAGGTAATATCCATGGTCCTTCCAGTGTTATAAATCCGGGCTTCTTCGCAATCACAAAACAGGCAGAGTTCCGCTGGCATGATCTTCCCCTGCCTCAAGACATAGCGCCGTATCCTTTTGCAGTACTGTCTGTGTCGAGAAGGAGTCTCCTTTGGTTTTGAGTGTAGAAGAGCCTGTGGCAGGGCTTGTGGCAGTGGCCCAGTCAATGATATCCATGATCCTGGTCGGCTCGCCTTTCATATCAGATGAAAGTGAAATGTCCGAGTCTTTACCGGATGAACAGTCCGAATCATGGGATTTGGGTCCAGGCATAAATTTGAAATTCAATGAGCCTATGTTCGAGAGTAGATCCAGCTGGCTTGCGGTGGAAGCTAGATCCCAGGACAGTTTAGAGCTCAGCTTGCGCAGAGATTTGCGTGGCTCAACACCATTGGGTGGGATATACTCTCCCTCCTCAGTTATCCCCCCAGTTTCTTGTCTGTTTCTGGGCATCGCCGTCAGTCTCATGGCTATCACGGATGTGATTATGGCCATCTTAAGAGTATAATCTCGGAATCCGGCCATGAGCTCGTCTATCGACTTTGGGGATTGCGTGAAGCAGTGTGACTGAGTAATGATGCAACTAAGTGCAACGAGACCAGCGACAGTGCCGAGACGGGCTCTGTAACTCAGTTGTCAGCTTCTCTTCCAATTCCCAGTCCAAGGCGCCTACTGTTGAAAGGCCGGTGTATGCAAGAGAATAGAAACCATGGCAGACACGGCTAGCAGCGAGAAGATTCTAGACATCATCAGCATAAAAGCTCTGGCGAGCACATACAGACTTACGCAGCATCCAAGTGAGGGTGCCGGGGTAACTCCAAGGCAACGCCAGCACCAAGGAGCGTCCCCGCGGGTAAGATTATTCCGACATGGCGTACAATTCGCCATATGAAACTGCCTGTTGTGTTAGGCATGCTGTCCATGGCAATAAGAGGATTGGGCTGAAAAGAGAGGGAGGTAGCAGCCCAAAACTACTTTTGAAATTGGAGCGATAGCGTTTACTCGAGACAGACAATGAAACCAGTCCAAGGAACAATGCCGTTGGTTTGGGATTCTGGCCATTTCAAAGTTCTTATATTCATGGACGCCCAACGCAGAGCCCGAAGCTAGCCAGTGTTAGAACCTAGCCATTGGTACGAAGCAATGGATACCATTGATTGATGCAGCAGTCAGCCAAAAAATGTAAGCCCGTTCGCCCCAAGAAAGCTGCATCCCTGAGTGATAGGCTCGGCATCAAGTCTAAGATGTGAGGCTTTCATTCGCAATTGTCCCAAATTGGCGGCTTCTGTACTTTACCAGCACATAACGTAATGTGAGCCTATTGAGTTGGCCCACGTACGAGGCAAAACAGTCTGTTTGTGGTTGAGTGTTGGGCGGGCGAACCATATGAGGCTCAAACGATTGGCCGGCATTATCTTCACAACTCCTGAACCGAGTATGCCTTACAATCGTTTCAACCCAACATCGGCGCAATCATTAGGCATGGGTGCATCAAACCAAGACAAGTCATGAAAATCATGGCTATGCCAAGAGTGCTGTTGGCCAATTCCATGTTGTCCCATGACGGCGCATGGATAGTCTCTTTGGGTTGCCGGATGGCAGATATATCGATAATAACCAGGTTGATTGAGGCCCGCTTATTATGTCGCTGCCCAGGTAATGATGCCCAGTATCCTCTTTGGTCCGGGATGGACTACTTATAAGACTACATGGGCCCAATGATTTAACGTCAGGACCAGAGAGTAAAGTTGTTCGGCGCTTGAGACTAGTCAACCACCCTCGCAACATACTTCGCTTCGTGCGGGACTCCTTCGCATCTCATGACTATTTATTTGAATGAAAAGTCTCAACCGTCTGAACAAGGCTCTATCCGCCATGTGTCGCTCACCCCGTTCGCTGCCGATTTGGTTGAGCTTCTGCCAGCAGGTGGAAGCGCTTGGGTCATGTCAGAGTTCATGCACCAAATGCGCTCAACCGCTCATTTACCAGACACGGTGAGTTTGACTGAGTGCACGATTGCTTCGATAATCTCAAGGGGTTGTGAATCTGCTGCATATACTACTTTGGGGAGATAGAAACTGACGTCTTGGGTGGTGTAAGACCTGGCCGCAGACAACGCACTCCGAATCGCTGATCAGGCTTTCTCAGTGGCAAGCGCTCACAGCCTGTATCATTTACGGTTGTTCGGTTGCTTCGTTTCTTCATCGACGACGCCTTTGGGATCCTAACATGTCTCTCATCTTTGCAGCCTGCGTGTCTTTCGGTGTGCTGGTAGGAAAATGCACTGGTGCAGGTTTCGACTATATCATGCTGGTTCATGTATCGTGGGCGACATGTTTGGCTATGGTTGCAAGCGCTGTATGCCTGCATATTCAGTCACGACTGGATGAATAAGCTGAGTCTGAGAACGTGATGGATAAGGGTATGTTAACTGCCCGAGGAGGAGTTTTCAACACTTGGGTTAATTTTACAATACCTTCCTTTTCTTTGCATCATGGTTGGTGTAAAGCCCACTGGCGATTATGGTGGCCAAACAAAGATAAGAGCCGGCGACTATGGTGAACTAGAATTATGATACACCTACCTACTTTTGAGCCTTGGTTGAATGATTTGGAGTTTTCTGCAATATCGGTGGACGATAGAACACTCATCCACTCATCCTAGGTATGTAAGCTCTCTTTATCGCTATCTATACAATTACAGAGCTGCAGCATCGTTCATGAGTGGATCTGTCTGGCCACAGAAGATACATTCTCTTATCATTCTGGGGTAGTCTATCTCATCGTGGCTAAAGGCGCGAGATAGGCCCGCTAGGAATGACACTAGGCAACTGGGCGTAGGTGACAATTCAAAGGGCGTGGTCAAGTGCCGATATCGTAGCGATTATTTGGTATAACGGCTCAAGCGACAAGTGGCTACCGCTCCTTGACGATGGTCACGCGCAACATAGCACAGCAAAACACGCAGACCAAGCGTACGTAATAGATAACTAATTGAATAAAGACTTCTGACCTCGTGAGGCGTCAATGACATAACCCCGCTCCCAAGCCCGGAGCACCGGTGTAGGGTATCTGGGATACAGCCGGCTAAGATCGGGCGGAGACTGAGAAGCCCGGCACCGGCGACGTTTGGTGCATTTCCCGGCTCCGAGGGGGATTAATAAGACACGCTTTTGTATTTTGACAACCTCCTGTTTCTATTCTCAATGAATTTCGAGCAACGAGTTTCTCCCTTCAACACATTGCTAAATCTTGACCCCTGCTGCTTGAACTCCCAGGAACCCCTCAGCCAGCTCCACTTACACGGTGCACAACATCACGTACCTTCACTTACCTTCACAATGCTCCCAGCTGTGAGAGGGTCACGGCTTGGACCACTGGTTCGACATGGCCGCTCAATTCATACCACATCGCGGTGTCTGTCAAGCGCCGAGGCAGCCCCGGCTGCTCGTCCAGCACATTATGATACCTCACAGCAGCTCTCCGCTATCGATGTGGTGAAGGAGAGACGACTGAAAGCGGGAAAGCTTGTGGCTGGAGTTGCTGCTGCATCAGATAGTGACATGTTCAAAGGACCGGTGAGTTGAGAAACTCGAGTGGTGACTGTTCTGAAGCTCACCGTAATGATAGACCACTGGACTACCCAAGTCTAAGCGATGGGATAGTAAGTGTCAAGAAAACACCCCGGGCTTCATGGTTATAGCTTACATATGTTTACAGACCATTTGAGCCATGAGAGCAGAGTGCGAGAACCATGTACTCTCAAGCAAGCAGCTCGCCATATGAAGAAACCCGGCCTTATCTCACTTGGCGGTGGCCTACCATCCAGCGAAGTCTTTCCCATTGCTGAACTCGGCTTCAAAGTCCCTGTGGCACCAAAGTTTTCCGAAAAAGAGACTGAAGAATCGGGCCAAACTGTAACAATTGGAAAGTATGACGTGAGAGACCGCGGAGGTACTTATGACTTGTCCATCGCTTGCAACTACGGCCAAGCTACGGGATCCCCTCAGATGATGAGATACTTGACTGAACACACTGAGATTGTGTACAACCCTCCATATGCAGACTGGAAAGTTTGTCAGACAATTGGCAGTACCGGAGCGTTGGAAGAGGCGCTGCGAATGTTTTGCGACAAGGATCGTGGCGACTCAATACTCACTGAAGACTTCAGCTTCTCGACTGCCCTGGAAACAGTTGGTCCTCTTGGTGTGAAGGCATTTGGCGTTGCGATTGACGAAGAGGGCCTCATCCCTGAGGCCATGGATGAGCTCTTGTCAAACTGGGATGCTAAAGAACGAGGTTCGAGGAAGCCTCATGTGTTATATACTGTTCCCTCAGGACAGAATCCCACAGGCGCAACACAGGGAACCGAGAGAAGGAAGGCCGTCTACGCCGTGGCGCAAAAGCATGATCTATACATCATCGAAGACGAGCCATACTACTTCCTCCAGATGCAACCCTACACGGGTCGCGACCAACCAGAAGTACCACCACCAGAGACGGTCGAGGAGTTTGTATCATCTCTCATTCCTTCGCTTCTAAGCATCGATGTCGATGGACGAGTCATGCGCATGGACTCCTTCTCAAAGGTTCTCGTGCCAGGTTCTCGTCTTGGTTGGATAACAGCGTCAGAACAAATTGTTGAGCGGTATATTCGACACGCTGAAGTCGCAAGCCAAGGGCCCAGTGGCTTCTCTCAGGTCATTCTATATAAGCTGCTTGATGAGACGTGGGGTCACGAGGGTTACTTACGATGGCTGATGAACTTGCGGCTGGAGTATACAAAGAAGCGAAATGCTCTTTTGGCCGCTTGCGAAGATCATCTACCTAGTGATCTTGTCAGTTGGGCTCCTCCTGTCGCTGGCATGTTTGTAAGTGTTCCGCATCGTTACATATGGAAACCGTCAACTGACTCTCAAAGATGTGGATTAATATTAATCATACAAAGCATCCTGAAGCAGGCAAGCGAAGCATTGTCGATATCGAAGAGGAGATTTTCAACTCTTGTATCGAGAATGGTGTTCTTATCGCCCGGGGCTCGTGGTTCTTAACTGAGAAGGACAAGGCACCACCCGGACTTTTCTTCAGAGCGACATATGCATCTGCAACGCCTGAGAATATGAATAAAGCCATTGAAAGATTCGGAAAGGCTGTAAGAGATAGCTTTGGGAGGAAGTAGACTATGTCTTGGTATTCAGTTGCTGGAAACAGGGACAAGTTTGAAGACATCAGCCAATTGGTATCGAACAAAACTTTAGTTACAAGCATCTCGATATCGTGCAATTCAAATTTGTGCACAGAGTCTCACCAAATCATCATAATTCATGTAACACCAAAACATTACTTCTGGGCTTCCCAGAATGCAACCTTGACTCCCTGGCCCGGTGATAAGACAATGTCTGCTTTGAGGAGGGGCTCACCTCCATCAATATCCTTCATCTGACTCTCCACACGATCAAATTTCTGGAACAAGCGGACCAGAACATAACTCATCTCAGTCAAAGCAAACTGCTGACCGATGCAAATTCTAGGACCAGCGTTGAAAGGGATATAATCATGAGGCTTAGGATGCCAGTGGGCCCATCTCTCTGGGCTGAAGATCTGAGGATCAGCGAATGTATCGCTGATAGGAGGATACAGATCTGAACGTCTCTGCATGACGAGGGTGGAATATGCAACTGGCGAGTCCTTCAGAACGGGGAGTGTCTCAGAACCATCTGGACCGCCACCTCGAGGAAGGGTCGTATCCTTGAGAGCAAGACGAACATTGAAAGGCACAGCTGGATATAGGCGGAGGGTTTCGTTGAGAACAGCCTTGAGATAACTCATACTCTTGAGATCCTCGTATGTTGGCGTGTGCTCAGTTCCAAGTGTGGAGATGATCTCGGCACGCAACTTCTTTACAGCATTAGGATATCTTCCAAGCTCATATAGAGTCCATGATAGCGTCGCTGCAGTGGTATCTCGCCCCGCAAGCAGAACAGCGATGATCTGATCTCGCAGCACTGTCCGGTCTCGTGTAAATCCAGCAAGTGCATGGAGAAACGTATAGCTGTGATCGTCCTTTGTCTTGGAAGCCAATTCCTCGGGGCTTAGACGGAGTGCACGCTCGATATAGAAGTTGATGAAGTGGTTGACCGTGTTGAGACCGCGCCAGAAACGATACTTGGGGATAATGTGTCGAAGTTTTCCAACGCGAGCGATGATGTTTTGAATGTGCTGGACTTCGTTGAAAGCTTCTGCAAATTCTTGCTTTGGCGTCCTGAGTTGTATATGTTAGTGAATAACCAATGTCACGTATCATCATATCGTTTACTCACGTAAGAGACT
Source organism: Fusarium redolens (assembly GCF_020744475.1). Classification (NCBI taxonomy): domain Eukaryota; kingdom Fungi; phylum Ascomycota; class Sordariomycetes; order Hypocreales; family Nectriaceae; genus Fusarium; species Fusarium redolens. Next base: position 4,421,671 of record NW_025763664.1, on the reverse strand, counting down.
TGACATCCCACCCGAGAAGAAACTCAGTAGCCACGTCGAGAGTGTAGCGGAAGAATAAATCGCTAATGTCCAAGACCTTTCCATCTATATTGTCCATATGGACAACTTGGCCCTCGCCTTGAAGTGGTCCTCGGTTTGCAATGGCCTTGAAAAGAGTCTGCATATGTGCCTCAAAGCAGTGCAAGTCACTCACACGGTCCCTCGTAAATTGAGGCCTGATGAGCTGGCGACTAGCATGCCATGAAGGGCCATCAGTAGTGAAGATACTGTCACCGAGAAAGTCCTTCCATTCTGCGTGGAATGGCTGTCCTTTGCCGTAGTCGACGAATTGGGTTGCCAATATTGCTTTGAGGTTCGCTGGATCGGCGGTGAAAATTGTTCGGACACCAAGAAGACGAGCCTCAGCCGTCCATGAGTTCAAGGGTCCAAAGATACCATCTCTCCAGGATGCAAGGTTATTGTGTTTGATGGTAGATCTGACGAATCTCACGACGAGATCAAGGCCTGGAAGGGATGAATGTGAATGGATTCAACATGCGAGCGTGGAACTTGACTTACTCCAAGGAGCATACGTTTTCAGTTGAGGACCATAGCGACCTAGGCGTCTAATTCTTCGGTGTTCGTCAATGCGGCAGATGATAGAATAGACTCCATAGGCGACGAAGAGGACGAGGAACGTGGTCTTGACGGAGAGTTGCTCTAGAAGAGCTTCCACAACACCCATGTTGAAGAGAACTACTAATGGCTAAGTAGTAGAAAGCCAAACTCAACAAGCTAAAGGTTGTCTGGTAGAAATAGTATCCTGGGTTTCGAGCAATTATAGGGTGTGGGTATCGCTTCTAGTCATGTGTAGTTGGATCTATCCAAGCATCAAGAGCACGGACGAGGACTTGACAGATGCAGAACCCACTCGCCTCAACCGTCAATTAGTTATGGATCTAAGAGCTTATAAATGCCGTCTCCCTGCCCATGCTCTGCATTTTGAATAGACTAGTCTCGTAGCAGAGCAACTGTCCTAGGCACGGGAATGTCAGGATAGCCGAGTGTCCGTCCCCGAGGATTTATTATGGACAAAGGCAAGACAAGACGTCACTTCTACAATCTCTTCCCTGAAGCGGTATGGTATTGACGAAACTCCTGACTTCCTACCGAGGCGTTGTTATTGATTAAGAGGGGATTTTCATATGCATGACTGTTGTGTGGTGGGGAGAGAGGTTTCCGCCTTGCATGATACGGCGGGGTAATTGATGTTGCAAATTAGTGATAGAATACTGGATTGCTCAAGTTATCGCTTTGCAATGCGTTGGTATTGTTGTTCCTTGACCCATTAGCCTTGTCTTCGCTGTGAATAGTCTCGCAAGCCAAGCCTTTGGAAGTTAAGGTTGGTCAGAACCATAATGACTACAGCAACTTCCCCAGATTTCACAAACTCTACTCTCATCTCATCTCAAAATTTACTTTCATTCTTAAAGCTAAAACGCGAGGTCGGAGTGGAAAACCATTCTTGGTTCTAGCACCGGCGGGGATGAACTTAACGATCAGGATACCCGATTCGGCAACTCGATCTACAAAGCGCAAGCCCATGTCCACATCCACATTCAACCTCACAAAACGCCAGCCCGATTTTAGTTCAGCACAAAGAGAACTGACCCAACGAATCAACACTCACGAGAGCGATTTCTAACCCATCATACACGTCAGATCATTGGTTGTTCTTGCTAAGCCAATCATCTATTCTCCTGATCATCCCCGGATTTCTTCACATGCCGAGGTCGACGGGTCTAGTGACGATCAAGACTTAGTGTAGATGCCTCGACATGTCAGTATGCAACCCATACGGTGCCCGCGGTGAACCGATGAAAGAAGAGCGGATTATGCGGAGTAACAATCACGTCCGCTTCAGCTTCATCTTCGACTTCATGCCCCACAGAGCCTTCTTTCGGAGCCGGTATGCTCCGCTCACCGTGCCGAGACTTCGGCCCCGCATTCCTTCCGTGTCCGTTTCAGGTTTCAATGCAACCGAACTACTGAGCAAGAGGGCAAAAATCTGTTAATTGTTGTCATAAAACTATGTACAAGGAGATTCATGAATACCATCGCCTGCTTCTTTATCCATCGAACTGTGCGCACTCAGTAGCATTGCCCTGTGTGCAGAAAGGCATCTGGATCGGCGAGGCACTTACACCGCGAGCCACCATGCGCTCACGCAGCTCAGCCAGTCGAGGCGCAGCGTCATACTGCGATCTGTTTTGGCCTGAGGCGTCAGTTCGGCCTGACCAGAGAACCTCACCCATAACAGCGGCGCGGGGCCAGACGATAGTGTCGAGGTTGACGCTGTCAATGGTTTCTGTCCATACGGCCGCCTCACCGCCAAGGACAAGCTTGGCAGCCTCCTCAGACAGACCAGCACGAGGGTCATGTGAGTAGATGAGGCGCCAGCTCTTGGTGGGACCGCACCAGTCGTTGAAGGGGTAGTAGGTCTTGAAGGCTTCACCGTTATCAAAGTTAAGCCATTGTCCACGACCACAATCAAGGTACTTCGGTTATGAGTCAGCAAATGTTTCGTTTTCAACAACATTAAACCATTACTAACCCAGAAGTTATAATCGCTGTCAATGACCTTATGACCAGCCTCAGCCATGGCTTTGACAGCGCCGTTACCGAGCCACGACTGAATCACCACGTCCTTGCCGAGGGTTATATTCCACTCAGTAATCATCTCCTCCCAGACGAACGGAGTCAACCCAGCGTCACGAGTCTTGCTGTGGGTGTAATCGACAAACTTCTGCAAGAGAGGTGCCAGGACTTCGGTCTTATTGGAGCGCACACCTGGGTCGAGCATCGAGTCGTTGTGGTTGAGCTCGTCTCCACCAGTGTGGAAGTATGCGCTGTAAGGGGAGATGCGAGGGAAGAGGTCCTCGAACAAGGTATCGAGGAAGTCATATACGTCGGAGCTGTTCATCCGGAACGCACCACAGGGTGGTTCCTTACACCACCACTGATACGGCTTCTCGTTATATGCGACAATGAGATCCTTGTACGCAAGCTCAACCACACCAATGTGGCCAGGCATGTCAATCTCCATGATCACCTCGACTCCACGGTGGATACCATACTCATAAATGTCAGTCAGGTCCTCGGGAGAGTAGGTGAGGCCTTTACGGTATGCTCCCTTCTCTGCTAGCTTGGGCAGAGCAGGAATTTCAAGAGGCCAAGACTGCGAGTCAGTTATGTGAAGGTGAAGACGGTTCAGCTTGCTCCAGGACATGGCATCGATGGTGCGCTTAATGTGTTCGACCTCGAAGAAACTACGGGCAACGTCAAGAAGAATACCGCGATGGGGATACTCGGGTTCATCCTTGATGGAGACAGGCGCGTGTGGCGTGTACCATGAAGTACCAGAGCTGTGTTTGAAGAAGAGCTGGAGGAATGTTTCGAGTCCGTGCAGGATACCCGTGGATGACCTGGCCTTGATAGAGGCCTCACCCTTTTCAGAAAGTGTAAGTGAATACGACTCATCAACCTCACCAGCGAGAGGCTTGAAAGTACTCTTGTCATCCTCCTCGGTTTGGACAATCTTGAGCGACTTCACCCACTGCTTCTTCTGCAGATCCGGTTCAAAATCCGAGTTGCGCTCACGGAGTTTCCATGGGACAAAGTTGTCGTTGAAAATGGCCTGAAGAGCACGTGAGACACCGGCCTGGACGATCTGCTTGCTGTTGAATTTGGAGCCGGCATCAGGCTGGTAGTTATAAGTGTAGGGCATCTGTTTTTCAAGCAAGGTCTCAGCATTAAGCTGCGCGGAGTGGTTACAGGAATCAAAAACAGAACCAGGGGGAGTCCAGCATACAAAGTCTCCATTGTAGGTGATATCAATGCTTTGATCGATGAAGAGCACCTTGTCTCCAGTTGAAATCTTCTTGGGCACTGGCCATATGGCGTCGACAGGAGTGAGGGCGAAGGCGGCGATGGCCAGGAGAGCCTTAGCCTTGGACCACATATCGCCGAGGTCTTATGACGAGAAATGAGAGATACAGAGTAAAAATGTGAATTGGGTGAGATGATAAGTGCTTATGTACTGTATAAAGGGATAAATGTTTTGGGTGGATATGAATAGGACGGAGGATTTTAAGCGCCAGGCCCCGTTTAATAAGACTGACGATGATCCTCCAGCTCCGCCTCGTCTCGTAAACAGTGAGTGGTGATCCCTGGCCTGGCCTGGCCGGGGGGGGGGGGGTTTGAATTATTTATCTCCCGAGAGAGGCTGATTTGATAGCATGGCGTCGAGCTTGTTTTCGATATACAGCTACAGGCGCTGCCAATCCAATAGCTCAAGGTTGGTATCTGTAGTACCTACGGTAGCTGGAGCTGCAGTAGGGAGAGGTGAGGAAGGGTATGACAGACAACCCTGGAGTGCGCGCAACGTTACGTTACACTACCACCCGAGATTTTCAGCGGTTGCTGTTTGTAGACGGTTGGGCTATGGACTTTTGTGCTGCACCAGAGAGAAAGAAGAAGCCAGTAATTGATGATGTATCCAATGGTCAGAGACAGCAGATGGATGGGTTGGTTTCAGGGATTCAATATATTGAGGCAAGGTTGGGTAAGTGGGATCTTCAATACGCGTTACAGCCCCAGCCGAGTTCCGATCAGTAGAGTAGCTGCCGTGGTTATCTGGGGCTATAGGACACGGCAATTGGGAGGTTAAGCCAGGGCTTGCAGTGGTGAGATAATGGCCGAATATGATTGCTCGATGGTCAGCCAGTTGCTATATTTGCGACAGTAGCAGGGCTGAGAGACTACCGCTCGACAATGAAAAGGATGAGATGGTGAGATGAGAACCAGCCAGCAAGTAGCGGAAGTGGTACAGCCCCTCAGCACCAGGGGAATTATGGTAGCTTGATTCGTAGAGAGGGGACGAGGCTGGTTCTTTGCTGCAGCTCAAGCTTTATGTCACATCAGCTGCTCACACTGCATCTGCAGAGAGAATATTGTGGTCGAGAATCTCAGGTTTTGACGACCCATAACATCCATGGTTGATGCTCTACATTTGGTTGGATGGGGCTCTCAGTACAATGACTACAAGGAAGCTTCAGTAAGCTTGAAGCTAAGTCGCGTGCAGCCGTGAATTCCAGTTCATATAACCAGGTGCTATTATTAGAAAATTGTCAAAACCGATACTTTATAGCACCGGAGGATATCTTGAATATGACTGTATACCTACTATCCAGGCAGGCTTCAAACCCTTGCCTCGAGTGGTAGGTACATATGGGTGGCGACATGTTGTCTCAGCCAACCCCAACCCCGGACTCCGATTTACATAGGGGAAAGCTCCAAAAGCTGCCACCTGACATCAATCAATACATCCAAAAACTGTAACAAAGCAATTGATGGACTTCAAAAGAGGAGAAATGTAACCTTGAGTGGTAATGTACGTTGACATTTGACATCTACGTTGCTGGCAAGCACCATCCTTTGGCCTTCAAAATTCCAACTTGACAGACCCCTCCAAGCCTCCGTATTCAAGGTAATGGATGCCAGCGCATGTTCTCAGTCTGTGGGTAAACAAGCTTGAGTACTACAAAGAAACAAACGTCATTCCTGCTCTCAGATAATTAAGAAAAGGGAAGTGCTCCATAATGATTCCATAAATAGCTTCATCTTAATGAAGGAGAGAAGAAAGAAGTATATCCTTTCAGCAGAACAACAACGAACATTTCCGTGTGAAGCCCAATAGCTGATAAAGTACAATAAAGAGTTCTATGGTGTAAAGGTCACAAAGGCATGACTAATCGCATGTACATCTTATTCGTTGGTCACCGAAGCTTCTGGTCCGTGATCATAGTCTATCTCATGTTTTTTTTTTTTTTTTTTGTCGCGAATGAAAGAGCCTCTTTGTTTGATTAGCAATGGATAACAGTCCAATTAGTAGCACTGTTCACTGCCACTGCACGTCAGTGAATGAAGAATAGGTGGAATACTTTCACCTGTGCTAACTTTATTACAAACCGAACAAAGTCGCACTTGCATGAACCAAAAGAACAATGACTGATCGACCACATCACGTGACCACAATGACCCGGACCCATTCTTGACGACTTCTGCGTTCCTTAAGCAGACCTTTGCCAACTTCATCTCTATCTTCAACCAACTAAACCCTCGCTCCATTGCTGATTCGTGCGACGTCGCAACATCACCAGATCACCCCCCATCTAGCGACTCGACGTCTGCGCTCTTTGCTACATTGCGACCAGTATCTTGCTCACGCGACGCGATTTTTTTTTTTTTTTTTCACTCTATTCCAAGAAACGCGTCCTTGACTGAAAGCTTCGCCTCCGATCCTACTTCACGGCGAATTCTTCCGCCACCAAAACTCACCTCAATCCCACCACACAAACTACTCACTCCCCCGACTACGACTGCGCACTCACTCATCATGCCCGTCGAAGTAAGCCTCAACACGCCCCTGGCTGAGGCTCTTAATGCCGCCATCCAGCCTAAACTCGTCGAGGTCGGATGGGGAACTGGCAGTGCTGATGACTCCGCCCTAGCAGAGTATATTATACTCATGCTTGTGAACGGAAAGTCTCAGGACGAAATTGCTGCCGAACTCTCGGGAGATCTACTTGGCCTTGGCTCGGACGATCCCAGCACTCGCAATTTCTCTCAGTGGCTCTTTGAACAGATCGAGGCTCTAAATGCTCAAATTAATGGCGGGGGCAGCGCAGCGCCTGGTGCAGACCAAGATGCTACAACAGAAGGCGATGTGGATACCGACATGAATGCTGGAGATGTGTCAGAACTGAATGCGTATGCCAACCCCATCCTATCACGTATTATCAAATCACTAACTTCTGCAAGACCTACCGGCCCACGCTCAATGCGAAACGGCAACCAGCGCGGAGGACGTGATAAGCGCATGTTTGGACAGATGAACAAGGCCATGGACCGAGCTGGCGATTCTGCACTTCACCGCGTTAGAGGCCAGACAGGAAGCGAACGTATCAACACCCATGGCCGTACACCACCAACTGGACCTAGAACAGGCCGAGGTGGAATGGGACGACATAACAACCGCACTGCTAACCTCCAGGCTGGTCTCGCCAGCATGGCTGCTGGTGGTCCTCAGGCGCAGTGGATGATGCAAGGTGGCCAACCGAACTCAGCCGAGTTTGCCGCTATCCTGGAACAACAAAGCCAGATGATGCTCCAGATGCAACAAATGATGACCAATGGCGGATTCCAGGGTGGATATGGACAGCAACGCCGTGGAGGAAAGTCTCTATTCGATCGTACGCAACATCCCGGCAGAGGCAACTACCGCAAGGGTTTCAACGATCGACAAAGCGGTAATAACGCTGGTGTTGAGGGCGAGGGCGAGGATGTCGACATGTCCGGCGAGAAGCGCGAGCAACTGAACCCGGACGAGGCGGTTTGCAAGTACAACTTGAGATGCACCAACAAGGACTGCAAGTTTGCTCACCAGTCACCCGCCGCTCCCCCTGGAACATCGGTCGATGTAAACGATAACTGCAGCTTCGGAGCTGCATGCAAGAACCGAAAATGCGTTGCGCGACATCCTTCACCAGCGGCTCGTCTGGCCCACCAGAGCGAACAGGACTGCAAGTTCTTCCCCAACTGCCAAAATCCGCAGTGCCCGTTCAAACACCCTTCAATGCCCCTCTGTCGCAACGGCGCTGGTTGCACGAACGCCGACTGCAAATTCACTCACGTCAAGATAAAGTGCAGGTTCAACCCTTGTCTCAACCCGAACTGCGCTTTCGCACATGAGGAAGGCCAGCAAGGTGGCTTTAAGGATAAGGTCTGGACTGCCGGTGAAGGCACAGAGCACCCAAGCGAGAGAAAGTTTGTGGATGACCAAGCTCCTGAAGAGCTTGTCAAGGGAGAGGAGACTGATGTCAAGCAGGAGACTGATGTCATTGGTTGAATGAAAACGAAGAGAGGAGGAAACAGGGAGATAGATTGATCGAAAAAAAGATCACGATACCCATGGTCAAAGTCCCTAGAAGCTGAGGGACGGCAATATGCGGCCTTGATGAACAGAAAAGCTGTGAACGAAGGACATGTACTTTTACGGTAGCTTTGTAATGTCTATGGCCGAGGTGGCAGAGCATGGAAGGGCGTTTGGGGGTTTGGTATTCTTTGGTTGTATTTTTGAAGCAGCCCAAACCATCTTGTTTAGTATTATATATACATAGAGGCCAAGAAGCAAAAAAAGGCCGGCAGATTGCGCATCATGATGCTTCAAAGCGGTATGCACGATGGGGAGAATGAAAACGATGGGTTTCATGGCTACAATGATTGTTCCCAACTATTTGTGATATTGTATTCTCATGATTCGCTAAACAAGACTGCCTAGGAATCATCAAATATCTAGTATCTACCCACTAACCTTGCAATAAAGTCATGGCATGGTAGTCCTTTCTCCGCGGTGTTGATGACGCACACGGAAGAATGCCGGCTCATGGCGAGGGACCCTTAGGTGAACACTCCACCATCTTTCGATCTTCCTCTTTCTCGTAACATATATTCATACATACTCAGCACCTCGGCCATGATCAATTGATCTCTAGCAATGAGTCGCCGTCGAGCAGAATCTACGGCTGTAGCTCTCCTGAGCTCACCAGCGAAATCTCACCTCCAGCTGCCCCTCCGACGTCTTAATGGCTTCCGCAGCCTCAGCACAAGCTCGGCACTGACTTGGCGACGACCCGTTGTCGCGTGCAATTACACACAGGCTTTCAACAACGGACGGACATTTGTCTCACAGGCGAAGGACGCGAATATTGCAGTCTTGGGAGGCGGATTGACGGGTCTCACGGCGGCATACTACCTCGCAAAGAAGCTCCCCTCGACGGCCAAGATTACATTATACGAATCGAGCGATAGATTAGGAGGATGGATCAAGACAGATAGGGTACCGGTCGATATTGAGGGGAAGAGTGGTACTGTGTCTTTTGAGCGCGGTGCTCGATCGTTGTCATCTCTAGTTGGCAACACATTTCGCTTCGATGACCTCGTTCTCTACGATCTGGTGAGAAGATTTGTTGCAGTACTAAGAGAGCTCCCCGTTAACATGCCATACTCTAGGCTCTGGATCTTGGACTCGTTATCAACTCGCCTAGTCCCAAGCCACGATATATCTACTACCCAGACCATCTCGTTCCCATGCCCCCCAATGTAAGCATCTTCGATATCTTCCGTGAGCCGCTCTACCTTGAGAGCATCGGTGCCAGTCTTGGACTGGGTATCAACTCTATGCGCAAGAGACAGCTCCCTTCCAAGGACTACTCCGTATCTGAATGGCTCTACGCCGTGAGCAACAGCCGAAAGGGCGCAGGTACCTTGGCTTCAGCCATGATGCATGGTATCTATGGCGGTGATATCGACAAGCTGAGTGCTCGCTGTGTTTTAGACCGCGTTTACTGGGGCTGGTATCTGCCAAATCCCGGCTTGTCAGCGCGCCCCATGCCTGTGGCTGAGCAGGCTCTCCTCGACACTCTGGGTCAGGATAAGCAGATTCAGAAGATGGCCCTGGAGCCAAGGAGTGTGCTGGTAGACTTTGGCGACAAGGGCATGGAGTCGCTACCGCAAGCTCTATCTGCTGCACTACGGGAGCAACCGAATGTCACTATAGAAACTGGCGAGGCCGTGCAAGATGTCGTCTATAATAAAGCTAACCAGCAAGTTCATGTAAGATATCTTCCCCATATGGTCTGGTCGATGTCACTGACAGTGTATGACAGATTATCAGTTCCAACGCCAAGAACAAGTCCAAGCACAACTCCAACATATACGACAAGGTCATCTCAACACTATCTGCACAGGATATTGCCCGCCTCGCAGGAGACAAACTCCCCTCACTCTCAACAGCACACTCCGTATCCGTCATGACTGTCAACATCTGGTTCCCTCAGGAAAATCTTAAGCCTCCTGGTTTTGGTTATCTCATCCCTAACTCCGTGGCCCCTGAGCTCAACCCTGAGCATGCTCTCGGTGTCTTCTTTGATTCTGACGTTCAGACTCGCTCCAAGGATGAACCTGCTGGTACCAAACTCTTCGTTCTCATGGGCGGCCACTATTACGATCGTCCTGATGTCACTCCCCCCACTGAGGAAGAGGCCATTGTCCAAGCTCGAAATCTGCTCGAGCGTCATCTCGGCATCCCGTGCGATGCTCCAGCTTATGCCACAGCCAATTTTGCCAGAGAATGCATCCCTCAGCACTACGTTGGCCACCAGGATCGCCTGCGCGCTGCGCACACCGAGTTAACACAGAACTTTGGTGGACGTCTTGCTGTCGCCGGTGGTTCGTTCACTCGCATTGGTGCTGTTGCCAGCCTGCGCGCTGGCTATGATGCTGCCGCCGCGGCGAAGAAGGGCCTTGAAGCTACGGGTCTGGAGTATCTTAACGACATCCAGCAATTTGCTGTCGTGGCGACTTCAGAGATCCCTGTACGACATTTTAAGTAGCGGGGAACAGTGCATGTATATACTTTAGTAATGGGACAAGACAAGAGGTGTTTTAGAACGGAGGTTTGAAAGCCCTATTGGGACAAAAAAGCTGTATTATTACTTGAGGGGCGATAGAAAGATATAGGTTACTTCTTGCAGTGAGATACAATAGCAAGTCAAATCATTTACTATTTTGTCAAAATCAGCGGTTTTGTTGGTCTGGACCGTAATCAATATAGTGGTATTCCGTCCCCTGTTTATATTGATGGTGCACTGATGTTACAGCTGATTTGCTCATTTGGTCACGTGATCTGTCTCGTGACTCATTTGATCCTCTTTTCGCCGCCGACGCCAAATTCACGACTTCAGGTCTTTGACTTCAGGCAACTAAACTCACACAAAACTCAATACATTTTTCCTCCAAACCCCGCGATTACCCCGCTTCCATCCACATCGCGTCACAGGTTCTCGGTCTTCTCCAGTACCTCCTTGGCCTGCCACCGGATATCCTTGAGCCACTCGTCATGCAAGCCGCCCAGGTTAAGGGCCCTGAGGAACCCCCTCTCCCTCCTGCTTGGCTGCACCCCTCTGCATAGCTTCCTTTCTAGATCCTTGAGCTTCTGCTTCTCGCGTTCAAGGAAGTCTTTGTTAATCAGAGGGTTCTCATAGATAGACCATATAAGCAGGAGGATCTCGCAACCAAAGATCGCCATCCTGACGCGGCTGGCATCATCCTTATTAAACCAGGCCTCTCCGATATCCATGGCCATTATACGCAGCATATCGCCCTTGCCCTTATTTCGCCCAAGAGCTTCTTCGATCTTAGGGATCACATCATGGCCTTCAGTCAGATAAGGCTCGTCGGGCCTGGGTGCCTGCAGGCTTCTTCGGATAGCAGGCATCGTGACGGGGCAGCTGTGATGCTGTTAGCGGTTGCGGCCAGAAGAGGGAAAGTCGGGTCGGGTCGGATGACTTACTGCGTGATGGATGATTGAAGCGTGGTATGCAGCAGAGGTCGATGAAAGACCTTTCAGGTGGGTTGTAGGAAGAAGGTTGGGGCCAGCTGATGAGCAGGTAAGGCTTTTCAGCTGGCATATGTGCAGCTAGGTTCAGGCTGCAATTGAGGCAGCTAACTATGATGATTTGACTTAATGAAGCTTTGCCGGCTGTAGGGGCAATAAATGTTTAAACTATATTAGACTCTGGAGATGCTTGGATATACCTTTCGAGGCTAACTTGCAAACTTAAAAAAAAAAAAAAAAAAAAAAAATAGTGGTATTCCGTGTTCATAGAGGTATCATTAAGTTATCACAAAAACACACTCATCCGCTTTGTTTAAACCCCCCATTTCGCCGCTCGTCTAATGATAATAATAATAAAAAAAGCCCCTCCAACTCCATGGTTGATGGAAATTAAGCTCGTCGTAATATGTCCAGATCACTTGTTTTACTCCAAGACGACCACCTCCGAGTTGTTTTGGAAAGTCGAGCCAGCCAGTGGCCGGATAGCTTCGTCGATAGCAAGAAGAAGACCGATGATACCATGCTCTGGTCGGCCCGCTGCTCCAGTGACAAGACCGCTCCAATCATCCCCCTTTCCATCCCAAACGGGCTTGAGTGCTGCAGAGAAGTCATCGTTTGGCGAAGGCCAGCCGCTGGAGCGAGTCTTCCGCTCGATATGCCACCATGGTTCGCCTCGACGCTGCTTGATCTGGCCGAGGAATGTGATGCTGTGCTGGACCGGTTGGTTTCCAGGGCCAGTTCCGGCGAGGATGTACTGAAATGACATCTCATCCGTTGAATTCATTATAAACTTGAATCGCCCCTGACGACGGGCTTCGATATCTGACCATGCCTCCCTGATCTTCTTGAAAGCTTCCATGGTTGGTAGGGACAGGGGGAGCCAGTCCATAAGAGCCCCAATACCATTGGCACCATTGACGAGCTTTTGCATCAAATCAGTGACTGGAAGATGAGGATTAGTCTCCTGCACCTGAATGTCAATATCATTGTTGGAGAGATTCAGTGCCACTCTCCAGAGACGCGAAGCCTCAGTGTTGTCGACCGTCTGTAATGTTGGAGGTCCATAAGAGAAAGTCACCTCCTTCAAGCTCACTGACTCGGCCTTGATAAAGCCTCTGGCCTTATCCAATGATTCGAAGAAGCTGACGAACCGATCCACGGCTTTGACCCGAGCCTTCAGGTTCTCCAAGATAGATTGTCCGATTTTTGAACGCATTCGTAAGCAAAACTCGCCCGATCGCGCATTCCAAGAGACATCGCGACCAACCATGTGGCCCTTGAGCATGGTGAATTTCGCAGGTTTGCGAACCTTGATGATAGCATCGGAAATACACATAAAAGAGACATCCGAAATGGGGCCATCTGCACCAGAGGCATCTTTGTCTACAGGCTCAACCCCCTTGAACCTGATTGAGACAATGTCGTTCGCCCACGGTTGCCTAGTTGAAATGCCCGACGTGGAAGCAGTTGGCACGACTGGTCCAAGCCTGGAAGTCTCTGTACCAGCGCTGGACTCATTTGCAGCCTTTGCATTATCCTTCTCTGCGCTGTCAAAGACCATAGATGGGAAGATATCTGAGAGAGAGATTTCGAGAGTTGGAAGTCGGACCTGCTGAGGAAGAGACCAGTTTCTTGTGTCTTGCAGTAGGAACTTGATGTTATGCCGATAAAGCTCGTGTTGGTCCACTGCCTGAGCAATCATGCCAGTCGCGAACAGGGTCAGGTTATTCCAGAACTCATCTTCAAGGTGAGGATAGCCCCTATTGAGAGGAAGCTTTGATGACAAGCGAGTGGACTGTCCATTTGCATTTCGGCTGCTATCAAACATGTTAGTGCATTACAAACACGACTGTTGATACTTAATCCAACTTACACGTCAACAAGCCACCAAACATCCCCGCTCGGACTTAACATGACCATAACAAACCAGTTTGGGTCCCAGCCAGTTCTGTGGAGCCAAATAGTTTTGGTCCATTCGCGGGTATTGGTCAAAGATCGCAACTCGTCCTTACTCAGGGGGCTCTTCTTAATATTCCAGCCTGTCGTGCTTCCGCGGCGAATAAGTTCATCTTCCATAACTCCACATCTCACATTCTCCAAGCATGTCGCGCCATCATCCGCCGGATTCTTTCCGTTATTTAATAAATGCTCATGTTGAATAGTGAACTTCGAATGAGGCTTAACAGCGAAAACCCCGGTTGTTGGCTCGACAAGTAAGGATGCACTGTCTTTGTAACCGACCTGCATACTTAAAGATGAAGTCGCGGGATCATCGTGAGAAATGTTCAAAATCATAACAGCATCGCGATTTTGAAAACGAGGGAAGGATTGCAATCTGCTATGTATGCTGCCCAGAAGGAATTCAATATGACGACCGATAACCGTCTTTAGAAGGGTCTCGGCTGATAAGTTGTCGGCATCGAAAGAGATATTCGCGTCCTTCACCTCCTTGTTGTCTCGATACCATTTCGCTATCAAGTGACTTGACGACTTCGGGTCAGGTTGCCCATTTGGTTTCCGGCCGCTGTTGGCGGCGATCAATATCCAGCTCTTCGGGCTACCAAGCTGTGCGCGCGAAGTCCAATATTGAATTGCCAAAGCTCGGTTGAGTGGCTCGACCTTGAGTGTTCCCGTCCAAGAGCCTCTGCTGAGTTGACTTGCTTGCCTCTTGAGCTCGTTGAGCTTATGGGTGAGGACCAGTTCGTGTAGGAATTGATAACAGCCTAAGAGTCCGTCTTTGCTTAGGATATCGTTCACTTGCCCCTCTAGATAATTCTTTAGACCGTCAGGAATCGATGATGCTGCTGGCTCGAAAGCGAACCGGAAGTCGATGAACCAAAACTGCTTCTCGAAATCTTCGTCTGCGATTGTGAGATCGACCTCGAATTCTCCCGCAACTTTAAATGTTACTCGGCCGGAATCGATTTCATAGTTTCTGAAGTGATATGGGATCTTGTCGAAATCTTCGAGGTTAAGTCGCAATGATAGTTGAGTGTCGAGATCGCTGATCCACTGAATCTGTTCCTGTCGTGTTAAGGGAGGCGGTTCGATGTAGGAGAGCTAGTAGCAAAGTCAGCTTGATCGCCATCGTCTCGCGATGCGCAAAACCTACATCAGGCATCCAGGCTGCCTCTCCAGTTGACAATACTTGAAGGGCTGTTTTCAGGTCAGGACTTGGCATTCTCGCAAATGTCAAATCCCTCTTGACGTGACCCATAACATCAAGGGCCCCGGAAAACAAGACCTCTTGCCCTTGAAGGTGAAATCTCAGGTCAATAAGCTTGCTAACCATATCGGCCTTTCGACTCCATTCTGTAATGACAAGCGCTTTAACCCATTTTCGATGCTCCCTCATGGCAAAGTTCAATATCGATGTCTTCTTGGCGATATTTTCGCCAGATCCGTCTTCAACGTCGCTGTTCGGTGCCGTCGAGTTTCCGTTCATGGCGGCAGCAGGCAAAGGCATCTTTGCCAATGCGGCAATCTGATCTTGGAGCGCATTGTGTGTCGATTGCGCGAGTCGCGTAAGAACCTTAGAGAGTGGTATGTAGCCCTGAGTGATGTGGACTATTTCGCCGGCAGGATCGCTCATCCTGGAGGGAGTAGGTGGTTGGTTGTAGTTGTTGATATCAGGGCGAGGTGGATGGCGAGGAGTCTTCAGAGGCGCTGGGGTAACGAATGAAGACCTGCCAGGTCATGTGAGAAGGTGCGCGCACGAATCATACATAAGGCGATAGAGTTTGGCGCCCTAAATTCTATTTTTTTTTTGCGTGAAGGATTGTCTGTGTATGAGATGTTGTTTCGTCGGCTGAATCGTTTGTTCACTTTTGGAGGAGTCTTGATTGCTGCTTCGTTTGGCCGAGCGCTCGACACGCCCAGTCATGTGATAGGCCAGGCACAAGTCAGCACAAAGACTTGGGGGCAAAGTATGAATTGCATAACCTGTTATGCACAGATTCATTAAATTTCTATCATCAGGAGGGAAATAAAGAGCGTTTCTATAGTAAGGTAGGGTTTGAGCTTGGTTTATTCAGCACATATAGTATGTTTTTTTTTTTTTTTTTTTTTATCTTTAAATACCTTGATTATGAGACATACGTCGATATTAACGCGCCTATGTAATATCCATGATGTCTTTATGCAAGCCTACCGTGTCTTTCAACCCTTTGTCCTCTTGACATCTGTGGCGTCCACGGCCCAGAACCACAGCCTGTTAAAGAACTGGTAAAGGTAGGGCATAATGATTCTTGGTAGCATGGCTATGCATTCATATCTATCCAAACTGGGAGTGATCAATTCAAGGTTGAAATTGAAATCTTCATCTGATTGAGCGATTCATAAGCCATGAGCCAATCCCCCAACGTGAACGAATCTAAAAAGTTCCCAGAAGCAAGTGCCCATCATTATGTCGCAAAAGTGACGACAACAGTTTCCATCGTTTTTTTATATAGAGCAAATCATTCATTGGTGTTTTGTTGCCTCGTCAGGCTTGGATATCATAGTCCGAAATCGGTCGTGACTCTCATTGTAGATGAGGCGTTATTAGCTACGAGAAGAATCAGCAAACGGTTTCTTTGTTTCGTCGCACCCAGACTAGCCTACAGGATGCAAGTTATTAAACTTACAACTTGTTAGGAGCAGCAGCATTGGTTGTTGGCCACTGGTAGCCAGCAGCGTCGCTGAACTTGTAACCGTAGGAGGAGGTGAAGTCGTCCAGAACAGCAGGACCACGAGAGCCTATCAGCAATGTAAGTAAAACTCAACATGCCTCACAAGAGAAACATACCGTAAGGGTACTCCATGGGAATAATCTCCTTGTTGTCATCAAGGTAGTGGAGAAGAGGGGTGAAGATGCGCCAGCTGGCGTCAAGCTCATCGTCGCGAACAAAGTTGGACTGGTCGCCCTTCAAGCAGTCAAGTACAAGCGATTCATATGCCTCAGGGATCTTGAGGTCGGAAAATCGTCGTCGATAGGTGAGATCCAGCTCAGTAACAACAGTTTGCATGCTGAGACCAGGCAACTTGGAGTTCATCTTGATATAGACACTCTCATTGGGCTGAATGCGCATAACAAGCTCGTTTCGGGGAATGTCCTTAAAGATACCCGATGTGACGTCCTTGAACTGGATTCGAATCTCGGTCTTCTGTTCATTGAGAGCCTTTCCGGCCTTCATAATGAAAGGCACACCATCCCAGCGCTCGTTCTTGATGTAAGCAACAAGGGCACAGAAAGTAGGGCATCGCGAGTCCTTGGGGACAGTGTCGTCCTCACGGTAGGCGGGCTTACTACCGTCAAGAGACTTGCCGTACTGACCAATGATGACGTTCTTGGGCTCAATGGCTGGAATGGCACGGAGAACGCGAACCTTCTCATCGCGGATGTCCTCGGCGTTGAATGAGATGGGGCGCTCCATAGCCAGGAGAGTAAGGACCTGGAGGAGATGGTTCTGCATGACATCGCGAACGATACCGAACTCGTCGAAGTAGCCTCCGCGACCCTCGGTACCGAAGGGCTCCTTGAAGGTGATCTGAACGTTGTCGATGTGGTGTCGGTTCCATGTGGCGCCGAGGAAAGAGTTGCCAAATCTAAGAATCAGAATGTTCTTGACCATCTCCTTGCCAAGGTAGTGGTCAATTCGGAACAGCTCTTGCTCATTCCAGTCAGGCTCGAGCGACTTTTGAAGCTCTCGAGAACTGGCAAGGTCCTTGCCGAAGGGCTTCTCGACCTACGGGGATTGTTAGCCAACCGTTATCATGATGAGGGGATTTTCACCCACAATAACACGCGCAACGCCGTTCTTGGGGTAGCAAATCTTCTTCAGGTGCTGTGAAACAATGGTGAAGACACTGGGGGGCAACGCCATGTAGAAAAGACGGTGGTTCTCGGGGCGGCCTTGCTCAACCTCCTGGAGGTGCTGCTCCAGACCCTGGAAAGACTCATCCTTGTCGTACTGACCCGAGACGTAGGTGCAGAGCTGGGTGAACTCCTCGAGTTGCTGCTCAGTCTCCTTTGTGGGTGTCTTTATGTATGACTTGATGCGTCGAATGTATTCATCGTGGTCCATCTTGGTGCGGGCATATCCGACAATCTTGACATCCTTGGGCAGGAACTGGTTTCGATACTGAGGACACGTTAGTCGAGAGCAAGGCGCTTCGTCGATGAGATAAGTCACTTACAAGACCGAAAAGTGCAGGGTACTATCACGCAGCAAAATCAAATATGTTAGCACAAGCACATTGGTATGTGAGGGGCAATCGGGGGAGCTCCCCACCGTCTTCTTTTTCGCCAGATCACCAGAAGCGCCGAGCACGACGATTGTCGTGTTCTGCTTGAGCTCCATGCATCTAGAATAGAAATTATATCAGTAAGGAGGATTCTTTTATGTGTGGTGTTCAGAGATTGAGGCGCGAGAAGACGCGATCGCATCGCAAACCGCTCAGCACAAGCATGATAGCTTGCAGCGAGAGCGCAAAGTCATGGTGGGGGTTTTGGAAGTTGATGTGAGGGAGCACCTACGGATCCATTGTTGAGGTTCAAGAATATGGACTAGGGAACGAGAGGCAACACAGAAGAGAATGAGGATGAGCTGTACAAGACAAATGGGAGAGTGGAGGAAGTATGAGAGAGATCTGGAAAATGGAAATGGAAACGGAAAAGGTGACGAGGTTTTGGGGCCTGGCCAGGAAGGTTTTATGACGACGAGAGCGTCCAATGCCCGCCGTAGACCTGAGCACAGCAGCTGGGGAGCTAAGGTAACAATCCAAACCCATCCACTTTCATCGATAGGTAGGTGGGATCCCTGCGTGAGCGATGGGGCTATGATGCAGTCCGGGTCCCTAAAATCCAGAAGTGAAAGTCCCTAAAAAAGAGTGGGTGGATAAAAAAGTGTAGGTCCGTCCACTAAGTTACTTGACATGGAGGTAATCACCTAACAAAGTCTTGACTGGATCCAGTAATCAGGAAGCCATGATGATGAACCATGAATTGGTTATAGTCATGAATGTTTGCTGTTACGCGTTGTCATTGCGAGGGCATCAGTCAGACGCATAGGTACCTGACTGGTATTGTAGCTGGCTGTTCGTCTTGCGTAGCACAGATGTACCAACGGCGATTCTATCTCCGACTCATCACAATCTATTTACTTCTATTTTGCCTAAATTTTACCTACCTATCTACACTTATGGGGTCCTGTTAAACTGACACTGATTCCATTCTTCTTTCCCGGGCCAATTGCTTCAGACGCAAGCGGTCGAATCGTTTTCGTGCTTTCGGGGCCATGCTACGCAACTGAATGTCTGACTGGATCTGTCGCGGACTTGACGTATGGTGGTGTTTCCACACGCTTCAACCCAGCAACCTTTCGTGTTTTTTTTCTCTCAACAATACGTTACCAACATTCATAAGTATCAGCTCTTCCCTCCCCTAACTTGTCCTTCTGTGATTCATGACCAGGCCCGCATCAACTCAATGGCAAACGTTGATAGGACACACAGACTTGTCCATTGCACAGTTTGGTTTGTGCCGTGAGCATGACGAAGCATGATGCTTCTCCAACTAAACAATCCGACTTCTTTGTCAGCTTCTCCGGCTTGCCCGGGCATCGATCCCTCACCGAGTCCTGTCTGTCCTGGCTTCGGCGGCGGTGGCGGTCCCTGGATTGCCTAACCAGCGAGCTGCCCAGCCCAGCGCAATTCTATTCTGCCGCTCCCCCAACAAGGACACACCAAGGCCCACCGAGCCTAAGTACAATCTGATTATCAAGACATTGGGGTGTCGGTGTTGTTCCCGTCTTTCACACACGGAGCGTCGTCCGTTACATGATGCCACTGCCGATTCCGGAAAGCGTAACAAGCATTCTCATGTTGCTAATCTTGGTGTACATGAGTAACGCTCACTAATAAAAGATGACGCTCAGATAAAGACCCCCAACTGAATCTCGTAATCCGGCGGCAAGCACGCATACCAGAATCCGGCCTTACGGCGCAACCGCGGTGTCTCAAGATCTTCTCCATAGTTGTTAGTGATGGAAGTCTGTGACATGGAGCGCTTCGACTTGCCAGACAAGGTCCACTGCAGACCCCTGGTCCCAGATATGTATCACCTCGACTGACTCCAAGGTCAGCAAGCACCGAGAAACAATTTAGTTGATAAACTCCGATCATCAGATAGCCGGCCAAGAATCCGAATCTATTTTCTTGCACTCCTCGCCGTGAAGGGTCAATGGGTTGATCAATCGCATGCTCGGCCATTTAGATAAGGTGTTGACAATAAATTATAGACCAAAGACAATATGGTTCAAGAGCCTAGGAGCGCAAGAAGTAGTTATTGTAAAGACGTTAACATGCCAATGACATTACTTCCTCCTCTTCACTTAGCATAAAATCAGAAAGAACTCACATGTACAAAAAGGTGAGCTTAATCAATATCTTTGATGAGCTCATCTTGACCTGCCTTGCTCGGACACCAAATTCCGAACCACTTCGCTGCCAGGATCCACGAGCACCTGCTCTGGCCCCTCTCTCCCCGGTGTCGGCTTCAACTAAACCCCAAACCTTCACCAAGAAACCATTGGGGCGGAAAAGGTGAATGCCAGGAAGATTCCATGCGACTGCTGATGAAGGAGTCCGGTTAATCAAGGTAGTCAGCTGCCCTGAGGGAATTTATGACATGGTACTTGAAATTTATTCTACCCAGCCATGACAGTCAATGTTGTTGAGTTTCTCCAGTCAACGTGCCAATTGAGAGAGTTTGAGACAGCCTCAAAAGTTGGTTGATATCCAGGTATAAGCTGGACCAGCATTGCCACTAGGTACCTCTACGCTCATATGGCCAATCTACACAAGAATGGTGATGAGAGTACTGGCACCACTTTCACCGGTTAAAGTATTGTAGGACAAAAATGATCTCTAGATACAATTGCTTCAGATTCATGTTCATCATCCAGAATCAGCCCAGATTTAACCTAACAGCTAAAGGACCAGTAGACCAAAATCACGAGTGCACTAGCCACAACAGCCACTGTTGTCCGCCGCGATTG
Organism: Fusarium redolens; assembly: GCF_020744475.1. NCBI lineage: Eukaryota > Fungi > Ascomycota > Sordariomycetes > Hypocreales > Nectriaceae > Fusarium > Fusarium redolens. The sequence goes on along the minus strand of NW_025763664.1, from coordinate 4,401,136 downwards.
TCTCAGCACGTGACTCTAGGGTTGACCAGGGAAAGTGCGATTGGCGCATCTTCCCCACTCCACAGATCAATCACCAAACACGCACCTCACCAACGCGAAGGTCTTTCGTTCAAACAATCAGCTATCTACTAACCGCAGGTTGTTTGAGAGGACGGAAGTCATACCACAGTCAAGATGCCTTCAGAAGCCGGTCACCGACGTGAGTTTATCCTGTCCGCCAGAGAAGCGACGAGCGCACCAACTCGGCTCGACTCGCAAATTTGGAAATTTGAATATCGGTGAATCTGAGCTAACTTTGCCTATAGTATACGTCAAGTGAGTAACACCTCCCGTCAGCCAGCCTGGTACGCATGCGATATGAGAAAGCTGTACTTGCCTCGACAAGTGCGCACTCTTCAAATTTTCGACATCGATATTCCGCGAAGCCAGGGCACGAACACAACGAGCGATAGAACTTTGGACTGACGATGATGGTTTAGGGGACGTCACCTGAGCTACCAGCGCTCTCGTCACACCACCCGCCCTGCTACCAGCCTGATCAAGATTGAGGGTGTTGATGACACCAACGCCGCCAAGTACGTCAACATGAGAGGAATGTTCCCAGTCGGTCTGGATACTGACATTCATGATAGCTTCTATCTCGGCAAGAAGGTTGCTTTCGTCTACCGGGGTCAGAAGGAGATCCGCGGTACCAAGATCCGCGTGATCTGGGGCAAGGTCACCCGACCACACGGTAAATAATATTCGACCCGTTGAACGACGACATGAACAATCATCTAACGTATCTCTGCAGGAAACTCCGGCGTCGTCCGCGCCAAGTTCACCTCTCCCCTTCCCACCAAGTCTTTCGGTGCTTCCGTTCGTGTCATGCTGTACCCTTCGTCGATATAAAAAAAGGGCTTCGGGCTGGAGTTGGTAGTGAGGGCGGTTCTCATTTGGCTGCATTGGTCGAGGCAAGGATAAAACATATTGCCTTGCTTTGAGGCATTGAATTCAAAAAGACGTCAAATCCCAACCCCCGAAAAGGCTCTGCACACCTGAGCACCTTCGTCTTGATGATATAACTTCATTCCCCTTTCATGAAACGGTTGGCGGAACTCGATCTCGCCCAGGGCAGTCCACTGGGAGGGGCTTCAGCGATGGAATACTTTTTGGTGGTTGGGATTCGGGACCGGTGTTCGGCTACGGTCGTGAATAGGGTACAAGCGAATCATTGATGAATGCCAGGTCCAGGGCCTCTATTACGGCAGTACACAGCGTCCCTGAAAGCTGGATTGTGATTTGACACGTGCGGGGAAGTTTTGAGCCATGGTCGGCGTCTTATGATGAATCGGAAATTGCTTTTGAAACAACACTTCACAACAACCTCTGATGGCTCAACTCGTCCCCCATTAACGGCTACACAGACTCGGATACCTACGTCGGGTTGCCTCTATGTGTTCTATGCAATGTGAAACGCTGCCATGTTGTCGCGTAATATGCCATAGCTTTGTGAACGCATTCCACCTGCCTGTTGCTTCCACCCACCTACCAATTCTGGCCACATTGCGTATCTGGTTGAACCAGCAGAGACCACGATCCAGATACTCCCGTCATGTGTGGCTCGGCCAATGTACTGTAGATTAACTAAGGGGCACAACTCACCATTATCACACAGCATCGGTCATGCTCAAGCGAGGTATATCACCACTGATAGATAACCCCAATTCCATGTCAAACTCGAGAAGCGTTGGACATGTCATATTAGGAGGAGGCGAATACAACTACGATGTCCTTGGTCAACGATGTCAAGTTGAATATTTTATATTTAAGACCAGTATTCATATCATCCGGCAACATATAGGGAACCTCGCTTGTGGACAAGGAGAGCCGTTCGACCAGTCTTGACGTAGAGACTGCAAGGGGAAGTCGTAGGTCCCAATGAGAACCAGACTTACGAAACCTGTATACTCACATTTCAACTCATTCTAAAGTCTCATTCCAGTATTTTGAAGTCGGACATTTGGCAACATCATCGTGAGTAGGGTTTACCATTCAGATGATTGAGGTTTGAATGCCATGTTCGGGAAAAGAAAAAGTATTTTGCTATCATAATGTCAACCCAAGTATCAATATCAAGGGCCTGATCCAGCAGTTTCACAGCTTGAGATAATGCATATACGAAATGCAATAGCTGTGATATCAATATTGACCAGTCATTCGCCACGGCGATATCCCTCAGGGGAGGTCCAATTACCTTCCAGTTAAACATCCATTGGCGTCTAGGATATTGACGGCGGTCGGATTAACCTGTGTAAGTTTAAGCCCAACACTGCTCATATTATAAACTCGGGATGAAGGTTTCCTCGGGAATCAAGTGGCCAGGACGAAACCGTTGCCGTTGAAACGGGAAGGGCTGAATAGAAAGCACCCATAGTTGATGGAGAATATTCCGAGTGTATAGAGACTGTCGAGGGGTCATAGACTGCCATTCATACAACTACCGCTACTGCTTCGTCCATGGACGGCGTTTTTTGGCCGTTCCAACCTCGAAAAGGGTAGTTGTGGTTGGGCTGGCTAGCAAGCTCCCTTGTCAAAATCGGATGCATGATAACTGCAGCTTCAGTCACTCGGGCTATGCTATCTGGGTTCGGAGGCAAGCCAAGCAAAGCCGGAGCCGGAACCAGAACTCAGTATCATCAAGTAACAAAAAGGATCGGTTGGACTGCATGGATAACGGCGCATCATGCATTGTGTTGCAGCCCAGCCGGAAAAGCCGGCCAACTATAGGAATTGTGTATGGCCAATACAGGTATTGTGAGTTTAAGGCATTGTGTTCAACGGCAAATGTCTCGGAACACAAAATCAAGGTTCAATTCCCAACCCTCCTTGATAGCAAGTGTGTTTCACTGGGAGGAGATGGGGGATAAATAGGGCAGAGCAGAATAGAATCGCGTCTATGTTCCAATATCAGCTCTACTATCGTCAGGTCTTGAGATCTGTCCGCGACCTGCGAGCGCGATAAGCCACAACCTATGAGAAGCCGCCACCCTATTTTAGCCTAGATTAAAAATTCACATCGATCGTCTCAACTTGGTTTTTTGTTTTAGTGGCTATTTTGCAGACCATATCTTGAAACTTGTCCCATTTGGTAGAACCACCAATTCCATGTCACAGGATGGGCAATTCGACAACGAGATTAAATGCCATACAAAGGCAGTCCAGGCACTTGCCTCCAGGCCCCCCTCAAAATCTATCGACTGGGGTGTCATATCCTGGGGGTTGGAGTGATTAAAGAGTCCGGTAAGTGCCTGACTGAACAAACCAACCAGACAGCAAATCTACAGTATCAACAACTCATGGAGGGTAGGGTCTGTCATCTTCGTAGCCAAGAAACTAAACGAGCTTGGATCTTGTGCCTTATTCGCCGGAGCTTGCATAAAGACTGACAGCAAGTTTTTCACAAAAATGGCGTTTGTGCAGCGTCCAAGCCGAGTTGGACAAAGGGCCGATCAGAAGGAAACAATCGAGATTCGAAATAGGAACCCTAAATGTGGCTGAGCTTGCACCCGACATAAGTAAGTATCAGTACCGCACCGTACCGTGTCATGAAGGATCTATGTTGAAGAGACAACACCAGAGATGGTGTGTGGGAGCCACTAACACGAGATAAAACAGGGGCGAGACAACCATCGACAACGTCAAGATGACCTGGGAATTACTGAGAGAGGCCTATAACAGGCGCTGATTAGTTGCGAGGGCTCCATTCTCAACCTAATCCAGCTCCCCAGCCTCCCCTGCCTTTCAAGAGCCTGTACTGTCGACAGACCACCTTTTGCTAACTCTAGGTACTTAGTGTTTCCCTTAGTTGTTGTGCATTGCACGTTGGCTCGCACCACATGCTACAGCTCAATTCAGCTCACACAGCGTGAGACAAAAATGCATCTGATCCGGTATTCATGCACAAACACGGAGCCTCAGAAGTCAAGACGTGGCATGACATCAATAGCACCATTCGGATGCCCATCATGGTTCTTGGCTTTAGTCGGTCGAGACCAACTTCTACAAATATAATGTACTACTAACATTAGAATATGTACTCCGCACAGAGTGGGATATCTGACGGGATGGTGCCGTCCATTGGAGGAGCCATTGAGTTTACTGGCTTAGCTTAGGCTTACGACGATTACAGTGAAAACCATAAAAGTCAACATTCATCAGCTACACAGGGTGGTAACTGAATTATTAGCCTCGAATCAGCATTCAAGGTACTGAACTTTGGTGCAGGCGGTTGCAACTCTGCAGCTATCTTTCTCCCTCATTGGGCCACAAAGCTCCCGTATCCTCGTAAATGGCAAGCAACAGATGCAGATGCAGATGTACTGTAGAGAGAGCCCGTCTACATGTCGTGGCTGTCACTGCAGCAGCCGGGGAGGAAGGGGAAACGACGCGTCATGACCTGATGATCTGGTGTGTCTCGATACTCTCCGAGTATGGCCTAGGGCTGGCCTCTCTAGGCTCTCGTCTTCAAAGGTGCTGCTTGAGATCTGATACAAACAGTTTCGGCAGTCGTAGAGGCTCTATGTTGTAATGTTGAAGTTGTACGCGTATGCAATCGCCTCCAAATGGCCCTAGTCTGTGTAAGAATTGTTCATCTATACCAATATCGGTGTGGTGTTGAGCACCAAATCGTTCCTTTGGTTGGTTTTCATAATGGAGTCGGCGAATACGGAAGCTACGACGAAGCCGATTCCTACCAACTTAAACACGAACACATCCCATCCCGACCGATGGGAAGGTGCCCTACTATCAGACCTTAATAGAAGCATATCACCTCACTTAAAAAACGTCTTGGCCTCTACGTCGTTCCCCATCATTCTTCCTAAAAAGCGCCCTCACTCACTTCAAGCAAAGATCTCGCATTCTCACTCTCGCTTCCTCCACCTGCCCTTTGTTTGTCTTTCGTTTACTGGTTTTGCGCTGAAGCTATCATCGTTTCTCCGTTTCATCGATTCAAACCCATCTACGGGGGGTGCGGATCGCTATTCAATAACCTATCGAGAACCTAGACATCTCACCTGTGCATTCCCGAGTAATCGATCAACGAGCAGGATCCTGCTAATAAACCAACGCTTCCTCCTACGACTATTACACACCGGCCATCCCCAGGTTTCCAACAAACTGCGTCTGGCTTCGCCATATTGACTCGATAACCAATCGAATCCCCAGGCTTGCTGAAATAACGACCTTCGTTACCCCCGGCCGTTGAGAAGTCTCCAACTCCGTTCCGTCACCTTTTTAGTGACTCGACAACACGCGAGGCCCACTATCGACTGGACCCCTGTCCATCAAAAACGAGCACTTTTGAGAGTCTCAGCAGCAAGCCACTCCGGACGATTCTTCCGAGCAGTTTCAACGTGGCACGGCTTAATTCCCCTGAACTTGACGCCAGCCGACACTAGAAATTTCTAATTAATAGTGACGTCAAGAAAGCAAAGGGGAAAAAAACAACCAAACGAGTAATCGCTCAGGCCAAACGCAAGCACTTACGAGGCACTGGACGTGTTCGAAGATCCCTCCTCCGACTGATACCCCAACAAAGTGATAAAAAAAGATCAATCAAAGACGAAAGGGGACAAGCCTCATACTCAGGAACTGCCAAAGAAACAACAAGCAGACCAAAAAAGCGGCAGTCACTTTACGAAGATCAGCCCCCAGCACGCCGATCCCACATCATTATCACGCAGCCACAGGCATTAGCATCAAAACGCACCCGGCGCCGCTTTAGCTCACTTTGAACACAGCCTGATAAAGAAAACAGAGATTCGCTTTCCCACATCCCGGTCAAATTTGTTGGACTGTTTCACGGCCGGTGACAAGGGCAAGAACTCAGTGCCTCTTTCTGCATCATATCGTTCGCTTGCGCTATTGTCTGGTTGTTCACAATTAAAGTACCAATCTAGGCCAAGGCAACAGCGCCAACGAATGATTACATCGTCCCGCGTACGGAGTTAGACACCCGCAGCCACCGGCGACACATCTCACCTCTCACCTCACTTTGGCGTGCAGAGTACGATACCATCGCCTTGTCTTAGCCACTCGTTCTTTATAAATCCTGTCGTACCTGGCCTTCTCTTGCAGTGCAGGCGCCAGCCCACGAGCCAACCCCACCCATTCCTATTTACTGGGACATTGTCTGATACGATACGTACTCCCAAACTCCGACACAACCGGGCCACACTATTGCTCGAAAGCCCCAGCCTCTCGTCACCAGCCTCTACACCAGGAGACCAGCGACTCTTAATAAATCTCCACTCCCAATATATCCATCCAAGGATCCACGACAATTCCTGCTCTTCCTTGCTAGTAGCCGTTTGGTCTGGTTTTGGTCTTTTCTCCCCGATAGCGTTGCTCCTTGCAATCTCCAGTTTCTTATCCACAATCCCCATCGCATCGGTCGATTGCCTGCAACTCTCCACCCGCCTTATCACACTGAGACTCTAATCGCCAAGAGCCAGGGCCTTCCTGAGATCCATTGCGGCCCAGCACCACGTCTAATAAAGCAGTCGTCCCCCCCAAGCGCCGCGACCATGGCGACCTCCACCGAACAGTATCGCCAATATCCACCGCCGCCGTCGAATTATCCGGCGCAGGATCAGCAGCAACAGAACTATCAGCAGCAGCAATATCAACAGACTGCCCCTGTCTCGCCGCGCAAGGGTTCGCAGAATCCGCCTGCCCACAGCCGAACCTTCAGCTTTCATTCTCAAAAGTCGCATAAGAGCTCTGGCAGCAAGGACTTGCAAGAAACCCACGCCGAGAAGGAAGCGAAGCGTTTACATAGCAAAGCGGACCCCACATTAGCTATAAGCGAAGCAGAGCCATGTATGTCATGACATCTCCTGAGTCTACAGCAGGAAGTTCAGATCACTTACTAACACTACAACAGCTGCCATCGCTGCCATGATGACCGAGTCGAGTTTTGCTCCTCTGCGGTCCATGCAACATAAAGATGCCTTCGGAAACTCTATCGGTGCGTAGTTCTGCTTGCATGCACAATATGACACCACTGACAACTCATGTAGCGGATCCCGACAAATCGAACCCGACTCGAAACAGATGGGAGCGCCCATTAGACACTATCCGTAGTTTCGAGGCTGCAATCGACGGTGGTTACTCACGCAAGTCTCTCTACCGAGCGGGTAAGTTGGATGTCGAGCATCAGATACGGTCAACTTACTGACACTGCACAGAAACGGATTCACAGGCCAACTGGAATAGGCGGAATAGTTCTTACAACAGCCAGCCTCGCTTCCCTCGCGACAATTACTACAACAATCGCCCCGTTTCCTTCAAACCGGAGAATCAATTTGAGAATGGGTCTACCCGAAGCAACTACTTTGATGGGCAAGCTTATAGCAATGGCTTTGGCACTGGTCCATCTCGGCAACGGATGTCTAGAATGCAGTCTGAGCCACAGTACCAGAACGGCCACGATCAGAATATCTATCCTCTCCCCCACAAGGACCGATCATACGAGACGGTGACTTCTGCTGCGGGTAGTGGCAACTCAGATCATGCAGGCTATCAGACAGACCCTACGAGCAGCGACAACAGCTCAATCGATCGGACGATGCCGGCTAAGCGCCGCGAACCATTCAATGAGTATGCGTCCGGCTCATATCAGCCTCAACAACCATACCAGTCACGCCCTTGGCCAGCATCTGGTTCTGGTGTGAACAATGAAGGGCAACCTCAAGTACCACCACCTTCTCATTCACAACCTCCTACCACGCAGGCGCAGGCCCCAATTCCACCTCAGAAACAGAAGAATACCCTTTTGAGGAGGACATCAACGCAACAGTCAACACAGCAACCTCAGCAAGCAACCAGCGGGGACAAGCGCAAGAGTTGGTTTTCTCGTAGGTTCAGTAAAAACTCTTGAAAAGCCAACGGTTCAGTAATGACTATCAACGTTTGAAACGCACACGAAACAAACCTTATTATGCAACTACTTTCATTTGTCGATACCCGTTTTCTTTGATATTCAACGTCGAATGGCACAATCGAACAGTACTTGACAGCGCCTGTTCCATCCGACAGATTTTGCGATGGACCCCCAGAGTATGCTGCCACACCTTGTGCTTCGTCTCACTTCTAGGGCAGAGCGGCAGGTACTGTTTCACTTGGGTCAAATTGGTTTACAGTTGTGACGATACGGTTTATTTCCCCCCCATGGACTAAGGCGAAGCATTTGAGTTTTATTACGGAATAGTACATTAGCAAACGAAACTGTACGAGGCGTTGGCAGGTTAGGCTTTGTGTGGCCAACACTTTGAGGATATCCTGGAGAAGCAGAGCAGAAGATGGATCTACCACCACGATCATCATTAATTATACTCACACCCGAGACGTACATAGCATATACACGTGGCTGTAGAGGTCACCAGACATGATGGTCCGCCCAAGTTGGCGAGGCAAGGTCATGAAGGTGACGTGAGAAAATAATTGAGACGGATGCCCCTGAGGCTATTCTTGTGCCGGATAGAAAGTTATTGAAGAGTGAATTAACTTGATATAGCGACCGTGATGTCAGATGTGTGTCTACTTGTCCTTCTTGCTCTCTGGCTTTTGTTTGTCCGACTGGTCCTCTTTCATAGCTACAATAATGTATCCCACAAGGACGACATTGGCCAAGACAGCAGCCAAGCCACCAGCAAGAGAAGAGTTTCCTGTTTGTTCTTAGTCTCGATGATGACACGTAGGGGTGAAGAGATGTACCACTAAAGATGGCATTGACACTGAGGAAATAGGAACCGATGGGGACCACAATCATGGCAAAGGTGAATGCTAGAAGCTTATAGATGACTTGGCTGTCAAATAATGTCAGTTTGGTTCGATGCGATGTAGTGTATAAGATAAGATAGGTGGCAATCATGGCAGTTTGAATAAGGTAGATAGATAGGAAACTTACCTAGGAACAGCAGGAGCAGTACTAGAGTTTTCATCAATGGGATCATCCTTATCAAGGAAGGTCTTTTCAGTAGCAACAATGCGTCGAGTAGCCATTTTGAACTGTACAAGAGGTGGGTGAAGCTCAGTATCTTCTTGTATGGTAATTGTAGTCGAGTTGATGAGGATACCCAGTTGAGCTACGAAGGCTGGAGTTGGGTCCCACTTGCACGTGCAACCAAGCTTGAGGATAAGAAGCACTTAGCACTAGATGATCAACACGCGCAATCGGATAGAAAACGTGAATTCTTTGTTCCCATAATGGAGTGAAGAATGATAAAGAAAGCCAGGACCCATGCAACTACCAATGCGATCAGATTATCTTGTTTTCCTTCCCTGATTGATTCAATTGAGTGCTTACGATCTTCCTTTCATCGTATGTATCTAATACTGACGCGAAGCTAGAGTCTCACGTGACTTCGTGATGCAGTTTATGCGGGTCGCGTTAAAGATTTGAGGGCACTTCACAAAAATCTCCACCTTCACTCGCTCACTTCACGCCCCTCCAGGATTTGGATTGGGATCCCCTTGACACTGACAAGCACCACCATCTCTCACTCTCAGACTTTAAACCGCGTTTTCTTAATTTCTTCTCCTTTTCTATTAAGCATTCTCCTTAATGACACCTGTCTGCCACTTTCATCCAGTGCTCCGTTTTCTGTTGGCCGAACGATAAGAAGGACAGAGAAGAACAGACCAAACGCTCAATCCGTTCATTTGCAGTGACTGCCCCCGCCCTGGACGATCCAAAGCACTGCTAGCCTTGATTCTTACTCCTATTGTTTCGTATGCCCATAATAATTCTCACCTACAATCACAATGGCACGAAGCTCTTCACCCTTGCCAATCCGGCATTCAAACGCTCTACCTCGCACCCCATCGCTCGCTCGCAATACAATAACCATTGACGATGCCGATGAAATAACGGATACAATTCCCTGCTCTCCATCTGCCTTTTTTCGAGACCGAGATACTACAACAACACAGCCAACGCAAGTCCTTCAGAATCCTGGACTTGCTCCCATGCGAAGCTCTTCTCCTGCAAGCAGTATTATTGAAGTTCCTGCGTCCTCGCCCTTTCAACAACCTAAGAAGCATACACCTCTTGGTAATAGACTTGCCCCTGCCGGCACCTTTTTCCGCCCTCCACAGCGACCTCCTCCTGCGATGACCAACAAGCGACCAGCCGTTGAGCCTATTAATCTCATCTCCGACGATGAGGACGACCTCACACCTCCCCGTGGCGATATTCGACCGACAACGTTTAAGGCACAGATTTCGGCATTCGCATACAATCCCGAATCAGAAAGCTCGGAAAGGGTCATCAAGAATAAACTCCGGCAGATTTATGATGTTTACGGAGATAGAGTGCCCTCGCACAAGGCCAAGGAAGCTTTGAGTGCGTGCAAAAATGATCTCACAGAAGCACTGAATTATCTTGGACGACAAATGCGTCAGCCCAAACAGCCGGCTCCCATCCCTAAACCTGGCAGACGTCTGGTTAGCAAGGCGGCTCTCCAATCATCAGCAGCAGCTAGCCGGGCCGGCTCTCGCTCACTGTCTCGCACGGCATCCCCCAGCCCTGTGAAGAAACCCCGACGACGACTAGTACAAGGTCTCCGAAAGCCCTCAATCCCTTCGTCTCCAGCATTCCCTTCCTCCCCCCCGGCCCATGCCTCAAGCGACGATCCACTAATTATTGACCTTGTCGACGATGGGAAGGAGGATACGTATCAGGCTGAGGCATCGCCAGAGCCTTTGGACGATGAGGATGACCGGGTGCTGACATGTCTCAACACAAGCACTGTTCAAGAACTAGCGGCTATGACAGGCATGAAAGAAGAGCAACTTGCTTGTATGATCGAGAAGCGACCATTTGATGACATTTCGAAGGCTAGGCGTGTCACCGTCGGTAAAAAGCCTGGCGCCCGAAAGGCTTCCAAAGTCAGCATTGGAGAGAATGTTGTGGAGGCTGTCGAAGTTTTTATCGATGCAGTTGCCGCGATCGACAATGTTGTTGGCAAGTGTGACCGCGATGCAAAAGATATCAAGCAGCAGCTTGATACCTGGGATATCGATACATTTGGGCATAGTAAGCGAGAGCGAAGCCAAAACTCAGACGATCTCCCCCCAACTCCTACAAGCATCAGCGCGCCCAGATACGTGCGCCCGCCTATTGCCCATCAGCCCAAGTACATGGATGGGCATTGCCAAATGAAACCTTTCCAGCTTGTAGGCCTGAATTGGATGTCCCTCCTCTACAAGTTTAACATAGGCTGTATCCTCGCCGATGAGATGGGACTGGGTAAGACTTGTCAAGTCATTTCACTCATGTGCCACCTTGTTCAGGAGTACGAGGAAAGCAAAGACGGAAAACGAACCCGGCCTTGGCCCAATCTCATTGTCGTTCCCCCAAGTACCTACAAGAACTGGCTTGGAGAATTTGAGAAGTTTGCTCCAGGCCTTTCAGTGATCGGATACCGAGGTTCCCAGGCAGAGCGAGCAGAGATCGCATATGAGATCGAACATGAGCCCGAAGCCTTTCACGTCGTGCTTGCAACATACTCTCAGATCAACAACGACGCGGACATTGAGGCTATGCAGTCTATTCGACTGCACACTGCCATTTTTGACGAAGGCCACAAGATGAAAAACCCTGAGACTAAGATTTACAAAGATCTTCGCCGTATTCCAGCATCATGGAAGATGCTCCTAACAGGTATGTTGCTTTTAGTCTTCTCAATGGGCGGTTTTACTAACGCTGTCTAGGAACCCCTGTTCAGAACAACTTGTTGGAGATGACTTCACTCCTCAACTTCATAAACCCCAATATTTTCAACGGTTGTATGCAACACATTCAGTACATCTTTAGCCAAAAGGTCACTATCAGGGACGTTTCAAACGGTGCTTTTCTGTACAGTGAACGTGTCAAGAGAGCCAGAACAATCTTGGAACCGTTCATTCTTCAGCGTCGAAAAGACCAAGTTTTGTCAGATATGCCTCCCAAGATCTGCAATGTCGTCCGCTGCGACATGGACGAGAACCAAAAACAAGTGTATGCCGAGTACGAAGAGATGTTCAAGCTTGAGCCTTCCAAGCGCGCCACAAAAGTCCGCGGCCGTGGAAATGACCAGAACAATTGCTGGATGCAGCTTCGCAAGGCAGCACTTCATCCGCTCCTTTTCAGGCGGCATTTTGATGACAAGAAAGTTGAGAAGATGGCTCGAATCCTTATGGATAGTGTCTCTCAGGATGACCTCCGTCAACCCGACATTAAGCATCTAATCCAAGAACTCAAGGACTCTTCAGATTTTGGACTTCACCTCTGGTGTCGTGACTACCCAGGCCTTCTCGGAAAGTTCGACATCCCTCCGGAGACCGAGATGGACAGCGGAAAGGTGAAGAAACTCCTTGAGCTCATCAACCAGTATCAGGAGAACGGTGACCGAGTCCTTGTGTTCAGCAAATTTTCTCGTGTCATTGAGCTGCTGCAGGAAGTGCTCGCTCAGCTGAATATTCAGCATCGAGTCTTGATGGGGAGCACCAATGTTGTGGAGAGACAGACGCTGATTGACGAGTTCAATGATGACCCTGATATTCCAGTGTTCTTACTCACAACCGGAGCAGGTGGCACAGGTATCAACCTTACGGCTGCCAACAAGGTCATCATCTTTGACCAATCGGATAACCCTCAAGATGACATCCAGGCCGAGAACAGAGCTCATCGTCTTGGTCAGAAACGTGACGTCGAAATCATTCGACTTATCGCTTCCAATACTATAGAGGAGCTCATCTACAAAGCTTGTCAGAAAAAAATCGAGCTTGCAAACAAGGTCACTGGTGCTGTAACTGACGAAGATCCCGGTGTGACAGAGCAGACCCTCGAGACAGAGGTCCGCAAGATGCTCATGGAGGAACAAATGACGCCTCCTTAGGAAGGAGGAATGTTCTCCTGAGCAATTGTCCAAGACCCCACGCCTTTACCTACACATTCACATATTGTGTCACTTTTTTTTTTTTTCCTCAACGATCTATCCTCATGGTAAGAACTTCATTCTCTGCGCTGCATAGCAGAGCGGCTTGTGTATCAACCTCGTTGGCTTTACATTGCGTTTTACGATTTGCTTGAACGGTTCATGCCCTGTTTTCCTCCGAGCGTCGTAACCCCCGTTGGTGGCGGTATCGTGTCTCGAGGAACAGCGGGGTTTTTTTTTTCAGCGCTATCTATAGAGGGTTGTACGGTTTACTCATAATAATTTTACGAAATTAATGGCATGGCAGGAAGCAAGGGGTGTATAAGACGGATTGCTACAGAATTTAGAGCTCATGGTATGCTAAGGTATCGCCATGATTACTCATAAGACCATAGATAGAAAACATCAGAGCATAACGGATGCTCCAGGAGATTAAATGAAATTCATGTCACATGAAACTGCACTATCTTTGCATTAGATAGATTGATTAACTTGATTTCATTAAACAAACTCTCATAAAAGGAGAATATCTAATTTCCATTCCATATCAACAATAAACAATACTTATGGCGTTACCCAGCAACAGTTGCAACCCCCCGTCCCGGCCCGTCGCCGCCCGTCGCCGCCCGTCCCTTCCCCGGGTCCAGGCGCACGCTAAAGGCGAGAGATCGAACAACGGAAGACGGATGGAAGGCGAGAATGAACAGACCCTGAAGTCACCTACCTAATGTGCAATAAAATCCACACACTCCACCTCGTGATGACTACTTATATACGTACGTTTGTTAGAGGAAATGGAGAGACTCCGACTAAGGTGTAAATTAATTATCACAAGCTATGAGTTTTTGTGATGATTTATGGAAATCCTTCCAAGCCCGTCATCAGTGTTTTCAATCAACCCGTCTGCTGGTTATCTTCCTGGCGTGTATGTCTTTCCCATGCCACCAAACTGTCTGACTCGACAATACAGTCCAAGCGCGGAATTTAACTCTTACTTCTTGGTGTGAAACGTACAAACGGACTTACGATGATGGAAATTGGGACAAGTACCAAATTTCATGTATATTGATGCCCGATTCGATGGTCTGTTCGTGATTTCCGGAGAGACCGTGCGCCTAGTCCATGAGGAATGCGGGATGGGCGATAGGCGACGCACGATGTACCATGGAGGGACAAACATGCGGGTGCAGAATGAGCTGAACAGATATTCTTAATGAGCTGGCCCAGCTTGCCCGTTCCCCAGTACCTGAACATCGATCTCGTACAATTCATTTGGACCTGTAATTTTTTGATAAGATTTCTTCATAATCCAGCCACAACGATAGTATTGGAACAATATGTGGAGGCTGGCGGACGCAATATTGAACCCTGATGGAGACCGTGATGGTGTCTAGGTGAGGCAAGAAAACTTAGTACCTCTATCCTAAATGACAAAAAGACTTAGGTAAAGTCAGTATAGATTTGGTAGACCTTGGACTATTTATTTTTGGTACCATATCTAAAGGTCAGAAGTTTTCTTGCTCCCTGAGGGGTGTCCAAGAACCTTGTGGTCAAATTCAGTGTGATCAAGAGTAGCGAGGATGCACAGGGGACACCAGAAGGCAAGATTAGGTGAAATGTGGAACTTTTGACGTTCCATTGTAGATTCTTGATATCTATAGTGCCAAGTTCCAATCCTTGGTCCAAAAAAGCAAATGTGAAACTTAATAGACGCACGCAATTTACGCGTGGGGATATCATTACAAAACGTGAAAGAAAATATCTAACTCCAAGGGCAGCCCATTGCCCATGTTATGTCCTGTAGGCCTCTTTTCTTTGTGCTCGCTACCGATGCTGTTCGGCCGAGACTTGCGCTAAAGATCAAATGTATAAATGATGTACGAGTGAAGATTCTGCTAGATCCGATTGATGTCGCTTCAATGACCTGGTCGCGACTTGAGACCGATGTCACCATTGAGCAATAGCGTCTTCCAGCGGCGGTCGACAGCATGGCGATCGCGGCCGAGATTTCGTGCGCAATCTTGCCATTCTGCCTTTGACAACCTAAGCTTCTCTAGTACAATTTCAATAAGGACACGATCGTCCTCGGCGCTCCAGTCCTCTTCGTCGGAGGAATCTTCCTCTCCAAGAAGATGACCACCTTGTCGAAGATGCATGTTGTGGAAGTCGGAACGGTCGAGGCCGAGAGGCAGCTGCTCGGGAGCAATGCGTGTGCGCTTTGGCGTTGAGGGCGCGACTTGCTTGATTGAGCGGCGCGATGCTGACTCGCTGCCAGACTCGCTTGCTGATGAATACCGTTCCGCCTCCTCGTCGGTAGCACGGCGCCTCTTGTTAATAGCACGCGGTGCCGCACGCTTGGTAACCTTCTTAGGACCGACTGGCTCGCGGGGTTGTGGGCGTGGACGGAGGCGCAGCTTCAGAGGAGGAGCTGCATGGGCGAGTGGTGGAGTTGGTAACTGAGCGAGCGAAGGAGTCGGGCGAGCATTGGTGGTAATGGGCGCAGGAGTTGATAGTAGTGATTGGAGTGAGCGACAGGTGGTCATGATATTGGAAAAGGATGCGTGCGATGAGAAAGCCGGGGGGCTGGCAGGAGGAGAGAAAAGAGAAGGTTGCAGTCGAGAGTGAGTTGAGTGCGACGCATCGCAAGGCAGCGCGGATGGGAGAAGCATGGTAGCGAGTTTCGATTCTTTGGTTTTAAATGATAAGATGCGAAATGTGATCGCGGCGACTGTTGTTTGTGCAAAGGGCGAAGCGGTGGTTGGCGTGTGGTGCGATTGCGACTGGGATAGACGACGCGGCCAGGCGCAAAGGTATAGCGGGCAGTTTCTCGACGATGCTTGTAAGTGCGCGCGCGAGATGGGAAGGTGAGGATCGAGTCGATGAGAGATGAAGAGGTTGCGATGCGACTATTAAAAATAGCAAGAATGCAAAAGATCTGGTGCTTGTCTGTTTGTGTTTGTGTTGATGTTGTTGTAGGGAGAAACTGAGTCTGTTGTCGGAGTGAAGAGCAGGAAATGCGGTGGTTGTGGTGGGAATTGGAATGAACGGGGGGTTGGTCAGGCAAGTGGCATTGGAATGGGATGGGAAGGGGCAGGGGACGCAGTGGCCTAATATGGATCTGGATGAGGTGTGGTGTGGAAGTGGACGAGAAGGACCTTGGACCGGGGTCAGAGAAGGAGGGTCCCAGGTCCCACCTACCATTGGGGTCATTTGGTGAAGCCGCGCACCCAGAGGAAGGAGCCACCAGCAGGCGTCAAGTACCCTCCGGGCCTGTCTCAGGGTGCAGATACAGTGCAGACGCCCAGCAACGTGGACCCTCCCGTGAGTTTGGAGTCGGTTCGCGCCCGTTTTAGCGGCAGCGGTAAAGTTAACTTGCCTATTAGCAGGTACCAAGTGACTGTACTTTGTTGCCTGTCGTACTGTATCACCGGTAAGGGTCAAGGACCCCGTGCACCACCTGATCGCCAATACCCAGGACAAATGTTCTTTGACGAAGTATTTTGGGCTTAGAAAGCCCACATAGAACCCCCCCGAGCACTCCGTCTCCAGGTGTTGGGAATCAATCGGACATGGACAGGACAAGGGTGTTGCAGGGGCAGGTAGGTGCACGTATGTGCCTCTGGCAACGCAAATACTGATCGCTGCTTCCGGGTAGTCACGATGGATTTTTATAACGGGTGTCTGACTACTGGCAGAGAAGGAACGAAAGACCCATGTATCTCGCACATGATACATGTTTCTTTGCAGATGAGGTATATGTTCTGCATGTAAATCCTCGCTAAAGCAGTGCACTGTACGGAATCGACCAAGCGTTGGTGGGTGTCCAGTTGGACGATGGCACTTGAGACATCCTGGGCAGCCTCGATCTTTGTCTCAGCACACACTCTTCTTGCCCAGAAGCATCAGGACATTTCCATGACACGGCACGAGATGACATGCGTTTTATTTCTTTCCTTTCTGACAAACTTTTAATTTTACATGTGTGTTTGTCAAGAGATATCATACTCCGCATTGGAGATAATACTATTGAATAATGCATCCCTCTCTACAACCCTTCAGCTTCAAGATCAATACAACAATGGTGCCATAGGGTAGAAAGTAGACTCCCTTCTTGATAACCCTTCATCTGTCCCGTCTATTGGAGAGGTTATTGCCTTTCGCAACGTCGTTTCAACCGTTCTGACATCAACCGCCCTGCATATTCGTCCCCATGTTTCTCCCTCTGTTTGACCAAAAAGCAATAAACCTTCATCCATCCCTTCTTTATGATCATGCACGAAATAACCAGGTCACCCAAGACAAGCAGACGTAGATCATTTTCCACAGCAGCTGAACATCTGCTGCAGCGTTTATGCTCGTGCCCGTCAGGAACCCGAGAGGTGAATAAAAAGAAACGAGCAAATCTGTACACATCTCCACAATCATACGACAATGCCAATCTTCCCGTCTCTCCTAAGTTCTACCCGCACCGGAATACGACACAGGCTTAGTTCCCTACCATTACCTGGAGCTTTCGTTTTTATCCCATTTTCATCTTGCTACTATCTCTCATTACCAGGCTCCGGCCGATGACCGCAGATGTACAACAATCAAATGGATTAACACGGCAATTTCACCGTCATATTTCGCCAGTGTCCAAGTCAATGACACATGGCGAGTAGACCACCAACACATTTCGCTTCCTTGTTTAACTTGAGTCCTCTCTCCCGCAATAATTCCCTCTGGTTTGAAGAACTGACTAGTATTCCTAGGTCCTCTAGAACCATCACCCGCCCTCGATGTCCGGTTCGGGCTCGATGCCCTACCTGACTCAAGACATTAAGCTACTGTATTGTACGCATCGCACACATACAACTTAACTTGCAAGGGTCCAATGCAACCAGGCACACCAGTTAGAGATTTTTGTGTGCTACTGCGTACTAACTTAGTTTCTTGACTTGAAAAAATTGACCTGTATGCATCGGGCAACATTGGTTAATCCTAAACCAGGCGCAGGCCGTGTATAACTTCGCTTGTCAAGTTGACACAGACAATTCCGACAAGTCGCGCTTGTTCATCCACACAAGAATAAGTTTGTTGCGATATTGCTACTTTGTGCTACACCTCACGGTCGGTTGATCCAGCAGACCAAGCTGAATCAATAAGGTAGTTCGTGAGAGCAACATTGATGCACCCCAGTGACACAAGAATCTGTCTAATGTATGTCTAGTTCAAAAACTCTCCGCTGACGCACCAGTCGTGAAGGGATATTGGTACCTCATCGCTAGCTACCTTGCCTTGGCTGGTGGGAGCGAGCCGTCGCGGCACGGGCTAGGACCATCCCATGGTTCCCATCTCATCCATACCCTTCCATTCCTTTGCCGTACCGTTCGCTTCCACGTTGATGTGCTGCAGGGTCCTGTGTTGTTAGAGCTCCCGAATGACGATAGAAGGCCTGCCAGACTGTATCATGTCTGTGGCACCAATTCATTCATTCCTTGATTTCTGTTCCTTGATATGCGCACACTTTCGTCTACCTTCCACTACACCCGCTTCTCCCATTCTACAACAACCCAGCAAACGGTGGGATCAGCTTCATGTGTCGAACAGTGGGTGTGTGTGTCTGCGTGACCTTTTCTTGTTACCTCCTTTACAGGTGAGTCGGTGAGGTCATGCTCCGTTTCAAACCCTACCGCTCTTTGTTCTTTTCACTTCTCACCCGCTTTGGGAAGAAGCAGGGAACGCGCGATTTGTTGGCTACCTTACCTTAAAGCACATTAGATAGGCACAGACTTGTGCACTGTGACCCCCGAAGTGCGAAGTTGTCTTCACACCTAAGTCAGTTGGCTTATGACGATGCAAATGGTTGCAAAACAATTAATTACTCGATCGCCAATGAATATTCGATCTCCTTGATCGAGATCTTGGGAGTCTCCTCTTTTTGAAGTTGCACCATCTGTACAGTTCTTCCCCTCCCCCATCATTGTTCCAATGCTTCACAATAAGTTAAGTCTATCCGCAGGATGCAGATATACAGGAAAATGGACACCTGATCATGCTGCGTTCTTTGCCAGGTCATTCACCGCCTGTTTACAACGCATGCCTCTTATTCTCTCTGCCATTGGCCCTATAGCGCAGTCTTGCTCTTCCATCGTCGCGCGATTACCGCACAAGGCGCGAGGGAGACGCGTATGAAGTCAGTTAAAACGCGTTAATTGAGACATGCATGATCCCTGATCTCGACCAATAGAAGAATACGGAAAGATGGGTATGAGTGGGGAAACAGCGCAACCACTTCCGAGCATGGTCAGTGCGTACAGAGTACATGAAGTACCTGTTGGGCTCGACATGGGGGGTCACATACAGTGCCGTAGTAAATTCCCTTACGGCCTTACCCTGGAACCAGGAATGACCCGCAAACCTTTGTCTTTCACTTCTGTAACTAGAACGACGTCAATGATAAATCGTTGGAAGGTTGGCAATAAATATTCCTGTGTGCTTCACGGACCACATTGCGTCACAAACACTTCCTTCTCCCTCAGCTACTGACATATCCGGCTTCCGAAACGTGGATAACTCGAGCTGGATGGTATCACTTCGTCTTACATGAGCCCCCTTTGAAGGGAACACAATTCAAGACAAGTCAAGCTAATACGTAGAATATGCCTCACACTTACAGTTATTACCATCTCAGACGGTCAATCTGGGCAACCAAGTATAACAATTACCAGACTTTATCCATATATCAGTGTGAGTGGCATCTCAGACCTTCGGCCCCATTATTCCCGCCCTTCAGTCACGATGACTTCTATCTTCCCTTGTCCAGACTCATCATACAACTAAAATGCCCTGATCAGATAAAAGAGAGACATGTAAACACACCAGACGCGTCTAAGGTGATACAGTAAACAGATCAATAACCCCTCAATTCAGCTCTCTGTCTCAACATCAAGACCCTCCCTGCCCTCGATCGAGCCAGTGGGGAAAAGGAGAGGGGTTCCTTTGTTCATAGACATCTTATTTTCTCTCCCTCGTGATGAAATTGCTTTTCTTTGTTAACGCATCATATGGAGATCTGTATGTTCCTGACTAGTGACGGGCTTCCCGAGTTCTGGGGTGAGATGCAAGTGAAGTGACCAAAGAACTAACTAACCCCTGTAAACTTCTTTGTCAAGGTATTTGTCGAATAGATATCTAAGTATAGAGTCTAAACTTGTTCGGATTATACGATGCTTCTCTCGTATAACGTTTGCTGAGCTCAGAACTCAGAGGACACTGTTTACCACAAGGCCGGCTACTGGTAGCTAGCTCATGTAGAAAACCCGGAAACTTATCATCAACCATCATCACTGATCAATGAACTCAAGTATAAGTGTCCACTCATTGAACTAATGCTCAGCATCACCCCTGTCTACCACTCATAGGTCTGTGCCACAACACCTTATCGTTGCTTTGATACCAAATCGTCTCTCTATATCCCATCCCTTGCATATTGTTTCGAGTTTTGTAGGGTGGTAGTCAGGTAGATGGTTGGTTTTCCATATAACATCCGATTAACTCGTCAAAACAAGAGAAACCAAAGCAATGACTTACAGTTACTTTGATAATAAAAGCACTATAAGAGTAAAAACCAATAATAAAGAATCATAAAGAGTTTATCAGATGCTAGAATTACTATATAGGTATGCCTTTAATGAACTTTGCTAACGTAACCTACCCTAGACCTGAACATTCTCCATAAACTTTCCCGCAAGAACCCCTTGCATGTGTATATCGAGGGAGCTTTACACCACGATGCCTCCGTTGAAGACTAACTGACCTTAAGGGAGTCCTATGAGGATACATCGTTTTTGCGTTGAAAAGCTGTTAGAGCGGTTGCCAGCCCAAGTAAGCCCGAAGTAACCATATGTATTGACAAATTCAAAAGGACAACGAGTAAAGGTCAGGTTGGTATCATGGCCTTCATTCATGGCAGGCACTGTATTACTATATCATGATTATATCCAAGTCGCGTCTCCTGCGAACGCCAATCACAAGATGATATATATCATCAACCCACCCCACAGTCTCACTACGCTCTCGATGTCAGATGCTGGGACCCCCTAGTTCAATAGGTTCCACCGCAGATACAAGGATAATCATACCAAAACGATCCCAGTCGAGCTGATGAATCACAAAACCGTCAGATTACATCTCCTCATGCTATGCTGCTGCTCGAGATCAGGCTCCCCCTTTTGATTATAAAAACACGATTCCAACAAGTGAACATCCGTGCCAAACAAGAGTAGCGACGGAAATAATGATAAAAAGGCGCCGTCAAGCGTATCGTCCAAAATAGAAAATTTGGGCTATGCGAGACATGATGTATACCAAAATGGAAAAAGGAAAATAACGGCGCTGAATGAACTTGTCGTTACTGCTGACAAACAACAGCATAACGGAAGGCGGTAGTTATGTCGTTTGCCTTTTCATAAAGGAAGCGTAGTCGTCGTTGATTAGTTATGCTCTTCATATTAAACCCAGAGCAGGCTGTCACTCGCTCACTGCCATCACATAACGATGCAGTCCTTATCGTCTTTGGCGTTTTTCTGCATCTTGCCGTTTCGTGGAGGGGCGACCTCCATGGGAGTACCCTGGCCGCTGACAGCTGCTTGGATGATGGCTAACCGTTGCTTGGCTCGCTCTTCACCAGCATCGGCAGCTTTGACGTACCAGACATTGGCTTCCAAAACGTCACGTCGACATCCGATGCCCATCTCCGTAAAGTAGCCGACGGCGTACTGTGCCTTCACGAAGCCTGCACCATGTTTAGCTACCTCATCGTTTAGACCACATCAACAAAACACTCACCTAAGTCGGCTGATCGACGCGCCCACTCATAAGCCTCCTCCTCATCCTTTTCAAGGATCGGGGGGGCGCCAACCATGTACCACGCACACAATCCCATCATGGCACCGGCGTGCCCTCTTTCAGCAGCACCAGTATAGAAGTGAACGCTGAGAGCCGGATCACGAGGGCAATTAAGCAGGCCGTGCTCATAAGCATCACCCAGTCGATAATTAGCCTCAGGGTGGCCCAATTCCGCAGCCTGAGTAAAGAGCTCGGCAGCGTGAATATCGTCCTTGAAAATATCTGCACCGTACCCATTCTCATATAAGCAACCAAGCTGATACGGTGCAGAGTTGTACTGAGTATCGGCCGCCTCAGCAGCTAACTTCATCCACTTAATTCCTTCTCGGTAGCGCTTTTCTCCAAGATCGCCAGATAGACAGGCCTTACCCAAACGTGTCATGGCGCCAGGATGGCGCTTCGAAGCAGCTGTACGCAAGAATTGTACCGCCTTGGCAGGGTCTTTCCGGCAACCCCAACCAAATTCATAGCATAGTGCGGTTCGGTAACCAGATTCAGCGTGGCCGTGCTTCGCAGCCAAAACAAACAGAGGGAAAGCGGAATTATAGTCTTCCTTACCCTTGTTGAAGAGCCCAGAAGCAAACCCATCTGCGAGATAGTATTGCGCAAAGGGGTATCCGGCACTGGCAAGACGCTGTAGGATTTGTCGGGCTTCACGAACCAGTTCTTGCGGGCTTGACACAGAACCTTCGGCAGTTGGGCTGTCACGACCCTTTTGAGGTTTGGGGCTGTTCTTGCGTGCCTTAGGTTCCGAAAAGTCCAGGCCTTGCTCCTGAGCTGTTGAAATCAAGAATATAGCGAATGAGTACTGAATTGAAGAGTCATTTGTCTTTTTGACGTTGGCACGGTACATGTCCAGAGTCTTTTGTGTACTGAGAAGAGACGCATTGTTACCGATAACAGTTCGAAGATTAGAGTTATCAGGTGTCAACGGCGCCGGAGCTTGCTGAGGATAAGGCGCATGAAGCAACTCGGCATATGTCGACATTCTGACATCGGGAGATTTACGTGAACCGCCTGGCATAAGACCCGGAGAGCGGCCACGCGAATCAGAATAGACAGAATACGAAGATGGTGGCCGAGGCAATGAAGTCCTCATATGGCTACCCGAGTTCGGAGTAAGATGGCGGCCGATGTTTGAAGCACTCTCAGCCAGATCAGAAGCTGACGAGTTTCTGGCCTCTGCATTGGGAACGCTTGTTGGGAATTCCTTCTGATGATGGTACTGAAACAGAGGCACAGGCTGGGCCTCGGGCATATTTCCTTCAATGATGGAGCTCTCAGGGGAGTCGCCGATCGTCTGGCCCTCAACATTCTCATTCATTCCTGACAAAGAGCTTGCGCTTGTCGTTGCCGAAGATTCTATAGAGATTTGCTGCGGGTTCGTGCTCGCAGTTTCATTCGATTCACGACTGTTGCGGTACTGATCCTGATTGCGAACTCTGTCCGTTGGAGTTGTCTTGGTGGACTCGGCGATATTTGTTCTTTCAAGCTGCGGCCCGGAGCCCCCTTCAGCCACGCGGGAGTCATCTTGAAACTCGGGAAAGCTCCTTGGCTCTGACCTCAGACCATGGGGAGGAGGAGGGGGAGGAGCAGTTTCTGGGGGCGAAGGCAGCGGAAGGAGAGTGCGATCGACTAATTCTCCTCTCAACATTGGCTTCTGAGTATATTCGACATCGGCGTTTGAGGGCTGAACCCAATTCTCCTGTTGAAAGTTTACGCGGACGGGCGAGACTGGTCCGTTGCGCAGTCTTGGGCCTTCAGATTCATCGAGATGAGGTATGCGAACAGGGCTACGACGAGAAGCACTGGTCGGTCTCGAAGAGGGTTTCGACGATTCGTTGTAGTTCAACGGTGTCGCGGTAGGAGGCGGTGAAGTATTGACTGCTGCCATGATAAAACGATGGTGAGGCTTTGGCAATGCCGAAGCAGCCAAGCGCAAGTTTGGGTATATTCCAGAACGAGTGTCGAAATAGAGGCGGAGTTCGATAACCTGGCAAGCGCGCAGTACTCGGCGACCGTGGTATATCTAAGATCACGAAGGACCGAACGGGCTGAGAACAATTCTGGACACGCTGAAGGAAACACGAGGCGACGGAAGATAGCGACCGTGGAGGAGAAGCGGTTGTAGTCTGTAGTCAGTGACAGACGGCCACTTTAGCGCAACGTATGGAGTGGATGCTGCACGAAGGATATTTGAGTATGGATCCGAAACGCCGCGATACAGCGGAGACAAGGGGTAGCCAGGCAAACAGAGGATAGATCAGCGAGCGACAAGGGGGGTGGTCGGAGAAACGATAGTTGGGGAGAACCCGAGGAGGCTGAAGTGAGAGGCGAGAGCCCTGGGTATGAGGTGATGAACACAATAAAACGGGAATATCTAGTAATTCTTTTCTGAACGAAGAATAGAAGGGAGGAAGAATGATGGAAAAGCCAAGACTAACTAGACCCAGAATCGGACGGAAGAAAGGAAAATTCCAAGCATTAAAATGAGTGGACTTTGAGCTGAGATCCAATGAGGTCCTTTTTGTCCTGGGCGCTGCGCCGTCCAATATTTGTGAGGTGAGGTGGTGGTGGCAGTGGTGGTGATGAGGTCCAGGCGCCCACTGCAGTTTGGCTGAATTAGCTAAATTATGGCATATGCGCTTGTAGGGGAGCCTGTGTGAGCGATGGAAGCGGAGAGCAGTGGGTGACCGGTGGCAGGGACCCATGTAGAAACCAGTGGGGATTTGTTTGCCTGGCTAGTTAATAAATGATGTCTCTTGTTTCGTTGAAGAATAAGTAGAAGAGGGTTTCAATTTTCTTAGAACCAAGAAAATGAATAAGCCATATAGGCCAGAAGCCGCTGTTACTAAGTCGAGAAAGCCGGTTAGTAGTCTGATCTATAGAAAAGGCATCGACCACCGAAACCAGGCTGTTTAGGTAGCAAGAGTCGATGTTGGTCTGGCGTGTGAGAGCTGAACTGGTAATAATTGGGAAGGAGCAGGGGTATTTTCCAACCAAGTATCACCAAGGAAGGCACAGGATCTTTCTATTCACTCTGTGACCTCAACTCCAAGACTCCCGTCTCACTTGTTACACATCTCCTCTCTGCCTTTGAGTCACAAAATGATGATACCACAGTAATAACGTGTACACAGAAAACACACAAGCGCCGTGTGCATCCAACCCTTTTCCCTTCAACATGCTACATACGCGTCCGCGAGGAATGAATGGTAGCTCTAGGAAAGCTCGGCACGACAAGCGCCTCAAGCGGAAATGGCACGGTCAAAATTGGCCGACTTATCCCTTTCCTGCTTCTCCGAAAAGAAAATTGTCATGGAATGGCTGGCAGGTCTCAAAATGACAACCACTGCGAGTCCAATTCGTGAACTTGGTAGGAGAGCTGAAAAGCCTCTGTGCAATGCCCCCCAATGGTACGTTGTGTCATAAATGAAACTGCATGTTAGCGTCATTACAACATTAAACATGGCTTAAATAACTCAACTCAAAGGTCCAGGCCAAGCCCAGCCCAGCGGATTGCTGCGCTAACACTTAAAAAGGCTTCTTCTATTTCTTGACCGCCAGAGCACGCCCGCGACATATGGGCGCTTAAATGCTTCATTTTTGACATCGGGACACAAGCAACTCATGAGTGCCAGTATCCTCGCCGTTGCAACATTATATCTTAGTGGTAGATCGTCCAAACTCTGATCCAACAATACAACTCAATCAAGTTGAGTTAACACACTTAAAGTTGTGCACCGGGCCATCCTTGTCCGCGATTTCAAGTTCAAGTTGTCAACATTAGACAGCGCTTACCGTTGAACAGGGCTGAGCAGCCGCCATGGCGTGGGTATCGTCACACAAATAATACCCTAAAACTGCAGCCACTGGCCGCTTCGTAAAGCAAAGCAAAATCGGAGATTTCCTTTACTGTTACTTTCGGTGAGCAGGTAGCACGTTGGTTGCATTTTGTTTCGGTAATTGGCCCGGGTATCTGGTAGACGTATGAGTTCTTGTATTACATACATATATACTGGTGGATGAGCGCCGAAAAGCAGCAGGTTAAATTACGCAGGTCGTGGGGGATATTATGTCGACAGTTGGTTGCTCAACCTGTTGTATTTAGGCTCAAACGTTGACCAAACATTATTCAGGGTGAATACTGTCCAGTGAATAGATAAACTGCTATCCAAGTGAGGAGTAGCACATGGGCAAAGCTCGCCTTCAACTGCAGCTGGGATTTTCAAATGAGACTGTGTTAGTTGGCAAGTGTTCTTTCAAGATTGGTCTTCTCAGAACGTGTAGTATATTTCGGGTTCTTGATAAACACCGAGAGTTGTATAGTTACACAACAACCTCGAACTCTTTTAGTAAATGTTTCGTCGATCGAACGGTGTATATACAGCGGCGTGTTTATTTCTTCAGATCTATTATACCTGGGAGAGAGCTGGGGTTGCTCTAATCGTTTCCTTGGACCTTTGATAATTACCTAGTGGTAGAGTAGGTTTGAATTCACGACGGTCGGGCCGTCGATCGGCCGGCCCCACCCGGCCGACCCGGCTGCCACTCGATCCATCCAATATCCGCACACTGCGTGATCACTTTTCGCAATGCTTTCAGATAATCCTATTCTTCTCAAACAGTTCGGTTAGCATGAGTTTTCTAGGTGCAATTGCACCCGAAGGAAAGTATGAACTACTGTAGGTTTTGACTCCTCCATGGATCTTTGGTCAGCCCCCAGAGTTTCCACTCATTCCAGGATCAAGCTTCTTTTTAAAGTCTGGGGAACCCCACGGCAAAGCCACTGCCAGTTCAAGGATATCAAACAACTTTATTAATAAGATTGTTAAACCACGCTTTCAGCATTTGCAAGTACTCTGATCACGTTCCGACCCAATGTTGTCGGAGTACGGCCTATCGTCTAGATATCTTATTGTAGAACACGGGACTTGATAACAGATAGTCTAGATATGCCTGTATATATATATATATTTTTTTTTTATAAAAAAAATAAAAAATAAAAAACCTTTGATTATATCCTGGTATCAACAAAGAGTTCAGATTCAGCCTTTTCATAGTCTCGTGAAACTTCTCGTATAAACAATAAGTTAGCGTCAATTCCACCCACCTGATGTCGTCTATCTGGCTCGTATCGAAGCCGTTGTCTGCCAGTCATGCACTCATGCAGCCGGAAGATACAAACTCTAAAGCAGAATCACTTCTGCACAATATCTTACCGGGTTTTAGCCTTCTGCATCACTTGTTCCAGCACATACGAATTTTGTGTTGATGTCTATATATTGCCCAGTATGATATGACTGGCTATATTTTACGATGCCGAAAAGGCTTTGCTGCTTCGCATGGAGGGTAGTTGAATAAGAGGCTCATTTATCTACATGCTAATTTCAACGGCCAAGTTGTGCAGGCCGTAGGGTTAATAGGAGACATGTCTCCTAGGCGTGATGTCGTGACCATCGAAGCATTATCATCGGAACAAAGATTTGACGTCTGCACACAGACGAATCATCTGGCCCGCTTCTATGAGAGTTTGAGTTTAACTGTGATTAATGAGATTGGATCGCGTTAATAGAAACGCTATATTACCATAGAAACGAAGACGGTTGATGGTTGAACACTTGGACTGCAAGTAAAGTTAGCACGTGGGTATAGAGTTCCTCTTTCTCAATTTAGGGAACCATAACAGTCGAATTAGCCTGTCCGTTGATGGAAAACCACCCGTATGATGAATATTATGGTACATAATGGTCATAGTATAACCAGGTTAAATGTCAGGTTTAGTAGGCAAGACAGAGATAGGGTAGGGACAGCCAGATAAGGGCATTGTTAATCAGGGGTAACAGTGATTGATATCTCAGGACATGATCGGGGCGAAATGATCTATATGTACACCAGAGATTGTCTGAAAGGACGGTTATTATGCATAGGGGTTCGACTGCTAATTAAACGCGATAGCTTAGATGGCCAAACTCTTAGAAACATGGTTGTCATAATGTCAGGCCGCTCTTATGAGAACAAATCGTTCTCTCTACACGACGTTGACGAAGAGTCGACAGATGGTACAGAGGAAAGGGATCTGTTCAACTTTGGTATCTGGTCAAGGGGGAGGCGGAGCAATTACACCAAAGGATCAGCTCGGCTTGTCAAGCGAGATGGCGGCGACTGATTCACTAACCCCTGACTACCTTATTGCATTGGTAGAACCTGTTCCTGCGGATAAGAGAGTCTGCAAGTCAGGTTTGGCTGGTTGAAAAGGCCGCTCTATATGTACAAACTAGCATTAATGCACATCATACACCGATGCCACCGCTACAGTATATAGTCCTCATACGATGGATACCAGAGTGAATCTCAGTCTTGGAATTATCCACATCAATATTCAGTATTAGCCAAGTCTAATTACTCGCGTGTTAATCTCGAATTAGCTAAGAACCACCTAGGTATGTTTGACGACGACACGTTAGATATGGGTTAAAACAGGTTCCTCTGATCATAACAACGCAGGTTCGAGATATATCTCATTATTCCCATTGTTCTAACAATAAATTTGGACTCGAAGCATCTGGGTTCTTTCCTTGGAACGGGAGACCCGATGAACCTATTTCCCAGATAAGTGCAAGCATCTGAATTGAGCTGCCGGGGCAACCGCCGGGCCATTAACCCACATCTGCCACAGAGAGATAACCCTTGCAAATCTCGAGCCCAAGAGGCCACAAGCTCGGACTATTTTAACCTAGCGTGCTCAATTAGTGCAACCATCAGTGGTAAGGCTATTATCTAATTGGCTTTCATCCGCCCCCTTCACAAGGTTCTCATGCCCAGGATAACGGCAAGGGAAGGAGCAACAGACCGTTGGCCGTTCAATCGCTTTCTCTCGTTCGCTCCCGTCTTTCTCTTCCCACCTCAACTCGTTCCGTCCAGTCCAGACACAACCGTTCGTTGTAGTTGTCTTCGCTCGAGTTCACTCGGTCGCTTCCTTCTTGTTGTCTTTTTGTTTCTACATTCGCTCCTACCTACTCTCGCTCTTGTCACTTATTACAACACTGAACAGGTCCAAGCAAGCACTGCCGTCCCCTGCTGTTACCATAACCGAAAAACCCCGGTCGCCCCATCACTCACTCGCTCCCTCTGCTCCACGACATCGTCGCTCAATTCTCATCAATTCCAAACAACGGCGCCCTGTTTCTTTTGCTCTGACTGGATGAGAAGCATTTTTTACTTGTAATTCGACTCGGCTCCATGATCCTCTCTCCACATTGAGCCTTGATCGAGTCGACTCTCGACAAACGATACGAGGGCACTGCCTGT
This sequence comes from Fusarium redolens, assembly GCF_020744475.1. NCBI lineage: Eukaryota > Fungi > Ascomycota > Sordariomycetes > Hypocreales > Nectriaceae > Fusarium > Fusarium redolens. Next base: position 4,371,971 of record NW_025763664.1, on the reverse strand, counting down.
CCTGTGCTTCACCTCTCACTCGTCTCCTAAGAAACCTTTCCACTTCTACAGGGATATTCCCAACTCAAACCTAATCCTCGAGAGAGGTTGTTGTAACAACCACAAAATATCCTTTCGTAAGTCGCAGATCTTCTTTGTCCTGTTTCGTCTCGACTCTTGAATGTCTTGTCAGCTTTTCACCTACATGAATATTTGATGTTACTGTAACTTGACGTTCAACATATCGTGTTCCCCTTTCTTATTGATCGACATACATCTTGCTCCGCGATACCGTCTCCTTCAACTTTCCTCCGACCCAAGGGTTAAGTTCCCTGAGCTCGGCGCTCAGCCTGCACACGTTTTTAACGTCTGACTTGGAGGTTTGTCTTCTTCTAACATTGCTCTGCCAGGACGATGTCTCTTCCCGAAAGGCCGGGTGCAAGCCCGACCTATAATCAGCGCGATGTTTATCGTAACTCGCCCTCGAGGCGATCGAGACCCGTCGATATCGAGACTGGTGGCTACCATGCCGTAGATAATACGGCTCAACATCAACGTGGGAGATCCGGTTCTTCGTTCGCAGAGTCCATCGGTGTTAATTCGAATACAGAGAGCTTGCCTCTGTCGCCAACATCTCCCGATGGTCATTCACGTCGCGCTGGCCCAGAACAACCCATATCCCGAAAACGAAGCTTAATTCGCCCAGAGAGAAACAGAATCGACAGAGACCATCGCAACTACCATTACCACAAACACGCAGCTCACATGAACGTTCTGCCATCCTCGACAGGAAACGACCCTATTTACGAGGACTTTGAAGCTTCGACAGACCGCTCCAATTCGAACTACAACGACGGTGGTTCGGACAGTTCCCCTCGACAAAGGCGAAATGTTAGTGGGGAGCAGGAGAAGGGCGCTGCTGTGGCATCTACCATGCCCACCCCAGATCGCACAAAATCACGTAAGATTAAGAAGAAGTCGAAGCGCCATTCAAAACCGCCGAAGCGTATAGAAGAGCAGCTTCGACCGCCTACCTTCTGGAATGTCTACTGCGCAATCGTTACTTTCTGGGCTCCTGGATTCATCATGAAGTGCTGTGGTATGCCAACGAGGGCGCAGCAGAGGGCCTGGCGCGAGAAGATGGGTCTTATCAGTATCATCCTCGTCATCATGGCCATCGTTGGTTTCCTCACTTTTGGTTTCACCGCAACGGTTTGCGGATCTCCTGCCGAGCGATTGCGCGTCAATAAGGTTGACGGCGGAAACATGATCTTCCACGGTGTCGCTTACGATCTGTCGAAATCTCATCATCCTCCTGCCCAGGGCATGCCTCTTCGTTCGGACGGACGAGGTCCCAACGTTCTTTATGATCTTCCCGAGAAGCATGGCGGACAGGATGGTAGCTTTTTGTTTCAAAACGTCAACGGCCGATGCAAGGGTTTGATTACTCTTGCTAAAGACTCAGATGTGCCAACCAATAAGGATGGTGATCTGGCCTGGTACTTCCCTTGCACAACCTTTAACCAAGACGGTTCAAGCAAAGTCAACCTGACCACACCATACTATTCTGGTTATGGCTGTCATACTACGCTCAACTCTCGAAATGCCTTTTATCTTGACTTGAGTGGTTCTGCGGATGTTTACTTCACCTGGGACGACATCAAGAACAGCTCGCGTAACCTTATCGTCTACTCTGGAAATGTCTTGGACCTTGATCTCCTCCGTTGGTTTAACACGAGCCAGGTCAACATCCCTGAGAGATTTGAAGAGCTGCGAGACAAGGACTCAGAAGTCAACAAGGCCATTCGTGGCCGTGACGTTACTCGCATGTTCCAGTCTTCTTCAGACAAGAAGTACGCAGAATGTTTCGAGGAAATCATTAAGGTTGGCTCTGTGGATACTGAGACGATTGGTTGCATTGCCTCCAAGATCGTTCTTTACTGTGCGCTCGTTCTCATTCTTTCAGTTGTCGGTGTTCGCTTTCTACTGGCTATCATTTTCCAATGGTTCCTTTGCCGCAAGTATGCGCCAACTAAGACCTCCCAGAGCTCTGACCGTAGGAAACGAAACAAGCAAATCGAAGATTGGTCAGAGGACATTTACCGTGCCCCTCCAAGACTTCCTGGAGATGTTGGAAGCACTGTCTATGGATCGTCAGACCGAACAAGCAAGCGTGGATCTTTCCTCCCTACTACGTCTCGATTCTCGTCTGTCGGCGGCCCTGATGTTCGGGCTACAACTGGACGACGCATGCCGACAACCATGGCCAGCCAAGGCGCCTCGAACCAACTTCTGACACCCGGTTCAATCTTCAAGCAGGGCAACGACAGCCGTGCGAGCTTCCTTCGATCCGACCCCTACTCGAGCACACCTACTGATGGTCCTGGTCCCGCTGGCTTCATTCATGATGCCGTTGTTCCCCAGCCTCCTTCTGACTGGATGCCCTTTGGCTTCCCACTGGCTCATACGATGTGCCTGGTTACTGCATACTCTGAAGGAGAAGAGGGTATTCGAACCACCCTGGACTCGATCGCGACTACCGATTATCCCAACAGCCACAAGGTTATTGTCGTTATCTGTGATGGTATCATCAAGGGCAAGGGTGAAACGATGTCGACACCTGACGTCTGCTTGGGCATGCTGAAGGATCACTCTATCCCCCCTGACATGGTTGAGCCTTTCTCATACGTGGCTGTTGCCAGTGGTTCCAAGCGACACAACATGGCCAAGATCTACTGCGGTTTCTACGATTACGGAAAGAACTCTCGCATCCCTACTGACCGTCAGCAGCGAGTGCCGATGATGGTCGTGGTCAAGTGCGGAACTCCTGATGAAGCCACCAAGTCCAAGCCTGGTAACCGTGGAAAGCGAGACAGTCAAATTATCCTCATGTCGTTCCTCCAGAAGGTCATGTTCGATGAACGAATGACAGAACTCGAGTACGAAATGTTCAACGGTCTCTGGAAGGTGACGGGTATCTCGCCCGACTACTACGAAATTATTCTCATGGTTGACGCCGATACCAAGGTTTTCCCTGACAGTTTGACACACATGATATCTGCCATGGTTAAAGATCCTGAGATCATGGGTCTTTGTGGTGAAACAAAGATTGCCAACAAACGGGACAGCTGGGTCACAGCTATTCAAGTATTTGAGTACTTTGTCTCTCATCATCTTGCCAAGTCGTTCGAGTCTGTTTTCGGTGGTGTTACTTGCTTACCTGGTTGTTTCTGCATGTACCGCATTAAGGCGCCCAAGGGTGGTCACAACTACTGGGTTCCCATCCTGGCTAACCCCGATATTGTTGAACATTACTCCGAGAATGTGGTCGAAACTTTGCACGAGAAGAACCTGTATCTTCTTGGCGAAGATCGATTCCTGACAACACTCATGCTTCGAACATTCCCTAAGCGAAAGCAGGTCTTCATTCCCCAGGCAGTATGCAAAACGACAGTACCGGACGAGTTCATGGTGCTCCTTTCTCAGAGACGTCGTTGGATTAACTCGACCATCCACAACCTGATGGAGCTGGTACTAGTTCGTGATCTCTGTGGTACCTTCTGCTTCTCCATGCAGTTTATCATCTTCGTGGAACTAATCGGCACTTTGGTTCTCCCTGCTGCTATCGCGTTCACCTTCTATGTCGGTAAGTAAAATCATTTCCAGCATGAGACAATCACTGACAATCACAGTTATTACATCCATTATCCACTCGCCACCACAGATCATTCCCCTGGTTCTCTTGGGCCTGATTCTTGGTCTACCTGGTCTTCTCGTCGTCATCACTGCACACTCCTGGTCATATATTGTTTGGATGCTTATCTACCTGCTGGCACTGCCAATCTGGAACTTTGTTCTGCCTACTTATGCTTTCTGGAAGTTTGATGACTTCTCATGGGGCGAGACTCGAAAGACAGCTGGTGAAAAGACGAAAAAGGCAGGCCTCGAGTATGAGGGTGAGTTTGACAGCAGCAAGATTACCATGAAGAGATGGGCCGAGTTCGAACGCGACAAGCGCTCGAGAAGCGGCTACTGGGGTTCACGTGAGAACGTTGTTGGTGGTGGTGGAAGCTGGACCAGCCCTCCTGGTCACCAGTATAATGAGGAGTATTTTTCTGATGCTTAATTTCGGGGACATCGGATTATGGGGGAAAATATGTTGAGAGCGAAGGGTATTTTGATGATGGAATGCGTGCACATATATGTAATAAGGGGTAACATTCTTGAGGCCAAGTATTTATGTTTTGATGCCCGGGGTGGGCGTTGGCGGACAAAGGTCCTACTTTTGTTTAGAGTCAGTTGGATTGGAGATGGCGTTATTCCAGCGACTACTTGTGAATAGTATAATTCGAATGGTTTTTAAAAGGAAACCTAAGTATTCTAAGTTCGTAACGAAGTGCTAGTTGTCATGTCAAGGATATTATAACGCAGGTCTAGAGACTCACAGGTATGCATTATTCAGGCTTCTATTACTTAAGGGCCTTTCGCTATCACTTGTGGTAAAGAAATTATCCTACAGCTGTTTTAGAGTGATTATTAACAATAACTCATGCTCCAAGCAGGATATCACCAACTCTCGATCTTTGCAATCCAATAAAATTTCAAGATAGAATTTCCAACAAGACACAAGCAGTTGTCATTAAGAGGCTGTTCAACCCAAAGCCAAAGACTAAGGTAACTATTCCATCAAGTCCAAAACTCCTTGCGCCATGCACATCTTCTCGTAACGCCCACGAGCCGCAAAAACCAACGAGCGACTCAGTGTCATAACCCTACATGGAATACATCATTTGTTCACGATGGTCGTCAACAAGAAATAGACAAAAAACGCCTCGCTCTCCTCATGCCATATCATGACTCTTGCTTCCTTGAGTGATCTACATCCTCCCCGAGTTCCCAAGGCTTTCGAGGGTCGACATAGGTCGAGATACGCTGATCTCCCCATCGAGCTCCAACGGTTACCCACACATGTTTTTGGGGCGCGTGGTTACTGATGGTTTCTCGATGACCACCCCAACGAAGACGGGATTCTCGACTCATTTGACTGTTGCCCAGGCCGCCATTGGTTACCCATTCCTTCACGACATCCTTGATAAAGACAATCTTGCGTCGGAAATCATTGGCAGCGGGAATACCCTGCAACTCAGGTGCAATCTCAGGACGTCTTCTCGTTGTGGTTGTGGTTCGGCCAGCGCGAGGGGCTGCAGGCTTTGCCTGGAAGTTTAACAATGTCTGCAGAGGGTACGATAGCATCGCTCGGTCATCAAGTGCAGCGGCGCCGATAGTGCCAGTTGCTGCAAGTCTCTCGGCAGCGTCTTGAGGGAGATGCCAGAAGTGACACCAGGTCCCTGTATGATCGATTACAATCTTTGTATGATCGGGGAAGTTGAACTGTACAGGTTAGCGTGATGTCGAAATCGCCCAGATCTAGTCACTTACTTGAAGATGGCCGTCGCAGAAGACCCAGCATCCAACATCTCCAAATCGCTGGTAAAACGTGACGAGCTCAGCTACTGTGCCCTTCTGCCCAGGAGACATGGCACCAGCCGGGTCGGTCTCTTCAGCCGGCACGAAATCGTCCCGTCCAAAAGCAATCATGTAGTTAGCAAATTTCTTCCAGAGAATAATTCTCTCGCGCTTCCGATGCTGAAAGATGTCCCTACCAGGCTGCATCTTGCCTGCAGTCCCATCTTCTTTGACAGCCACTCGAAATTGCTCAGGAGAGACGACTACCTCTGAAAGGCCAGCCTCGCCATTATTCTCGAAGAACTTGATGGGTTCCGTCATTGGTAGAGGTTGCACCCTGTCCTCGTATGTGTCGTCCTTAGCACGAACGATATGTCTCTCGGCACCGCGAATAAACACCCCAGCAGGAGGAAGCAAAGCAGGTTTGCCGTTTTCCGTGGTTGGGATATCTCGAAGAATGCATCCAACACTACCGTCATTTAGGATATATCCAAGGCCGAATTTGTTGGTGTAGTCAACCCATTTGACAACAACGTGCGGATGCGGTGGCGCAACAGTCTTGGATGATATTATAGCCATCGTCCTCGAGTTCAGAGCTCGTTCCAGTTCATTCTGAAGACGATGCAGGCGATCCAAAACCACGTCGGGCTTCGTTCCGGAGATTCTATCTTGCCGCTCGGAGGCGCTGAACAGTGTTGCAGGCCGCATGCCGGTAGTATCCTTCTTAGGGGGTGCAGCTGGTGCAGGAGGGACTGTGGTAGCTGGAGCAGATGCTTGACGGTCGAGCGAAGGTCGTTCAGAAAGTTGTCGCTCTGGAGGTTGCTGAGACGCCGCCCTTGCCGGAGGTGCTGATCGAGTCGAAGTTCGAAGGCTCTTGCCAACAGACTCAACAGTTTCCCTCGGAGGAGCTTCTCGAGGTAGTTCTTTTCGTGGTCTTGTACGTAAGCTCTGGGAAGATGAAAGAGTTGCTTCGGGGGCAGGACGAGGTTTCGCAGATACCATAGTGCCTGCTGGCCTGTGTTGCATTCTCTGCTGTGCGGCAAAACTTTGAGGAGGCTGACGAAGGAGGCCTGCCGGTGCTCTTTGAGTAGCCGACAAGGGGTCTTCGGTAGATATGCTTGCCTGTGCAGCCACAGATGCTGTGTACCTGGCCTTTATCTGCTGCTGCTCCTTCAGCCACTCTTCGAATGGTCTGTAGACGATTCCTTCTTCGAGAGGAATCATAGGTGTCAGTCCAGCCTTCTCCTCAGCGGCCATCTCCTTCCACGTCTGAGTGTGAACGACCTGAACTGGGGCGTAAGGGCCGATGCCACATTCTCGACACATGTCCTTGAAGTTCCTGTATGATTGTGCTTGTAAAGCACTGCTCATCCGAGTGGCGTAGAATTCCTCACGGTCCGGGGGGACTTCTCTAAGGCGCGAGCTCATTTCTGCTTCAGTAGGCATATAACCACAGGTGAAAAAGGGGTGTTGGATGATGTCCTCCGGTTCCGGTCGGCTTTCAGCATCCTGAAGCATCGTGGCAACTAGCTCCTTAGCTTCCTGGCTGATATATCTTCGTGATGATTCCGCAGACGGCCAATCATAATCCCTCTCTCGAGCTCGGCGGTAAATTTCATCTGTGGTCGAGGATTGAAACGGTGGTTTCGACGTGAACATGGCGTACATGATGATGCCCAGGCTCCAGATGTCAACCATATGATCATGCCCCTTCTTTCCTTTCTCCAGAATCTCGGGAGCAATGTAATTTGGTGTTCCGCACAAAGTTGTGCGACGGATGGTGTGCATATCCCGACCAGTCACCAACAGAGCGGCAAGACCAAAATCACCGATCTTCGCGTTCATCTGAGAGTCGAGGAAGATGTTGCCCATCTTCAGGTCACGGTGAATGATGCCCTTGTTGTGCATGTACTTGATGGCGCCAGCGATCTGAACTGAGTAAAAGCGGACTTCGGGCTCGGTGAGACCTTTCCTTCGCTTCACCATATCCATGAGAGAGCCGTTGGGACACAATTCGAGAATCAGATATGTGCATTTTTCGTACGAAAAAGCTCGTAGGAATTGAACGATGTTTTTGTGCTTCATCTTGGAGTGAATTTGGAGCTCGGTTTGGAACTGAAACGCGTTAGATGTGTGTCAATCTGTCTTCTATCTGCCACAAACCTTTTGTTCCATTTTGGGAGGCATGTGGCTCTTGACAATCTTCAGAGCAAATCGTTGCTTCGTGGGCAGTAGCTGGCCACTGTAGCAGACAGCGAAGCCGCCCTTTCCGAGCAGTTTGCCGACCTGATAAGTTGCTCCATCAGGTCGATCAGTGCTTGGAGGCTCGGGGACCTCTGTAGGCGGGGGCGGAGGGTGTTCCTTTTCCTTGGCGGCCTTGAGTTGGGCAGCCGTCTTTGTTTTGATATTGGTCACTTTAGGTACTCGCTGGGCGTTGGCATCCCTAGGGGACAAAGCCTCGAGATCGACGCCGCCTCGGGGCGCTAGCCTATGAGCCATAGCTAATGAAGCGCTCGGATATTGTGATGCGAAAGTTCAATGAGTTTATGTGCGGTCGTTGCCAAACAGGGGAGTAGGCTAAAAGGTCAGCAACCGCGTTGAAGTGTCGCGAGGATGGGACTGAGATAGGAAGTTAGCAACCCCTAAGTAAATATGGGACGAAAGAATCGATTGTGTGTCCAATAGATCAGATCCAAGCAGGGTAGACAAGACGGTGATATAGTGAAACCAATGGGCAAAACTCACGAGACTCGCGACGCCAACATACAAGACGAATGAAAGAAAGTCGCCTGTTCGTGCAGTAAAAGCAAGGGCATTAAACAATGCTGAAAACTGAGATGCTATCGCCCGATGCTATGGGTTAGTATTTGTGAGAGCAAGAAACCGGCAAGCGACGCTGAGCGAAGAAAGATAGAGAGAAGTCATCAGTTGCCGCGACTGGTGGTTTGTGTACTTTCTTAGCAGGCTGTTGCCGCTGGCAACCAAAAGACCTGTAGGGGGTCGTGCATCGTCCAATCAAATAACACCCTGTCCCATCTGTGCCTCTCGTTAGCCAATCAAGGAATTTCAATCCTTGGACGACAAGGGCAGCATTTGGCCTAGATTTGCTGAAATAAAGCGGTCAATTGGCATGGACTGCCTACTAAACAGCCCAGTTAATTTTCGTATTTTGTTATGAGTGCTTATCTTACATCGTAAGTCATGAATATCTACTATGTAAATCTATAGTGGAGAAGAGGCTATAACATGAGAAGAAACAGCAGGGTGCATAATTACCAACTACCAGCTATGCATTGTCCAATACTCCAGCTGTTCATGGGTGAGTCTTACTGGGCATTTTGAGGCTTGACAAGTGCTCGCGTTTCCCTACCCGTAGCTATTCCAACTCTGGTTTCCCTGCTTGCAGAGGGTTTCCGGGCACATGTAATTCGTTCGTTCGTCGATTTGAGTGTTAAGATACTTGTAATGTCGGAAGTAGCGGTTGATTTGTCTTGGGATCCCTCAATTGGCGCAGCGTCTCCTCCAAGCTTTCATATTTTTCCTTCTGCTTCCTTTCCGCCTCTTCTAGCTCGTCTTCCCTCTTCTTTAGCTCTTCGAGTTTCTGATCCAGTTCTTCTATCCGCAGTTTGTTCATGTCGGGCTTCTGTGACGACTTCCAGGTTTCGTAGACAATTAAGGCGATGGCTACAGACAGAATGAATGCATCTCCAATGACATCGGCGAACAGATCGACCGCTTTGTTCTCGGGAAGTGGCCTAAACTTGCGTCTCCAGATGTTTTGGAACGGTATGCTCTTCTTGGGGAGTTCGGGAGCCTGCTTCTGTTTAAGCTGATCGTCTCGTTTCTGCTGCTCTTCGGTCTTGACTGTTGGTGCTTCGGCCTTTTCTTTTGCTCTTCGTTCGGCGTCTGGATTCCGTAATAATGCGACTGACATCCTCATATTCAATTGATGCATGTATTGTCCATATCGGGCAGCGAACGCTCGGAACCGGGGGTGATCGTGTGCCTGAGCTTTAATGTGATTCTGAGGAGCTGTCAGTGCCTGGTCCAGTCATAAGAGGGGATAGTTCATACGGCGCCATATTTTGAGACATGCCTCACAAGCAGAGATGCAAGCTTGAATAGTGGAAGGGGAACCATCGCTGGTGGTGGTTTGGGAATTCTTGGCTCTAGTGTTGAGAGCTGCTTGCCAAGCTGTCTCGTGAATTGGATATTTGATTGGTGGTGGGGCTTCCGTGGCGGAGAGGTATGGTCGTCAATTGAAGCTCGAATGCGTACAACACGTCAACAAATCGCACAGTGCATATGAGACCGACTGGTTTGGAAGTGCAAGGGCAGATTGGATCCGAAGATTAGCTGACAACATCAAGAACAAGCGCGTCATTCTAGGTCATTGGATATTTCGAGTAGAGTCGAATGCCGTCTCTTCCGGAGCAGTGATATTCCGCGCTGACACAGGGACAAGAAGCTAGACCAGGGGTGAGAAGCTTGTAGAGCTCTGATTGGTTGCTTAACTTATTCCTCAACCATAACACTTGCACAGAGTGAAACTGCTATGTTGATTGGATTGATATACTCACTAACAAGGGGTTTCTTTCTTACGGTATATAGCTAGCATATGGCTAGAGGTCCTCCCTTGCTTCAGAAGTTGCAATACAAAAGTCGTTCTCCGTACCTTTGGCTTCTCAGCATCAAGATAGAGGTATTGGCAGCCTCGGCGTCATCAACTGGTGATTAAAAGCTTACTCTTGAGATAGGTAGCCTTGGCATGAAATCATTCAGCGTTTATGTTCTAGATAACCAACGTTGCGATTTTCAATGACATCGAAGTAGCCGAGAATCCATCTCTATTGCTCTTCCTTCCCCAGGTACCTAGGCTATTTGCTGTTGGCTGTGTGTACTTACCTAGTACCTTAGGTTGGTAGGTACCTAGGCACGGTGACCTGCCTTACCTTCCTTGAGATATGCCTTCAGTGCATAACATGGACAACTTCGTAACTTCCTTGCCACGTCCTATCTTACTGACACCACGGCTCAATGCATCCGCCTCCTCAACAATCCATCCTCGGCCGCGCGCGATCTTCCGGGTAACCATCACTCTTGGTATTTACACCTCAAACAAGACTCATCATGCTTTGCTCGTCCTTGCGGAAGCGAAGAGAATGGGCATCGGTGGTTCATTCGCTAACAAGAAGCTCGTCAAAATGGAAAGGTTGGTTATCGATGTGACCTGTTTGATATTGGGTATTATCATGCACGCACTCACATTAGCGTCCCTAGAAAGTAACCTGGAGGCTTGTGATATCACATTTCCAGTCCTTGTTTCCAACAGCCCACCCGCTACCTTCAGAGCAATTGTCTCTTCATTGTCGGGACTCCAGTCTTCTGAGGAAAAGGCGCGCGTGGGAAGACTGGCGGTTATGAACGGGGGAGAGCATATCGCCGTGATATTGCTTTTGGATGGTTATAAGCCCATGGAGTTGTTTTCTCGGCTGCAAGTTGAGTATGCATTCACATCACTAGCTTGTCTATTGCCGTTGACTTCCTCTACAGGATGCTTTATTCGGATTGTCCCATTCCTATGATCCCCATTTCTACGACCCAAGATTTCGCCGGCTGCCTTGAATCTCTCAGGTGGGATTACAATAGGAAGAGTTCCGCTCTCGATGCTGAACAAGAAGCACCTCATGAGAGTTTGGTAGGCTGGTGTGTCGAAGGCAAACCTCTTTCAAGAGACCAGGTCAATGTCCTGACCGGAATCACCTCCGGGTTCAGAGGATTCGCCGACCTTCACTCCAGCCCAGGCGGCCGAGCTACAATTTGTGAATACCTAGGGGATAGCGATGGTGAACGAGTCATCTCGTTTCTCTTCAATGGCCCGTCTCACGTCTGCAAGCAACTAGAGGCATCAGATGCACCCAATGTGTGATAAGCCAGACAGATGGAGGTAACTGTTGGTCCAGTTTCCGAGAAATTGGGCGGCAACGACAGGTCTGCTTACCAAATGCTTGGAATGCGTTATGTACAATGGCATGATAATGGTCCAATGCAGAATTGAATCTTGCCAGTAATGCCGTTTAGATCGATCATCCGCCCTGTATTCTGGGTCACAACCTACAGAACAGAGCGGTGTCGTTTAAGTCATGGCAGGCATCTGGGGCAGAGGTGCAGGGGTAAGCGACGATAAATGCAAGTTTAATGGAGTGCATATTCGACCACTCACAATTATTTCGAAAGGGTTAATAGAGAAAAGATGCCACAGGTTCTCCATCTCTGCGTCGCTGAACTCGTTCGCCGTTGAGACAGGGTAGTCTACAAGGTGATAGAACAAGTATCCACCAGGCAACGGAGTGATGCAGATGCGGCTGACCTGGCTGGTGGAAGCTGAACCAATTAGAGCAACCCTGCAACCGCCGAGCTGGCAACAATGTGAATCGGGCTCACTATGCTGATGGTAGGCCTCAGGCTCGGTTATCACGCACTATCGGACGAGCCGATACCTTCGCTTGCGTGTTTGGGGGCAAGTCACAGCTTGTGGTCTTGATTGATACGGTGAGAGAAAATGACCAAGCCGCTACTCTGTGAGGTGGTATGAGAAGAGTGATAGCCGGCACTAGCTCAAGGTGATGGTCAAGAAACAAAAAGCAGAAGTGGTGCTATCCACATCAGATGATGGATGGTAACAAGAGCTGTTGGACGCAATCTGATCGGTCCCGAGGGATAGGTTAAGGAAGCGGATCGCAACCGCTTGATCCAAAGATTCGGGATCTCTCTGAACAAATGAAGCAATCCTGTTTCGAGAAGCGCTTTAATATGGGGACGCAATGTCTCATAAGTTGTTGCAATGACAACCAACATGCTTTTGACGATAACCAACACCAGATCTTCCCCAGATCCTCATCACCCAACAACTGCTCGACAGGGCAAGTTGCCACAATGAGCGTGATGAGTGGCACAAGCATCGTGGTTTAAAAAAAGTAACACCGCAAGCAGCGTTCAAGTGAACAGGGATTAAAGAAGTGGTGGGCGGGAGAGGGGCCAGGAGTCAGGGGTCCAGCAGCAAGTCAAAACACCGCAACGTCGGCTGTCCCAGCATCTGCCTCATGTGGTATCCTCCTATGTCTCATGAGAGAGACTCGAAATAAAACGAGAAATTGGCTATTGATGGCCGTCAACTGAGAGATAGGTGGAAGAGTCCTTCGTTGAGATGAAGCTCATCTAAGGGAACGACGAAGCGATATTCCCTTGGTTCCTTTCAAAGTTGAGTTGTTTAACTGGTTGTCCAGAGCTTCCTTTTAGCTTCATGCGACATCACTCAATCCCTGTCCCATCTCTATACCCGCTTCCCTTCTTCTCCCACATGGCCGCTAAGCACGCTCATTGGCTTGTGCTCTGCATCTAACCGCCGAGGTTATCACCAATTACCAGCCCTCACACCACTGCGACATATGAGTTTATCGATGTTTGACCACACCAGCCGTGGGAATGACCAATCATGGCATCTCAGAGCTGCTTGCACCCGCTTTAGCTCCAAGATGATGGACGTCGGTCTGTGTGACGAGCCGCTGCATCGCATTACTTCACATCCTAGCTCTCTTCTCCCCGCCTTTCCACTTTCCATTGCACCGCCAGTCTTCAAGTCACCTACTGCCAGGCGCTTCTATATCCTGAGGCGAATACGTGAAGATGGCCCCAAGAAATGGCGTGGCTCGTGGCCCGACGGTCCATGTAGACCCTGGTTCATTTGTACATGAATGCATTGCATTGGCCTAGATTTTCATACCAAGAAAGAGGCGCATTTTGGTTGTCATGGTTCTTTTCTTGGCCTTTTCTTAAAAGTCTCAGGCTGCCCTCCACTGCAACTTGCAGCCTCCCCTCCCAATCCCCGGCCCATCTTGAAATCTGTGTCTCTTGTAACGTCTCAGAAGACTCCTGAGTATCACCTCGACTGGTCATACAATCTTGCGACTACAATAACTTCGGAAAGGAAGAAGCCGTTCTTGGATGAGACAGAACCAGCCTTACAATACCGCCACCGTCTCTCCCAAGGATAACCAAACCGAAAATACTATACAATGTCGCGCGTGTGCTTGCCACGATTATAGACCATACAGTCGAGTGCGTGGATCTGCCAACCAACTTCCGCGACATCATCGGCTTCATAATCGTCCCTAAACATTTCGCCCGACGCCAACGTCTCAAAACTGGAGCATCCGCTCTATCCTTATCCACCTCGCTCTCGGCTCAGCCTCAACCGTCGGGATCGACGACCTTAACACATTGGCTTATCCATCAAGGGTCTCGTCTCTTCCTTGATATCATCGGCCACTCGCCCACTGTTCTTCTTCTCTCACCATTCGCTTCTTTCTGTCTGCTGGCCTGACAGAGTTACTGTTCGTTTTAATACTTTCGTTGTTTTTTTTTTCGTTCGTTCCGCGCTCTTTTATACCATATCGCCGCTGGCCGGTCTGTACTATCACACCAAAAAAGGACTATTGGCAGCAGTGTTTGGGTAGTAAACGAATAGACGATAAGTTCAACGAGGGAAAACGAGACTGGTTACTATCCGCAAGGAAAGAGAAACGTTTTGGAAACAAGAGAAGGGCAACTTAATCTGGGCTTGACAATCAATATCCATTCACTATGGGAAAACTCATCAAGAATCACTGGGCCCGTCTCATCATCTTGAGTGCCGCAGCTTGTAAGTTGACCTGGGATTTGGACCGACCGTTTCTTTACTTACACTATCTTACAGATCAGATTGTGGCTGCCATAGAGTGCTTCTTTTGGCCCAAGATCTTCTGGGACTTCCTTACGCGCACCCTAGACGGCGCAGTAAGGCCTGTACCGGCTTTACAGATAATAAATCTACTCTTGGGGTTGGCCATGCTAGCTCTCGAATGGCCTCTCAACTTCGTCGCCGGCTCAGCTCTCCACCGCTCGCTAGAATTCCGACTTGCCATCCTTCCTCTCACAGCACTCAGTGCTGCTCTCATCTACCAAGGCACAAACGCCGCCATCTACTACCTCATCGGCATGGTTGTCTACTTCTGGGGTTACAGTGAGGGCGAGGTCAGTTGCAACCACAAGCCTTGAGAAATCTGCATGTGACTAACATTACATTTCTAGATGATCTGCGCAAAGCCCTGGACTCTTCCTAATCGTGGGCGCAGCGGCGGCGTTACGCGTGCATAGTCGCAGCTTGCCATCATGGATGTATAATACTACAAAATACAGAACGGGGCGTAGCATGACTTCTTAATTGAACGGCATCTCTAAACCTCGAACTCTACAAAGAGACACTGTTACACATTTACCCTTTTGCGGCGTTTGGCGATTTTTCATGATATATGACCACCAGTACTGCGTGTTGTACGACTCATCCTGCATCAAGGAGATTTCATTTCTAGCATTGCGTTTGTGTTTGCATTTGCATGATCAGCGTGGAGGCGTTGGTAGATGAGGATACCATTGGAGAGGGACATACTGTTTACTGCCGTTTCCAGAGGAACACCGTGCAACCGGGAGACCAGGAACTGGGCAAGTTGCATGGCATTCGCGGGCTCAAGGACTTCCGGTGAGAGTCTGCTATAATCCCTGGGGCTAAGCGCACCCAACATATAGATCTAATACTACCAAAATGTCTTCAAATGTGCCATGTCTGTTTCTCTGCCGTTTGCTTCCGTGGATACCTACTTGCATGTCTATCGAGCCAAGCCGAAAGGGTAACTCGGCTTGGTGATTCAAAACATAGTAGAAACAACTAAGAGCCTTTTAAACATGTCGAAACCGGATCTGTTTGTGGATTTTGCCAAGTGGTAGTATTGGCTGATACTTCGAAACACTCCTTGTCTAATAGCGTTATTTTGGATTATAACTTAGCTAGCTATACCTAGGTCCACATGTGGAAGCCACATCACATGGGAATGGAGCATGGTCCAAGATCATACATAAATGAATTAAAAGAAGAACATAGGCAATACTTTCGTTTCTGAGTCAATGCGGAAAAAACTAAGGCCTCCGATTTCGGAGTCGATCAAGAGCTTTTTATGGTCTTAGGAATCCAAGACTATACGGAAGTCAATCAAATTCGAAGCAAGAAGGGGAAATGGAAGATGACAAGATGGCCTGCTACTGTTCTAATGGCAATGAATAACTCTACTATCACAACTAATCAAATGATTTCGTTTGGTGACAAGTAGGGCAACTTACTAGATTATTCGTGGTTTTACTAAATGGACTCGACCATCCAAGCATCGACGTAGTCCCTTGCAGTAACCTCATGGGCAAAGTTGGCGAAGTAGAGGGTGCGAGACCAATCATTTCTGCTGTGGTACCTTAGCACCGTAAAGCGCTACGTTGATTGATAATTCATATCAGTATCACCCAATTTCGGGAAATGTGTGTGTGTGTGTGTGTGTGGATTACATCGAGAGGAAATGAATGCATTGCAATTCCAAAGGCAGGTTGTATTTCATGAGGCACTATCATAAAACTGCCCATCTCTCAGAGCATCAGATACTAGCTGATTCAATCGCCCGTCAACCTGATTGTTGTTCAAGCTAATTGCCTGGTGACAACTTCATCAACCATTTCAGATGAATTGTAGTTGCTCACCGATAGCTCCGCTACTGTAACATGAACCCTTCCCTAGCAATTGCACGCGCAAAAATCTGGCGGACCCCTCAAACGCCTGCTGTCTGGTACATCGTGTAGAATGTTGTTTCTTCTAATGGGAGAGGAGAGGGCCCTTGTTGTCGTTCTTGGGACCTTGACGCTCGGGGAACTGTACGACCATGTTAGTCATGCGGCTAGTTAGGTATGTTTTATACAAAGGGTCTTACCTCTACGGTCTGGGTGTCGCCCTTCTCAAGAATCTGCTTGATGACATCATCGTCGACAGAGGTACCAAACTCGTTCTCAAGAGCGGCCTTTGAAGCAGCATCGAGACTTCCCTGAGCTCCTTGGCTATTGAAACGTTAGCTTATGTGTTATGGAATTGAACAATGTTTTGATGATGGTTGGTAAAGGGAAGCTGAAGTCATGATTAAATGCCAGACATCTGGCAGGCCCATGCTGCATAGACTATGGTAGAATACATGACGCAGGACTTCCGTTTCCATGGTAGCCACAATATGAAAGGGAAAGAGGAGGTACAAAGCGGGGGTGGCTTGACTTACTTGTGCGTCAGGAAGATCTTGAAGGAAGAAATGAAGTGAGCCAGAGGAATGCTCTTGTCGGTCTTCCACTTCTGGTAGGTCTCAACATCATCAATGAAGATGATGAAGTCGTCGCTGCCCTTGTAGTGGACCTTAGTCTGCTGAGTCTCGCCGCGAGCCATTGTGATTGTTTATTGAGTGAGGGAAGTGGTAGTGGTTATGTTGGTGATGAAGGGTCGTCAAACGATTGGAGTGAGAGTCGTTAGGTGGAGTTGTTGATAATTGTTTATCGAAGCTGGATTGAAGGATGAAGATGAAGATGAAGATGAGGAGAGGAAAAGGAATCGAGAGAATGTGGTGCATTCAAAGGCTTAAAAGGAAGCTCAATGTGAGGAGCAGTGACGAGTGTAGCTTGCTGGCCGGGAAGCTACCTACGTCATACGTCATAACCATGCTCTCTCAAGGTGGGCAAGTGGGCCGGTACGTACTGCATCGCGGGGCTCTCGAAGCTCTCAGGCGGAACAAGCCCCACTATAGCTAGCCATAAGCATTAACACAGCCAATAAAGCAGCAGATTCCCGTTTGCTTGCCAGGCTCGAAGTATGCTCGTCTTGCTTCTTCACGTTCCTGCATGCTTGAATCCACTGCGTACGTCACCGTGTTTTGAGCACGAGGAAGCAAAAATATCCAAGCTTACCTTACGGGCTGCCATCCATGTTGATCGATCGCGTGCTCCTCACGCCAGCCTATAACAATTTCTATGGAAGGGATTGGCTAAGTTGCAGCGGATCCCGTGTTGTTCTCCCGTCTTCCACGTCAGGAACAAATCATCTTCTTTCTTATTGCCTTGGCAAACTATAACATTATTTCCTGTGATTGCTGTCTTGATTTGTTTCTCTTCGGGGGCATTGGCTTGATGCATGATGCCCAGGATCCAACTTCATGATTGTCATATTCCATCAAACTCGAGAAAACTAATGGTTTAAAAACAAACAATTGACATTTGGCAAGACTTCACCAGTCTTAAAGTGCTGTATAGAAACCACCTAGTTAGACTACCAAAGCTTGCTAAAGTAATGTAACGATCGACTAGTTGGACATCGGTTAGGTAGTGATGCTAATTATAAAATCCAATGCTTAGTTTCCCATCATCTTTGAACCGATAACACAGCACAGCTTTACCAGAGATGTATCAAACGTCGTGGCCAGCCAGTGTCCTCATACCAGTTTCTCACCGAAAGAATCTGCGAATGCCCTTCTTTTCGTTTTTCGAGCCTTTCCCCTTCATCCATGGAACATCTGTGCTCTGCACGGCGGCATCAGCCAAGCGAGACAGGTTCTCCTTCGCAACAGAGTGTGTTTCTGTTCTGGAACCATTTTGTGGAGAATCAGTCTGGTGCCTGTTTGTCATACAATCTTGTAGAGCTGGCGTGTTTTCTGCCTCACTTTCCAGTTGCTTTTCTGAAATAATCTCAATCAAATCAAGAGGTTCGAGTTCAGATATCTGTGTGAGCTCGAGCCTCGGAGACATGTTGTTCGATACCTGGCCATCCTCTTCGCTGAGCTCTCGAGTCTCTGGGAGCGCTGAACCTCTACTTGTGTAAGAATGTGAGCTCTCTTCACGACCAGCCCTGTCAAAGATGTCAAAGCCACTATCGCTTGAAAAACTGGTCTGATGGGTCTGGTCTTCGCTCGATGGGTCCTCGATCATTCTGTGTGACAAGCTTCCTGACCTCTTCGTCATGCTAGATACACTCAACTTTCTCATTACGGTTGATGCTGACCGCCTGATCATCTGCTCATTCTGCGCAATGTTCGTCATACTAGGAAGGGGAAGGACATCTTGACTCCAGACGTCTGAGAGAAGCACCTCCAGTCGCGCTCTTTCACTTCGAGATGGTACCAGGACTGGCATTCTGACTTTTGTTGATAACAAAGACTGTGAACGATGGAGGCCGGCCCCTGAGCTGGCACCACTACTAGATTTCATGGTACTTGTATTCTTGAGAATGACATGGCACAGGGATGACTCGGAGCTTCCCACAGATGCCTGGTGCGTTGATAGGCTCCTCGCAATACTCCCTACCGCTGCTCAGTAAGATCCAATCCTTTCGTGAGTTGAGCAGTATGAACATACCAGGTCGTCCAAACACAGTGCCTAGACTTTGAATGTCAAGAGAGAGAAATATTTGAAGACCAGGAGATCTGCCAGCAGGCTCTAGGCAGAGTGGTTGTTGCAACCGGGTTCGCCATTCGTTCTCCTCCCTTGACGTACAAGCCGTCATTACCACTTCGTAAAGTTGGTGGTCGCTCTCAAAAGCAAGCTTCCAAGAGAAGGGAGCTAGGTGACATTGCAAACCTACTAGATATGTTAATTCCAGTTTGAGTTATATATGACATGCCTTACCGCGCCCATTGTCAGCATCTTTAACAGTTGAACAATGTACATCAATGCAGGCCAGAATCGTGTAAATAGCATCAAACTTTCCTCCAGAGGCCAGACAAAGGACGTCTTTGTAGAGTAAGCAAATCATATACTGGCCGTCAACGCCGGTCGGTGACTGCCAGCATACATGCAGGACTCCACAGAACTGAATGTGCCCAAACGAACGAACCTGATTTTTCGAATGCGCATCGAGTCTCTCGTAAATGGTTAGCATAGATTCAATGATGGAATACATCTGAAGAATACCCTGTTTGGAAATACGATACGATCTTGCAATAGCCAGGTCTTTTCAAGGATGCCTTTCATCAAGTTATCCTCGGTTGAGCGATTGATCTCAGCTGTGGCCTCTCGAAGCCTCATTAGTGCAGTTTCAACTTCCATGTGAGAGTTTGGACAGTCGATGACTGGAGTGCATCTAAGCAGCTCTGCAAACAAAAGGGGGTATTTGCAAATTCTTTGAATAGGCTGACCCTAATATGTCAGACAGTGAAGCAGACATGATCGAAGGAGCATACCTTAACAAGAAGATCACCAATGGTCAGAGCCTTTCTGCTATCGGACGATGGTGATGACTCCATAGTGAAGGCGAAAGCCTCAAGCCCCTTTTGATGTAATTCCCATTCGGGGAGATTTTCTAGAGCTGAAGTAGCGTCTTTGATCATCATCTCATACTTCGCGCCGTATTCCTTATACATGAACAACCGATGCATCTTGATGCAACACGTCAGTACCCGTCATACGGTGAGCTGCAAGACAGTACTTACCCTCTTACTGAAAATCCTGGCCGCATCTGCTGCTACCTGAGGCTCAGACAACACACCGGGCTCCTTTTCTAGTAACTGGAGGTTGCTTTGATCGCCCGGGACTATATCCAAACTTGACCATCGGCGATGTCCAGTTTTAGGATTGGTGAATTTGGAAGGGGATACGATAAGATGATCAGCTTGGCTATACTCAGAATCTGGGACTACCCTATGTAATTCGCCGAGTATTTCTTCGTGGAGCTGAAGGATTTGATCGAGATTGTGGTTGATGGACGAGCGTAGCCGCTCAGGTAAAGTTGGGAGAGCAGCGAGCAGGTTGATATAGGCCTGTTTGCTGTCAGTTTGCTCAACAGTAGTGTTGAGTTGAACCTACGTGAACAAGGAAACGAACGTCACCAATGTAACTTTCCTCCGTATTGATGAGCTCCTCGAGGATCTGCCGGCGCCGCAGAGAACGCTGGATGGCAGCAACATCAACGTTGACCTTTTCGAACGGAACACTGTCCTCGGAAAACCTTGGGGCAGACAGAGAAGCTCGACTACTTCGCTCGGTTCGTGACCGGCAATGTGAATGGCGATGATACCGGCGCGAGCGCGAGATGGCACTGGTACTAGCAATGCTGATACTAGCACTTTGAACTGCTTCGATGAAACCAAGCGAAGACCCTGAAGACGAGAGCCGACGACTGAGTCTGCGACTAATTGACCGCTGATAAGCTCCACTGCACTCGAGACTTTCCCATCCAGTATCTGGGGACCAAACTTCTCCTCTATGGTCTCTTTGGCTCACTCGTCGATGCAAAGATCTCATCCACCTAGAGAAAGGCCCCCGAGGCTTGAAATTCTCAGCGAAAGACTCGTTGCAAGGAACCTCTTGAATCGTTTCGACTTGTATCTGTGAACAAGAAGGCCTCGTGCGTGTTGTAGTTGCTCTTTCAGAACTCGCATGCTGGGTGGTGCTATTCAAGGTTGTGAAGGTATCGATATCATCAAGGCGAAGTTCATCCAATCTTGAAGGCAAATGGATGTCATATAATCTGCGGAGGCTGTCATGGGAGTCGAATCGTGATATATACGGAAAGCCGGCTGTCCAACTGAAATGTCTCGAATTAGGGATGTTGGGAGAAACGTCGGGCAAGGCTGAAGGATTCACAAGAGCCATGATGAAAAGAGAGCGACGAGGTAAATTCCAAGAAAGTAACAAAGTGCTGGTTCCAAGAAAACCCAACTACACCAAAAAAGTGGCTTCAGACGAGCTGTCCAGACATGGCTGTGATGATGAATGATGAGGAAGATGTCATGAGTGAGATAGACCAAACACTGAGGCACTTAGAGTTCACAGTATCAGAACTTGCAGAGGAACAGCCCGGAAAGCTGGCAGAAGGTCACAATCTATGGGCAAACCTACCTACCTTACCCAAGGAAAGGTAGGTGCGGACCGAGAGACACAGTATCTCGGGACATTCCTTCCTGGATGGCGTATTAAAAGAAGCCATGCAAGAGCGATGAGCGACCACGCAGGTCGAATTCGCCGAGAATTGCCTCCGAAACCAAGAAATATGAGCTTTTCAAACTATCCAGCCAGGCAGTCTTGCCTGGCCACATTGGCTCGACTGAAATTCAACACCCATGATCCTAGGCTGTGGGATCGTACAGCCGGTGACGATGAGCCAAAGTATCACGGCCGAGAAGTGGTGATACAAAGAGGCGCCTGCATGGCCCTATTGGTGCAAGGCGAAGCTGGAAGCACTGAAGACGGGAATATTGATGCCCGAGTCCAGGAGTTGTAATGCAGCGAGACCAAAAGGCCAATTGGATCAAGCCTCAAGCTCAGAATATGCTTTGAGTAAATGATGGGCCAACAGGTTCCTTTGTTCCATAAAGCCGGCTTCATTACTTGCGGCCACGAGATATTACGAGTTCAGGGCTGGCTGCAAATTCGTACTATTGACGGCCAAGGCCGAAGCAGAAGTCTAAGAATCTCAATGTCCTTTTGATGTGGCGGCGAGAGGCTTTGATATCAGCGGCTTGTTTATATATAAGAGGTTGGAGAGGCTGAAAGAATCTGAAACTGGGAGCATGATTGTGTGACCATCTTGTTCGTGGCTTGATGGTTGGACATCGTCAGTGCATGATATGTATCAAGAAGTTTGAGGAGCTGAACTTCTTGCCACGGGGTCAAGTACAGGAACAAGATAAACTTCTAGGACCGCTTGCAATCTTTCATTGCTGTTCCCGAGCCGCAGATAATGCGTGTTGTATTGTGCTCATGATTTATGAACTTGCCAGTTGATTGTGACACCGATCACTACCCGATAACGCATTGCCGTATCCTGTACCAGTCGACGTGAATGATTTCCTTTCAATAGATTTTAATGAACCTGGCAGTCTGAAGTGGAGAAGCGTGTCGTAATGCACTGTGTGTGACTTCATGATCAAGGTCGACACTTGGCGGAAATAAAATATCGGATGCAAGATCAAGCATATTGGCCTACGGTGGTGTTTATATTAGACATCTATATCTATATCTGTACAGTAAACTAACCACAGCATAAATGCTCTTGAAATTTAGATATCTGAGCACTCCTTACAATATATACTATGGTATTTCATATGAGAAATGAGTTTTCTAAAAGTATCACGCTTGATAGAAGATCTACAATACAGACTCAAGCATGATGTCTTGTTCCCCCACGAAGAGTGTTATGACCACCAACTTTTTTCAGCCAAGCCCTATTTTGAGTCAGTCGGCGATACCGGGCCGGGATGAAATGGCTTTGACCTGAGAAGCTTACGAGTATTGTATCTTCATGGATAGATATGTAGTCGGTCTCCACCGACCCTCTGACTTACCCATACTCACCTTCAACTTCAATTGGTGAGAGCGGCTTATTCGGCAATCGACAACTTGGCATATATGCTCGGCAAGTAAAGACTCAACTTGTATCTTGTCGTGATGTAAGGTGTAAGCTAACTGGCTCGGCATTGTGGCGGTGCTTGCAGAGCTAGGCTCAACAAAGGTAAAATCGAGTTGGGGTTTCTCGGCGGGAGAACAGTCTTGAATCGGTTTTCAGGGGACTGGTGCCTGGTTTTCAGGAGGGTTTACAGTGGTTCTCCCAGATTGTGGGGATGCGCTACTATCACGCTAGAAGACAGGAGAGACATGCCGACTGCCCGAGACGGAAACGAACACGTTGAGCTTTTCGACCATGAAGAAGCGACTTGACTTGAGAATTCGAACGAAAGACGGAAGCGGAAAAGTTGATGGTCTCGCGATTCAGATTCTGTCTAGTATCTTAGTCCGAAGAAGCAGGTTTCACTGCAAACTCCACCATTAGTAAGAATAAAATCTGTACTGCAAGGTTGGAGGTTGCCACGTGCGTGGGCCCTTTCATCGCCTTGCCTCTCTAGTCTTGACAAATCTACCTTACTGTAACTGTTCCATGACAGGATTGGAAACCGGTGATTAGTTTATTGCCTCCGTGTCTTCTATCTTTCTCTCCTACACTTTCTTTTTCATTCAGGTTCTACGTGTTGTCATTTTTTTTCTGACGTCTGCATTACCTTCCTTTCCTTGCTTCAAGGTTTACGTGACCCTTTCTCTCTCTTGTCGCAAATCGTCTCGTTGTCAACTACTCGGTATACAAACTTGATTCAACTTCGTTCCGAGCGCTCGCGTTGCGCATTGCCTTCACTATGGAGAGCGCGTTCGCGAAACCAGTTGGCGATGTCCTCGCCAACTTCGACGTCAACGAGGCTACAGGCTTGAGCGACTCTCAGGTCACCGAGCTACGCAACAAACATGGGCGCAACTGTACGTCAGATACTCTCAGTAGCCCGGCCAGCTTTTTGGACTGTCTAACTTTTGGTAGCTATTCCTGAGGAGCCTCCTACTCCTCTGTGGGAGCTTATCCTAGAGCAATTCAAGGACCAGCTGGTCATTATCCTTCTTGGTTCCGCCGCTGTCTCCTTCATTCTGGCACTTTTCGACGAAGAAGAAGGCTGGAGTGCTTTCGTCGACCCAGTTGTTGTAAGTACAGATTCGCTTTTTTGATCCTGTCTGTTTCTCGTTAAGCAAACCACTGACCTATTTCCTACAGATTCTCACCATTCTCATTCTCAACGGTGTCGTCGGAGTCTCCCAGGAAAGCAGCGCCGAGAAGGCTATCGCCGCCTTACAGGAATACTCAGCCAACGAAGCCAATGTGGTGCGAAATGGTGGTCATGTTTCACGAGTCAAGGCCGAAGAGCTAGTCCCCGGTGATATCGTCACAGTCTCTATTGGTGATCGTATTCCTGCCGACTGTCGAGTTATTTCTATCGAAAGCAACAGTTTCTCCGTCGACCAGGCAGTTCTCACCGGAGAGAGCGAGAGTGTCGGTAAACGCGCTTCTACCGTTATCGAAGATGAGAAAGCTGTTCTACAGGACCAGACCAACATGTTGTTCTCTGGAACAACTGTTGTAACTGGTCGCGCTCGAGCCATTGTTGTTCTCACAGGCCCTAACACCGCTATCGGAGATATTCACGAAAGCATTACTGCGCAGATCTCGGAACCCACACCCCTGAAGCAGAAGCTCAACGACTTCGGCGACAGTCTGGCCAAGGTCATTACTGTTATTTGCATCCTGGTTTGGCTCATCAACATTCCCAACTTCAATGATCCTAGCCACGGCAACTGGACCAAGGGCGCCATTTACTACCTCAAGATTGCCGTCTCCCTTGGTGTTGCTGCGATTCCTGAGGGTCTGGCCGTTGTTATCACTACCTGCTTGGCTCTTGGAACTAGGAAGATGGCTGCTAAGAATGCTGTCGTCCGAAGCCTCCCCTCTGTTGAGACCCTTGGAAGCTGCAGCGTCATTTGCTCTGACAAGACCGGTACTTTGACCACCAATCAGATGAGCGTTAGCAAGGTTCTGCATCTCAACGAAGATGGCAGTGATCTAAACGCGCTCGATGTCGAGGGTACTACCTTCGCACCCCGTGGAGCCATCAAGTCAAACGGTGTCGTCGTTCAGGACCTCCCCAACTCTTCTGCTACTATCCGCCAAATGACACAGGTAGCTGCCATTTGCAACGACGCCCAGCTTGCCTATGATTCTCGATCTGCTACTTTCTCCAGCATTGGTGAACCAACTGAGGGTGCTCTTCGAGTCTTGGTTGAGAAAATTGGACCTTGCGCCCCTGCCGATACCCGCCCTGAAGATTGTGTTCATTATGCCAGCGCAGCCTACCAGAAGGAACTACCTCGCCTTGCTACATACGAATTCTCTCGGGATCGCAAGAGCATGTCTGTCTTGGTTGGAAAGGGCAATGATAAGAAACTCCTGGTCAAAGGCGCTCCTGAATCCGTTATCGATCGCTGCACACAAACTCTCGTTGGCTCCAATGGCAAGAAGGTTGCACTCACCAAGAAGATTGCAGACCGCCTAATGAGCGAGATTGTACGATATGGCAACAATGGTCTTCGTGTTATCGCTCTCGCCAGCATTGACAAGGTGGCTGACAATCCTCTTCTTCACTCCGCTTCTTCTACCGAACAATATGCCCAGCTTGAACAGAACATGACTTTCCTCGGCCTCGTCTGCATGCTTGATCCTCCCAGAGAGGAGGTTCCCGGCGCTGTACAGAAGTGCAAGGATGCTGGCATTCGTGTTATCGTCATCACTGGAGACAACCGCAACACCGCTGAAAGCATTTGCCGCCAGATTGGCATTTTTGGTCAGCATGAGGATCTTACTGGAAAGAGTTACACCGGCCGCGAGTTTGACCAGTTGTCTCCTAGCGAGCAACTTGAAGCAGCTAAACGTGCCTCGCTGTTTTCCCGCGTTGAACCCAGCCACAAATCTCGACTGGTCGATCTCCTTCAATCTCTTGGCGAGGTTGTTGCTATGACTGGTGACGGTGTCAACGATGCCCCTGCTCTGAAGAAGGCCGATATCGGTGTTGCTATGGGTTCCGGAACTGATGTCTCTAAGCTGGCCGCCGACATGGTTCTTGCTGACAGCAACTTTGCCACTATTGAGGTAGCCATCGAGGAGGGTCGTTCCATTTACAACAACACTCAACAATTCATCCGGTATTTGATCTCTTCCAACATTGGCGAGGTCGTCTCAATTTTCCTGACGGCTGCTCTTGGTATGCCCGAGGCTCTGGTTCCTGTTCAACTTCTTTGGGTTAACCTCGTCACCGATGGTCTGCCTGCCACCGCTCTGTCGTTCAACCCTCCTGACCACGACATCATGAAGCGTCGTCCTCGCAAGAGAGATGAAGCTCTCATTGGCGGATGGCTCTTCTTCCGTTATCTCGTCATTGGTACCTATGTTGGTCTCGCTACGGTTGCTGGCTATGCTTGGTGGTTTATGTATAACCCGGAGGGTCCCCAGATCACTTTCCGCCAGCTTACTCGCTTCCACCACTGCTCAGCTGACTTCCCTGAAATTGGCTGCTCCATGTTCTCCAACGACATGGCCAAGGCAGCTTCAACGGTCTCCTTGTCTATTCTGGTTGTGATTGAGATGTTCAACGCCATCAACGCGTTGTCATCTAGCGAGTCTCTCCTCACTCTGCCTCTCTGGAAGAATATGATGCTCGTTTATGCCATCGCTCTGTCCATGGCTTTGCATTTTGCCCTCCTCTATATTCCCTTCCTTCAAGGCCTGTTCTCCATCGTGCCTCTGAACGTCCTGGAATGGAAGGCAGTTGTCGCCATCAGTGCTCCTGTTGTGTAAGTTTCAGCTGTTCCTCACCTACTTTATCATCAACTAACATGATACAGACTTCTCGACGAGATACTCAAGGCTATTGAGCGACAGTTCTTCATGCAGACAACAACTGACATTTCCCTCAAGACAAAGAAGGAACAATAGAACGGTGTGGATAGAGAGATCGGCAATGAAGACCTGGCGAAATGTCAGCATTGACTAGAATCTACATGTATCATATTCTGACCAGTTCAGAGAGCTGCGATTAGACCTAGACGGCCACATTGGCCTCCGATATAACGAAATCCAAATTTCTGTTTTCATGCCATTCAGTATACGAAGCAAAAGTAAATAGGCAAGCATGCATGCATCTCATCGGACAAGGGGCATAAGCATTGTAGATTCTTGATGTAAAATATGTAAAGATATCTATTTGCCGGTTGAATTCTCACATTCAGATGTCATGTTTCTTCATGGATCAGCTCCCCAAGAGCCTTGCTCTCCTCCATAATCTCTCTAGCCTCCCAGGCAGACACATCCATATCCTCCATTATCAATTGTACAGCAAGTTCAGCAACCAACACCGACTGGATAAAAGCCGCCGAGCCACGACCAGCGATGACACGATCTTTTGTGGCATTCTCTTTCAACGATTCACCGAACTCCTCCA
The DNA here is from genome assembly GCF_020744475.1 of Fusarium redolens. Taxonomy (NCBI): domain Eukaryota; kingdom Fungi; phylum Ascomycota; class Sordariomycetes; order Hypocreales; family Nectriaceae; genus Fusarium; species Fusarium redolens. Next base: position 4,344,783 of record NW_025763664.1, on the reverse strand, counting down.
CAAGGTAATCGCACATAAGCTTGCAGCCTCTTGGGCCATAGTAACCTGGGTTGAGGTTCCCCTCCTTCTTGAGTGACCTGGCCTGACCTGTTTCGATCTTTTCTGCCAGAACATCACGGAAAAAAGAGTGTTTTCCATGAACGATTTTGGCCAAGTATGCTCGATGGTCATCCAGCCGGCCTTCAAGACGGCCCCAGTCAATATGAGGATAGCCTCTTTCACGCCATGTCTCCATGGCAGTTTCTTTCTTGTGTTTAGCACAGAACCTTGTTTGCATCTGCACATTCAGCCTCTTCCCCTTGGAATAATCCTTAAGTGCCTGTTCCGATACCAGGTCCCCACACCACGGGCATTTCGTCATTCTATCTTCCATGCTATTCTCATCTTCGAAGGGCGCCTCATTGATCGTTTCCGTATCGCTGAGCTCATCTAGATCTGATAAGACTGGCGATGATAAGCTCCCTATATCGTTATTGCTGGTCTGCATGCCATCAATCTCGGCTGGGGCAACAAATGTGGCTGGCTTGTACTCGGGCGTTCTAGGTCGGTCCACTGGTTTTTTGGGGGGGTATTGCGGTTTCCAGACGCCCGTTCGATTCTGAGACGACGAGCGTGACCTGCGAGTGTCGTTTTGCGAAAGTTTAGTGGCGTGCACTACCTGGCTTTTTGTTGGAGTAGCAGATAGACCACGGCTTGTGAATTTTGTTTCTATCCTCCCTCCCTTTCTGGGGGTCCCCAAGTCATCCTTGGGTACAGGCCTCAAAGCGACCCCCGACTTCGTTGGACTACTGAAAGATTCTTGTGAAACAGGTTTGAAGGTCGGCTTTTCTTCCGTCTGGGAGCTATGTAAGAAGTCGTCTTCTTCTGTCTTCTCATGTATAAGCTCGCCCTTTGAAACCTTTAACTTCCCTACAAATGGATTAATAAGAAAGTGGCACGGTCGCCAATTCGACGAACCTTTCTTTACTTGAGAACTTTGCGAGCCACCAGGAGCTTGCGATCCTCGAGGCTGTGAGCTCCCGTATTTCGCTTTGCTATTGCCTGTATTGGTAAATCCCCAATTGTCTTTGAATTGACTTGTTAAGCCACCCCCGGATTTGCCGCCAAGTTTCCTTCGCTTCACGGTCGAGGAAGACGTTTCCGTATGGTTTTCAGCTGTCGATCCCTTTTCTTCCTTCTGATTCACCTTCCGAGTGACATTCCTACGACCTTTACTGCTACTCGGGTTGTTGAAGGCTGTGCGTTTGATATTTCCACGAGCTGAAGTTTCTGGTTCGGAATCATCAGACTGCTCGATGGGCGTTTGGTTCTGAGAGCCACTTGGTCTCAGATTGAAATCCGCGGCTGAGGGTATATCGTCTTCTACCTCATCTTCGGAAGACATAGGTAGAGCGTTGACATCGTCAGGTTGCTGTTCAAGCTTTCGCTTTTCACAACCACGAGTTTGGGAGAGAAGTGGCGGTGGCTTTTGGTGTCTGCTTAACCCCGTCACTCTGCCAGCCATTGCAGATCGCCTCTCTTTTCGAGAAGCCTAGATGGAAAGGTAGGGGTTTGAAATGAACCTATATGAGGTGGTGAGAGATTTGAGGTCTGGGCCGCTTCCGAGGGAGAAGGAAAGAACCCCAAAAGCTAGAGCATCACCATGAGACGTTTCAGAGCAAAAAAGGAAATCAAAAGAATGTGGATGTATAAGCCAGGATTTGATAAGGCGGGTTTCTCCTTAACAAGCAACTTATCAACTGTGTTTGTTCCTTCCTTCACTGGCCAGGTTCACTGAGATGTTGCTGGAATTCCCCACTCGCCCAGTCAGCACGCGTCTGATTAAACGCGCCTGCCCTGCAACCCACCTCTGAGGTGCCCTGGCTGAATAACTTAGGTAGGTAGGGTCTAGCGCCGTCAGGGGACAGGCAAGTAAACAGTGGGCATCAGCTCTATTGGCCCGCTAACGGTCAGTGCTTCAACCCCTTCGGAAGCCGAAAAGGGATATGACTGGTTGGACAGTGTCTGGTTTCACTGCCATTTCCATTGTTGTCAGAAGCGAAGTACAAAGTAATATACCTTCACCTTACAATATACAACAAGCTTGGGTCAGAATAAAGCTCTGTAGCCGAAAGGTCCTGGTTGACGTATCAGTTGGCTACTCCTCAAATCTCTTTTGGTAGTGGAAATGGCTCTCAACCGGAAGTACGCCGCTCTTCCAGATCTGGTGAGTTGTTACCTTGACACAAAGTGAACTCAAACATGCTAACTACCTTGCCTAGGATTCCGCTCCAGACATCTATGAGACCCCAGAGCTCACAGATGACAACTCTACAGTCCCTGTGAGCTTGTTTATGCTACAGATACGGTGGATATCCATTAACGTAATCTATAGACAACCACCGGTCGAACCCATTCGGACGACGAGTTCTACGATATCGAGGATGAGACGCCTGGTATCTCTCGATCCCGGCTGCGAATAGATGAAGCGCGTTCTCGCTTTCTTCCCACCCACGTTGACGCGAACGGAGTCGACTTCTCGGACCGAGTTGACGGAAAACGCAAGTCGTACAAGGTCTCCAGCCGAAGACAAAGAATACTGCAGGACGGTACTCAGGAGCTTGGCGACCTCTCTGATGACGACGACGACGACGACGACGAGAGCCTAGAACGCCGAATTGCCCGCCTGAAGCGCGAAGTGGAAGAAGCAAAGAACGAATATGCAAAGCGAAAAGCAGAATCTCAAACAAAGGAAGACATCAGCGCTGCTACCAGTGACGACAGACTGACTTCCCTCAGCCAAGTTCTGGACGAGATATCGAAGCCCACCGGTCGCCCAACTTCGATTCGGATTCCAGGGACGAATGAAACTTCAAGTCATGAAGAGAAGACCGAGGCACCTTCAGCAGAGGATGCAACTTATACCTTAACGTACGCACCGACATATGAACAAAGCCATGCATTAGCCAAGGCAACTGATTTCGACCGTCGGCTATTGATGCTGGAGAAGGGACTGGGAATCAATGCTTCATTGATGCCAGAGGCTGATGCCAATGGTCTTCCACGTGCAATTCTGCCTACTCTGGACTCTATGAACAAGCAGATTTCTACGCTCGCCGAAGCCTCTACCGCCAATTTGGATGCAATCAGTCGCCGAGTACGAACACTTGCCCAAGAGCAGGACAAGCTGAATGACTCTCGGGAGAAGGCCAGATCATTGAGAGAAGAGCTTGGTCGAAATGGCTCTTCATCTCAGACTGAAGAGACTGAGCAGGAAGCCAAGATCAATGCTCTGTATGGTATCCTCCCTACGATTGAGAACTTGACTCCTATCCTGCCACCTCTACTGGATCGACTGCGATCACTGAGAGCAATTCATTCTGATGCTGCCACTGCGAGTGAGACATTGACTCGCATTGAGAGACAGCAGGCAGAGATGGCCGCGGAACTGAAGCAGTGGAATGAAGGCCTTGCGAAGATTGAGGCTGCTGTAAAGGACGGTAGTGTGTCTATTGAGAAGAACAAGCAAGTTATGGAGGAATGGGTGAAGGATCTGGAGGAGAGGATGGAAGATTTATGAATAACGATGCGTTGATCTGATACCCTAGCAAATAAATCAAGTTACCGAGGAAGCTATGCAGTTGAGTCTTTGAATATCCAAATAAATAAAACATCTGATCTTTTCCCCATCAAGCAAGCCTCTTCCTGTCCTTGTCTTTGATACATGGTGGTCATCTCGCTCAAGGAGCCCCAAGCTGCGCCACGTGGCTGAAAGCAATCGGCTTAACTGTTAATCCGCTCACTCACACCGAACTCTTGGTGGGGGGTAAGGGCTTTGGCAGTTTGGCACACCAAATTAATTGATTTGCAAACGAAAAAAGTTCATTCTTTCTTCAGCTCACGTTCGCGACCACCGCCCAATCCACCCAAATTCCCAACAGTACGGCTACTCCTCGAACCACCGCGCTCTCTATTCCCCTCCAGCTCACCAGTTCTTCAGGTCGCAACAATGGACGCCTCCAAGCAGCCCGTCAAGCTCGTCAAGGTCACCCGAGTTCTCGGCCGAACCGGTGCGTCTCTTCCCGAAATTTGATATCGATGAAACAAGATATCAAAAATCTCGAAACGAAAGAATGAAGAAGGGATTTTCTGACTAGATGGATAGGTTCTCGTGGTGGTGTCACCCAGGTCCGCGTCGAGTTCATGGACGACCAGACCCGATCGATCATCCGAAACGTCAAGGGCCCAGGTACGATTTAATTCTCGAAACCCTCCAGCAATTAAACGAGGGTTCAAGAGTAAGAGTATAGGATTACAAATGCTAACGTACAACCACCATAGTCCGTGAGGACGACATTCTCTGCCTCCTCGAGTCTGAGCGTGAGGCCCGACGACTACGATAAATGTGCATTCTGGGGAGCATGGGGTTCTTGGAAGACGGTCAACGACGGATGGTCTATGCATGCTAATGCTATGGCGTGCACGCCTTGTATTGGGACTGGGACATTGACCTGGAGCTGCACATGACACTCCAGTTTCATTTGTTAGAGGAGTCACACGGACGGATCTGGTCTGGCATAACGAAAAAAATCCCAGAACAGTTGTTCTTCTGCAGTATTGGAATCCGAAGAAAAGTGAAATTCATTTCTTGTTTTCTCCGCGGTATTCTCCCTCTGTTACAACGGCTCCGATCCTTTCGAAGCTCAGCTCAGTTCAGGCAGGAAAATCATACCGGGAGTTTTCCAATCAACAAGTGTTATGATACGATCTCAACGACCTCGGAGCTTCAGCGTTGACCTAGCAACTGGAGATATTATACCTCTTTTTTCTGACAATCTGCGTCTCCATAACTAACCTCGCTTCACATCGTGAATTTTAGTCACGTGCAACTTCTCTGACCTCAAACTCGGCGGGGCGATCAGAGAAAATCCTCTCTTTTCCACCTCCAACAATTTTCTTTCGACAGCGCAAAGCTCCCACAACTTTTTTTTTTTTTTTTTTTTTTTGGTGGTAAGTTAACATTCATTCTTATGCGATCCTATTTGGAATGATGCTTTTTAGCATGTATTACCTGAAACATACATTGATGTACCTTTTTATCACCAAGATCTCTGATCCAAAACCTCATTCACCACTTGCTTCTGAACTCTGTTTCTGGCCATCTGGCTAACATACAAAAAGAATTTTCTAGGCACCTCACTTCCACAATGTCTTCGGTTCCCAAGCCTCCAGCTGGACATTTCAATGTTCTTTACTTTGCCAGTGCTAGCTCTTTCACTGGTAAAGATTATGAAGCTTTGCGAGCCACGATGCCGCTCAAGAAGCTCTTCGCCGAGCTCGAGTCCAAGTATCCTGGCATGAAAGCCAAGATCCTCGATTCCTGTCTAGTCACTGTCAACCTTGATTATGTAGACTCGCCTAGTGAGGAGGGTGCTTCAGACACAGTGATCCAGGAAGCAGACGAAGTGGCTATTATCCCTCCCGTCAGCTCCGGTTGAAGGATATCGAGTGTCAGTTGCAAAAATCGCTTGGTGTCTGTATCGTGACTCCTTAAAATCTCGTAGTTGTGGGCTGCTCCTTGAGATCTTCTCCTAAGGACCTCCATTATCCGGCCAGCTCCCTGGTAGTAGGGGCTCAAGTTCTCCAGCTCGTAACCACATCCTCGCCCAGCGTTGATTCCGTAACCGCCACCAACCAGGATGCTTCTTGTGATACTGCCAGAACCATCGGGTAGCTATCACAAGATAGACCACAAGCAGAACAAAGACCAGTGTTGATATAATGGTGACGATAGCGGTGAGACTAGTTATTGACGAAACCTGGCACCCGAGGGGCCTTGTCCGTAACTCCCACCGTTCGGCCCAGTGTGGGCAGACATTCTCATCATAAGCTGGTGCGAGCAGCGGGATCTTACTAGTGTTCGGTACACATGACCATGTCTGTAACTTCTATGAGTATGTATTACTTGAGGGAATTGTTAAGAAGTGAAACCCTACAAAAGGGCACCAGCCACATTGTGAAGCTGCAAGGCAACCTTTGCACGTTTGATGCTTCCAACATCTTAGGAAGTGTTCGTCATCATGATTCCCATACAAGGTGAAGTTGGCTCGCAAAGCCTGAGTGTCATATTGAGACAACCGCAAAGAATCCATAATCTGTGATTAATAAAGGCAAGAGTATAATGATGTATCAAATTGACTATAATGGCGACAACATATTGAGTTGATGTGCTTATCATAAACTCAAAAGAGGCCAAGATTTGAGGTTGAGCGGGGAAGCATCATACGTCAACCCCTGCAGCCACTCAAACGTACACCATGTTTGAAATTGATGCCTTAGACTACCTACTCATAGCACCACTCGTTATTCCTTGACACATGACTGAATGAGACTACCGCAATCATACAAGCCTGGGTAAGGTTTTATCTCCTTATCTAAGCTAAGTGTAGCAATGTATCCGTTGCATCCAAAGACACAGGAATGGCTGAAACTGGAAGAATGAGTTGCTACGCCTCGTTCGCCAACGATTAGACCACGGCGCGTTCTCCCATCTGTCGAGATTTCCTCACTCGTCGCTTCACCTCCCTGATGTCTGCCCGCCTTCTCTTCGACCTTTCTTTCTTCGATTCCCGCACTGGTTCGTTGCCCAGACTCTCAAGCGGCATGAGATCAGCCAGAAATTGTCGAATGTGTAGGCCAGTCTTCTCATGGATGAATGAGTCAATCTGCTCGTTGCAAGCTGCTGAAGCCGCAACATGGAGACCCCTCAGCACATCGCGATCTAGGACTTCACCTTGGTCATAATTTTGGTTGGCTGCTCGAAGACTTCGAATGGACGATGTTCTTTTTGGTACGTTTGGTCGGCCAATCTTTCGACCAGAAAAGCCTCGTGAACAGACAGTAACATGATTTGGCGATATGGGAGAGCCTACATACTTGGTTCTTCTGTCCGATGATACCCTTGCTTTCCCTTTATCAAGTAAGTCCTTCTTCGGTGTAGATGGTGAGACATCATCATCAACAGACAGTCTGCAGCTTTGTTCTGTAGCTGTTGATGACGGATCTGGGTGAGGGAGTTCCGGCAACGGTTTACTGGACTTTTTTGTGGGATGCAATTGCTGTGGGACAAGAACATCAGCACTTAAGCTATGGCAGCGTCTGGGGCGAGGTTGCACCAATGTCGATTGCTTGAGATCTTTCGAGGTCTGCACCGGTCTGATACAGGGGCTCTCCTCTTCGTCAAATCCTTGGCTACCATTCCTGTATGCACAAATGTCGTTTCTTGCACGGGACTGGTGGTTGTTTGAGGATGGGCCAGCATTATCTTGGATGACCGATTCCAATGACACGCTCGAGTAGATCGTAGGTGTCCTTCGCCCAGTGAAAAAAGCCCGGTTTGATTGCCTCCTCTTTTGCGTGCTTCGTGCAGCTGGGGAAGTCGACTTTGTCGTGCATTTGTCGAGGTTCTTTCGCTGATGCGACTTCCTTCTCTCCACAGATGTAATATTGGGCCATTCGGGATACGTATGCATTCGTGGTTGGGGAAGCTTGGCCGTAGGTCCAGTTAAAGCCTTGTTGTTGAGGGATTCTGAATATAGAGGTTTCGGTTTCTGTGTGAGCTGCAGACAATTCTAATCACTACTGCATTGACACAGATCTCCCAGTTGACAAGAAGTGCAGCAAGTCTGGGGCACCTTCTGCTTGGCTTTTGCCTTCTTTCTTCGAGACTTATGGGGTTTGGACTGGTCCACCATTGCATATCTGAACTCGTCCATGTCTTTTGAGGCAGGGAAAGGGATTTCTGTCCTTGAACTGGGACACCCTGCATTACCATCCACTTGGAGTAGATGCTGTTGTTCAACATGAGATCGCGGTGCTTGGTTCATCATCGCTCTGGCTCTGCCAACAGGAGAACGGCGCGAGGAACATTTCCTTTGGTCTTTTGAAGTAATCGCAAGCCCGGCAGCTTTGAACTCTGAACGAAAGGGTAGAAGAGCTGCTATCGTGTGAAGGCTTGTACTAGAACGGGGTGGGGTCGGAGTAGGTATCGGCAGCTTGCCTTTGGCACCCGACTGCTCAGCATATCTCTGAAGCTCTTGAGTGAATCGATTCAGCGCTTCCCTTTGACTTGAGGTTCTCGACTCATTGTCGAGGCTATCCGAGGTTCGGGAAAGTGGCTGCTGCGGGTCATTCCGTCCACGAAGGGTTGGGTCCTTGATTGATAGCATGTGTAGTTGCTGGGCTATATTTCTCGAAATGGCCTCCACGAGTTCGTCGTTTACGTTCTGGTGACGTTCGGGGACAGGGCTATTGTTGAAGACATCTGTAGCATGACTTCGCAATGGTGCAGGACATGCGTTTGCCTTCATCTCGGATAACTGGCCTCTGAGAGTCGAATGAGACACTTTTCTCGGAGGAGCTGAAATGCCCATCTCGGACATATGTAAGGCACTGACATCCCGGCGAGCGTCCTTTGAAGCCAGCAAGTGGGCTGTTGAGGGGTATTCAGAGCTCGAAGATATGTCACGTCTTGGTCGTGTGTCACGAGTAGGGCGGGTTTGGCGCTGCTTTCCTGGTCCAGAGGCGGCAGAGTCAGGCTCAAAATCATCCATCCAGTCTGTTTCACCATTATAGTGCGTTTCCGCGACGCTATCGTCCGCACCTAGAGCGTTACTAGAATGGCCTATTCGGCTTGTTATATGTGATGTTGGATCGGGTGGTGATGAATTCGATCGATGGCCATGATGTCCCTGGCTTGTACTCTGATACCTCACACGTACAGTTCGTCGTGGTCGAAAAATGGTACGCCCACGAGCCCTTGAGCTATCGCTGGCAGAATGAGTTGTCCGTTTGCTGGGCAAGTGTGAGTTGCGAGAGCCGGAGTTAGATTCTGATATGACCATTCTGCAATACACAAGCTATAAAGGTTTCAAGGAGTTGTTTATATGAGAGAAAGGAGGTTTGGTTATGTCGGTATGATAGAGTGATAATACAATGAGTTGGTGTTGATGATGAATGAGAGAATTCTAGCCCAGGCAATGTTGGGTTTGTGAGGATTCCGAGAACCTGCTCGGCCAAGTATTGGAAGGTACTATACAGGATGATAATTGTACATCTCTTGCCATATCATTTTAGTCGAAGACATCCAATTGAATGTTAGGGTCTGAGAGGCAGGAGCCGCTGGATGCCGCCTATTTTATGTCTTTGATGCCTGGTGAGCCGTAGACCTCAAGTTGGCGACGTCCTTTCCGTAAGAGGAATTCAATGGCGGCAAAGTCGCGCTTATCGATGGCCAAGTTCCTAGAGAACTCATGTCTATTGAAGATATTAGAGTATTGATAACTAAAACCCCATAACTTTGGGAGTAGCCCACCTGGCAAAGCTCTCAAAATGTGAACGACTCGCCTAAGTCCGATGTCAGTCATTGGGATCCCGAATGAATAGCCGCTAATCCTTCCATACCTGTGGCTTCTTCCGACTCTCTCTTAGACAGTTTCTGTAGAGTGCGAGGACCTCTTTTTGAAGTCCTGAGAGGCGCGCCATATTTACTGATTGTTTTTGGTCGCGGTTAATCACGATCGAGTAATTGAGGCGTTGATGTAATCACTAAAGTCGAGATACCTTTGGCTGGGGAAATATTGAAGTATCATTGTGGAGACTAGATCTACCTTAGTATGGGGTTCTGGCCGATTGTCTTGTGTGACTCCAAAGACAAATAGATGGATGTCTCTACCATATTAAGCAATGGAGGATAATTCTACAGGTGCGAACTGTCGAGATAATATCATCAATGTTATCAACTTCCTTTATACTTTTAACATGGCCAAATCACGATGTGTCTGACTGCGGAATTACAGGCGGAATGGCCACCTTCAACCAGGGGTTCCATTCCACTGTAGCTTCCAGTGTCAACGCCCGATCTGCGTTGTGCTGAACTCATCCAACCACTTACAGCTACACCAAACCGCCAATATTAGCATCGCCTCACCCCTTTCAGGCTACAGTTCTCCCACTTCAGACCACGCGCACCGTTCTAAGGCACGCTAGGAATATGAGCTGAAACTCGGCCTCGTTCCTAATGGTCCCCTAAACAACTTGTGCCACTTCGCCCGCTTCTGCGGCAGAAATCCAGAGATGGCCAGGCAAAATGCGAGCGTGCCACGAGATGGGGCATCTGATTGGCCACATGCCACTCTTTCATCAGGACGTTGCTCCATCCCCAAGGCATTCCATAGCATGATAGCCTCTCTCCAAGACTGTCTTCAGGGCTGACTCTGGGCTTGGAGAGTGCCTAGTTGAGTTAGTTTGGTCATATCATGACCTGAAGACAACCTTTAGGCACTGGAAGCCCCTTGCCTACAGACGGTCCCATGCTTTCTGGACAGAGTCCAACCAACATATGGATTGTTGATTAGCTTACACAGGGCCACCAGGATCGGATAGGTTGGCCTGCAGGCAGATCTAGGACACCTCTCTACCCATCAACTCGTTTATATAGCTATCCGTCGCATGATCAACACCATCGACCCGTTCAGCCAGTCAAACATACCATTGCTTTGTTTCTCATTAGAGGCATACGTTATTCTTAACCTCTCAGGTTAGCGCCTTGTATATTTGTATCCGGACGAGAGGGTGCTTTCATGTCGACAACAGTAACAGGCATGGCAGGGTTGAGCCGTGAACAACCCCTCATGCCTGGCGCCTTCGGGCCTGAAGATTATATCGTTTTTTTCGAGGACCCCTTCGGAGTTCTCGATGGCTCTGAGACTGCTGGGGAAAAGCGGGAGCCGCGAGTTTCTTGGGTGGTTAGGAACTTGCCTAATCTTGATATTGTCGATCTCGACTGGCACAAATACAATCCACCAAAAGCATTGAGAAAGGCACCAAATATCACGTCTCAAGTCCTTCTCGACATACTTCAGTCTTCAGTTGAGAATGTTAACGCAAGAATTATCGAAGAGGATCGCCAAAAGAAAGAAAATGAGGAGCAAAGACAGCAAGAAGAGAATGAGAAAGGCAAAAGCAAAGAGCCTTATCTGCCCATCATTATACCCACCGAACCCCTAGTGGAAGAGAAAAAGAGTCAGACCGAACCTCCCCCCAAGATTAAAAAGGAGATTCTCATGACAACTTTTGGTCCTAGCGTTGTCACCAAGGCCGATGCAAGAGCTAACAAGAGACGCCTTTTCGCCCTTCGCCGTTTCTTCCAGCGCAGTGATGAGAGAGGTGAGAGTAGCGCCACGGGTGCCGCTCTTGAAGCTTTGCGAGAACAAGTTGCAGAAGCTGAGCATTCTAGAGAAGGGCTCAGCCTGTCAACTAAACCAAACTCCGTCGAGGAAGTGTAAGTTCTGGTAACATACATGAGGTTCTCCTACTAAATAATCCCAGTGAATGCGTGTCCTGTCTGGACGACTTTCATCCCAAGGACGTCATCAAAGTGCCTTGTCATAATTATTGCCGCGACTGTTTTGTTCGCCTGGTTACTGCTGCATGCCAGAATGAACAACAGTGGCCACCCAAGTGCTGCCTGAACGAGATACCCATTAAGACCGTCTTGCGATTCATCCCTGCCGACCTAAAAAAGACATTTGAGGAACGATCTAAAGAGTGGGAGCTCCCCGTCAGCGACCGTGTTTACTGCAGCGATCCAAACTGCAACCTCTGGATCAAGCCCAAGCGCATCTATCCAGGGAAGCGTCAGGGAATATGCGATCGCTCTCATATTACATGCACGTTATGCCGTGGGCCCGCTCATGGTGGAGAGGATTGCCCTCAAGATGTCGATATGAATCTCACAAACCAACTGGCCGAAGATGAGGGCTGGAAGCGATGTTTTAACTGCAATGCTTTGGTTGAGCATAGGGAAGCTTGCCAACACATGACTTGTAGGTGTGGCACCCAGTTTTGTTACGTTTGCTCTCGACGATGGCGAACTTGCACTTGTACTATGGATGACCTCCAGGCACTGAAAGAAGGGGCTGTTTCTCGACGTGCAGAAAGGCGTGCCCAAGAGCTAGAGGAGGCCGAAGAATTGCGGCATATTCTTATGCAAATTGAGGAGTTTGAACGTGATGAAGCTCTCAAGGCCGAGCTTCTACGAGTGGAACAGGAAAGATTAGAAGAGGAACGCCGGCAGCGTGAGCTCGAGGAAAGAGTACGGCAGGAGAGTATCCGTCGAAGGGATATTGAAATCAAGTATCAAGAATTGAGGATCGTGCTCGATGAGTTGCATGACCTGCAACAAGTATTGCTCGATGTTGACCAAGAAGAGGAAGCTGAGAATATGATTATCAACATTAGAGCTGCAAAGCAGGAGTTGGAAATGAAACACGAGGCGGAGATGTCCGACTTGAAGACACTCGCGCTGGCGAAGATAACTGAAAAGGAAAACACCCTGAATAAAGATTTCCGGGCTCGAGCAGCGGAGGAGAATGAGCTTGAAGAAGCTTACCACGAACGGCTCAAAGCATATTGGAAAGATAAGGATAACGGAGACAAAGAGGTTGAGAACTCAATGCTCGCTCTGAGAAAGCGTATGGATCAGAAACATCACGCCTGGCAGAAGTGGAAAGCCGACCAGCTCAAGGTCTTGGAGGCAAAACTCGAAGATAACAGAACATATCGAGAGGAGCTCATGTATAGCGCCAAACACCGGCTGCACGACTCGTGTAAGGAGAAAGAGGCGGAGATGATGAGGCGTATGGCAGCTGAGAAGAAGTGGCTTGAGGCTGTGATAGTAGAGAGAGAGAAGTTGCTGAATGAATGGGAAGTTCAGGAGGTTGAAGGTGATGCTGACAGCATATTTGCAGTGGAGTCAGAAGATTCTGGGGACGGTCACTATGTCATTGCAACGGCATCTTAGATCGCATAGACAATATACAAATAATAATCACGACAGTTACCGTAACTTATCATCTTTTGTGATTATGATATTTCTTTCCACGGGTATTCTTGAGCATCTGGGTAGTAAAAGTCTGGTCACGTGCCGCGACTTGCACAAAAAACCTCCATTCTCAAGTAATTCAACCACTGTATACAAGTCACTACAGACCAAGAAGCACATCACGACTAATAAGAGTTTACTCTTGGTCTCTTATATCCTTTCTCAAAATGTCGATCGGTGAAAAGAGCGAGTCTGCCCAGTAAGTTCATATCATCAACCCAACATGTCCAGGGTATGCTTAACATATTGAAATAGTCCACTCAAGATCTTTGACGTGGCTAGGAAGCAGGATCGTTTCTTATACGCTCTCGCGCCTATGGTCCGATATGGAAAGGTACATTTCAGTGAATGAAATACCAAAGAAAACTGCTCATATTTGTTAGCTGGCATTTCGACAAACAGTGCACAAATATGGAGTTGACCTGTGTTGGTCTCCTATGATCCTTGCCAAGGAGTTTAATCGAAGCAGTTTTGCCCGAGACAGCGGTAGGTCGCAATTTGCCAACATATAAGCCTCAGACTAATATAATGAATAGATTTGACTATCTCTACTACACCAAACCAACCACCAACTATCGTCCAGTTTGGCGCAAACGTCCCCCTGGAACTTGCTCGTGCATCAGCTCTCGTCGCCCCTTACACCCAAGGCGTCGATCTCAACTGCGGATGCCCTCAATCATGGGCCTGTGCCGAGACGCTAGGTGCTGCTCTGATGAACCATCGTGAGTTAGTAAGGGATATGGTCGTTGAGACTCGACAGCGTCTGGCGAGTGATGGATGGGGTGTTGGCCTGGAGAAGGACATTGATAGTCCAAAAGGCCGAAGTGTGAGTGTGAAAATCAGGATTCACAATGATCTCAGGTACAGCCTCTCTTTCAGATAAGATAGACTCACTGACATATCTAGGCAAACCACGGACTTCATAGACACCGTGATAGGTCACCCACAAAACCGCCATATTGACTGGATCACAATTCACCCACGAACAAGATCAACACCATCAACCACACCAATCAGGACCGAAGCCCTCGAGATCTTGACAGCCAAGTACTCGAAAACACTCCCAATACTTCTTTCTGGAGATGTCTTTGACCTCAACACTCTCCCCTTTCAACCCACCATCACCACCAATAACGACTCTCCCCTCCCCTCGCTAGACAAGCTTGTCCTCAACGATACCAACTCCGCTGTGAACATGCCACGCCCTAGTAATACTCATCTCTCTGGTTTCATGTCCGCCCGGGGTCTCCTTGCTAATCCAGCCATCTTCGCTGGCTACTCAGCTTGCCCATGGGAAGCTGTTGAAACGTTCATGTGCAAAGTTGCAAAGGCTCCTGTGCCTTTCAAGCTGGTACAACACCACATTATGGAAATGACAGCGCCTGGCATGGGTTCTGACAAGGCATCGCTTCTGGATAAAAAAGAGCGCGCAGAACTCATGAAGTTGACCAACACTTGTGAGATTATGGACTTTCTTGATGAGAAGATTGAGGAGAAGGCAGGGAGAGTTGGTGGCATGAGGCGAGACCTATGAGCAACTTCTCCCTAATACGTCAACAACGACTTTTGGACTACGGAAAGAGAGCATGGTATCTCATCCAATGCATTCATGGCTACAAAAAACAACTCTCTGCAATCTATTCTACGGAGTTTCCCACGATCCGCCTCTTGCACCAAAGCTCAAAGACCACTCAAAACGCTCTGAATGCCTACCGTCCCGGAGTCATCACGCCTCTGGACAAACGCCCTGAAGTCTGCCCTGGACAACTTCCCTCTTATGCCGGATGCCGCCAGTGTTCGTGTCTTTTCGCGGAGTGCTTCGGGGCCAACGATAAAGAGAGAACCAATCTCAGTAAGCATCTCGACAGCGGAGCTAACCTCCTTTGTCAATGGCCACTCGCGCATCGTGGAGACGTACTTTGCGATATCTTGCGTTACCATCAGACCTCCTGTGGCGTTGACCTGGAACTTCTTGAAGTGCTCAAAGAGGAGCTTCAGAATTACCAGTGCAAGTTCGGTGAAGAACTTCTCCGAGTTTTGGCCGTCGATAGCTTGACGAGCGAGACGCTGAACGCGGGCTAAGAAAGTGCAGATGCTGAGACACGTTTGTGTCTGCAATGAGTCGAGTTCGACCTCTTTTGGTCGGAAGTCCTGCTTCCGCTGGCCAGCTAAGGACTTGGTCACCCAATTGGACACAACGTCGATAGTGCCCTTCAAGACGTTGTTTGTCTTCTTCTCAATGTTACTAATGGCCACCCTCTTCTGCGCCTCCATACTACGCCTTACTGTTGTGTTTGATTCCGCAAGCCGGATGAGCACGACTGTGATGAATCGATCCATGAGACTTGTGATTGTGACAGCCGGCTGTATCGTTGGCAAGTAAGATAGATCAGGCTCAGTTTTTGTGTTCTCCTGCACAGAGACTTGGTCAAGGGCAGCATCGAGAGTAGTCTCGATGTATACCTGGCCCAGGCTGGTCAAGAGCAGGTTTAGGAGAGTATTCACATCTTTGGGGGTATCAGTTTGGGTTCCAAGCTCAAGAGTACGCTGAACGCTCTCAGCCAACCACTTGAGCATGCGCTTGGCATTAGCAACGCTCAAAGCACCATCCTCTTCTGAGACCTCGATTTCGTTCTTGTTATCCTTGTCCTTATCTTGAACGCCAGCAACACGCAGCATCATTTTTTTCTGTGTGCTCGTGAGTTCTGACGAGTCGAGACGCTCGATATAAGCATCCTTTGCGGATGCAATAAGTTGTGTGCCTTGCTGGGCCAGTGAAGCCATGAATCCAGTAGGCGCCTTTTTCCGCCTTGAATGGTATATACTGTACTTGAACAGCAGGGAACTGTACATTTCTTCCAGACTCTTCCTTTCCCGCTCGATGTACGAGTTGCCTATCATATATGGCACAAAAAGCTCTTCCATCTGCTGGTCAAGTGTATGTGCTATTTGGGCCGAGCAAGGTTCGGGGTGTTCTGTCAAGCCATGGGACTTGAGGTCTTCGACCAATGATCCGAGATAAGTTCTTGAGGAGTGTAAGGCTCTCAGGAAAGCCAAGGAAGAGATTTTGAGAGTTTCATCCAATACCATTTCGAGCCTCTGTTGGATTGACTGCTGAAATATTCGTTGAATGAACTTGATAAGCACTGTTTCGTAGTATGGAAAGATGAGTTTGATCTGGTTGGACTCGTCTTGCATGACGATCTTGATCTCGTCCAAAAGATTCTGCAGGCTTGGTTCTACCGTTGGCGGCTCTGAGTCAGGATCTGCCAGTTGTTCCCAGGTGTCGCTATCCACTTGAACCTCATCGGCCAGGAGTTGATCGCGGTCCAAGAAGAAGGCATGCTGGTTGACAAAGGTCGCAATGACACTCGCACCTCCGTTGAAGTCGTAGAGAACCTTTGCGCATTCCATCATATCGCTATAGTTGCCCTTTTTGTTGCTGTTTTCGAACTGTTGAAGCAGATCCTGCTCGAGCGTTTCGCAGAACTTTTCCAAGACTTCCCTGGTGTTGTGTGATCTTATATTTCCAACCACACCATTCGTTTGTCCCCCGTTTCGTTGGCCGTTCGTCTGCCCCCATGATGTTGGGTCAAGTCGCTGGCTGATGCGCATGAGCTGTCGAACAATCATTGCGCATCGCACTTTGTGTTCAGAACCAGCCTGCCTTTGAACATCTTGTAGCAGAGATAGCTTTCCCGTCTCGCTGACCTCCGTCCAGCATTGAATCAGGAATATGGCATCATTCGCACGCCGTCGCTTCTTGTCCAGGTCCTCGAGCTTCTCGCCGATTTGGAGCGCAATGTTGCCGCCAGCGTGTGTTTTTATGCCGACTCCATTTTTGAAAGAATGTTCTTGATTAAGGGATAAGTCTAATTGTTCGAACGCCCGCATAGACTCGTCGAGCTTCTGACCCAGGGTCTCGAGGGTTGAATCGTGGGCTACCTCTGCGCGGCGCACATGCGACATTAGCTCCGACTCCTTCTCCTGGAGTTCAGCTCCAAGCGAGCCGAGTTGATCGAGGGCATCTAACGACTCGAGTCAGTACGATTGGCTCTGTATGTATAAGCCGAAAAGTGTACGTCGGCCATACTTTCAAATGTTCGAATAAGGGGTTTTGGGTCGAAAGGTGTTTGCGCACTGCCGGACCGGCGATTCGAGGGTACGGCGCTCTCTGCTAGGCTATCGACAAAGTCACGAACAATGAAGTCCTTGTTGGAGAAGTCGTCTAGAGTGAAGCTTGGCCCTCTCGGGAAGAGAGTCTTGGGGCCGGAAGCGGTGCGCTCCATGTTGTTGTTTCTGAAGAGCGTAGAGGCGCTACATGTGGAGAGGGATCATCGACAGTCGGTACTTGGAAGAGGAGGAACGTGGATGTAGTGTGAGGTAAGGCTGCAGCGTAGACTGTTTGCTCGCGTCGTCGATCTCGTTTCGTTGTCTGTCGTCAAGGGTTCGTGGTATTGCGTTGGAGGGCGATAGGTTAGGATACCTTGCCTCAGAGTCAACCACCTCAAGCTTAGGTATGTAGATAGCCCGCCTGCTGTCGCAGCTTCAGAGGCTCAGCTTACAGCGCCCAGCCTCGCTATCAGCTGCCGATTTCCAGTGGAGGAGCTGAGCCACAGGCACATACGTGACCTGCAAGGCCAAGAGCTACAGTGGAGAAAAGCGACGTAACCAATATCGCACCGCCACGACTTTTCTTGCCATTGCCTTGTCTTGACTTAAATACACGTCTGCCCACATTCACCTGTCCAAGCTTATAAGCCTGCCCATCCTCGGTTATTTGCGCGATCGCATCCTTATTTGAGTATTTACAAAGTCGGAATCCTGTCGCCAACATTTCAATCCCTTGGACACACTTTCGCAGCTCCAATCGCCTGTTAGACAGCCTCGAGGCTGCACATCAATAACCATGCCTATCATGACGACTCGCGATCGTCAGGCCTACAGGGCCGACGAAACCAAAGACCATACGCTATTATCAGAGAAGGAGAGGCAAAGGATGCTCAATGTATGATCGCAAAGTGCGCAGGACTGTAGTGCGCCATGCTAACTCGTCGCAGTCTTATCTCCCTAAACCTAACGATCCTCCGCCTACTCTAGGCTCAAGCTCTCAATCACAGCGACGGTCGCGGTTAGGACTTCGTCGCTTCATCCTGAACCAAATCCACGTCCTCATCTTTGCTATTATGCATGGGATCTTCTCTCTTTATATAAAGATACGCCAGACCTGGAACGTGGTGGGCTACCAGATTTCATCCGTTGTCAAATATCATCACGGCACACCGCAATACATCAAGAAGGACCTGGTTGGCTTGACGAAAAAGCCGAAGCATCTCAGTGTTATTCTAAAGCTCGAGGAGAACCATCGCACAAAGGCCGATGTTGAACGACTCCTTGACGAGGTAGCCGAGATTGCGACATGGTGCGCCTGCGCCGAGATTCCGATGCTCTCTGTGTATGAGAAGACAGGTTTGTAGTGGCACATGTGATACTTTTGTGCATATTCTAACGTATAGCAGGAATTCTCAAGAAGCACATGCCCCGAGTCTACGATGCTGTTAACCAAAAATTCGCGTTCTACTTCGGCCCCGAGCATCCTGGTCTTAGTGTCACATCACCTCATAAGGAGGACCTCCCAGCACCCTTTGGTGAGAAGCCCAAGGAGCATCTGCGTCTGCACCTAATCTCTGAGCAAGACGGCCGTGACTCCATGGTCGATCTCACACGTACCTTGGCTGAAATGTCACAGAGGGGCAAGCTTTCTCCTCACGATATCTCCATGGAATTGATTGATGCTGAGCTTTCTGAGGGCATCATGGATGAGCCTGATCTTTTACTTACGTTTGGCCCCTACCTCGAATTGTCGGGTTATCCTCCTTGGCAGATCAGATTGACTGAGATTTTCTGTTTGCAAGATAATGAGAGAGTCGGATACCAGGTCTTTCTCAAGGCCCTGCAGCACTACGGCAGAGCCCAGATGCGCCATGGTAAATAAGTGTCCTGTTGTCTGAACTTCCCTTTATTGTTGATATCTCATATACCTTTAAAATAATTCTATCGGGACTCATGGTTTCCAGAGCAACATTTCTCGGGCCTCCCTATTCCATCTGTACACTGGTCCTGTTCCTACATTGTAGTTGTAGTAATTATCTGTTCCTCCTTTGACCATCGCTCTCCGAAAAGTTATGTTGATCCTTCCGCCATCCTCTTGATTCTTCCCTGTTCGTTTTGGTATAGAGTGCAGCCAGTTAGACTGTGTTCTCCCTCTCATTAGCACCATGTCACCACTTCCCAGTGGTAGTTTGAGCGGTTTCGCGATCACGGAAGGGGGGCTGGAAGCATTCGGAGGTGGTGGCTTGTGCTTCATAAGAAAATCACGGCGTGCCCCTAATGAGAAAGAAGCGATAGCTGGATCTCGGCCCAAGAATTGCTCATCATCGCTGTGAAAGCTGATGCTGTCGGAGCCAGAGGCGTAATAGTTGACGAGGCAGAAGTTGTATTTACAGCCCGTAGCCAGCTCTGTTCTGTGACGAAGTTCATCGAGGCATTTTGGTATAAGCCTAGGAGGATATCTAGCGTATCGTTTATCCAATGCTCTCAAGCCTGTGTTGGCATCTACTGGAAGACCTTTGTTGTCGAATTTGGATGTTTCATCAAGACCAAACACAGTTGTCCATCTGATAGCTTGTGTCAGCGTCATTTCTTCTGACCAATTCAGCTTACCTTGGAGTTCGTATTTGGGTTTCTATGCCGCCTCGCTTGATCTTATACTCGACTCTGTAGAACGGGAGTTCTGCACGGAGGAACTCAAAGAGTCTTCGAGATACAGAACCTGAGATGAAGGGCTCAAAGTACAGTAGGTCAAGGTCAGGTTGGTCATTGATCTCTCTTCCGGGTTGGTCTGGCAGAGTAGACAGCTCCTTGCTTAGAGATGCTGGTAGGTTCTTGATGGGATGAGGGTAGAACTGATGCTCGGAATATGTGGTCTAGAGACATGTTAGAATTCGAGTTGGTGTATTCCTGTTACATTTTTATCTAGCATTATTGCTCACGTCTTCTGAAATCACGTCGCGAGAAGTAATTATTCCAGGCTCTGTTTTGGTTTTCTTTACTGTAGGGTTGAAGAAGGCATCAAGAGTACGCTTCTTAGACATGATGGCAGATGTTGTAGTTGGGCTGGTTTTCAGATCACTGCAGCCCCGGATTTGGGAGTTGGGTAGATTATCAGACTCTGAGCTGCTCTGCACGAATAACGATTATCAACCGTGAATATGTATCTTGAAGTCGTGACATCACTCCAAACTCCAAGCCTTGCGTCTAAGTGAAAGTGTGGCGTTTATATGTGGCTGTGCACAACTAACCATTTATATTCAAGCCCTAAACAGCTCAAACCAGCCTCATCTCCTAAGGGACCAGGGAAATAATGGTGAAGACCCTTGTTTGACTCATGTCAGTCAGTGCATTTTCGCCAAAAATTCAACAATACCTGAGGTCATTATGGATGTTAGTTCTCAACCCCTGTCACTAGATACAAGACAGAAGGAAACTAATGAGTACGAAAATATTTAGAAAAATTCTCAGTTGCGAGAAATGAATCTCTTCCGAGCACCAGCCGCTCGTGCGGCAAAGACACTCGATAGGTCTCTCTTTGCAAAGACTCTTAACGCGGCAGCGGCTTCTATCAAGGAGAATAAGCTCTTGTCCAAGTATCGAAGAGAGCTTGAGAAGACAAATGAGGTTCTATTTATGGAGAGATTTAATCCCATCTTGCCTGATCCAGACCCGTCACTTGCTTCTCAGGGCAAAAAGTGCATTGTGTTGGCTCCTCAGATTAAGTCTACATGTAAGTTGCAGAGTGTTGGACGAAATATTTGTAAAATGTGCTAATAGTGAATATTACAGCTCCAGAGACATGGAGTCCCATCCTCCAGGAAGCCTCGAAAGCCGGTGACATCAAGGTGGTGCCGTATGATGTTGAAATTGGATATGATTCTTGGTCATATCGTACGTATGCATACCTTCAATCACGAACGAACACTGATAAGTATAAGTTGATGTTATGAAATCCATTCTTCCAGAAGGACTCCATGAGGAAATCCCAAGTGGTTTCAATACCGTGGGGCACGTCGGTATGCTCTTCACTCATCAAAACTACTAGCGTCCTTGTTAACATATATACACAGCCCATCTCAACATCCGAGATCAGTACCTACCTTACAAGAACATTATCGCCCAAGTACTTCTAGACAAGAACCCTCACATCAAAACCGTTATCAACAAAATCGATAATGTCGGTTCAGAGAACGAGTTCAGAACTTTTGCCTACGAAGTCCTTGGTGGTCCTGATGATATGAACGTGGAGGTCAGCGAGGCTGGCTGCGTTTTCAAGTTCGATTACTCCAAGGTATACTGGAACAGCAAGCTCGACACGGAACACAAACGAATTGCAGGACTTTTCAAGCCTGGAGAGGTTGTTGCAGATGTCATGGCTGGTATTGGACCCTTTGCAGTGCCAGCTGGCAAGAAGGGCGTCTTTGTCTGGGCCAACGACAAGAACCCAGAGAGCTATCGCTACCTCGAGGAAGCGATCCGCAGGAATAAGGTGAGCTCATTCTGACTATCGTCTCATAATGGTTCGATATTCACATTTAAATGCAGGTCTCGGAGTTCGTCAAGCCTTTCAACTACGATGGCCACGGCTTCATCCGCACATCCGCAGACCTTGTCCTAGAGGCATCAAAGCGCGGCGACTGTGCCGTCATTAAGCCTCCAAGGCAACCAAGAAACTCTACGGCTCCCCCTCCGGAGCCTGTCCGAGTACCCGTACCGCCAACGATCTCACACTTTGTCATGAACCTCCCAGCATCCGCAATTGAGTTCACTCACAATTACCGCGGTCTGTACTACGGCCACGAGGAGCTGTTTGAGCCTCACACTGAGACCAAGCTCCCGATGGTGCACGTGCACTGCTTCTCGGTCAAGGCTGATGACGAAACACCCCTCAAAGACATCTGCGAGCGGATACGCAAAGAGATTGGCGTCTTACTCAGACCGGGCGATCCCGAGAACCAAGGTGAGGTGCTCATCTACGATGTGCGAGATGTTGCTCCAGCAAAGAGAATGTTTTGCGCTTCATTCCGTCTACCGCGTGAGGTTGCCTTTGCCGAGAGGGCTTAGACGGGGTCGGTCGATGTCGATGTTGATGTCGCCGGCAGATCTCGGACCCCGGGTGGGACTTGTCGGCCGGGCGAACGGCCGGAGGGGTCTTCCCTGCGCGGCGTGTTGTGTTATTCTCTGCTGTACTGTACTGTACTGTACTGTACTGTACTGTAACGTATCCGTGCCTCGATAGGATATCGATTGACCTACCAAATGCAGTACGAGGTCGGAAACTCTAAAGGAACAGACCAAGGCGCCTAGACTTGCGACGGATGCAACTCTACTGTACAGTCAAGAATAGGGTCGCATTTGTCGGGATATGACCGTCGATAATGAGGCGCTTACTTATCGCTGATATCTTGTCGTCTCCAAGACCCCCAGCCAAGCCAACTAGTGGCTGGGTGACTTCTACCGTGATCCGTTCAGGCACGATGACGCTCTCATGATAAATGATAAGTCAATGCAGTATAGAGAGCCGCGATAACGGTCTTGCGGGGATCCTTTGAACCGTTACAAAGCAGGACATAACAGAGCCAGAACAGATTTGCGTGCAGCCGGTCAGCGCAGTTTGCAGATATCCTGGCAGATCGACGGTACATCCAACTTATTGAAAACCTCTCCATTGCTTGTTTTGTTAGCAAAACAAGCTCACAAGGCGCCATACGTGGCTGACAAGGTCAAGACGTGGCAAACCCCTCACAACTGAGCATGAGCATGAACCCCTGGCATCCCTGCCCCCACTCACACTTTGCAGCAGTCACTGATGGGAACGGGTTGTGTTGCCCATCTCATCAGCGATGGCATCTTATCTTGGACACCCTTCTACGGACACCTGACTTCTTCTTGAACAACCCAGACACACCCCTCAAGCTCCTCCGGTATGCATCCTCGCACTCGTTGGTTTCACGGCATCACCGTTGGACTGCAGTCTGCATTGTAGTGCGTCGCGCATGCATTGGAGCTGACGCGCGCCCTGTTGTGTAACGTGGAAGAACGGAGCCAAGACTGTGGAGACCATAAGAGTTCGCAGAGGCAAATCAATCGCCCCGAGATATTCAAATCGACAGCGATTAAAAAGAAGTATTCGGTTCTTCTGCACGTTTTCAAAGACACACATGCTGTGGTGGACTCTGGGTGTGGCTGCATATTGTCAGTGTTAGTGTTAGTTATGTCATGATATCTCATATCAAAAACAAATTTCAGTTTCGCAACCCTCTTCAAAGGAACCATTTTTATTCTTCCTCTTTCAGTGATGTGCTTTCATAACTTCCCGCCATCCCGACCCCGAATCCAGGGTTACCTTGAAATCTAGGCGACCTCGGTGTGGTATTCCGTAACCCTACGCGCAGGTAGGGGTGCTGCCATCCCACGCAAATTCCCCTGACCGATCTACCATACACACATCCTTCAGCCATAAATAATGTCTGCAACTGCAAGCCATGGTCGCGCTGCGTTATCAGTAAGATACCAGAATACAACACCATGAGGCACGGTGCCATACGATCTTCGCAGCATCAATTGTAAGAATTGAGATAGTGCCAAGCTCGAAGCTTGTCAACTCAGATTGAAAGCGATGGTTTAAATACTTGCTGACAGGGTGCACTCGGCGGGTTCGAAATCCACAAAGTAACCGAGATGCAAAGCAACCCGAGCGTGACGAGACATATTTGGTGAAATGCTACCAGCTTTTGCAAATCCTAATGCCAACTGTGTAAACTGTGGCGAGAAATAGCCCATGCAAATGATTCCCTAAACTTGTCGTCCAAGCCCTCGGTGCGGGTCCGGATTTCTTCATCAGATGCAAGAGAAGCCATTCGGAAATCATGGTCATCATACTCACATCCAATTCAGTCCAACTCGTTGATCCTTTGAGGCGGCCCAGCGCATATCATCTATAGCTCAGGTAAATATATGTTTGATATTGCAACCTGGCGGTCTCTATCTTCCCCTCACAGATATCAGCGCAGGGCCATGCTGCAAGTCCAAAGAACGGGTTGCGGGAACTGCAACCCATGGAGGGAGGCTCTAGATGGAATTATCTAGTATCCGGGTCCATATGCAACGCACATCACCTATCTACATCAAAGGGCCATCTCCAATTAGGCTCTCCTGCAGCGCTTCGGGAACCAGGGTCTGCGAGGATGGGGTGTGGAGTATCGAGATGAGGAAGGGAGAAGTGGATGGTCAAGCCAGCCATGAGGCTGAAGACGTAAGTAGAGAGGTGACTCCTTCAAGATAGGGTTGCAATGGAGTTGCCGTGGGTGTTTCGATAACATCCATAACTGAGGTGATAAGTCAAGAGGTGGGATGTCCTAGCAAGATTCGCTGGCTTCGCGCCAAGTATGAGAGAATCGAGCTCATCATGATCATAGGGTTGGAGGTTCCCGATTCTCCAGGGGCTTTCTCGCCAAGGGTATTCGTAATATCTCAATTCATGATCCTGTTGGCCCTCGTATCGTGGCATATCTCACTGGAGGATGCACATGAATGAACCTTCACATGCCAAAGTGTGGCTTCTATTGATAGATCCGAATCTTGTTGGCCAATCCCAGTAATGGAGCCACATTACTAGGAAGAAACGAGAGTCGAATGCAGAAACTCCAACAGGCAGCCATTTGGCCATTGATCAAGAACCACAAATTACCCATAAATTTCTAGTTTCCACTTACTTGGTCCGAGACGATTTGCTTTCACAACCTCTCGGCCGACTCGACGTACGTGCAAACACCGAGGGGCAATTGTGCGATCTGATTGGCTCCATTGCCTAGAAATCGCTAGTGTTCGAGACTCGATTCCTGTACTAAGAGGAGCAGTTGTTGGAGAACTTAACTGCTTGACAAGCGACTGTACCCGTAAGAGTTCAGCAACATGAAAGATCCCTAGGGCATCATGGGGGAAGTGAAATCATTGGACGATGCATGCGCCTATGTTCTGATACTGTATCATCTTGACGCCAAACCGGGCTAACGGCATATTAACATGGACATCATGAGCATAATTTCCGTGTTTGATCATGAATTTGCGGACGTCCTCTCTCTGAGAGTGGGAACAGGCCATCTCAACGGGATGCCTCAATGCAACTTGAAAGCTCTCACTTTTCGAGGCCCGTCACGCAATGAGGGTGATGATACAAGGAACTGACAGACAGTTTGCCTATATTGGTATCCCGAGAGTATCAGTGGAGAGTGACATGCTTATTGCTGCACTCAGTAAGCCCCGGCGGTTCTGCCCACACGTCCATTCCTAATATGTGTTCAATCGCAAGAACATATCTCAACCCTGGAGACCGACTATGAGACCGATACCTGTTTCCATCGCCGGCAAGGAACTCGGGAGTCGAGCTGCAGCACGCCTTGAGAAATACCTCAATGTTGGGTTAGCTGGTGGAGTGTCATTTCTCTTGATGAATTGAAGTGTTCAAGTGAAAGCGCCAGTGATGCTAGCCAAAGCTTATGTCTTCTCCAGTGCGGAGACAACATGAAGATCACAGCCCGAGGCCCACTGTGATATGAAAAAGGCTCTAGATCTTGCGTTAGTACGGCCATGTTCATAAGTTGTTTCGGAGTTGGAGCGAGAAGTGGTGATCAGTCTCCATGTCGATCAGGGTCTTTATTGAATGGCACCATGATTTCAGCATTCAAGCCCCCAGGCGGGTATATCAGACTAGTAATTCTCTGTTAATGAGCTGATGCGAGCAGACATAAAATTGTTTGTGCGGGAGATGTTGAACTCTCCTAGCTTTCATAGCTGGTGCGAGTAGGACCGATGCAGGCCCATCAATGGAGAACTAGTAGGTTTCATTAGACGGTTCCGTCGATGTATCGATGTAGGTCGAATAGGTCTACCAAGAAAATAGAATCATGAGAATCCAGCCATGATAGAACTTTCCCTAGGGGTCATGTCGCACCGAAGCTCCTCAAGCGGGGAAAGTCTCGAATAATAATGGCCAGGTTATCGCAAATCTTTAAACAGAGCCGCAACTCGCTTATGGACCATAGTGTTGAATAAAGTCGCGAAACAGACCTTATAGGCTTTGCTATGTCACTCAAAACACATTGTGCCAATTTTAGAAATGATCCAGAGATTAACTAGAGTGCAATGTCGAAGCTCCTCTGTATTTCATATCATGTTGCAATACATTCACAAAAATAATGAACGGCAACTATCCCACAGCTGCATGGGTAAAGGAATGCTTATGGCGATCAAGATATCAAGAAATTGGAAATGCTGATAAGAATCTGTACAACTATTGAGCCATGAACGAAGCCAAGGCTGATGCTGGCGTACTCATAACCGCATCGACCATCTCGATGTCCAGATTTTGGTGGCTGCTGGGTTACAATTCGGCATCCAGAATTGCAATATCGTCTTTGTCGGCCTTGCTGGCAAGGCCTTAACTTGAGGTTCAGTGAGAGCGGAGACATCTGGGCGTTGTAATGGGCGCTACTCTGTACTCCAGCTACATCCGCGCTGTCCCACAAATGCAAGCTGCGAGGCAGATGATGCAAGTCATTGCAGCCAATGAGTTGAGGCGAGGAGAACATGAAGCGGAGTTGGAAGTGTATTGGCTCTCAAGGTCACCTGCAGGGCGTTTCACAGCAGATCTTCACCGGTCCACTCCAAAGACGACTATAACATATTCTGCTGTCAGCAAAATACATGTCTCTGCTAAACTTGACCAAAACAGCAGCATTGATGGGTCTGATGGCGGAGCATGGCTGATGGTTGATGGGTCATGGCATTAGAGGGTCCGAGGACAACCTGGTGTTTGCTTGGTTCGAGTTTGGTTTTCGGGTTTTAACGGATTGAATGCTTTGAGAATTCAAGGCTGTATGCTGCTGGATACGTGTGTGGCGAAGGGAAGCATATCGGAAACCGACCGAGATACGAATGAAACAGACGACTGGCATCAGAGAGCCGATCCCAGTTGAGAGTAGAACCATCAATTATTGTCGATAAGCGCGTTTGTGTTACTCCGCGAGGGAGTTGAAGCTTTGGCGGGCAGACGAGATATGGAAAAGGCTGATAAGAGAGATAAGCCCTCAAGAGGAGTATTCTCTGATACGTTGAAGGATCGGATATCGAGAAGCGGTTCATGGTGAAGCTGGGGGTGCATGGCTAGTGGCTGTAGGGGTGTTGGTTGTTTGTGAGGGGCGAGATGGATCTCCCTCCATTGACCTGGGGGAGAGTCTGGGGTGAGGTGAGGGGGTGGATTTGGGGCTGCCCGTGTAAGTGTGGGCGGTGGCTTCCAGCCAAAGGTTCTGAAGGTCTGAGACTGGACATCAACGCCCGTTACTATCTGATCTTTATCTTAGGGTCCTTATGCAGGCAGGGTCATCGGGATGCTCTTTCTATTAGTGCCTCTTCTTGAGGAGTCATTGATTCATCCCAGCAACCGAAACCATCTCATCGTGCTGAAATCCAGCTACATCAGCCCTGGCCTTGGCGATTGAATCAGATATGACGATCAATTGACCAACTGAGCAATAATAATGTGAAGGTCCAAGCTCGGGTTCTGTAGCCCGTTGCTCAGAGCTCAATCAGCCAATCGATATCACGAATTGGGCACTCAGTTACACACAGGCATTCAGGTACGACATACAACGGCCAGGGGAGTAAACACATGGTTGTTGGGTGAAGGGGCCACTGATGTGTCAGTGGGTTGGTTGATCGGTTGGCTTTTCGATTGTTGTCTCACTCACACTCCCTTTTCGTTGTTTGTTTGGAGAAACTGAAGCAAACATGCCATGCCTGAGGATTGATACCAACAGTCTTGGACTATGCGCCAGGGCATAACACGGGAAGAACATGTACCTATTGGATTGCTCATATCTGTATTGTACCACCGATATACCGGCAAAGTGCTTCCGCCATCGATCACGGGACTTTTCATATCTGATATGACAGACCAAGCCACAGTTATTCTGTGCTTGCCTGCACCACCTTGAATGAATCAAATTACCCTATGGCCACGAGGTGGCGTTAGGCTAGACTCGAGCGTCACTTTCAAACCATAATTGTAGCAGCCATTGCAGATCCAACCCCTGGAAATCTGCCGTATGAAAGAATATCAATTGAAGTTTCTGTACCAATTGTCGACACTCGTGGTTGTGTTGGTTGTGGCCGAGTTTCCGAAGTGAGATGTAACCCAAGGCAATCGGAATGTCATAATGACGACGGACAGGTGAATTCAAGACCAAACTTGCGCGTCCCGGGGTAATCAACTCCGAAAGTAAGCCGTTATACAGCTCGGCTAAGAAAGGGATGAATGGAGATGCAGTAGTTTCCATCATACACATATTACTCCAGCAGAGAATATTCCTCCAAGTTTTTGATATGGAGATTTGTCGATCCTAGAGGCAGCTAAACGTCGATCAATGACCGCACGGACCGTACCGTTTATCACATCTCAAGCAAGCTGACGTCCTGGAATGCCGCAACCTTGCTACAATGGCCAGAACACCACAGTCTGGGTTGGGGGTGCATTCCTGTGTTGCAGCGAGGGGACTGTACTCTTCTGAGCCGCCGAGAAATCAACGAAGCCACATACGGCACTGTAGATGCATCTCGACTGATATGGTTGAGTCGTTCCGTCGTTGGCATGAGATCCTTGGACCTTGAGACAGAGCGTTGGACACGTTGGCTTAAAGCCGGCATGTAGATGAATCAAATTCAAGTCTAGAGGATCTATGTCTAGATGACAACAGAAAGAGCACGGATCACAACACGAGCTTTCAATTGGCCTCTGACCAGGCACGGGATGAAGTGAACCCTTTGCATTTCGAAATATTATCCTGCGTCCAACCGACGTATCCATTAGCATACAGAATATCTCGCACGTCCAACGCCAGAAACAATGACCAACACTATGGCGTTTTGACCCCCAAAGAATTGAGTTTTCTGGCGTTAGCAGAGTTCCGGCTGATTCTCTAATAAAGCCCGCCAACGATATCTCTCCAACTACACAATTTGATAGTGGAGGGGCACAGCCAGCTCTGCAACTTCAGTTTTGATGGAGCAAGCCCTGGGTGCGATCGAGACCTTGAACTACGGGGCATTTGCATGAATTGATGTGAGGGGAATTACTTCATCGCCGATAGTAGCGCTTAGTAGTTGACGACTCCTTTATTTTTGCTCCAGAAGTTAGGGTTTGTGTCGTATCCAGCCGCGATGACAATGGCTGTACGTAGGAGTCAACGTAAACGACCCAGTCAATCAAGTGTGGTTTTTGAGCCTCTTGGAGAATTCCCTCATCAACCCTGTCTAAAATTAGGATATGATGAAGGACACTGTGCAGTGCAGCAACCATCCATGCCCAGAGACGTTGTTTTTGGGGACCCTGGAATTTTCCTATGTGAAATTGGTGATCGAGGGCAGGGCACAACGCCACTGAGCACGCCAAAAGAAGAATATTTTCGAGCACAAAACAACTGATAATGACGTTATCTGGATCAAGCATGGTCAAGAAAGGGCCCTGCATTTGAGTGAGACATGTCATAGCGTGAGGGCAAAAAACCGTTTGCCAAAGCAACGCATCGTCACGTGGTTGCTGTTGTAAGTGGAGTGGATCTCATCAGGAGGAGGCTCAAAAAAAATTTCGACATTTTTCCTCAATATGATTATCACGCCTTAGCCTGGTATTCGGGGTTTCTCTGGGGAATTGACGATGACATCCGATCCAATCAATTCCGCGGATGAGACCAAAATAAATAAAACTGGTTCTTCGTCTGGGTGATCAGGGGCGTGAGCAGCTTCTGGAAGGTATCCGGCCCTTGATAATCCCCGCTCTGTTCCTCGGGCAGCTGCGAAAAGCCCAAGCGAAGGGCAAAATTGGAAAAGGAAGATGAAATTTTAGGGAAACATCCGACGATGTTCCCCTGCCCCTCGTTTTTCCTGGCCTGGACTGGCTGATAGACCCTTGCTAGCATTAGGCTGTCGTCCTGGGTCTTGACTTCAGTCTTGTCCCCTTGCTAGGGCCCAAAAGTCTAAGTTGTCTATCCAATGCATGGCTATCGTCTTACTCGGGGGAACTATCCGTGGGCCCCCGGGGGACATGGCTGGCAGTCTAGGTTGGACCGTTCCGCTGGGCCCTCTAATGAACCACCCCCTAAGGTAACCCTGTCTCTTCTTTTTCACTGTCCTGTTGCTGAGGCTTTACCCTTCCACGGACTCCGCTTTCACCCCGGTTGTCTCGAATCTGGTACCCGGGCCCATTCCAACGGGGGGCCAGAAGAGGCTGAAATTACGGGCATGGGAGAGATGAGGGAGGATGAAAAGTCTGAATATGAAGTTGCTTTTTTAAATCGCGAGTCGAGCCGAACAGGTAAGTGAAGCTATCGTGACTCGGGCATCACCTGCATGTGGCGTTGTTGTTGATACTGGATATCTTGCTAGTCGAAGCCTACGGTTTACTTGACCTTCAAGGAACATCGGCAACAGCCATTTTGTATAACTCGCGATTCATTCATTGCTTGCTCTATCATCAGAAACCGACTCCTTTCATTCATTGTCCATTCTAGACCTTTTGCACACGAGACTGAGACTCATGTCTCCTGTTCCTGGTTCAGAAACGCAGCAAGGACTGTCGATTAAGCCAGAAAAAATCAGGGAAGACATCTGCGCCCGGGCCAGCTGAAGGCGCGTAACTTATGAGTCGCATAGACGGACTCGAATGTCGTGTTTGTTATGGCGTTCCCCTGTTCAGTGTGAGGCTCACCAAAGATGGACTTGCGATCGATTCGTCTCAAGTCATTTTGATCACGGGCATTGCCCTGGCTTCCTCACTTATACCATTGTGCCCCCATCCGTCAGGAGACGGACTGGTGATTCTGCATTGCTCGTGATGGCCGACGGCCAAGCTATCGCTCGCTACCAGAGAGTGGGATCCTGTTCTCCCCTGCAACGGTCGCTTCTCCCGAGTGGATATCTACTTTCGAAGTAAATTGCTTCCAGAGTTGGGCTCTAACCCCGCAAACAACCTTGCTGATTCATCTTATTTGTATACGGATCAAGGTCAGGGCATTTGCATTTCACGAGATGGTCATGGGGTCAAGCCTACGTCTTACATTTGCTTTGAAGCACGGTCAGAATTGAATTTGGGCAGAGTTGAGAATCAGATACCAGCCATGGATGCTTACGGTGGAGTTTACGAGGGCAATGCGCCAATTTGGTTCGTAGAAAATCACATCACGTTGCATCAACCACCAAAGGCTCTTATCGGTCAATGATAGAAACAGAAACATGATACTTCCACTGGGCCCATCGTTTCGCCAACTAGGTTTGAGCCTCTTTGATCTGCACCGAGAGCTACATACAAACGGCAAGTCAGGGCGGGTGAAGAATAACTTAATTCAAGGGATGAGCTGTGTTCCACATTGGGTTCTTTTGTGTTGGTTGTTAAATGATATCTCTGGATTGAATTGTCGATGGCTGGCTTGTGGCACTGTTGGAGAAATGCAACTGAATGATATCCGAAACTTGACGTCTTGGTTGACTCAGACTATACGCCTAGACCGGATGTTTTGTTACGCGTTCCGAACTCACAATTTACGTCCCATGTATGGTTGAGAGAGCATGATGCTTACAAGAATCATATTGCTTTCGGAATTCATGGCCCAACACACAGACACACATACGCGCGTAGGCACGGCAGTTTTACAGCCATGATCATAGAAAACTCGTCAACTGTCTCGGGGTTTCTACAGCATTATCACAACACTCTCCTTTCGCTTGCGCCCCCATGTTGGCTGGAAGCCCATGCTGGAACCTCCCACGCTTTTAAGAGACACCCCCCACGCCCCCCTTCTCTGATGCTTCTCACCTTGTTCTACAGCGTAGCAACTCAGTATATGGTGTATCTGTACAGAGTTGGCTGTTTGTGATGCCACGGATGGAATTGCCAATCGACCTTTTGCAATGGCGTGAGTTTGCGTGCGACCTTATAAGATTGTATCTTTAGTTATTAGTGTATCTGAGTTCTGATAACGAACGGACGAACTTTTGCTCTGTAACATTGAAAGGATGTTCCCTGACAACCCCACGTCTGGGGCGAGCTATGAACCTCGATCACATTGGGCTGAATTATCTTTCCGTGTCTCTGCTTTCTCGATCTCGACCATATTCCTCCTGAAGTCGTTGTAACTAATGCGTTTGTGGATGTAGAGTCGGGATTTATATCAAAGTAACCTGAGACAGATGCATGATACGTATCCGTACTGTTTCCCCTCAGGGTCCTCACACCAGTCTCCAAAACAAGACGACACCCTCGTTACCCCAGTGGCTCATCGCCGCAAGCCGAGCATCCAAGTCAGACATTTCAGAGATATCCACTGTGTGAGACATTCGCCAATGGTGAGTAGGTGCTTGACCTGCGAAAGATAAATTCGAGATACTTATCGAGTCTCCCTTGATTTGGTCTAGGAAATAGGTTGAGAATGAGCCTCTCGCCTAGACTTCTGTCGCCATCTCTAGCATATACTGGACATGCATGTGTATGGAGTACATGTGCATGCATGCATATACGGTACGGTAGATAGATACGTTCACCTTACCTGTGTAGAAGCTAAACACCAAAGGGGATCAACGTGCTGCTCGCCAAAGCCTTGATAATTGACCAGCCCTGCAGCAATGACCTGGGCACAATCTCACCTACATACCTTACCTACTGCAACACAATGCCGCTGAACTGGGGAACATTGAGGAGTACCCGAAGATGGGATCGGATATCAGGAAGATCATTGGATCTAGGGAAATGTCGCGTCTTCACCCGCCAGTCGCAACGCAGGTAGATGCACCTCTAGTTACGGTAGCTTATGAGTTGAGTTGTTTTGAGTTGCAACAATACAGTTTCTGTTCGTCACCTTAGTATTGCGACACTGCACTCCCCTCTCCGTTCCCCTTAACTACCGATAATCTGACCGTAGCCGCAGCAGCACTGTATCTGTGTCTGTATCGCAATCGTAATCGTTCTCTGCTCAGGCTGAAGTTTGAAGGTCTCTCGGTAGGTAGCTAGGTAGGTAAGCGCCATCCAGAATCATCTCATCGGTCCCTTGGCTTGATAGAGTTTATGGATTTTCGCCAGCGTCTTGGACCACCATCTCTAGGTATGTACTCTATCGTACCATCATACTATAATTTTGGTAGCAATTGACTTGCGGTCTCAAGGATAATAAGGTGAAGGCCGTCTCTGCGGTGGTGGCTTCTTATCTCCCCCGCTCTCCCTTCCTTCTTCCCCCAGCGATTGACCTGCCCGTTCTTAGAGTCAAACCAAATCTATGCCTATTCCACCATCTCTCCCTCGCCATCCCCGCTCTTTCTCAGGTTCGCCATGTCTTCTGACTAGGCTGTTATACCATTCTCATCGTCCTCCATTGCGACTTATTCATTCCTCAACTTCATTCTCCTCCTCCTCCTTCGTCTCAATAACCACCCAATTGACCTCGTTGAACCTGGGGCAGATCAACCACCACTACGCTAAACACCCACTGTAACCACCTACCCAATACCATTGCAGCGGGCGCAAGACTCCGCTATCCGGCCGGTGACCGAAGTGTCAGTGCATAACGAACCAGACCAAACCACCAAGAACAGTGACCAGCGACGGGGAACCAAGCGCCAGACCAGAAGCACACACTTGACCACACCTGGACGGTCCCCACGAACTTCGTCACCGCAACTGGGTCTGGGGAGGTCTTAATGGCTTCAACGCCACCACGCCTCGACCAGGTTTAGCTCATCCCTGGCCTGCCATCCCCATCCCTCGTACAGTACACACCCGGAAAGCACACACCCACAACACCAACACCAGCACCGGGTTACGCTACGTACTCCTCCGGTGCGCTAGAAACTAGCCCCAAACAGAACCTGTCCACCTGCCCCCAAGGACCCCGGGTACGGCTATCGCCTGCTGTTTGCTCAAGCACTTGTCCGGCTGTTTAGGTTGACTCTACGCCTGCAACTACAACTGCTATAAGCCTTCCCCCCACCCACATTGTGAAATCCATTCTACTCTCTATACTTCGTGCCCACGCTAGATCTTGACCCTCTCGTCAATTCGTCTCATTCAACAGCATAACATACGTTTTGTTTGCCTCTGGACTCGTCTGTACCCATGAGTCTCTAACCTCGAGCCCTCTCAACTTCACCTTTCCTGGGTGCTTCGGCATTGACAAAGATCCCTTCGGTTTTCCTCAATCTCCATCATGGCTGTCGTTCTTCCATCCGACGACAACGGTTACTTCGCCGGCTCCGGCCTGCGACGCTCACATTCTCATTCTAACTTCATCTCATCATCGACTTCACCATTTTCCACTTCTTCTCACCTTAGCGATCATTACAAGCCTGCATCCAAGTCTTATGCCGAATCCAACTCATCATCTGCTCCCTCGTCTCCCCGTACCGTCCACGCCGACTCTGTCGATCTTTCTTACGCATCTACTCCTGCCACTAATCTCTCTATTGCTTCTGACTACGACGACAACATTGGACTCGCTGAATCACCTGAAGACCACTTCATGTTTCCATCCTTCGCGCAGGAGAAGTTCTACGTTCACCCAGAGATCCGCCCTGAATTCCACCATGATGACAACCTAGAGCCACCACCCAGTCCCCGAACTGGCGACTCTTACACTGTTTCTCCTGCAGAACACGAGAACTCTGAAGAGGTCTCTGATGATACATCAAGGCCCGAAACACCTGAACATGAAAAGTCTGAACATGCAGAGGACGACACTGCAGTGTCAAGTCGACCGTCCCGCCAAGTGGATTATCTATCTCATGAATGGAGAGAGGAGGATATTTGGTCCTCATGGCGATATGTCGTCACTCGACGGGGAGAGTTCCCTAACAGTGCTCGGTTGGAAAATGCTTCCTGGAGGACCTGGATGAAGGCCAAGAACAACCTGAAGACTATCTCTCCCGAATCTCTCAACTGGTTAGTTCCCCTTGGAGTACCCCTTCTAGCTCTACTGAAATGCTTACATTCTCTAGGCTTAAAGATTGTGATGTCACCTGGCTCTACGGCCCATTGCAGTCAGGACCCAAGAACCTCCACCCCACGCATACTGAGCCTTCGAGTGTGTCGCTATCTAAAGCTGACTCACTGGTCAACCTCAGCAAGAAGCCTATTCTCAAGAAGAGAAGTATGTCTGAAGTCATGCTTCAGCGATCACTATCTACAGCTTCATTATTGAAACAGGCTACAGCAGCTGTCAAGGCCCAGGAGACAAGAGGAATTCTTCGACCCCACCTTGGTCGCTCATCAACAGACTACTTCGCCTACCCCTTCGCATCACGCCGGTTGAGCGGAGAAAGCAGCAGTGTCGCTCCTTCAGTCGAGTCATCTGGATTCATTTCTCCGAACTCGGAGCGAAAACACATCCATTTCAATGAGCAAGTCGAGCAATGTATAGCTGTCGAAGCCAAGGGCGAGGATGAGGATGAAATGATTGATGAACATTTTGGCTCAGATAGTGATTCAGATGACGGTGTGATGATGAAGCGAGTCAAGACCAAAAAGAGGCCCATTTCTCGACGCAAGACTATGAAGTCGAAGCCGGCTACTGAAGGCAAGACAATCGCCATGCTGCCGTCCACCACCCTCAAGTACCGCGAAGACACTCCTGAGCCACGAGAGACTGCCATGAAGCATTCTCGAAGCCCGCTCATGTCTCCCTCATCTTCACAAGAGACACTACGACCTACCAAACAATCAGGAAAGTTCTTTTTCGGCGAGGAAGACCATGATGATGGCCTCGACGACGCTTTGCTAAGTCCCCGCTCAGGGTGGGCATCACCTCCTACCGAAGGCACCAATGGCGGTCTGAGCAGATCCATCTCGTCAGGCAGTCTTTGTGAGGAGCCTGCGGGTATGCGACGCACACCATCCGGTATGTTCATGCCTTATGAGGAAGGCGAAATACAATCCGGAGATGGCATCTTCGGTCGCGTTATTGACACGGTCAATACAGCCCGTGATATCGCCCACGTTATTTGGAACGTTGGCTGGAGGAAGTAATGGGTACACAAGCGTTCGACTTTCATTTAGCGACGCGGTTGGAATTTGAACAAGCTCACAAGCTTGTGACTCACTTAGTGTGAGTTGAAACGACGCCATGACAACATAAAAAAAAGCGCATCTATATACGGGAATTTCGGAGATAATTGGCATTGATCCGCCATACTACCGCGACTCACGAAGCAAAGGCTTACTGACAGCCTGTGCCAATGTCACGACGACATCTTGGAAAGTGGCACCGGAATTGCATTTCTATCTTTCATACACGGTCTGTAACAACGAATGGATGGAGACGAAAAGGCTAAAGAAAAGCACCGTGCTTATTGCGGAAGACCAGGGTGGCTGCGAGAGAATTCCATGGGTAAAGGAGAGAACCATTCATCAGGCAGCTCACACCAAAGACGCCATCATTGGTTTTCAGGCTTTTTCTTTTTTTTACGAAGGATCAGCCTGCCCCGTGACGCCCCCGGTCCCCGGGATCCGACTACGAAGTCGGGGCAATGGGAAAAGCCATTCCAGAGGTCACAGGTCCGGGGGATATTCGGCGTTATAATTTTTTGATCCCGTCTTTCTTTTGTGGCAAGGGGTTTATTTTTTCTTCATGATATCCCATGGGCAAGTGGGTACTACGGATCACAGGCGGCCTCGGGCGGTTATGGACGGATCAGGAAAGGGAAGGGTATAGGCCATGGGGTCAATTGATTTTTTTATTTTTTTTGGCGACTACGGCGACTCTACGGAACGGTCAAGGCCAGGACAAGGGACAATTTAAACAAAGGAAGAAGAAGATGGACACAAACGGCAAATGGCAACAGGACCGGGTCTTCAGTGCGTTGGTGAATTGGTTGTACATAAAAGACAGGGGGTCGGAACTCGACGTACTCACACGGACCGGACGGATGCCGTTACAAAACAACACAAAAGTATTCATGAAATAATAATATGGTGTTCACATCATCTCGATCTTATTTATTTGTCCAAAGTAGAATATGTGCATGTTTCCTACAGCCTAACTTGGCATGCATTTCGTTAAGACAAGTTAAGCAAGCTTGACAAGGGACAAATAGTATGAGGGTTTGACTTTGCCGTCTCTTGCTGATCATACTGACCCTGAAAACTTAACTAGTTGTTCTAGCTTTTACCTCTTGCAGACAGAATTTGACTTTGCCACATCCGAAGTGCAAGCCACGAAACGGCCCAATCAACGCCTCGTCTATGTCGATCACCAATTGACATGCAAAGCAGCGAAATTGTTGGGGAAACAAGACGCGGGCTGGTCTGTTCTGTCTGCGCGCGTGACCTCATTCCACGTGCCCTAACGAAGTGCCCCAGAGTGTCAAGTCTGCTAAAAAAGACGCTGTAATTCGTGACATGGATGTCTCGACAGGGATATGGGTTGTTTGAAAGGACGTCGTGTGAGTGTCCGTGAGGTTATTAGCCGAGAATGTGATGTTGCTTATGTCTAACAGTAAAGAAAGACATCTGTCGATGGTCACTTGCGACATGCGATATTGGCATCGATGGAATCATGGACTTTGGTAATCGGTGATTCTATAAATGGATGATCTACTGTACATCTCATGCTTTTGTTTTCCAAAGCTATCGCAAGTTTGTGTTGGTCATGTAAAAATATGGTACAGATATGATACAAGTGACGTGCATCGGGCAAGGGAGATCTGTCGTCAGCTATTCTCCCCTTAAAATGGGTATCGTACAGTGCATTTCCAGCACAACACCCCCAAGAACCACGTCAGGGTTCTGTCAATCAAGTCTCTAGCAGGAAACCCCATGTTTTTTTTATTTTTACGCAGGGGGGTGACACGATGGGATGTGCGAAAATGCGGGGGAAAGATGAGCGACTCCACGTCAGTCGATGGCTAATTGCTGAGAGCCATTGGGAAAAAGGCGGAGAGACGGTTGGACTATGGGGACAGAGCAAAGAGATGTGAGACATAAACACCGCCAATCTCACTCACGATGCTGCAAGCCATGGTTTCGCCGTTAAGGCGGTGACGCTCAAACTTAGTGTTTCTTTACACCCCAACAAAGTCTTGCTTCGAGAAGACCAAAGAAGACCCTGCGGCGCAGCTCACGAGGCCGGGGCCAGGGACGGGGCGTCCGGGGAGAGTGCCGGCTGCCTAACGTCATGTAGTTCTGCCCGGGTGTTTGGATAGTACTTGAGCGCTTTGACAAACATGCTGCGAGCGTGAACGTTGACGTTTGCCAGCTCAACGTCGAACTTGTCGCCCACCTTGATATCCTTGAGGAGCACGAGGCCATCGATACCGTCGGTCGATAAGAGGGCCGACATATCGAATAGGTCTACCCGGCCGGACACGCCTTGCTTCCAACGAGCATCAACTGTGAAACTCATGCGCTTCGGTGCTGTCCCTTCAAACTGCCAGGCCCGCACGACCGCCATGAGCATCCACTCTTGAGTGCCGCGAGACACAGTCCGGGCCATTCTCTCGCGCATGCGTAACAGTGAGAGCGTGTTGGGGAGTGTCTCCTCCGTGAACGGCAATATGTCATTCAGATCATCAGTCCGAGGGTCTAACCTGCGGTTCACCTGCCGCTCATGTGCCAATGCTGCGTGAATTTGCCAGTGGACAATGAGGTCAGAGAAGCGGCGAAGAGGAGAAGTGGCTTTGGCATACATATCCAGACCGAGCATGAAATAAGGGCCGGGTTCTGTAGACATTTCGATGCCGCCAGTCAAGCGTGTCAACTCCTGGCGTTGCGCTCCTGATGGAGCGATGCCCTTCTCGAGCAGAGGGTAGAGCTCTTTCGTGGCGTATTCAAGAAGCTTGGTCTTATTCTTCTGCGAATGGGCATCCCGTCGGTAGGGTAGCGGGATTTTACGGTCAGAGCTCCATCGAGCAGCAATCTCACCGGCGAGCACCATCGTATTAGTCACCACAGAGGCACCGTTGAATGCATCGTAGCCGACCTTGATGTAGGGATCAGCTGGCAAGACCTTGGTTCCTTCTGCTTGTTCCATTGGAACATCTTCGAAAGCCACAGTGACGGAAGCGCCTGGCAAGAAAACTGGCCAGGCCCCCTTCTCAAGACGCCTTTTCCTGAGAGCTTGAGACAGACGATGAAGGATCAAGAGGTCCTCTTTGCTCCTGTTATCCAACTCCTCAGCTGACATCAAGGGGCGGTTTGGCGCCACGTCCAGCTTGTTGGGTGGCTGGCCAACAACAAGGGTCTGATCAGACACGGGAGGAGGTGGAGGCTCGTTACAAAACTCAGCAACATCTCTTGGATCCAAGTACTTGACATTGTGCAAAGTACCTGGCTCG
Organism: Fusarium redolens; assembly: GCF_020744475.1. NCBI lineage: Eukaryota > Fungi > Ascomycota > Sordariomycetes > Hypocreales > Nectriaceae > Fusarium > Fusarium redolens. The sequence continues at coordinate 4,305,383 of NW_025763664.1, read as the reverse complement.
ACCTTGTAGTCTAGCATATCTCCGTTCTCGTTAATCTTGGCACTAAAGGTGAGAGCTGGTCGACCATTAGCAAGTGAGTATTGTTTAACCAAGTTTCCCGACTTGTAGTCTCCTGAATTGTCCAGTCCGAGATCGTTTGGAAACATGGCTTGGAAGTGGCCAGGAAGGTAGATGTTCTCAGGTATCAGCTCGAGAAACCTGCCCAGCTCAGAGTTGGGTCGAATTCCAGATGCTGGATCGGCTGTATGCACGTGAACCCAGTATTCATCAGGCTTGTCTGTTCGTTCTAAAGAGACACCATCATCAATAAGTATTGTAGAAGGAGCGTCGATACAGAAGACAGGGGCGTCGGCCCAGTCTCGTCTGGCATCCTTCGCCACGTCTGGTCGAGCTGAGTCCTCGATACTAACTGGAGTCTCTCGAATGAGGCCGCCTCCACTCTGAATCTTGACTTCTGGGAAACGGACTTTATAGCGGGATGGTATTTCCCATGGAGGGATTATCCCCAGCTCTTGTAAAAAGGTCCATGCGCAAGACTGATTCAGATCAGCACCTTCGTACAGATCCAGAGCTCGGAGAATAAGAGAGCCATCAGCGTGAAAGTGTGAGGAATCCTCAAACAGGTCGTAGCTTGCCCACCATTCGAGAAAGCGGATGAACTCTATGTGCTTCCTGGACCATTCGCCGGTTTCAAGAGTGACCCCTTTAGTAGGAGCAAGGATTCCATAAGGTGTCCACGAGCGCTTCTCTCTGTTGGCAAGAACGATTTGTCTTGCCTTCAGAATGAAAGTACCAAATGCCGTATTCGACATGTCAGAGGACGTCATGTTTCCTGACGTCTTCGCCATCAAGTGAATATACTCGCGGATCATGAGAGTAACACGATTGATCATCATGAAATCCTGATACGGGAAAATCTCGAAAAGATGGTCTTTTCGATGGCAGTCAGCTGAAGGGCTTAACGGTCGGAAGATAAAGTCGTTTCGTAAGAGCGCCGTATGAACTGCGTATAGAGCAGGAGGAGGGAACTGTGCGCCCTTTTTGAGTGACTTGGGTAACAACAAGTCGGCAAGCTCGAACAGACTCAAATATTTGGTCTTTCTCCCATCTGAGACCAGAGATCTTGCCCTGTCTAAACTGTTGAGACTTGTCTGGAAGGCCTCGTCAGCTTCCAACATGAACTTCTTCATTTTGTTGATCAGATGAGCACCAGCGTCTCGCCCGGGGCCCTTGTCTCGTTTACGCAAATCTTCGTACTCGTCCGCCGTGGCATTAGGAGGAATCAGAGAAAGAATTGGCCGCAGCTCGTTCGCGGCGGCGAACTTAGACACAGAGAAGAGCGCGGAGAAACCCATGCTAATAACCCATCTTCCAGTGTTGGTATAAAAGTGATACCGTTGGCCAAAGAATCCCAAGTATATGGCAAATAAGGGTGTCCGTGAGCCAGGCTGCTTCATTTCAACGAGATCGCCGGGAGCGTGGGACTTGTGTCCAACAATGGCAACTTCAGCATCCTCCTCAGTGTAAGTCTCATCTGAGCCCACCATACTCACTGGATCAGACTTGAAATTATCCAATTCAGATGAGCCAGTGGATTGAGGACGTGTGTTGCTGTTGGTGACAGTGGTCCAGAATGTGAGATCTGGGACAATTGGAATTACCTCCCTGTCAGGGTCGTTTATAGCAACCCATTCTTGCAGTCTTTGCCGAATTGGCCTCTTGTCTACGGCAGGAGGAGTTTTGGGAAGAGATGTGGGAATGTTCGTCTTTCCAAGGGCACCTTGAGGGCGGATGTTGGTTGAGGTAGCATACTAAGATATTGTTAATCCATGACATGTTCGAGGTTGACTGGGATGAACAAACGTTATATCGTCCATTCAAGGACTGCAAAGGCGTAGAAAATGAATATCGCAATCCATTAGGGCAGTGTGAAATACACCTACAGCAAACGTACGGACGACCTGCTGACCGTAACATTTTTGTAGTATATCACAAATACCCTGTATCAGGCAAGGTATTGCACCTCAAAATTTTGAAGCCGACGCGAGGCTGAAAATTTTACTACTGCGTGTTGGAGACTTTCACAATCGCGAGGTCACATGACATGGCTCTTGCCACTTTAAATGAAGTCAATCAGTCATACATTTGGGCAGGAGCCAACACAGAACCCATAGATTTCTCGATGACCTAAGGTAAGGTCAGGTATTGACTACTACCTTAACTTAGACTTCTACAATTGCTCATCATGACTAAATAAGACCATCGCCGAAATGCTGCATTTGTGCCCGTACGTTGGTGCTCCCTGTCTCGCCGCAAGTTTCGCAGATTCCCAACACCAAAAGGGGTTCGGTATAACCTGGAAGGCATTGAATTCGCTACTATGATTGGCAATAATCCAAGTCGACAATCAATCCAGCCCGGAACTAGCTAATGGCGAGTAGTTCCATTCTGAGAGGTGTCTTGAGATAAAGACCTTCTCTAATTGGAAGGGCACCGTGCTCTGCCCGGCTGCCGAGCATAGCCTAAACAACGACGGCTTAAAGCCAAGAAGCGCGCGAGATTCACTTCATTTGAGCAAGAGATGGTTCCGATGGATCGACATTGCAAATCCTCTACAGGGGCTGCTATTGATTCAGTCTTAGATATAAGCAGATCAAATCAAAACACGAAAATATCAGTCAATTCATTGTCCATTGGCTTTTGATGCCAACTGACGCTTCATCGCAGAGGACAGTCCATCGAAGGTTCGAAAGGCTAGAGCTTCTCTAGCAAGATGAACTGCCCTGCGATGTGACGGTGAATACGAAGTGCAATTATAAGATTGAGATTCCGATATTAAGCCTAGCTGTTTCAACCAGCGAGGACCCGACCGCCGACTGACAAGCTTTTGCCCCGGCTTTCTCGGATTAGTATATCTATTAATTCCCCGCATATGGAGACTGCAAGATGTCTGTTGTGCCTCCGGGGGGCTTTGAGACAGGAACTTCTGGCCCTGTTGCCGATACGAGACAGCTGTTAATTACGCCAAAGGCTTAGAGAAAGTGACGACACAGCGACAAGGCGACTCGCTGGGCGTCACTAAAACAATCAGAACGCTTGAACGGAAACCCCTGGGCCCGCAAGCGCGAAGCCACCTCCGCTAGGGTAAATTGGGGGACCATGGCAGATGCAGGAACAATCTCTTGACCCCACTCGCCGATGAACCGACTGATTCGAAAGGCACCAGAGTCAACAATCGGCATGATATGAGGATCGTTGTATAGATGAAGTCTTTGAAGCAAGATACGGCGATAGTTGGGGAGCTGCACTTGGAAGCAACTCTACTTTTGGAGATGCTCAAGGCTATTCTAAGCATGATGTGCAACTCGAAAGCTCATCTCCTGCGCGGGGCTCACATCAATCGCACATCTTAATCGAGGTCAACTCATCTCGATTCCCCTTGTGAATAGTCAAGTGACCAACCAACGGTCAGAGAAGCCTCGTCCTTGGATTAATATCGCTTCTTATTCACCAGAGGTTCTCTCAACAGAGGCAACCTTGACCGCTCAGCTAGCTGATTGGTCTCGAACCCTCGACCCCCTAAACCACCTTATTTGGAAGAGGCATGGCATCGGCAACGTGAGCAAATGCCCCTTGGGCTGGTCGAACCCACGAGATTGCATCGTGCCCCGTGCTCCACAGCCTTCTCCTTTTCGTACATAACCCCGGCCAAATGCTGGGGTTTCTAGCGCTGTCAAGGCAATGATGGACATATTGCACCAACAATGGTCCACGTTCGGGACTGGGCGACTAACACCCCAGCTCATTTCATGAGGCACAGGGCACATGAGGACAGGCCAGGGACAGACGGGTACCTGAGTTTTGGCCTCTGAACGCCGCTATCGTGCATCATGTCAGGTACCATCTAAGCCGCTATTCTCAACTAGGGCCATCCTTTGTCAATGCCATGACCCTCTGGGGACTGCAGCCAAGGCAAAACAGACCGGGTTGCAGGTAGAGGCAATAACAGTCGATCTGCTCATAATATGCCGCTCTCCTCCTCTTTTCTCTGCTTTTCCTTTCCTTCACGGTTCCATACTTCGCGAATCTAGAGAGCATCTTGTTAATTTTCGCTTTCGTCCTCTCGTTTCCCTCTATTCCATTAACCGCTTCACTCTTTTAGCGGGCATTCGTTTCCTACGCCAACTACAACTCTTGCCTTTGCGTACAATACTTGAATTTTCGGAGCTTTTTTCAATATGAAGGGAGGACTTGCTGCTGCCGCCGTTGCGGCCATGGCTACTGGTGCTCAGGCCGCTTACCCTCACCACCGCCGAGCTCATGAGATGTTCCGACGTGGTGGAGAGGTCTGCGTACCTACCTGCACCACCATCTGGACTACGTACTATGGCGAGCCCACTCGTATGTTTACATCTCAATATCCTTATTAGAGAAGGATACACGCTAACCGCTGATTCAGTTGTCCCCAACCCTCCTTCTGCCCCCAAGCCCACCAAGGAGGCTGTCACCACTCATGAGGCTGTCAAGCCCAAGCCCACCACCGTCCATGAGGTTCCTACCTACGAGGCTCCCAAGCCCGTTGCTCCCACCACAACCAAGGTCGTCCCGGTCATCCCCGTCCCGACTCCGGAGGAGTACAAGTGCCCTACTCCCGGCACTTACACTTTCCCTGCCACTACCATGACCGTGACTGAGTCCACCACCGTCTGCGTTGGTGAGACCACCAAGGTCCCTGCTGGAACACACACAATGGGAGGTGTCACCACCATCGTTGAGACTGCCACCACCGTCACTTGCCCCTACGCCAAGGAGACCGAGCACGAGGGTGTCGTTACCAGTGTCATCGAGACCACCACCTATGTCTGCCCGTCTGCTGGCACTTACACCATTGCTCCTATCACCAAGACCTGCGAGGAGGAGACCGTCATCGTCTACCCTGTTCCTACCAGCTACGCTCCCGGTACTTACACCGCTCCCGAGCAGGTTGTTACTGTCACCGAGACCGACTACGTCTACGTCTGCCCTTACTCTCAGTCTGGCGTTCCCGCTACCACCAAGGCCCCCGAGGCCCCCAAGCCCCAGCCTCCTAAGGAGACCAAGCCTGTCTACGAGGCTCCCAAGCCCAAGCCCGAGATCACCAAGCAGGAGAAGCCTACCAAGCCTGTCTATGAGGTTCCCAGCAAGGTCCCCGAGACCCCCAAGGCCCCTGTTTACTCTGTCCCCGAGACTCCTGCTTCCACCAAGCCTGTCTATGAGAAGCCCTCCGAGGCTCCTAAGCCCAAGGCCCCCAAGAAGCCTTCCAGTCCCGGCAACCTGAAGGGTGGAAACGACCACTACGGTATCACCTACACCCCCTACGTCGCATCTACCGGTAAATGCAAGGGTGCCGACCAGGTTGACAAGGACATTGCTGCCCTCAAGCAGGCTGGTTTCCAGATCATCCGATCTTACTCTACTGACTGCGATACCCTCGAGACTGTTGCTCCCGCTTGCAAGAAGCACGGCATTGACATGATCGTTGGCGTTTTCGTCAAGGCCTCTGGCTGCACTTACGAGACCCCCGAGATCAAGGCTCAGGTTGACGCCTACGCCGAGTGGGCTCAGTGGGATCAGGTCAAGCTCTTCACCGTTGGTAACGAGGCTATCATGAACAAGTTCTGTTCTCCCCAGCAGCTCAAGGAGCTCGTCACCGTCGTCAAGGAGAAGTGCTCTGGTTATACCGGTCCTTACACCATCGCCGAGACCCTCGACATCTGGGAGCGTGAGGATGTTCAGGGTGCTATCTGCGACATTGTCGATGTCACCGGTGCCAACATCCACCCTTACTTCAACCCCAACACCACCCCTGACATGGCCGGTGAGTTCGTTGCTGGTCAGCTCGAGATCCTTCGTGGTATTTGCAAGGGCAACGATGTCATCAACCTGGAGTGTGGTTGGCCCTCAAGCGGTAACTGCAACGGCGCTGCCTGCCCTGGCAAGTCCGAGCAGGCTAAGGCTATCAAGTCTATCCGTGAGAGCTGCGGTGACAAGACCGTCTTCTTCTCCTTCGAGGATGATCTCTGGAAGGAGCCTGGTTCTTGCAACTGTGAGCGAAGCTGGGGTTGCGCCTCTTCTTTCACCGGCTACTAAGCAGTTCTGGAGACTCCAGTTCTGATTGCAGCATACCCAAGTGTCCTCTGTATGATTCAATCCTCGGAGCATGCTGAATGCTGTACATAATCATGACCAACATCGCCCGGCCATTCACTTCTTCTTTCTTCCTCGTGCAACCCTCTTCTCTTTTCTCGCCACCGTCCATGCGGTGATTCACATCATTGACATCCAGCAAGAGCCTTCAGGAATGGAGTCCGAAAGCCGACGGTCTTCTTTCTCTCAGGCCAACTCCAGACATCCGCCTCAGGGGCAATGCATCGTTGCGCGCGCGCATGGGCGCAATAGATTGAGGGAAACGAATCTGGTCGGGCGGTTGAGGACGACCTTCTTGATGAATCCTGTTTTTCTTCCACTGTTCAATCGACATGTGAACTCTTGTTACTATGTCATCTTTCCATATGTGTTATTTGCGGCAGCACTTCTTTACGGTAGACGCGTCTTTACGGCTCTTGAGCGATGGGGTAAGCGAAAGCCTTTTTTTTTTTTTTTGGGAGAGAGATGATCTGTATGTATGATCTATACTATAGCCGGGTTGTCATTCAGCCTCTGCTTCATAATGCTGTAATTCACTAGTATCTTCAGTTGTCATTGTGCTATGTCTCGTGAGTTATCGTATAGACAATCCTTCTAAGAGGCGTCTCATTCCAGTACGAACTAATAACCAACACCCCCACGTAATTACATTTCTAATTACCTAACATATCATAAACAAAAGCAGAGTGTTTAGGTTCATGGTGTATGTATCATGGCAGCCATTAAGGCGCCAATAACATCAGCGGCGGGTATAAGTGTGAGACATCCAGCCCTTTAACCACTAGAAGCTCCAAGAATAAAAGAGGAAGTGACTTTGCGAGCGTATCGATGACAGGCCCGAAGAGCTGGAACAGGAGGGTGTTATCAAAGCGATCAACGCCATGTCACAACCGTGCTTGATACACCAACGAGCAAGATATCGGTGCTACGTCCAGATCCGCTTTGCTTTCTTAACAGAGACTTATAATCATAAGAACAGATGATTAATAACAAGGAAAACGGACGTGACACTAATCAAAGGCAGCATAAAATAGTTTAATAGCTAATTCAAAAAGTCTCTTGTGAAGCTATCACAGTTTTAGCACAGCATTCAACTTGGCACACTTCTAAGATTCACCAACATTCTAGCGGTCAGGGGATAGATGAGACATGGTATATCTGGAATGGCAATGAAACTCGCGTGTCTCGGAGGCTGCACTTATATCGGCCATCGCCCGGTTCTTTGCGGAATTCATGAATGTCTCAGATCTGCAAGTGTGGAACATGCCTTGTACATTGATCAATATTGTCACTGAAATAGATGTGGCATGTAACCACCAAGGGAATAGAGAAAATGCAGACAATGACATCCAGATCAGGTAGGTGTCATTCTATATCATCTTCGCAAACTACATATACAGCTGACTTATACTTCACTTCTGAGTCCCAAAACTTGCCCACAAGTCCAGACTTTTCCCACCCACAATGTAAGAAAACCTAAGCTTCAAGAGCTTACTGATTATGTGTACCATATCCACAAAAATGAAGATCCCGTTGCCGATGTCCTGATATCTATAGTTTCCCGAAACAAACTGACCGGGCTCAGCCCTGAGCCCCCAGGATAATGATGGTGATAAAATAAGAAAGTGATGAATGAAGCCCATGATGAACAGCTCTGTAGTGAGGGGCTGTGTTGTTTTAGCCCTCAAATAAACCATTGCCGCCTATATAAAAGTGACGTGTCGTGAATGGTTAATGATGGTTTCTCAACAGATCATAGTATGATAAGCCAGAACAAAAGGGGGTATAATGCTAAGGAGAAAGATGCTTCGAATGAAGGGGAGTGACCAGCGGGGTCAAGCAAGTATAAGGATAATTTGTGAATCAAACGAAAACGCTTCGTGTGTCTGATTCGAAGGGAAGCCATCATGTATTGCTTTAGAAGATCGGTAAGGCGTCCGTCGAGACTGGAGTTCGACGATAGGATTCACCACGGTGTGTAAACTCATCGAATCGATAGCGCCATTCATCGGTTTCAGAATCGTGATAACGTTGCCAGGTATTGCGGAAATAGGGCTCAGCGGGACGGCCACATCGTTCAAGCTGGAGAAGGCCGCCACGATGATGGTCGCTCGCCAAGATATTGAGATCATGTCCGTCATTGGTAAATGCAACGCCGCCGATCTCGCCGAAGAAATCGACTGTTTGCTTCTGGGCAAAAGTCTGAGCATTAATGATGTTGACAAAGTCAGCCTCCTCGGCAGCAACGAGTACTCTTTGGCCACTACCGACGGGAGAGAAGCGCAGATTCCTCACACCAGCCATTTCGGATCTGATAGTGCACAGCGGTGTACTAACACCCCTCGAGTCACACCAACGGCGAGCATCCCAGACCTTGACGCCCTTGTCCTGGAAACCGGTGGCTACTGTCCAACCATCATCGGACCAATCACAGGCAAAACCATAGTCGCGGTGCCCGGACAGTTCCTGTTGAATCTCACCGGTATCGGCGTCGGTAATCAGTACTTTGAAATCATCCCCAACCATGACTCTCAAGCGGCCATCAGGTGAGATACGCGAACAGTTGAGTGGGAATCGATACCTGCTCTGCATCAAAAACTGCTGTGTAGAAAGGTCTAGAAGGCGGAATCCCTCGTCATTACTCGAAATGGCAGCAACAGGACCAGAAGATCGCCGGGGTTGGTAGATCTGGACATGGTTGGTGATACCTCCCATATGTGGAGTAATGACACCTTCTGCAAAGTCTTTATTGTCTTCAGAATCCAGGCTTTTAAGGTAGTATTCGCCATTGAAAGTTCCTGCAAACATGGCTCCGTGGTTTGCGTCAAGGGTAGAGATGAGAGCTCCCAGACCATGTATATGACTGTTGTTAAGTACGAGCTCTATTTTTCCTGTGACAGGGTTGATTCGGTTGATTCCCTTCCTACCAGGATAGTAGACCTCCGAGATTGATGGGCATGCTAGGACGCTCCGTAGCTGAAAATGAGCTAGGTAGACATCTTGACGGATAAGGAACCTCTTGAATCTCACAAAGCTTTGAGAGGGGGGGATAACTACGTCAGCCATGTGAGGCTAACTTCAGGTCAGCTGAGAAGACTCAATCGAAGGTAACCTGGTACTTACGCTCCATCTGTCTGAACCCTCCTTGTTGACATAATTCTTGAAAGTGGCACATCGTATTTGCCGCGCATACTTCCTGGTAGTGTTCATAGATGCCCAATCCAAGCCTTGCATGTCATAGTCATCGCCGTGAAGGTCCTTATACTGAACATCGCGGATGTGTGTATTTGCTTGACGGCGAATGTCTTCTGGACAGGGTGCGTTCACCCGCGAGGCGGATGGACAGGAGGAAGTACGAGCTTGGAATGCCCAGTGTCTCAAAAAGTCAACCAGGCACAAATTTTCAGACCCAAGCATAGTCGGGTTGGGGTTGCTAAGTAGTGGCAGGCCCAGTGGCCCTGCTAGCAAAGGAGGCGCATTATCCTCCAACGCAGCCGTGTCTTCGATTAAGGCAGCACCCCATGGCGCAGGAGGCGGAACCGCATTCATGATTAAGTCGTTGTCAACTATGTTGGGCGGATGGAAGGCGGCTTGCGAGAGATAGTTGGTTGGGTTATTGACAGGGGGTGATTCATCATTGTCCCCCTCAGATAGAATAGATTGGTCGTCTGTTAGTTGTTCAAGTTCGTCGAATGCGTCGTCGAGAGGAGCACCACCTTCGCTGTCGCTCATATCAATATCATAATCCACGTTATGGTAATGGGTTATGTAGTCAGAGTCTAAGTCGAGATGTGTGGGAGGTGTCCAATAGTCGTTCAAAAAAGGTGGGTGGGCGGAAGTGTCCAAGTCAAGATCAATGCCGTTCTGATGCTCTTGATCTGGGTCGGACTCGGACTCGGACTCGGACTCCGGGGGTTCAGACTCAGAATTATAAGGATCGATATAAGTATTAGAGGAGAGATGGTCGTAATTGTTCTGGTTTGAGAACTCGGTGGCGATTGCAGTGGAAGAGCCGTCAGTCACTATCGCGAAAGTGGGTGTCTTGGTAGCGGAGATGGTATCGTCTTCGGCGGGGAACGCATCTGTCATAGGCGAATCGGCAGTGTGTTCAGAGACGTTATATGATTCCTCTGTGCTGGGTAAGAGGGCTGAACTATATTGCGGCTGGCCACTATGAGGTTGTGAATAGGCGTTGAAGCTATTATAAGAGGCGCTGGTTGTGAGTGAGTCGGCAAGTTGATGATGCTCAGCTTGGAAGCCCTCATCCCGTAAGAGAGCCCCAACGACGTTCAGGGATGAATCAGCAATAGAGGCGGTTGTATTTGAGGCCGGAGAAGGGTTGTCTCGTAGGCGGCTCTTGGACTTATTACGAGCGGAGCGGCGCATCGTGAGGCCAAGATCCAGCTCCGCGACGGAGCGAAGGGGAAAGCCGAAGCTTTTCTACAGTACGGCCCTGCTAGCGAGTCGAGGCAGAGCAGACGGCTTCTGCATACGGGCAAGCTCCAAAAGGGGGGCTGAAGAGGCCAGAGAGGCTTGGGTTCTGGCTCTGACTTGGATTCTGGGTCGCTCGCGTGCTAGAGACGCGCTGGCGGTCTAGCAGATTGGCGATTGCTTGCTTTTGACAGAGAGACAAGAGGCGGAAATGTCTCTGATTTAGGACGCTGCAAGATGGACGATGGAGGGATGGGAGGGGGCGGTCCAGTTTAGAGCGACGGCGAGGGCACAGGCAGTCCGTTTAACAGTGGGAGTGGGTTGCAGATCGTGTTGGACTAGGGCGAAATAGCGCGGTAAGCTGTGGTTGGGACCTTGTTTTGGCGTCAAACGGCTGGTAGTGTCGAGATTGATGGGACGGGGGCTGAACTCGAGGAGCGGGTATCGTGTATTATTGTATTATGGAATGACTATGAATTGTGGTCTATGTCGAGTACAAGTGAGGCGTCATGCTAGCAAGGGTGCGAACGAGGAAACGCCCATATCGGTCAGGGTGCGGCGGGCAGGGGCAGGACCACAGCAGCTGAGATGGACGAGGCAAGTAGAGAAGAGGTCTAAGCAAGGGTTAGTTAGGCTGCGGCGAAGCAAAGTCATGAGTAAGAACGAGCGGTATAAGATCGAACGATTTGTTGTGGAGGGAATGTGGTATTTTTTGGTCGAATGTGAGATACTCGAGGCGAACATGATAAATGATGAAATTCGACAATAGGTACTCCATACTTACCTCGAGGAAAAGGAAACTAGGCTCTCGGTCAGCTAGAAAACCTAAAGTGGCTGCCCGCATTTAGCATTCGGGGACGTAGACAGGGACAAGAGACAGGGGGCAGATCGCTGAAGGCCCCCGGTAATCGCCGTGGGTTAGGTAGGGAATGGAGGTTCCTTGTTTCAGCATAAGCCATGCCGTGTGTATTGGATGCCAGAGAAATACCAGCCTGACGCCTCTTTCGTTTCTGCTGATCGGGCCAAGATTTGGCGGGGATTGATGATGGGTGAAAGCGCAGGGGGGCACATACCGTACAGTGCGTTGGTGGAGATGTGTTGGTGCTAATGCGTTATGAGATGGAGGGGAACGATCCATGGATATGGTATGAGAAGAACGGGGTTTGCTTTGGGAACCGAGAATTGAATGTTGCAAATTCTGTTATAGTTACTTTTTCTTCTCCTTTTTCTACTGTAACCTATGCTAGCATAGGTAGCAAAAAAGGTGTTGATGCGTGTCTAATAAAATATTAACTGACTCGGAGATGGTACTCATTAGTTATTACCAGTAACAAAGGTCGTGCCCTCCTTTGTAAGAAGACGAGAGACAAAATGAATGGGTTAGTCGAGTAGAGGCAATCCCTCCGTACCTTAACCGTGACCTCGTCCTCGTCCTCGTCCTCGCCCTCGCCCTCATTCTCAGCACAGACGGACGCTAGTCAACGATCTGAACGATGGACGGGAGCGGGTGAGCGGGCTGGCGCGCGGTAGCCAGATCATAGAGGAGGGTATTGTCACAGTGACTTGATGACTCTCCTCTATTCATACACAAATCGTGGTACATCGTACACTCTCTGTCTGGAATAATATTGAGGTCCTCAACGCCGAAGCCCTTGTCCTTGCTTTTAGGCTATCACAATATTGTCGTATAATCATGCATACAATATCCTTCTTTGTTAAAACCAAGTTGTGCACCTGTTTCTTTATCCCTGGATGCATACATACATACATAAGAATGCCCGGCTCCCCAGCATTCAAGTTGCCCGATTGAGAGATGGATGCATGCAGACGTGAAGTGCATGGATCTGGGGACCTTGACTAACAGTGACAGGGGCCTTGAATGGGGAATGCAACCCGATCTTCATTCACCCTCGGTTAGGACTTTATCAATGTTTCTTTGTCCTTTTACGTAGTAGTTAGCTGTCGACTTCTCGCTAAATACAAACTATATCAACCATCCGTATACCATCCAATATAGGAACGAGAAACAGGTCTTGTGAACTTGGTATAATACCACTCTTTGTAATAGAATACCCACGGTACGACAACGCATCTGCGACATCTGTCCACACCGAGCGACCTGCAGATCCAACCATTGCGATAGGCAATGCTCCCATATCAGGAGAGTTCTGCTTACACACATCACTCGAACCGACGGTAATAATAGACTACTTATTCCGTCAAGACCACAGCCTGCTTCTCGTACAACCCCAATCTGACCATAGAGAACCTGGAGATTCCATTGTATTCTCGCAAACTTGGCCAGCTTGGATCACTTTGAGATCCTCGCGTAGCACAGCCTACAGCCCTGGTGAAACAGCGTGAGCATACGATGTTCTGTACCACCCCAAATTCACTCACTGCCCAAGGTCAATATCAAATGGACAAATAAATATCTCAGGGGCCTTTTATGCCACGAGGGACGCTACACCCACATAATCATACATGTCAACTATAACCGTACAGTTAGTTGATGTGGAAATAACAAATAGGGCATTACGGACCGACCTCCATGTCTCACACTGAACTAGGCTACTGTATGAAGTCCTTGACCGGTCTGAACTGGCCACTGACCAGTCAGAATACCTAGGAAATAATGAGGCCCTCTGTTGCATGCCTTACAGCTTACTCTGACTGTCTGTCACTGTCTCAAATCACGGACCCTCATGTCGTTTGTTATCTGAGCTAGGTTTAGCTCTATTTGACTTTAGTTGACTGGATGGCCGTTGCAGCAGTGAATGTCACCAGACCAGCTTCCAGATGCAATACATACATATATGCTTGACAACGGGATACTACGCCGTATTACATCTTGAGAACAACTCACTTGCCTACTAAGCTGATAGACAAGCTCACCTCATTGGTATCGGCGCTGTCTCATCTTTTCGTGCCACCCACCAAAACCAAAAACCCCCATTCAATGCATCCCGCCGGCGCGGGATGTACACACGCAATCCCACGAACCTGGAACACAGCAAAGCAAAGTGCTGTAATGCTTTGACGTAGCACACAGAGGCAGAAGGACATACGTGACGCCCTGCTTCTCACCCGAATGATACTGTAGAGTCGCAGGCGGATCTGACCGAGCAGGCATTCGGCTGCCAAGTCTGGCTATGGGTGGGTAGTCTTTTCCTGTCGTGGTTATAGATGCAGGTCAAGTTTTTCTTGCTGAGGATATTTGTGTTCGTCACAGAATTCGAAAAACTCCGAGACTAGGGACGGCAATAAACAATGACTCGTACACCCAGAGTCAAAACTGTACTGTCGACTGTATGGGTGTCAAATCAGTTCTGTTCTCACCGTGGTTATAAGCATGTCTTGCTCTTTTCCCTGCATGGTGGATGTCTCTCTTACAAGACTCCACTATACTTGATCTATCACTAAAAGCATCAAACACCAACAGACTGCGAAGCCCATGCTGCCGCCTTACAATTTCCATGTTCATAACTTGGAGTGTTGTCATGATCACGTCTTCTATTTTCTTTCCAAGCACAAAATTGAGTACAGTACATACTTGCCCAGCACTCCTACGTCCTATCATCGCTTCTTCTCCTCATCACAGCTCAACAACCCAATATTCGTTGGCTGGCACCCAAATTTGATACATCATAAACCATCCCGTGACTCGTTTTAGACGCGCCGCCTCGTTGCTCGTCTCCCTTTAGTCGGCCCTGAAAATTGCTCTTTGTTCGTGCGTTTATTAGCCCACAATCCTCTTCCTCTCTCACCGGCTTCGTGGATCCTCTCTTTTCTTTTTCTAGCAGAAGTGATGTATCATGTTTTGCCCGCTTCCACTCGACGCCATTTTTCACCAGCAAATAAACCGAGCATGGCCTCCACTTGAAATACTTCTGCACTTTTCTTTGGATGGCAGACATGTTCGGTGGCTTGGGCTCTTGTGGTCTGGAGTCGACAATGACATCCATACTGAAGTATATGCTGTAAGCCACCGTGATCTACAGATACTTCAGTGCGTAATATTTTATGACTCAAATGACATGTTCATTCAGCTCTTGGTCTTGCAATGTCGTAGGTCAGCATGCCATAAAACTTGAATATCCTATCCAACTGCCCCTATTCGTCACTCTGAGAAAAAGCAATTTTTGGCAGCTCATCTCATCCCAACTCAAGCCATAACAACCCTCATACCGGGAAGTGGCTTGAAATCAGGAATATCGATTTTTCTTTCCATGAGCCATTGTCATATTACACAACAAGGCAAACAATCCCTTCGACTCGAGGAAAACACGGCTTGTCCGGTTCTCCTTCGCCCGACCTTTGACTGATCGTCATTTCTCATATTCTCTGTGTCTCCTCTTCTCGACATGAAGCTAAAAAGGCTTCTATTGTGGATCTTAGGCTTACACTTGTACAGCCCGATGGATGTCAAGTCTTTTGCGGCCTGTGATATTGGCAATGGGAGATAGGCCATCGAGCTCGATGGCCTATCTCCCATTGCCAATCCTCCCCCCAATCTCGTCGACTGGGCACTCCGAAACATCAGGATGCATGTTGCCGCTCTACTGGCCTCACATCTTGCTTGTCACATCAAACTCCTACCTCTGGCTTGCGACTATGAGTTGATCCCATGGGATCTTGTTCAAGAAGCGTTCTTTTCTCCATTGACCGCTACTTGGCTCTCTGTTTCTGTTTCTTGACTCTACCCCAACGTGCTAATTCCCGTGCCTGTCATCATCTAACATGTCTCATTTCGTTGACTGTAAATTCATATACCCTCTGCTTTTAACCTCACCCTCTCTGTACGTGCCGTTCCTGTCAGTGTCATATCAAACCTATCACATCCCTCTACAGCTTGTTCACAAGTCCTCGCGAAGACTTGAGCTGAACCATCTTCTCAAGAGCTTCGTCAATAGGAACCAGCTCACCCTTGACCTGGGTGGCCTGGTCGTCTCGGTTACGGATGTTGAGAGTGCGTGAGCTGGCCTCCTCGGCACCGACAACTATGTAATCTGGTTAGCAATTGGCCTTCAATAAGGCAGCTTCCATTCCAAACTCACCAAAGATAAAGTTGTACTGCTCCAGCTGACCGGTGCGGATCTTCTTCTGGAAAGTGTTGCTGCTCAGGTCCACATCACTGTACAGCCCCTTTGCCCGGAAAATCTGTTGGACCTCCTTGGCGTAGTCGTTGGCAGCAGGCATGACAGGTACAACCAAGACCTGTCGGGGGCTGAGCCAGAATGGCCACTTGCCGCCAAAGTGCTCAGTCAGAATACCAAACATTCGCTCGAAGCTGCCCAGAACGGCTCGGTGAATCATGACAGGTCGTGCGTATCCGGCAGGGAGATCCTCCTCGGGGTTGCTACCATCACTGACTCCGGTCTCACCCTTGTTGGCGACATATCGGAGCTTGAATCGCCGAGGAAGGTTGAAGTCGAGCTGCATAGTACCGCACTGGTGCTCACGCTTCAGGGCATCGAACAGAGCAATATCGATCTTGGGTCCATAGAAAGCACCATCACCGGGGTTAAACTCCCACTTAGCACCCGTCTTATCGGAGAATGAGTTGAGAGCCTCTTCAAGCTTCTTCTCGGCGGAATCCCAGGTAGCAATGTCACCGACGTACTTCTCGGGTCGGGTGGACAGCTTAAGCTTGAATGTGAAACCGAAGATACCGTAGACACTGCTCAAAAAGTCGAAAGCAGATTCAATTTCCTCTCGGATCTAGAACACGTCAGTAGAAGCATGGGGCAGTTAGTGGAAGTCGTCATACCTGATCCACGGTACAGAAGATGTGAGCATCGTCCTGTTGGAAACGACGGACTCGGGTAAGGCCAGAAAGAGCTCCAGAGAACTCGTTTCGGTGCAAAACACCGAAATCGGCCATCCTCCAGGGGAGGTCCTTATAAGTGACATCGGAGTGGGCAAAGATCTTGCAGTGTCCAGGGCAGTTCATGGGCTTCAGGCCGAACTTCTCTTTCTCAACCTCAAAGGTGAACATGTTCTCCTCGTAGTGGCCCCAATGACCTGATGTCTTCCACAAATCCGCCTTGTACATGTTTGGAGACATGACTTCGTCAAATTCACGTTTTTGGTACTCGCCTTTGATGAGCTCCATTAAGGCATTGTAGATGCGCACACCGTGTGGTAGGAAGAAAGCAGATCCAGGAGATGCCTCATCGAAGAAGAAGAGCTTTTGATCTGTGCCGATCTTTCGGTGGTTGCGCTTGGCAGCCTCGGCCAGGAAATGTTTATACTCTTCAAGAGCCTT
The DNA here is from genome assembly GCF_020744475.1 of Fusarium redolens. NCBI lineage: Eukaryota > Fungi > Ascomycota > Sordariomycetes > Hypocreales > Nectriaceae > Fusarium > Fusarium redolens. Next base: position 4,288,498 of record NW_025763664.1, on the reverse strand, counting down.
CTTGTCGGGGAATGAGATACCAGCGATACGCTGGACAGACTCATTGTTGCTGTCACCAAGCCAGTAGGCCGCGGAGTTCTGTTGAATATCAGCTCAAGCCCGTCACTTCGAGATTAGGAGTCGTATATATCACTTTGACATACCCTGAGAACGGAAAAGGCCTTGATGTTACCAGTGGTGGGGACGTGAGGTCCTCGGCACAGATCGATCAGGGGACCGCATCGGTACACAGTACTCTTGGTGCCGTCGGGAACTCGCTGTTGAATGAAATACTCCTTGTACTTGCTGTACTTGAACATCTCAAGGAGCTCGTCCTTGGTCATTTCCAGACGCTCAAAAGGTTGCTTCTGCTTGACAATGTTGTTGGAGAGCTGCTCAAGGGCCTTCTTATCCTCATCAGTGACGACTTGCCTGGGGCTATGTCAGTAAAACCTCTAGCAAGTTAGTCGAAGCCTGCTACGCACTCTCCCATGTTCGCCATATCGTAGTAGAATCCAGGGGGGTCCTCAGTAGGGGGACCGTTGCACAGATAACATCCAAAGCGTTTCTCGGCGGCCTCTCCAAGAATATGGGCAGAAGAGTGCCAGAAGACCTTCTTGCCTTCGGTGTGTTCAAAGTCGAGGAGCTCGAGCTTGCAGCTCTTCTCGAGGGGTCGGGTCAGATCCCACAACTCACCATCAACTCTAGAGATGACAGTGCGCTCGAAAAGAGACTTAGAGATGCCCTTAGCGATAGCGCCAGGGGTGGTCTCCCATGAAGTTCCCTTCTCCTCCTTGCCATTGGGAAGTGAGATGGTAATTTCCTCGCGGGGTTTGGCTATGATTATTGTCAGTCGATTCGGGTCGAAGGACGAAAGCGCGGGGAGGATTGGATCACCCACCAGCGATTTCGGCGTCCTGTCGGGCCTTGATCTTGTCGAAGAGATCGAGTCGGTGCTGGATGAACTCGGGAGTCTCAGGGAGCTATCATAAACAGTTAGCAGGTTCAAGATAGTGACATGGTGCCATACAATGCATCGTCATATGCACCGCAGTCAAGGAAGGGACACAAACCTCGAGGCCAGCAGACTTTCCACCCTTGGCAGACTTATCCTTGGGCTGCTTCTCCTTAGGCTGCTTAGCAGGGCGAGAAGGCAAGCTCTTCTCAGACGCGCCTTCGGCCGCCTTGGCAGCATCAGCTTGATCGGACGACATGTTGAGAACTCTCGCGCAGATGTTGAAGATTTGGTGGGAGAAGTTGGGTCTTGAAAGTGGTCTTGTACTGTCGATGGCGGGGCACAAGGGGCATTAAACACGAAGGTGGGGTTAGAATTGAGTCACTGCGATTTTGGCAGGGGCACGGGAATAGTGCCGAATGGTTAGGCACTTTAGTATCGTAAGGTAGGTATAGCCTTTGAAACTTGCCTTAATATCAAATAGGATGCCATTGATCTATCACCTATCCAGTCTCAATTTAAAACATGTACTTCCTCTATCTTGGCATGTCTCAATAAATTTGCTCCCTATTAAACAATAGTCATATGCCGGAAACCAAGAATCAGTCTCTTGTTGTCCCCTTCAGCTCACTCACACGACACTCAGGCCATAGAGTCAGACCGAACAATATATCACCACGCAAGGAAACTCATGATAAACAATGCAGAAGGACTCAGTCCAACTCCGGAATTGCAGGTTTTGACTCACTCACAATAATCATCTCGTCCTAGGTAAATCAGGGGTATCAGACTATTTTCCAACCCAGCCATCCGTAACGCCATGCCATACCGTTTACATGCCATAAATCATGCGAAAAGCGCGCCCATAAACAAGAACGGAATCAAACAGAATTCAAAGTCCATAGCGTGTGACACACTCTTCCTTATGCGCCTCCAAGCAATCCAGTGCGCAGACTCTTGTTCCGCACTTCATACATCTCACACGTCCCCAGTACCCGCAGACCTCACAGAACGATCTAACGGGGTACTTGTTGTCTCGGTGGCCCGTTACTTCACCATAGTTTAAGGGAGGGTATGAAAGAAGCTTGCGCAGCTCCTCATCGGATGGCATATCGGGAACACGCGACATAAGTAAAGGATCGTTGTCACCAGGGTGACTCGGTGGTAAAGGTCTCAATGACTCGGGAAGAACAGGCGGAACGTCGACGTCGGCCATCGTTGTGTCTTCTTCTTGCGCTGGTTTGGAGGATGAGGGAGTATCTCTTCGACTATTCGATGGTCGTTTGTTGTTTGCGCCGGAGGCAGTGGATCGAGAACTCGCAGTGTTGGACTCTGCAAGTGCCTGCATCGCGAGGAAATCATCTAAGTGATTTCCGAATGTCTTTTGCGATTGTAAAATCTTACGAACATTAGGTGTGTGTTTTCCTTGCGCTGCCAGAAGTCAGTCTCTCGTCTTTCACGTAATCCTGAGGTCTCGCGCATACTTCTTCCACTCTTGACTGGCAACGGTATTGTGTTATCCTTTCCGCCATCCTTATCCAAAGCCTCGGCTTCCTTTCGAACTTTATTATCTTGTCGAGCGGTCAAATCGCTATATGTAAGACCAGGAACATTCCTGGCGCGCTTCCTGTTGGTTGGTGCTGTAGGGCGACTGATTGTATTGTCGGGGACATAAGCCCAGCCTGGCGCTGAGGTTGTCTTTGCGCTGGCGAGCTCAATGACCCCAAAATTGTTCATTGTCGTCTATAATTCAGGATCATGAGAAGAAGAACATGACAAAGGGAGAGTATCGAGGACCTAGAAAATCCACACTGGACCGCTGGTGTCGTGACGTAGCCAATCACGAGCCAGAAAGCTCGTACAGCACACTCCAACTCCTGCCGAGCTCAGAATATTCCGAGCACCCGGCTCCGATAGTAGCTCTGTCGTAACTGTACCTCTGACGTCCATCGCCATCGATATCTATTGCCCTCACGAGATAAACACCGCACAACCCGACGTCCACCACCGAAATCGCAACATGTCTTTCGCCTCAAGAATCCTTTCCTCCAGCAGCCGCGCGCTCGCTACCCGATCCTTCAGCACCTCTGCCCGACGAATGGCCGATTCGCCTCTTCCTGCCAGGAAACCTCTGGGAGCTTTCCGTGGAGGGTTAGTGATGATAGAAACAGCTTTTTGACGGAAATAATGTTGTTGACTTTGTTGTCAGTCTTTTCGGCTTCCTTCTCGGTAGCTTCCTGTCCGGCAGCGCGGCCTACAGCTATCTCCTCAAGGAGTACAAGACCGCCAACGACCTGTTGACCGAGGATATCTATGTACGTAACGAAGGAGATGAGGCAACTGATAAGGGACAACCTCATCTAATTGTCCTCATATTTCAATCGCTTGTCCAGGTGCTAACATTATTCGGCCAGACTCTCCAAGCCTCCGTCACCCGTCTGAGCAACTACGTCCAGGCTCTCGAGACCAGGACACAGGGCAAGAAATAAACGGAAAACACGGGACAAAGAGGCATAATTGTTTAAAATAGTCGGAACTGGGAGGCAGAATGAGCTCCTTCGGCTCTCTGCTGGACGTGTTGAAATGAGGATGGCTCCCATTGCATTTCCTATCAGTATTTGGGTATGAAATTGTCATGGCAGGCGATTGAGGAGATTTGTACGATCATGTGCTACGTTGCGAGCATTACTGCAAGCCCAATTCATAAGATATCATGCGGTCTGTGTAAGAGAAACATTGAAGTCTCGGTGAAGCTGAGACAGATATCAATATAGTAGTCAAGTCATGAAATGGTCCCATTGCCACAGAAACTAAAACCTAGAGAGGTGCGATCAAATGTGAGCACCCAAAAAAACCCGCGCCCAAAAAAAATCAGATACACCCCATTTTGTATACTATTGTTGACATCAATTCTTTACAGCTCATCATGGACATCCTCCTCCTCCTCGGCCTCCTTCTTCTCCTCCTTCTTCTCCTCACTGGCGGCGGGGGCAGCCTCCTCAGTGCCCTCCTCCTTGACGGGGAGCTCGGCCTTGTACTTGCCGTTCTCCTTGATGAAGTTGGCGAGGTCCTCGACGGTGCGAGAGCCCTGGTAGGTGATGGGAGCGTCCTTAGCACCAGCGGGGAAGAGCTTGATGGTGGGGAATCCCTGAATCTCGTCGGGGACATCGTTCAGGGTAGCGTCGACCTTGGCGATGACGACCTTGTCCTTGAACTCGGAAGCGGCGAACTGAGAAGCAAGGTCATCGTACTTGGGGGCAAGAGCCTTGCAGTGACCGCACCAGGGAGCGTAGAACTCAATCAGGACATCCTTGGTGTCATCGAGGACAATGTCATTGTAGCTCTTGGCGACTACAACAGTGACGGGACCCTCCTGGGTCTCGGGGATGGGCTCAGACTTGATGCTAGGCTCAATCTTGCCAGCGGCGAAGTCCTCAACGAACTTGGCAATGTTGTCATGTGTGATCTCCTTCTCCTGGTCGAAGGGGAACTTCTGGTTCTTGACAACCTCCTGGATGGCGAAAGAGGGGAACTTGTCAGTCTTGAGGTTCAAGTTACCGGCGTGAGCGCCGAAGGACTTGGCGTCAATTGTGGCAAAGTTGATCTTGCCCTTGAACTTCTCAGCGATGGGCTTGAGGGCATCGCCAAGCTCCTTGCGCTCCTCAGGAGTCTCAGAGAAGATGTATGCGAGGGGAATGCCAGCGGACATGTAGCCGGCGTAGGTCTCAGGGCCAACCTCTCCAATGAGAGGGGTGGCAGAGGTGGTAATGAAGGAGGCAATGGCATCCTTCTCGAACTTCTCGGTGAAGGTGTTCTTGCCCTCATCGAAAGCCTTGTAGACAACCAGGGCGGGGGCCTTGACGCCCTCAGCCTCGGCAACAGCAGCGTCGTTGACGCCACCGAAGAGGTAGGTATCGCGGAGACCCTCAGCAAGCTTGGAGAAGGTCTCGTTGGAGCTCTTATCGTCGGCGTTGAGGTAGGCGACGACAACAACCTTGTCGGCGGTCTTGAACTCCTCGAGGGTGTCCTTTGTGAGAATGGAGACAGCGGGGAGGGACTGCTTGATCATGTAGGAAGTGATACTGGAAATTTTGTCAGTCGAAATCTCAGCTGATCATGACAAGTGTCGACTTACCCAGCAGCCTTGCGCTGGCCAGAGTAGGGAGTGACATTATCGAGGCCACGGAAGACCTTGAGGGTGGGGTAACCCTCGACGCCCTGGTCTCTACAGAGGTCGGACTCCTCAGTGCAGTCAATCTTGGCGAGCTTGATGTTCTTCTCCTTGAGGGTCGTAGCGGCCTCCTCATACTCGGGGGCGAGGGCCTTGCAGTGGCCACACCAGGGAGCAAAGACTGTAGAAAGACACTGTTAACAGCTGATGGAGGGGAAGAGAGGAGTCAATGGAGTCTTACACTCAGCGAGGACGAGATCGTTGGCCTTGACGAACTCCTCGAAGTTGTCCTTGGTCAGCTGGTGAACGTCTGAGTCGGCAGCAGAGGCATAGGCAGCCAGAGCAGCCATGAAGCTGCAAGCGATCTTCTTGTGGTGCATGATGGGCTGTCTTTTTGTTGGGGTATCCTATAAAACACAAAGAGAGGGTTTCGCTGAACAGGACAGGACAGACAAGATAAAAGAAGGAGGAGGAAGAAGATTTGAGTTGGGAAGTGGAGGGAAGATGGAGGAGAGTTTTGTAGTTGGAGCTTGAGGACAGGTAACGTACATCAACATCCACATCCACAGCCGCCGCATGTACCGTACTGTAGAGAAAGCTACGGGAGGGTACAATCGTTCGAGAGAGGTTGGAGCCAACTAACAGCAGTCAACCCCACTCGGAGACAACTCCCGCTAAGTCTTGCGCGGGTCAAAGGCGGAGGGGTGAGGGATTGCCCGGGGGGTCCAACTTTCAATTGAACAAGTGTCCCTTTTGTTTGGTGGCACTGGACTTTCTATCGATGATCAAGCACAAGCCCAGAGCCCATACCGCCGGAGCACTCTGCAGACAGGCACGGCCCCTCCAAAGCGGCGGAAAGCTAGTGGGCTTTCTTACCGGGCTCTAAGCTCTTTTAGGCCGTAGTGATGGTCCAGCGCTGCTTGTCATTGGGCGAAGCTGCCCTACAGGAAGCGCCAAAGCCCCTCAGCTGCTGTAGGGTCCCTGGGCCCACAGGGGCAGGACAACCCGCCGCTGAACTGCTTATGGATCATGGATCGTCAAGGAATGAGAGGGCATTAAGGCATTGAGGCATTGGATGTTGGTTCAATGTGATACAAATCTTTATAATTAGTTGAAGGATCGTATTCGAAACAGACTAGACATTTCACAATGAGAAAGTAGCTTTTCTTTGATTTACCATTGTTTGTTACTGTTTATGTTGGACTATCACCTACACCACATTCCCACGAAACTCTGATGATGACGGATTAGGGAAGTGCAAAGACAATTGCCCAATTAAGCTGCAATAAATACGGGATTTGATGCTCCGAAAGGCTCTAAACCCCTGGCTAAATGAGATGACATTTGGAGTAATAATTACAGATCAACATCTGTTCAATGTGGCAACACCTTCGTCTCATGCCAAAAGGCCACGTCTCTGTGACAGCCTAGGTACATACACAGCCCAGCCTTGCCAATGTTGAACGTGACATGGAGGGGCTGTTCACGGTGTGCCGTAGTTAAAATTAGAGGAATGGCACCCATTATCTGCTTATTGATCGATATTCTTTTCCACGAATTACTAATCCAGCCTCTAAACCATATTTTGGGCCTAACTTTCTTGTCGCCTCAGACCAATCCTGATGGTTGTAACGCTCCAAGTTCTTAGGACTCGGGGGACCTCATTCATGCCATTCACCTTCTGAATCCACCCAAACCCTCCGCGAAATTAAACAACCAATGCTAAGTCCAGCTAGCCAGCCTATATGTAGTTGAGTCAAACATTGGAAAGTGGCAATATGTGATTCCCGTGAGAAACAAAGACGTGTCACAGGAATGAGGCGAAACATGATCCCGCTTTACTCAGCTCATCGGCCCCACGGGACGGTCAGTTTACGGCCCCACCATAATATTTCCGCCGTCACCTATAAGACAGCAAAGTACATACCAGATAGTATTCGTACCCAACTTTGTTCAATACAGAATTATCAGCTTCTGAGGTGAAGGTGACAATAAGCCAATACATGGATACCGCTGATATGGGTCTTCAGTCCTAAGCCAAGAAAAGTTCAAAGAGGTTCCCAGCTTTCAAAGTCGTAATCATGCTGAATTTAATGCTATCTATGGCTTGACAATGCTCCGTATATCATTATATCCGTCTCCTACTCATTTACTTGCTATGAGGTCCCCGAGGTTTAGGTGGTGCTCGGTGATACTGGATTGGCCACTTGACATCAACATCCAGCTGATGAGCAGCGCTGAGAACAAAGTCGGGTTCCCTGAGGAACTGTCTTGCAGCAAGCACAAGATCAGCCTTAGGATCCTCATTCTCCTGGACAAGCGAGCGAGCAAAAGGACCATCTGTAATGTAACCAACAGTTCCAATCAGGAGCTCTTTTCCATCAGCACGAACGGCATCGCGGATCTTGCCTGCCAGGTCGGTCTGGACGGTTTGATGGACCTTGATCTTTTGCGCCTTCAAGTTGCCTCCGCTACTGATATCGAGAACATCAACCCCTGCGGCAGGAAGTTGTTTTGCGAGCTGAATACTGCTCTCGAGATCCCAGGAAGGCTCGTCATTCCATTCCATCCACTCGGTAGCCGAAATCCGCACCCAGACGGGCAATTCCTCAGGAACAACAGCTCGAACAGCTTCAATGATCTCAAAGAGGAGACGAGTACGGTTCTCAAAGCTACCTCCGTACTGGTCTGTTCGTTTCTGACATCATGTCAGTTGATGAACTATTCTCGGTGAGTATGAAATACTACTTACATTGGAGAGAGGCGAGAGGAACTGGTGTAAGAGGTAACCGTGAGCTGCGTGGATTTCAATGACATCGAAACCAGCCTTGGCGGCTCGTACAGCCGAGTCCTGCCATTTCTGCACAAGATCCTTGATCTCCTCGGTCCTCAACTCGTGAGGTGTACCAAAGTCTTCAGCGAACGGGATAGCACTGGGGGCGACAATATCATCTGGCCAGCCGCCGACTTCTTTGGTAGCAAGTGCTTTGTTTACAGTACCGCCGATCCAAGGCGCAACTGTGCTCGCTTTTCTGCCAGCCTGAAGTATATGTTAGTCCAGGAATGTTGAGACTTTTTCTGAAATAATGAACCTACATGAGCGAGTTGAATGGCAGCCTTGGTGTTTTGGCTGTGGATGAAGTCCGTGATACGCTTCAGAGGGACAATTTGGCTATCCTCCCAGAGACCAGAGTCCTCAGGACTGATCCGACCACGGGGTTCAACAGCAGTGGCCTCAACAAAGACGAGACCAGCACCTTGAAGAGCGAACTGGCCAAGGTGAACAAGATGAAAATCTGTTAGGTGACCATCCTTGGCGGAGTAAGTACACATAGGAGAAACGACAAAGCGGTTCTGCAGCTCAACGCCACGAGTGCGGAGAGGCTTGAAGAGCGTTGGGGCCGAATCGGTCTTGAGCGGGGTTCCGGCCGGGGGCTCTTGGGCCGGGGTGAAGTAAGGAACCCCGGAGGCTGCCTTGTTCTCGATATTTGCGCTGCCCATGGTCGTACGTGACCTCGAAGTAAGTTTTGTGTTGTCTAGGTTGAAGAGTTGTCGATGTTGTGAGTATTTATGCTAAAGTCGGGTTGGTTTAAGGCTCTTGGCGGTTACAGAATCCTGCGCCGTGTTGATGCAATTCCACTGAGTTCCAAGTATCCACCAAATCAACTGAGAATGGTTGCAGGATACAAAGGCTCAATTCTGAGGGATTGTTGTCTTTATATCTAGGTAGAGCGTGGGAAGACATGGTATTTATATCACTAACACTAACTGTCTTCCAATTTGATCCATTGACACCTCGATGGCGATCTCGCTTCATGCCTAGCTCTCTACCATCAAGACGGTCATAGTTTGCTCAGCTAAGCGAACAATGACGTGCGAACAGAAAATTCCAACCTTACTAAAGGTATTGCAACCATTATCGATCCGTTATTCAACTCTGGCATCCAGGAATCGTTTCCCTCTCGGGTTCCTAGTGTCCGATTTGCGAGCAAACGCTGAATAATCAAAAGAGTTAAGCCGGGCCCCCTCTTCTACGCCTTCGGCTGATAACGTTATCATTCCAAGGCCAAGCATTCAACTCTCAGATAGCACATTTACAAGGCAGTTCTGGTTAACTCATGTTCCTTCACAGTTGAACTTGGTCTCGATATCGAGGGCAAAGAATAAAAAGCTGCCCGAATCAAATAAGTCGGGGTGACTCGTCCTATATTAGACTTGCCACTATAAGTAAATGTCTTGATCTCTTGGTTTTACAATTCTATACTTCAATTTCAGTGCAAGAACTTGCTCTCACTGATACATGTATCGTACAATATTCATAATTAAGTTTTCATTTTAATCACCTATTTATTCCTCCTCTCGAGACAGACACCTCCGAGTGTCTGCATTTTGACTTCAAGTATATATGAAGGAGAACATACATAACATACCTCATGGGCATAGCCAAGTAGCTCAATGTTATGGCACCTTATATATGTTTTGTTTCACAGTTTTGGTACAATCACCAAAAAAAGATCAGCAACGCTACTTCGAAAACAGCCTGGACAAAGCCAAAATGCCTGGTGTGGCAGACGCAGGAACAAGCCCAATGATCATCAGACCCTTGAACAAGGCGCCGTCATGAAGCGTCATGGTTACAGTTGCGGCCCGGACCGATCTCACTCAAACGACACACAGTGTTACACATTAAAGCAGAACTCAAGACACAACATTTAAAAAGTATGAAATTTCTTCTTCCTTTTGGTCTCTACCGTATAAGACGGTAGACATCTTAGTCTATTGGCACGCTCATGTTGTCAAAACTCATGACATGGTCTATACCTAGGCTGGCGATCTAAACCAGCACCCAATGATTACAACCAAAACTCCGGATATCGCTCTTCTTCAAGTTCATCAATAAAATGATGACCAAATTCAGTTCTCGCATAATTCCTACAAAGGCATCTCAAGCAGCTCTCTGTCTTGTTTTGATAACTTATTCCTGGTTTGTGGGCTTAAAGGTCCAGCGCTGGTTCTCAGTACCCTGGGCGAAAGGAACACCGAGCTCAAATAGTCGGAGAACGACGTCGGAAAAGTCCTTGAAGAAGGCATCGTTGTCCTTGGCGTACTTCTCGACCCAAGGCTTGAACTTCTTGTCCTCGATCAGGGCAATGTCACTAGGAAGCATCATCAGAGACTTGGTAGACTTGTCCTCGTACTGGGCAGGGCCGTTCCACTTCTTCCACTGCCACTTCTCCTCGACAAGGAGACGGAAGTAGTCGTTGGTCAGGACGGTGGGGGAGAAAGTCCAGGGACCCTCGTAGCCGGATCGGTCGGTGTGGCAGCGGCCGAGAGCGTGGGCGCCGGAGAGAGCAACAATCTCCTGGTCGTTGAAGCCCATACGGTAGAAGATGTCTCGGAGATGTCCAGAGCGCTTGGAGGCGTCGGGAAGACGTCCGTCAGGTGTACAACCAGAGACATCACGGTCAGAGCGACCGGGTCGGTAAGGAATGGCAGGGCCTAACATCTCCTGGATAGCGCAAACGCCAGCGAGGATCCAGAGATCAGAGTAGGTGATCCAAGGGAACTTCTCCTTTACGGGCTCGAGGAAGTTACGGGCAGCAGCCAGACCAGCATTGGCGCCGTGGTCAGCCTCAGGGGCGAATCGCATGGTGGCACCGTTGCTGCCACCAGTGCCAGTCTCCTTGTCGTAGGTACCGCTGGCGTGCCAAGCGAGACGGACGAGAACGGGACCGTAGCTACCATCATCATAGTCGTCCTTCTCCTCCAGGCGAGCAGCAATCTCGTTGTAAACCTTCTGATAGTCGTCCTTGGTGGGGTTGAAAACCTTAGGAGTAGCGGAAGAAGCACCGTTGGCATAGAAGTAGTAACCAGCGCCACCAGCGACAGCGGCACCGGTCAACCACACCCAGGCGGAAGATGACTTCTGTGCGGGCTCAGAAGAGTAGTATCGGCGACCCTGTTGGCGGATAACCTGTCTAGGAGCAATGGCGAAGCCGTTGCGAGTGGCACGAGTAGCCGCACGGGCAAACTGTCGGGTAGCGGAGGCCATCTGTGAAGCGCAAGCGTTAGTTACAAGTTGAGAAGACGAAGGGTATGTGTGCTTTTTGTCGAGGTTGCCGAGGTGAAAAAAGCTTGTCCCTTGTAGTGCTATGATTTCAACGTACCTTGAATGTATAATATTACAAAGTGGTAAGACGCTTTGGCAGTGTGACTTCAAGGAAGTATAAAGAGAGAATGAAAGAGGAAGAAGTAAGATTCGAGACGAGAAGGTACAGTGGCATCTATTAAGGGATGCGTCGGTCGAAGTGGCGGGAAGCCGAGGGCGAAACGGGGACCTGCCGTGTCAGTGCCAGGAAGTCAGGCAGTCCCGACCCTATAACCTCCGCCGGGACACGATTCATGGAAGGTTGCCGAACGGGGCAGGCAACTTCTATCTCAAGCCCAAGCCCTTTCCATTTCCGTGCCGGAGTGTTTCGATCTTTGACTTGTACATGATCCGAGATCGGGAGGACCATGATATAGAATTGCTGTTATTCACTGAGGTACTGGTCTGAAGAACTCTTCGTTCAGATATCACTACCATCAATGTACCACAAATTGATTCCTAACATCAGCTCAACTTCCCCAGGTACTCTCGCCTCGGAGCTGTACCCGGCTTCATGAACCGGCGCGATGCCTTGAAATTGAACATCAACAATTGGCTAGTTTGATATCTCAGCCCCATTTCTTTTCTCAAACCTGGCGGGGGATGACGCCCTTATGGATCGGGTGGAGTCGGTGGAGATCCTTGGTAATGAAGATTCTCTCGCCTCTGAGAGGTTGCTAATGCTGAGGCCTGTCGAAGGACAGCAGGGGTCATTCATTGAACATTCAGTGTTATGCCCGCCTACGATCTAGCAACACTTCAACATGAGGCTCATGGGACGAGTCGTTCAAAAACGGTTTCCATGTGTCAAGCCAAAAAGGGAAGACCCTCTCGGCTGTGAACCACGAGGCGACCAACCATTAGAGTTCAGCTAGTCGAATTTGGAGAGACAAGAGAAAAATTCTGATGGATTGGGACCGTGAAAGTAACCCTCCATTACAGAATTTCAACGCCTCATCAGCTAACGCACGGGGATCATCAGTCAGCAGTGGGCGGCGTGGCACCCGAACCGAAACGGGCGTCGGTCTCCGATTGTTTCACGGCAATTATGGCACAGAAGATCGGATCAGAATCGTTATGATACAATACCTTTGATTGGATTGTTCTCTTTGAATGAAATCTTTGACATCGAAAGAAGATTTGTCATATGTTGCTTTTCGTAAATAGATACAAGAGCAACAAGACCCTGCACAAGCGGGTACTTATGGAATCTTTTCTCGGCAACAGGGGTCTACCCCAAAGATTCCAAATCGCTTGTCTCGCATGTGATTTCGTCATATCAGCAAATTACAACCTATTCTGAACTCTTTTGCCTAACACTCACCTTTAAAGCTACAGTCATGTTCTCCTACAACAACGCATCTCTGATCACACGAATACGCCTCCTTTTGACCCTTGCCCTGCTGCCCAAGAAATTATCTGCAAACTCCTATGTTTCTCGTCTCCCCAGATTTACATACCTAGATACCTAGCCACGATCGTAACCCTAATCGAATGATTGAACATCCCGAATCCTGGAGAGAAACTCTCTCCGACAATCCTCCAGTGGGGACGGAACATTTCGATGAAGTCGTCGGCGAGTGTTGCCAGTGGCTTCCTCTAATAAGAAACTAATGCAAGTGCTCGTTACCCCACAAGATCTGGACCGGACACCAGTTTGATGTCCCACTCATCAACAGCTTCATCTCAAGGTTATATATAGATTTCGTCTACAACTTGTGATGTGTCGTCAAGAACAATTCTCTGTCCGTCAAATTAAGGCCACTTCCAACTTTCAAGACTCAGCAATATGCTCAAGAGCCGTACCTTATCCTCCAGGTTCATCCAAGCCACATCTGCTATTGTATATATGTGCAGGGGCGCCGTTTCGTTTATAGTACAACTCGAGTGCCCCACACTTGATTAAGTCCTCCTGGATATCAGCGCCTCGAACACCTTTCACCTCCAGTTTAGTTCAGTCCATCATTTTTTCATCCTCAGTTGAAGTCTGCGTTGCCCTGCGCGTCAGCGTCTGGCTCCCCATGTGTCTCGTAGAAGTGAGAGTATTGGGCCTCGGCCCTCTGCTTGCTCGCCTCGTCCAGCTCTCCCTTTGCAGCCCCATTCTCCTTGCCGCTGCCCGTAGAGAGTTTCACTACCGATGATGGCCTTTAAATTGTTAGCTAGTATTCGACCGTATCGCAGAGCATATAAACTTACCCAAAGATTTCTCTATCGATTTGCAAGAATACCTTCATAGCATCCTTGTCACCTCTCTCGACCAAGTACGTGAGATATACTTGGGTCAAGTCCTTCTTGACTGATGGGGAGAGTCGGCTTCGTTCTCGAAGCTCGTCGAATACTTTCTTCATGCGCTCGCCGTGTTGGGCTTCATTCTCGGCGCTCGTTGGCTGATCCAGCTCAAATTTGAACCATCGATCCCAGAATAACCTGCTGTCCGCGCACCACTGTACATTCTTGACGAAAACCCCACGAGCCTCTTCCACAGAACCCTTGACTTTCCAGAGCAACAGAGCCCATTCTGCGACCAAAGCAGTCTTAGTGTACACGTCTACCGTGGCAGAGTCGATCTGGTTCTTAAACACCTGAATAGCAGCGTCAAGGCCGTTCTGTCGTCGCTGAACATTGGCCCATGACACAATGACCTCGACGCAGTCTGGTAGCCTCAGAAGGATTGCCTCATGGATGTCGAGAGCAACATCAACTCGGCCAGCACTCTCTTCGAAGTAAGCCCATTGCAGTCTGATGCCTGGTCGACTAACAGGCACGAACATCGTCGAAGCACGCGCATAGATGTTGCGAACTTCCTCTTGCTTGCCTTCCTGGCCACTCATCCACCGGGCATATCGGAACCAGAGGTCGTCGTAATAAGCGCATGTGACAAGGCATCGCTCATACAAAGCAACGGTTCTTGTAAAATCGCCTTCAGCTTCCTCGAAATCCAGGTATTTGCGCCAGTTTACCAAATCCTTGTGTTCCAAAGCAGTAACGTGAAAGTAGGGTCTTTTAATCTCCGATTCGTAGGTCCATCGCTTCGATACCTCGGTTTGTGTCGCGGTGAAGATTTCGTAGTACATGGCATCGATCTTTGCACGAACATCGCGCTCAATCTCCAATTCGGCTTTAGGACCGCCGCCATAAGCAATTGTTTCAGCCTCGACCTCGGCCCTGAAACGCGAAAGATCCTCGGCAGACACCACATCTGTAATGGGTTGATTGTGTGATAGCGATCGAAACCTCTCGTAGTAACGTGCATACTGGTGCATTGGTATGCGAATGATTCGTGCATGGATTGCGTAAATCTTGTCCTGTGCTTCCTGACGCTCTTCGTACTCAATGTACTTGTCCCAGAAAGGGTGGGCAAGAAAATCGAGTCCGACAAAGGCTGATCCTCGCTCAAAGAGTCTAGAGAAAAGGGTTAGCAGGTGAGCTCATTGCGGAAGGGATAACTCAGGGGAAAGGGTGGAGAGGATTAATACAGAGGGGAAGATGGTTGTGCGAGTGAGTAGCAAAACCGATATCATGTTCTACCGAGCGGGTGCGGGTGACGTGTAACGCAGGGACGACTTTGGAGTTTAGAACGAGCACGGATTGAGCATCAACAGAGCCTGGCAGGGAGCGTGAGAAAGCGTCCCGGCTAAAGGGGCTATCGCAGGCATATCTCACCATCAGACACTTTGATAGTAGAGTGTAGAGCCCTCGCGGATATGTCGACCGAGACCACTCAGGTCAAGCGGGAATACTGCGCCAGAAGGCATGTTAAGGGAAGGGGAAGGAAACCATCCAAATGGAACTTACTCTCTGACGAGGTGTGGGTCATGGGTTGTCTCCATCTTGAAGGAGCAGTAGTCCGTCCACAAGTCGACAGAATTGGTGATGCTTGCGCATCCTCTCTCGTATACCTGTAACATTATGTCAGCCGCGTCGCAGGCAACCTCTGGAGTGTACCGACCATCTCAGCAGACTCGGGGCCGGCAATGTTGAACTCCATGTCGGCATACTTCTTCCAATAGCCAAAGAGGAGAGGAAACTTGATGAGGAATCTGTCGTAGGCATCGCGGAAGGTTGCTAGTGCTTGAGGACTTGAGTTGCGGTTCAAGCCACCCTCCAATGTCTCACAAGCTTTGATGAGGTTTTCCCAGTGCTCGAAGTTATCGGGGTCAGACTCCTGTTATTTCGCCAAGCCATCAGTGATCAAGTTAAGATTTATGAAAGAATACAGGTGAAAGCTTACCACCTCAGCATTGTGCTTGCGCACAGTTGCGTACTCCTCATCGGAACCGAAATGACCGAAGTCGCTCATGACGTTAGAGTAATTAGTGTTTCGTCTTCCAGAGTCGCGCAATTTAATTGATATTAGGAAATTAGCGATGAATATTCGATTTCGCGGTGCGGGTTTGAAGTCGAGAAGTTTGTAGATAGGAGATGACGCTTGAGGCTCGTCTGTCGCGAAAGGCAGGGGCTGGTAGTTCGCGCCGCAGACAAGCTCTTTTTTTTTCAGGTACTTCCTGAGTTAGTCATTAGGTAACGAACTTTCGATGCACGTGCTCATGTCAAGACGCGCAAAATAGTCCTAGATTGGTGCTACCAGGGAATTTGATGCAAGTAGGTCTGTACTTGTCTAGCAAGTCTCCGCAATTGACATGGGTCTTTCAGATTCAGCCCGGGCCAACAATTTGCCGTTCTCAGGATGACTCAGCATCAACGAAAGCTTGCAGATATTTCTGGCGAAGCGGTGCAGGAGAAGATTTCTTCTTTTTTCTATATCCTAAAATGGGCTTATGATGATTCTCACATAAACATATGATAGGAAGAGAATGAACGCTCTCTCTTAGAGAGCATGATCTCAATTTCGAATCTGAAGCTCTGTTATTCTTTTGTTTGTATTTTTTTGCGACGGTCTCCGATTCTCGACAACATCATCTATAATCTGGTGTCTCATGACAAGATCACACATTACGGATTTTGCGCATGCCTTGGGAGCCACCTGTTTCTTTCAGATATCTCACATCTTTATGTTATTATATTGCAATATCACCGAGCTGGGCTGTCCGTTTGGAAGTGTTCCTGTCTTGGTGTCTTTCGAATCTTGCTTGGTAACTGTTCTCTCCAAGCCAAACCAAACAGTTGGGTATCTGCCTTCTATAGTCCGGGCAACATCCGTGGTAGAGTATCGTAACCTGATCTGATGTTTTATTACGACCATATGACTTGCCGCAGGTGGATATTTTATTTTAACATTGATATCAAAATACGAGTATCTTTCGTAGTTTGGAGGTACTATGAGCCTACCTTGGTGTTGAGCCATGAAATTAAATGCGCAAACTTCGCGCTCTTGACCTTATCCAAGAGTCTTCCCCCAGCGCATGATGGAGGATAGGTCTGCATGGTGATAACTGCATTATTCTCGAATGCTTCATGCTTAGACACAAATATCCAGCGCTTGGCTAGATGCCACTTGTGGGGCCTCGTCCACTGGCTATTAACAGTCAGGGGTCTCATCATGGTACCCCAGCTGAGAAACGTCATTTGTAGAGCACCCAGTCCAATCCAGCGCCTCTTACATTTATCTAACGCCCAAAGCTCGAAACTTCATCCAAACATTGGCTGAACCCTACAGAGCCCAACTACGCCCGCCCGAAAGTCTCTTGTCTCTGAAATTCCTCTTACGTGCTTCCAGTCGATCATGGGTCAAGAGAAATATTGAAATCATTTCGCAATCGCAAGCGCAATCCTACCGTGGACACGTTGAACCTTGTACCCTCTATCCGTTCTTTGTTATCCTACTGAACAATACACGATGGAATATTCCTCAGGAGCCTATTCTTCGCAGGCTCCCTCTCCCGAAAAGTCATGCGAGCTCTACATACGCGACTATCCTCATCGATCCATCGCCATTGTGTCAACCTCACATACTCTGGTTCTTCGATATACCACCTCCACCAGTGAAGCCATCGCGAACGGCTCGCTTACATCCTTAGCTGCGTCTACGAGGAGCCGCGGAAACCCCGGGGAAGCCTTGGTATCGAAATGCATGGTCGAGTTCGCACCTGTGTCGAGAGATTTATTACAGGACTATCGCCGTCTGACACATCGGCCGATCTACGGGACACTAGGCTTGATCACAGTTAATAGCGAGGTCTTTCTATCTGTCATTACGCATGCAACACGTGCTGCGACCTTGCGGCCAGGCGAGACTGTTGAGCGTATAAATGGAGTGGCGTTCTACTGCCTGAGCAGCGCGGACTACGACGATGTTGTTCCTCTCGAATCACTTGATCCGGAGTTTTCGGATTCTGTATCGGTGCAGTCCGCTCCCTATGGACAAGGTCTTGGTCGAAGAGAAGTTGCCATGGAGCACCCGTGTCATGAGCTGCGCAACCTCCTAAGCAATGGAACGTTCTACTACAGTACAGATTTCGATCTCACAAACCGACTTCAAGACAGGTTCGTTGTTATCTGAAGTTATACAGCATTAGACTGACAAGCAACAGACCAATTAATTCCAACTCGTTCGAAATTGACAATTTCGACGATGGGTTTCTCTGGAACTCATTCATGATCAGTCCTCTTGTCCAGTTTCGTTCTCGTCTCATGCCTCATGAACGAGCTGCACTTGATTCATCACGAATACTGACATCAGCAATTCGTGGTTTCTGTAAGACAATGACCATCCCGCTAAGCTCTTCACCCTTGAAGAATGTCAAGTCAGGAATGCCTTCATTTATGACACTCATATCTCGTCTATCCTGTCGCAGAGCTGGAACCCGCTTCAATTCACGGGGTATTGACGATGATGGGCATGTGGCAAACTTTGTTGAAACTGAAACCACTTTCTGGAGTCCAGCGGGAACAATGTTCTCTTATGCTCAAGTGCGCGGATCAGTACCTGTGTTTTGGGAGCAAGCAGCCGATCTCATTCCAGGTCGACAGAAGATCACAGTCACCAGATCCCCCGACGGAACACAACCTGCCTTCAACAAACACTTTGAGGAGCTTGAGCAATCGTACGGAGCTGTCCATGTCATCAATCTTCTTAGTGAGACAAAGCCTGGCGAGGTTGAGCTCAGTACACTCTACCACAATGGTATCAAACACTGTCCATTAAGTCGCGCTGGACCAGACGGATCTTCGGACCATGCTCTCTTGCGAGAAACCAATTACGATTTCCACGCAGAAACAAAGGGGCCGGCGGGATATGAGGCTGCTCGAGATATCCGCCGCTATATCGAGGACTCTACCGACGGTTTTGCATACTTTCTCGCGGAGGAGACAAGTGAGCCGAGATACGACCATGATGGTTCTGGACAGGCTCGTATGGTGGTTGTACTTCAGCAAGAGGGCGTATTCCGAACCAATTGTCTAGACTGTCTTGATCGAACTAATCTCGTGCAAACGATGATCTCACAGATGGCAGTTGAGGCTTTCCTTGGGCACCGGGGTGAATTTGCTGCCTCTGACTTCTGGATGAGACATTCCAGTCTTTGGGCAGACAATGGCGACTCTTTATCCAAGACATACGCTGGGACAGGCGCGCTCAAGTCATCCTTTACACGTCATGGCAAGATGTCTCTTGCAGGAGCTGTGGCTGACGTACGAAAGTCTGTCCAGCGTATTTATCACAACAACTTCCTCGATCCCTCTCGTCAAATCACTATTGACATGCTTTTGGGCCGTCTCGTTGGGCAGGCACCGGTCCTTCTATTCGATCCCATCAGCGATTTCGTGTCAACAGAACTGGCTAAAAGAAGTAGCGAGTTCACGTCATACAATAGCATCACCATATGGGTTGGCACGTTCAATCTCAATGGCCGAACCGAAGGCGTTAATGATGACCTTGGTCCTTGGTTATTCCCGGAGACCCTGGGAGATGCCCAGCCGGACATCTACGTGGTTGGTTTCCAGGAAATTGTAGAACTCAGTCCGCAGCAGATCATGAACAGCGACCCATCACGGAAGAACCTATGGGAGCAGGCCGTGAAGCGCAATCTTAACGATCGACAAAAGCGATTGGGAGGCGAGAGGTATGTGTTGCTACGGAGCGGGCAGCTGGTTGGAGCAGCACTCTGCATTTTTGTAAAGACGCCCAGTCTGGCCAACATTAAGAACGTGGAAGGTAGCGTGAAAAAGACTGGCATGTCTGGCATGGCTGGAAACAAGGGCGCAGTGGCGATCCGATTCGACTATGCCAACACTCATATCTGTTTTGTCACGGCACATCTGGCTGCTGGCTTTTCAAACTACGATGAACGCAACCGCGATTATGCAACAATCCATCACGGGTTACGCTTTCAGCGAAATCGTGGAATCGATGATCATGGTAAGTGCTCTTGGTACTGTGTCTGCTGAAGCCCCATATACTTACGAGAACAGACGCCGTTATCTGGTTAGGCGACTTCAACTATCGCATTGGCCTTAACTTGGAAACTGCGCGCGCACTCGTGAAGAGGCGTGATTTTGAGACGCTATACGAGAACGATCAGCTCAATCTCCAGATGGTAGCTGGATTATCGTTCCCCTTTTATTCTGAAGCTCGCATCACGTTCCCTCCGACGTACAAGTTTGACATAGGAACCGATGACTATGATACGTCGTAAGTGCACTTTCATGTATCGGTGCTTCTATTCACGGATTCTGACGGGTCTACAGTGAGAAAGCTCGCATTCCTGCGTGGACAGATCGTATTCTCAGGAAGGGTTCCAACCTCAGACAGATCTTGTATAACTCGGCACCTCTCAAGTTCTCAGATCACCGACCTGTCCACGCTGCCTTTGAGTGCAGGGTGAGCATCGTGGATGAGCAGCTGCGAGAAAAGATCAGTAAGGAGTTATATCAACGTCGAAAAGTCGAGGTCGGAGACGCAACAGCTCATCTTGGCACTGGCGAGGACAGCGATGATGAAGATCTCATTGGCTATGATTCTATTGAGCCCGGGCTTCCTCCTGCAAGTTCAGATCGCCAGAAGTGGTGGCTAGACAACAAGCAGCCCGCTCGTGCCGCGGTACCTGTGCCCAAACCCAGGAATGGGCAAGCCGTGGGACTGAATCCCAATCGTCCTTCAAATCCTTTTGGCCTCACGGAAGAGCCGGACTGGATCTCTATCCCAAGATCGTCTTCGAAGGCATCCTTGTCTAGCATGTCAAGTTCGCCATTTGAGAAGGTCAGCTTGCCTAACGTCATGGCATCAGGGTCGAGTATTCAACCTCGAAAACTACCACCCCCATATGATCCATCAGCATTGCCAGCTAAGGTCGGGCGCATGAATCTTCTAGATGATCATGCTCCTATAGGCCTTGCTGAGACGCCACCTCCGCCACCACCTCCGCGACGAGGAACATCAGGAGTAGCGGCAATGGGACAGACACCACCGAGCAACGGGTTTGGTCTTAATAGAGTGCAGACTCAACCGCTGCCACCGCCTCTTCGGCCGACATCAGCAGCTTCCCACGCTTCCCAGTTCTCGCAGAACAGCAAGGCCGGGAAACCTGCGCCGCCAGTAGCAAAGAAGCCTGCACATTTGACCACAACATCGCCAAGTTCAAGTCCAGCATTGAGCCAGGGCGCCATTGATGACGACTTTCGGCCACAACTGCCAACAAGAGCTAATACCGGAGGTCTTACAGGAAGTCCTCACTCACAGGGCATCGGGGCCGCCGCACGGAAGCCCGTGGCACCTCCGAGGCCTGGTATGAACGGGACTGGTGCAAAACCGTCTAGCTCAATCGGAGCGGTAGGACTGCCCGGTATGACGGGTGGAGTGCCATCCCGCCGGGCAGCGCCGCCTGTACAGCCCAAGCCGCATTTGCCGCAACAGAACCAAAACCAGCATCAACGGCAAGGGTCTACAGATCTATTGGGATCTCTAGGTGAAGGTCAAGAAGTAGGTGGATGGGAAACGTTGAAGCCGAGCACAAGAGCATAGGAAAAGTGAGTTGTTTTGCGGGTATAAATTAGTCTAGTACTTGGATGCCAGGCGTTTGGAAGCGTATTGATGGGCTTGAATCACTTGGGGGATGTGTGTCTTGGGGCTTGGCTTGGGTTATGACTATGGTTATGGCTTTAGTATAAAAGTAAAAAGTAAAAAGTACAAGCAGGGCTTGGTTATCATCTAAGATATTCACCGGCTGATGTTGTTGTCTCTGATGGTGTTTATGTTTCACAGCATGTGAGCCAACAACTGAATCATGTGTCACCCTATTTGTCTAACCACGAGTCGGTCAAGAAAAGCCCCTAGGATCGGAGTAGCGGCATGTTTCGGCGGTGATTCTTATAGATCGCTATCGCCAAGACGCACCTAATTAAATCGTGCCTCTCGTCGGGTGATGCATTACTGTGGCGGCCACTTGGATCAGAGCTGAGACTGCAGTTGTAAAATTGCTCCTACCCTGGAGGGGCAAGGTGGAGGGATTTATTGTGTCCAGGCCTCATGACCAAGCCCCACAGATGGTGACCTCCAATGAAATAATTCTCGGTATCTGTCGTGAAGGTGGTGATCTGATTGTTTTGTCAGAAATACTCTGCTGACTCTTTGGTCTTAACGTTAGCTGGTATTGAGTTCGGCACGAACCTTTGGTCCCGTCACCGACACTTTTTATACCGTATCCACAGTTCAGTTCTGTTGAGATGGATGACCTGAACTTACAGTATGTGCAGTACCTTCGCATCACTGAGGCTGCAGTGCTCCATGGCTGCCGTAGGTTACCGTTCACGCTGCACTCTCTCTTCCCTGTTGTGGGCACGAGACCTTGGTTGACCTTGGACGATCTAGACCAATGCTGATCATTTTATCAATCATATCACACCCTTGTATTTGACCTTGGACCTTGCACAAACCACTCTCTTCCTTCGTCTCTTCCTCTCCCCTCTCTCCACCTCTGATACACTCCTATACTCGTCCTGGGATACCCTCAATTGCAATCTCAATCCTCGATACGTGAAAGAAGACCTCCAATACCTATTGTACCCATTTACTCTAATTCACTTGGCCCGCGCTCAGAAACCCGCCCCCCCCCCCCCATCGAAGCCAAAGAGATCGTCCCCGGTCCGTGATTCCCTTAGCTCCAATCACCTTTGAACCGAACCTACCTTGCTTGACCTCGCCTTGCCTCTTTTATTTCTAAACCTTGATCGCAATTTCTCCTTTTCCCTCGCACAGAGAATCTTCACTACTCTTTTGCTTTTTCTTTCTTGATCTTTTGGGATTATCATCACAGATCGTCACAATTAAGCCTCATCTGATCTTGTGTTCGAGTCTTGTCTTCGAGATAACCCCCCAGATCCAGTACGCTCAAGCCCTTTGATAGTACGATTTCGTACAATCTGCACGAGTCATTGGCGTACACGGATGAAATCGCTGGACGACGCAAAACAAAGATTGTTAATGAGCAACTGATTTTTTGACGTTCTCATCATCCGCTTCTCACCATCACGAACGACAACCCATTGATGGCAAGCTTCACAATTCCGACTGGCCTCGGACTAATATCACACGATACTCATTGAGCCTCATAATCCAACATCTCCTTACGGATCCATTACCAGCCGCCAACTTTTACGACAATCACCCGAAATTAATTGCTCCATCAAGTCACACCTCATCAGCTTCAACAACAACAGAACCAGCCATGGCCGATAATTCAGATCATCGAATCAAGATCAATCCCCTCATGCCTCCTGCAAAGCAAGAGCGCATTCACATCTGGCGCACCGAAGTCGCTTCAGCCCTCCACCTCCCCACGGCCCCGTCCCTATCATCATCACTATCGTCTTCATCCGCCGCCACTCCAGATCCCGACCCAGATACTTCGTTTGCTACGCCTCCATCACCTGCTGGTTCCAGGCCACGAAGCTTGTGGAAGCGCATCAGTTGGCGCTTTGGACCCAAGAGACGCACTGCTGTTAATATGGCCGCTGCTGCCGCCGAGCTTCCTCCTGATGGCCGTACGGCTATGTACCGCGGACTTGAGAACAGGGTGGTTAGGGGAGACGACGCGAGGGATGAAGAAGGCGGCATTCTTGAGAAGGACAGCGAAGAAGGAAATGGCTTAAAGGAGAAGCAAGAGAGGTTGGCTCGGGCAGCCAGATTACTCAACCGTCGCACCGAGGAACGGTGACAGCGTCGCTAATGGACCGACGCATCACCAGTCGCTACTAAGGAATGCGTCTGTCCCGTTTGCTTACGAAAGGCCCGGAGCCAGCAATACTTCTTAATAGGCAGCCGGGGCCATGTCGACATGTGTCATGATATAGCATTTATTCTTCATTAATCAATGTCCTCAACAGACAGTTCCACGTACCTAGACTACCATGCACGTGTAAACCAGTCTTTCTAATCTTGGGTACGAGACTATCACATTCGACGCTTGTTCCACCCGAAATGTCAACATATGCAAACGTCGGATAACCCCATAGCAGATGGTTCGCGAACGGAAAGACGGAACACAAGCGCTGGGAAATGCAACATTTCAACATCAGGAAAATGTCAGCAGAGAACAAATGTCACCAGTACAGAACTCTGAGAGGCTTCAGATTGGGAAAGCCAAGGGGCAGCTTATACCGCCACTTTTCTCGGTACCCGTGAACATGAATGTAGAGGGGTTGATTTTTGGGGATAAGTCTTTGTTTAGAAACAACAGCAAACAATTCTTCTCTCCATTGCCTCTCTTCAGGGGGGGTTACGTTTGAGAACGAACCAATAGACATGAACAGAAAACATAAAGACATAACACAACGGGGAAAAAGCGTTAACAAGAGAAAGCCTTCTTCGTGACGATCCATCAAGATGGGCTAAGCCCTGTCCACGTTCTTAATGACCAACAAGACGGGGAGAGAGCTACACAAATGCCAGGTGCGGAAGGTAGGCCAAAGGTAAAATGTGTGAAAAGGGGGGGAAAACTTTGCGATTTATCTGCCAGGTAGAAAAGAGAGAAAAAAAGACAGATAGCCGTCATCATCAAGTGTTGGCGGATCGATTTTTTCCTTCCTTCTTCCTTTCTTACTAGTCCGACGGACGGACAAGACGAAAGATTCCACGCCATACACTCTTCCTTGCCAGAAACCAGACCCTTTGTGAATCCTCCCTCTCCATCGCCATGGGAAAAAAGCAACGCACCGCGCAAAAAGAAGAAGCCTCGTACTATCATCCAGCCCGCCCAAGACAGGCCCAGCTATCCGTGTGTCCGGGGGCAGACAAGTGTAACCGGGGCAAGAATACGTCTCGGTTCCTCTATGCCGAGACGCATGTGGTATCGAGGGGGATTATTGACAGATTTAGGAGGCAGCAGCAGGCGCAGGCTCCTCAGCAGGGGCGGCGGCAGGCTCAGCGGGCTTGGCAGCCTCGCCCTCCTCCTTCTTGGGAGCATCGGCAGCACCAGCGGCCTCGCCCTCAGCACTGTCGCTAGAAGTCCAGAGGGTGAGGTTGTCGCGGAGGAGCTGCATGATCAGGGTGCTGTCGCGGTAAGACTCCTCAGAGAGGGAGTCGAGCTCGGCAATAGCATCGTCGAAGGCCTGCTTCGCGAGGTGGCAAGCACGGTCGGGGGAGTTCAAGATCTCGTAGTAGAAGACGGAGAAGTTGAGAGCGAGACCCAGACGGATGGGGTGAGTGGGAGTGAGCTCAGTCTGGGCGACATCGGTAGCGCTCTGTGGTTGGGCAAAACTTGTCAGCGAGGGGCACCAGCGGCCCGGATCTTGCGGCATGTGACGGTGGTGGGGGGTAGTTGGGTTTTAATTTAGCCTTACCTTATAAGCATCGTGGGCAGCGGTAGCAGCACCCTTGCGCTTCTCACCAGAGGCGAATTCAGCGAGGTAACGGTGGTAGTCACCCTTCCTATTTATCAGAAAGAAACTCGGTCAGCTTCTCGATAATTAAATAAAAATGGAGTGCATTGCTTTTTTCGGCGGAAAAAGCAGGCATGGAGCGAGATGGGTGTGGCGCTGCATGAGCGAGCACAAAAGGGCGGAAAGACGAGGGGCCTCAGGCTAGAGGCGGGGAAGATAAAAACGCACATCTTGTGGTAAAAGACCTTGGACTCGCCGGTGGCGGCGTTGGGGATGAGGAAGTCGTCGAGGACATCAAGGACATCCTGGCAGACCTTCTCGAGCTCGGTCTCGATCTTGTTGCGGTAGTCCTTGATGGTGGAGACGTGCTTGTCGGAGCCCTTAGATTCCTCCTTCTGCTCGATCGAGGAGATGATGCGCCACGAGGCACGTCGGGTGCCGACAACGTTCTTGTAGGCGACGCTGAGGAGGTTACGCTCGTCAACGGTAAGCTCTCCGCCCAGCTTAGCCACCTCCTTCATGTAGGTGACCATCTCATCGTAGCGCTCGGCCTGCTCGCAGAGGCGGGCCAGGAAGGTCTTGCTATAGTGAGGTAACACGTACGATGTCAGCGATACGACGTCCTTCGAAGGGGTTCTGATTCCTGAACGAGCTGTACGAGCCAAGGCGTTGGCAGGGCGCCGATAGCGTCGGAAGTGAGCCTGGAGGGGATGATATAGACAAACCTTTCACGCTATCACACCATAAGAGTCAGCATCAAGCATCTTGATTAGGGAGATAGGGATAAGGAGATGAGCAGGGAGGGGGGGATCGAGTAGCACCGCCTGGAGGTAAGGTGAGAGAACCTCTAGAGAATCGCGAGCTACAGAACCGAAAGTTCAGGGCCATGCACGAATCGTGAATTTCGAGGAGGGACCTCATGGTGTTGTCACCGTTTGTCCATGTTGGGCTTCGATTGAGGGGTTGTGCGGGCTTCGGCGGGAGAGGAGGCCAAGAGGGAAAAAGGGCATAGCATCTCTAGAGAAGAATAGAGAAACCAGCAGGGAGAATACATACCTCGGTGGCCATTTTGGAAGATATTGGGTATTGTTTGATAAGAAAAAAGGAAGTGGAAGTAGTCGTGACAGGGAGAAGAGAGGTTGAGTGAGAGATTGAATTTTTGAGGTTGAGAGTTGGGGGGCGCGTAGAGAGAGGGATGAACAGAGGTAAGGTAAGGTAGAGAGAGACCAGTGACTGGATTGGACTGTAGGCGGGTCAGGCGTTGGGTGAGCAGGTACGTATTTTGCGCATTGAATTGGATTTTCAGCGCCCTGTACTAATGGGAGCCAGCCGGGCAGGCAGCGGGCAGCCCCCCAGTGCGGGCAGCTCTCCCCATCGCTTCTAGGGGGTATCGCCTAAGGAACAGCCTGGCCCGCCCAATCCCAAGGTCGCCTTGGGCCCAGGCTGTTGGCCTTTGGCCTCTTGACTCCCACTTCTTGATAACTGTTAACCCGCATATCTACATTAGTGCACCACAACCCAGTCACCGCTCTAATAATGAATGGATCTTTTCAAGACAACCGACAGTGCCATTCACTGGAGAGAAAGGAGAAAATAGGGGAGCCGATATGATCTCCCCGTTTAGCGGAACATGTCCCCGTTGAAAAGTCTAGACGGAACAGAGTGCGCCATAGCTGCCCGCCTCATCTAAATTGCAGTGCATCCAATACCTAGAAGCAAACTGAGAGTGCCCTGGGCTGGGCGAAGTGTCAAAATGCTGTGGAGCGTGTGTGCTAGAAACTCAAGGAACCTGGGCTTGTGCTGGCTGACCCCAGGCTGCCATGCCAGATGTAAACAATGCACAGATAGCCACGTGAGCGTTAAAAAAAAAAAGGTGACGACAGAGATGAGCCCCCTTCCATTGACTTCACCCCTCTTCCACCAAACGAAACAGTTCCGGCCTTTGTTTGATGCTTGGTGCTTGTTAGCCCTGGCATTTGACGCCAATCTCTCTCTCCTCCAGTTCATTTACGCCAGTGCAGGCCCCTTTACTTTTGATTCACAGGGGATAGTGCTGATATGCACGTGCTAATGTCTCCTTTGCGGCAAGCTGTTTTCCCTCACAGAAATCACACAATGCTTGTTGTCTCTGCATCATAATAGAATCAGCCTCATTGGGGCTGATGAGACGACTTCTATTGGACCCCTGTCCTGGTTATCTCCAGGCCCGCCACAGACGGCAGCATTCATCTCACCACGAATCATGGCTGAGAATCTGAGATCCGAGAGGCTTTGGACCAGTGGTAATCTTTTAATGTCTGCCTCCTACCACTACCGCCAGAAAGCACATGAGAGTCTACCATTCATACACCTCCATAGGACTCTCACAGAGCTTACCGGCACACGACACTTGCCTTTGAACCATTATAGGCCGCGAGAGCTTTGCACGAGATGAACTCATTTCCTGGGATCGTCCGTTGTATTAACCGCCCACTCCAGCGTCTAAGAGCTCATCAAATCCAACCACTCGACACAGTCTGGACTTTGTGACCCTGGTCCTGACTCTGACACGCCTGTTGCGATATATGTATCAAACCAAGGTCAAAACCACTATCTGAAACCTGAATCAAGCTTCCTTACACAACCACAGCGCTCACACTCATGACCATCAAGAAACAGAGCCCTATCTATGGAAGTCTTCAGGATTATTGGATACTCTTTGCTTGCCTGGCTGGGCTGCATCAAATCTCTAGATCTGCCCATCTCGCTTTGGACGGGTCAAATCCCTGCTTTGTGACTGACACTGGACATTCTGATTCCGCTTGCTTGCAACCCCTCCAATACCCTTCCATGTCATATCGCACGCCTCGACATATCCATCCTTGACCAGAAATCCACGAACCTGGATGCGGGAACTGTTTAGCTGCTTAGAGTTTGATGATATCCTGGCTCGTTTCAAGAAATCTCAACATCTGAGCGCACTGTAGCTGTCAAGTTCAACTCACTTGTTCGTAACCTGCCTTGGCTGTCTTCAATGGACCCCTTCTTTCTGCAATCTGGGGCTAGATAGTTGCTCTGTCGCTCATCAAACCCTTGTTAAACTGAACGATTTCTCTTCTGACCCCACGGACCCATCTGCAATCATCCGAAGCCCACGTCCCACCAGGGCCGTGGAAACCGGTTTTGCCTCATACAGTACAGACAGCAGAAATGGGTTGTTCTCCTTTCTTATCTCTTTCTTGTTATGGCGGGATTTCAAGACGATGATCTGTCTACTATAGAAACATGTTGACCAGGCTGGATAAGTCTGAGTTCCAGTAACCCTTCCCCAGGGTGACTTGTTTCTTCAGGGACCTCTGTTAGCCCAAGACCCTTCTTTATCACTGACATGGACTTCAAATAATCCTGGTTCGGCTTGATTTGGTGGAGCTTTCCGCTCGGTCTAGCCCGTAGTCTGCGGGACTGGCTGTGCCATAAGTTGGCAACCAAAAAAACTTAGGATTTTGAACAACACGTTAAATGTACTGTTTATTAGTACAGAGTAGAAACATGACCTCTTTTGTCTACTGATGATAGTTCTTTGGATGTGAGTCATTGGGCTTTACCCACTCACCGCTCCATTGGATTTGTTAACATTTGACGAATGACGTGACAGACTTGATTACAAACACGTTGATCCTCCAGCCTTTCACATGTATTATTGTTCATTAAGCTCATATGTATGAGGTATCTTGAAACAGGCTTTTCCGTGTCACAGACGCCTGCTAACTCTAACACAATAAGTAAAAACTCATAGCTCCTCCGTTTCCGGTCTTTGATATCGTCCTCTGCCCCAATCCGCAGGGTCTCCTCCTGGTACACAAAGGCCCAGTCTCCAGAAATAGTCCCGATGAGCAAACAGCAGTTGCCATAGTTTGAATCTGGAAGGGAATCCATTCAACTCTGCCAATTTGTCCGAAGTCGTTAGAAGGCCTTGGGCATTGAACAAGCGGCGTATCGTCATCCATAACGAGTCGTCTGCCCCGGATATGCACTTCGGATCATTGTCGCCGATACACATGTAAATATCGGCCTCAGAAGGGCTGAGCTCCTGTTTAGCGATGTATATCTCACCTGCGTGTGACTTGTAGCCCCATTCACCCAGGGGAAGAAGGGGCACGGGGTCTTCTTTGTGAGTAACCCGCCTGTATTGTCGCCCTTCGAGATTATCTTGGCCATCTAGGTGAAAGACTTCGTCGACGAAGCGAGCGAGCCCTTCATTCCCAACACGGGGCTCGCCAAAAGTCGTGACTATGACATCCTGCCAGCCTAACGATACCTTGAGCTCCAGTGCAGCGAGGCAAGCAACGGAACCTCCTAGGCTATGGCCTACAAGCTGAACAGGATAGGAAGGATATTGGAGTCTTAGCTGTCTCAATTGTGGAAGTACGAGGCGTCGAGCATTCTTCCAGGATTGGAGGAACCCCATGTGCACCGTACAATTTGTACATTGATGCTCCGGTTCGTCAGGAGGTTCTCCTCCGCCGTGGTCAGGAGATGGGTACGGCACATACTCTTGCGGGACAGTACTCAGATCGACGATCGTATTGGCGATGCTGTAGGTACCGCGGAAGGCCACCACGATAGCTGGCTCACCGGCCATGTAAGCGTCATTGTCCCCGCGTTGTCTCACACCGTGATCGACAGCGATATAGCCGCAACTGT
This sequence comes from Fusarium redolens, assembly GCF_020744475.1. Classification (NCBI taxonomy): domain Eukaryota; kingdom Fungi; phylum Ascomycota; class Sordariomycetes; order Hypocreales; family Nectriaceae; genus Fusarium; species Fusarium redolens. Next base: position 4,258,789 of record NW_025763664.1, on the reverse strand, counting down.
CACTGAGTAAAGGGCCAGTATTCCACGTATTGATAAGATCGAGGCTGGGAAAGTCGCTACAGCGTGATACACAGTCGAAGGGTTTCCTGACTCCTGTGGTGCCAATACAATAGGCGATGTCGACGAGCCGTGACAGACGTTCCAGTGTTGCAAATAAGGTCACTGAGATGCCATAGGGCTCAGGATCAGGACTATTGTTGTTGTGCCTGACTATTGATAATGGGTTGCTAAGAGCGAGGCATGAGGCGATGAGAAGCAGCTGAAGAGTTAGTGTCCTCATCGCGTTGACAGGTCTGAGTCGCATGATGTAACGTAATGATGTATGCTGATAATTGTTAAGTCTGAAGCGTTGAAAACGCGTCCATAAATGCGTCAATCGTTTTCAATATCGGAAAAGGCCCCCCAATCCTCGGTCTAACTTGTGTTATAGAATCAACTTCTAGTAACGACTCAGAAGTTATCCGAATCGAGGAAGGACGAGATAAGGAAAAAGAAACAATGCATCATTAAGAAATTGTTGAGAACTGCTCGACTTTAGCTTCAAGACACGAAATGACGATGGGACTTGAAATAGCAGGTAGATCAAGTGAAGAGGTCAAGATCAGGGTTGACAGGTCTCGTGAGTAACACACCTCAAACTGTTGAGGTCATACGGCGCATTTACTAGAACCAGCGGTACCTGTTTAGGCCACCAAATGACCAATAAAAAAGAAGTATCACTTGTTCTCTCTGTTTAAAGCTGAATGAGACTCTGTGAGTGGCCAACGATACGACACTACCCCGGATTGTTGGCCCACTTTACATTCTTTCACAGTGGAGGTGGAAGTCGGCTTTTGTTCCTGAGTAAACCACCTTAAAAATTCATGAACAAAGTGCATTGCTCAGAGCGAGATTTCTGTCTGATTATCTATTCAGTTCCGGTACTAATAGGACGTTGTCGTCGTCTTTTCCTCATCTCATTACCAAGCTCAAACGTCCAGTTTTGTTTTGTATAAGTGATGAAGTAGCACACCTGACTACCAGGCAGGATCCTGCACGACTCAAGATCACAAGATCTTATTTATCATACAGACAAAATATCTTAGGAAGGAGGAGCCTCTCTCACGGGTTGGAGACTAGTGAAAGCCGACTTCTGGTCTGTCGAGTTGCTTGAGCAGCTGCCAGTCCTGGCACACTTGACGTTGAGAATAATGCTACCGCTGGCTTCATATGGTACAGATCTATCGGGGTCACTGTCAATACATGTTATTTCAAGACTAGGGAGTCAAGACTTACCCGTCCTGTTGTTGACAAACCTTCTCCATCATCCACAGCTTCTTGGTATCATCAGTCCAGATGAACTCCACCGCATTGTTGTCACACGCAAAACGATCCCTGCCTCCCAAGCCCGTGATGGCCTTTGAAGAAGCGTTCTTGTGGCAAGGAGTTGTCAATTTGGTGTCTTCGTCGAAGAATACAAAGTCAAAGCCACTGAGCGTCTTGCCGCTGTCCTTAGACTCTGCCTTGAAGTTGCGAATGTGGTAGGTATCGGGGAGTGTGCAGCCATTATCTTCAGAACTGGTCTCGAGAAGAGAAAGACTCTGGGGAACTGCGTAGAGGTGTGCGGCCCAAGTAGCGGGCAAAGCAGAAAGAAACAAAAGTCCGAATTGCATTATGAGAGTATTCGAGATACGTAGTATATGTGTTCAGTACGAAGTAAGATGTTATATGATCATAAGAGGTATGTTTATTGGTGAAATTTGATGTTGTAAAAGAGCAGATTTTCAACTCGACGAGACATGACTAGCGAGGTAGGTAGTTTATAAGTCCATCAAAACCATATGGAGAAAACGACGTCAGAGCATCAATCGCTCCGAGTGGTCTCTCCTTGCCTTACCGAACACGCGGCCTAGTAACCCATTGAATCGGGCCTGCTCTAGATTCCAGTGCCGTCCTACAATGCGATCCAATTCCACTCGCAGATCCTTCTGCATCCGCGAGGAAACATGGAGTTGACGGGATCGGAGGCGAGGATCCAACAACCAGGCAGTGCAATTGATTGGATGCCGATCACGTTTCATGTTTGCTGGGTCGGAGCCTCGGACGTTTATCGTGGAGAATCCATGGCCAACTCATTGTTTACAGTAGAGCCTCTAACCAAGCGTCTAACCGTCAAGTTATTCTTAGTTACGGATGGCCAACAGGGCTGTTGCTGTTGACAAGTGATACAAGAATAGAAACGTGATCTCGCCATACAAAACCGTTGGACTGAGAAGCGATAACTTTCCGAGTTCTGCTGGCTACATTTTGCGTGTTTCGATTTGACACAAGGAAGATTGGAGGATGCTCCCTTGAAGACTCGGTTGTCGATCGTAATGCACAAAGAATCATCGTACCTTATTTGACCTCCTTTGTGGGTTGGAGGCATCCAAGGTCACACTGCCCCTGGATGAAGATGGTTTGTTGCTGGTTAAAGCCGAGTAAACATTCATGCTGATTCTCGACTATCGTTGCACTATGGGATTGTATGGCAAAAACTTTCCGTGATGTTGATATTGGACTTCAAGATATGATGCCATACCCACTCAATTTGAGCAGGATCAAGATCATCATACTTTCAGAGAGTCAAGAATCATGTTTTCATGGTCAGAGTTGACGATTCATGATATCAAGTGTGGTTATTCATTTGTAGATATCGCCTCTTCTGAGCTCTGATGAGCCGCCTCACGCATCAGATCCACCCGCTGTCAAGCTACTGATGTGGGGCCTTCGCACAAATTTGCAAAACTCGTTACCCTTCGGCACGTGACCCACAGCTTTGGCAAATTTTGGCACGCGGACTAAGGTAACTAAGATCCCCTCGTTTTTTCTGATCCTGTTGGAAATATTCTCGTCACCTCACGATCCAACTAACCCATCCAGCAACAATGGCCGCTGAAACCGCTCGATCTGGCCTGGCCGTCGGCCTCAACAAGGGTCACGTACGTCTTTCTGTCGCAGTCTCACCTCGTGGAGGATCTCTGCTTTGTCTTCGCCTTCGCGACGGATGAGGGCTCGACAATCACCCAACTAGCAGACGATGGACGCTGACATTTGTCGCCGATATTACAGAAAACCACCCCCCGTGTCGTCAAGCCCCGTGTTTCCCGAACCAAGGGTCACCTGAGCAAGCGCACCGCTTTCGTCCGTGAGGTCGTCAAGGAGGTTGCTGGGTAAGTCAATATTTTCTTGGGGAACGGAGGTTGGATTGGGAGACGATGGATGGGGGATATTGGGTATTTGCGCCTCATGGCCAAGGTCTCATCACCGACATTGATCCTATTCATTGGAGGAGCCCTCAAATATGTGCTCGAACTTTGGCTAACCACCATTCTTAACAGCCTTGCCCCCTACGAGCGCCGAGTCATTGAGTTGCTCCGCAACTCCAAGGACAAGCGTGCCCGTAAGCTCGCCAAGAAGAGAGTACGTCGAACCGAACACCGAAATCACCCCACGATATAAGTACTAACTTGCATAACAGCTCGGTACCTTCGGCCGTGCCAAGGCCAAGGTCGACGAGCTCCAGCGCGTCATCGCTGAGGCCCGCCGTACTGGTCACTAAATCAACCCGACTTGATCTGATTTTTGGGAATCTGGCACCGAATGGGGTTCGCATGGATTGGCGTGGTCACGATTTGATCAATTAAAAAAAAATTAACGGCTTGGACGCTCCGTGGCAGGGATTTAGCTGCGGCTCACCGGAATACCAACACTTTCAAGAGACTTATGGCGTAATGATCAAGCCATGTTCCCATCTATCTTTCGTGACGAATGACGCTCCCCTTTTTTCGAACTGTGATCCGTTGAATGCAATATGTATTCATAACCTATTGATTTCGCCGTTTTGCGCTATGAAGAAACCACCTTAAACCAACGCCATCAATGATCGTTAATGCAAACCCCGTCACGTTTCTAAACTGCCACTATTGTCTATTTCTTGCCCAGCTTGAGCCATTTGGGTATCTTCTTGCCAGTCTTCTCTCCTGAGCCCTCACCCTTCTCTGCTTGTGCTGGCCGAGCAACAGGTACTTCCTCGTCTTTATCATTCGAAGCGATGAGCTCAGGCACCTTGACCTGTTGGCCCTTTTGAGCAATGTTGGCCTTGAGGAATGGCTCCTTTCGTACGGCTAATGGTACAGTATCATCCCAGACCAGGTTAATCAAGGTACGTCCAGACAGTTTATATGCCTTGATCAATCCGTTGCTGGGGCTAGGATCGTCCTTGATCACAACCTTGGTCCCGGGTAGGACAAGATGGAAAGGTTGGTTGTTATGGGCCATGACGTGCCGAACAGCATCGTAGAGGAACTGACCACTGTGAGTTGGGCTTACTTCCCAGTCGCTGCTTGTGTTATCCGGAAATCGAACTTTGACGAGGATGGACTTGATTGCGTTGATTCTTGCGGCCTCTGCAGCAGCCTTCTCTTCTAATTCGCGGTCTGATAGCAGACGCTTGTTCCTCGAATCCCCCTGAAGCCGAGCCTGATGAAGTTGCGCATGAGCGATTGTAGGGGCAAAGTCAGCATCGGTAGCGGGAGCCAGGGCTGCAGCAGGTGTTGACCCTGAGGGAGCGAGGAAAACGTTGACAGGTGCCAGAGGATCCCCCGGCTGAGAAGAGTCGATATCCATGCTGTCTGCATTAGCAGCCTTGGGCTCTGCTTCTTGTTGAATGAGGGCTGCATTATGTGTTTGTTCTGCTTGATTATTCGTCATCTGTGAGTCCTCTGTCTCCTTTTGCGCTTGCTCTTCTGGTTCCTCTGCCCCTTGCTCTGTTGCAAGCTCTGCCTTTGTAGCTGGCGCTTCTGGCTTCTGGCCTTCATCTTCGGTATCTTTGAAAAACTGGCCAATTTCTGTCATTGCATCGTACAGTGTCTTGTCTGTCTTTCGGTAGTCCAATCTAATCAGGACACTCCCTGAGTTGTATCCTAGTTGCGACAGTGTCTTCTGGAAATCGGCGAAGGATGAAAGCTCTCGTCCCATAATGTTGAGAACAGGTGTTTCGTAGTAAAGCTGTCCGCTACCACTCCCCGTATCACCGCTCATTTGCGCGATCCCGCGGCCAGTGATATTGATATTTCTTCCGTTGCTGGCCTCTCCGCTCTCGAACTGACGTAGAACCTTCCATATGGTGAGATCGCTAGGGAACTTCTGAATCAACCGGCCGCCGGGTATTTCACGACCGTCGGGAGGAGGAACTTGGAGGGCGACTTGGATAGCGGAAGGTGTTTTCGACTTTTGGACAAGTTCAAGCTTTGCGCCTGGTGTAAGGCCAGAAGTTCGGAAGGGGACAGATAAATCGATTGTTTTTTGTCGGTGTCTATAAGTCAATCTTGTTAACTATTGGTTCAACAGGAGAGCCTAACTCGAGCACCTGATACTTACTTGACAAGATACTTATCACTGGAAAGGTTGAGTCTTCTACAAGCTTCCTCCAACACATCAATAAGGTAGGTTCCAGGGTTGACTTTGATAGTAGCTCGCCGTAGGTCGGTGGCTATCACCACGACGTTGGTCGCCATTCTTCAGAAGGTGTAGGTATCAAGAAGATAAGGTGTGGGATTGAAGCTGCATCTGTATTAAACTAATATGAATTCGTTAATAAAGGATGATCGCAGGGGACGAATGTTGAGCTCGGTCGGCGGTGATGTAAGCAGACAGTGTGAGTGAGTAGAGTGGCCAACAGCGGGGTTACGTAGAGGGGACCTTAGCTCCCAAGGACAGCTCCAGCAGGCAGCCACGGGTTATGAGCACCTCTTCGAATAACTCTGTGAGCTGCTAGAAGCTTCTGTAATGGAATGAATCTACTTAGGTCCCTTGCCTCAGGTATGCCTAGTGGTGGAACTGGAAGACTCGGCCCCCTTGACAAGGAAATAACTACCATTGAGTCAAGTCTGCTGTTTTATGCAAAATTACCTACTGAATTATCTTAAAACTTCCATTGCCTAGATAAGTAATTCACCTTGAAAGATAGAATTCCAATTGCTCGGCTTTTCAGCCACTTATCCAACTCACTACACCTCCATATGATCATTTGAGATACGCAGAAGGTTCTGTGAATCAGAGCCTGTAATGGCCGTTTCGTAGTTATCATTCCTTTCTTCTCTAAATGCGATCTCAAACTCTCTTGTTGCTACCTAGGCGAGCCAGTAAATATTCGCTTATGTAATTCAAGTAATTGAGCCCCAGCCGCCACAACTCGTAGGCTGCTCTAACAGACGTGGACCTGCCTCTCTACCCGGCCGCGCCAGACCGTGTTTGCCTTGCAGCCCGCCGGTACGTACCACGGACCTTAGCAGCAACCTCATTGCACTGCACCTTCTGTAGCTCCAGCCCAGTGACCGGAGCTTCAACTGTCCAACTCGCACTCCATCCACTCCACGCCAACTGCTCTACTACAACCCCACGACGCGACGATACGATACGAATTAGCGACTGCCAAACTTGCGGCTTCACATAACGAATCACCGCTTTCCTTGTCCCCGGCTTCCTCTCGATAAGACGGCTGCTGGTTGACGTCGATTGCCCGACCTCGCATTCTACCTATCTACCTTCAAGAAGTCATCATGGTAGGCTAACCTCCAGCTAGCCAATCTCTTTTTCACACAAAGCTAATCATATAACTCAACTAATAGTCGTCTCCTTTCTCGATAAGTTCGTCTCGGACGCCTGTCATCATACCAGTGTCCATCCATAGCTAACCTCCCTCCTCTTACAGACGGCGGCGCCTGTGTCGCCATGGTCGGAAAGGACTGTGTCGCCATCGCATGCGATCTTCGCCTCGGTCTCCAGGCTCTTACTGTATCCAACAACTTCCCCAAGATCTTCCAGTACGGCGACGTCTTCCTAGGTCTCACTGGCCTGGCTACCGACGTCAACACCGTGAGCGACCTCTTCCGCTACAAGGTCAACATGTACCGCCTGCGTGAGGAGCGCTCCATCGCCCCTCGAACTTTTGCCAACCTCGTTTCCTCATCTCTCTACGAGCGCCGTTTCGGACCTTACTTTGTGTCTCCCGTCGTTGCTGGCCTTGACCCCAAGACTGGCAAGCCTTTTATCTGTGGTTTCGACAGTATTGGCTGTATCGACTTTGCCAAGGACTTCATTGTCTCTGGTACCGCTTCAGAGCAGCTCTTTGGCATGTGCGAGGGTCTCTGGGAGCCTGATCTGGTACGTAAATAACGATAAAGCAGCTATACATCGTCTGAGCTCGGCTGTTGCTCCGCTCAAGAGCGAAATGCTGATGACAATACTTATAGGAACCCGATGCCCTCTTTGAGACCATCTCTCAGTCGTTGCTCAACGCTGTCGACCGTGATGCCCTTTCTGGCTGGGGTGCTCACGTTTACATTATCGAGAAGGACAAGGTTACCAAGCGATTACTAAAGGGACGACAGGACTAGAGCGTCGGCGTAATGGACAAATCTACACGAATAGAGTGGGACAAGGAGTGGTTTATGTATCTTGTATGAATAGATACTCGGCCAATATCAACCGCTGGGTAATGAGAATGCACTTCTTCGTCTTGCTATCAACTCTTCGTGTCACCCAACTTCGATTCTCTATGAGTAAATGACTTCACAGTTTGATTTAACTCTACCAATTGGCCAATATCGTCATTTCCCTGTTTTATGGGGATTGACTCCATTGCGAGACTAAATATTTAGCTCTTTCTACTCGAGCAGGACCGCAAAGGCTTCGCAAGGTGCCAGCCTGGTCTCACCACTGTTCAGATCATCCACTGTTCTTCCAGCAGGGCTGACCAGCACCTCTCGAGCCTTACCAGGCAAAGACCACGCAACTGTATCAGTTGTGAAGTTACATACGATGAGAGCGGTCTCCCCGTTATCAGCCTTTCGTGAGTATGCAAAGACCTTCTCGTTAGACTCGTCTACGAGTTGGAAGTTTCCATACACGAATATGTCGAGGAACTCCTTTCGTCTCTGCAGAACCTTGCGGTAGCAGCCATACACGGAGTTGGGGTCTGAAGTCTGGGATGCAGCGTTGATTTCCTTGTAGTTATCGTTGACTCTCATCCAAGGCTTAGCATCAGCGGTAGTAAAGCCAGCGTTGGGGCTTGCGTCCCATTGCATAGGAGTTCGGGCGTTGTCACGAGACTTCTTCTGATACTCGACCTTGTAGGAGTTTCGGGCCGCCTCATCATCGTTCTTGTGAAGACTATAGGGGATGTCAGTGAGATATGTTTGTCAGCTGAATTCTCTGACTTACTCCCAATGTCGAAGACAGTCAAGGTCCTTGTATTCTTCCAAGTCCCAGTGCTTAGGGACATTGGTCATTCCAATCTCCTGTCCTTGGTAAATGAAAGGGGTACCTGACTGGAAACCCAGGAAGATGGCAATGAGCTTCGCACTAGCCACACGATACTCAGGGTCATCGTGGACAAAGCGACTAACAGCCCGTGGTTGGTCGTGGTTCTCCAAGTAAAGAGCGTTCCAGCCCTCATTATCATACATAAACTTCTGCCACTTGAGGGTGGTAGATTTGAGCTCAGAGAGATTCCAGGATCTAGGTGTGAACTTGCCGCCAATACCATGGTCGAGATCCATTCTATGACTTGATCAGCAACTGGAATAAGTCTTGTGTTGGAAACTTTGACTTACAACTCAAAGTGAAAAATCATGCTTAACTCTCCACGGTCACCACGGACAGCCTTGATCAACTCACGCTCATCGTGCACACAAGGCATCTCACCCACACTGAAAGCATCGTACTCTTGCAGAATAGCACCAATCTCTTTGAGAAACTCGTGACATCGGGGACCGCAAGCATAGAACTCATGACCGCGAAGTACAGTCTTATCAGAGTCGGGGAATGCTTGGTCCTTACTGACAAAGTTGATGACGTCCATGCGGAAACCATCGGCGCCTCTGTCGAGCCAGAAGCGCATGACATCGTGCACTTGTTTTCTGACTGCTGGATTCTCCCAGTTGAGATCTGGCTGTTGCTTGCAGAAGAGGCAAAGATAGTATTCATCTGTGGTCTCGTCGTACTCCCAGGCACTTCCTATAAAGTCGTTAGCTAGGACACTCAAGAACAGAAGCCATAGAGTACTTACCTTGAAAATGAGCATCCCAGTTGTTGGGCGAGTGTCTATTTCCTTCGGAATCGTACTTTGCAGGCTTCCAGATGTACCAATCACGATAAGGGTTGTCCTTGGACTTTCGAGACTCTTTGAACCACTCATGCTGATCACTGGTATGGTTCATGACCAGATCAAGAACGAGTTTCATGCCTCGTTCGTGGAGTTTGTCCTTGAGGACATCAACATCTGAGACATTACCATATGGAGGGTCGATTGTGTAGTAGTCGCTGATATCATACCCCTGAGATTTGTTAGTATACAAATGCAATATTGCTACCTTTGTTAAAGGGGGGGGAAAAGGCGTCAACACACCATATCAACTTGAGGGCTCTTGAAAATTGGTGAAAGCCATACGATATCGACACCCAAGTCTTTGAGGTAATCGACTCGAGAGATAATGCCCTTCAAGTCACCAACACCAGAACCAGTGGAATCTTGATAAGATGCAGGGTACACTTGGTACACCGAGCTCTCTTTCCACCAGGCTCGCAAGCTTTGATCCGTGCTACCCATGATTACTGAGAGTTGGGTTGATGCTGGTTCTGGGCGGCACTACGGTAATATCGTCTGCAGGCTGTTAGTTATATATACATCCACACGGACTCTCAGCACGTGAGAACGGCCGCTCGTGATCAAGCATGAACTCACGATGAACCAATTAAGCCACCTTTCTTCAGAAGTACCGTGCGCTTCACAGGTGTCTCGACAAGCAAACCAGGTATCGTATCCGGGGCAAAGATGATATGCAACAGTGCCAGTTCAGTAACGAGGCTCGAATACGACTAACGTCGAACTGCGGGGTGTTATGTGTTGTCACGCAGCGTCTTATTAAGCTCTACCGTGAGACAGTTGTTACAGTAAGTTGACCAGGAGAACGACATCGGTAGTTGTTATTCTATTTAATAGGCTTCACGGAGTAATTCCCGGAGAGATTCTGCGGATCGATAGTGGTGACTGATCTGCCCCTCTCTCCAGGGTAAATTGTTCGCTGGTGAGTGAGATATTTACAACCAGCATGATACGAGATCTGCAATATCATGTTTTCGACCAAGCTATGATGTGTTCTTACTAGGTCGGTTTGCTTGCACAATGTGATGGTGGAGTTCATGTGTGAGATAGTTTATCGTGAGCTCAGAGGGGTTGATAGATGAAGCTCGAAGGCAGATTGTGATAGATCATGCTGTTGTTCGGAGAGTAGCACAATGCTTAGATATGGAAGAATAGGACTGAAAGACTACATAAACCACACAATTAGACAATTCAAATAAGAGAGAATTATACAACATGATGTTTCATTGTCGCCGACCTAGTTTCGTAGATTACTAGGTAAGTAAGTAGTATTATGGGGAAAAACATGTTCTATTTTCACAGTCATACTAATCTGCCGCTGTTGTATTCCCGTGCAGGAAAAATCAAAGCCACATGTCGTCCAAACTCAAAGTTAATGATACAGCATGTAGAGGCTGAAAGGGCAACGTTGGATCATAGTAGCATCGGCATCCGTGCAGCCCGTCTTAGCAGTTTACTATTGTAGCCATGCATCGGATGCAAAAACAACGCTCGTCTACCGTTGACCCGCAATGAGGAGGTGATATCCTCCAGGAAAACGACAAGGCAATAGTATTTCCTGTACTGTTGCTAAGGAAGCATGGTGATAAAAGAATCGACAGTATGTGCCGAATGAATGAAGGAGATGGATGTGCTATAACATGGACAAGACCTATCAACGTTACAGATCCGGGTACGCGAGTTTTCTCGTTTCACGATGTTACTATAATTAAACTGGAGTTCTCACACCGGACCAATCATCCATACAGAGACGATGAAATCTGTTTGAGCCATGGCGTATACCAACTTATTTCCTACCATAGACTACTTCACTTTAGCCTTCAGGGGTCGATTCGAGTAATGGTAAATTGCTCAGTGCATTCCAATTCCGAAGCCCACAAGATATACAGTGTCAGTAACTTTTCGAGGATAAAACAATCAATCCAACACGCAGGATAGTGATAGTCTCTGTCGCACAGAACTTAACGTTACAATTGAGTCATGAAGGACCACAGGATTGCCACACGTGGAATGTGTCTCAAGGGCAAATACCGATCCCAATAAAGAAACAACAGCTGATTTGCGGTATACGAAAAACTGACAAGACACTCTCACAAACCCCGGTCTAATACTCATTACTGAGGTCTACCAACAAAGGAACCCTCAAAAAGAAATGGGAAAAAGCAAGCAGCGCCTTCAGGACCCTGAATGGGACCGGAGCATGGGTCTCGTTTGTTCTGTACATGGTTAGTATGTCATTTGTTAGCTACTGCAGCCGGGATATTGAGATTCTTTGCGCACACAAAGGATATGATTTGGGCATTGTTTAATTATGGGTTATTTTGCGAGATTGAGAAGGTCCATGATGTGCAGGGCTTGTTTCTCTGCGAAGTCTCATGGCTGAAGGTTGTCTTTGACTTTGTTCAGCAGCATGTATTCAGCAAATTGGGATTTACTGCACCAGAGAGCCGAAGCAAGTTCAGTTCGTGCACTATCAAATTCAATATATAGTGAGCGGCGAGCGTGTGGTACGTGCGATGCCATTTCCGTGTCTCATTCAAGCGTGTACAGGGCATAGATGAGATTGGATGGCGCTACTTGAGGGTACCTGAGATTAAGTATTTCCGTATCCGTACAGTTCTCAGTGTTGATTTGCCCATGCTCTTGGGTTACCCGTCAGGGCGTATGCACATGGAATTAAACAGCAGGCCCTTTGCATTTGCTACGGATCATGGGCAAACCGGAGACACAGCAGCTGCCATTCGCCTGAAATATGCAACGGGAAGGCAAATTAATTAAACCGGAAAAATATCTTCCTGATAAAAGAGAACTGAGTTGGGAAAAGCGACGTTTATTTAGACCTTGTATGAACAACAATCTCGACGACTGTGGAATTTGCTCCACTACAAACAGAGGACTCAGGTACACCTGAATCTTGGATCGGGCGTAACCAGCGAGTACCCTACCTTCCATTACCCTGCCCTGACCTTGCTCAACATACTTGAGGTCGTTAGCTCGCTTTCAAGAGGACAGGGACAGTGGCTTAGTGGACACTGCCCTGGAACTCAAGACACCTCAGAGACAGCTCTGAGCATCACTACTCAACCATGGGTGACGCTAAGAACCAGCCTCTCGTCTTTCATCCCGCCCAGACATAGCGGACAGACCCTGGTCAACCTCACTCTGCCCTGAACGAAGCACCAAATGACCAAAGCAGCCAGCATTGCGGACAGTTAGTTCCCATCTTTGGCGACCGCTGGCTGCATGCTACTGCATGTCCCCAAGGTCTCTTTGCCTGCCCTTGGACTATACAGACACTAATAACAAGTTCCGTACATAGCACTACCTACCTACTACCTACCTAGACTAGGTATTCATCTATACCTAATCTGTACTGTACAATAGTCCTACCTACAACCAACTCACTTATCCATCGGGCACACTCTTTTTTACTTGCTGGACCTGATTGCCCTCATCCTAAACATCCAATCCTCTTCTCTTCTCATCCTCTCACCTGGACATCGCCAGGAACAGGGAGCTCCAACTCAGTCAGCCTCATACGCCCACCTCTTGTTTCCAGACATGACGTGAACTCAACTACTACATATTCGGTCTACTTCGTACCTTACCTTAACCTTACCTTGCCTTGCCTATTACCTTCTAGGATATCTCATCTCATCTAATCTCAATCTCTAAAACTACATACCTCACCTTTTCCGTCTATGTCTCTAGCTACAGAGGATCTACCAATCTCACCCACCTTAGTAGCTTTGGACGTCCGTTCACCCCCGCCGCTCACAGTCACGATTTGCAACCCCGAACCCGAACTCGTCTATTACCCATTCTACTGACTGGGTACCTATCAACGGGACTGAACTGAACTGACGGGGCCTTGTCTGTTCTTTCGCTAACAAGTTATCCACCGTGTTTGCTTATGCTTAGCTGCTCCGTGCCTGTCGTCTGTCCTGTCCTCATCCGGACCCTACCCATATTATTCCCTATGGCCTAGGGCCCTACCATCAACGCCATCCACGCCCCGGCGACAATGACCAGGAATGAGCCCTTCAATCGCATCAGCTCGATCACGGGCTCTAGCAGAAGCAAAATAAGAGGTAGCAGCAGCAAAAGCAATAGCAACAGTCCGAGCGCCGCAAGCGCCGAGAGTAGTACATACTCTGCAGTCACCGTGAGGTCCTCGTCACCATCTCAGTCGCAATCGCAATCGCAATCGCCCTCACCCTCGACTGCCTCCACTACTCCCGCTCCCGCTTCCGCTTCTACTATCTCCACTCCCATTCCCACTCACTCGCCTACTCCCAATCCGGCACCTAACGTTGATACTCTAACACCAACTCCATCATCCTCCGCCGCTGCTCCCGTTGCGACAGCTTCCCCTGCTGTTGCTGCTGCTACCACCTCTAATACCTCGATATTCTCCTCGACGCCTCGCCAGCAACCTCCTCCCAATCCTTCTGCTCGCCTAAGCGCTGATGGCAATTCTTCACTGAGCAACCCGTGGTGAGTTTATAGTTGTGATTATGATTCCAATAATATGCTGTCTCCCGTCTCCCGATCCCCTGCTGCCATCTCCCGCCCTGTCGCCGTTCATCTCGCCTCCCGCCATCCAGCTAAACGCTTTCCCGCATCTCACAGGTCCTCCTTCAAGGATGAGCCTCAGCTCTCACCAACTGCTCCAAACTTCGCCCCTCGCGCCGGCGCCAATGCTCATCCCAAAGACCGTCGCATGAGCGACCTCACCAATTATCGACGTGAGCTCGCCGTTCTCGAAACCTCCCGAGTCCCTCAGATTCACCAGATTCCGCCCACCGGCGGCGCGAGCCCTCAAATAGCACCGTGGATGAACCAGTCTGGTTCCCCTACGACCTCTTCCAACATGCCGACCAGTTTCTTCAACGATTCGAGCGACAACCTCTCCCTCGCCTCCCAGCTTTCTCCGGGTCATCAAATCAGTAACCGCCAACCACATCAGCACCAGTATCCTTCTCACCCCTCGCAACACGATGCCCCCGAGGCTTCATATTTCGATGGCAGACGCCCATCCGCTGCCAGTATCCTCACAGCGAGCAGTCAGGGCAGCAAAACTAGTATAACCAGAGGTGGTTTCCGCAAACTTCAGGGCTTCTTTGGCGAGGAATTCCCTGGGCGCGATAGCTCGGATGGCAGCCTACCCACTTCGCTCGCGGGCAAGGACCAGCGTGGACGCTCTTATAGTCACAGCCGCCCCACACATAGAGATCGCAACTATTCCAATGCCACGGATCACACTCGCGATGCATCACCATCATCTTCGAGGCCGAGAACTCCAGTTCCTGCACCAGAGGTGGTACCTTTTCTATACCAGGACAACAGTGTACGTACAACTCCCGCTTCTGTCTCATCGTCCTGACCCCCTGGTGGCCCCCCGGTCTGTTCCACGATCGACACATTCCTCTCCGAAATTATCCCTTGGTTTTGTTTTTAGTGCCCAATTCGATTTAGCTGTCATCTCACCCATAGCATTCCCACCAGCGAGGCTGGCTCACTGACACCCATCTTATAGGACATCGCTCGATATGGCGAAGCTCCCGTCCGAGACATCATGACCGGACCCGATCGAGAGCGATATGTAGGTGATGGTTCCTCACAAATTCCCCCAAAGACATCGTCATCCTCGAGGTCGGGTCATTCTATAGTTCACTTACCCGGGCATCACCGACACCATAAGAGTAATGATGATCCTCGGACATTGCGGCCGACAATGAGTAGGGACGATACAGCGATTGGCACGCAAATGTCGCGCGATCGCGGGGGCAGTAGCGCCATGTACTCAACCAAATCTAGAGGCCAGAGCCCGACACCAAGTACTAGAAGTGCAGGAATGACTTGGAGCACGAAATCCTCCCAAGTTGATGGACAAACTTCACCCGGTCATCATCATGGTAAACGCGGAATCTTTGGACGACTTAGGAGGCATCACAAAGATAAAGACGATATTGCTCGACTTCGCGACCTACCTCAATCAACAAGATCTCTCCAGCCGAAGACCTCGAAACCCGACTTGCACCGCCCTAGCGATGTATCGACGACTACATTGCCGTTCTCAGGGACACTTGGCCCAGGGGAGACGAGTGACGTCCCTGATATGCGACCAGTTCCAGGTCAACGTGGAGCAACTTTCAACAATAAGTTTCCCTTTGCCAAGAAGGGACGAACTCATCGGCCTCAAGATTATGTTGACGATGCGATTGGACCGACTGATCGCAACGATCCTAACAATATATATCATCTCGATACCAACCTGAACGATATGGAGGGCATCCTAACGAAACCTCCTCCACTTACACCTATGGATACTAGCTTCGTTAACAATGTCGAGCCTGAGCGCCACGATTCCATTATCTCCACAGCGCCTAAAGGCCGTTGGGATGCTCCTGACAGTTGGGCGGTGCGACGCAATACCGAAGACAACTCTTACCATGGCCCTGAACTTGATGAGATCGGTAGCCCCCCTCGCCCAGAGGAGAAGGCATCGCCATACTGCATTCGAATCTTTCGCTCAGATGGTACTTTTTCTACACATTCGATGTCTCTGGACTCGAATGTTACGGATGTGATCTCACAAGTCATTAAGAAGACTTATGTGGTTGACGGTTTGGAGAATTATCATATTATCATGAAGAAGCATGATCTTATCAGGGTTTTGACACCTCCTGAGCGACCTTTGCTCATGCAGAAACGGCTCCTACAACAAGTCGGTTACGAGGAAAAGGATAGAATCGAAGATCTTGGCCGCGAAGACAACAGCTACCTCTGCAGGTTCATGTTCTTGTCTGCGAGGGAAAGCGACTTTCATGCCAAAACAACCGACATGGGCCTGGCTCGGGCTCAGAAACTTAATTACGTGGATCTCTCTGGTCGCAACCTTGTCACAATACCTATCTCCCTATACTCTAAGGCCATGGAGATTATATCTCTCAACCTCTCGCGGAACCTTTCGCTTGACGTCCCGCGAGACTTTATACAGTCTTGTAAACATCTTCGAGACATCAAGTTTAACAACAACGAAGCTAGGAAGCTACCGCCCAGTCTGAGTCGAGCAAACAGATTGACCTTTCTGGATGTTGCAAACAACCGGCTGGAGCAGTTGGAGCATGCCGAGCTCAACTCTCTTACAGGGATGCTGAAGATGAACTTAGCCAACAACCGGCTTAAACACTTGCCTTCTTACTTTGGAGCATACCAGTCACTTCGGTCTCTCAATATTTCTTCTAACTTCCTCGACAAGTTCCCGACTTTCTTGTGCAATCTACCAAGTTTAGTCGACCTTGATCTGAGTTTTAACGCCATTGCAACAATTCCTCACGAGATTGGCGGCCTAAAGAACTTGGAGAAATTGTTGATAACTAACAACAGACTTACGCACGCTGTGCCAGCGTCATTTGGACAACTTGTCAGCCTACGTGAACTTGACATTAAGTACAATGGTATCTCGAGCATCGACATCATTTCGGAGCTCCCGAAGCTTGAGATCCTTTCCGCTGATCACAACTGCGTCTCTGCCTTTGTTGGACAGTTTGAGTCTCTCCGACAACTCAAATTGAACTCGAACCCCCTCAACAAATTCGAGATTGTTGCCCCCGTCCCTACACTCAAGATACTGAATCTCTCGAACGCTCAGCTTGCCAGTATTGACTCATCATTTGTGAACATGGTCAACCTCGAGCACTTGATCCTGGATAAAAATTACTTTGTTTCATTGCCCCAAGAAATCGGTACCTTGAGCAGACTTGAGCATTTCAGTATTGCGAACAATTCCGTGGGAGAGCTACCAGCTCAAATTGGTTGCCTAACTGAACTGAGAGTGCTCAATGTTCGAGGCAACAACATCTCCAAGCTGCCCATGGAGTTGTGGTGGGCGAATCGACTGGAGACTTTCAACGCCTCTTCCAACGTGCTGGAGCACTTCCCCAAACCTGCTTCCAGAGCACCACGGATACCAGGAGAGGAATCACAACCTGCGCCCCCTCCTGTCAATGGAAGAGCTGCCCCTCTCGGAACTCTGTCGGCCACAGCAAGCACCGAAGAGTTGTCGGATGACCGAAGACCCAGTCAAAATTCGAGCACACTTCTCAGTGTCGGACCGTCTCCCCTTAACGCTGGCGATCGCAAGAGCTCTGTCGTGTCTGTCTATGGGAAGGGTGGCCGTAAGACATCAGTTGTGTCTAGATCAGCAACTCCGTCGGCCCCTACGCAAACAGTTAACACCAGGAAAGATTCCGGGATGTCATCAAGGCTTAACAACACATTTGCTGGGTCCCTTCGTAATCTTCACTTGGCCGACAACCGTCTGGATGACGATGTTTTTGACCAGATCACACTGCTCGCGGAGCTTCGAGTGCTCAACTTATCTTACAACGATGAAATCAGTGACATGCCACAGAGATCGATCAAGAACTGGCCTCAACTAGTTGAGCTTTATTTATCCGGAAACGCTCTCACGACATTGCCTGCCGATGATCTAGAGGAGTCCAGTTTACTACAGGCACTTTACATCAACGGCAACAGGTTTACCAACTTGCCAGCCGATATCTCACGGGCCAAGAACCTTGCTGTTCTCGATTGTGGAAGTAACTACCTGAAATACAACATCTCCAACGTGCCCTATGATTGGAATTGGAATCTCAACCCGAACCTCAGATATCTGAATCTGTCTGGCAACAAGCGCCTGGAGATCAAGCAGACGAACACAGGTCCTCTTGGGCCTGGCGCCGTCAACCGTGAGGAGTATACAGACTTCAGCCGTCTGCTTAACTTGCGTATCCTGGGTCTGATGGATGTCACTCTCACTCAGCCCAGTATTCCCGATCAGAGTGAGGACAGACGTGTCCGTACATCTGGATCACTCGCTGGCCACCTGCCTTATGGTATGGCCGATACCCTTGGTAAGCATGAGCACTTGTCAACGGTTGACCTCGTGGTACCAAGGTTCAACTCGTCAGAAACAGAGATGCTCTTGGGCTTGTTTGACGGACAAGCTTTGTCCAGCGGTGGATCCAAGATCGCTAAATATCTGCATGAAAACTTTGGTCACATTTTCGCTGGTGAACTGAAGCAGTTGAAAACACGATCGAACGAAACACCGGTTGATGCACTGCGACGCTCGTTCCTCCAGCTCAACAAGGATTTGGTCACCATTGCTATCCAGCAATCTGAGGAGCGGCCATTGAAGACGCATAGGGGCTCTGGTCAGCCTGTGATACTTACTAAGGAGGATCTTAACTCAGGAGGTGTGGCAACTGTGGTTTATCTTCAAAGTACGGAACTATATGTTGCAAACGTCGGTGACGCACAAGCGATGGTGATCCAAACCGATGGTACACATAAGATGCTGACCCGAAAGCATGATCCTGCCGAGCCCAATGAAAGATCGCGCATTCGTGAAGCTGGTGGATGGGTTTCTCGCAACGGAAGACTGAACGATCTACTGCAGGTTTCACGCGCCTTTGGATACGTCGACTTGATGCCGGCCGTACAAGCGGCACCCTATGTCAGCAATATGACCATTCGAGAGCAGGATGACATTATCCTGATCGCGACCGGTGAACTCTGGGAGTACCTGTCGCCTGGTCTAGTGACAGATATTGCGAGAGCCGAGAGACAAGATCTCATGCGAGCGGCCCAGAAGCTTCGTGACCTGGCTATCGCATACGGCGCCTCGGGCAAAATTATGGTCATGATGATAAGTGTTGCTGACCTCAAGCGACGGGTCGAGCGATCCAGGCTTCATCGCGGTGCTAGTATGTCGCTTTATCCGTCTGGTATCCCTGATGACGCCCAGGTTCTCAATACCAGGAGGGGCCGAAGGACGAAGGGCGATGTTCTCGATTCATCCCTCAACCGACTTGAGGCAGAGATTCCAGCACCTACGGGTAACGTGTCGATTGTCTTCACTGATATCAAGAACTCAACGACGCTCTGGGAGATGTACCCCAGTGCCATGAGATCAGCCATCAAACTCCACAACGAGGTCATGCGCCGACAGCTGAGACGAATCGGTGGCTACGAGGTCAAGACTGAAGGTGACGCTTTCATGGTCTCCTTCCCAACGGCCACGTCCGCACTATTGTGGACGTTTGCCGTTCAGATGCAGCTCCTCGATGTGAACTGGCCATCAGAAGTCTTGAACTCGGTGTCTTGCCAGCCTGTGTATGACAAGGATAACAGTCTCATTTTCAAAGGACTGTCGGTGCGAATGGGTATACACTTTGGAGACTGTGTGAGTGAGACGGATCCAGTTACACGACGTATGGATTATTTCGGACCCATGGTGAATAAGGCGGCTCGAATCTCTGCGGTCGCAGATGGTGGACAGATCACAGTCTCGACAGACTTCATCTCGGAGATACAGCGGTGCCTGGAGAACTATCAAGATACAGATCGTGGTAACGCTTCTGGCTCTGAGGATACCTTTGACGACGAGACGTATGCTAGTGCCATTCGAAAGGATTTGAGATCCCTCACCTCTCAAGGCTTTGAGGTTAAAGAAATGGGCGAGAAGAAGTTGAAGGGTCTAGAAAACCCCGAGGTTGTGTACTCGCTCTACCCTCATGCATTGGCTGGACGTATCGAATTCCACCTGCAGCATGAAAGGAAGGAAGAAGGAGGAGGAGGAGGCGATAAGCCAGCCGTCCTTGCACCCGGGGCAGAGCTCAGCATTGACCCAGATGCAATTTGGACTCTTTGGAGAATAAGTTTGCGACTTGAGATGCTTTGCAGCTCGCTGGAAGGCAATGAGGCTCCAGGTCTGCAACCACCCGAGACAGAATTGCTCGAGAGGATGAAGCAGCGCGGAGGAGAGGTCACGGATCGCTTCTTGTTGAACTTCTTGGAGCACCAAGTGAGCAGGATAGAGGTGAGTTTGAGCTGGCCGATACACGAGTGGAACCTTACTGACAACGTTAGACCTGTATATCGACTTTAGCGATGCGTCACCTTGCTACTGGTGGTGGCCCTATTAAGGAACTAGAAGATCTCCAGGGCCCAATGACTGCGATCTTGGATATGTTCATGGCGCAGAGGAAGGAACTTGAGCGATACAGGAAGAAGTATGGTGCGCTGCCAAATCCCTCGAGCAGCGAGGATGAAGACGATGATGATGACGACGACGACGATCCTGACACAGAAGAAGGGAGCGACACAGAGCAAGAGTTGTGATTGGGTTCACATGATTGGTTAATTGGAACGTAACCCGAGCACATATATATGCTATAATCACCCACGCGACACGAGGATTACGACAAGGGGAGGCTGAACAGAACGCTTTTTGCTTGCAAGATTTAGGGATGGCAGGATGCGATGGGACTTTTGGATGGGAAACTTTGTCTTTTGATCAGGTGCTGGGTTTGCTCTCTATACCAGACGCTTCGGTGCGAGGTGCTCACGATGTGTTTGCGGTTGGGTCGGGTTGGGGTTGGAAAAGACATTGGGTTCGAAGATGGCAAGGCAAGGCAGTACATGGCGTTGGGCTATGGGGAAATCAAGGAAATATTGATAACTGGCTGCTTTGTCTGCCAGGAGGCTCACGTACTATACTTTGTTGCGCTCACTGTAAATTGGGAGGATGGGTCCTTTTCTTCCCAGGGGTTATGGATGGCATCGAGGAGTCTACGCAAGCACGTATGCATTGTTTATACGATATGATAGGGCGTTACAAAATCAGACGATGTAGTATCAAAAGGCACGGCCTTACACTGACTGAACATTGAACTGTGATGGAAACAGACAGCTTGTTTTGTCTTGTCTTGACGATCTAACTAACTGACACGCCTCAAAATTCGGATTCGGGGTGACATTCGAGGCCCAATCCACCAACCACCTGTATAACCTCTGACTAGATTCCTGAGAGCAGCGACATGTGCGCCCAGCCCAAGTATGTTCTCACCACCGAGTGTTCCCTCTTCGCTCTCATCTGCTGCAGCCGGAGAGCCAGGCTTGAGAATCTCAATACCGTCGTAACCCGCGACAACTCCTATAACCTGCCAGCCACCCAACACCTTGCGTGGGTTCTCTGCGAGAGCATAGTCGAATCGCTCCCAGAAACGCGGCCAGTAAAGTTGGTCTCCCTTTTCCGTCTTGTCGAAGACTAGAATAGGAGCCGTAGAATCAGGGTCGGGAGTGATGGGGAAAGCGATGGGATGACCAGATGGGTTTTGCCCAAACAAGGTCAACCCAGTCATGCAAGTCAAGACGTCGGCGTGGACGTCGATGACGGGAGTAGGGTCGTCACGGGCGATGTAAGAGAGCTGTTGAAGAGCATCACCACCAGGATAGTTAAGTGAAGAGAATAGGAGCATGGCAGTGCTGCCTACGAAGCTGACGAGGACTGATAAGGCAACAAGGGCAGACACGCCACGGTAGATAATGGATTTAGAGGCGCGAGAGGAGACAAAATTGGCGCCCAGAGCTGCAGCAGCAGTTAGAGACGGCACGACATAGAAAATGAAACGAGCCTCTTTATGAGGCTGAGCAGAATAGATGGCCACAAAGAGCAAGTTGGGGATCAGCAAAGTCTGCGTAGCCCGTGATGTGCCAGGCTGGAGTAGTGCATATACAGCCAACGCTGGCACAAAAGGATTAAGCAATAGCTTGGGCAGCGCCGAAGTAAAGTAGTAATGCCACGGAGAAACGCCCCATTCTGACGAGGATCCAAGAATAGCGTTGAAATAGAAACCCCATAACTCAGGCCATAGGGGCTTCTGCCAGAAATACGAGTCAATAGGCACTGAAATAAGCAGTGAAGAGATGAATGAGCCGAGGAAAGTGAGGATCAAGGGGCGTAGACCGATGCGGCCTGTGAGAAGGAGGTAGAGTCCTGTAGTGCTGAGAAGAACAGCGACTTCAGAGCGGAAGATGGCTGCTGCGATGACCAAGAGAGCGATAGCTTGTTTCTGACGAGCAGCAGAGAGATGAGGCGACGATTGGGGAAGTAGGAATGCCGAAGCAATGGTAGCTAGTTATGGTGAGCTGATGCTTTCAGAGTTGATGGTGAATCATATGACTTACTGAGACAAAAGGCATACATGTTTGGCAATGTCCGGGAAATATAGTAGTTGATATGGAACTGACTTGCCATAAACATCACCCACCAAGCTGAAACACCTGCTCCATAAGCTCTTTTTAGAGAAGCCTTGAATGTCAAAAGCGCAGCAACATTAGCGGCACCAAGGATTCCTCGAACTACAAGCTGTGCATGCTGAAAGCCAACAAGAGCGACAATGGGCTGCCCCAACCCTGCGAGGAGCACAGCGCCGAGAAAAGTACGGGGTACGGCGCCGGGAAAGGTGAAGTGGTCGTAGGTATGAGAAAGGCGCTCATGTATGTCCTGAGTAGGCGTTCCGTAGATTAAGATATCGTGGGCTGCTTGAATGTTGAAAGATTCCTCTACTTTTGTATAAGGAGATACGAGGAGATGAACCAGTGGGACGGTGATGAGGAGACAAGTTAGGATTATATCTAGGAAGAGTTAGTATAATTTCATAATTGAAAGGGAAAATGTGATGTACCTGAAGCCTTCATCTTGGCTGATGTTGAGCTCTAAGTACGAGACCTGCTGTATCTAGATGCTTGGTTTTCAAGCAAAAGGCAGAAAGAGTTGAAAGATGAGAGAAGCCACCAGATCATAAGAATCTCTTCATATCAAATCAACCGCTATAAAAGAAATATAACTTACCTAAATTCGTTTGTTCAACATGATTGAATGAATTGTCCAGAGCTTATTACCTCTTTAGGGGTCCTCGGATCGGTCTAATAAATCACCCGCCACAGAACACTCGTCACCCCCTTCCCCTTCCCCTTCCCCACCTCAGCTCTTGCACCGTTCAAGCCACCATGGCAAAAGGTACGTACCCCGAAACCAGGTACCACCTCCAGTGCAAGTCCTTCAGATGGTTACACATCATCGCCAACTTTCAATCAAGAACCCCCCCCCCCTTCTCAATCCCTTTTTAATCTTCAGCGCCGTCGCCCAAAATGTGGTTCTTTGGCAGTTTTCTCTACGGTAACAATCTTCTTGCTCTCCTTATCCAGAGCGCAACAGCTAATATCAATTTCAGTTTGTATTCTACTCATCAACGCCGTCGCTGTCCTTTCAGAAGATCGTTTTCTCGCGCGCAGTACGAAATTCTCCCTGCTCGACTCTATCCCCGCGAATTTCATATCTGACCTGATCTCTCAGTCAATCTCTCTCCCGCTTCTTACGACCCTGCGTTCGGCGCTGGCCCTGATGCCAGCGTCAAAGCCAAGATCATCAATCTCATCGCGAGTGTCCGAACCATCATGAGGAGTACGTTCAACGTCCAAACACACGCCGCGCAATCATAACGAGCTACTACTGCGCTTTCTACAATAAGAGGGGCTAACGTAGCAATAGTGCCACTGATCTTTGTCAATTCCGTTATTATCCTCTATGAGCTCATACTTGGTTGATTAGGGGTGCCACATGCAAGGCGCAGCTGTAAAAAGAGGACACGGTAGACTTTTCTAGGCATCAATGGAGTCCGGCTAATCTTGGAACTGGAGTTTTTGTTGTTGATATGAATTACGGGAGGCCATACGAGGGAGCACTACTCCTTGATATGAATACGATATGGAACGAGACAGGATGAGATGCGGTACCCTCTTCATGATATAGTATCGAAGGTAATATTATTGCATATGTAATGTTGGAACATTCACATAATGCTTGAGACGTTGTCTGCTCAATTCGCTCATAGGCGTCTTGTCTTGTTCAAAGTATACCCAAATAGCTAAATGCACAAAGGCCTGTCTGAGCCTACGAGGGCTTCCAACCAGGACCTCCAAACACCTATGTATAGTACAGCTGCCACGCTATGGGTGGTCTCGTTCGGCGCTCGCTCAACATTCATCGATCAAGCAAGCTCATCCGACCAGTAATAACCAAGTTTGCCTTCTGCTCTTTGCCTCCGTGTTCCATCTTCTACTTGGTGCATTTCTGTAATTAGGCCTTCTTGCCTGGACATAATGCAAGCTATGGCAAATCTATTTCTCCCAGAGCTCAGAACAGGAAAAATACCCAGAGACCTGAATGCTGAATGCTTTTAAGGACCCCTCGTCGCCTTATTATGCTCTTGTTTCATGCAGTGACTGCTTCATTTACAGTGCATGGGTATCCTGCCATCCGCCAACACCCCCAGACCACAACGACGTAATGCATTCGGAATTCTTCCTCCCCCATATGTAAGCGTGATAGGTACGTGCATGTGTGCTGGGTTTACGAAAGCAAATTCGTGCTCTTTTTACGTCCCAGGCTGAAGCTGAGGCGATCCTTGAGCTTCTCGTGTTTATCGTTCGTATCACCACCGTTGGAGATCTCAGGGGTTTGCCCAGCCGACTTGTCTTTGTGAAAAAGCGAGAAACTTCTTCTTGACATCGACTTACTGCCACGTTTGGTTCGGTCGAGAATTCCATTGCTCTGAGGTGATCCGTTTTCTTTCTTTCTTGCATCCTCTTCTTGTGCCGCAGACTTCTTGCTGGCTTCCAACACTTTGGCTAATTCATCGTTTTCATTTCGTCGTGCCTGTATCGCCTTGTAATGATCCTCTCTTCGTTTCTTTTCGTCAACCTTGGCCTGTTTCTCTCGCTCCTTTTCCGCGAGTTTCTCGGCCTTCTCAGCAGCTTCGCGCTCCTTCTTCTCTCGTTTCTTGTCCTCTTTCGATTTGGCTTCTTCCTTCTGCGTAGTGATGCGAGTCAAGCCATTTGTCGCAGCTGCAGCTGCTACTGGGGGCGTAGGATCCGGCTGGGGAGCCGAAGGCATGGCTGGTGCCGTACTGGCATGGGCAAGATTTGCCATTGACTCGTGATGCGTCAGGGGTGACATGGGCTGCGTTGCTTGCCGCCTCAGAGGCGCAGTGTCTGATTTATCTCCATTCTCCTGAGCCAGGTTCGCTGCTTCGCTGGCGAGTTTCACCTCCTCCATGCCTTCCTTCTCTTGCTCCTCTCGCACTTTCTCGAATGTCGTTTCCTGGTAAAACAAAACGTACGCGGTAGCCATTCCAGGCTTATCACCGAAAAAGTTGCGGACGAAATTCTTGTCCACCGGTTCAACCATCTCGTCGTCAAACAGGATCCATCCCCTGCCCGGAACCTTGATGATAGACACGTAGTGACCATGGTAGGCATTACCACCAATGTGTACCACTACTGCATACAGCTCATACAGTCGATCCGGGTCCTCAGCATTGTCTGTCGTATTGAACATGCGCAGGTGGTAGGGATACACGACCCTGTGAAAGAGCTTTTGCAAACGACTGTAATCCTCGGTATACTTGAACCGCTTTAAGTGGAGCGTCAAAATCTTGGGTAACCGCTTCACCTTCATCCGCTTCTCAGCCTCCTGGAGGCCACCGCAGTGGTCGCAGTGGAACTTGTTTCTCTCGCAGAGCATCTCCTCGGCCGAAAACTTCCTTAAGCAAGATGTCACTGATGAATGCTCTTCTAAGTCAATGGACAAATCAAGAAATGTCTCATCGCGCTGAGAAGCTGTCTCGCAAGTCAAGCACTTGGTCTCTGATGTGAGAACGCCTTCAAAAATGTCATGGACCCATCCTGTTGCCGGGGAACTTGACCCAGCTGCATGATTTACCATGGCAGATCCAAGAGCGTGTCCCACTGAAGTTGCCAGCCCATCAATACCGTCAGCCGGCGCTTGCAACTGCATCTGGCGGGCTGTGCTCTCAACGCTGTTGATGACATCATTCAACACCAAACCGTAGAACTCATGAGCGTCTTGGTGCATTGAGTTTCGAAACATTTCATTGTCGCGCTTGAATATCTCGAGAAATCGTTGGGGACTGAGGACTCCTGTATGGGTGTTGCTTTCCAGTAATGCCAGAAAAATATCCTTCAGTCCAGTAAATGTGCATTCATTCATGCCATAAGAAGTGGCGTTCTCTCGCGCTAATTCTAGGATAGGTCCTTTAATCATAGCTTGTTTCTTCTTGTATTCTGGTGTATCAGGTTTGTCTTCGGGTCTAACGCCAACCTGTCCAGGTAACTGTTGATTCATGGCCTGTCGTTGCTTGATCACTTGGGATGTGCTAAGGCCCTTCTGCTTTGGCAAGTTCTCGACAGGGTCAGTGGGTGGAGGTCTGATGGTGATGGGAACCTTTGGTCGGCTGCCATTTGTCTCTGAGGGCGTAATCGGGGGATAGTTGACAACATTGTTCCTGAAGGATTCGGAATAAAACAGAGCCTGAACGATCGAGTTGCAGTAGCTACACGAAAAGTCAGCATAGTAATTTGGTTGTGTGATGCCTCACGCGCTTCGTACCATGTGTTCCCAAACTGTTTTCATGTTAGCCTAGTTCTTGCGATGATAACGTATTGACGATGATGAGAAGAAATAAAAATTAGGGCGGGAGTAGGCAGGGCTCGACGTACATTCTCGAGGCCGAAGAAGCGATCGGCGCCGTCGTCTCGAAGGGGAGCGGCATTCTGGAGCATCTTCTCGAGCGGCGTGAGGTCGAGCACAGGCTCTTCTTTCTTCTTCGCGACAACATCTTGCTTGTTGGGTGTGGTGGTCGTGGCCTATAAACCGAAAGCGAGAGGGATTTTGTCAGTCATGAGAAGTAATCTTGGCGCAACTTAGAGTGAGCGAGAGGAGATGGAACTGGGGCAGTCCAGGGCAGAAATGGAACATAGGAGCGAGTCCAAGACGTACAGTGCCAGAACCCTTTATTTTGTTGAAAAAGCCGGCCATGGCGATGTCGTGATCTCTCCAGTTGGAGCAAGCAATTCAGTAGGAAAGCCGTGGATGGGTGAGCCGATCGAGGGACGTTATCAAAAGGCCGACCCGCACGCAACAGCTGCGCAGCAGCAGCACTCAGCGAAGACGATCACAATTGAGACAAGTGACCATTCGCGAATGGCTTCGTATCTTCTGGGAGTGACCAAAGAGTCGCGCAAGACGGGAAAAGTTGAGGAAGCGCAAGCCAAGTCGGTTTTAGAGTTATCGAGTTGTGAGCGAGGAATGAATTATGGCGCTGATAATGGCTGGCGCCCTGGGGAAAGCGAGGCGCGGGTGTGTGGCGTGGATGCGATAGCGCCGGAGGGATCTTCTTGGGGTGATCTAAAAGCCGAACCGGAGACAAGAGGCAATCGATGGTCTTGGCTGGAGATAATCTGATATAGTTACCAGGCGGATTCCAAGGCACCTTGAGATGGATGTAAAAGAGAGGTGTCAAGTTGCTGGAACGGCAAAAAGAGAAAAGACAGGCGAGACAGCTACCAACTGCAGAAAGACTGACTACCTTGGTTGAACTGCAGGCGCAGTCGAGGCAGGTAGGGATGAAGGTGGCGGGAGGATGCCCTAGTACAGTAGAGGTCGAGTCCGGGGGAAGTAATAGTGGAGGAGGAGTGACCTGGACCCAGGTCAGGTTCAAGAAGGAGAAGGATGGATCAGTGGCCTCGTGGTTGGATGGTGCCGTGCCCCAACATGGTAGGTGCTGTAAGCCTGCAAAGTCCTGCGTTGTGGATATTTTGGCTATGTGTCTTTCTGGGAATTTCACTTGCAACGGCCCTGGATCATGGATAACATGAGCTGTACGTAACGATCTTTACGGTACGTCTGGGCATAAAAAGTCATGATGAGAGTTTCCAGAGCCTAAACAAGCCGATTATGGGTACGTACAGAACCCGTTGGCAAAGCCCATCCGGATATTTCCTCTTTGGCGCACGATTATTCGACAATGATGCCGATAATGGTTGGATAGAGTGATCGATACCTCCAGCAACATTTCTACAGCCGGAAGTGCTGCCGTCTCGACTCTCCTCTCCTGCATCGAGCTACGAAAAGGGCTCCAGCTCGCGCAAACCCCAGTTTGCCTAGACCACCAGTGCCCCCAAATGGCCCCCCTCCAAGTCACTAGGCTGTCATGATGGTGCCTCTCGAGTGGGTCCCCCAGAAACTACCATCCCAGAATCAGAACTAGAAACAGAGCGCGTTAACTCGATTCCTATGTCCCTGTTAAATCATGAGGTAGAGATAGACACCGCTCTCGGGTTTTCGGGAGCTGCTTGTCCGAAGAGCTGGTAGCTTACCTCTGCCAAGAGTCTTTGATCACATAAGATAACCTCCACATCTTTGCTCTCCATAGTTGCCAAACGACATCATCGTTGAGGAGGGTCCTGCTTGGGTTTACTGGGGTCCAAGGGCCTGGCTGAAGATTAAACGTGGTGTGGACGGTTGATAGACGCCAGACAGAGTGGCCCCATGTCTGGGATCCATTGGCTGTTACAGTAGAGCCAAACGCTACCAGGGCTAAAA
Organism: Fusarium redolens; assembly: GCF_020744475.1. NCBI lineage: Eukaryota > Fungi > Ascomycota > Sordariomycetes > Hypocreales > Nectriaceae > Fusarium > Fusarium redolens. The sequence goes on along the minus strand of NW_025763664.1, from coordinate 4,230,281 downwards.
TGTAATGACATGGATATGGAGTTTGAACAAGCATCGGATTGACCACTGTGAGACATCGAAACGAATATGAGTGAGAATTGGACAACGAGTTCAAGATATGGAGAGTACCAAGATGGGCCTTTCAAAGCACAACCGGAATCGTTTCGATAGAATTGAGTTGATGGCCCCAGAGTCCGGTCCAAGTTGAGGGTCTGACCCTTTGGTTTGGAGATAGAATTCGTAAGGCAGGTAAGGTTCCATCGGAGGAGTATCGACCTTGTCTCCTGCATCCCCTCCCGTCCAATCTTTCAAAACCGTTGACGGCAAGGCCGATGCCAATGATAGTTACCTGCTTCTAATTCAGCAAATAAACTTCTTCCACAATAACAACAGAAAGCGAAAATTCTTCATCTTCTTCCTGTCTGGCATCGACAGTGAACATCTAAACAGCCACACCGGCAATGGTCACCGAAAACTCCTCGCACATGTTCCCGGTACGTTCTGCACTAACAATTTACCCCAACGGTTTTTGTGATTCGAGAACACTGCGACAACCAGAGGCGATACCTATGATAGCACAGGTACGAAAAGCTGTGCTAACTGCCTTTAACCGCAACCGACGAACAGTTCTTAGCTCTAGGGGGCATTCGAGTCCCCAACATGACATCGTCAATTCAAGCACTAACTTACACTGTTGTTGTAGGTGCGGTAAATAACGAACAGCGCCACAACTCTTCGGCTACAAAGCCCCTGGCTCAGGACGACTTGAGAGCCCCCTGTGCTGTGAGAGGTCATTGTCCTTTCACTAGTATCACTTCTAGCCGACCTGACGACGACTCAGTTTCTTACGGGAGGCTGAACGTGGTCGAGCTTTCAGCACTCTGCCACAACCGGTTGCCGAGGGAGACCAGCCACCGCCAAGTCGGATACATTTCTTGGACTCTGTAATGGTGCTGACCGAAGCAACATTCACCTCACTGAAATGTCCTTGGCCAACCCTCCAGGCTGGATACCCATTCGATATATCTGTCTTGTTCCTGAGGTGGGCTGGACTAGACTGCGATCCCTCCTCCTAGATGCCATGTCTAGCCTTGTATTGCTGGCACAGCATTTCTGTTTGGTGGAAATGTTTGTCTTTTCTGTAAAGATGTTGCCTCATGCAAAGCAACGTGCTCTTTATTTAGAGTCTTGATCACAGGCGCTCCCTTCTGTCATCCTCCTTGGACAGATCAAAAAGCGAGGCAAGACCAGATTTACTTCCTGGTCAAACCCTTGCTCCTTGGCATTGTTAAATGTCAACGAATATGGAAGCTGACTGACAAATGATTAGTTCTCTGGCTACCTTGGATCACATCAGTTTTGGACATTCATGCGAGGAATTCCAGCATTGGGCATGGGTAACATTGGCTATGGCTATAGATCTAGAGCTCAATCATGCCATTGATCAGTTCGTCGCTACCGTGAGCATTTCTATAACTCATCAACATTGATGCTCACCAACCCAAGACAACCCCTCATTCGAAGCGTTAGTTAGACTCAGAGTGTGGGGTTGCCATGCGGCACATCCCCCGTACCCACCCTGCAACTGAACTATCACCAATCACTAGACCACTCGTTCACAACCGCGGTGACGGTATCCTATCAGTTTGATCTGCCTCCCATCCTGATCGCCCTCAGTCGGTCCGTTACTGTTGATATGCCTTCTTATGCTTTGAATAGGCACGGGTACTGGAAATAGCAAGACAGCAAATGGTCTCCTGACTGCATCCACCCCACCCAAGTGACACGACAGCTTGTGTTGGTTAGGAAATTAGGTACGGACCTCAAGTCCTTATTTATCATCTGCGGATATCCGGGCTATTCACGTGCGTCGGTCCCGGAAATGTTGCTGGCCGCCTTAGACTCTGTCTGATTGTCTTGAATATTTGCTCACCTCACCGTTGGTGCGGCTTACTGATAAACAGAATGATCCCTCGGCATCCCATCTTTTCCGACTCCCGAGAATTCCGTTGAAGTGGATATTCTTCTCCCAGTATATGTTTACGGTTGAAGCCAGTGTTGCCAGTTCATCCTGACTGTGTTAGATCCTCGATGCTGTTCCAACGTTGGATTGCGGAGAGGGAGTATCGGCGAACCGTTGCTACGCCTATAGGCAGTGGTAATGCTACCCAAAATCCACCTTCACCAAAGGGAGCAGTGTTCTGGAACAAGCGTCAGTTCCACTAGCTCTCTGTAGTTTCATAACCGGCCGCGCATCGCATTGCATCAACGCACACAAACCGCGCCGTTCCCTGCGGTGCCCACCCAACTTCATCATGTACCATGACGGCATCAGACGTGCCCGTTTGGGGAAAGCCTAGATTCTCTCCACCACAGCAATACCTACACTCTCAGAGAAAGAACCACTCATTGCAGCTCTGATATAGAATACAACTGACGTCAAATGGAGCTGTCAAGCGACATGATAAGTGTGTTGATATCATAATATTGGTGTCAACCCCAATTATCCTAAAGGGCCTTATTGCCTTGGACGCTCAACCGGAGATGTAATACCGGTATAAACACAAGACCCTCTTTTGTCAGCTCGCTCCGGTTTCCATATTATGAATCCAAAATGTAAGCAGCAAAGCCGGCTTTCCTTGTAATATACAGCTCGCAAAGCAAGAACCAGGTACAAGCATTCTTACTCGTAGCATAAAAGACCTTGAGCTCACCTCCCTTGTCGATTAGCGCTTTGCCTCCGGCTGCAGGCTTCCATATATCTGCCAGATCGCTCATGCAGGAAACCAGCGGGATGACATACAAATCCCTCTCACGGATCGAATAGGGCCAAGCGTAGCATATTTTCCTCTACAGCTGCTCGAGACCGAAGTCGTGCCCAGACAAGGATGGCTGTTGATAAGCTGGGTGTTCCACAGGCGGATGGGCCGTTCCACATAGATCCGATTATCCCGGCGATAACCCTCAACCAGGCTGTGAAGCCTGTTGTTTGGAATCAATGCTCTCGTGGAAATGGTTTGTTTATTGGCCTATCAATACTGTCTCTTGCTTCCAATCCACTTGAATGAACAGAAAACTAACACACACCAAAAGTCCTTGACAACTACGGCACAAGCGACTCATATGCACTTTTACAGGGCGAGCCGAGATAGCCTACTCCTGCTTCTGGGCTGGAGGTGGACCACCGCCAGTGGTTGGAAGACCCATAAAGATCTTGAAATAGTCCTTCACATGTTGTTAGTAGACAGTTCAGAAGGTACATCTCGTCGCCAACGAGATTGCGCAGGAATACTTACATAAATCATCCACTGAAGTCCGGTAAGAGTACCGATCATGACAATTCGCACGGGGAGACCATTCCATAGGCCGCTGAAACCAATGTCCTTGTATATTCTACTCATGGCGCCACCGAAAGCTTCACCAGGTTGGCGATTGGAATTCAACTTGCTGACCATAACATCGGCGGGGTGGGAGACGATGGCGCACAAGATACCAGCCAGGTAACCACCTGTAAAGGAGACACCAGTCTGGGCAGCCTTGCTGTAGTCGCTCTTTTGGCCAGGCAGACGGTCATAGATCATCTCGACAATGGTTTCGAACGAGGCAAACTTCATCATTGTATAGGGAATTTGGCGGCCCCATAGAGGATATAGACCTTTGTATAGGCCAGCGACGCCTTCCTTGCCTGTGATGGCGCCAATGCCTTGGATTGTTCCGGTGTAGGGGTTAGGGATCGAGCCTTGCATACGGACTTTGACGGCTTCAAAGGGGCAGAGAGCGAGATCGGCAAGAAATTCAGCAGAGGCAGAGGCAGCGAGATACAGACCGGTCTTGTACTTCTGCGCGGCCTCGGGACCAGCCATATCGGAGTAGGTCTTCTTGAAGTATTCATACCAACCATACTTGAAAGCACCTTGGGCAGAGTAGCCAAAGAGGGTGGGATTCCAACCCGTGAAGATACCACGAACGCCTTCAGCACGGTAGATCTTGCCCCAGGCCTGGAAGTTACTGGTGTAGAGCTTGGAATCAACCTGTCGACGGGTTTTTACGAGATCCAAGGGAGTTACGGCAGCGTGAGTGAGACCCTGTTTCTGATGAGTACAGTTTCTTTATGCTGGAAAGTGTTGTACGAGGAAATATTCCTCGTCTGAACACTAAAATGGACACTTACACAGGCCATCAGACCACCAACGGTGCAGGCTGCATAGTATTTCCCAGAGTATAACTCGATCTTTCCAGCCTTAGCTTGAGCTTTTGCGCTCGCCTTTTCAAATTCGGCTGTAGCCTCGACGCTCAGCTCCTTGGCTTTTCCCTTTGCATCTTGTACGACGGAGGAGTAGGCGGGAAAGAGCTCAAGGCGAGCCTCATAAGGAGTGCGGGGCTTTGCTGAGAGGGGGCTGTAGAGCGTTCCCTGGAGGACGTCCTTGGATGGGTGCAATGGGGACATTATAGCAGTCCGATGCAGGCGATGATGTTCTACCAGTGTGTTAGTGATACCTCATGCAAGTCAAGAGTGGAGCTGATCAATTGAAACTCTAAAGAAGAGTATCACGTAGAATGATTGTAATGATAAATAAGAAGGGGACAAAGAAAAGGCGCAAAAACAGGAGCACGAGATATGATCTGCCCGATTGAGCCGGCTGTTGATACAATGTGACGCAGGAAAAACGGTTGCTGTTATTAAACGTACCTGATATGACCTTTCAGCTCCAGCGAGCGAGCTTAACCCAGAAACTAGGTATCGAGAGAATATATCGCAGGATGAGAGGAAAGAAAGAAAACAGGAAACGTCCAAGGAAGTTGTTGTAGTACCTTATCTTGCGGAGTTAAGGTGGTATGCGACTTCCAATTCCGTGAATAACGGGAAGGAGGATGACGCCCGTAGCAGGCACATTTGAGCGGGTGGTGACATCACGCTTGTCACACCTGCCTTCCATCTTGTTGATGCGCTTCCTCATATCATATTTGACACTTGTTTATCTCACCAGTGTAAGGCATTTTAGGTCTCTGTAAATACTTACTAGGTCCTACAATAGCTCAACCATTTGCTTCGTCTTTGATATACATATAATTTCACTTAGATCGACCTTGTGTTGAACGCTAATTAAGAACTTCCCTAGCGGGAAGATCCACGGCTTGCAGATGGGGCTTGTTCCTGGAGCTGTGGGGATAGCTAGAGCTCTGTTCCTATTGAACCCCGATGTATGATTTATTTCGACACTAGCTATCTCTTTGAGCGGTGCAAGACTCTAAGGCGGTCACGACAGGGGTCTAGAGCGAATCAAAATTAGCGCAATAATCAGTACCTCCACCTATACCTAAAATAGCATATAATAGAAGTACTAGCAGTTTTTATTATTACAAATTACTATATTATATACTTTATAGCTATACCTGCTCTTCTAAATTTGGTTATTTCCTAATACTAGCTATAAATAACCTCCTTTTATCTTCCTTTTTTTAAAGGGTTAGGGCTAACCCTGCCAGAAGCCCTTATAAGCTAGGCAGGAGGAATTTAATCCTCTATTAATATAATTAATATCTCTTTATAAGTATTTTTGCTATACTTTTATATTTTTAATATTTTCTTCTAACCTTATATAGCCTCTCTTCCTGATATAACTTTCTAAAGTATATTTATTAAAAATAGCATTATAGATATACTCCTTCTAGTCTTTTAATATTATATAAGGCTTCTAATAAGGCTATTATATATAAAGCTGCAAAATAAAGCTATTTGCAAGTATAACTTTAAGAAGGAAAGACTAAAGCAGCGCCTGCTAAGGACTATAGCAGAAATAATATTTATATATTATATATAACTATATCTAATCGCCGCGGTTAATATGATTTATTTTATTGTTATATATAGCGGCAATAGTAGGAATAGGGATTATCTTAAAGCTATCTCTATTAAAGACCTACTGCAGGCACTATGCCTCTGCCTTTATGCCTCTTTTAGCAGGCAGTTTCCTCTTTTTTAATATATGCTTATAAGGAGCTCTGCTATATATAGTTAAAAGGAAAAGCATAATATTACTATCTTTTTAGGCAATTTAAATAACCTAAAGGAGATAAAAAGGGATAAATTAGTAAGGGAAATATATATAAAGTTATCTATACCTATTTATCTTATATCAGGATTAATATTACCTTATTATACTCTAAAGGCCGGCCATTAGGAGCCTTTTTAGTCTTTTTTATATACTTTATCTTAATAGTAATGCCGTAGTTAGGGCATGCCGTGCCTGTAGCACCGTATCTAAGCTGCCGAAGATAGCAGAAGAGATACAGTAAGGAAAATAGGTTATTTATAAAGATATAATATATCTATATTGGCAGCCTTTTTAATAGGTAAACTATAATACTCTATATATTACTAAGAAGGATTTTAGTCTAAAGCTTTCCTTACTTGCTATATGGCTTTAGTATAGGTAGCTTAATAATAATAGCTTTATATAGTAATGCCTTTATATACTAAAGCTACTACAGAAAGTAGCCCTATTGCATAATAACCTAGACTTTAAACCCTACTGGCATAGGTTTATTCTTAATAACTATTATCTCTTTAGATCTGCCTGTAAAAGGGATTATATACTTATTTACAGTTAGATTAGTCCCTGGAAGATAGAGCTCGGTAGATGCCTTCTATATATAGTTAGACTACTCTTTAGCTACTTAGAAGGTCTTTAGAAGATTACTCTTATCCCTTATATCGAGCTTAATATAGTTAAAAGTGCAGAAATACCTTATAATTAGCTTAAACTTAAGTAATAATATAAACTTTATAAAAAAGTAAAGAAGGCGCTAATTTCCTAGGCTAGGGGCCTTTTAATAGTCCTTAATTAATATTTCCCTATAAATTCCTAAGTAAATTATAACTCTAAGCTATATATAGGCTATTATAATAGAGAGGTCTTCTTACTTAAGTATATATAAGTATTTAGAAAGGGGTATATTTTAGTTATTAATAACGGCATTTTCAAGCAAGTAAGTAACCTAGCTATTAGTATATTCGATCTATAACTATATAAGGGAAATAGGTATAAAAAACTAGAATAATTTAAGTGGTTCCTAGGGCAGAGGGTTAATCTGAAAATCACGATATTCTAGGTTAAAAGGCTAAAAGTTAGAGCCTCTGCCTTCCTTAGGCGGAAAAATCGGCACCCCAGTAGGGTCATTATGGCTGCACCTTAAGTAAGGGTTAAAGCTATAATTATCTAGGCTATCTTATATCTTTAAAGAGCTTATTATTTTCTTTAAGACTTATTAAGGTTAATTTATATAAGGATTTATATATATTAATTAAAAAAGCCGTCTAACAAGAACTTCTTATACCCTGCAGGTACTTGTATGATTAGATAAGCTAAGTGGGGCAAGTGACCCTTTAGAGTCTTGCACCGCTCAAAGAGATAATACATATAGGATGATATAATAAACGAGGCAGAATCCCGCTTTTATCCTTCACAGTTTCACCATCTCCAATCAAGCATATTTAACTATTGAACTGATAACAAGCTATCTATACTTTTAGTATTGGATTAGTTGCAGTAATACCAGTAATAGAAAGTCTTTTGGCTGAAGAAGAAGTGTCTATCAATTCACCACCGAAATGACCCATGTCATGATACTAACAAAAAAGCTCCCAATTTTTCTTCTCTGCCCCACCATATTAGAGCGTTTTGCGTGACTCTAGGACCTGACTGACTGTACAGAATCCTGCCCCGCGATCGCTTCAACCCCCCGACATATCAAACTGAACCAACTTGTTCGCCAATCACTACCCAATTCCTGCCTTCCGCTATCGATTACAGCTATCGCATATACAATGGCCACTGCAGCTGCTACCACCACAACGTCGGGTGCGACGCAACCCCTCGTTACAAAGTGGTCTTCTCGATATCGTGGGGTATGTACTTCTAGCATTGCTCATGACACCACTTTGCGCTCCAGGCTATGGGCATATAGCTTCCATAGAAACTCTATTCCTCCGAGTTGTGACTGATACATCGCAGGCCACTGTCGAAGACCTCGACCCCCCGGCCGCACTCTCACTCAACCCCTCCGATGCTATCTCCCTCGCCCTCTTGTCCGCCTTTGAGCGCGACTACACGCACCTTACCATCGTCGATGCCGACACCCGCGCACTGCTAGGTTACATATCCATTCCTCACCTGCAGTCTCTTCTCGACTCAGGCAAAGTCAAGCCCGAAGATCAGCTCTCGGCGGCCATGACACGCTTCCAGCGCAAGGGCCGTACCTACCAAGTCATTACCATGGAGACCACTCTCGAGGAGCTTGAGAGCTTCTTCCGTGGCGGCGTACCTGATGGGCCATGGAAGCAGGAGTTTGCTGTTATCACGGATGAGAAGAGGAGGTTTGTCTTGGGCGTCGCGACGGTACAGGATCTCGAGGAGTTTGTGAAACGAAGACCCGAGTAAAGTAGTATCTTTGGCATGTGATTTGCCAGAGTTGTGATGAAAATCCCGAGGAACAAAGGCCGCGGGAATAAGTCGCAGGGAACAAAATACAAACGAGAATTAAGCATCATGGATGGGCGTTAGGGAAACCATGACCTGAGCATCATGGAGTCTACGGCAGGCTCATAACAGCCAGCCAGGCAGGAAAGCTGCTTTCAACATAGCGCAATATGTGGGATAATATACACTGGTGAACACAGGTTGTGTGGTGCAATTGGTGCATTGAAATTCAGTCTAGGATGACTCCATATCGGTCAATGAAATCATATTTGTCTCATGAGCAACTGTTGCATGAGTCATTGAGCGATAATCAAGAATTATTATCGTCAGTCGTCTATACTAGGTCAAGTAGTGTTCTGGAGCAATCCTATCTTTAAGCCTGGTAGTCGTAGATGAGCTTGGCAGTGACCTTCTTGTCACCCTTGGTCACCAGGATATGCCTCACATATCTCCTCTCGCCGTTGATCTCCTCAAAGCCCCAGATCTGATTAGCGACCCAGCCGTTGTCGACGCTCTCAGCGATGCTCTGGATGAACTTGCCATCGCCCTCAACAAGCCAGCCAGTCTTGAGGAAGTCTTCCTCAATCTCATCGAGAGTGACGAACCTGGATCGACCCCTGACGGTGCCGAAGAGCCAGTCCGAATGCTCACGGTTGTTGAAATCGAGGCATCGGTTCTCCTGGGTGCTTGTCAAGCCAGAGGCAGATTGGGTGATGTCGATGTGGGTGAAAACGTCGGTGGAGGTGTTGGGAGGCTTGGGAGGGGCGTTATACTGGTTGATGTCGACGGTAATGGTTGCCATGCCAATTCCCTTGCGGGTGAGGTATCCGATGCCTTGTAAGCTGAGGATAGGCTCAGAGCTATCAGACAGAGTCTTGTTCTATTGCGAACCAATGTCAGTGACAAGATACAGGGGTATTGTATGTTGAAGCGGGGGAGTGGGAGTGCAGCATACGAGAAGCCATTTACCACTGAGGTCAGAGATGGTCTTTTCAGCGGGAGCAGCCATTGTTGCGTTGTGGTCGATAGAAATATCAAGATATGAGTATTCGTGTAGAAGTTTTTGAGGAGAAAGGAAACAACAGCGGTTAAGTTGTTGATAGTATTGATAATAAGGCTGCGTTGCTGGCAGACGGTGGATCGAAATGACGCTATCAAGGATTCAAAGCGCAGATGTATGGTCCTTCCTCAGAGTATAGACACGCCACAAATGACCTGTACTACAGTTGAGACACGTAACAATTTCACTGCGTGGAAAGTAAGTACAATGTCGAACAGGAGAACTGGCCTTTCTTGGAGCCTTATATATCTTTTATTTGCCAACAACGAGGCTGAGCGAATGTGTTTATCACAAGCAACGCCGAGAAAGACGCATAATCGCCGAGGTCAAAAACATGGCTAATTGCAGAGTCACGTTTCATTGTATTCTGTGAAAGAACACGGCCCAGTTGAGCTATGTTTCCAAGCATTTACCAAAATAGTAGGTGTTCAATCTTCACAAGACAGATAGTAGGGGTGCGTCTATGAATCGTAGTCTACAGTGCGGGGTTGAAGCTATGTTAAAAGAGGCTGAGCGACGATGGCACAAGACAAAAGACGAGACAGGAATCCCATTCGAAATTTGAAAGAACGGGAATAATTCGAATAAGGAAGTTGAGCCGTCGATGGGCATAAAATAGCTTCGGATTTGCCAAGAAGCGGACTTCTCTTTGGTCCCGGTGGCTAGAGTAAGGTATTCAGAATCCTTTCATTCTCCTTGCAACACATGCTTTACTTGTATCATATCATGACAAGTTATAGAGTCACCTGTAGTGACAATCGCAACTATTGAACAGTAGCTTTCCTACTATACAAGTTTAAGTTGTCGTTGCAAAGAATGACGTCTTCCCTCTAAACCATATGATATTACCCCTTGCAGGAGGTGCTTATTCACTTGGCATTGGATGGATCTCATACATGGCAACATCACCCCAACATGTCAAACATGTCAAACCCTCATGTTCTCAAAAGTTCACGACGTCGACCAAGACTCTCCCCAGCGTCTTATCCCCGCATCGCTAATCCTCAATCTCCACCTTCGCATGGATACTGCGACTCCAACTTCACCATTTCGCTTCCACATGTTGTCTAGCCATCATAAGCCTCGGCTCAGGCACGACAAGCATTCTTTTTAATCGTTTATAAAACCCCAGATCATCCTACCCTTGCCGAAAAGATCTCCATGAGCAATGTCATGTACACATAACTATGCCCGGCATCACAAGCAGCGAAAACTCCATCTAACATGTAACTAGTATATTTGCCTATATTATTAGTCTACCCTCTAGTCGGGTACACTCATCTCCTTCGACCTTTTCCCTGCGTATCCCCTTGTATCCAGGTCGTGCATGTATAGCATCTTCATCTACCTCCCCAGACATCATCATCACCTGTTGGCTGCGCCAATTCTCATTTGACACTAAATCAGCTGCAGCTCAACCCTGTCGAGTCTTGCTGCCCCTGCTCCTCATGCCGTTGGCTTTCGTCGTCCCGGGTATCGTCAGTCTCTTCCAGCAACAGGCGGATTCTTCGCTAAGTCGAGTTCATGCAAGAAACAAGTCAAAATCAATGCGAATCTTCATCCATGCATGCATGCATGCCATACAAATCATGTCATGTCATGTCGCATATGTTGTCTTCAACCTTTTCCCGGCCTCGCTCAAGGCCACCACTTCATCTTCTTGTAGCTCTCGATCACCTCCTCAATCAACTCCTTCGTGAGGGCGGGCTTCTTATACTCGAAACCCAATAGCGTCTTGAGCCGCGTTCCGTCCATACTGAGATCCGTATCCTTGAGTAATTCCTTCTCCATGAATGGAGTTAGGGGCCCCGGTCGTGTAATGCCCGCATCTGCGAGAAGGTCGGCCCATGGTCCCAGAAGCTCGTCATTAACATCGTCCACAACACTGTCGAGGTTGAGTCGAGCAAATGTACTGATAAGCTGGCCCTGGAAGCCTGTCTCGATCTTGAAAATATCACCAATAATGGTCGCTATGGTGCCTTGGCTCGTCGCGCCCTCATCCACGATGTTGAAAATAGGAATCTTGCCCATGCTGGCCTCGTCCCACTTCGCCTTGCCTGCATCAAACCATGCTGCGATTTCCCACAGAGCCCGTGTTACGTCGTCAATGTGTGCTGTGTTAGTTCGGAGGTCCTTGGTCCAAAGCCACTTCATTTCGTCTTCCAGGTGTTGATAGGTGCGAGCCATGCACAATGCCGTCGCGACCCACTGAGAGGCATAAGGTCCGTAGACGTGCGGTAAACGCACGATGATAAGGTTGAGGCTGTACCGAGCATTAGTGAATCGTACGTCCAAAAGTCATAGTCCCACTATACCCTTCAATCTTGGAGAGTTCCTCCTCAGCCTGCAACTTAAACACAGCAATCCGGTTCCAAGGTTTGAGTTTGTCTCCCTCTTTGCTTGGTGATGAGTCGGACTTGTATACCATGCCTGTGCTCAGCTCGACAAAGGCCTTGACTCCTCTTTTGGCTGCCTCTTTGCCCACTGCAATAGAGAGGTTCAATGATCTAAGCTTGTAGACCTCATCCTCCTGTGAGTACCTCGTTTCGCCCCCACAGTTGAAAACATAATCCCACTGCTTCCCATCTGGTCGGTCAAAAATTCGTGCTAATCCTTCTGGAAAGAGGGGGAAACATGTCGTTAGCCAACTAGTCATACATAATTGGGAGCCACCTGCACCAGCAAGCGGGGCAGCCAACAACAGAGTAAGCAGTGCAGAAACTCACCGGGTCTGCTGGCATCAGCCTGCATAAACTTGTCTTGTGAACAGGCTTCGGAGAACTCAGGAGCCAGCCATGCGAGCTGAGGGAGAACTTTGTCAACGAGCCTCACATCAGAAGCGAGCTCGTTCTGGTGGATGTGGAGGGCCAGGAAGCGGCCAATGTAGCCAAGCCCTCCAATAATCAAGACCGAAGGCTTCTCGGCCATGGTCGTGAGAGTTATAATATTCGGGTCGTGATATAATCGTGCGCAAACGTGGGGTCAAGGTGACGGTGCAGATGCCTCGACGTCGGCAGCGCGAAGGCGATATATGGGGAGGTGTAGATGAAATGTACAACAAAACACGCTTCAACTCTGCAGATCTAGTGAGGTGCCTTGGCAAAATTCGCTTCTAATCGTGAACGAGACGGATAAATGGTTGCTGTGTGAGGAATATTGAGTCCAAGTGCCAGGACAAGATTGTTCGGCTTAGGGGGTAGAGGGTTGTAGCTGGGTAAATGGAAACCGGCCAAGAGGTCCCACGGGGTGCCGAAGGTGGACGGATATGCGAGGATCGGTGTGATTTAGCGTTGGTCGAAGCGAGGTGGTTCGGGTTTCTCGTGGATAGAGAGCGGGCTGGGCAATGACCTAGCACAGTAGTTTGATCGAGAGGAGGGCCGTAACCTGGCATGGAGTCACGCACGTAAGTATATACTAGGGCGCCTTGGAGCGAAGGAAGTGCTTGGATAGGACATACAATAGCACTGATCTAGTACTTTTTATATCGAACCCCAAAAGTGCTGGTGCGGCGACGGCGTAGAGACGATGTGCGGGAGCAAAGGGGAACAAGTTTGATCCAAGGCGGGAAGGCAACGGGAGGACGGACGGAAGACGGAACCAGATGGGCGGGATGGTATGGGATGGGAGGTGGGAGTGGAGGGAAACACGATCAACAGATGTAGCAATTTCAACTTTGCGAGGGCACGAGGCGGCGCACCAACCACTTTCTGGGACGAGCGATGGATGAACAGGGGTCTGAACTAACGTCAAGAGACCCAACTTTGGATCAAATCTTTCTTGAATAAGGCCACACGACCGAGCCTGAGCCTGGCAAGAAATAGCTAGACCCTTGGGGCCCTCGAAATTCCGTCGATGAGGGATGGACTTGATAGACTGAGAAGTTGTGAAGTGGATCTCTTGTTGAGAAAGACGAGGGGGAGAATCGGCCAGTGTAAGAGTGAGTGGGATGCAATGTGGACTCCTTTTCCAGCAAAGGGGGCCCAAGTCTTTGCTCTCTAGTTTAATGAGGGGCGTGCTGTGGGTTTATGGGCGTGAAAGGCCCTGTCAAAAGCTCGATATTGTGCCCTACCGAATATCAGGCACCAAGAAGTTACTCATCTTATTATTCCATCAGCCGGTTCTGAGACTGAGACTCATGTTTCACAGTATCCTATAGGTGACCATGCCTTCTTTTATGCCCTAATAATGACTAAATGCTGTACATATCAGAGCAGTTGGCGGTCATGCATGTATAAGATGCACGGCAAACCAAAGGGAGCAGAGTGGCCTGAAAGATGAGTTAAGAATGCATATGTGGGCGGCTTGTGGAGGGGTCTTTGAACTCCCATGTACATGTACAGTACATGGGTAAGTAGGGTTAAGAGGGAGCCCGCTCCGATCACTCCATTCCTAGACTCAGGTCAAGGCTCTGGTCAGAAAAGTCCTTTTTCTGGCTTGAGCTGAGGTCGGTTGCCGTTCTCTTAACTCGAGATCGACTCGAATTCTTTCGTCTTTCTTATCAGTTCATAAAAGGAGTCTTGGCAAGAGGCTGACATTGACATTTCCAAATGCGAGTCAGGGCCGAAGAATGCTTTAAAAATGCTGGGTCGGTGGGGGTAGCCGTCCCGTAGCTGGCGGAGATGCGATGCGAATTGGCGGTCATGCGGCTGGACAATTAATTCAGAGCTACAGGACGGATTTGCAGGATGCCCCGTTCATCATATCGCCGGGCTAGCACCTAGCTACCGAGTCTGTAGTGGGCCTCCATGTTCGTCATTGTCACTGCGACAAGGGACCAGGGACATGCCGACAGAGGGGACTGGGGTCAAGGGTCAAGGAGCATGACAATCGCCGTCCTTGCCTGAGACTACCACTATTAGGTCTCTGCATTTTCTTGTACTCCGTGAGTTGCCAACAGCTTGACAAAATTCAAGTCAAGCCGAGCAAAAAATGTGAGGGAACTTTTCGTTGTGATATGTGTCAGGCGGTTTCCCCTGCTTGTGAGTCGTCATAAAATATCTGGTCAGACTGACCTCATCGGTGGTAATTACCAATGCGGTTGAAAGATAATAAAATTCATTACCCCATGGGCGAGGGTCAAGGAAACCCAGCACTTGGTTGGCGAGGGCGCTTAATTCTTGAAATCCTTATCTGGCGTCCAGCATGGCGCAAATCATGTTCGAAACGGGTGTCACTTCCGAGTACACATAAACGACGAGGCTTATTTTGGTCATGCCACAGTACCAAAAAATGCCATGATGCCAGACTGTTACAGACCGTGGTCGATATCCTTCGAGACGCCAAGCCACGGCTCCTTTGTGAGGACTGAATTGGCGATGTATTGATGCATACAGCAGAGACCTGATTTTAGTGCTGCGTGCCGGCATGTGCGTCGATCCAAGATCCCGTTCGGGCCGCCAACTGGGCCATCTTGATCTTTTCCAGACAGAACTGGAGGTGCTACATATGTACTGTAACCTGGCCAGCCAGTCAACCGACGCCAAGCTTCGACGTGCAACAACCAATTCTTGCCAGCTGTTCGCGGTTTGTGATTCTGCCTTGTACGGCTGTGCCTGAATTTCAGGGGCAGGGCACGCGTCTTTCAGGTGCGCATGTGGCAAGCGGCAGGAACAAGATCGGGAACGGGAACAGAACGATGCGGGGCCTTTTCTAGAATTCTTCCATTTGCGTCTCTACCAATGACGAAGAGAAGAGGTAGGTAGAAAACAAGAACTGGTGATGATTGGAGTAGTTGGAATGATAAAAAAGTGGTTGTGATGGTTGAAACACATATTATTCCGAGTCTTACAACCTGTCAAGAGCGTAGAAGTCACCCACCTGCCCTGCCTGCCTTAAGGTAAGGTTCTCAGTCAGATTGTACCAATATCCTGGGTCTTGGCAGGTACAGCTGGGTACCTTAGTAGGCAAGAGCTCTCACTTACATCGGCCTCACAATAAACATGGAAAACCATATCCAGTGATCAACCATCTTAATTATAACACTATCATAGTCAGGAGCTATCATCTTACGCCTTCTTTTCTTGACCTATCACATAATCAACAGGCTCTCGTCCGTGATCGTTCCTCCACACTCTACCTAACACTACAAGACTCCTTCTCTAGCCTCTACAACACCAACGCCTAATAAATAAAATAGAGCCAACAACACCAAGAACCCAGTCTGAGCGCTAGCACAGAGCACCAGGGCCCCAAGATCCGTAGCTTTTGTCTGCATGTCAGATGCGCAACACAGACCTTATTGCGGTCATGGAGTACATGGGAAAGAAGAGAAATCGAGAGTATCGTGATCCTTGTCGCTCTCAGATCACCGTTAAACATGGCTTCGATTTACCGCCCCCTCCGCCGCCTTTCATACCATCTCCGAAACTCGTTACACGAATTCGAGCGCCCTGTCCATGTCTCCTTGATCGTCTTCTTCAGCTCCCTGTCAAGGTTTCACTGTCTCTGAGACTGCCGTCTATCATATCTGACAGAAAAGTGATTACTGCATCTTGCAACCACGTTCCCCATCTTCAGCCTGGCCTCAATTTCACGCCCAACTCGAGTCAAGGGTGGACCATCCTTCATCTCTGAATATTTAGAATGCATCGGTTACCAGGCTTCAGTGGAAAGCTACGGCAGGGCCTCTACTTCATAGTACTAACCACGCAGTGTGTCAATGCATTTCTACAGCAGTGCAGAACGTGTCATCTACCTGACTCAGAAGGTCCTGAATCCATGTCCCTAGCGCACCAGGGCGCTCGTATGTATCAACCATGATAAGCCACTATTTGTCGTCTAAAAGAGCATTATGGGTTAAAGACCACCTCAAAGAAAAGTCACGAACTGATATGGGCAAAGATATTCGCAAGCTATAGTCATCTTGAGCCTGAGAGTCCACATCGTAAGAAGTCGTCTACTATTCGGACATCCCACGCTGTTGACT
Source organism: Fusarium redolens (assembly GCF_020744475.1). Taxonomy (NCBI): domain Eukaryota; kingdom Fungi; phylum Ascomycota; class Sordariomycetes; order Hypocreales; family Nectriaceae; genus Fusarium; species Fusarium redolens. The sequence continues at coordinate 4,213,837 of NW_025763664.1, read as the reverse complement.
TTATCCTTCGTCTGTGTCCATGAGTTCATGGCGAGCCAACAAGCCCGTTGGCTTTGTAGAAAGAACTTGATCGACGTCCAGGGTCAGGTTCATATCAACAAATCGTGCTAGCCCATACAAGTAGGTCGAGTCAAAGCTGGCTGTTTTACTTGGATTGTGTCGATATCTTGTCATCTAAATGCCTGTACATTGCGGGAAAGCGGGCCGGTCAAGAGGGCTTTCAAGCTGCTCGATTACGATTGAGCAGTCATGGAATTATACCTGAAACCAGAGCTAATGCTATCATGTCGTATTGAAATATTCAGACTCCACTGCGTATGTTTTTGTGGTTTCTTTCATCATCATAGGGTTTATAGGCAGTGAGACCACAACTCGGTGACCATATTCTTTCTCCTGTTCATGGCCACGAGTCCTTCAACGCAAACGCTGGATCAAAGCAAATAAATATATCAATCCACCGGCGCATCTATCAAGTCTCGCTCCTGGTGCAATCAATGGTCAATACTCGCCCAGGATGCCACCATGGTGCAGTTCATGCATCTCGAGACAGTCTATCAAAGGTCTTGCTCTTCAAATATCAAGTGAATTGGTCGAGGCGCAGATCATCTTCTCATGCTTCCGATGAGTTCGCGCTGGGCCTCGCGATCCCGTGCCCCCTCACTCAAGCTTCCAATGCTCCTCAGATCGCCCACCACGTCCTTGGCTTTGCCAAAGTAAACCTCTTGCAGGAGATTGCGCATCTTGAGTTCCATATCCTCAACCAATCGTCCCACGTTGGCAATGTGGCTATCATCGTTATCAACAGGGAGATCCTGTTCAACCTGGCGTGTCATGTTGCCACTAAGGTCCATCTGGCCTAGGTTGCCACCAGCAGTAGACAGCGTCAGGATCACTGTCGATGTGAGCTTATAGTGTGTGCTTCTTCCTCGCTCAATTGCCTCGAAGACATGGATAGAGTCCCATACACCTTCGGAATTGCCGCCTTGGGGGGAAGCTAGAAGGAGATATCTAGTTAGCGTTCATAGTTCGAACTTATAATCACAATTATCAAGGGGGGATCCATACACTTCTTGAGAAGCACGACTCCTGCGAATCCATCGTCAAGGTTCCAGAAGTAAACACTGCTCACGCCACCTTCGTAGTATAAATCGCGATAGACATCGAAGGCCTCGTTCGCCTTGACCTCCATCTTGCGAACACGCTCGCTCGGAATCGCACCCTCACCAGCGCCTTCGTTACCACCAGCACCTACACCACCTGAGCCAGCCTCATCCAGAGGAGGGTCGAACTGGTTTGACCACGGTGAGCGGTAGCTGTCTCCATCACGGTTGTAGTCGCAGAGCAGATAATCTCGGCCGGTCTGCTTGCAACGGCGCACGGTCAGGGGCTGATCGACGGACGATAGAAGATCTTCGGTCAGGTCCGGAGCGATGGAGATAATGGCGTTGAGGTGGTCTGTCGTCTGCTTGGGGTTGAGACGGCGGAGAAGGTCGCTATGAGTTGAACGGTCAGCTATACGGGGAGGACGTCATGCGCGGGAGGGTGAAAGTACTTACAGAGCGGAGTCAAAGGGATCGACAGCCATGATTATAGACTCGCGAGGGCCTTGGCTGCGGTAATTGAGGGACTGTGTAAGATTGAGAGGTTGTTGTTGTTTAGGTACTGGAGAGGGCTAGTGGTTCAGGCGGTCCTTAAGTCGAGGTGAAGCTCTGCGACGTTATGGAGTAGCGGGGTCATGGAGCTCCGTGTGGAGTACGTACTGCAACTCACATAGGTTAGTAGTGGAGGTAAGCTCATGGAAGATTAGATCCTATAGTTAATTCCCGGCTGAGAGGCTTTACGAAACGCTACGAGTTTAAAGGTTAAATTTGTTGCAGAAGAGCAAGCAACATAGGTTGATAATCTGCAGGAAATTGTACATGTACCGAAAGGACTGCATCAGTTTGAGCAATAATGTCTGTCACTTAAAACTAACACTCTCCAATCATGCAAGGTTCAATATGCTGTCACTAGATACGCATCAAGGACTAAGACCGTGAAACCGCGAATTAAAGGAAAGAAAGTCAATTAATGGGGACAAAAACACTCTCAAGAAACAACAAACCCTTGATGATGCCTAGCAAAACAAAATAACACTATTGCCCAGCCCAGAGGCAGGTAACCACTAGCACCCTAACCACTACCCAACTCGATACCAATATAAGCTCATCGCCCTACTTCCCGAGTTTCCCTCCCAGTCTGTAGGTTTCCAGGCTCCCTACTTGCCCATCCGGCCCAGTAGACTATACTACCTCTTCTCTTTTGCGTGGCATTTAATTGAACCTCGTAGATAATAGCAAAACAAACGCATCTTCCTCACCGCTCGCAAGTTCCAAGACCAACCCATCTTCCAATCTCACAGCATAGCCATATTCGCCTCCAACGCCGCGCCCGGAATATCCACCAGTGGGCGAATCGCCAAGAAAGTCACCTCGAAATTTTCACAAAAGAAACCTTAACCATTGACAATCCCGATGAGCCGTATCGAGTTTACAGCTGGGTCGGGCCATCCAGGTTGTCCGCAAGTCATCAGTAACACGTTCGGGCACCGTATGGCCCCCTAAGCAATGTTGAGTTGCACCTTGTAGACTCAAGGAGCCTGCTGACCGGAGCAGACTCGGCGTAGCTACGTGGTCATGGTATTGAATATTCAGTCAATGCTGGAACCACATAGCAGACAGTGAGCTTTCTCGGTCCAGGTCTTGTCACCACCCGTTACGTTTTCACGTAGGTCACGAATCTCCCACGCTGTAGGGCCGTCTTGCATCTTGAGAGTGGCCTCGAAAAGCCCCAGGTATGGCTTGGAGTCTGCAGCCTTCTTCTTGCGACCTTTCTTGGCCGATCCTTTGGCTGACGCGGTGGTGATGGATCGGGATGGCGTTGGTCCAGGTGTAGGGGTTTCTGTTTCGCGAGGTGTTTCGCGAGCAGCCTTCTTGACGTGGACATTATCGCTCGTTTCGCCGGAGCGGACATCGATCGTAGGTTGTGTCTCTTTCTCCTCAGCGTCAGTGGGCGATAGAGGGCGCGTCGCTTCCTCGGGCTTCTCTTCCTTGACGGTCGATCCCTCGGTTCGATGGGGCTTGTCTGTTCCTAGCCGTTCGTAGACTTGCATGAGAATGTCGTGAGCCATGCATTCGTGATGCATCCACTTCCCGCAATTCGGGCTCGTGCACCCAATCAAGGTCTTATCAGGGTTCGCAGGAGTTTGACATCTGCACATGAGTTCAACGGACTTTATGGTCATTAGTACTTGCGAAAACCAAATAGGTATTGCGAGACATACCGAAAGTTGGAAGTTGCGGCAGTCGTACGCTTGACGCCAGTAAAGCGCGTCTTGAATCTCCTCGTCATCGGACTCGATCCATTGGTTGACGGTAACGGGTCCGGTAACACTAACAACATTGATAATATCCACTATAAAAAGAGAGACTGGTTAGTTGCATTGCAGCATGATATTGGTCAGTATTCTAGAACATACTATGATTAGAAGCAATCAATTCATTGTTACCATGGTACGGCTGGCGGCCTTGGACAGTCTTCTTGCCGTCCACCGTTCCATAAGGCAGTTCATCGGGCCAGTACATCCAATAAACGCGTGCATAGACGTGGTGCTCATCGGAAGCACGGATCTCGAGGATGCGCGCGACCCAGTCGTTATTACTCTTCTTGTAAATACCCTTGCCATCACCTTGAGCTTTTTGTTGTTCAATGGTTACCTCGTTGGCAACATTGACAAAGCCTTCACTGTAATACTTGACACTGTTGACTGCCAAGAGTTAGCCATGAGCCCCTACAACGGACGGCGCCAAGATTTCATCGGATACTTACGGACGAAGCTATTGTAGCGCGTCATATCTTGCCATCGTTTTCCTGGTTCGACAGTGTAGTATAAGTCCATGTTTTCGTGCGTTTTGAAGCTGCCCGTTGGGGAGAAGGGGGAGATTTGAATCTGGACCCGTTTATCGTCATCTTGGCCATCGCGCTTCCGCTTCTTGCTTTTTTGACGCTCCGCCTGAGTGGCCGAAGGGCCAGTCGCGTAAGAAATCGTGAACGGGCACTCAGCGCGATTCTCCTCCCCGACGGATCGCGATCTCTTGCGATTGCTCATTGTGGCGTTTTGATGCGGTTGGGTATGACCGCGTCGGGAGTGGAGAGAAGGAGGGGTTTGCAGAGAAACGACAAGGCGCGCGAAGAAGCGACGAGGAAATGGGAGAAAAGGTTAGATAGAAATGGAAAGATGATTGATTTTACTAGGTTTTTCGATGTCGCGATCTGTGCTGAGCCGAGCCCAAGCTGCCTTCGAGCAACAAGCCGCGGCTTGCGATGATGTCCTGTGCGCAACGAAAGAGACTCGATTTGTCTGGGAGAGCAACGTCGCAATCTGCGGAAGAACTAAGAACTGAGCCAAAAGCCCAAAAGACTAGCGTCACGTGACTCAACTGGCACTGGGGCCACCTAAACACCTAAGCTGATGGACGGAGTTCAGTCCTACGGAAGAGCGACTAGCGCCCAGCTTTAGCCAACGCGTCAGGACAAGCCTTGGCTCGGTAGCTTATTAGAGGCGTAGGTTGATGGAGTCTTGGCGCGATCCAGTTGGGGTTTCGGAACCTATTCCAGAGATGAAAATTGATGATAGATTTTATAGAGGGTAGGTGAGTGATTGGGTGAGGCGTAAGTGTAAAGTTTTGAAGAGTCAAGGTTGGTAACTGGAGTCTGTTTCAAGGTGGAAAGCAAGAGTGAGGGGATAGAGAGAAAAAATGTAGGCGCGTTTGCGTTACATTGAGCGTAAACTTAGGCCCCGAAAATCCGTGCAGGGAAGTCTACTTCTAGAAACTCCGACCCAATAGTTTATAACACTCGCTCACGCGTTATTCATCGCTACCTATATAAAAGAGCGCCTCAACTCTAAGGCAAAAAGGAAAATACTGTGGCTTGTTCATTGTATTTATGATGCTGAATTTAATTCGTTTTCTATAGCACTTATATATCGTACCCAAATTATGAGATTACCAATCATCTAAGTAAACGCCGCCGCTATGCTACATTACCCATCCAAAAACCAACAACTATCTGAACTAATGACCTGCGTGCTCATCGACGATACCACCTTCCTGCTCTCTCTGATAGTCGGCCAGCATTCCACGACGCTCAGGTTCGTGTTCATCATCGTCTGCTTCCTCCACAGAAGATCCTGCCATTGACTCGGCGAGCTTCACGCCTTCTCTTCTACCACGCTCGACGTTGATGAACCAGATCAATGGCGCAGGAAAGCCAACTAATGCTGCCAAAAACCAGAAAGCCGGGCGAATCGTGCCAGTTCTGTCAATGATGGCACCGACGATCGTCGGGCCAAAGACACTGGATCCCTTGTCCGTGATAGCGTACAAGGCGTAGAAGGCTGCTTCGGATCCGGGTGGAATAAGCTCACCGTACAGAGAGCGGCAGTAACCACTTAAACCCCCGAGCACAACTCCATATACAGCCGCCAGTGGATACATCTCCCATGGCTGTTGGAGGCCAAATACGCCCCATTCTTTAACAAAGGGAAGATAACCCAGCAAGCCGTAAAGGGGTATCAACTCAAATAATGCAATGCAGACAAGAATGGTCTGATGGGCTTGGAGGTTAAAGAGCCGTGAGATCCACGACCATCCGAAGGCGCCGAATACCCCTGCCAGAGTTGAAATGACATTTATCATACCAAGTGCCCACGGCTTCATGTGGAGTTGGGTTTTGGCGAATAGAATCGCGGTAGATGACGTGGTTGCGATCGCATCGGACAAGAGAAACCATCCGGCAAGGAACAAAACGATGTCAAGGAGACGCCTAGCCTGCTGAACAGTTTTGAATAGGCTCTTCCATGCGTACAATATGTACGCGAGTCCTGCCATGATACCTCTGCGACCGTCATCGGCCAGCGGAGGTCCGGGTCGGGGCCGCAACCACATGGCAGCGGGAATAGTGAAAATGGTCCACCAAAGTCCAACCATGAATAATACGACTCGTTGGCCCCATGTGGTGTTATGCATCACGATGAGAACACCAATACAAACGCATTGCAAGAAGAGCGCGGCAATGTAGCCGGTACCAATTCCGATCGCCGAGATTCGCGTTGACAACTGTAGTTCCTTGGAAGTGATTTCTGCATGGCTTGCTGTTGGTTTCAGTCGCTCGCCGTCTTCAGGTAGCAACAGAGGTGAGGTTGTTGTCACTCTGGACGCCTCGGGTTCACCCACTGAGTCATCCAAAGGACGTGACTCGAATTCAGAATCGGCAAGATCCGGAGTGTCAGCAACGTTAGCTTCGATGACATCGGGATGGTATCGCACAAGTAGCGGAAGAAAAGAGTTCAGTAATACAAAGGATGCGCCGAAGGAGGTGTTGGAGATGATGGTTAAAAGGGCACCGAGAATGTAGTTGTCTTTCGTGATGAATATGTAAGACATGACGGCGAAGCTTCCAATCCAGGCGAAGCTGAGAAGAAGCTTCTTGCGATAGTTTCCATGGTCAGCAGCGCAGCTGATACTGACAACGAGCAGCGCTTGAATCAAGACGCTCACTGAAAATGTATACATAGCGAAGCTTGCAGTGTTGATCTCTACTCCAAACACCCAGACAATACATTGCCCATCACCCTCGTTCTTACTGTCGCTGGATCCGCATGGCGTTTTCCGGTCAGAGAGTAGCACACCGTTCTCTCTCGCGAGAGTTTCGAGAAGGATGGGAATAAAGGAAGCTGGTGCATGTATATTAGCAGTGGGTCTTGGCGATCTCCAGGTTGCCCTGAGATATTGCTTCTCTGTCAATAACCTACCAATTCCACAAATCACATACGTCTCGGCCGCAAATGCATAGGCGTACCACCCTAGAAGCTCCTTTCGACTCGTCGGGCGAGCATCGTGGCCAGAGTGACGCGGCACGATTGGCCGTCGCACGTCAGTTCGGCTATTGCGAGGGCTCATATCGCCGTCGCTAGAGGATCGCTCGTCGTCGGCCTCGAAAGCAGAAGTTGCGCAAGATCTGAAGGATCGTTTCGAAATATTAGAGAGTCCGGACCACGGTCTATGGTATTGAAGGCGCGGACGCTGAGGAAGAGGTTGAAGGTTTGGCGCCATGGCTGGTAGCTATGTCGCACCCGTGATCTCACTGGGTGCACGTGATTGTCGTCACAAGGCCAAGACTGGTGAGCTTGAGTCGTCCCAGGCGCATTCAACACCAGACACTTTTTTCTCACGAGATTGAAGACGGTTTTGGATTAGTAAAGAGCGGTTTTTGCTCTCGATAAGTCGTGAAGTGCGCCATGTACTCTGCCAGCAAACGTTGAAAGACAATGGATACGTAAACGCCGAAAGTTACCGTTGTTGAATCGTTCATACAGCGATGAGCAGAGAACAGAATAACAAGAAAAGACTCACGATTATTAGTGAAATGCGCATCGTCGTATTCTTAAACATGGTTGGCACCCAGAAGCCAAGGGCCACGGCCATCACCGTCACATCTTGTTCATCCCATCAACCTATGCGCCCCTCCCATGCGAAAGAGGACTAACGAGACCATAATCACGACGGGGTATCACGATGCCTATTCGCCATACTTGGGTCTCTTCTCGACAAGATCGCTGCAAGCCGGCTTAATCAAGACTATCTGTGACGATCCCTGAGCTATTTGGGCTCTTATCAGGGTCTTTTAAGGACCATTCTAGCACTAACAAGGTGCTTGCAGAACTTCCAGTTCTCTTAGATCAGAGATGGGTTTTTTTCGATGCCAAATTGGTTTAGCTTCGGGCTTGGGACTCGAGAGCCCACAGGTCAGAGCCAATCCTGGATTGTCGTATTTCTCTTTTCAGCTCGTTTTGCTCTTTAGCGGAGACACTGGCACTCCGCTCTCCGAGGAATCTTTGAACTTGTCGACTCATTTCATTGCCCATTAAAGAAGCCAGAAATGAGGGGAAGTGGAGACTGGGGTACGGAAGACTATGAGGGATGATCCTTGATAAGTGGAATAACGTCATGGCAGCCCAACTTGGAGGATTTAGCACATGCATAAGTTATATGGTACATTCTTGCATGTTCTTTTCTGCTTGTGTACCTCTTTTCAGTGAGTTGGCTCAATCTCCAACAATATCATTGTCAGCAGCTGTCAGACCTTTATTTGGAGTAAGGAATGCAGGTCAGACACAGAAATGTCAGAAAGCTGGGGTGCGTTGCATTTGTCAATGTCACCAACCATTCATCTACGGATACACTCTGGGTTGTCAGGTTTTATCCCATGTACTCGCACATTGCGCGATAAAGCAAGCGACATAATAAGAATTCAAAATTATTCTGAAGAGCAGTATGGCATCAGGGGTATTTCCACAATAACCAATATCAACGATAACGCAACCTGAGAACGATAAATCCTCCCTTGTCAAGGTCAAGTCGCAATTCGAGACTTATCACAGACAGTCAAACACGAGTCTACTTCTTGTGACCAAAGATTTTGGACTTGAGCTTGTCGGCAAGACCCACAGGAGTCTTGGCCACAGGCTTCTCGTGCTCCTCGGACTCCTTCTCAGAACCTGCAGTCTGCGCATTACCAGCACCTCCACGACCGGTATGGTAGTCTCGGCCGTCTTGGCTCGGTCGGACAGCAGTCTCGGGAATGATGTCCACGTCCTTGCGCTCAGTGCTGGGTGTGCCTATGTCAGCGATGTTGCCAGCGCCTGATGAAGTTGTGTTAGCGACTTGTCTGAGCTGTTTGGCAGTTCATAATGTATTGTGTAAAGACACAACAACAGAACACTGCGCAGAAGGTACTTTGCTAGTAATGACTTACCTCCACGACCAGAACTGTATGCGCCATCACCATGACTTCCAACAACGCCAGTTCGAACAACCTCGCCGTCGACATACTCGGTGTCGTCAACCTTGAAGTTGCCTGCGCCGCCGCGACCGTGAGAGACTTCAGCTGACATGGTTATTGATAAGAAGATAGAAGTCTATGATGCGATCAGATAGTTTGAGTCGACAGTTGAGTAGAGTTGAGTTTATAACGTAGAGTCTGACATAAAAGACAGCCGTTCAGGCATCAGCGTGGCTCCAGGGCATGGCGACAACTTATAGCACCCATCCCGTCATCGGCCGGACGGACAGCACAGCCATCAGGTTAAGCTTGTTTGTGTGCCTGAGACGTCTTTGATAAGAGATACATGGCATCATGAGAAAACCACAGCAGGGCTGTTATCTATCGGCTGCCGACCGATATCACTATCACTCAAATGGATTTCTCTTATCAGTTCGCACAACCAACCCCCCAGAGATTCGCCAAGCACGCCTAGACGACCGCTAAAAACAACTAAAACTGTGGTAAAAAGTCACTAAATGCGGGTTGATACAGTGCATTTGAGATCTGGGCGCCAAGCACGTGCGATGAGCGACAGCAGGTTGTGATGATGGTTAAATCGAGAGCGACCAGTCAGAAGCCATCTTCTGTTGTCTGTTTACGTATCGGAATTTGCTGATTTAATGTGGGGGAGAACGGGATCGTTCAACCTATCGATCATCCAATGCCTCTCATTTCCACGGCCACGGGTCAAGAATCCCGTCTTATCAGGGACCCTGCATTTGTATTCGCCAGGTTGAGTGGGATCTTTCAGCCCAATTTTGTATGAAACTGGCCTTTGAGTATTGGATCCAGCAGGAATGTTGCAAAGAACGAGCTTTTCTGATGCAATTGTGATGTTGATCGTTCAGTCTATTCACATGTTTTGACTTGTTACAAGTCAAGCTCTTAGCTTCATCACCCTTGATACTCGAAGTCTTGATAACGCAAGCCGCTTGTCAATCATTTAGCAAATCTACTAATATCATCTATGTCTAAATTTCTAGTTTATCCGGAAGCCAAGTTTTTATATCCAACAGATGCGGTACAAACCCCAACATAAAACAATACCCAAAATAGACATCTTGTCTGGTTGGACTCTGCTTCCAACCCCATTTTCTTCTCGCTTTGGATCATCACCAACTGGCTCCTTGATCCATCCCTTTGGCACCTGTGTTATAAAGTCATACCAATAGTCCCCCATGATACCATAACCTTTATTTGTAGGATGCAAGCAGTCTCTCAAATCACCCAGATCAAAGGTGCTGAAATCCACGGCAATAACATGATCGCCAACCTTTCGTCGCTGTCGTACAAGGCCTGGGATCAGGGCTCTGTAAGTAGGCATCTTGGGTTTCTGACTGTCACAGGATGCTAGAGGTATCGCGACGAGGATTACTGCATCCGGACAGTACCTAACAATCTTGTCGATGAGTTCGCCGAGACGGGTTGCAGCATCCTTTGGGTCGTTTCCTTCTTTGGAGATCGACGGTCGTAAATCCATGTCATTCGTTCCAGCGTGAAGGAGGACAAGATTGGGTTTTTGTTCTAAAGACTCTGTGACATGATCGCTTATATATTGAATTGTCTTGCCAGACCAGGCCGCCTAAAGACGTATGAGCGTAGCATCTCGGTTCAATGGTTGATCTCACATAATAACTGTCCTCCATGGAACCCTTATGTCTTGTACCCGCAAAGATAACTTTTTCTCCTGAGTCAATGTCAGCATACCCATCAAATAATAACATATTAAATAATTAAAAAGCAACTTACGTGATAGGTGTTTCGCGAGAGAAAGCCTATAACCATTCCCGTCGCCGCCATCTACATCACTTCCCCAACCTTCTGTTATAGAATCTCCGACACAGAGTATACGAAGAGGAACTTCCAGTTTCCAAGAATCGTCAGAATCAACTTTGGTATAATTCAAGACATCGTAAGCCGTAAACCCCGAAACATTCCGAGCTATTTGTGCAACATCCTCTCGTGGTTGTAGTGTTGTAGCATGAGCTACACTAACAAGACAAGCCAGTAATGAATACAACATAATTACCACGACAAACAAGCGTTTAAAGAAAATACAGGGAATAAAACCAAAAAGAGTCGTAACACTGGGAGTCAGAACATATTTAAAAGCTACAATGGGAAGAGGTAAGGTGATGTGGTTGTTGGTTCTGGTTAATCTAAAGTAAACTAGTCAGCATTATCATCCATCCACAATGGTTCCACCACCTATGAGTCCTGACCCATGATGAAACACAACGATACAGGGTTTCTGGAGGATTTCTCGGTATTAAACGTAAGTAACGCGGCAGTCACTTCAAGCAGCTGAGGCATCACTTGATCAGGAGATTATTTTCATACGCCAGTGGCCCTTCACGAAGTCAAGACAAAAGTACTGAGACTCAGAGCGAGACTTGTAAATACGTGGAAAGGAAAAGGCAAAGATCATCTCAGTTCATTGTCGATGCTCCATAGTCTCTACCTCGCTATCGCTAGTCCATTCTTAATTCTCAGCACCTTTGCGAGACACGACGTCTCGTCTCATCTAAAATTCTCACCAACGCCATATCGATCACATAAACTCCATATTATGCTCATTCTCATGTCTTCTCATAATTGACATCTCCAATTAAGCCCTTCCAGCACGGCCGACCTGAAGGATCTCGCCTGTCAGGGCCTCGTCTCCTCGCAAAACTGGCCACGAGGTGCCGTCAGATTTGGCGAGGACGAGTTCTAGCTTCGTACCGAGCACTCTATACGATGACTCCTCTGGGTCGATCGACGCATAGAGGGGGACTTCCGCTATGTAGCGCTTGGGGGGCGAGTCGGTTGTTGTGAGGTTCAGGTTAAGTTGCTTTGGCTGTAACTCGATCTTGGCTGTGCTCTTGTCGATCTTCTTCAAGAAGAAGGATGCAATAACATTGACTGGTGTCTGATAAAAGTCATGCCTGGAACTGTTAGCACTAACAATCATAGCATTTGGCCGCAGTTTTGTTTCGTGAACTCACCTGACGTTGGAAACGACCTCCTCACTATTGGTGCCATCCTTCTTGCCACTGCCGACAAACAAGTGTCTGTTCTTCGTCTTGCATCCCTCAATCTTCATGAATTGATCAAACTCCAATACTCTCCTCTTACAACAAGAGTATCCCTTACTTCCCTCATGGAAGATAGGTACTCCTGGATGATGAACACACTCCTCGTCATCTCTTGAGCTACCCTTCTTGTATGTTGCGCCGCATGCCCTCCTCTTACAACCAACGCCGTCGGCAATCTCAAGGCTGGGATCATCATCTTCCGACTCGGGAGCGAGTGGAGGAGGAGTAGGAGCGTGCTGAGCAGTTGGGATCGGTGCGCGAGACGGTGTGGCGGCGTTCAGAGCATCGATCTTCTGGGCGAGGGCAGCATCATCCTGCTGGGGGTTCTCTTCAAGCTGAGGCGGCTTGTCGGTGGTCGAATGTGTGCCAGTCGTACAAGGCGGAATGTCCATAAACTCATCAAAGGTCAAGACACGAGGCTTGCAGCATTTCCATCCTTTTCGCGGTTAGTTACTATGCAATGCAATGCACAATGGCAGGTTAAAACAGCATCTGCTCTGCTTGATCAACCTACCTTTCTGCCCCTCGTGGAAAATGGGCGGACCAGGGTGGTACTCGCACTTCTCATCAGGATCGGTAAACTCTTTTCCGCAACCCTGATGGACACACTTTTGAGCCATTTCGTAAATAGTCTAAGACCTGCTCTCCACAGGAAGAATTGATACTTTGGTGATTGTCTCGAGGGAAGAGAAAGGAGAGTGTTTGGGTATCACGGACTTGGACTTTGGTGGGGTGGGAGCTTCTAGAATTCAAGCTCTGCCGTGGAGGCGATGACGATGCTGGAAACAGAGCTATATTCTCACCGCTTTCCTATTTCGATGCGGGGTCGCATCTGATTTGCTGTACAATTAGACGGTTGCATGCGTTTCATCTAGGCTCTCAGGCCATTTTCAAAAGAACATTGATTTTATATACAGAGCCATTGAGAAAGATATCACGGGGCTCATCTACTCTCTTCACTATGTTTGCTACTCGTCGTCTTCTATTTTCAACAAGAATTACATTCTTCACCCGGGAAACATGTGGTCTCTGTACCCAAGCTAAGCATGTTTTGTCAGATGTTTGGGATAAGAGACCCTTTGATTATACAGAAGTTAATGTCGATCTTCCAAAGCCTGAGTCCAAGCAATGGAGAGATATATACGATTTTGATGTCCCAGTGGTCAGCAGAAATACTTGCCTCAAGAAACTTCAATTCCCGTTAACATCCATATAATGCAGATTCACATCAGCAAGGCCTCCGCGCCTGAAGAAGAGCCAAGCAAGGTCGGCAAAGCCATCAAATTGATGCACAGGTTCACAGTCGAGCAAGTCGAAGCTCAAATGGACAAAGCAGAGAAGAATTGATTTCTCATTGCGACACACATTAATACCCCTTTCCTCTGGCTGGTGCCGCGCTTCCATCAGCAAAGCTGAGCTGCTCTTTGGCCACCAGTCCCAAGGATGTATAATCGGTTACTACATTCATCATATCAAACCCCTGGTCAGCGTATATCTTTGCCTGTACACCTCCTGTGCAATATACGCCAGTCTTCTTGCCTGCTTTCTGACCCGCGGCAAGGATCTTGGCAATGGCGTCTTTCAGTTCCGTGGCCATAACTCCTTCGATAATGGGATGACCGAGGGCGTTGCCTGTTGTGTATTAATACTTTACGTTTGAGCCGATTAAGTAACTTGTGGACGACATACCAAGATCAAACGGTCCAATGAATAACACATCGATGCCGTCCACAGCAGCAATCTCGTCGATAGACTCAAGTGCCTCCTTGGTCTCAATTTGAACAATGGTCAAAAGAGAATCGTTTGCTTGCTGAAGATACTCTGAGAAGCTTGGCTCAGGGTGGAATCGCTCAGGAGCAATTGGTGACCCGAACCCTCGACGGCCTAAAGGCGGAAACTTGGCAGATTGGACGAGCTGTCTCGCCTCCTCAGGCGTTCTCAGCAAAGGGACAACGATCTTGTCTAGTCAGCAACATGACACGGATTTCAGAGGGATGGCAACTTACACCGTGAGCTCCACTGTCAAGTGCACCTGAGAAACGTCAATAACGAGCTCCCAAGTATAGATATTTCTGCAATCTTACGCTTTACCATCCATCCTTGCATATCAGGCAATCTCACAATTGGCGAGACTCCTAGAGCCGCAATTGCAGGGACGGCATCGTGCATGGCACCATCTCGTTATGTTAGACCTACATCCAGCCATCACAGTACAGGTTAAACTCGTTAAACTCTTACCATCCAAGTTTCCATGCTCGCAGTCCACCAAGACCCAATCAACTCCTGACCTTGCTAATACTCGCGATACATTTGCACCAGGAAGCATCTGCCAAGCACCAAATGCCTTCTTGCCCTCCAGAAGAGCTGTCCGTAATCTGTTAGATGTCTGCATGGCAGAAAATCCAGACATGTTTCTGGTTACAACCCGTGGTTGTAGCGTGTTGGGTGTGAAGGCCGGTCGTAACCGGAGGGTTGCTGAAGTCCATACTCTACTCATATTGTCTCGTTTTTACTTCGTATAATGGTAATAGATAGTGCAGAAAGTCAATATGCTCGGGGAAGTATCCTCCGAAAGCCCAATTTATACGACAAATATCAGCCATTTCCCCGGAGGCCCCCGTCCCCAGTCCCCAGTCCCCAGCTCCTAAGCGGGGAGTTCTCGATTGCGGGGTCTCGTGGGGGGGATCAAGCTGCTTCAGGAAGCCGATGCCTATCTATACAGCTTGTAATTGGCTGTCAAAAAGACTTATTGTTGTAGGGCGGATGGCTTCACTCATAGGGCGCATATAACTTGGAGCGTTATCGGGTATCTGTGCTTTTATTATCTTATTTGCAAACTGCAAACTTGCGTGTAATTGTCTATTTGTTCGCTGTCTAAGTCTGACAGAAACAAGAATTCAATTTCTTTATAGCAAACTGTATCCATTATGTTCAATTTTGCGATCAACGTGATCTTGACACCTTGTATACCAATAATTGTACGTGGGCCGGAACAGTCGCTGTTCGGCTTCAACATCCGACCCGTCTGCTGCTGGATCTATTGTCGTTAATTCAGCGGAATTTTCCCCCTCCTTATTGCGGTGATTGATAGATGTTTGTATGAGTTGCTTTTGTTGCTACATCCAGTAATTGAAGGGCTGGCTGCTGTTGTCGAATCACATATTTGTTTATATCCTTTTTAAGGGGATCCGGCTTTCCTGGTTCCGAGTCCGTCCAATACCGCGGTCAACTTAAGAAGCTTGGAGGCATCTGAAATCAGCGTTAGCAAAAAAAGCAAATACATTGACCAGGCGTCAGCATACCCCAAGTAATCCTCCTTGATGCTACCAATGGCCCACATCTCTCCAACCTCTGTTCGAGTACCGATGATTTTGACGCGAACGTGAGTTTGTGGCTCAATAGAGGTGTCCTCGTTGTTTGTGAATTGAGGTGGTGTCGCATTGGGATCATACTTCACATCACTAGGGATCAACTATAGTAATGGTTAGAAGATGTCACATCACAGCTGTGTGGTGACGTACATGGGCTGACACAAACAGTTGCAGAGGTCCTGCATGAGCGAAGAAGCCCTGTGGGTTTATAGAGTGTACGACTGCATCGACCTGACTGAAGTCAGACTCCTAGGTCATTAATCCTCGGCAGTGAAGGCCTTACCGTCTCGCCTTTGAATGGCCGCCACACCACGGCGCGATATCCGACAGTAAATTCAGCCATACCAAGACCGGGGAGAATTCGTCCTTCAGAGATTTCGAAAGCGTCCATGATGGAAATGATGAAGTAGCTGCCAGCGCATGTGCCTTCAACATCCTTCAAGAGCTTCGCAGTCACGAGGTCGTGCATGTTGCGACCCATGAAAGAAGGGTGCAAAGTGACCTTGCGCTCCAAATTATAAAGAAAAAACATGGTGAAAAGTGATTTCGGGGAGAAGCGAAGATATCGATGGTAAGCGAATGGGCGGTTTAGGTTGACTGTAAAGTTGCGATATTGCAATACGTTCGATGGCCGACTAGAGTACGGAAAACGGGTGTGGATTCGGTCAAGCGAGAGATTAAGCTAATAACTACCGCTTCGTAGAGTTCTGCGATCGATCAAGGGAGGAGCGCCGGGCGAAAGCGCGTGCGAAAAGGAACGAGACGTAGTGAAAGCTCGGCGTGGGTTTAGAAATGAACGCGCTGAGGAGTTGCGTATCGCTCGCTGAAGAGAGACGAGAGGAAACAATATATTAAGAGAGAGGCCCTGACGTGTCAAGTCAAATATGACTGCTGACCTTCTTGACGCGAGCGCAGAGGGAGGTTGTTTGTTCCTTGGGTTGAAAGACTGCCAAGTGAGGTGGAAGTTTGGACAATGAAATCAACGAGGCTGAGCTGGCCCATGCGTGCCAATAAAGTTCTGTCCAATCAGAAATCAGGGACACCTCAGCCACAGGTGTGGCGTCTAAGAGATCGCTGCCTTATCACACCTGACCACAGCGACATGGGATTCTAGAGAATAGCATTCACTAGTAGGTACTCAATACGAAATTTGAGTGTGAGCAGGCATTATAAAGTTTGTTGGATGGATCGTGTGTAGATAGCAGTAAGTAGTTGTTGCTTCCAATAAAAAATCACTAACCCCCCATTCATACGCTCACAAAAATGCACCTAGTGTCAACTTAACTTGCTACAAGAGTTTCCAATTGATGAAAGCTTCGATACTTGAAAGGAAGGATATCTGCCAAACACGCAATACGCCAACACATCAGGCCCATCAGACCGAGTGATTATCACTGAGAGGCATAAACGAGGTCTATAGTGGAGGTCTCGGCCTCGGCTTCTACGTCTCGCAACCGGGCTCTTCCAGAAAAAGACCCGGATGGGATGTGGTACGATTCAAGGGAAGCGAATGGAAGCATCTCAAAACCTTGTCTTCCTCTTCAGAGTGTAATCGGCACCAAGATTCTAAAACCTGGGGAATAAACAAGGGCGATGAGTTTCTGACCAATACAATGACACTTCGTATATTCCTTGCCGACATTGACTGGCTTCTGTTTGAAGGAAGGCGTAATCATCCAAGTTAAGGAGACAAGCACACGATGTCCCGGAAGGCACAGTGGACATAGGGCAAGGGATGAAAGAAAGGAGGCTCCAAAATGGAAGTTACTGTACGGACTTGGGACCCACCCCGAGCAGCTGCGGCGGTGCATTCAAGCGGGTCATTCTAAGGTTAGGGAGTTCAGGATCAGAAGTGGCAGTAGCCAGTGGACACAGGCTCGCAAAAATGGAAAGCACATGAAAACGAACAACTCATCACTGTAGCAGAAGCCACTCGCTCTCTTTTTACCGTACTGTGCCTGCCGTGCCATACCTGCGTTGTCGTCGTCCTTTGGCAATCATCAATTTCTTGGCTTGTCTTCATACTCATTCTTTATTATTGCTCCTGCCTTTTGAAGCCTTTACAACGCGTTTGATTCGACGCACCTCCTGCATCAAACGAACCTGGGAAGGGGGTCATCCCGCCATCCCGTCTCGGACTGTGATACCTTGAGGTAACACACAATAACTTTAACTACCTTACCTACCTAAAGTTGTAATCATCTTCAACATTCATCGCACCACAAGAAAGCATCTTTCCCCCCACAAACTTTCATAGTTCAGGACTCTATACTATTCTTCAGTCGCCCTGAATCTCTCCGCCTTGGACTCAGATCCACAACCGCAGCCCCAGAAATCGTCAAACTGCATAGGCCAACTCACGGACCACGTTGAGTCGAGTTGATCGCTCGTCAAATTATCAAATTCAAAGCATCTTGATAGACTTTTTGTCTCCTCACTCTTCCGACCTCAGTTTGCTACAACCATCATATCGTCTTTGTCGAGGGGGCCCTACTCATCATGTCTCTGGATCTTGAACAACACCTCACCTTCGTAAGTCAAATTTCGATACGCTATTTATCATATGTCAAATCATACTAATATGCGGTAGTATGGTGCTTACCACCATAACTCGGTTAATGTCGCCATCCACATGGTCTGCGTTCCTCTCATTCTCATCTCGGGGTTCTGTATGGTTCGTCTCACTATCTCCTCGCCGGCTTATGCATGTTGCGTTGCTCTGCATCTGCTTTCTCCCAAGTACTCCAACTTACATTTCTGCAGGCCACATACACCGGCACTCTCATTCCTACACCATCTTGGATTACTCCCCCTTATTTGGATCTCAACCTTGGTATCATTGGTGCCAGCCTTTATTCTTTGCTCTATCTGCTCTTAGAGCCCTTTGCAGGTTTCCTTCTGGCTCTTTTCTGCATGGGTGGTGCAGCACTTGGCAACTACCTCCATCAGCAAAACCCTGACACCACTTTCCAAGGTGCTCTGGCTATCCATATTGTCTGCTGGATCTTCCAGTTTATTGGTCATGGTAAATATGAAGGGCGTGCCCCTGCTTTGCTCGACAACCTCATCCAGGCCATCTTCCTTGCCCCTATGTTTGTGTGGCTTGAGATACTCTTCAAGTTCGGATACCGACCTGAACTCCGAGCTCGTGTCAGCAAGAAAGTCCAGGTCGAGATTGAGAAGTTCAAGTCTAAGAACGGCAAGGCTCAATAGAGCAATTATCTCAACCTAATCTACTTCCCTAACCTTGAGCATATAAGATGGTCCTTTAGACGATCAATGCTCCGGGGATTGTGTTGTAGAACCAGCTTCAACATCGAGACAAACCACGTTCTGATGTGTGCCAACTTGCATTTCAGATACCGCCGATCGATGATCAGTAGCGAGCACCCAATCTAGCGTCCTTGGGTCTCATTGCACGGAGTATGACAGTATTCTATTCGCCACCCCGGAGACGAAGGTGGCATTGGTGATCTCACCCCTTTTGTTTATTCGCACACTTGATGTTCTTGACGGCAGTTTCGTTTGCTTACACGGCCGTTAGGTTGTCCTGAGACTCATATGAAATCAGCATGCATATTCAAGGAGAAGGTCAGGGGACGAATCGGTCCAGGTAACCGTTTCAGCATCATATGGAGTGTATGGAGTTGTGTCATTTGCAATTAAATAACAGTTAACATCAAGCATGTAGTAAATTCGTCAATATATTCACATCATTTCTCAATAGGCATCATTAATAGTGTATTTTTCCAGTAACAAACATTTATTGCTATCTGATCTTCGACATGACGCCGTTATCATGGCCATTTCAGTCTGCACTGGTCTGCTGATGAAGGCAGGCTTGCTGTATGTTCTTTGGTTCAGGGCTCATCCTCGTCATCAACATGGCAAAGTTGTACCTCTATCGACTTAGGCCGTTCAACAGGATGGTGAACATGGACCTGATATTCTCGAACATGGCCTAGATGCTTGTCGGTTTGGTCATCTCTCTGTTGGGTAGGTGGCACAATAGCTTCATCATCTCGATCAACGTCTGTGCCTTGTACAGGCTCCGAGGAGGAAGCGGAGGCACGTCGAAGCTTGTTGGGGGGGCCGGCCTCGTCTAAGCTTTCCGGTGCTGTTTTCTGGTAAGCCTTGCGCAGGGAACCCATTACACGACTACGTTGTAGGTTTGGTCGACCGTGAACTTCAGTGTTTTGGTGGATAGGGGCGTCGATGATTTGGACGCATCCGGTCGGTCTCCACCCGGAGTTACCTGGCAGTTGTTGAAGGTATCGGGGCTGTCCTTCTGATTTGCTATTCCTTGTTGTTTTGCAGAGAGCAACTCTTTGTTGGTCATTCATCTTGGACATTGGTTCAAGATGGTCTCCCAGACCTGCTGAGAGATGTCTGTGGGTACTACGATCAGATCTGTTCATCTGATGGTGCAAATGACCGGGCTGAGCAACTATCACAGGGATGGTCTGGACGTTGTTGCCCTTCTATCTTCTGTTTGCAAGGCCTGACTGGGCACAGCCAGTCCAGAATAGGTCGAAGAAATTGCTTTTGTCGGTCCTTGATCTTTTGACAAGGAACTGGCATATACCTCATGTGATGACACTTGAACCTGAAGATCTGCTGGCACATGTCAATACTGGTGTTTCTAAACATTAATGTAGGAAATAGATGTCAAGTACTTGTTTTGCTCGTTATCTTGTGATGACGGGGGCATTGGTTTATGTTATACTTGTCCTTGGTTTATCTTGTAATGAGGTGTCAGATGAACATCTCCTTTGTTCAGGTGTAATTACAGAAGCAATGGAATTGATCTGCGAGCAGCCTTGCCTGTGTGTATATTCTTTTGTGTTTCCGGCGGATTTCTTTGTTGGGGTTATCGCTGTGCATCTGAAAGTGTTAAGAGTTTTCAATGACAAGACGGGCTGCTTTGATGAGAATTCTCCTGTATTCTGTTAGGAATATGGAAAGCAAACTAGAAAAAAAAACTAACGCAGAAAAACTCCCAACAATCTAATAGGGGTATGTTCGCCGTGCTGACTCCTAACCCATAGTAAGTTGACCGGAACAACTAGAGTCCAGTAACTCATTCGCCATTTTCGCGCTTTGACGCATTGAACTTCATCTCATCCTCGTGCTTCAATCTCCTTTCCTCCTGCTGTAGTTTCGTGTCCATTTCCTTCTGAAGCTCATATTGAAGGATGTCCACTTTCTGCTCCCTCTCCTGTTGGGCCTTCTCGTGGTGATTAGTCTGTAGACTTCGCATATTAGCATTGTATGTGTGGATAGATCTGGTTGCTGTATAATGTTATACTTGCACTTACATCGGTAGTTGGGGATTTGCAACAGCGTATTGTTTTCCTTCGCTGGAGTACAAGTATGTGAACTTGCCATCCTTGGAGGCCTTTGGTCTGTTGTGTTCTGGCCATAAATATGGCTTCTCCTCCTTCTTGTCGTCTCTCTTCTGAACGATTCTAGATACCTCCTTTTCGTCCTTCCTTCCATCTTCCTCGTCGTCGCTGCCACTGTCGCTGTCGCTGTCGCTGTCGCTGTCATCCTCCTCATATTCCTTGTCCTGGTCCTTATCTTCTCCCTTGTATAATTTGTTAGAGTCACGCCACAGGTATGGCATCACCCAAGGGTTTTCAACACTTTGAGTATGACCGGTGGGATTTTCTTTTGCGATCTCTTCCAGGGGCTCGTTAAGGATTTTAAGAAGCGCCTCGATCAAAGCCTTTTCATCCTCAGAACCTTCCATATTGTCGAGTGAGAAAACCATGTGGCCGTCATGCTCAGTCTTGTTGTCAAACTGGCGAGTCTGGTTATACTTTGGTTCGTTCTCTTCGGTGTCTGGTTTCTTTCGTATGTTGGGCCTAGTCACAGAAGGCCTGGGTCCGATCACAGGAGCTGCAAACAGGCTAGGTTTAAGAGGAAACCTAAGATCGTCCTTTTTGTAACGATCAATAGGCTCAAGGCGAGAAAAGTCGATGCCTTTGAGCTTTGAGCTTAATCCTTCAGTCTTGTTAAGTTTCCCCAATGGTGAAGCCAAGACAGCTCCTACCAGGAACCAGGTCAACATTCTGATGGAATTGATCGCCATTCTGGTCAGCGTGTGGGTGTTATATGGGTTGGGTATGGTTCAGACCTTGCAGCCAGAGAAGAAAGAGATGGTGTGATGAAGCAAAGCAGCAACGTCTTCCTTATATGTGACTCTGAAACTTAGAAGAAGTTTGACTTCATTCTTCTCACAGCACCTCAATAAAGCTTGTGTGATTCTGAAGCATAGACACGGAAACCAAATTATAGCATCAAAAGTTTGTCTGAACCGTCTTGTCCACTCATCAGGCATACTGGTCTGGTTCACGTTCATGATGCAAACCTAAGTTTGCCTGCGTCCTTATTATTTGACGTGTCAAGACTGTGTCGGTGCTACTCAGGGAACATCTGGAACACTCTTCGAAGTGGAGTTATGTCGAGATGGATTGGTATTGGCGATAGCCAGGCAGACCCCTCATATATCAAATGTCTTTGGTGCGCTTACGATAAGAGTTGCTATTGCATCTTTCTCGTTCAATAGAGACTTATGCCACTCCCAGCTCCCAACGTCTAATTGGGCGGCTTGTCCTATTTGGTAGGACAGTTCTTATTCGCTCCGAATATCGTGTAGTTTCCCCGAATATATAATCAGAACTTCATTTAATGACTATAGTAGTGGATAGTCTCATAAGATAAGTCATACATAAATAATTTATTGATCCTATTTACCACAGAATATTCTCTTGGCTTACACCATCCGAATGTAACTACCTCGATATTCAAACTTTCGGGGTATAGCCCCGCGCTGAAATACTTCCCATAAGCGGTGGTTTAGACCATGCTGAGTTTCATACCTTGTTCCACAAAGATCTGTCAGTTGTGGCTGAGAAGAGGTCCAGTATCTCAACTGGGGGCCATGGTGTCGGATGGAAGAAAACGCCAAAAGCCAAGTTGGGTTCCCAATCAGACAATGACACCTGTGGTATATCTAAAGTTTATTGGGGAAGCCAGAAGGTCCTTATTTTCTCAGATTTTGTGACTTTTGGTGATAATCTTGTATTTAGTTTACTACGTGCCATTTTTGTACCTCTGCCTTCACCGAATAACATCAAGTTTATAGTTATGCGAGTGCCACGACTTTTAGTTGTTGTCTCAAAGATTCCATCGCCAGTCTTATTTTCAAATCTTAAATTATTTTCTGCTGTTTATCTTCACTCGTGGATGCTGAGTCTTGTTGAGGTCAGTTTTTAGTTTGTGTGAATGAGTGAGCGATCTCATCGACCAATAGCATGTTAGCGAACGATATAGGGTAAGCCCACGATATCTCCGTATGATAGAAGTTCGTGAGATGACATGTTTCGTCGTGTTGGATCAAGTACGATGTTGTCTGTGGCGGCTTCGGGAAACCGGCATTTTTCTGTCAGTCTCAATGCCTTTTTGACGATCGGTTTGTTCAGTGTTTATCGGAGTATCGCGTTCTCAGCGGATCCTGTGGGTTCGATGCGTGCTCCCGGACCTAGCTCTGGTGAAGCCTATAAATGTACCTCTCACATCCTCAAGCTTAATATCAACCAACTGTATGAACTGATCAGCAGCTTGATATGGCCAATATAGTATTCCTTCTATAAATTTAGGAGAACAACGGGACTTACGTTTGATAATTCATAGCCCTACATCGGACTCACTACTCGATAGTCAAGGTAATTCGGAACCTCGCATGACTCAGAACACTCCGCCAGCGGCTCTATCACCGCCAAAGCGCTGAGTAGCGGCGGCATAGGCGGCCAGTATCTCCGCTGATTCCGCCGATGTCACCAAAATGGACGGCGATGTCGGGGCATTTCATCATTAGCCTGGAGGAATACTACACCGCATTGGCTGTTTCACTTTTTTTTCAATGGGTCAAAAAGGACTTGACACCTCTTCTAGACGTCTGTGAGCACCAGTAGAATTATTTTCCTTGCTGCTGACAACCGTTGCTTTGCTGTGTCCTTGTTTGTTTCTTGCTGGCCAGGGTTCAAGCTGTTCTTGAAAGGTCGCCGTAACCGGACCCATAAGCTTAGCTTGCTTGATCCGGGGAGCTCAGCAAGGATGATAAGCTGTGAGGTGTTATTCGGTATCTGGCTGCAGGTACAGTCAATTTGGGATATCCTCAACAAGATACACAGAAATTGATAGGAGAAGAGAAGATTGTAAAAGCCAAAAAGGACAACAGAATGCATCAAGTTTGGTGTTACAGTACTCGTGCCTTGGATTCTCCACGAAAGACCCTTGAACAAGACACTAGTGAGGGACGATCTCTATCGAATCTTGGTAAAATTTCTCATTTACGGCCGAACTGTTGGGGCAGTCCGTTAGTCTGTAGATAGCAATCGGAGGTATCTATCCACTATGGAAATGGTATGGAGCTACTTTGTTAGCTGTTCCTGGGCTGGCTGAGGTGCGTCACAGCCCAGCCCAGCACAACTTTTTGTAGAGTCACACACCAAACCAGAGAATAATTTTCGGAGGTTCTTCTTATCTTATCAGCGGTACCGCCATTTTTCTTTACGACGGGCCGCCCTACTTATCCCCCTCCCCCCTCCTCCAGAAACCATTTCCAACAGAGTCACAGTCTCTTGTGTCCTTCACATACATCGACATCCTAGACGCCTGATTCGGGATACAGAAGGGCAACCTCGCCAGCGGGACGGTTCAACTTACGCATTGATACGTGCAAATTATCCGCTGCAATGCCTCTCAACTTCAACCTGGCAACCACTCTCGCTGGTCGAGCTCCGGCCCTGCTCCGTCATGGACGCAGGGTCCCGCGAGCTTTGCCCTCTCGCTCATTCTCCTCCGTGAGCCCTCTCTCAGCATCAGCATCATGCCGAGTCTCAATCGCCTCTGCCCGCCCCGCCAACTCGAAGCGCCTGGGCACCCTCAAGGTTATGCGCGCCTACAGCTCCGCCGCTGTTCAGGATGCACCCAACCCCAAGGCCTACCTCGACAGTGGAGTCATCAAGCCTCACCAGACTGTTGATGTCAAGAAGGTCCTTGTCATTGGAAGTGGTGGTCTTGCCATTGGACAGGCTGGAGAGTTCGACTACTCAGGTTAGCATACCCAATTCACAGTGACGCATATCTCACCGACACCTTGCGATTCATTGCACAATCTCATTTTTGAACAATAAAAAATTAACAAACTCGAAATGTAGGCGCTCAGGCTCTCAAGGCCCTCAAGGAAGCCGGTGTTGCTTCTGTCCTCATCAACCCCAACATCGCTACCATCCAGACCAACCACAGTCTGGCTGACGAGGTCTACTACCTCCCCGTTACCCCCGAGTATGTCTCCTATGTCATCGAGAAGGAGAAGCCCGATGGCATCTTCCTGTCTTTCGGTGGTCAGACTGCTCTCAACCTCGGTGTTGAGATGCAGCGACTTGGCCTCTTTGAAAAGTATGGCGTCAAGGTCCTCGGTACCAGTGTCCGAACTCTGGAACTGAGTGAGGATCGTGACCTCTTCGCTAGGGCTCTGGATGAGATTAACATCCCCATTGCCAAGTCGATTGCTGTCGGCACTGTCGAGGAGGCTCTCGAGGCCGCCGAGACCGTCGGATACCCCATCATTGTCCGTGCCGCCTATGCTCTCGGTGGTCTGGGTTCCGGTTTCGCCAACAACGAGGAGGAGCTCCGCAACATGGCCGCTCGATCTCTTACCCTCTCTCCTCAGATCCTTGTCGAGAAGTCGCTCAAGGGCTGGAAGGAAGTCGAATACGAGGTCGTTCGTGACGCCAACAACAACTGTATCACCGTGTGCAACATGGAGAACTTTGATCCTCTTGGCATCCACACTGGTGACTCCATTGTCGTTGCGCCCAGTCAGACCCTGAGCGACGAGGAGTATCACATGCTTCGAAGCGCTGCCATCAAGATCGTCCGACATCTTGGTGTTGTTGGTGAGTGCAACGTCCAGTACGCTCTCCAGCCTGATGGTCTCGACTACCGTGTCATCGAGGTCAACGCCCGTCTTTCTCGATCCTCTGCCCTGGCCTCCAAGGCTACCGGATACCCTCTTGCGTACACCGCTGCCAAGATCGGTCTTGGACACACCCTTCCCGAGCTCCCCAACGCGGTCACCAAGACCACCACTGCCAACTTCGAACCCTCCCTTGACTACATCGTTACCAAGATTCCCCGATGGGATCTCTCCAAATTCCAGCACGTCAAGCGCGACATTGGCAGTGCTATGAAGTCTGTTGGTGAGGTCATGGCTATCGGCCGAACCTTTGAGGAGTCTTTCCAGAAGGCCATTCGTCAGGTCGATCCCCGATTTGTTGGCTTCCAGGGTGACAAGTTCGAGGACCTCGACTTTGAGCTCCAGAACCCTACCGACCGCCGATGGCTCGCTGTTGGCCAGGCCATGCTTCACGAGAACTACTCTGTTGACAAGGTCCACGAGCTGACCAAGATTGACAAGTGGTTCCTTCACAAGCTGCAGAACATCGTCAACTGCACCCGTGAGCTTGAGCAGGCTGGTGGTCTCCAGAACCTGAAGAAAGATCAGGTCCTCAAGGCCAAGAAGATGGGTTTCTCTGACCGACAGATCGCCATGGCCGTCAAGAGCACCGAGGACGAGGTCCGAGCCTACCGTCTCAGCTTCGGCATCCGACCCTGGGTCAAGAAGATCGACACCCTGGCCGCTGAGTTCCCCGCCAACACCAACTACCTCTACACCACCTACAACGGCTCTACTCACGATGTCACTTTTGAGGACAACGGTACTATTGTCCTTGGTAGCGGTGTTTACCGAATTGGTAGCTCCGTCGAGTTCGATTGGTGTGCTGTCAGCGCCACTCAGGCCCTCCAGCAGATGGGTGAGAAGACCATCATGATCAACGTAAGTTTATATTTTCCCTTCCGTCCCAATTGGGCGTTCCTTGTGCGGTGTCGCCGTGATTTCGGCCCCACGTTACCGGAAGACGGCCCCACTTTGAGCCGGACCATTTCAAACCTCATCCTAATCTCTTCACAACTTCTATAATCATTTTAAAATGCTAAACTAATATTTTACGTTAGTATAACCCAGAGACAATGAGCACAGACTTCGATTCGGCTGATAAGCTGTATTTCGAAGAGCTGAGCTACGAGCGTGTTATGGATATCTATGAGCTTGAGAATTCCAAGGGTGTCGTTGTGTCCGTCGGTGGCCAGCTGCCCCAGAACATTGCTCTTAAGCTTCAGGAGACTGGTGGAGCCAATGTCCTTGGAACCGATCCTAAGGACATTGACAAGGCCGAGGATCGTCAGAAGTTCTCTGAGATCCTTGACAGCATTGGCGTCGATCAGCCCGCCTGGAAGGAGCTTACTTCGGTCAAGGCTGCTGAGGAGTTCGCCGAGGAGGTTGGCTACCCCGTACTCGTCCGCCCGAGTTACGTCCTGTCTGGCGCTGCCATGACTGTGATCTCAAGCCAGGAGGATCTCAAGGATAAGCTCGAGGCTGCCAGCAACGTCTCCCCTGACCACCCCGTTGTCATCACCAAGTTCATTGAGGGTGCCCAAGAGATCGATGTTGACGGTGTCTCTGCCAACGGCGAGCTCATCATTCATGCTGTTTCCGAGCACGTTGAGCAGGCCGGTGTTCACTCCGGTGACGCCACTCTGGTTCTCCCCCCCGCCAACCTCGATAGCAACACCATGGAGCGTGTTAAGGAGATTGCTGTCAAGGTCGCCGCGGCTTGGAAGATCAGCGGTCCCTTCAACATGCAAATCATCAAGGCCGAGAACCCTGAGGGTGGCGAGCCCCTCCTCAAGGTCATTGAGTGCAACCTTCGTGCCTCTCGATCTTTCCCCTTCGTCAGCAAGGTCCTCGGAACCAACTTCATCGATATTGCTACCAAGGCCCTCGTCGGCAAGCAGGTTCCTGCCAAGTCTGACCCTATGGCTGAGAAGCGCGACTATGTTGCTACCAAGGTTCCTCAGTTCTCCTGGACCCGTCTCGCCGGTGCCGATCCTTTCCTCGGTGTTGAGATGGCTTCCACTGGTGAGATTGCTTGCTTCGGTAAGGATCTCGTTGAGGCCTACTGGACCTCTCTCCAGTCCACCATGAACTTCCGCATGCCCGAGCCTGGTGAGGGTCTCCTTTTCGGTGGAAACGTCTCCAAGCCCTGGCTCACCCAGGTCGTCGACTACGTCGCCCCTCTCGGCTACAAACTGTACGCTGCTAGCCCCGAGGTCAAGGAGTTCATCGAGAACAAGTCCAAGACCAAGGTCGAGGTTGAGGTTATTGAATTCCCCAAGGAGGACAAGCGTGCCCTCCGTGAGGTTTTCAAGAAGTACGATATCCGCGGATGCTTCAACCTGGCCCAGGCCCGAGGCAAGACCACGATGGACGTCGACTATGTTATGCGCCGAAATGCCGTCGACTTCGGCGTCCCCCTGTTCATGGAGCCTCAAACCGCTATCCTCTTTGCTCAGTGCATGAGCGAGAAGCTGCCCCGCCCCGAAGGCATCCCCGCTGAAGTCCGCCGATGGTCCGACTTCATCGGTGGAAAGCCCCTGTAAATTATAACTGGCGTTTTTGTGATTGGAAAAGGGGTGGATTTGGGAGTTATTCGAATGTGTGTGATAACTTTTATGATAATATTAGTAGAAAATTCTACAAATATGATAAGTTTATGATATTCTTTACTTAAATTGTGATAATAAAAATAAAGTCGTCATACATTATATATGTCGCTTCTAATTTCATGATATAGGTAAAGTTTATAGATACCTTATAGAAAGTCATCATAAGTTTACATAAAGTCCTACAAAATTAACAAACCCCATGTCAATAATAAAAAGTTTTAATGAATTATGCTGTACCTCAATTATAACTGAAATGCTTCTGAGATGACAAAACGAAGTGAAGTTAACAGATACAACAGTACAACCACTATGAACTCAACAAGTCTTAACCAAGATAACCAACTTAGCTGAAATGTATTAAGTACCATAATCATCATGATTTGAATCAATCTCGCTCGACATGATGATTGGGAACGACCTATTTAAGATAGCTCATACGATGAAGGTTTCTAAGCCTGACTATGATCAAAATCTTACTCGCAATACTCCTTAAGTACGTAATGGACATCACTCAATAATGCCACGTCAAAGCACATGCAAACATGCCCAAGTCTTTTGATTCAAGCTGAGGAAGCCACCCAATGAATGCATTGCCTATATGCTCCGATACCTGTCCTTAACGCCGCCTCAGCTACACATGCAATATCATCTTCCACGTGAAGGAAGTTAAGAAAATATCTAGCAAGAAATCCGAATCCAGCCTCACCACTTTTTGGGTTCCATCTCTCTCTAAACATCTATCTGACCCCTATTGTCTTCCCCTCTACCCAATACCTCTTTATTGACTAGGGTGGCGGTGGATTGGCGGACTTGGTCCAGCGCTCGTTTAGCCTGAAGGCAGCAAATCGCTTAGCAAGGGGTTCTCCCGAGTCGCGAATGGAATTTTGAAAAGAAGAGGACGAGGAGGACGAGGGCGAGGGAGCACCGTCATCCTCCCGCTGACGCTTGGGGATTCTCTCACCAGTCGATTGAAGGATGGCCTGGAGGGTCTGCCAACCCTCGGTAGAACGAAGCTGGAATGTATCGGCAAGATCGTGTTGGCTCGCTACACGGCAGAGCAGGGCTTCTTCGTCCTACAAAGCCTGTCAGTAGCTTTCTTATGCATGTCAAAAACAAGCGCACCTTGGAGAGGACGCCCATCTGCTGAATGAAGCAGAGAAGGTGAAAGTTGGAGACCTCCTGACCAGTGGGCTTCTGACCAGGTGATATCTTGAGAAACTTGGACAGAGCGGAATGCTCTTGGCTCTCTCCGACGTATTCTCTGTTCTCGATAGGGAAACCTTGCTGAGTGAACATAGGCTTAGGGTCCGCGGGGAAACCGTGGGTCAGTGTGACAAACAGATACTCGACGGGGAACGATGGCTTGGCGTTCTCTTGGACGTTGGCGCCGTATTCGTTGACTCTGCGGTAGAAAACTTCAGGGATATATCTTGTACGACTGACGGAGCCGTCATCTTCCTCCTCATCGCGTACAAGCATGACATTAGGGTCAGCTGACGGCTCGACAATGTCAGCACGAACCATCTCCACAGACTCGTTAGACATCTGGTAGGAGGAAATCGAAATCTCGCCCTCCTCGTTACCGGTGATGATACATGTGACAAAATTTGAACCAAAGCTGCCTGTGTCACTCCACTTGGAAGGTTTAGGATACTGAGCTTGCAATCTCGAAGAGAAGCAAATCTCCAGAGAGGACAAGAAGTAGGAGTCGGCATGACGTTTGCAAACCACTGTGCCATCGCCGTTGCCAGCATCAAGTAGATCAGTCCAGATTACTCCCACAGGCTCTAGGCCGCACTGCTTGGCGACCCTGTCGACCTCCTTTTGCGACTCCCAGGCGTTCATTGTGATACCATCAAGCTCATCAACCTGAGGAGGCTCATAGATGGCTTCCACGACAGCCTTCACACCAAGCGGGACTTCAGTGTACTCAGTATATTTCCCATAAAGATAGCCCAGGCGTTGCGATCCAGTCTTTCGCCAGGTATCGATAAAGGTGTCGATAATAGCAGGCGAAGAGAATTCGACATGATCGACCATTCGGAACTGTTGAGGCTGGAGAGTAATGGCACTGGGCTGGCACTTGGTACAGATACCCTCAGGCCAGGGGGGATGACCGGAAGGGCACTCATGCCTGACTCGATAGTAAGGCTCAACCAGGGGAGGAATGTATGAAGCGCCTAGCTCGGGCTTATTGGTCGCAGCATTGATCTTTCGTAGGTATGAGTGGAAGGACAGGTATTTGATCTTCTTCTCTGCGAGATATCCGGGGTTGAAAGGATCGAGGGGCTGGCAGTAGTCACACATGCCCTTGGGACCATGGCGACACATGCGATCGATGCCGCGGGGGATCTTGCCATCCTGTCGGTCTAATCGGTCGTCCAAAGCGGATTGGCGGATTACTTCCCACGGCCTGGCGATCCTCTCGGGTTTGGGGTTGATGGGAAGGTCTTCGGTCGGTAGTACAGGTTTTCCGTTGAGTCTGGCAGATGTGTTAGAGGTTTCGGGTGCGTCACCGTTGGCAGCGTCGGCATGCTGGTAGGTGAGAAAGATGAGATCGCCGTGCCTATGAGGTTAGCTTGGTTGACCTGTGAGAGGTCATGAGCCTGACTAACTTGAGGCCAATCTGACCAACTTTGAAGTTGATGATGTCCCCTAGACGCTTTGAGTCGCCTCCGTTCGGTGCGTTAGATAGAGCTATAGTCTTGGGATCGACGGTCTTGGGAAGTTGATCAAGCAGCTAGAAGGCCAGAGTCAGCACAGCCAGCTCGGTATGGGCTCCGAGGAAACAAACCAGCTTTCCCAGATCCCCAAAGGTAGTTGTAGGCTCGACATTCAGACGGGCCATGCCATCGGGGCCGCGGAGTCGCAGCAACATGGTGAAAAGTATCTAAAAAGCTGTCGCTATGATGGTCTTTGCTGGGGTTTGTCGTGCTCTCTCTGATGCCTTTGGGATTTTGAATATTCTCGATTTATAGGGAAAGAAAGAATCTACAAAAAGGGAATTGCTGAGAGATAAGTGGGAACGAAAGAGAAGAGCCTAGAAGGTGCAGCTGAAACGCAATGAATCAACAGCATGAAGAATTGAAGTTGAGCGGTGGTAGGTAAGGTAGGTAGTAGCTCTAGGCCTGGTACGTATCTTACCTAAGGTTGCTCACGCGAAACCATGTACCTCCGCTAACTCAAGCACAGCGTCATCTAGCGGTGCCTGCGATTGCTTATCTAATGTTGGAGTGACGTCGCACGGCAGTCAAATTCAGGGCCCATCCCGCCTGCCCAGCAGGATACACCAGCCACGATTTGGAAGAGCCACATGGTAAAGCAGAAACGTTATCTGGCCTAAAGATGAATCTGCGCCACACCACCACTAATTGACAGTATTGAATTCGTGTCTTAAGGCGTCTGCACCCGTAGACTCGACTCATACAAACCAAAACCAAAGTCACGGCCGGCTCGACTTCTTTCTTTACACTCATTTTTTTAATTACAGTACGGACGATCTCGCATTTTACTTTTGCAACTTTCTATCTTCATCATGCTCAACATTGATTGGAAGGGCCTTGCCCTCCCCTTTGCCTATGTTCTCGTCCTCGGCAGCGCACTCATGACGTTCTCGACAATCTACCGAAAAAGAAAAGCTGGTATGCCACAGAACCAGATCGCCAAACCGAAGCATATGCTAACATATCAAAAGCTGAGAGCGCCAACTTGGCTCCGTGGTTCGGTCCTCACCTCCAGCGCAACGTCTATCTGTCCCTGCTACACCTCGAGGATGGCTCCGAAAAGGGTCCCAAGATCCCCGAAAGCGTTCTCCGAGCTGCCCTTTTGCGTCGCGCCGTCGAGGATATCCGCCGTCTGATCCAGATCAAGTCTGCGAAGCAAGCATGTGGTTCTCTGCTGCAACGAGGTAGTGTGGGTGATGATTTGTGGCAGCGATTCCAGCGCGCTGAGAAGGAGATGGAGGAGGAGTTGAGAGATGTCGTCACAGAGGTATGATGTCCGGCGTAATGCGATTGCGAGAAACGAACACATCATTGACAATTATAGGCTAACGCTCTCGCACCAAACTGGGGCCAGTCCATCTTCCAATCCGCCCACGAAATGACCGCCAATGCTGCCATGCGCAGCTCAATCGAAGAGATTCTCGCCCAAGCCGAGTCAGAGAAGCAATGGTGGGAGAAGCGCCGAGGACAGATCCAGTCAGAGTTCATGAAGGAGCTTGACGGCTCTGAGCAGAGCTCTTCTGCCAAGACTGCCAGCGAGGAGGATGCCGTCATGGTCGACACGCCTTCAAAGAAGAAGGGCAAGAAATAAATAGTTGAAGATATCTTGGTGGGTTGGGAGGATGGGGGTGTCTTTATAGGTATATTCATGGTTCCGGACCTACCTACCTCTTCAAATTTTGGTTGTAGAATACCACATGTCACTTTGTTGCGAGGCGCACACTCTTGGTGTGTATGGGAAGAAGGGAAGGAAATTCACACCATCGGCGTTGAGGTTGATTTTGAAAATAGTAGCATGGGCTTCTTCTCTATTGATATATGTATAGGCTCTTTCACCTCTCCTTACTCCTTTGAAAATGCAGTGATGCACGCTGGCTAGTGGCCATGTCTAGCAATGCGACCGACCCAAGATGCAGTAACAAAAATGCAGAGAACAAGCAGGAAATACGCAGAGAGGATATGCAAAACTCCTGTGAATCCAAAACCCCAACATGAAAGCAGACTATCCTCCATTGTTAATCACAGTAACGTCGCATGCCTCAGATTGTTGATGCATCAGGAAAAGTGCTTTCGCCTCCAAAGATCCTCTTCAGCTGCGAGTCTCGCCTTTCGTGCCTCTGCTAGGATCTCCTCCTCCGTCTTAAGAAGGATGGGAGATTCACAGCCTCGAAGACCGATGAATTTGCCCATCTTGCGTCGCTTCTCCTCAAGAGGCAGATCAGATCTCCAGGTAACTGGGCAGGGGTACTGATTTGTCCAAGGCGATGGTGTCCTCTGGTGGTAGAACTGTGCAAGAGACTCTAGCTGCTCATCGGTGAGGAGCCAAAAGTTGAGGACTGTAGTGGGAAAAGAAGGATGAACAGCGCCTGTGGTGAGCTGAACAAGAGGTGCAAGTGGAAGAGCCATTTGTTCCAACTTTCGTTGAAGGTTTGGGTTCTTTGCGAGTCTTCGTTGACCAAAGGCCTTGTGATGCCGCGAAGGAATCTCTCCTCGCATCATTCTGGCGGTTGTTGTAAGTGGTGACGATAGTGGGTGGTTGGCGTGTAAGAAGAGAGAGATTGAGTACCTGGGGCAATGGTGTATCAAGTTTTTATAGTAGTCAAAAGGCTAAAACAACCCAAATCTCTTATTCTCTGCAAGATTTACTTCTGAATAAGAATGATTCTTGGCAAATGATCAGCGATCAAAAGATCATACGTGATGTGAGAGTGAATTGGCTTTGGCGGGGGTGGCTATCGACAAGCGAAGCGAACAAGCGGTCTTCTCCGTAGAGTCCGGCGAGTAAGTGAATGAATGAATGAATGAATGAATGAATGAATGAATGAATGAATGAATGAATGAATGGATGGATGGATGACAACACAGACTCTTCTTTGAGTTTCGTAGTCAATTCCTTGATCTGCGGGAGGTCTGACTCTTGTTAATCAGAAGAACAGAGACGGAGAGAAAAGCAGAGGGTGGGAGGGATATATAATAGACAAGAAGGCTACGAATTCTTAGTTGAAACAAGATCATGACCTCTCTTTCTTAATACCAAAGCAAGATCTCTCCCCGCCCTTTGGGTCTGGGAACTAAGCAAGACTAAGATCGCGAACAGCCAGTTGAAGGGTCTTTGTGACCGAAGCCGTTCGATTGGCCTTGTTTCTTTTGGAACAGGCCTCATGGGTACGCAGCGAACAGCTCAGCTCGACTTAGCAGCTAATAAACCCACACACCCCAAGGCAAGGACCCAGACGAGATGCTGTTCTAGGCAAAGTCTTCTTTGACTGCCTGAAATCGACAAGCTTAGGACTTGAACCGCTTTGAGCTCCAGGGTTTAATTCTGGGTTTGGCGTGGCCTGTGAGACATAGAAGAAAGTCTCTAACAAACAATAACTCGACTGCGTTAGACGCAATTGGGTTGGTCAGAAGCGCTACGTCTATGGGAACAAGAGACGCCCACAGCGGATGGAGTGGAATGTGACTTGGAGCCATTAGTTGGTCATGACTCAAAAGACGAGACAAGGTAAAACATGGCAAGACAATGAGATAGGGGATAGTTATATCTTTACCGCTACTCTTTTTCTTTCTCTTTCTCTTTCTCTCTATTTTAATTCATTGTTCCATTGATTGATTATTAGGGTAATCCCTTGAATAGTAACCTGAGTACGTAGGTAGCTTGGCCAACTGAGACCTCAAATATAGTAGCTCTATAGCTGTTCACCGTTATCGTTCATTCACATGATGCTTTGTTCTATGCAGTTCCCTCCGCTCCCGGCGTCTAATCATGCCTGTCTCTTCCTGCATGTCTTGGATTTTGGTGCGTTGGCTGTAACCGTGACTTGACTTTCACCCTCCACTTCCACTCCGGTGTCTTAGTTCTTGAATGTCTTGGACTGACGACACTTTTCTCTCCTCTTCTTTTTGCGGCCTCACTAGGTCCTTCAGTGGCCATTGGCTCGACCTCGGTTCCAATCTCAAACCAAAAAAAAAAAAAAAAAAGACCTGTTTCCAGACATGGTTAATCCCGTCTCATCCCATCAAATACAAAGGACCATCCTCATTTGGCGGTTGCAGTCTTCAATCTTCTCGCCATGTCTCTCTTTCTCAAACTTTGTCGACCAATGCAAACGCAATCCCCATACCTAGAGCCACTTCAGCTTGGCAACATGGTCCGCTTTCTTCTTGCTTGCTTTGACGAATCCCAAAGCCCTCAGCTCAGCCAGCGCACGGTAAAACATTACCAGCGACTTGCGTTCGTCTGTCTCTTCTCCGCTTACAAGTGCTGAGAATGCAGCCCACAGATCTGCCACGTTGATGAGGCTCCCAGTCTCTGTATATAGACGGTACAAGAGTGCCGTGGCCGGCAGAGTTGCCGGCGTTTCTCCATCGCCTGGCTTGCAGCATGAACATGACAAATAGTCGTGCGGCCTGGTGAGGCTGCGTTCTAGAACTGCCCGTGGTCGAGGCACGAATACGTCGCGCGACGGAGCTCGAGAATCGTATAACCAGCTCTCCGACAACAAAAGAGACCTGGGTCTGACAAACTGAACATGCGTGATTAATAGCCCGGTGATATCGTCAACAGCTTGAGTAAGTTGCTTGTCTTCATCTGTAAGTGCAGCCGAGTCTTGACTCAATTGAACTCTTTGTGCAATAACAGTTGTACGCATCACTTTGCTCTGTCCGCTGTACTTGCTCCGTAGTGTAACCCCCTGCTCTTCTGCCTTTGATTGTAGCTCTTCCAGATTGACAAGTTGTCTTCTTAGTGCATCTCGAAATTCAACGTCCGTTTGCTTCGTTGCTGGACCGAGAAGTAAACCATGATCTCCTTTCTGTAAGATTGATATAACCTTACGAAGCATGACTAGCAGCTCGGTGACGTCCATACGCCGTACTGACTCAGTAGCTCTCGAGTTTTCAGTGATTGAAACGCCCTCATCCAAAGCTTCGGCATATGTTCTTGAGAACTCAATATCTTGCGCTTCTGTTTCTCCAAGAATAAGAAGTGACCGCAAGAAACCCTCAACAGACTCTTGACGGCGGGCTAGACTATCTTGAACTTGCGTAACGAGAAACTCGTCGTTCTCAAGCAAATCTTTGGCGTATTGCACATTGTCCAAGATGCCAGATTCTACTGCCTGCTCAACAATCTCCCTGAAAGAATCAGTATGCCGAATAACTTCAATATGCTCAGCTTGCAATGATGCGGTATGCTCGAGAACGCTGAGCGGGTTCGCATAGAAATGACACATATAAGCGTACTATTACGTGTTAGCTGCCACCGAGCTCATTTATCTGTTCGCAGCGCACCTTCAATGACATAGTAAATGTCTGAATGCCTGAAACCTGGTCATGCTGACGGTCAAGCATGCTGCGGATGAGCGATGTTCCCAGTACCACAGGAGCATCAGATGTTGCTACCGCCGCTTTGAAGACTGTCTCGAGAATGGCTGAGGTCTGAATCACATCAAACTGCGCTCCGTAAATTTGCTGACAAGAAGCCTTGAGTAGTCTGGCTTGGAGTAGCTCGACTGATGTGGCGATACCAAAGAGCAGAGTGAATGGAATACGAGGGCGCCAAGAGCTTGGCTATGTTAGCAGTGAGTAAAGTGTCTGAGGCAGACACGTACTTAAAGAGAATGATCAAATCCGACAATAAACTACTGTCGAAGCCTTCACTGTCTTGAAAAGCGACAAACACATGCTCAACATTTTGGGGTTTGATGAATGCATACAGTGCTTCAAGATCATAGTCGAGATACCTGCGTCCCTGTAGAAAATGAGTGTTGTTCTGTTAAAGAGTCAGATAGCTCACCTCTCGACCATCACCGACTTGAAGATCATCATCCTCATCAGTGGAAACCTTGGCTGTGACATCTCGAATAATCTTCTTCAACGTAGCTTTCAGCGTCGATGCCTCTGATGACCGCAAACCAACAAACTTGCTCGATGTTGTTTGCTGAAGTGTCTCTGATAGTTGTTGAAAGAGGAGATCTTGCGATGCGATGTTAGGTCCTGTGATGATGAATGCTGAAGGGATTCTATCCCCACTATCCAAAAATTAGGGGTTGCATATATATCAGGGATATAACTCTTACGAATCTGTCACCGCGTCTTTGGCAAACTCGCTGACTTCATTGAGAGTCTCAATATTTGAAGTTTTGAGTATTCCCTAATTCATGTGAGTGACATATCCGGTGAAAAAGCCTCATTCACTCACCTCGATACGTTCATCAATCTTAGCCCAGCTCTCCTGGAACAATCTCTCCCTTAACTTGACAAATTCGGGTTTCTCAGCACCATTGAGCAGAGGCACAAAAGCCGATGAACCTTTGACTGTTTCTGTAGCATCTTGGGCCTGTTTTGACCTTCTTCTCCGCTTAGCTGGCTTTTGGCGTGTCCCATCGTCTTCAGGGTCAAAGATATATGCGACCTGCTGACCGAGTTAGTGAAAGGCTGCACAAGTTTCATGATTAGAGTTTTAGTTACCTGATGATCCTCTTGGCTATATGTATCTCGGTTGACTATTTCACGGGCCATGATCAACGGTTTTATGCTGCACGAGTTATTGTAGTCCTGAAGATGAAGAAGCTCCTGAGCTTGGATCGAGGGTGAAGGTCAACGCGTTTTAGACAGTAAGCAAGTATGTTAGCACTGTACTGTGCACTGTATCCCAACAACCGCCAAGATCATACATTCACTTAGAGATCACAACGGTAGAGATAGACAATGACATATACGATTTGTATGGCTTCATATGCTATTCATCACAAATAAGGCACTTTATACTGAATGCTTCTAATTCTTTGTCCCATTCATTGTCTGTATGCTATTGCTCGCCAAATCCTCATTCTCATACGCCTCCTCTCGAAGGTCATCATCTCATTCTTTGAGCTTGCTTCGCCTCGCTTCGCTTCGCTTGCCATCCATCCCATATGCCGTCTTTACATCCATACCACGCTCTCCTCCTGCCCAAACTGGTTCACAGAAACCCACGTAAAGCGAGCCTCCTAACCCAGCATTGTTGATTTTGCCCTTTGTACAGTCCCCCAAAAAGATATTTCTTGCCTCCGTCACTGCTGAGCTCATATGACTCTAGCGAGTCGTGGCACACCTCTGCCGCCAGATTTGGCAGATATTCATACAGATACCGAAAAGACGCAACGCGACGAAGTCACTTTTACCATAGACGATAAGAAAAGCATAAGAAAAAAGTAAAAAATCGGAAAAAGACCAGAAATTGTGGACCATAACCTTGACGCCATGAAACAAATTGCTCTAAACCACCGTGAGCTGACCCGTACCTTAGGCTGCAGCTTCAACAGGCTCAGGAGGAGCGACAGTCTTGTTTCTCGATTAGCCAGACTCCTAACAATTGGGGTTATTTACGACTTACGTCGTCCTTCTTCTCTTCAGGGGCTGATGCTTGTGGTGTTTCTGCAATCTTCTCCTCGGTCTCCTCGGGCTTCTCAGTCTTGGATTCCTCCGTCTTTGGGGCCTCAGGCTTTGGTTCTTCGGTAGTCTCCTTGCCGCTATCGTCCTTCTTGTCGTCTGTCTTGACTTCCGACTTGCCATTGACACCGTTGGTAGCATCAGGGGCGGGGGTGGCATTTTCGGTAGCCAGTAGCTGAGTCCATTGATCCAGAAGAACCTTGGAACGGTCCTTGAAATGGAATTCGTCCTCACGAGGGATCGATTCCAGCTTGAGAATAGCTTTGAGAACCTTGTTGATCTTGGTCACACGGATGATGGACACCTCAAGGTCCTTCAGATTCTCCAACATGGTAACGTATTCGGACATATGTTCCATCTCTGATTCCTGGGGTTGCTGATCTCTGGTGAGGAGACCTCGTTGAAGCTTGTGACGGAGATATAATACTTCCTTCTGTAAAGGTGTCAGTAGATTGTTCGGTCAAAATATAGTGGTGTTTATCTCACCTCCTTGTGGTGTCTCCGCTCCTCAGGTGTCATCTTGGCCTTCTTGGTGCTCTCGGCCTTCTTGTCCGAAGACTTCTTGACCTTGACTTTGGCTTTGGCAGCAGATTCCTCCTTAGCCTTAGGAGTACCGTTAGCGGCCTTAGGTGTTGATGTATTGAGCTTAATCTTAGGCTTCTTAACGGATTCAGGCCGTTGTGGTGTCTAGCAGTTTTGTTAGCACATCGAATCAGCAACAGCGGTTGGAAGAATTACACTGGCGTCATCCTCAGCCTTGCGCTTCTTAGACTTGGACTTCTCCGAAGCATCGTCGGCGTCTTCCATCTCAACGTCTTCGTCGGCAGACTTGGCCTTCCCCTTCTTGCTCTTCTTGGGTGTCGCAGCAGCTTGCTGCTTGGCAAGTAATTCATCCTGGAATTGCTTAAGCACGTCCTTGTAGTGTTCGATAGAGTTGTGTTCGGCAGCGAGCGAGAATGCCTCCTTCAGATCCTTGCGCATTTTCTCAGTGATGGTATCTCTAGCTTTTTCAGGAGTAAGCTCTGTAAGTCCAGTATTGGGTACCCAGCCACTGGTAGTCAGGTTAGCGATGATCGGAATCAGTGATAGGTATAGCTTACAATTCGTTTGTGTGGAGATACATGACAGGGAAGGTCCTGTCGTTGACACGTTTGCCACCATCAGCATATGCCTCGGTATAGGAGCCATCAGGTCGCGCCGCAGCTACAGGGCGGCTATCAACCAGAGCTTGAGGCAGCATTGATTCATCGCAAATGATGGCAGGCCAAGCGGGAAATCCTTTGAGCTTGACCAAGAAGTGATCTCCAGGCTTGGCGTCCAGATGGGTGAGACGCGCCTTGGAGGCTTTCTTGCTCAGGCTCTTGCGGCTGGCACCGCCAGTCGACTTTCGTCTATTATTCTTCGCCTTTGCTGAGGCAGACTCGGTGGCGGCGTTTTCGGTTGCTGTCTCACCATCGGCAGATGGAGCGGAGTTCTCGGCCTTGGTCTCCCCGGCAGCCGGGGCCCCAGTCGCGTCCTTCATTTCGGTATCTGCACCCTCTCCAGTGGGCTTTGAGTCCCCCTTTGGTGCTTCGGCCGCGTCTTTATCTTCGGCGGGTTTCTCTGAGTTTCCACCTTCTTTGGCTTCTGTTGCGCGATGTGGTCAGCATGGATCTGACAAAGGGAAGGACGCGCCGGAGCGACAGAGCACGCGAGAAATCCAAACGCGATTTCTAGTGCAATGCGATCGACTGCGCAACAAATGGCAAACGCTTCGTAATCATAACTTACCCTCAGCGATCTTTGTATCTTCCTTGTTTGCCTCGCCGTCGGCCTTTGCGGCTTCGTTTCCGATCGATGATGGCTCAGCAGGTTGCTCTGCGGTAGGAACTTCCTGCGCGTCGGGAGCAGTTGCCTCAACCTCAGGCTTCTCGTTAATCTGGTCGGCCATAGCAAGAGCGGTGATAATGTTTTCGCTTGTCACAAATCACGGGAGCCAGAAGTAGAATTCCAGCTCGCAAAAGATAGGCGAACGCGTAGCGAATGCTGTATTGCGCGTGTCAATGGAGCGCAAGATTCGTAGAGCGATGGGAATTATGTGTTGGCGATGATTTGCGCAATTGATGATGATGGGCGCCTCGTCGAGTTGTGCCGCGATGTTGGGGTTGACGAAGAAAAAACGCTGGTGCGAGTTGATGGGCTGGAACTGGGCCTTGCAAGGGAAACGGAAGCACTTTCAAACGTCACCAGAGGATGCATCGGTCACGTGATGGGTATCTGGCATTTGCGCTGCGCTGCGGGCGGCGTCATCCCCAACCCCAGGCTCTCTGCCTCTCACACACGACATCAAAGGCCCAGCGCGTAGTCGACGCTGATTCGACGCCCTGGTATACAAGACTATCGGAGGGACGCGTCCGTAGTCTTTTTTCTCACCATCTTCACTGCCCAATCCCCGGCAAAAGTCACGTTGTAGGCCTAGCTCTCTCTGGACGCGTTTGGCGTTGTGAACACTGGATCTCAACACCTCGCGCCTCTTTCACTCGTGTTGCATTATTAGACATCCACACAACTCGGCTTGTATCCAGAAAACTCATCTCAAGAAGCAGATCTCAGTCATAGTCCCGAGTTGATAGATTCGATTATTATCTCCTAAATTCGCATTCGTGGTCTGCAGTAGTGTACAACGCCATCGCTGGCAATCGCCGTGGTAATTGTAATTTCGGAGTGAGCTTTGAGCTTCTACTCCTCGTCTTCGTCCTCGTCCTCGTCCTCGTCCTCTTCATCGTCATCCACGTCCATGC
Organism: Fusarium redolens; assembly: GCF_020744475.1. Taxonomy (NCBI): domain Eukaryota; kingdom Fungi; phylum Ascomycota; class Sordariomycetes; order Hypocreales; family Nectriaceae; genus Fusarium; species Fusarium redolens. Next base: position 4,172,888 of record NW_025763664.1, on the reverse strand, counting down.
CCTCGGCTGCTGTAACCGAAAACTCCCGCTCTTGGTCGACTCCAACATAACTATCACTCATTAGGAACAGCTTCAGATCATGCTCACCTGGTGATGGCACAGTGTACTCGAGGCGAACGTTTAGTTCCCGCCCGATTGTCACTCGCTTGATGGCCAAGAGGCTCTTGGTCTTCTCATCACCAACAACCAGCCACCAGTTCTCCATCTTCTTGGACGGGTAGAATGGTGCGTGTACGGTAGAGTCATAAGCGCCGTCTTCCTCATCCAAATTGCGAGCAATCTTGATGTTCAGGTAAGCCGGTTCACCTGCCCTGATCTCATCCTCGTCTAGGACCTCATGTTCAAGCTCCAGGTCAGGGTACTTGTCGTTTGTGAAGTTTGCTGCCTGTGCCAATTGGTTTTGTGACAAGCCAAGTCGCTTAACAAGCTTGTTGTAATCGGCATTCTCGTCCGGATTCATGGCTTCCATGAAATCAAAGATATCCTTGATTCTGCGAATAACGTTAGCTGACGGTCCAAACAAATCATTACTCAGTACGTACCCAAACTCATTAGCCACCTTGACAACCTCCGGTGAGAAGTGAGGAATTTGTTTAAGAGGGCTGTCCCGATCCCACATTCCCTGAACAATCATCTGTGACATCTCCATAGCGCTCATGGCGTTGAGATGTCCCTCCGAGGACAGAATGTCAACCATGGCACTAAGAAGGCTCAAAACCCTCGATAACAGGACCTCCTGATCCTTTGCAAGATCAATTGGCAGCTGCATACGGGAGAAGTGAGACTGGAGCAGGACAAAAGATTTGAAGTGAGGGGAGTCATAAACTGGTTCAGACATCTTGACAGGCACTCGGTCGTAGATGCGTCGCAATAGACCATCTTCATGACGTCGAATCTGGATCGACTCGAACTCCGTTGCGGAAGTGACAATTTCCATGATGCCCTTGAGCTTCGTGCGAGCACTCAAAGAGAGCAAGAAAGTCTGCATCGTGATGTAGGAAATATTGTAGTATGCCGCAATCATGGCTGCGTTTTGAGGTGCCACGGAGCCGTCATCCTCGTCAAACTCAATGATCTTGGATTCGCTGAGCTCACGGAGAGTCGTCTCAACCAAGTCAGACATGTAGTTGCTGAGACCCTCATGCGTTGTGCTTGTCAAGCTATAATAACTTGGGTTGGCAAGCAGCCTTCGGTAGAAGTAGGTGAAAGTAGTCCAGTTGATCGCATCGTCACCCGACTCAATCATCTTGGTACTGATCTCCGTCACGAAGACATCGTGCAAGTAGTTGTGCAGATGCGACTCGACAGGAAGGGCTTCGTTGAGGAACTTCTTGTAGTACTCGCGCTTCACTTGCGGCAGCATAAGGACACCGCGGCCTCGGCCATCCTTGGACGGTCGAAGAGCTTTACCAAACATGTGCAACACCTCACTGAGAGGATAGTCAACATATCGATGCTCACGACCTTCAAAGTACTGTGTACCCATAACGATGACGAGATGAGCTGTGCTGTTGAGCTCCCAGCAAACATCGCGTGAAGCAACAAGCACCTGGATAGCGCCATTGTCGTAGAGATGCTTGACAATTCGCTTGTCACTCTGGCTAAGAGCCTCATGGTAGTAGCCAACACCGTGAGAGAGGGCCTCGGCAAGAGCCTCCTCGTTAATACGTTCAAGCAGAGGCTTCATTTGCTCTACCTCAGCGTGGAGGAAACGGTCCTCATCATCGTCAGCAAAGGCTGCAGCCAACAAATCTCGGGCAGTTGCACGGGTCTGTTTGCGGCTGGGCACAAAGATCATGGCAGGCTTGTCAGGAGACATTTGTGTGATGGCCAGATACGTGGGCTTGGCCATGGCTAGCATGAGAGAAGGGAAATGAGTATTTGTGAATGACTGGAGGTGAAGCTCAAGGGGGACTGGTCGAACATGTGGACTGAAGTTATAGATGTCGTGCTTCTTTGCATCAATCCATTCACCAATGTCTCGAGCGTTCGCCAGCGATACACTCAATGCGACAATTCGCAGGGGTAATTCTGTCTGCGTGCGGATGTAATGCATACGAGAGACGATCGTCTCGTACACATAACCTTGAGAGCTACCAAGGAGATGGAGCTCGTCAGCAATAAACAGCTCAACTGTCTGAACGTTCTTGCGTCGCTTCCATTGTCTTGATAGCACATCCCACTGAGTCGGGGTTGCCAAGATCAAGTCGCCCTTTTCCAGAAGCTTGAGATCTGTTGCCGTCTCACCAGTAAGCTTCACTATTTCTTTGCCGCCATTCAGATGGTTGAGCCTCTTCTGCCAATCTTGAAGGCGAGAGTCAACGAGTTCTTGGAAGGGGGCAATATACACAGCACGACCAACATCGCCCTTTGTCCAGTGCCTTAGAAGAGCAAACTCGGCACAAACCGTCTTGCCGCTACCTGTGGGAGCTCCAATAAACACATTCGCATCAGTCTTGTACAGCGAATTGAAAGTCTGTGTTTGGATTCTGTTGAACTGTTTCCATGCAGGATAGAGATCAACATAGCTTGACACCTTGAGAGCAGAAACGGGGAGAGGCTGAAGCTCAAGAAGTTCTGTATGAGGAGGGAACTTCTCAGGCAAGATCAACTTATGGAAAGGAACAGGAAGTCTGGTCTCAGCATGCATCCATCGGTCAGAGATAACCGAAACGAAGTAGTTCGGAGGCATTGGATCTGTGATAGGAACAGTGAAGTCGACAATGTGCTCATTTTGCTCCGATTCGGCGTATTCCTTGCGCAGCAAAAAAGTGTCGTGGTAAAGGATGTCCTCTCCATCGCAGTCCTCAACAAGAACCCAAAAGCTCTCTGCGGCACCGTGGATAGCATCATCCCACTCAAAATTAGGTGTGATGCTCAGTTCGACACGTAGCATCGATCTTGTCATCGGTTGAACCTGAGCCTGGACTTCGACTCGTGGGAACTTGTTGACCAAGCCACAAACAGTACGACCGGCTCGAGGAAGGCCAAGAAGCTCGCCCATGCGAGGAGGATCCAGATCAAAGTAACTGCTCCAAGACACATCGATTTTCTCAGCCTTCTGAATAACCTCCCGGGGACAAGAGGGGAATTGTCGAAGAGGTGACATTGTTGGCCACATCCGCTTCTCAGCCATCTTACAGAGGTCTAGAGCAGTCTTCGCAACGGATGCCCAGCCCTTCTTCATTGCGATCTCAAAGATAGCGCGCAAGATACGGCCAGCAGATTGTGTAACGTACACCATGTCGGCCATGAGCGCGAGGCCTTCGAGCTTGAGGCGCGAGATGTACGCTTGCAAGAGGACATTTATCTTGGCGTGGGGCTCCTCAATGCTCTCTTTGACAGGAATCGGGACTCGGCCCAGCAGCTTAGCCAACTCAAGCTTCTCATCCTGTCGAACAGGAATATACTTGAATTCAGCACTGAGGGCGAAGACGCGGAAGAGCTCGATTGTAGTGATGGAAGGCTGGATGAGGTTGTTGTAGGTCTCCATAGAACCGGACGTGATGTAGTAATGCGAAGCGATACGACCAAGTTCAGTAGACTGGAGTTTTCCGGTTTTTTCATCATACTTGATGAGATTTGACTTTCGCAGAACCATGGCGGCAGAATGAATCAAGTCGACTCGCTTCTGCTCCAGAGCCACGTCGTCTTCGTACTCTGCACCCACTTGGTAAAGTCCAGGCGAGCGAAGCATTCTGACAAAGAGGTATGTGTAGCCCAACCACTCAACACCCTCATCACGAGTCCTTACGTTGCCGAGGACGATTTCGGCATTGAGATTGTCCACCAGCTTACTGACGAACTGACTTTCAATCGGGAGCTGCTGGTTCAGAAGTGAGAGATAGTATTGCATCTCACTCTGCGTCGTGATGATGATACCTTCTCCATACGTGTCGTATTGGGGTCGACCCGCACGTCCAAGCATCTGAAGAACGTCTTGAGGGCTGAGCTCGACCCAGCTACCCTTCTCGGGGGAGTAAACCTGTGTTCCCTTGATAACAACTGTATGGGCAGGCAAGTTCACACCCCAGGCCAGCGTAGCAGTACACACCAGGACCTGGATAGCACCATGGGCAAAAAGATTTTCGACATCTGTCCTGTCAGCTCGGCTCATACCAGCATGGTGGATACCGAAACCATATGGCAGAATATCCTTGAGATCTTGGTCAGTTGCCTGTGAAGACGCTTCGTTGAGGACCTCACGACTACCAGCATCGTGACGAAGGATCTGGTTGATTGTGTCTGACTCAAGAGCCTTATCGCGGATGTAGCGAGCAGTCTTGGCAGTCTCTTTTCGGGAATGCACAAAGATAAGCATCTGGTTACGGTTTGTGCCCACATGCTCAATCACCTTGTTGTAACAGACGTCGTTCATGGTCTTCAGCTGCTTGATGGCTTTACGGTCAGTGACACCAACGAACTCCTGTCGCAGAGGACAGGGTCGGAAAGATCCGTCAAAATGGAAGAGACCCTTCTTCGTGTCCACTCGCAAGAAGCTCGCAACATCTTTGTAGTTGGGCAGGGTGGCAGAAAGACCAATAATTCGAACTGGCTCGCCAGTTTGTTCAGTCTTGCGGATGGTTCGGCTAACAATGCTTTCAAGTACAGGGCCACGGTCGTCGTGGAGAAGATGGATTTCGTCGATAATGATGAGGCGAACGAGGTTGGTGTAGGTCAAATCATTGGACTTTCTGGTGATAACATCCCATTTTTCGGGGGTTGTGACGATGATCTGTGTCTCGGCGATTTGTTGCTTGGTAAGTTGACGATCACCAGTCAATTCTGAAACCCGAATACCATAAGGCTCAAGCCTGCCACCCAGATTGCCAACCTGTTCCTGAACTAGAGCCTTCAAAGGGGCAATACAGACAATCTTAAAGGCATCTAGATCAATATCGCCGGTCTCAGGGTTGCGGTGCTTTCCAATCTCGCGGAGAATAGCAAGCATACCAACATTGGTCTTTCCACTACCAGTAGGAGCACAAACAAGCATATTTCCATCGTCATCAAATGCTGAAGGATAACACTTGGACTGAATCTTGTTCAAGGACTGATTCTTACTGAAAGGGTTTCGTGACCACTCTGGCATATCAGAAATGGGTATCAAGACATCGCCGGGCTCATTGCGCTTCTTAGGAGTAGGGATGTGAATTTCTTCATAGCCCTTGAATGTCCTCTTGGTTGAGCCTTCTGGTAGCCTGACCTTGGGGTTTGTCATAAGGTGGTTTCCTTGATCAAAGACCAGGTTGTCGAGGTTGATGAGCTTTCGAGGTTGAAGCCCACCAACAAGCTGGCCCTCAGCGCGTTCAGCCTTGGGTCCATCAGCGGTAAAGGAAGCTGGGACATCAATGTCCATCTTGATGTCAATCTTGCCCTTCTTGCCCTCAGCAGCGTCTTTGCCCTTGAGTTCGTTGAGAATCCATTGGAGACCCTCTGAGACCATTTCGCGCTCGACGTCAGCGCGCTCTTCGGGGCTCTGTGTTCGTGCTAATTTTGTAAGCCAGAAAACCTTCTCCCTGTTCTCAACAAGCTTCTGAACCAACTCGTGGTGCTCGTAGTCGAACAACTCCATGAGATCGTTCTCAACATCACGTAAGGACTTTTCCTCGCCATCCTCACCAGGTTCTCCTGACAGGATCTTAAGAGCCTCCTTTGTTTTGTCGCTTTGCTCATGAGCGTCGGGGTATAGTGTGCCGATTTGCCGTTGTAACCAAAATGTATCGATGTCTCGGGCTGGTATGCTATGCTTGGCTTGCTCGTCTTGTTTGCCTCCTGAAGGCGCCGAGTCGAGAATCATCTCATCCCCAACGTCAGCGACAGCATCTTCTTCCTTGCCCTCAGCACTCTGTTCCTTCTCTTCCTCTTCCTCTTCCTCTTCGTCCTCTGAAGATTCGTCACGGACTTCATGAACAAGGCCTTCCTCGTCATCCTCTTCATCTTCATCGAAGGCGACTGCCACACCCTGGCGCTCATCTATTTCAGCATCCTCACCGTCGGCGCCACCCATCGCGACATCTTCATCATCGTCCTGGGCGTCGTAATCTGTGATCTTCTTGCCGAGGTTCACCAACTCATTAAATTCCTTGGGATTTAGTGTTACACCCAAGATGTCGTCGATTTCCCTCTTCTTGTCCAGATCTTTCAAATCATCATCCTTCAAATATTCCAGGACAGCATCCGCCGCGCTACGTACGACCTCGTGGGGTACGTCGCCGAGATTTTTTGCTACCAAGGTGATGATGAGATCGAAAGTCGCTCGCGTCGCTGCGGTTCGTGGTCGGTATGTGATGCCTTCCACCAAGAGATCGTTGGCGCCGAGGACACCTGTCGATTGAGGCGCCTCTGCTTTTCGTCTGCGCTGTTCTCGTGCCAGAATATCTTCGCCTTCTCTGAGGCTGCCTCGCTCGATGTCGGGGAGTCCAGGCTGTTTCTTCGGTTTCGGCGCGTCGTCGCGTGCAACTCGAGCACCCATATCTCGAATGCTCAAGCGACCGGCCAGCGACTCTGGATCACCAGTAGCCTCATCGGTTCGTCTTGTAACGAATCGACGGTCGGCCTGGAGAACCAGGTTCGACATGGCCGAGTACTTGTACTGCGACACATCTCGATTTGCGTCGGACATGATGGCTAGATTATTATGTTGTAATTAATAGAGAACGTCGATGTTCTCGACAAAGCCTGGGGCGCTTGGCTCTTAAATAACCATGAGTTTGCCACCGACGCGACTAAATCCGATATATAGCCGTTGCCTGAATATGTTGTATTCTGCGATTGATGCGCAGTCGTTTTGGAAAGATTTGTAGTTGTCACAAGGTTTAGAAGTTCAAGTCGCGATCGTAAATTTCGGATCTCAGCCTAGCAGGCTACTGCGCTAGGCCAGGTTCGGATAAGAGCTTGTGTGGCGCAAATGCACACGGGGCTGGAGCTCAGCTCATGATTTATGCTTTTCAAGACATCTGAGTGTTTACAAGACTACGAAGAAAAGGAATTTGGAGGGCAGATTCAAATTTTAATGTGACCAAAGGTCTCAATTCTGTTGATTTATTGCGTAGTCATCGGGACGTTGGTCAAGAGGACACTAGCCACAGTTCAGGACTGTCTAAGCTGCCCATGTGCTAACATATTTCGTCTATTTACTTAAGACCAGAGCAACAAGCCTAAACCGGGGATCTCTTCACCGACAAACCATGATTCACAATGACAAATCCTTCCGAGACCGTTGAGACATTTCAGAAGACACTTGATCCATATATCAAGCCACGGGAACAAGTGAACTACATTCGACGAGTTTTGGCTCTTCATATCGGAACATGTTCTCATGATGGCCCGGTCAAACAGCCTGTGTCTTTGGCAGATCCAACGCGCGACGTAACTCTAGATTCAAGTTCAAAGGGAATCTACAGGGAGTACATTGAGGCTCTAAAGGCAAACGTTGATGCGCGTCGAAATTATGAAGATGCTGCACAATCTAATCTTCCCTCTTCGTCATTAGCCAAAGAACTCTCATCCGGCAACGAGCTACTAGAAGAGCAGGTGTCACTTCTGAAGCTCCAGGCCAAACAAGCACGACTTACAGCCGTTCAAAACCACCTGGACTCACTCATGCAAAAACCAGCCGCTGCTCCTGAATATCTGGATCCTGAGGATGTTTTTCATGATGCTGTCAGTCTACCGAACGTCCCAAAAGAGGTGGTAAACAGCCTTGTCGCACAACAAAGCATGAAGAAGACGGACTTAACAGAACAAGTGGCACAGCTTGAAAAGACCGTCTTGAGGGCTAAACTCCTTCTGCGACGAGAGGAGCAGTTACTTCGAGAAACGAGAGCAAATGCTCAGAGTATACCAGACGTTATCAGCAATGGCATCAGACTACATGCTCTTAATACAACAAGGAATGAGCTTATCAATTGGATTGAGACAGAACTGAGTAAAGCATCAGGGGATGAGGATCGGGATGAGGACGGTTCCAAGAGCCATAGCCAATCAACAGCGGACCAAGCGACGATAAGCAGCCATCTCAACATCATCAAAGAAAAGTACGCCAGTTATCTTGCAATGAGGAGGTCCCTTCTCGCTTCTGCTGGTGAGCGATTCGAGTCATCAGCTGTCCCTGTTCTGGCACCCTCCTCCACCAAGCAACAAATTGAGGAACCAGAACCTGCATCAAGCACCTTCCTCCTGACACCATACATCGAGACTCTTCTTGCACTTTCCAAAAAGCAGAAGGCCATGATAACACAAAAAGCACATGTCAATACGACTCTCGGGAAAGAAATTAAGTACAACTGTCAGTCGCTCAGTCATTTAGAAGAAGAAAGTCAGCTGCTTCCATCTCATTCAGTGGCACCGACATCTCGGAGGAGGTCTGGACTGGGAGAGTTCCTTGCTTCAGACGAACGTTCAGGTTTGACAGGCAAGGTTCAACCTTGGGTTCTCGCTGCAGATTCGGCCAAGATCACTACACTGGAGAATGTGGCGGAGCAGATCGAAGGTGGACAGCTTGCGTTAGAAAACTCAATGCAGACATTACAAGAAATTGACCAGCTTCTGGGTCAGGACGAGGCGGCTGAGGAAGAAGAAACGCAGGCCGATACAACGGAAGATGACGTTTGGCTTGAGGCAGGTCCCAAATCTCCAAGCAAGGCGAGAAAGCATACAGAGAAAAGCATGGAGCCGAGAGATGCGTGGTCTAGTCTGCAAGGTAACCTCGGATTAATTGGTCAGGGAGACACAGCACAGGATTAGGATAATAACGTCAAGTACAATAGATGTCTGGTGATATAGAGCCAGTTTAAACGCCAAACCATTTCTAACCATGACTCCGTCCCACATTGCTTGATACAGCACACTAGACACAAAGCCGAGAGCTCACTTCTTCGCCATGATAGTTGATATCCTCACTGACAGGTCAAGAATAGAAAGATGCTCATCTGCTCCATCTACTAGTCGTTTGTCAACTTCTGAGAATACCAACACGATCTTGTTCTTCTGCGCATCGGGTATAGTCTCGTCATATGTCAAGGCTTGGTAGAGCTGTGGATCATTAGCAGCCAATTCAGTCACATGGAGGACTAGACTTACTTGGTTAACAACTTGACCTGCACTCCAGCCATCTGCAACTAGCTGCTCAACAACATCTGAGATGCTCTGATAGGATGATCCAGACTTCTTCGGACGTATTGATTTGACAAGATCATCGATGGTAGTGTCCGGAATAACACCAGCAATATCCTCAACGATCTTGATTGTGACCGCCTTCTTGTCCACATCCATCACCTCGTCACCCTCGGCCTCCTTGTCAGGAGCATTAGCGCTGACGAGCCGAGCAGCACTTTGCAAGAAGGTGATGGCTTTTCGAAGATCGCCCTCGCTGCACTTGATGAGTGCATCAACAGCACCAGCCTCAAGTTGCACGCCCTCCTTCTCTGCAATCTCCTCCAGTCGCTTCTTTGCATTGCTCTGGTCGAGACTCTTGAACCGAAATTTGCTGCATCGACTGGCAAGCGGGTCGATAATTCGAGTGACGTAGTTGCAAATCAGACAAAATCGAGTAATCTTGCTGTATGTTTCCATGGTTCGTCGTAGTGCACTTTGGGCGTCTTGTGTCATGGAGTCGGCCTCGTCGAGGATGATGATCTTGAAAGGAGGGCAAGGGTATTTGTCCTTGTAGCCAGGTGCCGGGTTGGTCAATTGCATTCGCGCAAAGTTCTTGACCTTTTCTCGGACGATGGAGATACCACGCTCGTCGGAGGCATTGAGTTCGAGGACTCTCGACTTTATCATATCGGGACCGTAGAGCTCCTTGGCGAGTGCTAGAACTGTCGAAGTTTTACCTGTACCGGGAGGCCCGTAAAATAACATGTGAGGGAGCTAAGAAGCATCAGTACTGAAGCTTCTTGCAGTTAAGAGCAAGGAGGGTTCGTACGTTGGAGGACTGCAGTGTCCTTTGGAGCACATCGACGGTATGATCTTGGGCAGTGACATCGCTGAGGGTCTTTGGTCGGCTGAATATGGTAAGTCTCGAGGAATAGATTGTATCTCGAGTTTCACATACTATTTCTCGACCCAGGGTTGAGTTCGAGCATTTGAAGGTTTATCTTGCTTCTGGTCAGCGTTACTGTTGGCTGCCGCTGCTGCCTTTCTGGCCTTGAGATCGAAAAAGCTAGCCATATTGATTCAATGATATGCTAGCGTGTCGGTCTACCCGTGGCTGAGTTTGTGGATGAAGGAGGAGGAGATCAGTGTGCGAAATGCCGATATAAAATCACCGACTTGCATTGATGGGAGCTAAGAGAAACCAATTTACGCGTTAAGAAACGCGCAGCGCGTCACCAATGGCAACCACAACCTCTAGGCATGTACCTAACTGCACCCCGCTGGGCCCACCTCTTTGAGCTCCCGGGTAGTTCATAGTTTAATCTACATGAACATTATCGGACATGTTCAAGACTTCAAGTGTGTATATATTGTTGTACTCTGTAGGCCTTTTCTGTATGAAATTTCGTATGTCCGATATGTATACCAAAACTATGATTAGATTCTTGCATGAAGGTTATACACCTTACACAGACTCTCTGGCTTCCGTTGACTTTTCATGCAAACAAGTTATCAGATATATCACCATACTTGATGAGAATATAACAAAGGCTTGATTGGACATGGAAGCTGATATATTTTTTTCTGTATCCCGTTGTTTGCTAAGACACGTGGTTTTGACCAGCAAACACTTTACATAACTCACGGTCAGTGGCCATATGCAGACAAAGAGACAGCCCCAGCTCGTTTCAGAAGACCAATGGTTTAGGAGCGTTCTACGTCTGTTCATTTTTATAGGATAATCATGATTGGAATCGCTTGTTGCAAATCCAATGTGCATTGAATGTAATTACTCATTATATGGGTGCTAAGGTAATGTGTTAGTTTTGACTTGTTGAATCACGAATATCTAGGTATCCTGATGGCTGTATGGCCGTATAGCTGAGAAGGAGGACAAAGTGAATAATACCAACCGCACTTCCTTGATACGAAATAAAACTGCTCACATTTATTAGTTAAGTGGCTTTCAATTTTAGGATCAGGGCATTGATAGGTAAGGTAAAGTTCTGCCATCTGTTGATAGGTGGTGAAGCTGTAAAAGCTGCCTGCCCACCCAATGAAGCCTCCCCTCTCCCCCACTTTCCTCCTACGGCCTTAATGATACTCACTCAACTCACGCCTCACGACTCCAACGTCTACCCTTACATTATCCTTTAACTACCTACCTTGACATTCATCGCCCAAAACTTCATATCGATAACCTCATACTTGGTCGCAACTTGTCCATGTGCGTCGCGCCCTGCAGTCAGTGCTCGTTCTCAAACATCAACATCTAGACTGCAATATACGAGGCGCCATGGACCAGTCTATCATTCGCATCTCCAAGGTTCGTTGCCCCGCATTCGCTGGCATTCCCACCCCTTCGTTCACGATTCCACCCTCGAGATACTAACACTATGCTAAGGAGCTGGGTGACATCCAGAAGAACTGTGACTTGTGTATGTCGCTTTTGCCTATTGGCATACACCACGCATTCGAAAGAAGAAACTGACCACGCCATCACCCTATATTACAGCGCTCGCCGTGGCATGTCGCGATATTGATGTTCGCAATGTAAAGGCCCTGATCATGGGTCCCCATGAGACTCCTTATGAATTCGGGTTTTTCGAGGTTTGTCACGAGCGCCGAATGTATTCTGATTTTTGAAAAGATGGGCTGATTCAACTTGACAGTTTGCCATTCGGTTCCACAGAGGTAGAGCCCCCCTTGCCATGATAAAGATTAGTCTCATGCTTGATGACAGAATATCCTTCCAAATCCCCGAGTGTAATCTGTATCACCACAAACGGGGGACGTTGTCGCTTCAACCCCAATGTCTACAGTAACGGGAAAGTCTGTCTGTGAGTAATTGCATGTTGTTCCCCTACTATTCTCATGCACTAACACTGTCAGATCAATTCTAGGGTATTTGTAATCATGTAAGAGAATTGGGTTTCGAACTGACATCGACTAGAACATGGCGCGGGGAACGTGGAGAGGAGTGGTCATCTGCGCAAGGACTCGAATCAATCCTGTTGTCCATCCAAAGTCTCCTATCATCCAACCCCTACGAAAACGAACCAGGATTCGAGGATGCCAATGATGAAAGCGACAAGAAAAATCAAAAGGACTACATTCAAAAGGTCTGTTGCCATATCAAGTCCTGTGTGAACTTTCTGACTCGGGCAGATTCGTCACGAGACACTACGTATCAGTGTCATCCAACGTTTGGAGGGCTATATTGGAATGAACAGCGGTAGCACTCAGTCGCACAATATTCCAGGAGCAAATGAGATGGATGATGATGATATTGACGAGGCTACCGTTCCCTTCGAACCTTTCAGAGATCTATGCAAACGCCGCTTTCTTTGGTATTACGAGTCATACCTCGCTGCGATCGAAAAAGGCAAATCAGAAACCAAGCCAAACCAGCCGTTCACGAGAATGCCGTTCGAGTCCCCAGGAAACAACTCGATGGATGGGAAATTCAATTATCCCGAGCTCGGAAACCGCCTGCAAGTTATCAAGGCTGCCATCGACGCGGAGCCTGAGAAATGGGCCGTGGAGGGCCTAGACGCCAAGAAGCGGGAGACAACTGTTGCTGTTAATCTTCAGCATCAGTTCGAACAGGTTGTCGAGGCATTCAAACGAAGTGATATGCCACATGACGTTTTTCTTGAGAACGAAAACCCATTCGTCTGGGTCATAACCTATTTCGGACGTCCTATGACCAACCTCGATGGTGGTCTGTTCAGAATCAAAATGAACTTCAGCGTCCGTTTCCCCGAGGAGCAACCTCGTGTCAAATTCGAGACGAAGATCTTTCATCACCACATCGCTGCAGACGGTACAGCATGCTACACTCCGAACCCCATGAAACGGGAAGATGTGCGATCGCACATTGATGCTATCTTCACGATTCTTGAAGATGACGAACCAGCCTATGACCCACGTAAAATTGTGAACCCGGAAGCGACCAAGATGTACTGGGGAGGAAGCGCAGATGACAAGAAAACGTACAACCGACGTCTTCGTCGATCAGTACAGCAGAGCATGGAGTAAGTATTTGATCAAGGTGTCTTGCAGTCATTACATGTGCAAGCTAACCTAACTTTACAGGGACTTCCCAGAGTAGCCCATGTGCTCCGTTAGGCTTGATATCAGGATTTAGATGAAAATATCACGGGGGCGTACTAGGTAATCATCAGGGGCATTGATCTGATTTACATGGCGTTGGGGCCTGTGGTTCATGTTGAAATGGCATGGTCTGAGGATTGGACCATTTCTTTAAAATGTGGTTGACTTGATTTGCCATGATCATGTGATGATACATGTGGCATAATCTACACAAGACTAGTGTAGACATATGAGATATATCGTGTTTACCTGCTTCTTTGCCCCAGTGAAGACGTATTGATTTACTTTTGATTCTGGTTATCTCTTTGAGCGGCACAAGGCATCAAAGCGGTCAATACAGGGGTAACGAGCCAACCAGAGGAATTAATTCTGCCAATACAGACCAGCTTGTATATAGAAGACTGATAGCCAATAAGGATAGCTTGAGAAAGATAGGAGCCAATAAAATAGGCTTAAAAAAGAGGCTATACTGTAATAGAGGTAGACCAGTTACAGAGAAATACAGCCCTTTTGGAGACAGCCTCACCTATCTTATGTAGACTCGCTGTACGTGGGGTCAAGTGGGGCGATTGACTTCTTTGATGCCTTGTGCCGCTCAAAGAGATAAGACCTACAGGCTTTAGTGTATTGAAGACGTTTCTTCAGTACAAGCACGATTGAGAGCTTCAGAATATTGAAAACGGCTTTCCTCTCACTTGTTATTCAGTACCTAAATGTTAATTTCAGCATAATGGTTTATTTGGTTTCGTTGCTAATGTTATCAGCATAATTGAAATGTTGGGTTGTATTATTTGCACCCTCTGAAACGCCAACCATCTATCATCTAACGCCGATATGTAAATGGGATGTATCCACTGCATCAAGGTTCCGCTCAAAGACAATACCAAAAATCTGTGTATATGATTCGTTCTTTCGTAAATCATGGTGCCATAATTTCTCATGACCTCCTACTCTTGGGCTTCTTGTTCAGGCGATCCTGGGTTGGGGCATAGGGCGCTGCCACACCTTGGTATCTCTCTTGCTTTCCTTCACCTCTGAATTCGTATATGCCGTTTGCGCCTATCGTTGCTGGTGTACCCTGGTTGGGACGCGTGACTTGTTCGTTGTGAAGTTTGTCGAGGGAGTCACCGACCACAGCATATTGCGACCAGTTGATGGGCGGGCAGCGAACCACGTTTTGCGGCTGGGGAATATTCGTCCATGCTGGTGGTTGGGTAGCGATGCGCTGCTTGGAGGACCCTTCACCGGGGTCTTGTTGATTGCTGGTGCCTTGACCGCTCAGCTTTGTATCTTCATCGTCACTATCGCTGTCGTTTTCAGGCGCATTGATCTTTCCTGTGACAAGGTCTTTTATGAAAGCCTCAGGGTCCTGTACAGCTTCATCTTTTGCGCGACTGAGAGCTTGGATGTCGGCAGTGGCGCGCTGTCGCTGAATTTGTAGAATGGAAATCGCCGACTTGAGCGCAATGACGTCTGGGTTGGAATCAAAGGCTATTGGTTGAGGTGCAGGCGGTGGTATCGCAGTCTGGTCGGGTTGTGAATGTGTAAGGCTTGGACGACCGCTGGCCCCGGCGCCTGTAGCTTCGGTCGTGGGGCGTTGGGTAGGACGCAAGGGAGGTGTGATAGGGGAAACAGGCGGTCGGGTCGGAGAAGGGGGATTATTGCTAGGAGGATTGTCGGTGTTGATTGTGAGGGCGGGCATGATCGAGTTGCGCCGCTGAAGATGTTGCTTTGTTGACTTGACGAAGATGTAAGCTCGTGCGCAAGTTGATTATGAGCTAGGCACCGAAGAACGGAGATATCACCGGGGAGCTCCGAACGACGGCGGAGGAGGAAGTAAGGATGGTCCAATAGGAGCAAAGACGTGGGACACAGGAAAGAAGATGAGGGAAGTGAGAAGAGAAGTGGACGGGACGGGATCGGGACGCTTGGTGAAAGCAGGACATGGAATGGATGTCAGGTGTCTCAACAAGGTAATTGGGCTGTTGTAACCCCTCTAAAGGAGCAGCTTATGGCGGGGGTCAGCCAAGCCTGATTAACTAAGGAGAGGCTTTGGATGTAACGTCAGATGCATAGCGGTCTATTTCTGTTTTAGAATCGTGCAAGGGTGAAGGTCAGTGCAACTGTACAAGGATGCAAATCGAGATCAAAGCGCATGAATTTGTTGAGTTTATTATTTAGAGAAGGCGTCTTGATTTACATGGGGACCGTGAGGTTTTCTAAGCGTCTCAACTCAACCTTAACTCAGTGAGTCTGAGTTTCGGTGCTTTAGAGTGGAAGAGTGGGGCTTAATGGACAGTGGAGGACATTGCTAGGATGAACCCTGGTAATGGATCTCCATATTTAACGATCGAACAAGATCTCGCGCCAACTCCGATGCAAGTAAGCACGGACCATCCTATAATCTGGCCATCTGAGACATTCACTTCCGTTTCTATAAAGGCATAAACACAAATAGACATAGACACGGCTCTGTTTACTGCAGGGTGCGTGTTTTCAGAGGGACGGGTTTCACAGAACCACAATGACGAGCTCTTGTCATACGTCAATACTCACTAGAGTGGAGCCTGATAACACAAAGCTGTCCCAAGAGCCTGAAGTGGATTGTCATTTCCTGTCGAGACTTGAGAAACACAATGTCTCAGCTGTTAAGGCACAAGATAGGCGACAATTATTGCCCTTTCCGACTGTTTGCAAGCACATGCATGGAAAAAGAAGAACTTGGCTTAAAGGGTCGGTTTGACCAAGAGAGGATGTCTGACTATTCATGGAGCTCAAATGGAACGTTTACCCAAGATTAACATGGCTTGAGGTCTAATTACGTATGCAGTATCCGGTAGCTACATGTAGAACACTCTTTGTCTCTTCGCATTTTGCCACAGCCAGCTTGATGGCTCAAGATGGGTGACGTTTCCCCCCCCGCGTGCATTTCAAGCCATCCATCCTGTTAGGTTCAACGTTGAACCGAGATGTGTCGATCATTTGGTCTCGACTCCCATTGTACCAAGTTCTCGGAAATCATATGAACACAATAGGTCTCAGACATACTGCCGTGTCCAAAAAGAGCTCGAAAGTCAGACTTCTGTCTTGATGTTCGAGCGCCATCTCAGCCTTTGTGCATTAGCGGCCTTACGCTCAGCCAAGATGGCTTTTTCTTTGTGCACCGAGACACGGCATTTTGCAAGCCTTAGTGAAGACGTTGGCGGTAGTCAGGGGCATGAGAAATAAAAGTGGGAGATGATAAACTCTGCTGTAGACTTTGTAGAGCAATCCGAAAATGCCTACAGTTAACGGAGCACAACTCCGTTAGTGTCGGAGTAGTAAATTCTGTTAGCAAACACCATCAAGAGCTAGTAAATGATTTGCATAAAAAGGGTCAATTCAGCATGTGCTTCTTATCAATGGCTGTTGACGGTTTGAAAGCTTGACAGCCTGATCGACACGTCGAGTGCCATGAAAACCCGCATAATTGATTTTTCTGTATCACTTGATCTGAGGTCCAGCCAGCCACCTAAACATCAACGTGAGATGCTGCAGATTTCCGGTCTGGTTAATGATCGTCAGTAGAGGCGTTTGACACTTTTGCGTTACCGATTAACGGTAGCCTCGGGTTGAGAAGATAGTCTACACTTTGACGCCTTTTACAAGACTCGGCCTCGCAAGAAGACTCGAATTGACAAACGGTGCCTCGGCATTTGGAACTAGCCCGTCTTTTTCTTCCAGGGTGAATTCACTTGTTGAACGCCGCCAAAGCCACCAACTCACAAACATTCGGAGACAGCTTCAGCTACTACATAGACCTGGACAAGCCACAAGGCCTCGCCGTTGCACCGTCCCACGAGAAGGTTCTCGGCTTCATACCAACTCTCATCCAATCAGTAGCTCAAGTGAGCAATTTTCGTGTTGGCTCTTCAGCTCGACCTAGACCAAGATCGGATATCGTAAACCAGTTTGTGAGGGTGTGATGGAGCTAGAGTGACGCTGGAGGCTTGTGACAAGGATGGATGGGTAGGGTAATGCATGAAAAGTACCTCTTTGTACTATTCGATGCTGCCAAGGTTGGTTATTGGTTTTGTTTCTTGTGCTATGGAACAAGGTTAGTACTTTTGGATAACTGGATGGTATGTGCCTCTCCAGTCCTCACTTGAAATCCCCTCTTCTCCGTGATTTATGAGTATCCCCTCCATCTCTCTGTCCTTAACATCTCCATCATCCATCCTCTTGACCTTGGACACCCTCTGATAGTTTTATTTATCTCTCCTTCTCTTGATTCTTGCTCTTCCGGAAGCAATAGTTCTTCTTCCATTCCATCCATCCGGCGATCCTCTAGCTGCCGTCGGCAGTGCTTCCCTTTATGCGTTGCACGACTCGCGCACTTGCATCATCCCACTACCGCCGTTGACCTCCAACGCCAAAGGTTTGGGGCCACACGATCATAGCTGTTCTATCTGTTCCTGCATTTGTCAATATCGAGCTTCAAAATTCCCCTTCGTCTGCTTGTGTATATTCCTTCTTACGACATCGAGGTCTCCAGAGGCGATATCACCAAGATCACGAGCACCGTATGGTTGAGGACTATGCCGAATTTAGATACGCCCGCCTTTTCAAATTATTCATTTATTCAAGGCATATCCTGAAAATACCAGTTGGCATATCATCCCTTCACAGGTCCACACAGGCTGCATTGGATCTCTACAATCAATCCGACACCTTGGCCTATATATTAGAGGCCCTCCATTGATCCGTATCATCCACCAAATTTCCAACTTGACTGTTGAAAACACTCAACTTGGTGATTCTCTCAAGCTTCATATACAACCAACCATGTCATCTTCTACCAGATCAAACACAGAGACACTTGTCAGTCCCAGGTCATCAGCTTTCATACCATGCCACCCACAGTCTGAATATGACCCATCTCTCAGTGGAAACGATAGATCAAGAATTTCTATGTTATCGACAGACACGAGAAAGTCCAAGAAGGAAAAATCACGATGGTTTACTCAGGTCAAGGATTGGTTATCAGTGAGTGAACCATCAGCACAGGCCATGAAGGAACAGAAGAGGAACACATACAGACGGCATAATATCGACATGAAGGATCCTCAAGCGGCAGTCAAGCTGCATCTGCCTATTGGGAAAATACCCGACGACGCTATCACTTCGACACGAGGACCCAGCCCCGAAAAAGCACTCGAGCGTGCACGACAGCAACGCGAAGAGGCGCAATCATATTCAGGGCTCAGCCAAGCGTCTCATTCGGTGTCGAGTAGTATCAGTACAGTCCCCAGTGCCAAGGAATACAATCCTGTTGCTCCCTGGGACACTTGAGGCCAGAAGCAATATTTATGATGGGGCAATGTGTAACGATGTATGAAAATAAGGAGAGAAGGATCTATATGATGGTTAATTTCTTCCGTCGTAAATGCTGGGAGTTCATCTGGAATGGGGTCAAGAATGATAGATACAGAGATACCCTGTTATGATTGCGGAAAGATGGATAATACACGGCGTGCTCATTGCCACTTTCCATTTTGGTAGTTACGATACTTATTTAATAATAATTTTAAGAGTGTGAATCTGGTATCGTTATTACTCTTAAATTTAATTGAAAAAACGACACCTAGAAGTGATAATTTAAGAAACTTTGATGAGCGGAAGCACTTGGTGTAAATAAAGCACAGGCAGAGTGACAGGTACGCGTCAATAAACGAATGCTTCAAACTTCTTGTAAATAACGATTTAATGAATAATGATAACCGCCGCAAACGCAGTAGAAAATACAAGTGGACTCAGATAGAAATTTTTGAGATAGTCTTGATTATTGTGTTATGATGATGTTGTACGGCCGTCATTTGGGGACACCAACAGGGGAATGATTGCGTTGTGACTTGCAAGATGGCAAATGCCGAGAAGATTCGGGCCAGCCAAGACTGATTACATATTATTT
Source organism: Fusarium redolens (assembly GCF_020744475.1). Taxonomy (NCBI): domain Eukaryota; kingdom Fungi; phylum Ascomycota; class Sordariomycetes; order Hypocreales; family Nectriaceae; genus Fusarium; species Fusarium redolens. Next base: position 4,153,723 of record NW_025763664.1, on the reverse strand, counting down.
AATACTGATCTAGAATTGTAAGAAGAAGCCCATCATATGATCTGGAGCATGTGATGGTGAATGCACGGAATTATCCTTTTACAATTAGGGTCTGGATCAAGTTACTTTACAGCGCATTCCTGCGATCTTCCTCCCTTCCAGTGATGGCCAACTCAATTGCTGCCTTGTTTTTGCAATCGGAAACACAAAACACAAACCTCTTGATCAAGTGGCCATTTTAAACCGCAATTGTTTTGGGAAAAGCCAAGCTTCAGCTCCAAGCTCCATCTCCCGGAAGCTTGTGTCCGCACTAGTACTCCCTGGTGAGCTTTTAATGATGGTGATTGGTGATATTCAGCCCGGGGAGCTGAAATGGCTGGCCTATGACGTATTCTACTTTTTCGCCTCTTCATCATGGATACGTTAGCAGTTGGTCCATGGGTTTATATAGAACCCTGGGAGAGGTTCGAGATTAGAGAAACGTCTGAAATGAATAGGCTTTTTTTATGTTATGAATGTTGTATTGCATGTGTCACTAGCGATTGATTTCTGACAGAATAGGTTTCATTCATATTCACACCATTCTATCACTCACCTATACTTACACTCAGACCATCCATCAGCAGCCATCAACTGAGAGACAAACAATAAAGTCACTCTCACAATGCCTCTATTCTCATCCCCAAAAGACTCAAGCGAAGATCACCCAAACGGTGCAAATGGAGCTACCCGTATCAACGACCCCGAGGAGGGTGAACAAGCTGTGCCAGATGAGCATACTCGACTTCTCCCGAACCGCGTCAACTCAACTCAGCCTGGTCTACTTGCGCCCGACGATCCCGCAGTGTCGCCCTATAATCTCTGGAGTATTCGAGCCTTGCGATACTTGACAATTGCTTTTACCCTAATAACGCTTGTTTGGTGGATTCTACTTCTTGTCTCTACCTTCGTGACGCCTCCTGGCATTGGAACTCGTGGTAGCCCTTGGTTTGCTTTTGGATTCGCGACATGGACACTTGCGAATCTCATCTTTACACTTCTCTTCTTCGAGGTGCCATCCAAATCTGTCAGAATTCTCGCTATTTTCATATCCGTAAGTCTGTCCAAGCGACACTTCATTTGGCCACGCTTTCTCACACTGCAGATAGGTTGTTATTCTCCTCGATATGGTTCTTATCTTGTCCGTTCAAAAGACTCGATACGAAGAGGGCTGGGTCGGTGCTACCAGCGTCATCTGGGCACTACTCACCAGTCTCTGGGCTCTGGTGGTCGATCGAACTGTGAAATGGGGCAAGGCTGAAGAGGAGGAACGCTTGACTGGTCGGGCTGAGACGAGACGAACCTTGTTCGAATGGTCCGAGGTGATGATTTCAACGGTCGCCTACGCCATCATGTCAGTGGCTGTATTCCTCATCACTCTAACCATTATCCTGCGAGCCCTCGACGCGGGTGTGTCACACCCAGGAAAGCTGCACCCGGTTGACAACGGCAAATATCGCATCCATGTTTACTGCCACGGCAATAAAACTGACTCCAAGGGCAACGATTTGCCTACCGTATTGTTCGAGGCCGGCGAACGAACCGTAGAATACGATTTCTGGGGTTTTGCGGATAACGCCGTTAAGAATGGTTCCATCTCACGATACTGCTTCGCCGATCGACCTGGCTACGGTTGGTCAGATAACGCACCCTCTCCATCATCAGCAGGCTTCGTGGTTGATACCCTCAGCGAGGCACTGGCTGGTGCTGGTGAGAGCGGACCATGGATCCTCGCAAGTGCCGGAATTGGATCGATATACTCAAGAGTCTTCTCAGCGCGCCACGGAGATCACATCAAAGGTCTGCTCCTTGTCGATCCCCTACATGAGGATCTTCTCGACAACGTTGCATCACCCGGCCGAGGATTCGTTCTCTGGCTCTGGGGCGTTATCTCCCCACTCGGCCTGGATCGAATCCCCGGTGCCATCTTCCGCGGACGAACGAGCCGCGACCGAGTATACGGACGATCAGCCCAGCAGAATGGCAAGTTCATCTTTGCCAAACTGCAGGAGAGTCTGGTCGCCGGTTCGTTCACTCGGCGAGATGCGCTGACCAGCCGTCAGATCCAGGACAAGGATACGCCGCTTGTTGTTATTAGCTCCGGCAAGCACATTAAGGATAGCCATACATGGGAGAAGAAGCAACGAGACCTAACCAAGTTGACCAAGAATCTCAAGAACTGGGACATCGTCGACGGAGCACCCCATGAGGTTTGGAGGACTCTCGAGGGCCGACAGAAGATTGAGAAGAGACTCAAGGAGCTAGTGCATGCTTGAGAATATTTGATGATGATGCTTTGAATCTTATTCAGATGCCACATCCATAGCCGAGCCTGCACGTGCCTTGTCTATCAGCATCTGGAGACCTCGAGGATGATGCCAGGGTTGATATGATGCTTACAAGACTGGGGTTTGACGGGAAGATTGTGGAGCAATTTCAAGGATCAGATTGATTGTGTGTGTGCATGAGCATTAGCAATGCGCGGCTTGGCTTTTCTGATGCACACTTTGAAACGACAAGAATGTTTATGGCTTTATGTTATTTGTTATTACCGGTAATTAGTCATAGCATGTATGTGTAATTTTAATTTATAGGTATTGCTTCACAAACTTTCAGTTTGTCGCTTTGACACTGGCCTCAATCTCCAGATACAGATGCTACGCACACTATTACAGGCGATTGCCACAGATATCATCCATCTCCACAGCCTTCTTATAAAACTTCACATTATCTGTACAGTTGTCTAGTGCATGGCTTGTGTTGGCATTCTTGGACGTGGCCCCCTAATCCTCCACACCTACACGTGATAAGATCTTCATCATAGCAATTTCCAATACGGCAAGGTTATTTGCAGTAGCGTACTGTGAAAGAAGAAATCTGACTGTGCTTCTCTCGATCCTCTAGTGAGATGATAAATCTCCTTTCTCCCTCTTGTGTCCCTCTACTGAGAGTTAGCCTGTTTCGTTTCCAGGCTTAAAGGGGGAATCTGGGGATTGGAATGACCTCATAAACTCACCGTGCCTCGAGTGGTGAGAAACAAGGTGCTGCTGGGTGCTGCAAAGTAAGCCGTGCTTTGTCTGCTAGGGACAGCTTTGACCATTCACCTAGTGCTGCAGCTCCCAGTTAGAGGCTCAGGCTGACTTCAGGCGGAGACATTCCCAGCAACGCCCAGTGGACAAGCATGGGTTCAGTCTTGTCACATTTGAGTCAAGGATCATAGTTGATGATGAGAGGTGAGGCATGTACTGTAATTTCTGTCTCCATATTGAGAACGACACACACGTAGTTACTTGAGAGACATCCATGGGGATGGACCCTTATATTTGCTGACAATATGGAATTGTCGTTTCTGGCCCCTCCTCCTTTTTTCTCTCTCTGAGAAACATCCAATGGGTTAAAGGGAGAAACAGTAGGACTTGAGGCAAAACTATGAAGCTGCCTTGATGGGCTACTATCGTAAAAGTGCCTAATAATATCCATCCTTTCGAAGGCTGTGCTGACGGAGACATGCATATGTAGGTGGTGCATCTGCACCTGCACCTGAAGAAGTGAAGGATGGAAGCAAGATTCGAAACAATGGATTCACTGTTTATTTTTATTTTAGTATGAATGGATCTCACTAAACTCATGTTCCTCGGATTCGGACGTGGATCCTCATCGCCTGGAAATTGCAGTAAATTAATATTTCGATGTATTCAAACGCCCCTAATACAAACAGGGTCCACCTGGACTCCATCCCCCATCAGAGCCCACCAGCATCTCACATTTCGTTCGTTGGACTGTGTCAAAGCCCAGCATCTGCGCAAGGCAACGGTCCCTTGTATTGGTTTGCTGCACGCACGCACGCATTGGCGGTTGTCATTGAACCGATGCACTTTTGTTCCTTGACTGGGTCTTTGAACCAAATCTTTCTTTCATGTTCTCATGTACTCGAATCTCAAGTATAGGGCACCTTATGTTGGTCCGTAGTTGATGCTGCTATCCGGTCGCCCAGATACTAGTGCTCAATTTGTCCCTCCTGAGACCATTTTTAGTTAGCTCCGTCCCTTATTTGGAGCTGATCTGGCGTAGAATCTCCCGCCCAGTCTCATCAAGGCACTGTACCAATAGCCCCCCGCCAAGGTTGCCTCCACTGGTACCCGACCTTTGCCCCTAGCAGTAAATGTATAAGGTAGTAAAGTAAAGTACTAAGGTAAGGATCAAAAGGTCGAGTACAGTACTTCGATTCGGCCTCTAATCCCCTATTGCAGCACAGCCTGGAAGTACCTCTTCTCTGACAAGGAGTCTTCTTTTCTAGGTGTCTATCTCTGGGCCCTGGGCTCTCCACCACCACCACAACTGCCCTCAGCTCCCCTACGGCCAGGAGCCTCCTGCTACCTCCATATTCTACTCCATACACCGTATCCATACCTCACTTTACCTACCTTACACTCTCACGACAGGCTTCGACTTTTATCTCCCACGCTCCTTCATCCCACGCCGCCGCAGACGCGCTGCGCTGCGCTTGTATCGATCGCATCTTGTTCCATTTTCTCTTTTTCCCTTCTCCGCCTCAGCCTTGCTGCCAATAGTGCAGTACCTGCTCTAGCCTCACATAAGGTACTACTAGGTCCATCGGGTCTTGGTTGTCTTGTGCCGCACCACACTTCATCGCTTCTTCGCTGCCACCGACTTGCTCCTCCTGCCGACTTTCATCATCCCAGTCCGAACTGGGTGGGCTTATTGTTGGGCTGTCACGCGAACACCAAATAGTGCTCGATCTTACCTATTCAACGAACGATACCGCGTCTCACTGTACTGTATTATTCGCCCGACTTCGCCAATTGATCTCGATCAAGTCCTTGTTGCTGCTGTCGTTGCTTTCCTCTCAGCTGGTGCTGATGCCGACCGCTGCAAACGCCTGTCGACCTCTGCTGGAAATTTGGCGTCGATAGGTCATTCGTGCTTGACTGGTTTGGAGCGAGGAGGGGGAATTGTGCATATCGACGTCCTGCATTGCTTTCACGATGGCGTCGAGCTACGACGACGCCATGCTCGGCGAACATGGCCATGGCGACCACTCCCACGATTATCACGCCCAGGACATGCCCCCGCATGCTGATTCAAACTGGCAGAACGGTGATCCAGTATACAGAACTCGAACACCCGACAATGGTAGCTATCGACCGCGGCCGCCCGCCTCCGCCCCAGGTACACCGAACCCCCCAGGATGGGCTGAGGACCAGCCGCCCCGCAAAAGTGCTGAGCGGAACAGGTCGCGAGGGCGAAGTGGAAGGTCCGCCAGCGGCCAGACGAGGACGTGTCAGGCGTGTGGTGAGCCCTTGACGGGTCAGTTTGTGCGAGCCCTTGATGGAACATTCCATCTTGATTGCTTCAAGTGTCAGGTGCGAACCCCTCGGTCGGCCCTGTTTCTCCTCGACCACGGTCAGATGCTAATCTTGGACTAATAGGATTGCGGAGAGATAGTAGCTTCAAAGTTCTTCCCTGCCGAAGACGAAAATGGCCGGGGACAATACCCTCTGTGCGAAACCGATTACTTTCGTCGACTTGGCCTCCTTTGCTACCAGTGCGGGGGAGCACTCCGTGGCTCCTATATCACGGCCCTAGACCGAAAGTACCATGTCGATCATTTTACCTGCTCATTATGTTCAACAATATTCGGCGCTCAGGATAGCTACTACGAACATGACGGAAACGTCTACTGCCATTATCATTATTCCACACAGTTTGCGCAGCGGTGTAATGGCTGCCAGACAGCCATTTTAAAGCAATTCGTCGAGATCTTTAGAAATGGGCAAAATCAGCATTGGCACCCCGAGTGCTACATGATTCACAAATTCTGGAATGTGCGGTTAGCGCAACCCACGGACTCGCGACCTGCGCTGGAAAGTTCGGATGATACTGCAGGCAGAGACCTTATCCGTGTGGAGGAAGAACGCATGGAAGAGAAGGTGTTTCGTATATGGAGCGTTCTGTCGACCTTTGAAGAGTCCTCTGCTGCCTGCATTTCTGACATGCTGCTTCATGTCAGCAATGGCTCATATGTTGAGGGTGTCTTTGTTGCAAAGCGCTTTATCTGGCATGTTGAGATCTTGTTCCAGTCAGCAGATCGCCTAGATGCGACTATGGTGGGCTTGAACGAAAAAGGTAGAGTCTATTGAGCTTTGAATTTGAGATACACGAGATCTAACTTTTTTGCTTAGGGATGTCATACGGGCGAGAAGCCAAATTATTATGCAAAAAGATTGTTTCCTTCTTCTCTCTACTTTCCAAGACACAAGACAACGGTACTCACAAACTCGGCGTCACACAAGAGCTGTTGTCCCTTGTCACAGGTCTTGCCCATTATCTCAAACTTCTCATTCGAATCTGCCTTCAGGGTGCACTCCGTCTTGAGCGCGAAGCCAGTGCATCTACGGGCCTGTACCAGTTCCTAGACGATTTGAGCGACCTTGACGCAGTAAAGAACGATGACGGTCAGCTGTCGGTGACTGCAAGCGGCGGAAAGCTCTCTGCCAACGACTCTGACCACTGCTCCCTTTGCCACAGATCTGTCGAGGACGAGTGTGCTAAGAATGGTGACATGAGGTGGCACCTGAACTGTGTTAAATGCACAAGGTGCGGGCGAGATGTTGGACGGTCGTTACAAGAGGCCCGCCTTAACTCATTGGATCGAAAGATTTACTGCACAAACTGTGCTGGAGCCAATGCTTTACCACTCGAACACGTCTCAAAACTACAACAATATGTTTTTCTACTTCGAGTCGCGTTGGCTCGGCTGCTGGATATTCTAAAAGCTAACGGAACCCTCCCGCGATCCAAGGATGACACCGATAATAACGGGTATGGTACAGGCGATGGTCAAGGAAGTGATCCGAGGTCAAGGGGAGGAGACTCACAGTCACGTGGACCCGGTGGCAGCAAACGAGAGTCGTCTTATGAGAACACTCTTAATGATGTGCGCAGGCTACGAAGTACGCGACTGGATAGGCACCTGTCGTCTAGTGCTCGACAAGCCCGAAGCTCTCGAGTGATGGACACTGATGGCAGGGGACCGCGCCCAGGTTCATCTGGTGATGCTGGGCAGGGTCATGGTGCGCAAGGCTCGACCGACATAATGTTTGGACAAAATGACGGTATCACTTTGGATGATATTTCAAGGATAGTAGCTGTTGAGCAGTCCCGAGATCTGCAGCAGAAAGCACCTCAGCCCTTTCAAGACCGCTCGCTAGATGCATCATCTTCAAACCAGGGTCATCTACGGACGCAGTCAGCCGACCGAGAGCGCACTGAAATAGTGCAAGAGCGAATTGGACGAAAGTTCTTTTCTGAACTGTCTGGTCTCGAATACTTTAATGTCCGCCATCTTGCTGTCCTCACCATGCAGCCCATGATTGAGCAAGAATTCTCGCTGGAAGAACTACTCAGCTTCATTGAGTCGCGCAAACAGGCGACTTTCTGGAAGAATCTTGGTAAAGCCTTCAAGAACGATAAGAGCAAGAACGTCAAGAAGAAGGGTGTGTTCGGTGTACCTCTGGAGATCATTATCGAAAGGGATGGTGCGGATTCGACAGACGGTGTTGGTCCGGGCACACTTCGGATCCCAGCTGTTATCGATGATATTGTATCGTCGATGCGTAAGATGGATCTCTCAGTTGAGGGCGTGTTCCGAAAGAACGGCAACATCAAGAAGCAGCAAGGCCTGGTGGATACTATCAACGCCGAGGGTTGTGACGTGGTCAACTTTATGGAACAGCCCGTTGTTCAGCTTGCTGCGCTTCTCAAACGTTACCTGCGAGATCTACCAGATCCCCTGATGACTCACAAGCTGTACAGGCTATGGATCAGCGCTGCCAAGATTTCGGACCCTGAAAAGAGAAAGCAGTGCCTGCACTTGACCTGCTGTCTCTTACCAAAGAGCCACCGAGACTGTCTTGAGATTCTATTCAGCTTCCTGAAGTGGGCTGGAACTTTCCACCAACTTGATGAAGACCTTGGCTCTAAGATGGATACGAGAAATCTTGCCACCGTTATTGCGCCCAATATCCTAACGAATCCCAACAGGGCACCCGCTTTAGATAGCGAGGCTATGTATGTTATTGATGCTGTGGAAATGATGATTACACATATCGAGGAAATGTGCCAGGTAAGAATTGGCATTCTTTACGGTGGTGGACGTTGTGTTGACTTGACTTTTTCCAGGTTCCTGATGAGATCCTTGGTCTCATGAACGACCCTTATATCTTTACCAACAGTGGAGACCTTACAACGAAGGACATCCTGAAGCGTTTCCAAGATCGACGAGGACAGATTTCCATTGCTGATGTCAACGAGGTCTATAACCGTCAGGATAACTCCACCCGACCACCAGCTCGGCGAGTAGAAACTGACCCAGCAGTTTGGCAGGGTGAAGCCACTGTTCGCACGATACAAGACCCTTCAATGCCTATCCCCAACAATGGGCATGGAACTCCTCCGGCGCGTTTCCGAGGACGGAACGATCTGGGCAATGCTTCGCCTTATGGGGTCAATCAGTTCAACCAGTCGGACAGTCAGCTCGACAGCGCCGAGCACAGCAGGAGACGAGAATGGCGTAACTCTGGTATGGGACGTCAAGGCAGCGGACTCGGTGTGTCCGGCAACTCATGATACTTCTTTTTTACAATGATATTCTTGATTACAGCTGGGCCCGGAAACGCCCAGCGTCAAGCTTCGTTTCGTTATTCTACGTGCAGTTTAGGAGGTATGATTTGGGAGTAGAGAGTCATTTGCATAGTTGACGGCGTTTCTCTTCGCTTCTTCCTCAGGCTTATATATGCTATATCAGAGCATGCAACTGTCGAACAAAAAGGGAAAAAGCATTTTACCAATCACAAAAGCCCTTAGCATTCATCGTTTTCTACACCACACGACACGACAAACCTGGTAGTTTTTTCTTTCTTTTCTTCGTCATTCTTCAGGGAAGATGAGATGATGATCTCGCTCCTATTATTCTTCCCTTCTCGACCCTCAACTAAATGTCATGTTCCCCTCAAACTCTCATTACCTAAGTGACATGAGAGATATATGTCAACTACTCTCATCTTCTCTTGGGTTCAGTGTTTGTTCTTTGGACAGGGGAAGGGTTGGAGGGCTATACCTTTTTCTTACAAAACAAAAAGGGGTTCAAAGAGAGGGTGTTGTTATGTTTTTTTTTTTTTTTTTTCGGTTCCCTTTCTATCTTCTTCTATACCTGAGTTGGATGGAGTAAACCATGTTAGCGGGTTGATTCCCATTGGAGTGTTGAGACCGGGCGAGGCGAGGCGAGATAAAGATGAAAGGGATCATTGATTCGTAGTGCAAAAAAGTTCATGCGTGTGTGCTGGGTCAGATGTGAGGATGCAAACTACTTTATGTTGGCTTCATTCTGGGAACAGATGGGATTTTCGGTCACGGATATAAGTGACGATAAGCGATAGGAACAATAGATTATGTTCTATTTGGGTATTTACGACTAAATGACTGGACCTTCGTCTTACTTGCTTGGACAAGACGAAATTAGTCTATTCAACCCATAGGATCTATCGCCGATGTTACATTAGGGACTGTCTTTCATCTGTATGATCGGCCATTTGAATCATATCAAGCCGTTGTGTCTTGTTGGGCAAGATTAAAATGTACTTAAGCTGAAGCTTCGTAGACTAAGCAATAATTAAAGAGTTCACATATTGAATATTTAGGCCAAAATATGCTGTTCGTGGCCTGATAGGAAGTGTGTACCACATTCGCCCCTTTTGTCCTTTAGATAGGAACCCCCTCTTATTCATTTCTCTCATTACTAGTAAGATTACGCCTTGGCAGCGGCAGCAGCCGCTTTGTCCTGCTCAAGGAACCAGTTCACGCCACGATCGATGCCCTCCTTCAGGGACCAGACAGGCTGGTAACGCAGAGCACGCTTGGCCTTGTTGATGTTGTAGTAGCGGGTCATGCAGCTCATGATGATAGACTTGCGAGTGAGTGTAGGTGTCTTGCCGAGAATGTTGGCAAGAACCTCACTGACATAGCCGATGGCGATGCCGACCTCACGGTTGAGACCCCAATTGCCTTCTGTGCCCTTTTCATAACCGGCGGCACGCCAGATGGCACGGGCAAAGTCCCAGAAGTAAACAGGTGTGTCGTTTGTAATGAAGAAAGCCTCGCCGTCAACGCGCTCGTGATCAAGGGGGATGGTGGGAGAGGCAGCAGTGGCGAGGAGGAGCTGCGCAGCGAGGAGATGGGCATGGGCGACGTTTCCGACATAGGTGAAGTCGAAGAGGTTCTCGTTGGCGCCGACTTGAATTGTGTGCTTGCCGCGCTTGTAGGCGTTGAGAATGCCTGCGAGAGTCTGGACGTCGCCCTCGCCAAAGATACCAGCGGGACGGATGGAGGTTGTAAGAAGCTTGCAGCCCTCCTGGCGGTTGGCTTTGAGAACGATCTCCTCTGCTTGGGCCTGCGGGTAATACCTTGTTAGCGAGACGGTCTGGGACGGCCTGAATGTGGCGTGAGCAAACCTTGGTCTCTGAATAGTACTCAGTCTGAGCCTCCCCACGAATCAAAGGCCATCTCTCATCAGCGTTGAGCAAGTCAGTAACGTTGTCGCTGATAACACTGGCAGAACTTGTGTACACGAGAACCTTAACACCCGTCTTCTGGCAGGCATCAACAACAGCCTGTGTACCATCGACATTGACCTTCTTGAACACATCATGACCGATATTGGGGTTGACGGCAACAGGAGATGCTGTGTGGATGACAACGTCGGGCTTGAGCTCCTCGAACAGAGAGAGAAGTCTCTCGGGGTCGGTGATGTCGCATTCTCGGTACTCGGCATTGGGATTGCGATTGCGCTCGCATCGTAAGTCGACGCCGATAGTGGCAGTGGTTGTCCATTGCTCGAGGGCCTGGTTGACGATGTGATGGCCTAGAAAGCCGTTACCGCCAATGACGACAACTCTTCCAAGGGGACCTCTAGATTTCGTCTTTTCAGCCATCGTCGCTGGTGTGTGTCTGCTCTTCCTGCGTATGTGTTGTACTTGTGAGAGTGCGGTAGCAGTAGGAGTCGAGGAGGTGGGAAGAGTAAGCCGGAGCGGGAGACTGGGCTCTTGACAATATCCTGGGGTACGGTAGGGTCCAGTATGGCCACTGTATGGATAGAGGTAATTTGGTGGTGAGAGCAGGGGTCCTCTTCTGTGTGGCTGATAATGCATCTTTGGCTAATGGGAATATGGTGGGGGTTGTGGCACCTTCATAACTTAGATGCCTACCTACTGTAGTAACCAATCAGTGGATCAGCTCCCTAAATCTTCGGCGGCTTCATCAACTAAGTTACCTCTGTACGTCTACGGCGTGAATCAATATCGTGCGTCACGAGATTTACTTCTCCACAAGGATTTCCTTCTTTAATCTCTCGCCTTTCTCTACCTAAGGACCATCATAACCACTCTTCTTCTTTCTTGTTCTCTTGTTGCCTACTTACTACTTCATTCCATATACCTTCGCCCTTGTCTCACCTGGCTCGTGCTCTCTTTTACTTACTATTTTGGACCCCTTTGGATATAAACAACATCCAATATCGACCTTGAAAACAACATTCTCTCTTCTCTTCAGCACGATTACTCCTCTTCCCTCGGGAAATAGTGTCTCTAGGCGAGAAGCAGTCGACATGCTTTACTGGCATTCAAACTATGGCAAGGAACAGCTCGGACGGCGCAGAGATTCTCGTCCACATTACAGCACCAAGTCGGTCAACCGATGATGTTTCATATCGACAACTTGCGCAGGCGTATCTAGCTTTTGAGCCTCAGAGTCGCACACAACTGTCTTTGATAGCGTCACAGACAGGCGAGGAACAACGACATGTGCCAGAAAGATATCAAGGGGCGCCATCGCCTACTCAGACCAGGGTAACAACTTCGTTTGGACGATCATTTGAGATTACATCCCAAGATCTAAGTTTTGAGGGAGTTATAGACAATCGCTCGTCGCCATGCCTACCGCGTGAGGCATTGGCTAGAAGTGCGATCCCCTCATCAGACCATACTGGTTTCGGGTCAATCAACTCCTGGTGTGCGCCTGCGAGTCAAGTTAGTGACTCGTATCCCATGCCAGAAGCTGCACTCTTGGACGTTTCACCGTCACGTATACTACAGAGCTACATCCGAAGAACTCAGTCATCGCAGGCCTCTGCGTCATTTTCATCGCCAACTGCACATAAGAAGCGTCCTCCAGTACCAGAATATGGACACAGAGTTGATATTCCCTCTTCCCTACCACCTCCCAGTCAAGAAGAATCTCTACCTCTCGAGGTCCCTGGGTTTATAGGGGCTCTACATGTCGTACCCACGACACCACAACCAGACAAGGCAGCCGAGGTTCCCATACCCTCGGCGGATACAGAGGTGATAGCCTTCGAGCATTTGGCTCCAGATATCACTCATATTTCCGGCAGTGTGGTTAGCAGCCACTCGCCAGCTCCATCGCCTCGCGCAGGGTCAGAACCTCCACCATCAAAGCGATCTAAGATTGGACACTTAGAGCATGGTGATCTAGTCAGAAGCTCTAGCGATACAGGCCCAGTCCTATCAACGAGAAACTCACAGGGGGACCAAGTCAGTAGTAGCTTGGAAATCCGGCCATCATCCCCATCCGTGGGAGTTGACGACGTCGTTCCTGCAGATTTGATATCTGAGAAGCTGGCAAAACTCGCCCGCGATCTGTCGTCGAGATATCGTCCGACGACAAAACGTGATATCGAGCCCTTCGAACGAGGATATTGGCTTCTCAACTGCAGCGACTGGGATCCAACTGTCCGGTTTGATACTTGGGTGTTCCTCGCTAATTATCTCAAAAGTGGTTTGGCGGGCTGGGGAACTTGGTGTCGTAGAGACAAAACTCACGATTGGATACGCCTCTATTGTTGGGGTCATGTTGCGAAACATACTTACTTGCTTCTGTACCTTGCGAGTGGAAGACAAGTCAAGACAAATGGTGCGAAGTGGTATGGAGCAGATGGTGAAGTTGCTCTGGAAATCCCGCCTTATGAGAAGCAGGGATGAATGAGGTGACTCCTCACACCAGATTTTAGTTTGGATATTATACTCGGCTTGGCATACTGGGAAGACTTGAATATTCGTATCATAAGCGAGGCGTTTGTCGGTTCTTTATTTAGGTCTAGATAACGGTTGCCATGAACATCATCGCAACTGGATAGAGCTGCAGAGCTTTGTCGTTTAACGTTTTACGGCGACATAAATAGACGAAACGCACGTTGCACAAGCCTTTGATTATCAACTATTCCCAAGTGACTGCCAGCTCAGCTGAGTCTGGGGTTTGCCATGTCTTAACCAGGGCCGTCGTACCATACACGATCCAGGACAAACACAAACAAGAACAAAAATATACCAAACCAGACCAGACAAAGTCCCCGTTACCATTCCCTTGACCCCAAGCCCTTTATGATCAGTACCATACCATAAATAGATCATAAACACCATGAGTTCCTATACCAGCACAACAACGATAACTCAAGACACAGTCCTTTGTACATATAATTTCTCTCTAATCTAAGTGGCAGCCCCTCATATTCAATTCCTTAGGCAAGTCCAGTTTCCTGTATGACCTTTGCGCGCGCGTCAATCTTCTCCATCTCGGCTTTGTACTTGACAGATTGGTCAGCGGAGCGCTGCTCATATAGTGCCTTCTCGGTAGGGTTCAGCTCCTTCCAGGCCTCGCCAATTTCCTTGAACTTGGCCTGGTTAGTCTCAGCACGGCCGATCTTGTCCCAGTTGTCGACAAGGTAAAGGGAATAAGAGCCTGCAGGGCGCTGGGGCAGACGCTCATCTGAGATTAGCTTAGCAGGCTTGCCAGTCAGGAAAGCGAGGCGGCGGCGGGACTTGTTGGCCAAGTGAATACGCGCAGGCTCGTGAGTCTCAACCCAAGCTTTAAAATTCGCGAGGTTCTTCTGGCGGTTGGCGACGGCTCTGCGAGAGAGGTCCTGAGTTTTGTGTTAGCTCATTTAGTAAAGGAAGGGGGGGAGAGGGTGACGCACTTGGAGCTCGGATTCGGTCAGTTGACGGAACTTCTCAGATAGCTCAGTCGCCTGCTGAGTGATTCCACCAGTTCCTGTGAGGTTTCCTTTGTTCTCGGATGTAAAAAGCACCCAAGTGGTGGCTGGAAGCACGGCCAGCTTGTCTCTGAGCGCCCATTTCTTGAGCTCCCGGATTTCGAGCTTCTTCACCTTCTCTGGATCAACCTCCTTCTTGGCCTTCTTAGGCTTTGGTGCAGCAGCCTTGGGTTTGGGCTTCGCCTTAGTCTGGGATTTGGACTTGGTATCAGTCACCTTAGACTTGGATTTGGTGGTGCCAGTAGCCTTCTTGGTGGTGGTCGTCGTCGTCTTCTTGGCGGCCTTCTTATCACCGGAGGCAGGAGAGGGGGACCATGCTGAGACCGTGAAACTTCGAATGGGGAGCGCAGTCTTTATGGCCGACTGGCGGGAGAGCAATTGGGCGGCAGAGGGAGTGGAAGCAGAAAGGCGGGTTGTCTGAACACGACGGACGGCGGCCCGGCCCACGGAAGTGAGCATTTTGGTATTTGTTCCGGTTGAGTTGGAGAGAATTGATTTAAGCGAAGCGATTTACAGTGGCGGCGACGATTAACTGCAAGGCTGAGTTTGTGTACGGTGAGGAATTGGCCTAGTCGAGATGAGGCTGATGGTGTCGACCTAGACTGTGCCTACCTCATGGTTTGCGCTTTGCAGGCGGCTTCTAATTCCAGTGCTGGCCATGGAAGGTGGGCAGGTGCGAGTGGGCTCAACTTCATGCGAGAGCTCCCTTGGTAGTGGTACATTTCCGCCGCATGGGTTATAGCTTGTTCGCTAAGTACTCTCTACTTTATGAGCTACAGCTCTTGCAGCTTGTCAATCGGTCCAATCACTGTCCCAGAGTTGGCTTATGTAACGCCCCTCCACCTTCACCTCATCCGCCGGTCACAGGCTGCCGTTGGACGCGACAGTGAGGTCAAGTCAATCAAGGCTGGGCCAACGAATATCAGCTCTTTCAACTCCATCATCAAACTCATCAACACTGACGACGACGAAAACTATACTCTACACACACTGACGATCCCATTTTCTTACGGCAAAGTAACGAATACCCGCGACATTTCTCTCTTCCCATCTCATTCAACTACATAAACCATGGATCACCGTCCGCAAGCTTGGGGCCGTGTATGTCCTCCCATATACTACACCTTTGAACATCGCCAATTACAATAAACTGACCTCCAATAGCCTAGAGACGATGTTTATGGTGCCTATGATGCCTCTTTCATGACCGATAATGGTCCCAAGCAAAACACCCAACAGCCCATCGTTACTGGCACCTCCGTCATCGCCGTCAAGTTTAAGGATGGTGTTGTCATGGCTGCTGATAACTTAGGTCCGTTCTATCTGCATCGACACTTAAAGCAGAAGCTAATGTTTTCCAGCTTCATACGGGTCTCTAGCCAGGTTCACCGATGTCAAGCGACTCCGCTCCTTCGCCGAGTCCTCGGTCGTTGGCTTCAGCGGCGACATTTCTGATATGCAGTATCTCGACCGCCATCTCATCGACCTCTCCCTCGACGAGGCCTACACCTCCCCCGACGCACCCCGTCTCAATGCCGCAAACCTCCACCGCTATCTCGCAAAGCTGCTTTACCGCCGCCGCTCCAAGTTCGACCCTCTGTGGAACCATCTTCTTGTTGCTGGTCTCGACGACGATGACAAGCCTTTCCTTGCCGCTGCCGACTTACTCGGCAGCACCTACAGTGCCCCCAGTTTGGCTACGGGATTCGGCTCCATGCTAGCCCAGCCTATCATGCGTCGTCATGTTCCCGATGAGGAGACCGCTCAGAACTTGGAGAAGGAGGAGGCTATCAAGATCATCAAGGAATGCATGAAGGTTCTATACTACCGCGACGCTCGCAGTTTGGACTCTTACTCGATGGCTGTCGTCACAAAGGAGGGAGTGGACCTTACCGATGGTCTGCAGCTCGAGGCTCAGAGCTGGGCTTTTGCAGAGAGAATTCGCGGTTATGGTACTCAAACTGTCTAAATATCGTGGCAGGTGCTGAAATGAGAGGACTGAGTGACGAAAGCCAGTCACCCTTTAATCAATTAGAGAGGTTACACAAGATACAAGCCAAGGCGGCTTGATTGATGTTACTTTAGAGAAGATTCAGCTGGCTAAAATCATGATGATGATAAAAACTTGACATTTTGGAGTGATCAACAGGCACCCGATAAAATTCCATTCCCGCCTGTCATTCAATGGCCTGGGAAGAGGCCAAGGCATTGAGGAAATGGTAGGGTTGTAACAATACATCACATGGCATCATTCGAGATTATGTTATGTTCAAATTGCAAGACTTGATATTCGTGATTACGTTGCCTAGAACTAGTGTATCGTAAATAAGCCAACTTGCCTATTCAACCTCTTCTCGAGGGTTACCATCTAATACTGACCACGACCAGCTGGTCCCTGGCCTCCCATTTATTCATTTATTTTTGCCAAACATTCGTTCCATGCTATCCAGGTAGACAAAACACAAAAGACTTTACCAACATATTCATTGCAAGCCAGTGCAGTCCAAAACCCAACTCCAAATTTCATCATAAGCCTCTTGCTAGTAGCAAAGAGGAACCCAAGCAGCCGCCAAACTCATACTGTACATCGACAATTCAGTCAAAACACAGTAACGAGCTTATTCGACAGTGACCGACTTGGCCAGGTTACGAGGGAAATCAACGTTGAGACCCTCAAGAACAGCGAGCCAGTAGGCAATGAGCTGGAGAGGGATAACGTTGAGGAGACCCTGAAGAACGTCAACGGTCTTGGGGATCTCAATCTTCTCGGCTTCAGAAGACTTGAACTCCTCATCAGAGGGGTTGCAGATGACGATGGGCTTACCACCGCGAGCAATAACCTGCTGATAGGCGTTGAGTGACTTCTTGAAGAGGTTGTCGCGGGTGAGAATCATGATGATAGGGAGGTTCTCATCGACCAGAGCTAGGACACCGTGCTTCAGCTCACCGGACATGACAGCTTCGCAGTGAAGGTAGGAGATTTCCTTAATCTTGAGGGCACCCTCAAGAGCAGTGGAGAACTGGCTGCCACGGCCTAGAAGGAGGAGAGACTTCTGGTTCTTGAAGTTCTCGCAGAGCTTCTTGATGGAGGAGTCAAGCTCAAGGATGGACTTGATCTGGGCAGAGACGTTGGAGAGACCCTCCATGATCTCCTCGCGGCGAGCCTTCTTGGAAGCACGGTCCTCGCTCAGAGACAGAGCAAACATGACCATGGCAATGAACTGAGAGGTGTAGGCCTTGGTAGAGGCGACACCGATCTCAGGACCGGCGTTAATGTGGACACCACAGTGGGTAAGGAGAGAGATGGAGGAGCCGACAACGTTGACAATACCGACAGTCAGGGCACCACGCTCCAAGCAGTAGCGGAGAGCCATGAGGGAGTCGGCAGTCTCACCAGACTGAGAGACGAAGACGCAGGTGTCGTCACGGAAGACAGGGGCCTGTCGGTCGAGGAAATCGGAAGCCAGCTCAACGGCGATGGGGATCTCAGCAAGCTCCTCAAAGACACCGCGGACAGCCATGCAAGAGTGGTAAGAAGTACCGCAAGCAATGAAGATGATGCGGCGGCATCGGCGAATGGTGGAGATATAAGAGCGGAGACCGCCAAGGGTGACAGTCTTGTTGGCAATGTCGAGACGACCACGCATGGTGTTAACGACGGACTCGGGCTGCTCGAAAATCTCCTTCTGCATGAAGTGGTCGAACTTGCCCTTCATGATCTCCTGGAGCTCGAGCTCGAGGGTCTGGATGGTTCGGACGTTGGAGCTGCCATCGGCCTTCTTGAGGCGGTGGATGTTGAGGGAGCCCTCGTGGATGTGGGCAATGTCATCGTCCTCAAGGTACATGACCTTCTTGGTGTGCTCGACAATGGCCGAAGGGTCGGAGGAGAGGAAGAACTCAGTAGGCATGGGCATGCCATCATCGGTCATGAAGGCACGAGACTGAGATCGGTGGAGGAGAGACTTGTCGGCGGCACCGAGAAGGCCAGTGTCGGGGGCAAGAAGGTCGTTCTTCTTGATGGCGACATTCTGGGAAGCAGCCTCAGCGGGGAGGGCAGCGTTCTCGTCAGAGTACTCAACATCGACAAAGTCGACCTTCATGCGGCGCTCGGTCTTGACACCGATGACGAGAGGAGAACCCTTTCGGGCGGCGATAACCTCATGGGGGTAGTGGACGGACTTGATGAGAAGGCCGTAAGCACCCTCGAGCTCCTGGATAACGGCCTTGGCAAGGTCGGTGAAGCCAATGGAGGGGTGCTGGTCGTGGATGTACTTGGTGAGCTTGGCAATGCACTCAGTGTCGGTCTCAGTCTCGAACTTGAAGCCCTTGGCCTGGAGAAGAGTCTTCAACTCCTTGTAGTTGGTGATGATACCATTGTGGACAACGGTGAACTCCCAGTTGACGTCAGATCTGCATTCAGGGGTTTGTAGTTAGCACACCGTGTTCAAAATCACTCTCCCGATTGAGAACTGATATTCGCATCCCCAAAATGGAACAAAGAAGATCAAAAACCAAGCAATTGGATTTGGGAATTTCGGGATTCTCAAACGTACCGGTGGGGGTGGCAGTTGGTGGTGGAAGGAGGACCGTGAGTAGCCCATCGGGTGTGGGCAATGCCGGCATGTGAATCAAAGATCTTCTCGAGGTCGAGGTCGGACTCGTCAATGAGCTTTCGGAGCTTGGCGACCTTGCCAACCTCCTTGAAAGCGAGAACCTCCTTCTTCTTGTCGCCGTCGATGGCTAGACCAGCAGAATCATATCCACGGTACTCGAGACGGGACAAACCTGTTTGCAAAAAGCTGTGTCAGCAACACGAATCTGGGCGCTGATCCCGCGTCTCACCAGTGCATGGCGGGGCGGGGCATGGCTGATGAAAGGGGTGGTGAGGGGCAGCTGAGGAGGGGGAAAACATGGGCGCAGCCATGATTATGATTATGATTATGCTTGTGAGCATGGGCATGGGATAAGCAATTACTGACCGTTGACAAGAGTGTCGAGGATGAACTTGCGATCCTTCTCCACCAGGTAGTTGATGTATCCGAAAATACCACTGATCGTAATGGTTAGCTATTGTTATTCCACCAATTGAGCCACCGAAATCCTTCTTTGAGTACCAGCTTTTCTCTCCCATTCATCGCCTTGAACCATAAACATCCATTCCATCTTAGCGTGCGTCTGTCGCAAGCAAAGAATCGGTGGAAGCGCGGTGGCTGGCGGGGCAGACGAAAAGGCTAGGCGGTAACAAAGGCGGTGACGGCGACGAGGAAGAGGAAGCTTCCTTACCACATGTTGACTGAGCTCTTTGCGGTAGAAAAACGTGGACAATGGGTTCGTTAAGAGACGGTCGGTGAGAGTAGAGCAGAGCCGATAGCGAGCGGATATGTGTGGGCGAGAGTGAGAGAGAGGAAACAGGCGGAAGAGTTTTGAGGAAGGGGTATCAAGAAGCAATAAGGTGTAGATGAGAGAGGAGAAAGAGGAGAGAAGAGCAGAACAAGAAAGGTGAGGGGGGAGGAGGAGATGGTTGTATATGTAGTCGTTTGAGCTCCAGTAAGTCAACTACCTTACCTTACAACATTGGGTGAAGGCGAAAGGACAAAGGCGGGCAGAGCGGTCTCCGTAGAGGATGGTCCCAGCTTCCCATGGTGTGGAGTCCCTGGCCCGCACCTTAGTGAGGTGAGAATGGAGGCTAAGCTCCTTAATGCTTAGGTAGGTATCCTCTGTTACAGTTTTCACTGAAAAGTGACCTGCAACTCAGCAAGGTCTCTCACTCACTTCTGCTCTGCATGCAGGCAGCTTGCTGTCTTGGTGGGCAGAGTGGGGTTGAGGATGACAGTAGCGGGGGTATTTTCGACAGGGCCCAGACAGGGGTGAGAAAGTCCAACTTTTTGGTTCGGTATGGTATTTTTATCTGCTCGCTGGGCTATTTACAGGCTATTTACAGAGGTTGAGAAACGACGAACTGGCGGGAAGTGGGCAGGGCCAGACAAGGGAGCGGTAACAGAGGAATATAGCAGGTTCATGAGGATCTATATCGATAGCAACCACCCTACTCCATAGCAACTAACCCTGAACTGTGAGGGGCGGTTCGCAGTTTGAGATGGTTCAGGGATATACCACCATCAGGCGTTTTGAGTTGACTATCTTGGTCTACAGTTGGTGACCGATTTCCATACCGCTGAACCAACAAACGGGCAGTTGATCCTGTTACACGGCATCTGTTATCGTAAACGTGGCAGTAGCCCTGCGGCTGTTGAGACGTTAGTTGGAACAGAATGGAAGCCATTGTCAGCCGTAGCTAATGGTTGCATAAGGGTCCAAGACCAAAATTCCACCAAGATCTCGCCCGTCTTTGGTTGCTTTCCAACGCCTTACGGTCAGGCTCGTAATAATCTACAACAACTATCGAAGTTCTAAGAATACTGATCACTATTTGCCTCGTTGAATCT
Organism: Fusarium redolens; assembly: GCF_020744475.1. Classification (NCBI taxonomy): domain Eukaryota; kingdom Fungi; phylum Ascomycota; class Sordariomycetes; order Hypocreales; family Nectriaceae; genus Fusarium; species Fusarium redolens. The sequence continues at coordinate 4,133,119 of NW_025763664.1, read as the reverse complement.
AGCCCGCCCTTCAACTATTCCTGGGCCTGGAAGGCGGTGCCTGAACACCCTGGTACAACTTCAGGCCTGTCACAGTTCAAGTTAGATCGTGAAGCTTAGGTCCCGTTTCCCTCTCTACCTTCGTCATGGCAACGCATCTCGCCGAGCCGCATGTACTGATACCTAAGATGTATGGAATTAACAACAATCTCATAATCCCATTATGGTGACTTCTGAAAGGCAAGTTCCTGATCTACAAAGCTAATCTGGTTATAAACTTTGTCTCTTGCACTTGGTGGGAGAAGTACCTTTTGATAAAAAGTAGCATTCTTTTTTTCACCGCACTCTCTTTAACTCGAACCATGGTCTTTTTTTATGTTACCATCTGTATGCATTGAGTTAGTTGTTTGTCACTTATCATATCTACAGAATCCACCACAAATATCGTCATCCACCCTCCTCCGCCTCCACCCTCACCTACACCTACACCTACACCTAAACCAGCCTCACGGGGTTCCCGACTAGCCCGAGCCTTGCCAACACCAACAGAAGCGTGGAAAGCTGCAGCTCGTTTCAGTTCGTTCTATATTCTACCACTTACAGGCCAGAAACAGAAACGGCAGCGTTATCGTGAAGCGAGAGATCTGCGCCTCCATACGAGAAATGTCTCCCCCACTCGTGCCTTTGTTCATTCGTATTGACTCCTGGCCAAGCCAAGGTCTCAGGGACTCTCACAGTCATTCAGTGTTAGGCTGCGGAAGCCACCACTCGGCATTGGTAGATCCCCTGCATCTCTTCCTGTGGATGTGTGCATACCCTACATAGTACATATGCAGATATGCAATGCGTGCCCCTGAATTCGTACGTCGTTGTTGAATCCTGAAGCTTGTGCTTCCCCCAGTGATGACTTCTGAAACATATGGCGTCTATGCGATTGAAGATCAACAGCAATATTCCTACAATAACAAGTAGTTGACACTGATTTTCTTGGAGGGATTCTGTGATCATGGGCACCTGGGCAGTGATGCATTGATGGTCTTAGCCTCAGATGGATCGTCGCTAGGTCGTGGGTCTCTCATTCAATCGTTTCGAAGTCAAATCAGTTCACTTCAGTTCACTTAAGATTTCACAGCCTCAATCGCCCCAACCAAGAAAAAATTCAATCTCACTAAGAATAGCAACCCGTTCTAACTAGCGCCAATTCCGTTCCGCTCGGCGTTGTTTCCCATCTCAAGTGTAAGCGCGTTTCTTGGCTTGTTTTTCCTCTTCTCGATGTATTCTAGCCCGTGTTTTTCTCCGTAGCATTCATTCCTATCAATCTTGTTTTTGGCCCTGTGTCTCTTGGTTCACTTTTTTCTCCCGTCGGTTGACTTGCCGATTAACTAGTTCCGGACCTTAACCATATATGCGTTGCTATTGTTAGCATCTCGTAATCCACGTCATCTTCCCCAAAAATTGAGTCCCCCCATGTTCAAGATATCAACTCCATGCCTCTGTTTATTTTAGCCTTGCCGTTATCCTCAGGCTGGGTTCTCCAGAGATTACAGTCGCTCTTCTTCACGGGTAACCCGTAGAGACGAACCATCCAGCTCTCTGACATCAGCCACGTTGTCCTAAGAGGGTCCCCGCAGAGCAGGGCAAGTTCCCACTATCATCATTAAAGGATGGTGCTTAAGGTGAACCCTGGTCAGTCCCGTTACTGTGGCTGTTTGTTGATGTGAGAAGGGACCCTTTTACAACAATTATCTATCTGTCCTTTCTACAGCACTAACAACCTATAAAAAAAAAAGAGAGTTGAAAATTGAAAATCGATAGTACGATCTATAGCACACTATCAGAAAAAAGCAGCCTTTTGTAGACCTAAAAATGCCAAGCTGAAAGTGCCCTTCAGCCCTAAACTTAAAGATGCCATAAGCTCCCCTATCCTGGTGTTCTAGACGCGAACTCACTGCAGCCGTTCATTTAGCTACTTGCTTACTACTAGTAGCGGTATAGCAAACCTCATATTGCATAATTTCCGAATCTTACTCACTCCTGAGCTGACTTTGACCAACCGACAGTCTCACTCAGAAGAATCAGCCTTGCGAGTCAAGGTGGGGGTTTTCATGGCATCTTTAGCCTCTCACCAATTGTATCAGCACCCTGCGACACAGCTCATCGCAAAGGATCTAGCTGCTTACGTTGCAGGCATTGGCATATGAATCTCACGCTCGTCAAAGATGTATTGTGATAGTCGCCAGAAACTTTCCTGCTTTTCCTGGACGCCATGTACATTCCTGTTTCTAGGGCCGAGCTAATCTATCGCTGCTTGCCCTGACTCTATTGTACAGTCTTACAGATTACCTAGCAACGCTGTACCCATCAACTTCCATCATCCTTGGGTTTCCGTGCGCCTGTCCGCTGTTGTATCTACCCATATTGGTCCCTTCCGCTGCTTACAGCTTCTGGTACTCAAGCTTGCCCTCCAACTTCTTGGATTCGGCCACCTTGCGAACAGCCTTGTTGAAATCGTCCTGATTGATCGAGTCTCGGTAGTCCTTGATAGCAAATAGACCGCTATATGCATGTCAGATTCATTGAATTCGACTTCTTTCGCCTTGTTATATGGGGGAGAAAACTTACGCTTCAGTAACCACATTTCGCAAATCAGCACCGTTGAGCCCGTCGCTCATCTTCACCACACTCTCAAAGTCAAGGTCTCCATCAATCACCACACTTTGTGAGTGAATCTTGAGAATCTCGAGGCGTCCGACCTCGTTAGGCAGAGGAATCTCAATCTTTCGGTCCAGTCGACCAGCACGAAGAAGCGCAGGGTCCAATGTGTCAGGTCGGTTGGTTGCCATGATGATCTTGGTTTTGCCCAGATAGTCGAACCCATCCAGCTGGTTGAGCAATTCCATGAGTGTTCGTTGAATTTCACGATCAGCACTAGTGCCCTCAGAGAAACGACGCCCACCGATGGCATCAATTTCGTCCATGAAAATGATGCAAGGCTCGTGCTCCTTGGCATAGCCAAACATCTCGCGGATCAGTCTTGCAGATTCGCCAATGTATTTATCGACAATAGCGGAAGAAACGACTAGTTTGTTGTCAGTGCAACCGTTCATGTAATAGGATCAGTGCGTGGCTCATACCCTTCAAGAAGTTGGTCTCTAGACTGCTGGCAACTGCTCGTGCCAGTAGAGTTTTTCCAGTTCCGGGAGGACCATACAACAGGACACCCTTGGGGGGTTTGATGCCTACTCGGAGGAACAGTTCAGGGTTCTTGAGGGGAAGCTCAATAACTTCTCTAAGCTCTCGAATCTGATCATTCAATCCACCGATACCAGCAAAGCTGACTTGTCCTGGGTCCTCGAGAGACATGTTGTACACCAAGGGATCGACTTCGCGGGGGAGCATTCGCATGATGGTGAGTGTCGTCATGTCGAGGGCAACACGGGTACCTTGCTTGAGCTTGACCTTGTCGACCTTTGATCTGCATCCGACAACATATCGTGGTCCTGATGAGGCCTTGACAATAACTGCGAGTATAACCGTTAGTATGCGTCCATCTTGTACGAGTCCACATGTTGTTCGCCCTCACATCGTTCGTCATCAAGCTGTTTCAGTACCTCGCCGATGATCTGTCCCACACTCTGTAGCGCCTTGATGTTGTCCTCGGTCTTGTCAAACTCTCGCTGCATGTCCTTGATCTCTAAACGCAGATTCTTGAGCTTTGCCTCCCATTCTCGCGACTCCATGAGTTTCGTGCGGTAGGAATTAAGGGCAGCCTGGCGCTCGTCTTCGGCAGACATTGTGAATAACTTTGTTCCGATCCTTTTTTTTTGTGAGTCGTATATTGTTGTTGTTTCCTTTTTTCGGTCAACTCGTTGGTCTTGGGCGTCGTCTGTTGGGTATCGAATGCTTAGTCTATGTTGACGGAGAGGTGTTTGGATGGTGATGGTGGTTGCTCATTGGAGATAGAGAGCTTACCTCACCAGCTGGAGCCTTCCACTAGCGGCTCGAGCTGCATCGGCAGAATCTCGGCATACGGTACGCGAAGAGCTCCCTGGCTGATCCAGGTTGGTTGAAGAAAATAAAGCGTGCCTCAAACTCTGAATGTCTACAACTTGAAAATGCATAGAGTGTGATAGATGTTGATTTACTCAGCTATTTCACCTCTGTTTTCTTTTTTTCTCTAAAGTTAATTCATATTAATGTAACATCGAGTCGATTGGGGAGCCTAAACTGCTTACGATTTGTCGCAGACTACCTCTCATGATTATTTTGTCAAGCTTTATTCCCTACCCTGCGTCGCTCAGGTGAATCTTGAAACAGTGATATACCTGATCAAAGGCAAAGATGCTGTACTTGTATATTTGAATATTATGTTTAGTTATTAAAACGAATACGCTTCTCTGTAGTTCTTTGCTACAGGACGTGGCTAGGTCGCAATACACCTTGAGCGTGCAATACTTACACATAAATTCGATGATATGCATGCAGCAAGCCACCATGTGGCTCTCGTCGCAACTTATACGTGAACATTAACTTGCACTGTTTCACTATACCGACAAACAGACATACCAACTGAGATGCAGGGAGATACGGTCCAGCTATCGCGCATATGCATATGTTCCTGCATATCAGATCACTCACCACCTGCATGGTTTTCGTGGATGGAAAGACCTTCAGCGTCTTCCCCAGTGACCGATTTTCTGGCCTCAAAGACGATTACATATTGGGGAATTTCGTAGCTCTCATTTTATATCTAATTTACTCAGAAACATGATTTTGGTACACTCCGACCCAGCCTTTAGCTTTGCGCACGTAGCACATCGTGCCTGTTGCTCGTCTGTCCTCAAGATCGACAAGGTGGTCGGGAAGAGCAGAGGGTGCGCCGATTTCAAAATGAAGGGCCAGAATACATCCGAGTGATGGCAAGGGCCACAAGCTCGGCTAAATGATCCCGTGTAATAGCTGGGAGACGGCTTGCTGTTGATGTCGAGTTACGTATAGGCCGCAAAAAATATGTATCTTGGTCATCCGACTTTGCATCAGAGGTCATATGTCCTGGTGAGAAGTAATTCACACAGAAACGCGGCCCTAGATTTACCAGCGTCTGTTCGAAGCATTTTATCTTGCAGTAATAAATTTCGAGCCGAAGTCGCATAAACTGTCTCAGTCCTTCTTTTCACCTTCGTCGTCAGTGGTCGCCTTCTTGGGCTCCCCCTCAGCGTCGAAACCGAGTGCATCCAACTCTCTAATAAGTTCGTTGATTTTGATGACCTTTGCGATTTGCTCGGGGAGCAGAGCCTCACCACCTTCCTTCTTGTTCTTGAGGTCCTTAGCCTGCTTCAACTTCTTCTTAAGATTTCGGGCCTTTTTCTCGCGCTCAACTTCGGGATCGACTTCCTCGGGCTTTGTCTCTTCTGTAGGGGCTGGAGCATCACCCTCCGCAGCCTTTGCTTTTTTTCGAGCCTCGCGACGCTTGGCGTTCTTGTTGCTTGCAGCCGAGCTTTGTTCGGAGCTCTCCTCCTTCAAGCCTGTGGCACCTGGAATGCCAATCTTCTTACCGCGCTCGCGAAAGGCTTCGGCAGTGCGGTTCTTGTAGACTTCGACATCCTCGGGAGGGCGGTAACCCGGACGAATTTTGATAGCTTTACGAGTACTGCCGTCTGCGCGGACAGACTGCGGGATCTCTCGGTCACCACTGTTCTCGTCGGTGACGATGCCCGCATTCGAAGGCTGTGAAGGCATCACGAAAAGAGATGGAAAGGAGGGAGAGCCAATTGAAGAGAGCACCCGAGTCCGACGCTGGACGTTGTCGCAGACGAACAGGGTTTGGAATCTGCTCGGCAGGTACCGAAGCAGTTTGAGAGCTGGAACTCCCGTTGGCATGGAGGGGGGCTGCGAGTGGCTGGAGGCGAGCAGCGCCACATGCATGTGGCTACATTTAGGTAAGGTAGGTATGATACAGAAATTATGTACAGATACAGCCTTTATTGAGTAACATTGCATGGTTTATGCAATGTAATTGTGTTTTATCACGTTGCCTCGATTGTGTGCCAACCCATGATCACATTTGCCCAAGCACGCCTGTGTCCTCTTGGGGAGATTTCCGCCAGGGCTTTGGGAACCGAGCTGTTAAGTAGTACTAACTAGGTAGCACAATGGTTACTTATTCCAAACTGGACACAAGCAACAAGGGAGTATCCCTGCTAAATGAGCTTATTTGAGCTGAGGCCTTTCATTGGCTCATGTTTCGGGATTGATGCCCTGCAGGGCGCCTTGTTTCAACCTTTCTCACGTAAAACGGTAAAAGGACGTACGTCCACGTTGCAGATGTGCCCTGGTGTAAGCAACATAAATTCTCTGAGCTCTCTTACCTGAACATGGCCTACGCAGCCTCACTTCATGATTTTGACGTCCTACGTAGCCATATGGAGTGGAAAAAAGCCACATGTTGTACACGGCTGTACCCCCCTGTGAATAGGATGATGTGCTGCCACAGCTTAAGATTAACACACCGTTGTTTGATGAGCGTTGGCTAAGGCTTCTTGCATAACGAGTATGGCTTTCACATTTTTGGCCCAGTTAAATCACTGCAATCAGTCACTGGCTGTTTCATGCATAGGTCGTGGCAGGTCGAGAACCTACGGAATTACGCCTGATAGCAGCCTCTCGCACGACTTTGCTTGTGACAGGACGGATACAAGTCAAGGCTCGCCTCGGTTAAAAGTGTAAAGCCAGGGCTGTTTGGTGAGTGCATTGGTCATATCAAGAATAAGGTTGCTTGAACCAGATTGTGTGCTTATTAGGCACACTGTTTTGTTAGGCATTTTTCATGCCACTTCGTGTTTGGAGTTTGATATTTGGGACTTTCCCGCAAATATTCCATTCAAGTTTGCGTATCACTACCGAAAACTTGACCTATGATCAACTAGTGTTCTGGTCCTCTGCGTATCATAAAATGTATGTATGTGATTGTTGTCAATGTGAAGCGGTCTAATTCACATACCACGTGCATGTGTGTCTCGTTGTCATGGACTCTTGATCTTATTTACACACTTGATCATCAATTAAGGACCTACTTAAAACCGACATCCGTACCTTGTTCCTAGTAAGGGATATTAGTAGTGCGCCATTGAGTACGGAAGTCCCTTACTCTTGGGCCAGCGCACCAAGAATAGGCAAGGCAAGGTAAGGTTAGTAGCCAGCATCCAACAGATACCTTGCTACAACAAGGATGAATCGGGAATTATTTTGCTTCAACAAGTACTACTCATGTATCTAACCGCCCCTTGCATATATGAACCCAACAATATCCCATCGATTTCCTGACAATCTGCCTTACACCATGTACCAATCACTGGCAAGTGCTACCGTCTGTGTCATTGTCTAAGTCGGTAACCTGCTTTTTTTGTCCTTCTTCTCTTCAGAGGCTTCAAGATCCAAACTTCACCCACAACATAAAAGGGAGCCTCTTAATCGTTTCATTCTTGTTCTGCTTTTAGACTATCTTATTTAATAGCCGTCAAGGCTCTCTCAGGAGTTAGTCAACTATCAATTTCAATCTTGAAGCATCCAACACACATACATACAGCCAACACTCGCCACCATCGCCAAGATGGCAGCTCCTGATCTATCACAGGAAGCCAAGTTACCAGAAAACGACCATGTTGCCACCAAAACCAGCCTACTAGACACTTCAGATGCCTTGACCCCAGATCCAGGCACCGAGGATATGTTCAGAACTGAGCAAAGCAAATTTGCTTTCAGTCCAGGGCAGCTTTCGAAGTTGCTCAACCCCAAGAGTCTCAACGCCTTTTATGCTCTTGGGGGAATTGACGGTATAGAGAAGGGACTGCATACAAATCGCAATGCTGGCCTCAGTACCGACGAGTCCACAGTGGATGGAGAGGTCGCATTCCACGAAGTTGCGCCAAAAGGGACACCAAAACATGGAACGGCCGGTGACGCAATACCAGAGAGTAATGCTGAAGCAGCAGTTCATATTCCTCCTCCTGAAAACCCCAATCCTAGTGGGATTTTCTGTGATCGGAAAAAAATCTTCAGAGACAATCGCCTTCCCGATAAGAAGACGAAATCTCTTCTGGAGATTGCTTGGACTACCTATAACGATAAAGTTCTCATTCTCTTGACCATTGCGGCGATTATATCATTAGCTCTAGGCCTTTACCAAACTTTTGGAGGTGAACATAAAAAAGGGGAGCCGAAAGTTGAATGGGTTGAAGGTGTCGCAATCATCGTTGCTATCGTGTAAGTCAATACCCCAGACACGCCTAGACTTGCAACACTAACAGGGACAGTATTGTTGTGCTTGTAGGTACAATCAACGATTGGCACATGCAGCGACAGTTCACTCGACTCACCAAGAAAACCAATGATCGTATGGTCAATGTTGTTCGTTCGGGGAAGTCCCAAGAAATATCCATCAACGACGTAATGGTTGGGGATGTCATGCATCTTGCTACGGGAGACATCGTGCCAGTAGATGGTATCTTCATTCAAGGCAGCGCCGTCAAGTGTGATGAGTCCTCAGCTACCGGAGAGTCGGATCTGCTCCGAAAGACACCAGCAGCAGATGTTTTCGATGCAATCCAGAAACTCGACACCAAGGAGGCGGAGAAGCTCGATCCTTTCATCATCTCGGGAAGCAAGGTCAATGAGGGCAATGGAACATTCCTTGTGACTGCTGTGGGCGTCAATTCCAGCTATGGCCGAATCTCAATGGCCCTCCGCACCGAACAGGAAGACACGCCTCTGCAGAAGAAGCTTAATATCTTGGCAGATTGGATTGCCAAAGGAGGTGCTGGCGCCGCGCTATTGTTATTCATCGTGCTCTTCATCAAGTTCTGTGCTCAGCTTCCAAACAACCGCGGATCTCCCTCTGAGAAGGGTCAAGAATTCATGAAGATTTTCATCGTCTCAGTCACCGTTGTTGTAGTGGCTGTCCCCGAAGGATTGCCCTTGGCAGTCACACTGGCATTGAGCTTTGCGACTGTCAAGATGCTTCGCGACAACAATCTCGTTCGAATTCTCAAGGCCTGCGAGACGATGGGGAATGCCACGACTGTTTGCTCTGACAAAACTGGGACACTTACTCAGAACAAAATGACGGTAGTTGCCGCCACACTTGGTAAAACAATAAGTTTCGGTGGTACTGATCCGCCAATGGACAAGTCTTTGAAGATCGACCGGAAGGCTCTCACTGTACCCAATGTCTCAGAGGCCGACTTCGTAAATGGACTAAGCCAGCAAATCAAGAGTCTACTCATCCAGTCGAATGTGCTCAACTCAACAGCATTCGAAGGTGACCAGGATGGTCAGAAGACATTCATCGGTTCTAAGACTGAAGTTGCTTTACTTACCTATTGCCGAGATCATCTAGGAGCTGGGCCAATCCAAGAGATGCGATCGTCTGCCAATATTGTGCAGACAGTGCCTTTTGATAGCAAGAACAAGTACAGTGCTGTAATTGTTAAGCTGCCCAATGGAAAGTATCGCGCATACGTAAAGGGTGCTTCTGAGATACTGCTGGAAAAGTGTACCAAGTGTCTCGAAAATGTGTCGCAGGGGGAACCGACGTCGGTTCCCCTAACTGAAGCTGATCGAGACATAATCGGGATGATTATCAGCTCCTATGCAGGGCAGACTCTCCGAACCATCGGTTCATCATATTGCGACTTCGAATCTTGGCCACCTGAGGGAGCTGTCTCCCCAGATAACCCGCAACACGCAGACTTCAATGCTGTGCACCAAGACATGACGCTGATTGGAATCTACGGTATCAAAGACCCGCTACGACCGACTGTAATCAGTGCTCTTGAGGACTGTCGCCGAGCTGGCGTCTTTGTAAGAATGGTCACTGGTGACAATATCCAAACAGCATCTGCTATTGCCTCTGAATGTGGTATTTTCCGTCCTGATGAAGGTGGCATCGCGATGGAAGGCCCCGACTTTCGAAGACTTCCACCTGAAGAGCTCAAGCAAAAGGTGAGACACCTTCAGGTTCTGGCCCGCTCAAGCCCCGAGGATAAACGGATCCTGGTTCGTACTCTCAAAGATCTCGGGGAAACGGTGGCAGTGACCGGTGACGGAACGAACGACGCACCAGCTTTGAAGATGGCAGATATCGGATTCTCCATGGGCATTGCTGGAACAGAAGTGGCTAAGGAGGCATCGTCGATTATTCTTCTTGATGATAAGTAAGTGAGCTGTTCATATACCACAGCAGGACACTACTGATGACTTGCAGCTTTGCTTCTATTGTCAAGGGCTTGATGTGGGGTCGTGCTGTTAATGATTCTGTCAAAAAGTTCCTTCAGGTAAGCTTGAATATACGGCAACGATGAAGCTCAGCTGATCGGATGATGGTAGTTCCAACTGACTGTCAACATTACAGCCGTGGTATTGACATTCGTCTCAGCTGTTGCAAGCGGAAAGCAGGAATCTGTTCTCAACGCTGTCCAACTTCTTTGGGTCAACTTGATCATGGACACCTTTGCAGCCCTTGCATTGGCCACGGACCCCCCTACGCGGAGTGTCCTTGACCGCAAACCAGATCGAAAGTCGGCGCCGCTCATCACATTGAGAATGGCAAAGATGATCATAGGACAAGCTATTTGCCAACTTGTAATCACTTTTGTGTTGAATTTTGGTGGCAAGAACCTTTTAGGCTGGTACGGAAACTCCGAACATGATACCAAGCAGCTAAAGACACTCGTCTTCAACACATTTGTCTGGCTACAAATTTTCAACGAAATCAAGTATGCTCCGAAGCCTTTTGATAAGTGATTACTTCGCTAATCGAGATTCTAGCAACCGTCGGCTGGATAACAAGCTCAACATCTTTGAAGGTCTCCATCGCAACATGTTCTTCATCATTATCAACCTCATCATGATTGGAGGTCAAGTCCTCATCATTTTCGTAGGTAGTGATGCCTTTGAGATTGTTCGCTTGAACGGTAAAGAATGGGGACTATCAATCGGTCTGGGAGCCATCTCTGTCCCGTGGGGTGCACTAATCAGACTCTGTCCCGATGAGTGGATTGCTGCGTGTCTCCCGGGCTTCCTCCATAGAAGATGGATCTCACCTCCTACTGGAGATTTGATGGCTGACAAGTCGCTGGAGTCTGACGATGAATTTGTACGGCCACCACTTCGCGTCATGAGCTCAATCAGGGGCCCGCGAGTCCAGCAACACATTGGATTCAGGGAGAGAGTACGTAGGTACAAAGAGGCGAAGGATAAGGTAGAAGAGGAGGCGCAAGAGAAGCCCGAGGCATCCAGAGCAGTGATGGATCATGTTTAGGAACAGCGGTGATTTTTGTTGATTGCGTTCCAGTATGTCAGTGATGGTTCTTTCTAGAATAATTACTCCTGCGAGATGGTCCTAATACATAGTAGTTGATATCATACTTCCAAACCCGTTTGAGCATTGGGCCAAGTTGACTGAAGATAGTGTCGTGGCGGCTGTATTCATAGGGGATTCATTCATGAAAGCATTAAATGTTAGCGACAAATGAGCCTCCTTGACAACTATTTGCATCCATGAAGTGAAAGATCGTTGTTGAAAGTGAGTTCCGTACTGATTAAATACTGATTAAACTGGGGCTCGGGATATATGGCCCAGCCGACCAATCACAGGCGAGGTAAAGCTGTGCCCGGAACTTCGCGAATTTCCTGGCCTGACAATCTCTAGAACCTCTCCATCCTTCAACCGAAGCCTCACAATCGACTGTCGCAGACGTCCATCACCGACTCTTAGCCGTGTTACAGACGCTCAATCGCGCTCATCTATCAAAATGGTAAGATAAAGGCTACCTCGAGACTCCCTTCGCCGACCGCAATGGCTAATCGCGCATCTTCACAGGCCCTCGCCAACACCCTCTACAGGCAAGTAACGCCAACGCCGACGACACGACAACACATCGACCACCGAGACTAATGCGGATTTCCTACAGGAGCCTCTTCTCCACCAACTACCTGATGCTCGCTACCGTTTTCACTGCTGGTTTCGCTTGGGAGATGTAAGGACTGCCCGCATACGACTTCGGACCAACGGGGGTAGGACGCTGATTATGATACAGTGGCTTCAACAACGTCATGGACAAGGTCTGGGACAACAACAACCGAGGCGTACGTGCGATGACACCAGAAATTGGAGAGAGACAGATGCTAACGGACTTGCAGCGACAATGGAAGGATATCCGACATAAGTTCCTCGAGGGCGGCGATGAGGATGAGGAATAAAGAGGCCGACAAGGACATGAAACCTGATCATCAATCAACGGGCCGAGCGAAGCGAGGAATCGATTCTGTGCCACTAGCCGTGTACAAATTAGAAGAGAATTAGAGGCTTGATCACACACACGACGTCTCCTTATGTTCATGCATTATTTCCAGTTGTCGATTGCTTGAACCGGCAACAGCCATCATCACTGCTAGCTATTCGTATGTGCATATAGCATTTATGAACATGAGGTGAAGATACCTAAATACCATGTACATGCATGCTCAGACTTTTGCTGTTAAGAGTGGTAACAGCAATTCGTTTTTGCTTGTGAATGTGACTGTACCTAATAATAAAGAGCTGTTTCGGCAACTCATACGTGCGCGGTGTAGTGGATTGGATTGGATTGGCAGGTATTGCCCCTCGGTGACTGCACCAGAACCTCACTGTGATTCAGCCCCAGGATGCAATGCAATAGGTAGTAAAACGCAGACGTATTCGTGCCCAACATTTGAACTGTCATCAACTTGACGACTTAAAAGTTACACAATCTGACAATAGCAACAACCATATTCCCGGCCACTTTTGGATTTTGTGTCTTTTTACTGGGCTACCGTAGGTAAATCAGCTACGTTTCTACTTCAACACTGTTCAAATCGCTGACGTCTTTATCCGCAGTGCACTGTTCCACCAAACCTTTCTCCAATATTTGCGGAACCCCCACTTCGGTATTGCCTATCAATAATCGACCTGACGACATCGCCGACACCGCAATCAACGTTGTTCTTTTCTCTCTTTCCCATCTCCTCTTTTTATTTCACACAACAAATGCTACGATGAGGTTGGTTTGACCATGTCCCAATCTATGTCGACCCAGGAGCAGCAGCTCTGCCAGTTCTTGGCCGACCTGCCCGCCCGCTTCAACTACCGCTTCACCGAAGATGCTTCACGCGAGCTGCTTACCAGCCTCTTCTGGTCTCTTGCAGGAGGAAACAGTGAATACATGCGATTGCTCTTTCCGGATGGTAAAATTGGAGAGACCCTCAAGCTGAGCGACTCTCAAGGCGCAGTCGAGGGAGCAGAGTATACTGAGGCAGCGCGGGGGAAGCGATGTGGGCACATCTTCAAACCGGGTGAAGCATCGTACATGTGCCGCACCTGTGGTACCGACGAGACTTGCTGCCTCTGCGCCCGGTGCTTCGACTCGACCGACCATACAGGACACATGGTTCGAATCCACATATCAGTAGGAAATAGTGGTTGCTGTGACTGTGGAGATGACGAAGCATGGCGAACGCCTCTATTCTGCACCATTCATTCTCACATCCAGGGAGGTACAGATAAGGGAAAGGGAAAAGAGGCAGCCGGTCTGCCTGAGGATCTTGTCACGAATCTACAGATGACCATCGGTCGTGTTTTCGACTACATCTGCGACGTCATCTCATGCTCCCCAGAACAACTCCGACAGGCCAAGACACAAGAGTCAATCCTTGAAGATGAACAGTCATCACGCCTCTCCTCGAAATACTACGGTCCCGATACCGAGCCATGTACAGAATTCGCCCTGATTCTTTGGAACGACGAGAAACACACCGTTCAAGAAGTTCAAGACCAAGTCGCCCGCGCTTGTCGAAAAAGTCGTAAGCTGGCCGCAGAGAATGCCTGGGAGACTGATGCTATCGGACGAAGTATCCTGACGTATATGCCCGACGTGAAGCGACTCTTGGAGATGGCGGTTATAATGGAGGCCATCAGAGTTACGGTCACGATTCGGTCTGCAAGAGACACGTTCCGCGAGCAAATGTGCGGCACCCTCGTTGAGTGGTTGAGTGATATATCTGGTTGCTCTGTCGGTCAAGACAACAGCATTCTTCGGCGCACAGTCTGTGAGCAGGTAATGAACCCCTGGCGCCAAGGGAGCCAAGCGACTCATACGATGGGTCTGATTGATGACGAAGAGGAGGACGATCAGATTGTCGACAGCAGACGTCGCTTTGATGGCATGAATGCTAGGTTCATTCTGGCCTTACAAGCTGCAGCCAACACCGGTACCGGCGTTCAAATAGAAATTGAAGACGACTCCGATGATGACGTTGGGGAGGACGAAGAAGAGGCCGATGCAGACATGGACGACCAAGGCCAACATTCTCCTTCCAGCTCAGTGGCTGGAGGAGATGAGGACGAGGACGACGACGTTATGATGGTCGATGCCCGCGGAGACGTTGGAGACCTTGGAATGAATTGGAGAGACAACGACCAGGCTTTGGAAGAAGACGAAGCAACAATGGCAGGCTATCCACCGCCTCCACCGCCTCCTCCTGCTCAAGCTCAGTCTCAGGGCCAGGCACAATCCGAGGCTCCAGCTAGAGCCAGAGACAGAGAAGCAACACCCTCCGATTCAGATACAGCGGAGCCCCTAATCGCTCCTTCAATCTACGCAAAGGCGAACGCAGAGATTCCCAAGACTCCTGGTAAGACCGAGAAGTTAATTCCCAGACCTGGGCGTTATTGGATTGAGACACCTGCCGTCTATACTCAGCGCGAGAACGTGCCTCCAGCTGAGGATGTCTTCCGCCGTGTTCGGCTTGACTGGCTATTGCTGTTCGATTTGCGGATGTGGAAGAAGGTGAGAAACGACCTTCGAGCTTTGTACATCTCTACGGTTGTGACTATTCCCGAATTCAAGAGGGTACTGGCCCTCAGATTCGCCAGTCTTTACACCATCCTGGCTCAGCTTTACCTGGTTGGAGATCGAGAGCCAGATCACTCCATCATCAATCTTTCCCTTCAGATGCTCACCACCCCATCAATCACTGCAGAAGTTGTAGAACGCGGAAACTTTATGACCAGCTTGTTGGCAATCCTATACACCTTCTTAACAACCCGTCAAGTTGGACATCCTTGGGATGTATCCCCTGATGCAGTCTTAGGCTTCGAAAGCGGATCGGTTACTAACAGACGCATGTATCACTTTTACCAAGACCTGAAGTATCTTTTCGGTGCTCCTCATGTCCAGGAACGCGTCAGATGTGAGCCCCGCTACCTCATGCAGTTCCTTGACCTTGTCAAGCTTCATCAATGTATTGGGCCGAATGTAAGAGCTGTGGTCGAGCACGTGGAATACGAGGCCGACTCCTGGATTACGGCATCCCTTGTGACCAGGCAGATCAACCTGCAAGCTCGAAACCTTGCTGAGGCGTTCCGCAACTGCCCCCCAGACGAGTTCCACTACCTCCAGCAAGCAATTCGTTTCACCACCAAGACGGTCATCTTGAACTCTATCGGCGCTGAACGTCATCGATTTAAGCAAGGTGAAATCAAAGATGAGGTGCAGTTTAAGACATTGAGTGATTTCGAGTTCGATGGCGAGTCTTCATCGTATGATGTCGTCAAGTTCGTTGTTGAGAAGGACGCGATCAGTTTCCACCATGCCCTGCACTACACGCTGTCCTGGCTGATTGAGTGTGGCCGATCTCTTCCTGTGTCTACAGTGCGGAACCTTCTGAGCTTTACTCAACAGGAGCTCAAATCTAAACCAAGACTGATGGGAAGGCCTCAAGTACCGCGAAAGAATTACACTGCAGAGGATTATCTCATCGCATCTTTCGACTTCCCTCTCCGTGTTTGCGCTTGGCTTGCCCAGATCAAAGCCAACATGTGGGTTCGCAATGGAATCAGTCTGCGACACCAAGCCAGCACTTATCGGGGTGTCGGTCAGCGAGATGTATCTCATCATCGGGATATCTTCCTACTTCAGACCGCTTTGGTGGTTTGTAACCCCAGCCGAGTACTAGCTTCGATTATCGACCGCTTTGGAATGGAAAGTTGGGTCAAGGGCTTATTCGAGCTCAAATCTGAAGCTCAGGATGATGCTCAGCACCTTGATGTTGTTGAAGACATGATTCATCTTCTCATCGTCTTGCTCAGCGACCGGACCTCTTTGATATCTTCAGAGGATGAGACCAAATCCAGGCTATTGGCCATGCGCCGCGACATTACTCATGTATTATGTTTCAAGCCGCTATCGTTCAACGAGATCTGTAACAAATTGCCAGAGAAGTATCAAGAGCAAGAAGACTTCCACCTAGTGCTTGATGAAATGGCCACTTTCAAACCACCAGAGGGTGTCTCCGATGTTGGTACTTTCGAGCTTCGACCCGAGTACATTGAGGAGATTGACCCTTATATCGCGCACTACAATAAAAACCAGCGTGAGGAGTCGGAGCTGGCTTACCGAAAGAAGATGGCGAAGCGAACAGGAAAGACCGCTGAAGAAATCGTGTACGAGCCCAAGGCCCGGCCAGTCCCTTCAGGTATGTTTGAGGACTTGGGCGCTTTCACGAGTACCGGCATGTTTTCTCAGGTCATCTACTACTCACTCCTCTACCCCCTGGTGGCCGGCAAATTTACTCCCTCCGTTCCTTTTACTCGACTGGAAACATTTCTCCAGGTTGTCTTGCATCTCATGCTCATCGCTATTCTCGAGGACAAGTCGAGTGACGATGACATGAGCGAAGAATCGCCGAAGTCTTTTGTCTACATTGCCCTCACAAAGTTTGGCCGCAGTAACTTTATGCCTGAAGCCCACAGTTCAAGGACGATCGTGTCTCTGCTGAATATGATGTCAACCAAGGACGAGTTCAAGGCAGTCCATCCCAAAATCGCGCTCGTTCTGAAGCGTCTGCGCCAGAAACGTCCTCGCACCTTTGAGACAGCGTATGTGAACCTGGGTGCTTCCGTGGACCGTATAAGCACCGCCTCACCAGCAAACACATCTGCTGAGGAAGAGCGCGAGAGAAGAAAGAAGGCAGCGCTGAGTCGCCAAGCCAAGGTCATGGCACAATTCCAACAACAGCAGAAGAGCTTCATGGAAAATCAGGCTTCTTTTGACTGGGGCAGTGATATAGAAGAAGATGAGGACGAAGAAGGCGATGATGAGCAAACGGAGGACCGAAAACACAACTGGAAGTACCCTGTTGGAACTTGCATCCTGTGTCAGGAGGAGCCGGACGATCGTCATCTCTACGGAACATTCGCTCACTTCAACGAAAGCCGCATCCTCCGACAGACAGATTTCCAAGACCCCGATTTCGTTCGCGAGGCATCACAAACGCCATGTAGTCTTGATCGATCGGCTGAGGATGTTCGACCATTCGGTATTGCTCATGAAAACCGCAAGATGGTAGAAAAAATCAACGCTCAGGGCGAAACTTTTCTCGCAGAGAGACAGACGATTGGGAAGGGCTTTCCTTCCAATGTCTGTCGATCGGGCCCCGTGGCAAGTGGTTGCGGGCATATGATGCATTATCGATGCTTTGAAGTTTACTATGAAGCGACGGTTCGCCGCCATACGCATCAGATTGCCAGGCATCACCCCGAAGATACTAAACGCAATGAGTTTGTCTGCCCCCTATGTAAGGCCCTAGGCAATGCATTCGTTCCCATTATCTGGAAGGGCATAGACGAGTCATACCCAGGCTACCTACAGTCTCAAGGTACATTCGATGACTTTGTTGAGAAGCAAATGGGATCTGCTTACTGGATTGGTGGAAGTAAAGCACGGGAGGATGAGCCTACTGTCCCTGACATGTTTACTCCAAGTCTTCCGGGAAGCCTCGTTGAGTCTTTGCTCCCAGCCCAAGCTTCGAGCGACACCTCATGGGGAAGAGATGATGCCGAGTCTCACTCGTCAACTGTCGGCACACCCGCAAGTTACGCATTTTCTGACTCAGTTACCCCTGAGCCGGTGCAACCTCAACCCGCTACCAACAACAACACAGATGGTAACCAGTTGATGAATGAACTATTAGCAGCCTACCGCCGACTGAGGAATACACTTCGTGTTAACGGCCTTCGTACTAGCCACCTCATTGACGCTAAGGGCGACAACGTTGGTGAATTATGCGCCAGCGACACGCTGGTGAAGTCTGTGGGCTTCACCATCTCTTCAATCGAAGTCCAGCAGCGAGGCATTGAAGCCCAGCCAGGAATGACACTTCTAGAGAAGATCCCTGAACACATTCTGACGCACCTCAGAATCCTATCGGAGACTGTATCTTCGTACATCGCTGTTGGGGCGCAATCCGGTGGTGCCGAGAACAAGATTGAAGCCGAATTCAAGAAGGACAGCGAACGGCAACACTGTCAGCTGTTTATGTCGAGATACTTTGGTACTGGAACTCCTTATGCTCGCCGACCTCTGGATGTGTACCCCCCACTACTGAGCATGGACTCGTTCCTATTCTTAGTGGAATGCTCCTACGGTTTGGTGCCGCTCCAGAAAGCTGAAATCTCCCACATTCTTCGGCTTTGTTATCTGGCAGAGCTTGTTAAGCTGGTGTATCACATGGGTCGCAATATTCCTGTCGCCAGCTGGGTTGGCAATCTCACCAACCGCCAGACGCAAGACCCGGCCATCAACAATTTCGCAGACTTTGCTCTAGGCGTTACGAAAACTGGCGTCGATTTTCATGCGGCCCAGTTCCCCGAAGGCGTTGAATTTGGCGAGAACCGTGGCTTCCAGCAACCAGGAGTGGACACTCTAGAGAGCTGGTACACCTTTACCAAGAAATATGCTCTCGCCTTCCTACGGAAATGTGTCATTTTCCTCTATGTCAAGTACGGCGTAGACTTCAACAGTCATGTCTCGCCTTCACCAGATGCTGATGAGCTGGAGCGCCTCACTGAAGCTCTTCGGGTACCAACATTTGACGAGATGTGTGCTGCCATCACAGACAATGCGTCGGCTTGTGGCTGGCCTCAGACAACTTCTGCACTGGTATCTGGCTGGGTAAAGCATCAAGTTATGTGGCCTGGAGACTACAGCGAGATTCCTCTCTCGGCAATGATGAGCCACCCAGGGATCTTTGAGCTTATTGGACTACCGAAGAATTACGATGCGCTCATAGAGGAAGCTACCAGACGAAAATGCCCTACCACTGGAAAAGAGCTCACAGATCCTGTCATATGCCTTTTCTGCGGAGAACTATCTTGCAGCCAAGGCACATGTTGCCAGAAGATGGACAATTCCGCCGAACGAACAGAACACACCAAGATTGGTGGTGCACAGCAGCATATGCGCAAGTAAGTGATGGTCAGATATTATTTTTGTGGTTCGAATACTTACAAGGTCTAGGTGTCAACGGAATATTGGTGTGTTCCTCAATGTGCGCAAGTGCTCGGTGGTATACCTTTTCCGACTCTCGGGATCCTTCACGCCAGCGCCATATATCGACAAGTACGGAGAGACGGATCCACAGCTGCGTCATGGGCGACAGCTCTTCCTGAACCAGAAACGATATGACTCTATGATACGAAATACGGTGCTCAACCACGGGGTACCGAGCTTGATCAGCCGCAAGTTGGAGGCGGAGATTAACAATGGGGGATGGGATACTTTGTAGTAAACTAACGGAGTAATTGGTATAAAGCAAGTCGATGCTTTACATTGGGACTAGGACTAGCGAGTATGTAGAGGGTTGCAGGTCATGATGAGATGGATGGTGTAAGACAATTGGTTCTGGGCTTCTATATACTAAGTGAGTAGTGATAGCATGCAATGATGATAGATGCCTGATCGTACTTGTAACTTTCATGAGTTTTTAGTGACATTTCACTACAGTATTTTATGTTCATACCTCGTTTCGATGTGTCGTAAACTCCAGAGCGTATCCATTAGATCACTATCATGATGTTCCTTATGTTGTCGAATATAGCTTGACAGTGTGGAAAATACAGTGTATGGTGAGAGTCAGACTGTACAGAGGCTGAGCTTTGACCAATCATATCACGCGCTCGCTCATGCAGTCGCGTCTAAACCGTGGCTCAACTACAGTCAAGCCTCTTTTGGAACGAAATAAACGTGAGGGCAAACCAACCGACAAGGAAAGCGACAGTAGCTACGCAGCAACCATCTTTCCTTCCTTCTTTCCATCTCTAAAACGAACCCCCTCCTTCCTCTTATCCTCATTCCCCCCTTCCACCCCCTTTTTTGTTCAAGTTCTTTTGTTTTTGTGATACTCGATAAACTGAAACTACCTGCCTTACTCTCTCGCTCGTAATTTCCCTTGGGTGGACGTCCGCCTCCACTTGCTCTGGCAAGAGAAACAGAGCACCCCGAACCTTCAAAAATGGCAGGCAGACGTTCAGGTCGCGCTGCCGCCAAGCGGGCTGCAGCTGCTCTAGGTGAGTGCGATTGCTCTCTCATAACATCCAGATCCATACAATCTTTCAACACCCACCCAAACACAAAGACAATCAATTTGCACGACCAACTCTATTAATTTTTCTTTAATTCCTTTGTTTCCTTACTGGCGCATCTTATGGTTTTCATTTCCTCTTTTCCTACTACACACTTTTTCCTGTCGCGCTGCGTGATTGCGCAAATCGCAACTCAACAATGGCGCCCCGTGGAAAGATTCGCTTGAAGCTGACGCGAAGCGCTAAATCAGAGAGCACGCCAAAGTCATTCGCAGACCTCGAAGATGAACCTATGCCCGATTCTGGAACCAGTCCCCTGGACTCAAAGCGACAGCAGGTGCCCGACCCGGATGATGAGAAGGACGAGGATCACCAGCCAAAGGAAGAGTCGGGGGATGAAGATGATGCAGCCGACGCGGCTGAAAAGGATGATGAATCTGACAAGGAACCTACGCCGCCGCCCCAGCTCATGGTCCGTCGCAAGAGACTTGGTCGCCCACCCAAGAACAAACCTCCGGACTGGGACAATATGATTTCTGTTCCAGCCGATGAAGCCAACACCCCGCGACGCCGAGGAAGAGGTGGATGGCGAGGTAGGGGTGGTCGTAAAGGGGGTCCTGCTGCGCCCAAAGCCGAACAAGTCATCGACCAGGAGGGAACTGTTGCCGAAATCGCAAACGACGAGTGCGTCTTGCCTGAAGATCCAGAGGGAGAGACTAAGGTGGACAAGCTGGGCAATCTCCAAGGCGGACGTGATTATCGATGCCGAACTTTCACAGTTATGGGTCGCGGGGACAGACTTTACATGCTTTCTACAGAACCAGCGCGATGCGTTGGCTTCAGGGACAGCTACCTCTTCTTCACCAAGCATCGCAAACTCTACAAGATTATTGTGGATGACGACGAGAAGCGTGACATGATTGAGCGAGATATCATCCCTCACTCGTACAAGGGCCGTTCCATAGGAATCGTAACGGCGCGATCGGTCTTTCGCGAATTTGGTGCGCGCATCATTGTGGGCGGAAAGCGCATCATCGACGACTACAACGTTGCCCAGGCTCGCGCTGATGGCGTCGTCGAGGGCCAGCTTGCGGACCCAGATGATCATTTTGTCGATGGGGAGCCGTACAACAAGAACCAGTACGTTGCGTGGCACGGAGCCAGTGCCGTGTACCACACCAACGTACCATCAGTGCCGGTTCCCAATGGCAAGATCGAGTCAAAGAAACGCAAGGTAAATGTCAACGACATGAACTGGATGCTGGAACATGCCCGCGAAGCCAGGTACGTGAATTTCCTATTGGTGGCATACGACATCATGAGCTATCCCAATACTAACTGCCAAATACACAGCACTTTCAATGCCAGCATCAATGCCATCAGAAAGCTTAACAATGCCGGTGTGTACGACATTCACACGAATGTGATGCAGTACCCAACAACAATGCAGCCTACGCGGGCACGCATTGAACAAGTCGCCCCGGAGGACGAGCAGGCCACCGCAGACAGCACCATGTTCCCTCCCGTCCCTGCAAAGATGGCGCGCAACTTCTTCGTTACAGACACGTACTTTGAGACATCATCGGCGGGCGTCATTTCGGCATCTGCAGTGGACGGTACCGCAGGTTCACCAGACTTCCTTGCGTCTTTCCAGGGATTGAGTGCTGTATCAGATGAGATCAAAGACCTGTTGCCCCCGGAGTGTCGTGCGGCTTTTGATGGCGCCGTGGCAAAGGAGGCATCATATCGGTCAAAATGGGGTCCTGAGAGCAAAACAATGTCACGCCGTCAGCCCATCATCGACAAGGCAATCGTGCCCTACAGCATGGGTTGACTACAGCCCAGGCTGGTCATGACATACGATTCCTTCGAAGCGTAAACAACATCAACCGTATAAATACGGATGTAATACTACGGGTATCAAGAAGCATTCTTTTTGGCATTCAAGACGAGGCGAGATGGGAGTTGGTGTAACCTTACTGGAAGCTAGGCACCAGGAAGAGTGAAAGGAAAGCAATATGGGCGTTGGGTGTCATGGATAAACACTCGGAGTGGTTTTTGTTTCTACGGCTGCATCATCAGAAGATGTCGATTGGGCCTTGAGAGTCAATGTATCATATCAGGTAGAGAACAAGTGCTTGTTCGCAAGCCTCTATCGATTGACAATGTGCAGACACCAATCGAACGAATGACTTGGTATGACTCTAATGCTCTGGGACCTCTGCATGAATCATTCAACGCGGGTGCCTTCAGTCCCTCTTCAGGATTTCCTTTCTCGAGGCGGTACTGTACTGTGGGCACTGACTGCAGCTTGAGGAGCTTGCCTCAATGACCACGTCTCTTCTCCAGCCGCCAACTACGCTTCTTCGAACACACTGGCTGCTGGCTGGACTGCCGGATTCGGCCTCTTTCTGCTGCAGGCCACAAATCCTTGGCACGCGAAGAGCGGGCCAGAGAACCAAGAGGCTTTTTTCCCTCTCTCTAGCCTTTGTGGCCCCGTATTGCAGGATTCTAGCCTCTCGAATTTTCTTTCCCGTTTTGCAGGGCTCGTGATAGGTACGATCTCCTGCTTCACTAGGACTTTATTTAGCGACGATGTGGGTTTCATCATCAACCATGTCATCTTCCTCCCCCCGCCCTGACTTCGGTTGATCTTTTTTCTTGTCCTTAACCTCGTTTGGCTTTTTGTGTGGCTTGGGTGGATGCTGATTAAGGCCCCCACGCCGATCCAATGGATAGATTGATGAGGTGGGCTTGCAGGGCTCAACAGAGACCGAGAGTCGTCGACAGCAATGAGTGGCGAACTACAACACAATGGAGAAGGCGAAATTGAACCGAGAGGGAACTTGAGAATAATATTCAAGAAAATACAGTACAATCAGGGTCTTGATCGACACCTTTCTAGCTTAACTTGGTGGACGCTTGTGACGCAGGTTCTGCCTTGTTGAGCCGTTATTGATGACAAAAGGACGGAATGATGTTCAAGAGTGCAATACGGATTGGATTGGCTGGCACCTTGAAAGAATTCCCTCTTATATGACGACAGATGGGTGCGAGTGCAGCTGTAGCAATATGGACGTCTCTGTGGGTAGTCTGTACCTGTATGCGCCGTGATATCTTACCAGTCGATACTGAGAATCCCTCTTTGAGTACTGGCACTCATAATGCAACGGCGTATGTTAACAGTGACTGCTAGACTAGCCACGAATATTATGGTTTTCTCTTATGTTAAATTCGACGGTCAGAATGTAACAAGGATGCAAGGCACCACCGCATCTCTTCTAGGCAACTGGTTGTGATCATTCACGGTTGCCTCCAACATTGTCATGAGGATCACGATGATCATGACAGGCAGACAAGCTCCGGGGAACAGAACCGGGCCATGCGCGCTGGGGTTGATGGTGTCCAGTTCCCCAAGGTAGCAAGACTCAGATTCACACTGGTCGAATGAAAACTGGATGAAACCCTATATCCAGGGCGTTGTTTAATTTGACCAGCTAAAGCTCAAATGCATTATGATTCGATATAGGGTAGCACTTGTGGTGAAGGTGACAAGACATGCAGGGATACACAACACTCCCATATTGTCGGTAACCATGGGAGGCGCTTGAAACCGAATCCCAGAGGCACCTGACCACTGATAGATGTCTTGGTGATATGCAGCTCACACCGCTCCATCCAAATGCCACATATTGGTGATGATCAGGTTGCAACTATAACAGCGCTCGTTGATGCGGCTCATGTCCACTGGTGAACTAGAAGCGGCTGATATATCGACGTCCTGCTCGCTACACACGGAACAAGCCTCTGAATCCAGCAACAAAGCGGCCCAGGGGTTTGATGGCCTCCAAACGTCAAGTAGTCATACATACCCACTAGGCACTTAGCATCCCAAAATGAATATCATATTCGGGATGCACGGTGGTCCTTCTGAGAGACTTGTCACTCTGTGGGAACAGTCATCACATTAACTCACCCTGCACGATGCACAACACCGGCCAGTGCTTAAAGGCCCAAGCGCTTAACGAAGGATCCGCTCAACGATGGCCCGTCCTGAAAGTCCTATCTTGGATAGGTTGATTCTTCTACAGGTAGTCGAAACAGCAGCGACTGTCACGCGAGTTAGGATTTTTAGAAAGGCGTTTGTTGCGGTCAATACCCACAAGGGCGCCAAAGGTCATCCAACCCACTGGTCCATGCCCTAAGCGGCACGACTAGGCTAATGTCAAGCCATGTCGAAGCGAATTAAGAGCTTTGATCTGTCAATTCAGTAACGTTGTTGTGCTGCGAGCTTTGAGATGCTGTATGACCTCGTCTGAACGTTCACAAGATAGTGTGTGGCCATCTTGCAGAAGATATCTGTCGTATCACCATCTGCTGCTGCCATTTCTCGACGTTGATGGATCTTCAAGGACCCTGAGAAATCTATCTTGCCCAAACCATTGAATGTGTCATACCATATTGGTACTAGGACAGACAGCCTCTTTCTCAGCCAGCTCGCAGGGACCGACTCCAGCGACTCCATCACGATTAGCTCTGGCTTCAGGTGGATACCGACGTTAATCAACGCGGCTCCAATGGTCCCTGCTCACCATATTCGATTTGAGTCCCACACAACGCTCCAAGCCTAGCAAACTGACTGACCAATTCGATGTAGAATTTGAGCTTCACAACTACTGAGTGCTGGGACTGCTAGATTGAGAGAGACCATCAAATGATCCTGATATCACACCTACGATCCAGGATATCGAGCATACCCACCACTGCCGCTCATTTCTGATACTGCTATCAGATATTCCAGGGCCCGCCTGACACGACTGGAGATAACACAAGTGGATGAAAAGTCACCAACTCGACGGCCACAGTCTGACAAGGATATGGCAACTAACAACTGACTCTCGGTTGTTGGATAAGACCCTAGACCCGTTGCATCTCGTCCCGAGCTCGTCGATGTAGCATCACTAGGCCAGGACTTGCCCGTATTCCGACTGCTCCTTGAACATGATCAATAAGATCCGTCATAATTGAGTGGGCAGCATTCAGGGCAAAACTGCCAGGAAGACGATGGCAATTTATATTAACTGAGACGACCACATCGGAGTCCATCCCAGACGTGTTTAACATGAGAGCCTTGAAAACGAGAGACGACTCGAACCAGCTGTCTCTGGAAAATGGGGGGTTTGCTAGCCACATGAAACTAGAAATGCAGAAAAATTGCATGTCGGAAAAGTCCAGGACAAGCCGCCCATGTTGACCATGTTTCGTCTCATCATTAATCAAATCAAAGCCAACAGGCCAAGGCGCTCACATGGCAACCTGGCCAGGAGTCAGGACTGTTCAAAATTACTGACCAGCTAATTTCCTGGGGGAACGGCGCTACGTATTGGCTCGCCTGCATTGCAGCGATTCCTGCACTGGTGAGTGGATCCAAATCTCCTAGAACAGGGCTTGGGTTGCTCAGCTTGCGGCATTGGTCCAAGACAACAGCGGTGAGCATCTTGGACGAAGAGAGCCTGTTACGTACGTATCCAGCATCGCGTGCACCCACTCAAGTGCAGTTGTCGAACGAGTCGCTGGGTAAGAAGGGGTTTTTGATGCAGATTGGCCCAGACGCCCGCACACACACGATTTGCACAGCATCGATGGTGGACTTGAGGCATTTCCCTCCGCATTCCTGGGTCAGGAAACCCTTCGGCCCAAAATTGATCATAGCTTTTTTGCCGCAGGCTCTCTTAATTTATGACAGAGATAACTGACGAGCAGCTGTTGACTGTAAGTAAATTCTGATTATACGCTATGAGAAGAGACGGGGTGCCATTGGCCCTGAAGTCTTTCACAAAGTACCGCTTGCTTTCTGAGTATATTTGTCAAGCCCAACTTGTTGTACTTGGTTGATATATCCAAAGGTGTTTAAGCGTACAGCCCACAAAGAATCGAAAGTTGGTGGACCAGGCAGATCAGGAAACATCAAATTAGACCAACGCTCTAATTCTCTTTGAGCATGAATGATACAGCACATCCAAGCCGTTCTACCACAAGGGCATATCCTTCAAAAACGGCGAAGGCTACTCTCAAAACTGAAGTGCGACAGATCGAAGAACCCTGGGTCCACATTGAAGGCGTGGCAGTCATGGCTATCCAGTATTTGACTGGTGACAGCTAGTGTCTTGCATCTTTAGTTGTCTAATTTGTCTTGAGAACGGTGAGTTCTTCTGATCGACGAGTGAGTGATTCCCTGCAGACCCGCGGTATTTTCGTACCTGGACCAAATCTCTCTCTGTTGGTTGAAGGGAAGCGTTTCTGGAAGCACACCTCAAGAGGAAGAGTGGGCCGCCATCAACTTGCTGCATCACTTGGGCGGGAAGACGAGAACCGACCAACCAGACATCGAATGAAGACAACCAGAAGGATCACGACCAGGACTGGCCGAGGCACCGAGACAAGTCGTTTCATGCCTTGGAACTGTGTTGTTGTTTTGTTATTGTTGCTGACGTTGCTTGCAATCCAACATCTCATCTCATTTCTTTGCATTTGATTTGATTAATCAAACACGGCCCTAGGACGTCCTGGCGTCTCAAACTGAGCTACGTGTATAATGCGGATATTGCTTCACGACATATTCCATCCAAAGACAAGACTCCGAACAGAGTACAGTAAGAGGACGCCTAATGTGGTTCTGATCGGCATTGGAGAGAAAAAGGATAAAGACTGTGATGACGATGGTAACCTTTTCCCGCAACTAAAAAGAAAAAAAAAAAATGTAAATAAAAAAAAAAAAAAAAAAAATAATTAAATAAATAAAATTTTACTTGTATGAGAGTTCAAAAAAAAAAAAAAAAAAAAAAAAAAACGTGGTATGAAAAAAAAAAAGAAACTAAACTCTGGAGTCTGGAGATGGACGAATGAGGGAAAGAACATGCAAGCGATCAGTCAGTGGCCACGCAGAAATTTCCATCTGGCGCTTTCTTCTGAGGCGCTCTTTCCTCCCCTGCGCTGACGGTTTAAGCCGCGAGCATGATCAGGAGCAACCTGAGTCTGAAAAAGGGCAAGGCTGGCAGCGACTTCCATGCTAGTGACGTCTCCAGACTCCAACCACCCCAAGCGTGGCAACTGTGAGCTTTGCCTTCTGTGCCTGCTCCAGGCTCAATCAACGAAAGTTTGCTGTCTAAAATGCAGCAACGGTGATTGGTTGGGCATTAATGTCGCAGGCAGACTTGGCTCATGCACAGAAACGGTCCTTGAGCTTCCGATGGATGGATGCCCTGAGAGTATGACCTAGGTAGGTAGGCAGCAAGGTACCTCGGTAAGTTACCTTATAACAATGAATTCAGGAGGTTAGAATTGGCCCATGGAACGAGTCAATTTCAGATAGATTATAGAATATAGCAGATTTCGGCGTGATTCGAAAACACGCTTCAATTCATCCCATCAGTTATTTGTTAGACATAACAGGATTTCTCCTTGACTGATGAAAGGTTCTATGTTTGGTCGATACATCGTCAGAACTGTCACAGTAATAGTGGAGGACCTCGCCCGTCTCCGAGGAATGGCCCCTGATGGCTCGGATCAGGTGAGGGCTTACCATGTATGAGTCGCAATGCCAGAAATAGCGTCCACTGCCGCCTCGGAGTCGACGCCAGACCAGCCTGTCAGAGATGGGTGAAGGGAAAGCTAATAAGGCAGTACGTGAGTCCCCATGACTTTGCGGGATATGTATGAAGTGTACCTGGCCTGTCCTGTATCGAAGTGCATCATAATGGGAAGAAGCTGCAGTATTCTCGTCATCGTAGCGAGCATCCCGTCCTCATCAGGACATCCAGATCCTAAAGTCCGCCTCCTCGTTCTCTCCATCGAGCCGCTTGAATTGGTGAATGATGATACCCTGGATCAGCCACTGAGTTGACATTGGTTAGCAAGGCTCTGTGGATCTTCTGACTGAAGCGACGCTAGGGCGACCAAGGAAGCGTGGAACCAGTGAGATGGATGGCTACGTACCTGGTAAACCATGAAGATGGACATGAACCCTTTTTGCACCGAAGGCACCGAGTTTCCGGGTTAATTGTTAATACTATGTACAAGACTTTCCGGCGTGATGGAAGAACTCTGATAGAAGAACTTTGATAGCATTGTATTTGCCACGATGCCTTGAGTATGCGTGTTTTACTTTAGAAGATGCGTGAATGCTGACGCGGAATCACTCCTTGCCTTTTGTTGACAAATTCTAGATGACTGATATTGAAAATATCACTCGCTGCCGGGTAAGACGCTGCGAGACATGAGGCGAGGTACACAGACAGAGAGAAATACTTAGTACCGTGCAGTGCTCCAGACACGGCTAGGTAAAGCAGGTTGACGCACGACCGGGATTGAATGTGGTGGTGACGACCTAGGGCTTCTTCGTAGCAGTAAGTGCTCTGCTTGGTCAGTTTATTGAATGAAGTTCCCACTCATGGTTATGCTGGGTTTCTCACGCATCCCGTCCTTGTCCTTGTCCCGTCCTCCAAGCCAACCTAAGGAGAGCGCCACTTTCTGTCCCTTAACCGGGCCCCATGGAATTCCAACCGTCATTTGCCAAAGCGAAAAGTATTACTTGGCTGGAGTCCAACGCTTATAGGTACATACAAGTCAGAGACGTGATCCACTCTGAACTGAACTCCACCCTTGCTAGGGTCTTCAGTCTTCCACCAGGATTCGATTCGTCTCGACAAGTTCTCACTCGTCAACGACAACGCGACTCGCTGTTTGCCCTGCTGCTCCACGCCCTCCGCCGTCACTTGTGCTCCGTGCGTAGGTCGTGAGGTGCATCGCCTGGGGCTTGCAGGCTTGGGCTTGCTAGGGGGTGCAGGCACTAGAAAACGAGGAGCGAGGGCCCATCCATCCACATCCACCCATTTGCCCATTTTGAATCCACCCATTTCACTCCCGTTGGCCTGACTCCTTCGCTCCAGAAAAAACTGGCTGGGAGTGAAGTGACTGGGGACCTGGCAACTGTCGGGCACTACTACGCTACACTGGCTGTACGTTGACGCTTGTCTTGGCTACGTACCGAAGCCGTTACTGCTACGACGATTCCTGTCTCTTGGCTGAAGAAAAGCGGCGTACTCGTACTCTGATGCTTGTACTGATGCTTGTAATTGCCGGTACAATTCAAAAGTCACAAGTCACCACCTCACGCACTCACACTGAAAATTCACTCAGGCTCACCTCACTGCAACGCAACGCAACGCAGCAGTGGAGGAACGAACACCCGACCTGACCTGAAGCCCACCTCACCTGCCCGCCACGCCCACCTCCACACTAACTGCACACTGCCTGCAACTTGTACTGCACCAGCACCACCTCAAGCACCAAAACTGCCTGCACTCAGTCGCTGGACAGGACTAGGCCTGGCTCCAGATTGGCCCTGCCACAGTGCATCATCCCCATCCATCCCCATCCCCATCTCCCCATCTTGCCATCCAATCCGTCTGTTCATCTTTCTACTGTCCCCGGCCCGTACTCTTCTCTTCTTTCATCCTCTTCTACCTCCCTCATCATCCTTTTTCCTTTTCCCTTCCTCTACCCTCATCCTCTTCCTCTCTCCACGATAGAAACCGAATCCTCCCAATTCCTTGACAATCACCAGTCAGCAGGCCTTCATTTGGTTTGTCGACGTTAGGGTTCTGGTCTTTTTCTCGCGCGAGTCTCTCCTTGCCTGTCCGTGTCTCTTCTGCAGCTCGCTGTTACTGTAGACTAAGCTGCATATTTCCGACCTGCTCCTGAGTCTCTACCTCGAGTCTCATCCTCACCAGCAACTCTCGGATCTGCGGTCCCAGGACTTCTTTCTCCTCCAGCTATACGTTTCCTTACTCTCATACGACCGTCTTTTTTCAATTTGGTGAGTGCAACTTGTTTTAGCTTCTGCTTTGTTCACAAACGACTGGTCCTGCTCTGTTCGACGAACAACGTTAGAGTTTATGCTGCCGACATCCAATATCGAACATCGTACCAAATTTGCCTTTTTGTTTGCTTTTTAACCGACCGGCGCGCTTCCAAATTTCATCGCTCAACCTTTCGATAACTTCCACTCTACATCGACAACTACGACGACAGCTTGACCAGTTTATTTTCGTTTCCGATGCACTGCCGATCACCCAAGATATGAAGAACTAACAGCCAGTTGTACAGATTGGTTGGATCTCAGAGACCCGAGGTTTACTACATACCGTCGACATTGATTTATTCTCGTTCACGACAAAAGCAATCCTATTTCGGTTCCGCTTAGGTGACCGTCATCACAAGTCGACACGAATCGTCTCGACTCCTCTCTGTATACGTTTTATCCGTGCTTATTGCCCTAACTCGCGAAGAAAAGCATATCAGTAAATGGCCCGAGTAGCCTACTGATTTTCTGTCGATTACTGTCGACTCAGCCTCACGCACGCTCGCATTCACGTTCACCCCACAGGACCGTCTTGACTGTGGTATAAACCACAGTTTCGCTTTACGGTCTTCAAACCGCTTCAACTTCCGACAAAGGTCGCGTTCCGATCTTCGTCGGACCCATCCCAATCTTTTCATCATGCCTGGAGGCGTGTGTGCCGTCCTCGATTATGAGGTCGACATGATGTCTGAGTACGTTGCCGAGATGGCCACTCGCGTTGTCACACCTGAGGCTGCTGTTACCTCGCCCTTCCGCAAGTTCGTGTCTCAGATTCTCACCTCAACACGACTGCCCAGTACTACGATTCTTCTTGGAATGAACTATCTCGCCAAGAGAATCAACACCTTAAAGGGACAGGGTCCTTACAAGGCCTCTGAGGGTCAGGTCTGGCGCTACCTGACTGTTTCTCTACTTCTGGGAAGCAAGTTTCTCGATGACAACACCTTCCAGAATCGCTCTTGGTCTGAGGTGAGTGGCATTGCCGTCTCAGAGCTGAACTCGCTTGAGTTCGAATGGGTTGAGTCAATGGGTTGGCGTCTGTATGTCAATCTCGATATGAGCAAGGATTACCAGGCTTGGCTTGAGAACTGGCGTGAATGGCAAGAGATCAAGAAGCGACAAGTTGCCCAGGCCAGCCGCGACAGGCTTGCATCTATTGTCCCTGCCATCGACACGGAGATCGCCAGATATTCTGGTCAGCGCCAGTCACCTCACTCGCGCTACCTTCAGGAACAGGTGGCCGAGTACGAGCGTTACCAGGCCATGAAGGCTCAACAACAAAGCTATCGCCCACGCGAATCTGGCTGGGGTCAAAGCTCTTGGGGAGCTCCCCTCACCCCTCCCGACTCTGGATACGGCACTCCAGACTACGCCATGTCAGCTACATCGAGCAATGAGCGCTATAACGAGTGGTTCTCACAAGCTGCCAGTCAGTATGCTACTCGATACCCTCAGCCTCCTGCCCACACTACCTTCTATCCTAACTCTCGCCACAACTCCTACAGCGGCCACTACTCGTACCCTCAGAACATGTGGGAACATGGTCTTGCCGAGTGCAGTTGCGCTGGTTGTGTGGATCCCATGAAGCAGCAGGTTCCTTATTTCGTGGCTCAAGGCTACAGTCAACCCGTCATGGGTTAAACGTTTTTCAAAAGTTTCACATAATGGCTCTCTATTCGAGCGCGGTTCGGTCTTGGAAAGAAGAAAAAAGTTTTACAGGGTTTTCATTTTTTACGGCCACGATTTCCTTTTTACTACACGCATCCCGAGAACGATAAATTCGCATTCAGATACCCCGGGCACGACAAAATTGTTCATAACATGACCTTTCGGCGGATCATTCTCAGGATTTTACTCTACAGCCACGACTTGATGACAGGAGCTGAAAAGCCTGATCGATTCTCTTCACGAGTCATCATGGCGCACCCAACGTCAACTCAAGTCCGAAAAATGTGGCATTTTCTTTGTTGTCTTATTGGTTAAACGTTCTGTAATGGTCATAATCGGCGTTCGGCTTTTTCATTTTACACTACACGGTTCCAGTTCGATAGACTTGCGATTTCTTCGGTTTCCAAAGGCTTCTGCGCGCACGGTTTCCCCTCCGGCATTTCCGCATTCACCGAACTTCAACTTGGGCATATGGCTGCTCGATTGGAGGCTCGGATAATGACTGGATACGAGCACAAAGCTCAAGCGCAGCACCTCTGTTATAGATGTCGACTCAGCAGAACCTGATCGCTGCCATTCACTCGACACTAGATTCTGTGGTAAACACAGGATTGTGCGAATCTGGTCACAATTTATTCTGACCATCTTTTCTCCGTCGTGATCTCGTCGTGGCGCAGATCGATATAACAGTCGATTCGACACGAGTACTATAAGTCGGATGAACTGAGTTATGCGACAGGAATCTTGAGGATGGTACATATTTCAATTTTTTTTCTGTTTTCTTTTCTTTGTTATTGCAAGTGGCAGATATGAATTTTGACCACAGGAAACGGTTTCACACGACGGGGTTATGCATTGCGTTCAGCGGGTAAAACAAAGGGATTGGATTTGATCAGTTTGATCAACGGGTTTGATATCATATTGTTTGTACTTCCTTGGGGTTCGTCATCATCGCGGCTCCAATCAGGAGTTAGTGTCAGATTTGACGCCAAGGAAAACGAGTATTGTACTCTTGACTCTTGTCATTTACAGGTTCCGGTGTCGGGCATTACAGTAGGATGTTACCAACGGGGTGTTGGCATCTGCTTTTCGTCACGTCGGCTTAATGGATTCATTATACTGCCGACTTTCTTCTTTTTGCTATTGCATCTTTTTTTTCACGACTTGGTACGATTCTTACGGAATATTTGAGCAACATACAAGGGCACGATCCAATGCAGCCTGCAAAAATCAACTGCTTGGAACATCGATGTTGCAACTCAACAAACCGAATGTATTTTTCAGCCATTGAAAGCTGTCCATAGGTAGTTGTTTTTGTGTACAATGTGCGCAAATAAAAGGTGTTGAAAGCAATATTCTTTTGCTAATGACTTGAATGGCCAAGCCCATTTGAACTTGATGCAGGAAACTAGTTGTCCGTGGGAAGGTTCACGAGATGTGAGTCTGTCCGTGGAAGGATGACGTTTCCAGGATGCTTTGTTTATAGAGAGATGAAGCGAGGTGACTCGTGATTGCTACTCAGACTTGGCTCATATGTAAAGAAACACCTCGCATATCGAGACTTGCTAAAATAAAAACACAAAATGTTATCATATGATTGTTACCGTTTCCCGGCTGATTTGTGCACAACTGATGGTTTATGAAGTGTCATGGTCCATGTGGGCACTGATTGCGCCGTTGACCGGCAGATTATCGGATAGCTGGAGCACTCATTAAAACATCCTCAACCTGAGTCTCAACTCCCACATACCTACGGAATGTGATAATAGTCATATAATTGCTTTCCTTGTTCTCACCAGACGTGTCCGTCCAAGACGTAGAACCCCCAATCCAATTTAGATAATGTCTAGCCGCTTCGTATCGGCTGGCAAGATCGGCTCATCTGGAGAGATCTCGAAAGACGCCAGTGGCACAGAATCAACACTTAACCAGCCCCTGCACAGTTCCGCTAAATCGAAAGAATGGGAAGCGGTTGAGCAACAGCTGGAAGCTGAAAGAAAGAAGCGCGAGGAACAGCGCATCAAGGCTGCTACAGGAGAAGGCGAGAAGACCTTATATGACGTCCTCCAGGCAAACAAAGGTAAGGTCCTTCTTAAGATTGTGTCACATTGTTAACCGAACACAACAGCGGCAAAACAGGCCGAATTTGAAGAGCAGACAAAACTACGTAACCAATTTCGTGCATTGGATGATGACGAGATAGAGTTCTTGGATGAGATACGCGCCAACAAACGTGCAGAAGAAGAACGCGTGAAACGAGAGACAGAAGAAGGTCTAAAGGCATTTCGAGAGCGACAAAAGGGCGATACTGGTCAGGGCGAAACCGCTGGTGTTAAAGAAGAAGAAGGCGAGTCATGGGAGATTGGTCGTAAGAGGAAGCGCACGAAAGAGAAAGACGTCAAGGGGCTGAGGCGAAAAGTTAGCGCAGCGGAGGAAACTGGGAAGCAAGATACAAAGCCAGTCGAAGGCCCAAGTCGTGATACGTCAGATGGGAAGTCCAAGACGACAACTCAGTCAGCTGCTAAGCCACCAGAGAAGAGGGGGCTAGTGCTGGTGGGTTATGGGAGCGACTCAGATGATGATGATGATTGAATGTATCAGCAAATCACAGTAACGTCAAAGCAACATGATGAAAGGGCGGTAAAATACCATGGGATCATATAGCATAATAGACCAAGACCACGCTCTATGCCGTACCTCGTTCTATCATTAATCTTACATAGGCACCGCCCCTCGCCTGGTATAATATACAAAAATTGGACCCTGATCATGAGATGCACTCCATAACAGAAATTGTAGTAATACATGAACATACACAGCGGTGTCCCGTCACACCGCGCCCCCTTTTTATGTCAAGAACACAACATTCCATTCTACTCATCGCTGTCCACATTACCAACATTAGGCCTCATGGGCTTGGCAGTCACTGATTCGACAGTATAGTTCCACAAGCTGCGGAAGCTTCCTTTTATCCAACC
The DNA here is from genome assembly GCF_020744475.1 of Fusarium redolens. Classification (NCBI taxonomy): domain Eukaryota; kingdom Fungi; phylum Ascomycota; class Sordariomycetes; order Hypocreales; family Nectriaceae; genus Fusarium; species Fusarium redolens. The sequence continues at coordinate 4,098,135 of NW_025763664.1, read as the reverse complement.
CTCAATCTCAGCCTCAGAGACCTTGATTTGCGCGGCGCGGGCTTCATCTTCAGGGGTAATCTCAAAGCGTCGCATGCGCTGCGCCAATCGAGGGTCAATGACCATGGGCGCGGGCCAAATCTTCTCCTTGGGGGGCTCAGCAGGCGCAGTGGCGGCATTGTCATCATCTTGCTTGGGGGGTTCCTCCGGCTTCCAAACTGACTTGACCCAGTCGTTCTCCTCATGCTTGAGAACGAGCTCCTGCTCATACTGACCATCGGCCTCTCGCCACTCACGAGAAGAGTTGGCGAAGCATACAGCAGCGACCTCGCGGCCGATTTCATCAGCTAGTTTGCGGCGGTTGAAGAAGCGGTTCAGGCGGACCAGAGTGTGACGGAAGCCCAGGCGGTGGGGAAGAGGGATAGGGTTTGCGGGAGAAAACTCGGCGGGAATTTGAGGAGGGAGATTAGCGATGGAATAATCGGCGGTGGTATTGTAGGGGAGTGGTTGAGGTGGTCGCTCAGGCTTCTTCTCTTCCTCCTCCTTCTTGTCCTCCTTCTTCTCTTCAGGTTGCTCACCATCGGCCTTGGGAGTCTCAGAATCCGCCTCGGCAGGTTTTGTTACAGGCTCAGGTTTTACGGGAGGGTCAAGAGGTCCAAGCCAACCCTCGTGTAGTCCCCTAATGTATTCCTTCCATGTATGTCGACCGAAGATGATATCACCTTTGACACCCTCATACTCTGGAACCTGGTTCTTCTTCCTCAATGACTCGGTTATAGCCTCGTCTGTTTGTAGATCCTCCTCATCTGGCCTCTCATACTTTCTCCTCTCCCGACGAATCTTCTCTGCTACGGCGGCTCTCACATCACCTTGTTGCCTTCCCTGAACGAACTCCCAGTCAAGACCAGAAGCAGCCAGAACGGGCTTGGCATACTCAATAAAGTGGTCCTGTGCAATCCGTAAACCATCGCCAGGAGGCGCCTCGAGGTAAATGGTCAGTTTGCGAGGCAGTTGGCTCGCTGAGGGGATTATGTCCTTTGCGAGAGGGGCAACAACGTGCTTCCACTTCGCAGTAGCCCTCTTCTTCTCGCGCTTGTCGTAGATGATTGCAGCTGAAATAGAACCAGTAATAGCCCAAAATATAAGCCAGTTGCGCGAAGGAAGTTTTCGAGGGAGATTTGGCAGACCCATCATTCGAAGAGCTGGGTTCTGTTTCGGCTTCGGTGTGGGAGCCTTGTACGTTGCGCCGGTGCCGGCAGCGGGCTGCTGCGCTGAGGGGTTGGGCTCGGCCATTGTGTGTACCTAAGAGTTACGGCGGTGTTGATTGTGAGATCCGCAGGCTTGAAAAGTTGATCGCCGAGGTATTCGAGGCGTTTAAGCCACGGGATAGCGAGGGTCTTGATATCAACCTCGTCTTGATCTGTCGGTCCGCTGGGAAGAAAAAAACTACGATAAGCGATAAGGTACTCCGATAAGGCCCGGACGATCGGGAAGGAAATACTTTAGCTCCGGTCATTGACTAGAGGCATCTTCGGTTTTGTATTAACGAATTGGGAATTAAAAAATGACTGATTTTGTTTCCCTTTCGTTTAGTTATATGGTATTTACTGAAAATTTCTTTGTCCGTAACGTGTTGAGATGAGATGATTTTCTTCGTCACAGTCCTCACGAGTCTCGCTAAACTTCCATAACGCTTCTAGAAACGGTAGGGATATCCTTTGTCGTGATTAGAAGATGGAGTCTTCACGGTTGATGTTCTGGTTCCAGGAGAGCTGCTTGTAGCATGTTGCAAACCAAAAATCATGTGGCTTCCCTCAGATGTCTTGATTAACTCACTCAGGTATCACTGCGATGCTATCGAAGTTCTGGTGTGAGGATCACCGTTGAAGTGCCTTGTGGAAAACACAAGCGAACGTTGTAATAAAAGCCGACGGGAGTCAACGTGGGCATGTTACATCTGGCAATACTACTAAAGGTTCCATGTTAACATAACATGAGAACTACGCGAAATAGTTGGTGGATAATAGAGCAAGCACCGATATCCTACAATTCCTCTGATGATAACCTTCCATACTGTAGGCAAATAATTGAGAATACGGATACTCAAGAGGCTGAGGGGTCCCTGCTACGCATAGGTGACAGGTTCACCTGAGGCTCAGGAATAGTACCACAAACAGCAACATCTGGGGAAACACAACAACAGGGGTTCAGCCCCTGAGGGGTCTCTCGGCAAGGATAGCCTGGAATGAAGATTGCAGTCCAGTGGCGAGTATGAAAAAAAGTGCCTATGGTATGGAGTATATGATGATTGATTCACCACCAACACCGCTTGTTGGTGTTGAATTAGTTCGAGATGAAGACATAGGAGATGCTAATCTCCCATTATTTGAATCTGATGCTGAGGGACACTGATCTAATGATGGATGAATACCTACTTTGCTATTTGGGGCAGTGCTATTTGTTACAAGGCAATGATCAGAGATTTCGCTTCATATGTAACTTCTCACATGCAAGATGAATTCTTGCTGATACACCTAAAGATTTAGTATAGATAGATGATATCGAGTTCTATTCTTACTAAAATTATGGCAGCTACAGCACCTGTCATCAGAATGATTGCCACTAAACACCGCTAATTTCGAGCTAAACTGCACCGGTCCAGGTCGCCCGCCACGCTTCCAATTCAGTTACTGGACCACTCAGATTTGACCCCTCGGATCTCTTCCCCCAAATAACATGGAGCCATTTCCCCTTCACGGCCCGTTGTGTGCCAACCGCTAACCGCCAACGTTGACCATTCGAATCTTAGGCTTTGCCTGAACCTAAGCCAAAACACCCAAGGAAGGACGATCCATCCCTGCTCGTTTCGAGTCAGGGAGCACAGTGAAGGTCGTGCAGTGCAGTGCAGGTGGTGACAGTGACAGTGACAGCAGTGGCAGCACCTGTCATATGTGATCTCAGTGGACTAGCACCTAAGGTAGCCAAACGAAAATCCTCAAGTGCCCTCGGGGCTTTTATACGGAATCCCTTTTCCTTCTCTCTTCAACCCTTTTCCTCAAAATCACCATTTCATATTTCACCTCATCTCTCGTTCAGTCTGAGACCTTCACCGACCGTGCACCAGTTTCTTGGTGCTCCGCCAGAGGTGGCTCTGGTGCTACTATACCCATATTGTACTCCCCTACCCAGGTACTCTCCAGTTGGCAGTACTAACTGTAACTGACCTTCCTGCGGAAAGGTAGCTCTAGTCCCGCGCCGCCCCTCGCTCTCCCCTCCACAGCCCCTGGACTTGACCCTCCCCTGAAACTTGTCCGCCATCTCGACTCCCACCTCAGTCTTGATTCTTTTCACCTCTTCAAGAGTTGTTCACCATCTTGTCGATACGATACAGGGCGAAACGAGGCGATCGAGACGCCGCAATCAGACAAGATGGATCCTAACAACAACAACAATCGCCTCTACCTTAACTTTGGCAATGGCAACGACCGTTTGACCGCCTCGGACAGGGCCGCATATCCCACTACTCCTTCGACCTTCCCGCAGCCCGTTTTCCCTTCAGCTTCAGGTCAACAGCCTGGTGGATTGCAACCCCAAGGCCAACAGCAGCAGCAGCAGCAGCAATATGCTGGTGGTTATGCGCCCCAGGGTTACTTTGCTCAGAACCAATATGCCCAGTATGGCGGCCAGCAACAGCAGCAGTCCAATGACTATGCTCAGGGCGCTGGGTATCAACCACGATCTAATACTCCGGGCACGAACGATCCCAACACAGGTCTCGCTCATCAGTTCTCTCACCAGAACCTCGGAGGTGCTGCTCGAGGGCAAGGTTATGCTCGAGGTCCCTCTCAAGGTCAGCGTCCACGAACCGCTGGCAGTTCAGGGCAGCAGCCTGGCTACAACAGCTACATGAACGCCCCTCCTATGCCTACCCAGGCCTCTGCCCCCGCAGAAGAATTCCAACGTGCACCCGAGCGAAACCCTGATCGATATGGTACAAATGCCAACAGCAACCAAAAGAAGTGTTCTCAGCTCGCCGCCGACTTTTTTAAGGATAGTGTCAAGCGTGCCCGCGAGCGCAACCAAAGGTATGTGCCCACGTGCCTTGGTCTCGTTGATGCCCAGGGAAGTTGCGCAACTAACTCATGATCACTATGCAGACAAAGTGAATTGGAGCAGAAGCTTCAGGACCCCTCACAAGGCGCCGCTAGACGTGAGCAGCTCTGGTCCACTGCTGGCAGAAAAGAAGGCCAGTATCTGCGTTTCCTCCGTACCAAGGACAAGCCCGAAAACTACAACACCGTCAAGATCATCGGAAAAGGTGCCTTTGGAGAGGTCAAGCTTGTGCAGAAGAAGGGAGATGGCAAGGTCTATGCTATGAAGTCTCTGATAAAGACAGAAATGTTCAAGAAGGACCAGCTTGCACACGTTCGATCAGAGCGAGACATTCTCGCAGAGTCCGACAGTCCATGGGTCGTCAAGCTCTATACCACCTTCCAGGACTCATACTTCCTCTACATGCTAATGGAGTTCTTGCCCGGTGGAGATCTAATGACAATGCTTATCAAGTATGAAATTTTCTCGGAGGATATCACTCGCTTTTACATTGCGGAGATTGTTCTGGCTATCGAGGCTGTCCATAAGTTGGGCTTCATCCATCGGTATGTATCACGTTTTCTGCCCCCTGTTTCTCCGAGAACAGCGTCTGACTTTGAAATAGTGATATTAAGCCTGACAACATTCTCCTCGATCGCGGAGGACATGTCAAGCTTACAGATTTTGGCCTGTCGACGGGCTTCCACAGGCTTCATGATAATAACTATTATCAGCAGCTGTTGCAAGGCCGATCGAACAGGCCTCGCGATCGTAACTCGGTTGCGCTTGACCAAATCAACCTGACAGTCAGCAATCGATCCCAGATCAACGACTGGAGACGATCTCGAAGACTTATGGCGTACTCGACCGTCGGAACTCCTGACTACATTGCTCCTGAGATCTTCACTGGCCACGGCTACACCTTCGACTGCGATTGGTGGTCACTCGGCACGATCATGTTCGAGTGTCTGGTCGGCTGGCCTCCTTTCTGCGCTGAAGACAGCCATGACACCTACCGCAAGATTGTCAACTGGAGACAGACTCTGTACTTTCCAGATGATATCACACTGGGTACCGATGCGGAGCATCTTATCCGGAGGTAAGCAATTATCTCGAGAGACTCAAGAGAAACGCAGGTTGCTAACAGAAAGTAGCATGGTCTGTAACACAGAGAACCGTCTCGGCCGTGGTGGTGCCCACGAAATCAAGGGTCATGCTTTCTTCCGTGGTGTAGAGTTTGATAGTCTGCGCCGTATCCGCGCACCCTTCGAGCCTCGCTTGACCTCCAACATTGACACGACGTACTTCCCTACTGATGAAATCGATCAGACTGATAACGCCACTGTCCTCAAGGCACAGGCTATCCAGCAAGGCCACAAGGTTGAAGAGTCTCCAGAGATGAGCTTGCCATTCATCGGCTACACATTCAAGCGATTTGATAACAACTTCCGATAAATGGGTTGAGGTGGCATGGCTTGCGGCATGGTCTCTCCACGAAGCGAACCCAGTTCTGTGAACGGGCGCTGTCGCTGGAAAAGGGGCGGCAACCCGGATGAGTACAATGACGCCGTCTTTCAAGCAGTTATTCATGACATGATAGACAGAGCGAATCCTGTGAGGCTTGCCTTTTTTGTTGAGTCTTTGGCTGTTTCGATGTATGTTTTTGATGATACTATGGTAGCAGGACTGGCTCAGATGGAGGGCATACAAGTCGGTCAGGACGTTTGCTGTCTGCAATTTGCATCGCATTATATGGGACATGTAACAAAACACGAGGTTTCCAGACACTGCTGTACAAGTCAATAATAATATAGAAGTAAAACATATGGATATGTATCGTGATAGTGCATGTATTTGAACTGTGTCATGTCAGACATGCCATCTGAAATCCAGTCTACCATTATCTTAAAGTCTCACTAAGCAGCTGTGCCAGGATCACAGGAGATTGAGTGCTAATCATATATGAATTTTGGCAGCCCCATACACAGCAACAAGGCTCTGTTGTTGTTTGAGACTTGTATGCTTCAGACAGAATTATTGCAAAAACACCGCAACGCCGTCCCAGGACCCGGATATCCTTTTCTTTACTCCCAACATGCAAATAACCATGACCACCAGAGGGTAAATAAATGGGCCATTACCTCCTGGCCGTCAAACCAGGGGCCGCGTTGAAACGTTCCTCACGCTCAGTCATAAACATAACCTGGATCCAATACTCCTTGGCATCCGGATCCCAAAAGGCAAACTGCTTGTCCTCGCGCTTGTCGAGCTCACGGGCTGGAATCTTGAAGCCGACTGTCTCGTAAGGTTCGGCGGCGACGAGTAGGTACTGGAAGTTCTTGTCGGGCTCCTCGACGTGCTGAGTGAAGGCGTTCATGACCTGCCACTTTGGGGATGTTTCGGGGGTCGCATCGGGGTATTGAAGCTGGAAGAGCAGACCCTGCTGGCGAGAGACAGGGTCGCGAATCTTGGTGATCTTGTATCCTGGGCGTCCGATCTTTACGACGTTGCGACGCTGCGCGAAGCCTGCACCTGTGACTCCAATGGGCAGACCAGTAGCTGGGTCAACGGCGCCTTGACGACCTTCCTTTTGCTCACGAGCAGCGCGACGGGCGAGGTTGGTCTGATGTTTCTTGCCCTGCGTATGGGCGAGGTAGGAGCCGTCATTCTGATGAACCGTGAGACAAAGACGACACTCGAAAGAGCCGACGTGGTTCTTGAAGAAGTAGGGGTCCTTGTCGAGGTCAATGGTCTCGAGAGCGAGCTTGCGAAGACGTTCGCGACGGTCGGCGTTGGTGGCGGATTGAGAGGCGACGCCTCCACCACCGAATTTTGAGCCGGCGCGGTTTTGGAAATCCATCGTTGAGATGTTGTGATATGAGGAGTTGTGATGGAGATGAACGGTTGGTTGGCGCGAGGCTGAGAAGGAAAGAAAAGCGCGATTGAAGGTGGAAGCATGGAGTTGTACTGGGAACTAAGATAAAGAATTATGTGGAGAGCATGGCAAAGTGACCGACCAATCAGACACTGAGTATGCACTTGAACAACTTATATCTATTATCTGACAAATACGACGAAGATATTTATTAACCTCTATAATATTTCAATCAAAGCTCTAATAATACGAATTGTAGTTAGATATTAACCAGATTCGCACGCTTAGAAACCCAAGCCTCAACACAACTGACAAACCTATCAAACTCGTCCGTGGGAGTGTTTAGCACCAAAGCAATGAATCCTCTGCGTACGACCCAGAAACCCTCCTCCATCATCTCAAGCCAAAAGAGATCCCTCAGGAAATTAAGTTCTTCGACTTCACCAGATCTTTCAATTACACGAGCGCCATCCTTGGGAAAATGGACTCCCATGATAGTGCCGATACCAGTAAAGAGTACTCTTGTACCCTCTGTTACCGCATTGAGTCGCTCCCTGAGCTCATCACCAGACCTGGTAAATTGAGCTGCAACCTCAGGTGTGTAGATCTTTGTTAGGCCAGCGTAGCCAGCGTGTGTCACCAGAGTGTTGTTGTTGAAAGTGCCTGAATGCGAGAGAGCAGTAGGAAGTCGTGGATCAAAGGCGGCCATGATGTCTGCTCTTCCACCGAAAGCACCAAACGCGAGGCCTCCACCCAGATACTTTCCAAAAGTCTTGAGGTCTGGGTTGAGTCCTCTAATTTCTGAGATGCCCCCTCCTGAGAGGCGGGAAGTCATGACTTCGTCGATGATGAACAAGACGCCAGCCTGAACTTGTGAGTATACAGCATGGAGTAGACAGAGCACGTAAACTTACCTTTTCAGCAATTTCTTGTATGCCCTGAAGAAATTCAGGATGGCCAGGAATGCCACCTCCAGAGCCTTGCATCCCTTCCACTAACACTGCAGCAACACCCTCGCTCTCGATAGCAGCACGAGCGCTATCAAGATCGTTGTATCTGGCCACGACCCAATCATCCAAGTCGACATTATTGGCCTCTGGCTTTCCTCCCTTAAACCCTATCACAGCACCGTGATAGCCTCCAGTGAAAGTGACGACTTTTCTTTTCTTGGTGAAAGCCCTGGCAGCTGCTAGAGCGTGGATGTTGGCTTCAGTACCAGAGTTACAGAAGCGTACTTGTTCCAGATTGAAGCGACTGCAGACTTCACGAGCGAATATCTGCTCTTGAGCTGTATTGCCACCAACGTTCATCCCTACATTGTCAAGTACATCTCGAATAGCCGAGAGAATGACGGGGTTGGAATGTCCATAGAGAGCAGCTGTGAACTCGCCGGTAAAATCTGTATAACTATATGATCTGTAAGCAGAATTACTGGCTGTAAGAGCTTATAAGACTTACGTATGGCCATCCTCAGAAGTAATTTGATGGCCTCTGCCAGACTTGATCACAACAGGGAATGGACTAGCGTGGAGAACAGTTCTGGTGTTTCCGCCAGGCATTGATTTGAGAGCTTCATCATGAAGAGCTTTCGATAGCGGATTACGATCAATGTATCGAGTCGTGGCGGCTTCGAGTTCCGCCTGAATTTGCTGGGTGAGTTCTGAAGACATAGTTGTGGTATTGGCTTGGCTTTCAGTGTAAGTGTGTCCTGATATATGAGAGGACGGGTAGTAAATTATATATGTTGCTTAAGAATTAGTTGTAGTTGATTATCTTATAATTATACAGCTTCCTTCGCGTTTCGGGAACAAGTGATAGCCATATCATGTTGGTATGTACCTAGTATGTTGTGGTAGTCTTCGGGTCTAGGTATGTTATCGGGTTTCGGGTCTGGCTAGTTTCTACCAACTTATTCACAACGATCTAAGATAAGGAACTGCCAGAGTGATCATATAATCAACTAGTTGATGAGTTAAAGAGTGATATCGAAAGTCCTTGAGTTAATTTAGTCCCTTTAATCATGCTTCACAATCACTTGAACTACGATATTTGCCAACACAGACGTATATTATCTAGCCGGTATGTGAGTTTACAGAGGCTAAAATAGACCAAACGGCATCGCGTTGAGACTGAATTGAGATATTCGACTTGTAACTTTATGATATATTTCATCGTTGTCTGTAAATAGCAAGTCAACTTATCAATCTCAGGTTCCGTTGATGCGCCAATAAAATACGTACCTTCCGAAGTGGGGGAAGAAAAGCGGTCTGAAAAATAAAGCGGCAGAATTTGATATCCCACTTAATTTTTCAAACTTTTGGTCGAGGCTATACAAGCGAAGACGAGAACAAGACAAGACAAGACAAGCCGATCATAGTAAAGTCAAGTCAAAAATTTCACAATGGCCGGCTCGATTACCAAGCCCAAGAGTAGGTTGAATCGACATAAAACTCACTTGACTATAGTGTCCCTAATACTAATTCGATCGCTCAGAGCCCAAGTCTAAGCGAACTCCCGTTCGTCTTCGCCACAAGATCGAAAAGGCTTCCGCCGCAAAGCAAAAGAAGGAGCGCAAGTTGGCGAAGAAGAACCCAGAATGGCGATCAAAGTTAAAGAAGGATCCCGGTATCCCCAATCTGTTTCCTTACAAGGAGAAGCTGCTCCAGGAGATTGAGGAGAACCGTCTAAAGAAGGCCGAGGAGGCGCAAAGAAGAAAAGAGATGGCCAAGGCTGCAAAGACGGGCGCTAAGGATGAGGCGGCCATGACTGATGTCCAGGTCAACGTTGGCGACGAGATGGAAGAGGACGGCATGGACGAGGATATCGACGAGTCAAACCCCATGGCTGCGCTTATTGCAAGCGCTCGCGCTGCTGCTGCTACCTATGATCGACAACTCGCTGACGACGATGATATGGACGAGGACGACGATAGCGACGACTCCGACAACGATCGTGGCCCTGAGATGTCCATTGGTCAGGCTTCTTCGAGAAAGACCTATGACAGAGTCTTCAAGCAAGTCGTTGAGCAGGCCGATGTTGTTCTTTATGTCCTCGACGCCCGCGATCCTGAGGGCACCCGCTCTCGCGAGGTTGAGCGCCAGGTTATGGCTGCCGCATCTGGTGGCAAGCGACTGATCCTAGTCATCAACAAGGTCGATCTCATCCCTCCCAAGGTTCTACGAGACTGGCTTATCTACCTGCGACGATACTTCCCTACTCTGCCCCTCCGAGCCTCTGGCGCTGCTCCCAACGCCCACACCTTCAACCACCGCGATCTGACCGTCCAGAGCACCTCTGCCACGCTCTTCAAGGCCCTCAAGAGCTTTGCCGCCAGCCGACAACTCAAGCGTGCTGTCTCTGTTGGTGTTATCGGTTATCCTAACGTGGGTAAGAGCTCTGTTATCAACGCTCTTCTTTCAAGGATGAGCGGTAAGGGCGGTAGCTCTTCCAAGGCTTGCCCTGCTGGTGCCGAGGCTGGTGTTACCACAAGCATTCGCTCTGTCAAGATCGACAGCAAGCTTACTCTTCTCGACTCCCCGGGTGTTGTTTTCCCTTCATCGTCCTCCACCCAATCTGCTGGTCTCGTTTCTCTCAAGAACGCCACTGAGGCTCATGCTCACTTGGTTCTTCTCAACGCTGTCCCTCCCAAGCAGATCGACGATCCTATTCCCGCCGTGACTCTTCTCCTGAAGCGTCTGTCAGCTTCTCCCGATCTTATGCAGAAGCTCACAAACGTCTACGATATCCCTGCCCTTCTCCCTGATCGTGCCGATGGTGATGTCACCACCGACTTCCTCGTTCAAGTCGCCCGCAAGAGAGGCCGTCTTGGTCGTGGCGGTATTCCTAACCTTGCTGCTGCTGCCATGACAGTCGTTACTGACTGGCGAGACGGCCGCATCCAGGGATGGGTTGAGCCTCCTGTTCTAGCTGTCGAGTCAACAACTACCGCCTCCAAGCCGGCTATCAAGAACGCTGGCGAGGACGAGGTTGCTGCTGATCAGAAGCAGATTGTTACTGAATGGGCTGCCGAGTTCAAGCTCGAGGGCCTATGGGGTGACGATGAGGGCAGTGCCGAAGCCGCTGATGCTATGGAACAGTAAAGAAAAGTATTTCAGCGGTTTTGTTCAGCAAAATGACGGAAGGGTTAACATGAGTTCTTCACTGGAAAGTTTGGCGTTTCAAGGATGGCTGGTAGAACGGTTTATATCCGTGCATATACATTCGTAAAAAAACAATTTGTCTTCCCAAAACGCCTAGACTACATGGTTCACCAAGTGACTCGTAGATTAGATATGATACCGTGTACCTCCCGACACAACCTAATTTTTGCCCGTCTATATCTATGCTTCGATTAGCTCCATCTTGACACCGCGTTTGCCCGTCATCTCATCCTTCTCGTCACGGACTCTAACCCTGACTTTTTGGAAAAGCTCCACCTTGATCTCGCGGCTTCCCTTGGTTGTAAGCGTGTATGTCTCTGCGTCGTACTCAGCCTCGGGCTCAGGCTCCGCAAGGTCTCGAAGGCGGATCAGGCCCTCTGTACCAAATCGTGGAACAAGAACGACGAAACCGTTGCTGAAAATCTTCATCACGAACGCGTCTTCCTCAGCAACCTTGCCCTTCAGGGCTTGGCCGACATAGTAGGCGATGCTGGCACGACCAGCCATCTGAGCATTGCGGTGACGCACGTTGATATTTTTACAGACAGCCTCAAGGCGACCCCGGCTGCGGACATTGGGGTGTATGGCCTCGTAGTCGATGGCAGCAGCGAGTTGTCTATGGGCAAGAAGATCGGCGTAACGTCGAATAGGAGAGGTGAAATGAGTGTAGATCTCTGAAGCAAGACCGTAATGGCGGAATTCAGGATAGGCTTGTGTTCCAGAGCAGAAATACTCTGCACTCATCATGCAACGAGTAGCCATGATACGCACAAGGGTGTTGAAAAATGGCTCCTTGGGGTCAACGCACTGATCCAGAGAGTCGGCAAGGGCTTTGCTAGAGTCGGTCCGCAACTCCATGCCACGCTTGGTGCGGAGTTGGTTTGATAGTTCGTCAAAGTTGGTCTTTGGAGGAGCGGCGTGACGACGGAGAATGGCGGTTTGAGGAAATGCTTCATAGATCTTGGCTGCAACGCTAACGTTGGCAAACAACATGAACTCTTCGACAAGAGAGTTTGTATCGAGAAGCTGCTTTGTCTTGACATCGATAGGGTCAGACGTCTCAGATTCAGTTTGCACCTTGACTTCTGGGGAAGAGAGGCTCAGGGCACCAGCATCCATTCGCTTCTGCTTTAATTTCTTGGATAGCATGAGAAGCATGCGCATTCCCTTGGTAAGGTCGTCTTGTTGAGACTCATCGTCGATTCGCAACTGGGCCTGTTCGTAGCTGAAAGCTTCTCGAGATTTGATGACAGATTTGGTGAAGCGAACGTTGACGATATCAGCATTGTCGTCCAGCTCCCAGAGCACAGAGAATGCAAATCGCTCGACATAAGGCTTGAGCGAGCAAAGATCCGTACCGAGAAGAGGAGGAAGCATGTCGATACGCTTGTCGACGAGATAGACTGTGGTACCTCGGATACTGGCTTCAGTATCCATGGCGTTGGCAGGCTTGACAAAGTTGGACACGTCGGCGATGTGAACACCAACTTCATAATTTCCGTTGGGGAGTTGTTTGGCATGGAGAGCATCGTCGATATCCTGGCACCCAACAGGGTCAATACTGCAGATGAGAAGACCTCGGAGATCCTCTCTCTGCCTCCAGCCAGGGTCTTCCATGCTCGCCGGCACTCTCCAGTCGTGTCCCTCTCTGGGAAGGCAGTCCAATACGGTCTTGGGAAAAGGCCGATATTGAACATCCCACTCCAGCAACAGAGCTTCAGTCTCGGCCGATTTGGTCTCCAGCTCACCCAAAGATCGCACAAAATGACCTACAGGATGTCTTGAGTCACGCTCCCAGGCATCAATAGTTACCAACAAGCGTTTGCCAAGGAGCTCAGCAACCTGTCGTGTGCGAAGGCGGATTTTGGGAATCTTCTTGTCCATTGGGATGAGGAAAACGCTATCCTGCTTGCGACCTTGGCTGGAAGCCTTGCTCGCTGACGAAGGGTCGATATGACCAACATACTGACGCCAGTTACGCTTGATAACACCCACAACCTTGGCCGTAGGCTGAGGCTTGCTCTCCGATGCACTCTTCTGGGTCTTCTTGACCTGCTCTTGCAAGGCCTTTCGCTCTTTTTCAGATACGAGATCCTGACTCTCTTCCACATCTGCATTCTCGTTCTTGGTGATGGCGTCCTCCTCAATGATCTTTGTCGAGGGTTCTTTCCACTGCTCTTGGGGAAGAACTTCAACTACCACAACATCACCATCAACGGCTCGGTTGATGTTTTCGCGACCCAATACGAGCAGAGGCTTGGGGAATGCCGGTACTTTGATTGAACCCTCGAGGTAGTTATATGGCGACACGTTGAAGATTCCTTGATGCATCAACCCAGCCTTAACTCCGGTCATCATCCTTGATAGAGTAAAGTATTCAGGGTACAGCATCTGACCCTGCTTCTTAAAAGACTCTTGGTTTTGAGCTTCTGCGACCATATCGAGTAGTCTCTCGCCATCTTCGAGGCTGGTCACATAATCCCGGAGAGAAGATGCATGAAGCCCCTCCTCCTTGGCCTTGCGAAGGTTCTCTCGATCATCGCTAAGCATCACTACTGCTGGGAGCTTTTTCGCCTTTGTCCTGGCAAGATGCTCGCCGTACCACTTAACAGCTAACCGCACAGCCCTGTCATTCCTGTCGTTTACAGTCTCATTTGCCTGACGGTGGACGAATGTCTCGAGCCTAAAGTCGTTAAAAAAGACGTAAAATCTCTTCTCCTCGCTCTTTGTGAGCCCCACTAGACGGTTGTATAGTGGTAATGAACGATTTCGCAGCTCCTCCAGTACTGTTTGCAGGATGATAACATCGTAGAAAGCTGAGCTCTGCTCGAAAAGGTCCATTGCGTTGAGCAACGCGTTAGTATCAGGGACTAGGTAATGGCCCTGGGGGAAAGTCTTGGTGCCTGCTGGCTTGTCCGAGAGCACAAAAGGCTGAGCTGCAATACTCATCAATAAACTAAACAAGTCAGACGAAAGGGGTAGCCTCACCTTGCTGGGCGGCATTTCTAGGGGCATCCTGAAGACAAGCATTGCAGAGCTTGGAAGAGCAGGGGATGTCTGTTCGTAAGTAGACTTCTCTCACGATTTTCTGCACCTTGCCACTCCGAGTTGATCGCACGTAGACCTTGCTCGAGATATTTGAGGCCGGAGAATCTGTCTCGCTGGATCTTTTTAAGCTCGCCATCTTTGACAAGCTGCTTTTCTCGCAACGCGGTGAAGTTTAGAGTAGATAATAATGATGAAAAGACTGTTGATCGCAAAGCGTCCGAGTAGGCGATAGTGGGGCACTTATCGATAAGTCAGCAATTGTTCATTGTTCTTCAAGGTCCTGCGAACAAGGAAGCATCTTGATCGTACGTGGTCTTGGGACTTATTACCTCCTGAAGAAGCGAGAACAAAAGAAGAGTCTCTCTCATTATGTACTGGAAAGTATCTGGTAATTCCAATTACTTCTTTCACTTTCTTAGAAATCTGTGTTTAATAAACGGCTTGTCCTTATCACATGACTGCGAGGTCACGTGCTCTGGACTTCACTTCACTTCGCTTTTCACTCAGTCCTTCAATCTACGAATTACGTTTCATACAAAATTCAATACCCTGAGCACCAGGAGTTTGAAGTTTAAACAAAATAATTTCTTTGGATGCTATTGGAGAGAACATGCGTCGTCCCAGAGGCATGCTGCCAAACTGCAGCTTTCTCCATCTGCCAAACAGACACATGACTTACACATATCCGATCCGACAGTCGCCTGCTATTCTACCTCAGCATCTCTCCACATCATCGAATATCTGACTGGAAATCCTGTGCATCAATTGGACATAAAGGATTATATGGGTCTTACCTCAGTTACACTTAGAACCGCCAGCCCCGAGCCTGCGAGGTCTGGTCAACGAGACATCAAACTTGATGATAGCTTCTGGCATCTTGTATGAGCCAATGATAGAAATATTGTTGCCGTAATGTGGCATAGGGACAAATTCACAGTCTCAAATCCATGCACAAGCTTATGTCATTCTACCCGCCCGCCAGGAAACACTGAGTTCATCTTTTCCAACACGGGCTCAGAGACGTGTCTTTTCTCAAAGCCCGTTACATTGTATTCATTGTCTTGGAGAGCCTCAGCAGGTGGGGGCACTGCCAGCAGCAGCTAGCACTGCATCTGGCCAAGTCCTGTCAGCATGGAGATGAATCAGAGAGCGTCTTGCTGTTACAAGATGAAAATGTGGCCATGCAAGTGCTATAACTCCTTGGGGGTCAGGTTATCGCTTTGTGCGGTGTCAAGACTAGCACTCTTCACCCCCTCACGAACGTCGGATCCCGAGTGGTGTTGGCAAGAGCTTACCAGCAAGATGGCCAAGCACCAAATGCTCACACGGCTTGGAAGCATACAGCTTCTGTATCCTATAGGTCTCGTCAACACCTACAAGGTTTGTTAGGCACAGTGAACTACATCCTCGGATCAATTTTGCAGTCCGAGAGGCGCTGTTCCGCGAAGGTCACAATGCTTTAGCTTCCGGGGGTTGAGTATCATTTTCAGATCTGGGACCTTAAGTAAGGCAGTCCCTTGGGCGCTTTCGTCTCATGAACATCTCTCGAGTTCAAACTCGCCGTTCAATACTGGAAGGATTCTCAGCTGATAATGCACTGGCTGGTTCGGGGAGTCAGAGCCGAGAGATTTGCCTGATGTGACTCGAAGTTAATGTTACAACAATGGCCAAATTTGACAGCCAGCCTCAATATGCAGGCAGCGTCCTGCACCAATGGCAATCTCGCTATGCGTTGTCATGAGAAGCATTGATTCGGAAAGGGATCGACTTGGGAAAGTCTCTTCAGGCTCCCGAGGGTTCACAAGGAGACCGCAGGGCAGCCGAGACCATCAATAGAACCTCTGAATAGATGTGCTTGTTTCGTCATCATTTTATTCTTGCCTCAATCCCTCAGGTATGGAGTCACCCATGATCATGTTGAGTTTACTTCAGCCCGATTGTTGGCCCTGGCCATCGGCAATTTCATTCAAACATCCTCTCTACAACATACAACAAGACTTGATGAGCACAAAACTATTGCTTGGCTCATTCCAAACTCTACTCCATGGTTTCGCCAGATGGAGACAAGTTGCCACGTTTGCAAGGTGTACTGTGGCTGGCGGTATGAAGCTCAGGCGAAGGATGAGAGGGATATCACAATGATAGTGGCAAATTCTAATTTAGCGAAGTTGTCGAAAACGAAAGCCCACGGGTCAACAGTGACCATTGGGGGCTTACTGCAGTTGCGACATTGCTGTCATCAATATCCCTGTAGCCTATTGCTATGACTGAGGCTGCTATCATTGATATCCCATCAAATTTCAGACAAATATTGGCAACCAAGCAACTTCACACCGGCAGGACTTTCACAGCATCCAAGATTGAGATGGCACTTATGACAACAGATTGGTACGACCGT
Organism: Fusarium redolens; assembly: GCF_020744475.1. Lineage (NCBI taxonomy): Eukaryota > Fungi > Ascomycota > Sordariomycetes > Hypocreales > Nectriaceae > Fusarium > Fusarium redolens. Next base: position 4,081,583 of record NW_025763664.1, on the reverse strand, counting down.
TCTTCATCTTCAGGCTGCCTGACAGGAGCAGATGCAACCAACCAAAGTATTTCTGTCAACTGCAGGGCTTTGGTCGTTGCATACTAATGGGTCTTGTCATACCTGAATAGACTTCGGGTCCATTGTCAGTCCTGTCAGATATTTGTGATTTACTCGATTCTTCAACCTGTTTACGCGAGACTTGTGTTTAGCAATTCCAGGCGTGGCTGCGGCCGGTGAGCAGAACCCTAGAACAGCGCGTTGATCCATGTGATGGCGAAGGGGTAGCGGCAGGCTGCTGTATTAGGAAATGCATGACGCCGGGTACTGTTAGGGCCGGGGGTTTGCTCGAGTCTGAGAATGCGGCGCGCGTCGGAGAAGAGCTCACGGGGTCGCGTTTAGCGTGCAACAAGAGCTCGTAAGAAACGAGAAGATGCATGTCTCAAAAGAGACTTTGCATTCGAACATGAGTAGAATATAATCTTATCATGGTTGCGAAGGGCTCAACGCCAATACGTGATGGGCAACTTCTACAAAGCATGTCGCTTTGCTTTTCATGTCACATATGTATCTCAAGAGCATGGCGCGCGTTGCAGAAAGTGAAGCCCGGCAAACTCGTTGAACTCTTCTGATGGTAAGGACTTGCTTAGTGAACTGTCGTTCTGCCACTGGATGGAATCAGGCATCGAATGGGAAAGATACAAATCGGATTGCTGCACTTTAAACCATCTGAAGGACAAGCATATCATAAAAAGAACAGGGGCCTGGGTGTGAGGCTATTGGAATGAGGGCCGAGACAAACGCCTCTTGTTGGTAGCCAAGAATCGGCCGCACGGACTGATGTGATTGGTTTCGTACTCGCAAGTCAGCCAGAAGACGAAGTTTCCAGCCGGTCAAGCGTCACAAGACAGAGAGCCGAGGGCAGATTAGCAAGGATAATACATCAGCATGATGCAATGCGGACCCGGATTTATGGAGAAGGCTGTTGACTCAGGTATTGTCAGCGGGCTAAAGAGACAATGGCGACTCAGTTATTCAAAGAATCGAGAAACCGCGCAAGGTGAAGGAGATGACGGCCAGCCAAACAAAACGGGAGGTTAAATTATACCTTGGGGACGCGAGACCAGGATCTGGCGAGGGGAAACTCAGCCACTTGACGGTGATTTTCCACAAGAGATTAAGCCGAGGCGAAGGGACTGGGGGTCCAGCGCCGGCAAGGTTTCACGTGCGGGCCGGCCGGGAAAGCAACCTCATACGACGTTTACCAGTGATCTACAAGCGAGATTTTTATGTTACGGTTTAAGGCAGGTACTGAGGTTGAAGGTCCATGTTTAGGGCGCCTTTGGCCTGATGTGTTTGGGCACGTCTAGTCGACAGCTGAGGGATGGGCGAACCATGACGACGCAACAAAGACCAATCAATCTCGCTAGAGATCTGTGCCACAGTATTAAAATAGCATGAGGATGAGTGAGGCTCAAAGACAACAACGGCTGAACTGTTCCATGGATGGCTGGTTGTTGGAGCATGGAATAAAAGCCGCGGCGGGCCAAGTCAAACATAGGCGAGGTGGATCAGTTGGTGATCGATATCGGTAATCCCCGCTTCATCAATCATTAATGAATGGGAACTGTGGCTTGTTAGTTCGCAGGCCGTCTGTGGATATGAGCTGAGCACCACGAGGGAGCGCGGGGCACAGATGTCTCTCCCATTCCCAGAAGGTCAAGGGCCATGCTTCTCGCGTATCTGTTCTATGACCTTAGTCAATCCATGGGGCCATGGCGGAGACAGCAGCCTCTGGGGTCAAGGTTGGGGTCATGGTGGATGGGCCTGTGTGCATGGGGGACATGAAGATCCTGGATCTAAAGCATCGTTGGGAGCACTCGCATGGCTAACATAGGCAGCGGGTCTCTCTACTTGGTATGCAGAGATGCAGCCTCTCGCTGGCCATGGCATTTCTCCATGATCGTACAGTACATATCCATGAAGGGAGGAGAGCCACATAGCGGGAACTGTGTGCGTGCGGGGACGGATGGACGGTGAACGAGGGTCGTGGGTTGGGCTGGGCTGGTTAGGCTGGGCTGGCTGGCTGGCTGGGGACATGAATTGGTGTGGTCTGGGGTCTTGGGGCGATCGTTCCCGCACCTCCCTCCCTCTGCTATAGCTTTCCGGGGCTCCATTTGACTGCTAACTACCCGGACCTAGGAATGCATTTCTTAGCAGTCTGCTGGGTGATGAGTTCATATAGTATCTCAAACACATTTATGAACTGTTGGCACGCTCTGCAGAGTGCCATATCGAGCAGGGCAGGTTATATCAGAGGCATGACAGGGACAAGGGACTTGAGTGGACAACGGTGGAACAGATCATGATTCTGGGGGCCACGACTGATCGACTCGGTTGGTGTTCCAGACATTTGGAGTCTTTTACGGTACGTTGGAGATTTGCAACGTTATTGCATAGAGGTGGGTTCCATCTAAATGGCTGACTGGGAATTAGTGTCTCCATCACTTCACGGTGTCTTTTCAATCCTTGCTGGAGCTTTTTGAGGTGTACAAGGAACCTCGACTCGTCTGGTTCATTGTGAAATACCATTGAGAGGATCAGGCTCCGGATCTTGAGTGCACTATTACATCACCACGACGTGCTATCATTAAACTTGTTGTGGTTCTTCTAGTGCTGTTCAGCCGTCGATAGTCTATCGTTGAGTTACTGTCAAGCTGGGTCCTGTTCTTAACCAGCTGCCGAGGACCAGAATGTAAGACTGGAGTGTTTTAAAGATGAGCGAACGAGCGATGCAACATGAGTGCGACTTTGTGACGTCCCTTCGCTTCTCATGAAGGCTGGAAGAAACAAGATTCATGCCTTGATTGACGAGAATGAAGGCAGCAGTTAGCCTAATGGACTTTTCCTACTTGATGCTAAAGTGAGACCATCTCGCGGAAGAGATGCGATGTGGGTCAAACAAAGTAATAAATGCACACGATATGAGACAAGATATCACGGGCCAAAAAAGGTGAGACATGAGAAGCAAGACGACATTCAAAGTGTTTCTCATCCTGTTTCGACTGGCACCTCGGTGAGCATGTTGATACCGTCTTAAACCCACTGACCGAACTATGGTTGACGACGCAAGCTGGTCGGGTACTGCAATGCTTCAAGTTCTGAACCGGGTTCGCCATGTCGTTTGTCTGATACCGCAAGAGTTTCTGTGCAGATACAACAACTGGAAGCTCACCTAAATAGAGCACATATGCGAATATGGAAAGAGAACTAGCTGTACGATGAGACATCAAAATGCTGATGAAGGTCTGCGGCGCAGCAACGCAACAACGTTTCATGTCGTTGAAGGCAGAACTGCTAGCAATGTAATGGCATCTGCATGCAGTTAGCATCGTGACGGCGCCCACGGGACAAGCGACAGGCAGACATTGGAGGCTAGGGCGACAAAGGGCGCTTGCGTGCATGGAGCATGGAGCATGGAGTGAGCGGCATACCCACACACCCGTCACAGGGAATGGGACCACACAGAGCACGGTGCGACAATCAGACCCAGTATAGCGGATCAGAGGCTCGCGAGGATCTCCATCTCCATATCCATCCGTCTATCTCGAGTTAACAAACTGATGGATCACTGGTACTATGCCGAATCCTTTGACTCACTATCTTGACCGGGAGAATGAAGCTGATTGGTTTGATTTAGCTACAGACATGAATTAATGTCAAAAAACACACAGACATGCTAAACTTGACCTTGTCTCATTCGTGGGTCTAGGTCCATCTCAAAACTAGGAACCTGCCTAGTGCATGGATCTATCACAAAGGAATATGCCAAAAGACCGCAACTCGGCTATCTTTCATTGTCAGATGCAAAATCGAGTGCTGGCTAGGGTTTCAAGAAACAATAATCTGTGATAGAGGAAGGATGCCCCAGTTGAAGCAGATCAAACCCTCAACACTTGATCAATATCAAGCAACAAATGTGTATATCCAACTGACACATTGACGCGTTACGAGATGCTGACAACTGATGACACCCAAGCCGTTTACTTTAGCCTACCAGAACCCATAGGCTTCAGCCGTTACGGTGTATTCTGAATTGGGTTTTGCTTTCTTTGGCGTACCTATGTGCACACGTTCAATAATAACCTTGCCCAGTGACATGTCACTGCTTGAGAGACTGGCTGGGGAGGCGCTGAGCTATAGCCGAAGCTGAGCTAAAGGTTCCAATGATGCTGATGCTGGTGATGCGGGGATCCATACTGATGTACGTGTCTGTGCTAGGAAGTTGAACAGTCTCATTTTGGTTATCCTGTCAACCCTACTCACCATCAGCTGTTTCTTATCTCGGAAACACACCTCTTGATATTGCTGCTTCTCCCGCCAGAACCGTCTACACCGCATTCTCTCACGTCTTTCGGCGATAGATTCTATCACCAAAATCATTATCTTTGCTGCTCAAAGCTCGACTCCGCCTCCGCCTGGTCGTCTCCTCTTCCTCTTCCTCACTGTGTCTTGTCTTACTCTTATACATACACACCATTTCCTACTGATAGCCAACCAGGGTTTTCGTTCCCCTGCTCGTCGACCCTTGTTCATGTCCCATGCCTTGGCTTAACTCCCCACTCACATCCCCCTCCTCCCCCAGGCTTGCGCCATCTCAACCAACCATCCTTCGTCATCCGTCTCCCTCAATCGCACCGTCTTTCCAACGGTAAGCCCTTTTACCCTCCACTCCATCTTCTTTGATATCCCAGCAGCTCTTTGTCCCACTCCCTCCTCGTCGTCCTCCTCCTCCATCCATCATCCTCCAGCGCTGTCTGTACCGAAGACGGATGCCATCCGCACCTACAATAAACCATCCATCTGTCTGTTCATCTGTGTATCAAACAACCAACTCGCCCAGACTGGCAATACGGTGATTAAACATCATCGACACCATCACCATCCTATCTTCCTATTGTCGCTACACAGCAAACTGCCTCGTTTCACTCTGCCCTATACAGCATTCCCCTCATCACATCACCTATCACCACGTCGTACGGCAGTTCTGGGGCACCAGGAGAGAAGTCCCCTCCTCGCAGGTTGTTCACCTTTAACTTGAATTTGAACCTCAAGGAGCACAGCTCACGCGCGCAACACGCGCAACTTGTACAGCGTCGGCAAAACGCAGCAAGTTGAACTTTCCCCTGTCCGCTATCAACCGTTTTGTCACTCCAGTCGCGATATGTCATATCGTTGATTGCAAATCTTGTTTCTGCCTTTGTCGCATTACCAACGTTTCTTACCTAACACGCGCCATACATCCGCCCATTCATTCATTCATTCTCTTGGAAAAGCGCAGCATTACAAAGCGCAGCATTATAAAGCGCAGCGATCGCATCACATCGCATCGCGTTGACATTGGATTGGGACCACACTTGGGTCGATACTTGATACATCCCATGCGCTAGACGATCTCCGCTTTGAACGCTTCAAACTCGTTTCTTCTCCACATCCACGCGCGCCTCCTCTGTCGCATTATCTCATACTACCTTATGCTTACCTACCTAGGTACGCTACAGTATCACTGGCGCGCAATCACCCGTGTTAGAGACCCTAATTAAGAGTCACTCACCGTCGCTTACACCCCCTGCTGCGCCGCCGCCTCCTACTCCTCCACTTCCTCCGGCTTGAACCTTTAAGGATTTGGTTCTGGTTTTTGATTCTGATTCTGACTCTTGGGTCTTGGGTCTTGATATCCCTGGTCTTTTTTTGTGGATTCTTCCTGCTGGAGCCACTTCAAGGCTTGTTGATTGGTCCATTCCTGCTCGGGCATGCTCCTGCTTCCCAAGAGTGGTTTTTCTTACCTTAGCTTCCTGGTCTCAAATCGCCACTGCGTTTACTGCAAGTGCGACTGATTCCCAGATTTCCCAGTAGCTACTACCTTAGCTGCTCGCACTACTACTGCACCTTCCCTCCCACCCCATTCAGATTCAGCGCGCAGTCCCGTCCCCCTCCTCCACCTGCCACCATCCCATCGTCCATCATTAACCCATTACCATCCATCCATCCACCATCGGCTTTCCGCCATCACACACGCACGCATACACCCGCTCCATCGCATTGTCTAACCATCCTGTTAACAATCTATCAATCAATTTGTTTGACGCGTATCCTCGAATCTTCAGAGGATCTGTTGATATTCTTGTTACGCGACCGTTCGTTGGTTTTACTTGCGCGCCATACGCTGATCTGATCATTGAGATTCATTCGTGAGCCTCTTTGACGTCGTTGTCGCATTTGTCGCACAACGCGATCCGCGTCTATATTTTATATCACTCTATCACCAGACAAAGGTAAATCCAGCCAAAGTTTGATTCTGCGTTTATTTTCCCAGTCTTGCTTTCTGCTTCTTGTTTCGTCACCTTCTGTTTTGCCTGTCGTTTTGCTTCTTCGCACGCCTGTCCCGCCGCTGCCGCGGCCAGCGTCTGGATTACTACGATCTTGTCTCGGTTTGGTTCAACTTCCGGTTGGAGTCTATGCCCCGGCCTGCGCCTGATTCTCCCTTCCGAGCCAAGGCCTGGCTGGCCAAATCGCACATCACAAGGCTAGGCAGGTTTTCCACTTTAAGCTCGCCATACATCTACAACTCGCCATTCACGCTCAACGACGCGCCTCCTTCTGGCTGCCAACCACGTGCGACTGACGTTACCTCCTTTCTGCATCTTCTCCAACCCGTCAACTCGTCAGTCCAAACATCTCTGGACACGTCGCCGTCGCTTTCCCGTGGTCGCAACTTCACCCGTCCCCCGCTGGCTCGGTAGCTCTGTGATGTACTCCGCTCAGCAAACCAACGCTGATAATGCGACGATCAATCCAGCTGCGCTCAGCTCACCTGGTAAGTTCAATAACTCTACTTCTTTCCTTTCGCGATCGCATGGCCTTCACAAAAACTCCTCCACTATTCTATCATACCATATATGCGTGCAGGTGGAATACCACTTGCGCTCAAACTCCATGATGAATTCATTTGCCCCGCACTACGCCTTTCGCGCCCTGCTACAGGATATTCAGTTGCGAAATAGGTTGCGCCACCCGTCACCACCGTCCGTTAATTCACTTCAAGATTCAATATGCTAATCTGCCTTCTCTAGTTATAGGTCTAACGCAACAACCTCAGCGCACACTCAAGCGCAGTCATTCTCCTGGACTTTACGACGCGCCGCAGCTTGGCGATGACGGTATGTCGGCGATTAGTACTCCGCCGCTACTTTACTCACTTCGGCACCCGACTACTTTGCGCCAGACATGGCGATCAATTGCGATTTCTTTTTTACTATTGTTTTCGTCTACATGCTTTGCGTCGTGTTTTGTTGTAGCACTTGCGAGCATTATGATGCAATTGGTGAGGGAACGTGCTGACCAATCTTGCAACTTGCAGGTGATACGAAACCACTTCGAAAAAAGGCAAGACCGATGAATAAACGATCAACAGGGAGCATTTCCGAGGCTCCCGGGCAGGCCGCAGGCCCGACCCTTCCTCAGTCTATTCCTCCACCGCAGACTCCCCAGTCTCAAGGCTCAGCGTTGCCACAAACGAGTCCTGCCTACGCGCCGCAGACGCAGATGCCCCCCAAGACAACTCCAACAAAGTCAACACTGAAGGCGCTGCCCACTGTGCGAGACCACACGACCGACCAGCTCAACCCGACTGGAGATGAGTATATACCCCGCGAAATCGATGAGTTCGGAGAGAAGAAAGTCCAGCTCAACGGCACGCTTAACGGAGGACGAGAATACAAGTGCCGAACATTCTTGGTTCCTAACCGTGGGGATAAATTGTTCATGTTGGCTACCGAATGTGCTAGGGTTTTGGGCTACCGTGATTCGTACCTTTTATTCAACAAGAACAGATCCCTGTACAAGATTATTGCAAGCCAGGCCGAAAAGGATGATTTGGTTGGGCAAGAAATCCTTCCCTTCTCATATCGCTCCAGGCAGATTGCCATTGTCACCGCCAGGTCTATGTTCCGACAGTTTGGAAGCCGTGTGATTGTCAACGGTCGCAGAGTTCGCGATGACTATTGGGAAACCAAGGCCCGGAAACAGGGATTCACTGAGGCTGACCTTGCCGGTGAGAAGCGCCCCGGTGCTACAAAGGCAAGAGAGGCGGCCGAGGCCCAGCAGAACAACGTCTTGTTAGCTGGTCCCCATCCAGAGATTGTGTATAGCAACAACCCAGGACCGTTCCCCGGCCCCCCACAGCCGCACCTCGTTCAACCAGGTATGATCGGACCACCACCCGGAACCACGACAAGAATGCCCGGATTGACACTAGGATCAGACCTGAGCGACTCCCGGCCGCGCGATTATTCAGGAATTCTCAAAGGCGGACCTCGTCAGGAGATCACCGGCCCTGCTTACCAAGACCAGACTCGTCCTTCGCCCCTCGGGGAGCTCAACGCCCAGGCCCATCATGCCGCAGATTTCAACAGGTCAGTTAATCAGCAGCGGGACATGCGCAACGACTATCTCCAGGGCGTTTGGCGACGCCCACATGAGCAGCCCCCCTCCAATCTGACCCAGCAGCCTGTGGCCTCGGCCGACAATTCCAACACGGCGACCAGCAGACCTTCACATTCACCTCATACTACGGCTACGGCCATGTCGCAGCAGCCTGGATTGGTTTCCACTCAGAGCCCTCAAATGATGATGACCACTGCGCCCTACTCCCAGTCGATCAGCGCGCAGAGCAGTCTCAGTCAAGCACCCATGAGAGGTATGGCTCAATCACCAACGCAGTCGATCAGACCAACACTTCCCGGTTCAGCGGGCTCCATGTCTCAGGGCACGCCTGGTTACAACTACCAATCGGGCCAAATGTGGCCGCAGACTCCGCAGGCGCCCCAGCATAGCTACGGCAGCTACACTGCTCAGTCTCAAGCACCTCACCCGTCGCAGTCACCTTCGCATCTCCGTCAAGGGAGCTCGGGTCAGATGCAAAGTATGCAGTTCCCCGGCATGGCTGGTATGCAGTATGGTGCGGGTCAGAGTATGTACCCTGCAGATCAAACGCCTCGGCAATACATGCCTCAAGGTGGCACTGGTGGACCATCGGTCTCCCAAGGCTGGTCCGGTCAGCATTCGCCAGCCCAGCAATGGTGGACTCCCGGGCAACAGCCTCAATAAGTTTGTGAACACCAGCTGGTGATGCGAAATGATGGAATGATATAGCACACGATTTCACTTGCTTTCATTGAGAATTCCAAACTGATAGTGTGGTTTGTTTGTGTTTTTTTTTTTTTTTCTTCTTCTTCGCCCCTTTTTATCTCTTTCATTTCGTTCTCGGATTGTCTTGTGTTTACATACGACTTGAGCCAGAAGACCGCTATCTTCTTGGTCTGAATTTCTCCCTCCTGGGTCTCCAAGTATGCAGATGAGTGGAGGGACTATGTGCATCTCAAGGGGCCTTCTGGCTTGAAGAATTGCTATAGTATTTGGACTGGCTGGGATAGAGGAGTCGGACAGGACAGGGGCACACGATTGTTACTTTTTATGCTTTCTTCTACTTGTTGGTTTTGATTTGAGGTAGTTAGTCTGATTAGGTACGTTCACGGGGGCAACATACCCTACTGTTCTTTGTTATAGGTTTACCAGGCCATCCTGTTGGATGCAGGCATATGGGTTCACTCTGACGTTATTTTGGCAGATTACTGGTTTGGTTTGACTTGGTTGTTCTGGTGGTACTACGAATGAGTTTTCCATTGCGACTCGCCTGTGCGTCGCAGGGTACTGTTTGTGTTGGCGAGGCATACATCTATTAGGCTTTCATTTTGATACCACGTCACTCTTCGATTCGTCCTTTTTAAACATTTCGTTCTTCTTGGGGTACGATTTTGCCAGTCGTGAAGCGTGTGTATGCATGTACGACATGCGAGTGTCGCTCGAGAAGGGTTTAATACCGACTGGGTGATATGCTTGGGATTGTTGATTCAGATTTGATATTCATGTCTATAATCTTACCTTTTCTACTTTGCGGCTTTGTTTGTTGCGACAGTAATGATGATGCTTGGTGAGAATGTTTACTGTCTTGATACTGTTGCTTTGTGATGTTCTTGCACCATGGGCTGAAGCTCAAGTCAGTATCAAAGCTGTGCAACGAACCCGGACGCGACGTGCTGTTCGTGTCTATTTATATGATACGAAGTCACGACAGCATGTTTGGACCCGGCCCAACGAATCGGGCTGTCTGGGATGTTGTCGTCCAATATTTAGGTCTTACGTACTACCTTTGAAGTGACAGCACGGTGACACCCGCCGGGATGTTTCCATCGGGACAGTATTCGCAACAGGGCTTATCTTGTGAGAGGGTAAGGAATGTGGAGTGTCTGGAGACTGTTGGCAAGGTGCGTAGTACGACAGTTGAGATTTAGGTTTGAACTGTACAGCAGACTATAGTAGGATTTGTCATACCCAGTTGTGTAGGTACAAACAAGGTGAGGGACGGAAAGTATATTAGAATAGCATGTCGATAGATTGTGTTACAGTGACGCTATGAACACCAGAGTCGCTCATCCAGCCCGCAGGGCCAATGACTAGGCACAATTTTCAATCACTCTCATCCCCATCCAAAGCCTCATCTCTTTCCTCTTTTCCTTCCTTAAGCTCAAGGGCATCCTGGGTATCATCGCCACTGGCTTCTCCCTCCTCCTCGTCTTCTTCCTCGACTTCATCGTCTTCCGAATCTTCGGGGATCTCAACCTCATCCTCCGTTACGGCATCCTCCTCCGCCTCAGCGTTTCCAGGTTCTACACGAGGGCGCTTGGTTAGGGGGCCTGTTGAGACAGCTGTCGTGTCTGCGTCGGTCTCCATGTTGGAGGTGTCTGGCATGTCAGTGTCTGCTCCGTCTGACTTTTTAGCACGGACTTTTTGCCGGTAAGATGTGCGCTTTTCAGTCTGGATAGCGTTGAACTCTGTGTAGGTTGTTAGCAGCCATGTAATATACATTCTGTCCCATGAGTAAAGACATGGCAGGGCCTAGAAAAAGACATACTGGCAAATTCAGCTTCAAGAGGTTCTCTGAGGAACGCAAACTCGGTCTCCTCAAGGGCCTTGAAGACATCTGCAGGAGAGATTGTCTTTTTACCGGCGTTCACGGTGTTTTCATTGGCGCTGATTCGCAGTTAGTGATTTTCTCCTAGGGAGAAGAAGGCTTTACGCACTGAGACGCTAGGTAGTTGATGAACACTGTGGTGCTCTGGCTTAGAGCCATGATGGCATTGGCCTGGATCTGTGTGTTGGGGGGTAGAACGCCCTTAGACAAGCGCGTTATTATAGACTTTGGAAGGGTCAGGTCCTATTGTTTGAATTAGTTAATGAGACTTGGATCTTGAGCATCCCTTGTGGATAGATATTGGACACCCGATGATTGAGAGGTGAGTGGGTTGCTATTTCTTGAACCTACCTCGATGGTAATGTGCTCCTTATGCTCCTTATGCTCCTTATCCTTGTCCTTATCCTTCTTGTCTCCATTCTGGGTCATGGAAGAGTCCCCTTCAGCTTCCGCAGCAGCAGTCTCATTGGCAGCTGGGGATGCTGGTGCAGGTACTTGTGTGGCCACGGGATCGTTGGTATGTGTCGGTGCGGGTGCTGGACTTTGCTCTACGGGGGACACATCGTCCATCGGGACAAATCGTGCAGTTGAAGTGTCGCTCTTTCGCGAGCTGGACTTGCGAGGCGGCATTGTGAGTGGTGATGAGATAGTATGTTGATGCTGGGAGGAGATGCTTTAGATGTGGCTGTGCAGACTTTGCTATCCAGCTGAGATGAGGCAAATGGGTACTTTGGTTGAACAACAATGCTTTCTCCTTATTGTATTTGATAAGTTCCAGAGAGGGAATGTTTGATATAGCGACCACTTGGTCACTGTCTTCTCAACCCCTTTCAGGTGAGGATCTCAATTCGGATATTGGAGAGCAGGGAATGTAGAGACTCGTATTGGTTTTTGTTTTGTTGGTCGGAATTCATTTACGTAGCAAAAGCTCAATCTTGATGCTTGCGGATGCTGTAGTTACTGAACAAGATAATATGTTGTTGGCTGGAAATTTAGTGAGAACGCAAGTGAAACTGGACTGAGGTTGAGTGCAAGTTTAGTGAACGCGCCAAATGGAATCGAGACGGGATGTGGCTGGACGCGATGCCCCGCTGTGAGTGGCTAGAGTCGCATTAAGTGGTTTCTTAGTGCCTCAGGAACAGACAGAGTGCGATAAAGGTACACAAAGCAAAGCAAAAGAATATCAATTAAACTTCATAAAGACGTTTTGGAACGTGACTGGTACAAGGTTAACTATGTCGATCTAAAGTTTATCTTGTTCATCTTAATTGCGTCAGTTGGATACGCCTTCGTCTATCAGTCCGATGCGCCCAAGAGTCAAGGGTTTAAGAGAAACATTGAGGGAGGCATTGTTGTCAATTTGTTTGAATTGGAGTGCGTATCTATATATATAGCATTCGTATAGGTGTTTGGCAATCCATTGATGGTGCCATGGACGCATTTGTCTGTCCTGCTCCTTATATTGACAAGAGAACTCTCGTCGCCAGGCTCGAGTCAGCCGTGGATATCATCTGCATCAGGATAAATCATGCATGTATCTGCATCGCATGAAACGGACCGTCTCGTGTCCGTTCATGTCACTTGCTCGCTTGGTCATGATAACATAAAAAGAAAAATAAAGGAAAGTCTGGGGTATATCCATCATCAAAATGCACACAAAATCCTCCGTGTTCCAGCACCGGGCATAGACGCCAGCGCATAAAACCATGGCCCCCATGGCATCCGAATGCCAAGGGTTAAAATGAGGCGGACTCAACCGGGCTCATAATTACTGCCTCTTCTAGGAGAGGAGTGAGAAGCGAAGATCGAAAATGACAGTGGGGTCTTGCGTATTCGTGAAGAGAATGTAAGTGGGTGTTTGAGGTCGAGGCTTGGGGTAGAGTTGCGTCGAACGTCATAAAGTCGGATCTCTTGGTCGTTAACGAAATGAAGCAGTATCTTCAATTTAATGCCGAGGACCCATCACGATCGAATTGCCTCCAAGTGACAGCGGCAATGGGATGGCAATGTTTCTATGGACCGGATATAGTCCTTCTAGAAATGGATCAAAAGTGATCTCGGCCTCGCCAATTTTGACTGTGACTAGGGTGCTGATGGGGTTTGACGGGGTTTGAAACAAGCCGTCACGGAAACCGTTTCTTGATACGGCTCGGGATGGTAATCAACGATACAAGGGTATGCATGTCGTATTGTGTTGCGTTGTATTGGTTCTCAGTGACAGTATCGTCAGATTCTTCTGGCTCAGCCGATGGCCCTGCCAATCTCTGATTTGCGGATCAAAGGTCGCGGTGAGAGACCTCCCAGGAAGAACTCATCGTCGAATGAGAGTCGGTTCATGTTCGACATGGAATGCATTCGCTGGTGCTGTCGTCGAATATCCAGTGACCGATTTGCTCTGGGTAGGTATTCGCTGGAACTGCGAGTGCCGAAGAAAGCATCGGGATAGTGACCGTGCCAGGGATCACGGGGTGACACTGCGCTCATAGTGCTGCTGCGACTGCTGCGAGTTCGGCTATGGCGAGCAGAGGGAGGAAGCTTGGCTAATCGTGAAGGCTGACGCTTCACAGGTGGGATAAAGGCATCTTCGCCTTGGACAGCCTCATCGGTTAGACCAGGGCGAGAATTGGGAGCACGGGCAACGACTGGGGTTGGAGGGGTGTCGATGCTGCGCTTGTGGTGAAGTGAGCGTGGTGAGAGTTCCTCAGAGACCCGGGGATGAGGGCGATCGTAGACGATAACACTCGGAGGTTTGCGTATAGAACTAAACGACGTGCTCTTCTGTCTCTGATGCTGGAGTTGCCGCTCTAGATCGTTGGCTTCGTTGTTTGCAGCCTCGATGATGCGTGCCTTTTCTTGGTTCCTGTCCTTCTTCCACGACTCAATTTCCTCGTCGCCGATGGGAGTGATGCCTCTCTTCATAAAGAGAAATCGACGTTGGCGGCTGCGGCGGTAGAGGAAACATCCGACTGCGGTGATGGCGGTGACGGGAACCACGGTCGCGAGGACAATGATGAGAGCTTGGAGGTGTGAGTCCTTCATGGCTATATCTCCATTCTGCGTCTGTATGTGAAGACGTCAGAGGGAGGTGAAGTGAGGTTGATAAGTATTAGTAAAAGCACACCGATGTTGTCAAAAGGTGTGTTGGAAGAAGAGAAGGTGAGTGAATGTTGAGCTTGGAAGAATACACTTCCGAGTTGAAGCCGACTGGGAAACGGTCAGTTACTGTACTAGATGATTTATATACTATGTGGATGAGATACGAGATGATAGATGGTGTCCATGCATATCAATGCACCGACCACTATATATCATCCATGTAACAGGCACGCACACTTTGATATTAAATGAGCAAGGTTAACTGACAATCAAGCTACTGCTCGGGATTGAGCTTCGGTGATAATCGGATTGAGTTGAATTGAATTCACTCGGTTCGATTAAACTCGATTTAACAGTCGGTATAAGTCAACCCCAAGTTATCGACGTTGGGTGGGACGTCGGTAGAGGTGAGGTGAGATGAGAGGAGTATAGGTGAGGATATATCGACCAGGAACTCAAAGGCCCTGTATATGGCACAGGCAGGACGAAGGTCAAGAGATCAGAATGTGAGTTGGGGGGATGGTTGAAGCTATATACAGACTGGGGGTTTCAAGGAGTGGGAAAGGGTGTGAAGACTACCTACAGCATTACGGTAGTAGTGGGAACATCATGGGTGAGAGTGAGTGTGCAGGCCTAGGATCGTCATGGCCAGCGAGCATGCAACGCCAGATGTTAGTCTCTACTAAGAAAATGTGCTGTATGTATGTATGTACCTAGCTAGTCAAGAATAAGAACAAGAGATGAGAGACATGCGAGATGGTGAGAGACAGGAGGTGTGAAGCCTCACTCAGAGGGTGTGGGCTGTAGTGGATAGTAAGTGGATAGGGGGTGAGACTAAGCTCTGAGCTGCTGATACATGAAACCCTGGTCTACAACCCACCAGAGAGAGGTCTGGTCTGCCAAGTATTTTCCGTACATTACGATCAAGAAGTCGACTTCTAATTACAGTAGAGTTGTATCCATTTTCGTTAACGTACAGGGTTGAGAAATGCCCTGCATTGCATTGCATTGTTAAAGAGTCGCAAAGAGACACAGACAGCACATTAAAGTGTCAATGTAGGGAGAAACAGGAAACAAGGTCACAGCCAATCTGAATCGCCCTCCAAGTTCGTGCCTGGAAGAATTGAAACTGGAATAATTCCCGCACAACCAATCCAGCTCGACTCGTGCCTTGCGTCGCACATTTTTTTTGTCCCTCATGTGTCAGTTTATCACTGAAGACAAGTGGATACATTCCCCCCCTTGTGAGACGGCGCTGGGCACAGTTCAGGACGTTTTAGGGCCACGCAGGTTTTTAGGCCAGGCCCCAGAGGGAACTGACTATTCTAGTTGGAGTCGGTCGTCCGGACCTGAGGGGCAGGAGACAGGGGATATTGATGGACTCTAGCGCCATGGCGTTGATGGATTGGAGGAGCATCATGAACGTGGCACACTCAGGGACGAAGAGTTGAGGTTGTTCCTATTCTCTGTGCATACGATCTACTGAAATAGACAGGGGTGATAAGTGGTGGGTGTGGTGAGTGAGCTCAAATTAGTGATTCCTGATTACCACGTATGAGAAGGTGATGGACGTCTATCAGAACTACAGAACAGTATTTCAACAACCTGAAATCCATACCTTGATGCTATCAACGCACCTGAATTGTATAGATCAAGAATTCACTTACAGGAGAGTCTAGCATAGAACTCTCATATATTGTGATTTACTTCGCAGAGATAGAGACAGGAACTGCTGTGCCGTGTACTTGCCCGTTTCTACGCCAAACCCATTCCTAGCAGTTGCTGTAAATAGTTCCTTCCTCGAAATATCGCGATCTACGAGGCAGTAGCAAGCCAACTCACACAACTTCCCTCACATAATACCGACTTCATGTCTCATCCCTTTTCCATCATGCTTTACTACCAACCTCAAACTTGCATTCAAAACTCACCGTCATCGACACATGCCAGGATCCCCCGGATTTGGAGCCTCACCTCCTCTTCGTTGAGCCCCCTCACATATCAACCCGCCTCTCTCTTCGTCTAAGATCACGGACACAGACTAGTCCGGCCTTGCCAAGGGTCTAAGACAAGCATGCAGCTGAGCTGAGCAGAACATGCATCTGCGCCTTTCAGCAAGGGAGATTGACAAAAACCGGTTGCTGCAGACCTCACCACTCACCAGTCCATAAACGCATGCCATCAAAACGCACAAAAAGCAAAGAAGATAAACGGCTCGGGACCCTCGTTTAATTCTTCACCCGCGATTCCAGAAATGGACGCGACATCAACGATGGATGGTATGTCACCACTCGCTCTAATCACGCACAAAGTGCTGGTGCGGTCACGCTGGTAGGATGGCATGGGCTGCAAGGGAGCAGATGGCTACTTACAAGGTTGTCGATGTCCTCGAAAACGCGGCCTCGCCTGACCCGGCTGGAATGCGCAGAGATTAAATCAGGCTCGTTGTCTTTCATCTGCCATCATGAAGCCCATGTCTCACTTTGTCACGTCTCGTCTTGCCTGTCGACGATGCGGTCTAGAATGGGGACGCGCCATAATCAGGTTATTCACGCTCAATAGCTCCCCATGATCTCGTTCTACGGCCCCTCTACGATTAAATCAATGCGGGAGATAGCGACTCGGCAAAATAGCTTCACGAATACGTGCGGCCTTGCTCCATATGTACCGGCGGCAGCTGATAATTTTGTTTCCTGAAGAATTGTGCCATTCCTTCCACGAAACGTTTCTGTGTACCTTGTTGATCATTGTCACCGTACGGAGTACAATGCATTCTTATCATGGCTCATTCGGCATGACAAGTCATTTCAGGTGAACCGAGACAAATCGACCGGGCCGGCGAGCTGGCACCGCGCCTATCAAAAATCGGAGGTGTACGGAATATGAAGTACCCGTGTAAAATCACGGGGATTGATCACTTATCTGCCTCCCAACGCCTCTCCATGCATACAAACAAAACCTGATCCATGACGCTGAAACGCCAGCAGAAGACAAGTACCCTTCCTTCGCTCGTGGGGATATCAAGTCATGCACCTGAACCGTTTTCAAGGGACAGCGTTATCCCCTCGTTGAGCTTAGCATTGCTTATTGTGCAGCCTTTCTTTTCTTATTCTGCAGTTCAACGATACCTTTACTTTTGCCATCGACCTGCAAACTATCACTCGATCATCTTCATCACTGATATATACTGTCTATGCTGAGCAGTATCTAGTCACGATAGGGATACCAGGCCGCTTCTACATTTTGCCCTTACTTTTGCATTCAGCCCTTCAATCAAACTGTCACCATACAACATGCCAAATCGGGATGCACAACGACATCCCATGAGCGTCCTTAGCTTAGAACTTTAACCATTATTACCATCTTGGACGGATATTGATCTGTCCGGTATAAGCTTGCCTATTTAGGCAGGCTGGCTGGTAAGCCATCGAACAATAAACAGGCCTATCATCTTCACCATTTGGCTGTCAACGTGGAAAGCTTCCAGGCCCTTGTCGAACCGCTTCGCCGCCAGCCATGACTGACCTCAAAGCCGTCCGTCATTACATACTGGGCTGAATGCGCAAAATAGATCTAATCATCTAGCCTAATTAGCATTTAACGGTCAGATCAAACGATTCAAAATTCGAACTTAATAAGACGGCCTGAGACTATGAGGCACAGACTCTTGACTTTTCGACTTTCCGGCCGTCACCGCCTCAAAAGCCAAGTTCTGTCATGTCCGGTTGTGGGCCACCGCAAGGTGTTGAAACAAAACCAAGACGGCACTCAACTTGAGCCATGATGGCAATATCAGTGTCTCATTACACTCGCCAGAAAGTGATACAAACAGATGTCAATCTAAGACAGGGAGAAGGCTTTCCGAGCAAATAACGACAACCGTATGTTCGCTTTGAGGTTCTTCCGGAATTTGCGGGTTTCTAAGTCTGTTCCTGTGCCTGACTTTGCTTGTTCCTGGTTCCTGACCAGATCACGCCACCACTGCAGCTGAACACCATCCAAGATATCTCCACCTTGAACCTGGTCCACCTCCGCTTCTTGTGTCGGTACCACATGCGCTAGCTGGATAGTGAGCATTTTCTTGATACAGACCGCTATATCGTCTCATACAGCGGGCTCAGTCAATTGAGAACTCGGCTGAATTGATACTCCATGATATATGATTCAGAGCCCCTTCACTTGGCGCAATCCATCTCATTCGTGACAATACAGTTATCTATGTGTCTTACATGCAGAGTATAAACTGAGTATCGCGATCGCGATCGTGATGCATATATAACAAAAGCCAGACAAAAGAAAGGGAAAACGAAACAAACGGCCAGAAGTCCAAGCGTTCGCTTAACCCGAGTGAGCCATGGCCTCCGAGAAGCCAAGCGAAACCATACCGTGATTAACGGGCGGGAAGAGCCTATCAGCGGGACGGCACACAGTCAGATCTTGTGGTTAGCCGTTCTCCCTTTCTCTCTGACCATGATCCTCTGCGACTAACCCTCTTCTGTCAGGTGCCGGTCTCAGAGGGGGATTCTTCCTTCTAGCGCAACACCTTTTTTGACGAGTCTGACTTATCACCAGGCAATTAATTGATCGGCTTCGCTTTCTCCCGCAACTCAAATTTTGTGAGCTCTGGCCAACTGCTCTCCACTCTTTACAGAGCATCAATTGCACACACAGCATTGAGTCAGTTGAAAGCGACGTCAAGCAACTTTGAAGGTGCACCGTACCCAACTATCGGCAAACATGTACGTCGCTGTTAGAGAGTTTGTTGCCTCATGACCTAAAAGGCTGAGCAATACCACTTACTGGCCAGTATTGAGATCGGATGCTTGGAGGGGTTATGATGAACCATTATACCTTTAGATCCCTGTCCATGTCCATTTCAAGTGTGGAGAAAGGGAAACAGGGGTACGCCTGGTTCAGGTCTGAAGGATACTGGTGAGCTTCTTTCATTAAAAGCTCCTACAGCATACACCGCTTCTTCAAAAATACCCCTCGAGACAGGACGAGCCCCAGCCGCTTCAGCGCGTTCGCCAGCTTGTCAACAACAGACGGCCTCTACTTATGTAAGAACGAACAGGCTAAGCCTAATGAAGTTCCAACGAGACCACCCATCACAGTAGTCAGCGTTGATGGATATTGGAGCTCCTGCCAAGCCTCTATCCCACATCCCATGAGAACCGCTACCACCATGAGTTGGTTCTCTGCTACCGTCCAGGCTGCCCATACTGCACTTGGTTTGTACAGTTGACCCGTCTAAAAACGGTGGTGGGCGACTGAGACCCAGACCCTCGGTTGGCCAGAAGAGCACACCTCAACTGAAATGGGCTGAAGAGCCAACCACGCCCAGCCTTTTCTTACCTACCTGATCACATTTCTACTGCAAGGCACGAGCCCTCCTGATCATGGCAAAATCTGTGAGGGGTAGGATGGGCATACCTTACCACGCTTTTCAAGATTGAGGTCCAGGGTCGGCCGCTGGTTGGTCGAATTCGGCACTTCCTCTTTGGTGTTCTCCTCTGTCGCGACTTAGACGGGCCCGGAGGACTTTCTTGAGACCAAAGTCCGCATCCTCCTTGTCGTACCATTCGTCAAGGCCCTCTCCTCTAACATCATGACGACACCATCAAGGAATGACTTGCAGTAGTACCGCATCAACTCATGAAATTCGGTAGCGCCTGTGGATACACGCTAGGCACAGCCATTTCACCCATTTGACCAATAGTAATATTTAGCAAGCCATCAGATCTTTATTTACAGCTAGGCCAATTAAGAAGCTAGAAACAGGCAGGCGCGTATCCACAGGCGCTACCGAATTTCATGAGTTATAGCGGTAGCTCGAGGGCCTCGGAGGAGCAATCCCCCGATCTTCTCTTGCCGTTGGTCCACGTGCGGCACGAGGCTGAGCCCATGGCAGTATCGAGCAAGTGAGTTTAATTACTTGGTAGGGCATACATTCAATCTCAAGCAGAATCATTGTGAGTGGACAGATGAAGTTGATATCAAAATGCAGGGGTTCCAGTTCCGATCAGGATATATCGGATGGAACGGTAGACGGGTCATCTCGGTGACTTGTCTCTCCGTCCGTTCTTAATGCCGTTGATACCTGGATGATGACACTGTCATCCTTATCAAATATGCTATACAGAGAGGCTGTCATATGTTTGCAGTGAATTCGAGTTTTCTCCCTGTCATATCTCATGACATAGAAATAACGCAATAAAACACAACAAAGCGAAGGACTATACTTTCAATTTTATGCTATGTACATTCGTACATACATACATAGGACATGACTGCATCTCCCAGGGTCCTGCAGCTGATGCTACCACACGTACGTTGATGCCAGACAAGGGATATATCCCACAAGTTCACAGCCGAGAGCACATCAGCGTCATTGCGAACCCACTCAGTGCCTGTGTTTCTCCTCCCTCCGTTTCAAACGTCGGGTTGCTCCACCTTGACATTACATCGCGAACGGGTCAGGTCGGCTTTTACTAATGTATGTACGGTGATCCTTCGCTTCATCAACCCTCAGACAATCACTCACTGGTTTCTAATCTGCCATCGAAGGGTATGTGCGTATTCTCCTCCAATAGCGACCATTCGCTTGTCCATCCCGATGCAATCATCTGCATGCGATGAGACCCTGCGGCTTCTTGACAAAGGGCCTGAGACATTGGTGTTGAACAGAAAACTTGAGAATTATTAACTTGATAAGATAAGACGATGATCCTATCGCTTGATACTCTCGGAAGTCTCGGATTCGATGAGCAACGGACCCAGTAGCAGATGGTACTGCGCAAGCGAGACAAAGTATCTCAAGTATATATGTCTTACACGCAACGAACCCTCCTGTTCTACGAATATGTCTTGATACACACAAGTCATAGCATGACTCGTGGGCCCAACGTCGCAAGAGCCGCAAGCACGAGTAAGCTTCGCAAGAAAGAAAGAAAGACTATGAAAAATAAAAAGACCATTTCAATACCTATTCCATGGCTGTGGCTGGCCTTGGTTGCGGCAAGCTAAACTAAGTTGCCAGGGTTCGTCGCAGGCATCATCCCTGCTTAAGATGATGAATCGGTTACGGACGTCCTCAAGAATGTGGTTTGTGTTTTCCGAGGCTTAGATTTTGATGCTTCATTAAATCCGTTTAGCAATGGACCATAACGTCTTTTTTTTACGACCGTTCAACCCTTTCAAGAATGCAAACTCTGCACCGGAGTGGACTGCACTGGCTTGAGTTTGCTCATCAGTTCTCCACCAAGATTTTGTTCACGGGTGGCTAATTCAAGACTTACAACTCTACTGGAGTCAACAGGTCACGCAAGTATACCAAGAATAGACCGTTCAAGTGTCAACTCCTCCACAATCCTAACAGAACCTTAGGTATCTGTCACTGTTGTAAAGAGGGCCCCGTTTCCCCTTACCACAAGAAGGATTGGTTGAGTTTGGTCTCCATATCCAAAGCAATACCTAGCTAATGCACTCAAAGCTGACTCGCATTCACGTATCATCCCTCGGTCCAATCCAGCAGAGACACAAAACACGATGTCCACCGTGAAGTTAAGAGTTATGGACCATTGCCTCTTGATCATTACGGCCCAACTTAACCGAGTCTCTGCTACACAGACTCCTTCTTTTCATACATGATGGTGCGGCTCTTGAGCAGCCCAGCACGAGGCACCAAAAACAGTTCAACAGGTGCTGTGATTAGGCAGGGATCTTGGGACAAATGGCAGCTGCAGAAGCCATGAACAAGCCGTGTGCGGCGCCAGCAGATCGTAGGATGGCACAAACCTTGATCGTCCTGTTATTTCGCATCCCAAGGCCGCGGTCAAGGTTCTTGCTTCCGTACGGCAAACATCTTCTAGGGCTGAGGTAGGGTAGAAGGCCTCAAAAGTAGGTCACAACTGGTTCAAGGGAATCTGTTGGTCGATCGCCGTTCCTGGGCCGGTTCCTGGAATACAACCTAGGGTTGCAGAAGTTGGCCGCATGAAACGTGGCATGCGAATTACTGCGTGGTCGCCACCAAATCATCTTCCTTTTTCTTTCAGTAAACGCCGCTCTGTTGTTTTTCTACGACTATTGACAGCCGAGTTTTGCCAAGTCATGCCGTTGCTGACAGCCTGCTATAAGCCCAATACCACCACAGCCTCATGCGTGTCTTTTTAGTTCTCACCAGCCCTGAGCCTTGTGTTTCAGATCGTTATCATTTACCGGTTTCCGGTCAGATCCGTGCTCGATTCTCGATTCAGTTACCCTCAAGACGTTCACATGGTTAACTTTACCCGAGACTTTGATATTGGACTCTGATCTGGATGCACCCATCACGATCTCAACTGTTTGATATGACAATGCTATCGCCGTGTAGGGTTGCACTTTGCTTCATTCCGCATGAAACAGGCCATGCCACTTTGGGGAGACTATATTTCATCTTTACTTCCCTCATTAGCCACCAACGTCGTAAAACATGTACTCTTATTTGTGCTAAGAAATTGAGGCTTAGTCTGTGTATAGGGTAATCGGTGCTTGATATCACATCCACAGTAGAGGGTGAATGTCATGTTACATTGCAGTATGTTAGACGCCACTGTTTCTGGGATCATTCGAAGGCCGTGATGTTTTGGAGGCGTTGATGTGATTCTTGCTCTAACCTATTTTATAACTGATCATTGTTTGTTTAGTGATGAATGACTCGTCAAGCCACGGACCAACGGTCTACCTCACCTTGCCCACATTATTCCCGCGGATAGTTCAAGCCACATATCTGCAATGCCATGAATAAATGTCGTCAAGCTTTGTACTTGTGTTTCAGGAGTCGAGGCTGGAAAAAGTAGTAAGAAGCGGTGAGTTCACTTCTCTCCAGTGAAGAAGTTGTTCATAAAGTGTAGGGTAGTTATCTTCAAGAAACGGAGCAACAATTTTCATATCTAGCTGAACAATACCGAAGCTTTACGTCTAAGCAGTAGATTCTGGGCCATATTTAACTTATCACTTCTTTTACCATTCTTGCCACACAAAGAGCTTTGCTTGATCTAATATAAACACGATGAACAGAAATATTGAAGCTCATTACATACACGTACTGGCGAGAACCAAATCACCTGAGCATATGCTCACATAGGTTGTTGTAGTTAAAAGGAAGATGAAGATATAAATTTAGGAAGTACCCTACAAAACAAATCAACTATCATGAAAAAAAAATAATTAAAAAAAATAACCAAAGCAAATAATAAAAACAATAACAGGGAAAAACACAAGCATCTTGGCTTCTTATGCCCATTTTAATACTTGAGCCAGCCAACTTCTATAGAACGACACTTGACGTCTAATTCCTCACCAGATGATGTCTAAATCTGAATCTATGGCAACTTGCCACTGATCTCCCCAGTCATTATCGGGAGCTCCCCAAGAGTCTCCCGAGTCCTCTTTGTTGGAAATGGCAGACCGAGACTTTGAGTCAGTTGAGGGTTCCGAGGAAGATGAGTCGCGTACTTGCAGCATCGCGCACTCGAACCATGCTTCCTCAGCCCTGAGCAGACGCTCTTGGCAATACTTGAGATCTATGTACATACCGAGATCCCTAAGGAAGTCCAAGACGTCGTATGTACACTCGCGAGAAACGTCGTCCCGGGAGAGGTTGCCAATGACACGCATCAGCTGTGAAGGCTCCGCATCTCGTGCCCACTCGAGCATACGACACTGTATCTTGATCCAGGTGACGATCCATTCGGCATCGAGGCTACCGCCTGCGAGCCGAGACTCGACAGTGCCGTGAGTCTCTTTTGTTTTTAAAGGGGGTATCTCGTCTTGTAACTGACCTTTCCAGTTGTAACTGTAAAATTTCTCCAAAGTTTTATTGTCACACATCAGATGTGCGATCTGATGCACACCGACGTCGCAGGCCAGGAGCTCAGTGACTCCTCTCCAAGCAACCTTTGATGCTTTCAATGAGGCATCATCATCACCTTTGTCAAGGTCCATGTCATAAACACATGACAGGATGTCCGCTTGCTTTGATACAGCCTTCAGTTTCTTCCGTTGCTCGTCCAGCAAAGGCACGCCATCAGATGACCTACAAGAAGCGGTCGACTGGGAGGCTGGAAAATCGAGCTGTGGAGGTAGATCACGACGGGTACGGTTAGATTCATCATCTAGCCGTTCAGCCTTGTCCCCATTGATGAAGTCTCTGATGTAGGGCATATAACGAACTTCTCGCCGAACTCCTTTGGCTTTTCTTGGTCGATCGAAATGTCTGCTGTCTTCGCACTCGTAGTCGGAATCATCACTTTCACAATCAGGATCCAGAAGCCTTCCATCGTCCTCCCCCGCCCAGGTTTCGCGAAGACGTCGGATCAGTGTGACCCTGGAAGCAACGGGATCTTCTCCGAGTTTCCTCGCCCGTGAAATGTATCGAGGTATGAAATTTTGCCCTGTGACTTCGCGCCGTGCCATATCTGCAGTCACGTTGTCACTCAACTCAGTACCAGTAAAGCGTCGGATAGACTTGGAGTAACGAGCAAAACTTCGCGCCGGGCAATGGAGAGTAGATAGCACCGGGTCGGATGCCCACTGGAGGGCCGCGTAGTTTCTCGATGCATGCATGTCCATCTGATGAGGCCCATTGCCAACGTGAACATGAAAACCGCACGAGGTATTGACTCGAACACGTAAGTTGTTAGTCAAAAGTCTAACAACTACTGACACAAGCCTGTATGCCTCATCGCAAGCATACATTGGTGGGCTTGCTATCTCTACCGCATCCCACGCATAGGTCTTATTCTCCCATGCTGTTCCAGACTCTGACACTGAACCGTCTGTCGTGACGAGCCATGAATATTTCTTCGTGTCGCAATTCTCTTGCACCGTTTCTGCACAGAATCCGTGATCTCGTAGCAATTCCAAAACTGCTGTTTCGCCATAAGTGTGGCCCGTGGCTGGCGCGAGGCCAGGGATACTGTCATCTGCTTCAACTTTCCTTGGATCTACAGCCACCAGGAATTCTAGCTCGAAACCGAAGCTGGCGCGTGGAGGCCAAGTATACTTATCGTCGTGCTTAGGGCCCGTCTCATTGGTAACGCGAGGCTCCATCTTGCCTTTCTGCTCGGCTGTAGGTTGATTCCGAGAATTGGTGGTAATGTTTTGCTCCCCCATGTTGAATATGGTTCTTATACTTGACTGATCAACAGAGAGCCTGCTCTATTGGCCTGGGGTTATCAGAATTGAATAATGCTTCAATCTTCGACTTTCGATGCAAGATGCTTTGAGCTGTTTGGGACTGCTCGACCCCGGAGATGGCATCGGCTCCTTGTATACCTGACTTAGACAGTTCGGTCCCTGTTCGTTAGTCGTTAGCATGTTCCTAAGGCGACATGTTCAACACGTACAATTGTATTTTCTTCGGCAACTCAGAGGCTGAACACACGCTGAGTCGAGAGAACATCCCAGCAATTCATTGTACAATCACACAAAGCACCGACACATCCATGATCCAAAAAATTTCAAAAGACTCAAGGTCAAGCCATTGTTTCGTTGTCTTGTTCAATGTCGTCGAGTTTTCCTACTCCTTTCGCCTCTTGCTATGAACGTATTGAATTGTAAAGCATAAAATAACCACCACCCTCGCCAGTGCATCTCTCTGTCGTCCCCATGAAAGGCGCACAAGCCCCCGGTCCATCAATCCGCCAGTCGGTACGCCGAAGCGTGTCATTACCTCGTCCAAGCTTTAACAAAGCTTCATCGTTGGGTCTTAAACTCATCAAAAAGGTATCGCATTGCATGTCGAAAAGGTGTATTGTATAATAAAATTGGGCACGAGAAGTGAAGAAAGGTGCATGGGATAGACTCTAACCTGTCACCCATCGGCCAAAAGCGGCACGTGACGGGGAACCAGGATATTGTCGTAGCACTGCTGATGGCAGCACCCCACACTTCAACCTCCAGCAATTAGATGAGGTAGGCCAGCATGCCGAGAGCGACAGCGGCGGCCGCACCCCTACCCGCTGGCGCCATCGTAGGGGCAGCGAAACCATCGGATGTCGTCGAAGTCACGGACTCGGCGGTGCCAGTAGCTTCCGACGAGGCACGAGTGGCGGATGTAGTGGCAGTGTCGCTGGCAGTGCTGGTAGTATCGTCGCCATCATCGCTCACCACGTCCTTAGGGGGGTTCTGCTTGGCGCATTTGTCGTCGATCTTGGAAGTGCATTCCCTCTGACCAGATTGGCTGCCAGTGTTCTGCGAAATGCACTGGCTGAAGAGCTCCTGGCAAATAAAGGTAGGCATGGTCTGGGTGTAGTACTGGAGACCGGGGGTCGAGCTGTTGGAGGAGCAAGTGCATTCCCACTTGAGATCGTTCTTGAAGAAGTGTTAGCATCCTTCAAGTTGATGAGAAAGTGACTGAAAAGCACTACATACCTCGGTACATTTGTTTGAGTTGGTATCGTCATTGCAAAGAGCATCACAGGTGTTCTGCTGGGCTCCACACCAGGAAGCTGTGAAATGTTAGCACGCTGAAGATCATTTGAGAGTTTTCTATTCTCAGCACGTACATCTGGTAGCGAGATCCACAATATTGGGGTCAATGGTCATGTCAAGGGAGCTCTTGTAGTCCTTGACAGACTGGGCCGAGACGGCCGAGATGGCCATGGCGAGGAGGGCAAAAGATGAACGCATCGTGAGCAATGTTTGCGTAGAGTGTTTATGGATCTATTGTGAGACGGTTATCGTGATGAAGGCGGTGCAATAAGTGGAACGATGATGAATCGATGTTTTACGAGAAGTTGTTTTTCGCAAGGTTGACAAATGGGTTGATATTCTTTTTATGTCAAAAGGTCTTCTGATGCAAACGGAGCACGGAAGGAACAGAGGAGAAAGAAGCGCAGATGTGTTAGGTTTTAAACGATGGGAAAGAAACCCGGAGGGAGCAGACAACAGCAACAAAGTTTGGGCAGGTGCGGATAGTAGCTAACCAGGTCCGTTAGTAGCTTGGCTTTTTCTGGGCAGGTGCCGTCACTTGCGACTGGCCCTCGGTTTGATTACCTTGCTCGCCTTAGACAAGACCGTGCTTCCAGACTCAGTTGGGTACCTTGGGCCTCTCTGTAAACACTGACAACAACACTGAAATCGATGGAACTGGAACTGGAACTCGGCCCCGGCATCAAGTGCCCACAACCCGTAACCCATGAGGATCTCCATCTCGGGCAAGTCGATGGGCTATCTGACCAATAGAATATCTTCCTGGTGGCATCCGCCATTGACTTCGTTGCAACAGGCACAGCTCGGCTAGAGGCCACCTCGTACCCACACCATCCCTGTCTTAGCCACTTACCACTCACACCATCCTGACCCTAGTCGAGCTTGGCCAGCGCCATTTCCGTTTTGACTACCCTCAACCACCATGATTTTCCGTGTAGGTGCAAGAGCTTGAGAGTTGATGAAGCCAAGCAGACACTGATGTCTATGCTGCGCCTTCGCCGCCTCCTCATTGACTAATTGTCGTTCGTGGATCCTCCTCGGGTAGAATTCCGTCTCGAGGAGTGACAAGGCCCAGGCAAGCGGCTGGGACCGAACAAGTGGGACAATATCAACAATCAATTGTCACTCACTCATGGGTGACCAGGATCTTCTCATGCACGTTGACGGGCACTAGATTGAGCTCTCGATATCGCGCTAGATTCCAGCGGCGTCCAGCTCCAGTCTCGTCATCACTCATCACTCACTCTGTTTCTAACACAGACCGAAAGTCTGCAAGCACAAGGGTTCCCCAGCAAATACAATAAGTCGTACTTTGAAAAATATCGCGGCCACTTTAAATCATCATGAAAGATAGCTTCATATGTAACAATGAATGGTTTATGAATAGCCTAAAGGCTCGGTACTTTTATGGTATGTGGTACTAAATCCAAAGTTTAGACTTTGTATTTCCACCAATTCTCATGATGATGAGAGAGCTGCGACTTGAATTCGTCGGTTTTTCACTCCTCGTAGGCTCGGTTCTCGCAGGCGAGCAAAAAGTCCGCCCAGCATCCAAGAGGCCCATATATGAGACGAGCCAATAATTTCGGGCGTTTTGCATCACCATTGTCTCTGATTTCGGACACGGACCATCTTATTAGCCTGCCATATCGCCGTCATTTTTCCCGTGCTCGCAACAGAAACAAGCACGAACAGAGGCATGATTGTCTCTTGATACACACTTCAAGAAACTCTGCAACAGCTGCAACTGAGGGGGTTGACTGGGCAATGTTTACTTGGCGAGAGGCTGGTTTGCAGCGCGACTAAAAGAACTGGAGACTGATCTGCCCAGAGGCGCTATTCCGGAACAAACGGGAAAAAGGCAAAGGCAATTTTTACTATCATGTCACTTGCTCATAGAGAAAGACATTCGCCAAGATGCTAATCTTTCTCCAACGGGGTCACGGCATTTCAGCGCCGATGGTTGTACAGACACTCGGACCTTTTGTTCATGTTGGGTAGGTTATCTCATCCACTATGTCTACTTTCATTTATAGCCCTTGCATGCTGATTCTTTAAACCATGATACATATGAGTTTCGAAGTGGTTTAGGGAGTCGAATCACTTTTTCAGTAAGCAGACCTCATGTTTCGTGATATTGGGTCTCAGCAGTTTCGAAACTCTTCACACCAGGCAAAGAAAGAAAAGGCCCTGTTGTTGTTTTTTTTCTTCTCGCTTTCCACCGAAGCGGCAGCTCATCAAAGTGACAAGTGGATGATAAAAGACTTGGTTAGCGCAATTCTTTATCCACCCTTGGTCCGCGTTCCTTGTCCCTTGTCTCGTCCCATCTAAAGTGCGTCACTCCATTATCCCCGTCACGAACTAATCTGCCCATTCCCCTTCCCCTGTTCAGGTGTCAACAGGCTGTTCTCTTCCTTGCGGTCACTGGCAGTTTGTGTATGGAGTTGATCTTGAGTTAGGTTATCATGACCAGGTTGAGCGACCACGGCCTGTAAACTCCACACCATTCATTGATTATCAGTTCCCATGATGAAACCGAGGCTGGCCCTCAAACGAAGTCTTCGACAAAAGCGTTGACAAGCTTGTGTCAGTTTTCACCAATGAGAAACCCCAATGACACCCCAGACACGATCAAGTCAGCGCCACGTATCTGTGGTTGCTGTTGTAAGTTGGCCATCAGGGCATGGCTTATTAGCCTGGATTCACCTTGGCAGCATAGAAATCTTCTCATCGACGGAGCCAGCGAGGTTACACTGGCTGTGAAGGTATCATTCTCTGCGATTCGATCTTCTGTTGTTGGTTTCCAACCACCTTGTTACAAAGGAGAAGAGAACGCTGAGAGGCTGGTGATTTCAGGATCTTCGAACCCTATCTGTAGCCATCAATTTAGTGCCGCGGCTAAGAGATGGCTTTCCTTTGCCTTTTCCTGTTGGCAGCTCTACGGTTGACCAGCCTCTCGTGCTCTTATCACGAGGACCCTTGCTGTTGGCAATCGCTGAGCTAAGAGGGAGCGCTGAGCTTGGCCAGGCCTTCAGAATTCTGGTCTCTTTTTAGCCCCCCTGCAGCTACATCGCGGATTGCTGACGTTGCTAGCCGCCTTTTAACTTCACCTCTGCTCAACTGCTGCCAATGTACTCGTTTAGGCGTTGTTGTCGAGCCACGCGTACAGCCTATGATAAGGCTACGGGCACAGCCTAAGAAGTTGAGTTGAGCTGAGTTGAGCTGGCTCTTACGCGGCTAAAACCAATGGCTTCAAGTTTGTTCCAGTTCATGTCTGCCGATATTCCGCAGAAGCAATGCCCTTTTTCTAAGGGCACAACAGAATGCCGCTCTTTCCGTCTCGATCAGAGAGTAATTACGGTCTTATATGAGGATCTCATTGCATTCCCTAGCGGCTCGGCACGATCTTCCGAGTCCCATGTGTTTTTCTATCATATCTAAGACAACACATTGGTCATCATGAAATATACCCAAATAACACCAAACTTTCGATTCTGTGGTTTTCGCATGTTTTAATTAGGCTCGTTATAACCCCTTTTTGTAAAGAATTCGGGGCTTGCCATGTCTTATCGGTTGTGTATGATACAAGTTGACATTCGATGATCTACGGTTCAGCATGAACTCCACAATATTGGGTTAGAGGGTTGTTCGTTCCTATGTTAGTCAAAATTTCCGTTGAGTCTGTAAATTTAGATCTTGACATTGGGTAATATTAGATCCCATTCGATGTATTCCAAGCAAGCAACGTAGTACATGTGGCTCATGTCTGCCGTCAACAACAGTATGGCATTTTGGTTGTGTGACGTATAAGGAGCTGTTACTGGTCCACGAGTGAAGCTCCTTCATTATTTAATACTAAATATGTTGAGAGTATATAAGTTTAAAAGACGGATAAGGCAAGAGCTGGCATTCGTATCAACCACAGAGGACATACCTGTATCTCACTTTCAGAGAGATACCGATAGTTAGATACAGGGTAGTTAACTTTGTAATCCTCTGCACTAAGAATGGATGCGAAGCTCGGAATCAGTGGGGGGTGGAGAGCTCCCATCAGGTAACGCGGTCGGTCCCTGCATGACGATCTCAGCTCCAGTCCTGAAATCCATTGGTTAATAGCCTAACCTAACAACTCCAACTTCAACTACCTACCTACGACCGATAGGATCTGTATCTGCCCGTCTACCATACACTCTCTGCCCTATGATACAGCTTCGATCAGCCATGTTCCGACAAAAATAAAGGTCCTTGGTTCTCTTCCATGCACCTGTCGAATCAAATCTGAAGCCGCACAGCAGCGCTCGATGCACTCCAACTGCTGCTGACCCCCTCCATTTCCTCTCCTTTCCACCATCACCCAACTCTATAGACAGAACCATACAAGACACTGTCTATCATGAACCACCTACCACGCGAACTAGTCGATGCGATACTTCAGCAATGCATCGCATACGGCCCCAAGAATGCAGTCCTCGATCTTCGGCTCGTTTGCCGCGTCTTTGACCAGATCCTTAAGCCGTTCGTATGCCGGACTCTGGACCTGGAATTCTCGCGCCTGA
Organism: Fusarium redolens; assembly: GCF_020744475.1. NCBI lineage: Eukaryota > Fungi > Ascomycota > Sordariomycetes > Hypocreales > Nectriaceae > Fusarium > Fusarium redolens. The sequence continues at coordinate 4,050,386 of NW_025763664.1, read as the reverse complement.
GCAAGACGAGCGGTATAGAACATCCACAAATGGACGCACTCCAGACGATAGGATACCATTGCAAGAGCCTCTACATTGACCTGATGGTTCTGAGAGATGACCGTGAGTGTGGCACCTCGGGCCTCCGCACATGTGGTAGCTAACTGATACTTGCCAGTGGAAGTCGAGTTCCTTGATACCGTATTTGCACGGGTCCCGTCCATGGCAGACTTTTGTCAAACACTACACAAAAAATACTGCATGAATGAAACATCTTTCACGGAGACAGATTACTACCAGAAGGTCGAGGAGATGCTATTCTACTGCCGTGACGTTGACCGTCTACGACTTAACCTCCCCTTCCAGCTCGTCGGCCGCCATTGTAACGCCGCCACCATGATCCTGGCCAACACACTGAAAGCTTTTGCGCAGCGACCCGAGGAAGACTCAGCGAAGCTCAATACACTCGTCGTAGAGAATGTGACCGATGTAGCCATACGCCACCTCTGGATGAACCCGATCGATGTGATGAACATCATGAAAGTATTGGAGGTGCTGGAACACCTCATCTTGACGTTACGGCGACACGAAAACGAGCCCATAACCGTAGGCTTATTCGGATCTTGCCTTTGGAACCTCGTCGAGAACGCAGGAGAGCTCAAGAGTCTCTGTTTGATAGGGATGGACCACGACGATCGCCCACCACGAGGGCTGAAACAGACGAAATTCTGGCAGATGCCAGTTGACGAGTGGCGCGCAAAGTCATTACCGGCGCCTAATGTCATACACTCTAGCCTGACATGTTTGGAGCTTAAACGGATCGAGTTGTGCCCAGAGGTATTTGTCCGTACCGCGGAGAATTTTGGGACAACACTTCAAGAGCTTTATTTGAACGAAGTATATCTCAAGGTTGAGCAGTCGCGCGACTGGAACGAGGATTCTAAGAAAATCCTCTGGGTCGGCATGCCCAACCAACGTCCAGGGGATGACTGCCATTGGATTGCTATGGCGCTGAGATGTGCAACACCCCACCTGAGAACCTGTCGAGCATCTTTCCTGGCATATGATCACTATATACTCGAAGATATGCCCACACAACCAGAGTTTGACCTTATTGACCCCTGTGGCCTTGGTCGAAGCATCTCTCAGCGCTTTGTTGAAGTGGTCATGGGAATCCGCCAACCTACGGCTCTTACGAAAGATGTAGTTGAATATCTGCCCGCGGACGCTCTGTTCGACGGTCTTCTGAACAACCTGCTCCCACGGGACCGTGCCTTGGGAGTAGTTGAATACGATACTAATGCTTACCAGACGGCTGTTGCCAACTCAACGTCAGAATGGCAACGCAGCATCGATGGCGTTTTCCCCAATTGCAACTCCAACACTCTCGACGAGTTACATTACATTGCTGAGACAGCATGCCAAGGCATGAATGAGATACATCGGCGTCGCAACGAGTGGTCCGCCGAGAATAGTATGGCGAATGAGTTCACGGAAAACTTGTTTAATATCCCACCTTCTGACGACGAACATATTTGATGACGATTCGGGGTCACTTGCTTCACGACGAGATATCACGACCCATTGGTTATAGACAACTTCGAGAAATCGAAATAATATTCTTCAGGTAGCTTGCCATTATCAAGCCTCAATAACAAAGAGATGCGATTTGCATCAGTTTTGACCATAGTCGCTGTATAAATGCCAACCCAGGGGGGCCTTGAATGAAGCACGCCCCTATCTTTTTTATTTGCTTTTGAAGCACCCTCAAACAAAGGAAACAATTATCATAACACGTCATCATATATCCTCTTCTAAATAATGGAAAAATCGAGTGGAAAAAAACATCTAGGATATGCGCCTAGGAGCCGTTAACGCCATTGCCGTTGAAACCGTTGGTCTTGGCTGCGGAGGTAGCCTTCTCGAGGGCCTGGAGAACGTCATTGGTAAGGTCCTGGGCGTCCTCAACACCGCAGCTGATGCGGACAAGGTCGTCGAAGATACCGACAGCCTCACGCTGATCTCGAGGGATACCAGCATGAGTCATGCTGCTGGGAACCTCGACCAGACTCTCAACACCACCAAGACTCTCAGCGAGGGTGAAGATCTTTGTCACCTGGCAGAAACGCTCAGCGGCAGCGTGACCACCCTGGATGCGGAATGAGAGCATACCACCACCCAGACCATCACGATGCTGCTTCTTGGCGATATGTCGGTGAGGGTGAGAGTCAAGACCTGGGTAGTTGACGGCAATGACCAGAGGAGAAGCCTCAAGAGCTCGGGCCACAGCATCAGCGTTGCGGCTAGCCTCACGAGCTCGCAGATGCAGAGTCTTGAGACCACGGTGAGCAAGCCAGGAGTCGAATGCTGAGGGAACAGCGCCAATGGCGTTCTGAAGGAAGCTCAGACGGTTCTTGAGCTCGTCGCTGTTGAAAGCAGCAACACCCATGACCACATCACTGTGACCGTTGATGTACTTGGTGACACTGTGGACGACGATGTCGGCACCAAAATCGAGCGGGTTCTGGACGTAAGGGGAGAGAAAAGTATTGTCAACAACGACGAGGACACCATGCTTGTGGGCCTCAGAAACAACAGCTCGGACATCGACAAGGCGCAGGGTAGGGTTGCTAGGACTCTCGATCCAGATCAGACGGGTATCGGGGGTAATGTGCTCGCTGATATCGACCTCGATCTCTGGTGTGAAGGTAACCTTGACGCCGTGGGCCTTTGCAACCTGAGTGAAGTAACGGTGGGTACCTCCGTAGACATCGGAGACGGAGATGACATGGCTGCCGGCAGCGAGACTCTGGAGGATAGTGGCGGTGGTGGCGGAACCGGAGGAGAAAGCGAGGGCGTACTTGGCGTGCTCGAGAGCAGCAACAGCGGTCTCGAAGTTGGTACGGTTAGGGTTGGAGGATCGGGAGTACTCATACTCGCCAACGGGCTTGCCAACGGCGGACTGAGCAAATGTGGTCGACAGAGAGATGGACTCAATCACGGCGCCGGTAGCGGGGTCATGTGGAGCGCCGGCGTGGACGGCGAGAGTACCGAAGCTGTGGACGGGGGACGGAGGGCGAGGTGGGGTGGCCACGGGGTCCGAGTTGAGAGGAGCAGCCGACATTGTAGCTGAGGATTGACTGAAGTGTGAAAGAGAGGAGGGGTATAATTGGGCCTCGATAAGGTATAGGGACGAGGTAGAAGAAAGCTGAAGAAAGTTTTGAGTTGAGGTGAAGTAAGGAAGAGGTTGAGGTGGGATGGATGTGGTCACAGAGATGTTAATATAGATATAAACTCTGGGCTCTAGCGACAAGCAAGTGGAGGTCCAGGCGGGGCTGAAGGGTGAAAAAAAATAGGGAAAAAGCCTTTTTTCCTTTTCTTGTGTTGCCCTGGTCTGTTGTGTAATGTAATCGGTATGGGGAATGTGAGAGGGACCCTTTTTATTTCAGAGCTAGGTACCTTAGCTACTGTATGGCAATTCGGCTGCGCCAGGTTACAGAGAAACAAAGGTAAGCCTCGGTTTGACGCGATCCAGGGTCGAGATGATGCGCAAAAGGCGGAGGGCGTAGAGTTTAGTCCTGAAAGAGAAATGTCGTGTCGTCGATAATAAAACAGACAGAAAGTCTCAGGTCTAGAGCGGGTTTTGAAACCTTGACGATCACGTCACAGCAGCCTCTTGAGCAAGGGATCAAGAGTTCAGAGTCAAAAGACAATGATGAGATCTCAACTTCTCGGGGAAATTGACTCAATAGATTAATAATGTATGGTTCAGAGAGTAAATAAACGTAAAAAGAATTGATTAGTGAGTGACTCGTGTACAAAAAAATATGCAACTCTGGCTGGGTTGGGTTTTTCGTGGTCGGTTATCGGCTCTCGGTGTACAAAGTACAGACAGATATCGTCGGTTTAAGGATCAGAGGGATTGGATGCTGGGATTGTGGAATCATGGAAGGGACCAGCGAAGGAAAAAATGGGCTCCCTTGATTTATATCAATTTTCCATTTATTCTAGCGCCTGCATTACACAATTGGAATAGATGAATTGACTTCTTCTATGGCTTGTCCCATTCCATACATTTGTGAGTCGAAGAGATAGATCAGAAGAAGAAGAGTCGGGAAATGGATTACACAAGACTCAATCCATGTACATCATGTCTACTTACCCCTCCTCCCAACTTTATCTCAGAGTTGGTGATATCTCGTGTACAGGATCGTACCCTGGCCGATGGCCCGGATGGCGCCGCCTCTTGTGCCTTTCGTCATCCGTCAGAGCATGCACGGATGAAAAGAAAACGGCCGAAGTCCACAGCCAAAAAATGTATGATTACAAGTGACGGTTTGACAGGTAAATGCCTGTTTGGGTAACCTTGCGGCGTGCCCGAGTTGATTTCCTTGGCCTCAATGACAAATGCGACCTACAAGAGCTGCTTACAGAAGCATTCGGCTTTCTCTGCAGTATCTGCATACGGTAAGTTGGCGCCGCTGCAGCAACAAAGGCCCCTCCCTATGTCCTCCATGGCTTACATATATTGGTTCCATATCATCTTATTTCCCTGGCGCAAGGCGCGCGAATACCATTCGATGTTTCCCATTGTTGTCGGGTTTGCGACGGGCAGATGCGGTCCTTTCGGCGATAAGTGGAGGGGGGGTGTTCTTGTATCCATCAATTCACCGTGAGAGACAGCGGAGGAAAGCCTTCAAGCGTTTTAGCCAGCTCAGCTAACAGAGAACCTTTGATCGGTGAGGCTCTGGCGCATCATGTGCTCGATGTCGTGATAGAAGGGAGAATGTGTCTTTGGTAAGATACGGTTCTCGCTGGCTGTAAGCCGCCGCATGTCTGACATCCATAGTTCCACCGAAAATACCTACCTACTACTTTCGGTGATATATACAGAGTATTGAGCCGATATGGCCGCAATATTTTCAATCAGGTAACCTACCTAGGAACTCACATCACATTGTGTTTATTTGATGATTAAAACCCCCGGGTTTGCTTTGGAATCAGCGCAACAGCGCAAGCCGTGATCCTCAAATAGAATACATGACCGACATCCCGTGCAAGGATTTGTTCCGTTGGTGTGTACAACCTCGTTTTACCGAACTCTTTGAGTGGCTGCAACACAATTCTTATTAGGTACAGAGGCTGATGGCATTCGTGATTGTCCTGTGTCCCCCGCAAAAGTCTCACACACCTGGAGAGAGCTGCCAGAAAAGATAAGCGGTTCCTTGCAGGTCGACGATGTCGTGATTGTTCGTGTCGTCATGTCCGCCCGGAAATGGAGGTCAGCAGATCTAATGTTGGCACCAACAGATTGCGGACAATATCAAGTCTGGTGTGAAGTTCAATGATTTTGTCGTTGAGATTTACCAGAGGAGACGGTTGATACTGAATTGAGATGAAGCCATGATTATTCATGATTGCAATAAGAAGAGTTGATAGGTAGGTACGCAGTATAAGATGTAAGTGATATCGAATTAACAATCTTAATGCCTTAGCCTCATTTTTCTGCCTTAACCGATAGTCATGACGAACAGCACCCTTGAAAAAAACATGCATGAACCCTTGTAAAGGAGAGGAATGAAGGAGCTCACTCTGACTTTTTCTTTTAGAAATATTATTGTAAAAGTTATGGCATTTGGACATGAACTACACCATATGATATATATCATATTCTGTTCCTGTGCATTCTGGACACAAGCAATAATGCTTGGACTGGCTTCTATTTGCACTATCCATCACCTTTACGCCCTCCCCTGGACAACCTAACAACCTAGCCAAATCTGCCCGCTAAGGTAGGAAGGTAGCTAGCCTGTATCAGACATTATGATACGAGTACGGAGGCTGCAGATCAATTAAAAATCCATCATAATAATGAATCCATCGATCAATCTCGAAACGTCATGCAAAATCTACGGTACAGACCAAATGTCTTGAATCCTTCATCCCAAACTTCGGAATAACCACACCCCCGACGGCTCAACGTTTTCTCAGTCTGACTTGATGTCGTGGTTTCATTGGTCGCCATTGTCCCGTGTCCCCAAAAGACGGTAGATCTCATGATACGATCGGACCATCAAACCACCCAATATCCGACAGAGGGAGCCCCCATATTCTTCACTCTTGGACGGAAGATTAATATCTCCATGGATCCATTATCTACGCGTCATAGTTGCCATTGATGTTCAATTGACACTATCTTACCTGTGTGACATGAAGATGAGTCTGAACTGGAGTGGCTATGAAGCTGTCATGTTGGTTGGAATACGCCATAGTATGCCTGGATCGGGGTCCATGCGTAATCTTTCAATCTGTGTGACCTTTTTGCAGGTGTCTGAATGTGTCTCTCTTATCGCAGGGTCCTCTACGACTTGTCTCTCCTTGAGCCCATTGTGCCATAGAGTTGATCAAAAAAACAAAACCATCTGGTGGTATCCGGGCCGTCTTCATACTTTTTTCTGTTATCCTCAGTCCACCTGCCTACGTGGTTCCTTAGGCGAAGGACACAATCGACAAAGCGTCAATATTCGGGCTCCACAATGAAGCTCCGATCCTGAATCCATATCTTACCAAAGCATCACTGACACAGGCACGGCAATATCAACCAGGAGGGAGGCGGGAGGGCTCGAGGAGCAAAACAGAAGCACACGACAGGACAGGGCCATTATCCCTGTTGACTTGTTGTGGCAGTGCAGCCTTTCCAGCTTCCATTCGCTGTAGACACCAACAGAAAGACATGACAGGTTAGAACTGCGCTGAACCGGGGGCTAACTTAACGCTCCAAGCTCCACTAGGCTGTCCTGCCGACGGGACCGCCCCTCCACTTCATGGTGCATGGTGCGCGGTGGCTGCTGGCTGCATCTCTTCTGCCCTCATTTGCATCTCATCACATCACAATAGCACCAGATTCTCCTTCACCGCACTTGCTCGAAACGGGGAAACTCAGCTTCTGCCCCCAGCTTCGAATTCACCTTTTTCTCAAGAGATAATCCGTGCTCAACCACGATCTCGCCTCTCTTCTCGTTCTTCAACACGCGTCATGGAATTATCTTCCTTATAATCTCTCTTCCTTCTCTGCTCTCCACAGTTGCTTCTCCTTTACTCAAAGCCAACCGTATAGAGGCCCCCTGCCTCTGCGGCCATGCTGCGATTTTACTCACATTTCAGGGTCCTCTCCATATATTCTCCGGGAACTCGTTGACAAACGACACGTGAAGAATACATATCTCTTCCTCCTTTTCCCCCTTTCTCTATCCATCATGCCTCCTCGACGCTCTCACAAAAAGTCTCGGGCGGGTTGTCGGAGGTGTAAGAATAGGAAGATAAAAGTAGGTCTTGTCGATCCTCTGCTTATGCCTCAACGCATCGCACCATTGCGCGTTTGTCGTTCAGATATGAATATTCTTCGCATTGGCTTGCATCGCCCCCAGACTGTTTGTCGTTCTGGACGCCTGGACTGACTGGGAATTTCCATGTTGTAGTGCGACGAAGTTCACCCACGATGTGGTAATTGTGCCAAGCACGGCGTTCCCTGCGATTTCAGCAACCCTGATGTCCTTGAAGAACTCGCCATATCAACTAATACCAGCACTGAGAGTATCGGCGCACCTACTCCCTCGCCTGCGCCGACTGTCAACTTTAATTCCGCTCCAAGAACTCCGCTACCACGCCCACGTGCCCCTTCAAGTCCAGCCAGAGCGCCGCGACCAAATCCTTCCCCTCCGACTTCCGTCTACTCGCAACCTTCGATAAGCTCGTCCACCCACACCATAGACCATGGTGAACGAATGCTCGAGCTGCGTTTGATGCATCATTACACCAATGTCACCTCCAAGACGCTCCTGACCAACTCGCCTGCCGCCGAGGATATCTGGCAGCGTGCCGTCCCACAGATGGCCTTCTCTGGCAATGGCAAGACGTACCTCGCCGACGCCATCTTGTCTGTCGCAGCCCTCCATTTGCGCTCAATGTCTCCGAATGACAAAGCATTGGTGCGCGCTTCACATGCCTACTCGGCCTCGTCTCTTTCTGCATTTGGGGCGTCGCTAGGCTCAGGCATTACACCTGACAATGCGGAGGCCCTGTTCCTCACAGCGACGCTAATTGCTTTCCAAGCGAGTGCCTCTCGCATCTTTGTCAAGGACGACGGGGATTCTGCCCCTGGGGACTCAACAAGTCGATATGTGCCCCCGCTCTCCTGGTTCCATGCTTTTCAGGGCGTCAAGACTGTGGTCGCAAACTCGTGGCAGTGGATCCACCACAGCGACATTGTCAAGGTTGTCATTGATTCGCAACCTGGTTTCCAACTGAACCTCAACCCGCGCTCGCCTGACTCATTCTTCGGCCATATGCTGGAAGGGTTAAACGATGAATTGATGAACGAAGATCCTCGTTTGCTTTCAACGACTACTCAAGCTTACTCACATGCAGTCAGCGTGCTCAACTGGGCGCACAAAAACTATCACGCAGCTGCCGCGCTCACATTCCCTGCCACTGTTTCCAAGCGCTACGTTGATCTTGTTGATGCGAGACGTCCCCGTGCTCTTGCCATCCTTGCTTGCTTCTTCGCATTACTGAAGCGAATGGACAATGTATGGTGGTTGCAAGATGTTGCTCGTCGAGAGGTCATGGGCTTGGTCAGCTTATTCGAACCCGGATCTAAGTGGTGGCGGCACCTCGAGTGGCCAATAAGAATCGCTTTGTTAGACGGCAGTTCTATACCACAAGACATCTGGGGCACGGAGCTCGAAGAGCAAGCACCAGAGCAACAGACTGTTGGCTCTATGACACAGCACATTGAGATATTTGCTGAGATGTTACACCAGCATGCACAGCCTCCTATTCCCATTGCAGACGAGGATCTTATCGTTCCTGACTCACCTGACTGAAGGGTCGTGGCAGCCATGCACAGCCATGCTGGTCGGGCCCTGGGGCTTAGAGCTGGTCTCGCGGCCTTTCAATATCTTGTTGGTAATCAGCTTCAGCATGTCGCTGGTCAGCAAGGATTGCTTCTAATCTACACTCGACAGAAGAGGACAGCCCACATCGCTCCACTTGATGATTCACGACCATCTCTTCACATTCGGAATGTGTAACCTGCATCATATCAAGATGTACTGGGACGAAATGTTTCGAATGATGACCTGTGTAAGAGATAACATAGCATACCTTACCGTCCGATTACATTTTCAGCGCGATAATGTACCGAGGAGGAAAATGCTAAATGTTAGAGATTCTTTGCCAGGCACCTAAGGACTTGGCCATTGCGTTTTCAGCACAATGGCAAGCCTATCATTGATCACGACTTACGAGTTGAAAGGTTCAGCCAGGCACGGGAAACAGTACAATTAGATCGAACAAGCACAAGCTTTCACTTGGGCTTATGGTTTCATTGCTCCATGTTGCATACCCAGCAGAAGTGTCCAGGTCAATGCTGGAAGGGGGCCTTTCACTTTGATCTCCATTTAATCAGTATATAATGTCTTTACAATAGAGAAATGCGGTTCGGGGCCTTTGATGTACTCATGTATATAATATTGTCCAACAAGCAATACTTGTAATAATTGGAAGATACGAGCAACGCTAGCCTTGCTTCAAGCAGTTGGATTTAGACAGTCTGGCTGACTTACAAAGGAGAGGCGACAGCATGGGGGTCACCACGCGCAGACAGACGACAGCAATATCAGAAATTTCAATTAGATATACGACAGGGCCTGTCATGTTTAGGGATGAACCCAGTAAATCAATTATTGACATAGCCTTTACAAGACCTTTTCCAAGACGCCCAACTCCGAGCATGCAATGCCGCACATCTACTATTGCTTTATCCTCTTGGACTCCTCCTCTTCAACGACATCCACCGCATCTTCGGCATCCTTTCGACTTCGCTTCAGACCCTTCATCTTGCGGAGCTGCAGCTCGCTGAGATCCTGCTTGCCCAGATGCACGCGACCAATCTTGTCACCCATAGAGTCGGTTGTGATGTTCTTCTTGGTGCGCTCCTCGATGCCGCGAGGCTTCTTCATGGCCTCCTTAAGCATTGACTCGTCGGGCTCCCTGACTCGGCCGACACGGAAATCCATGCGAGGACCGATCTCCTCAACCTCAACACGGGGAAGTCGCTGACCGGATCGCTTGGTACTGATGGTGTAGACTCGCAAGTGGATGGCGGGCTTAACGTCACCGTCGCCAGTGCTATCCTCTGCGCTGATGGAGATGATGTACTGGAGACCCTCGACGTCAATCTTGTCGCTAGGCTCGCCCTTGAAGAAATCAAGGAGCATGCTCTTCGCAAGGGTGAACTCGTTGCTGACAGGGCTCTCAAAAGCAGTACCAGCGAACAGGATCATAGGCCGCAGACCAATGGCGAACTTCTTGGTCTTGAATTGAGCGATAGCACGGAAGCTCTCCGGGTCGAGGTAGAGCTCAAGCATGTCGAGGACCTTGTAACCAAAAGTGCGAACAAAAGTCAAGGTGTGAGGACGCTTCTTTTGGCTGCTACCAAAGACGAGGAGACTGGCGTCGTTCTTTTCGGAGAAAAACTCGAGCGAGGCGGCGTCGTCAAAGGGATGGATGGCGTTCTTCTTGGTGAACTTCTTAGCGAGAGGTTGGCGCATCTGATGAAGATCATTGAGGGCATCTTGGACGATCTGAGAGCATGTTGTTCCGCGGAGGAAGAGGCACGTCTTGGGATTCTCGTTGGCCTTGGGCTCGCGCTTCTCAAGGGCTCGCTTTGAGCGCGCATTGCGAGGTTTACTTGATGATTGTTAGTTTACAGAACAATAATTGAGGTTGAGAGTCGGCTTGACATACACTTGTCTGAGCATCTTGTAAATTGGGGATGATAGATGTCCTTTAAAAGATCGATGGTGAGGCTTCGAGATGGGAGGTTGGCTTGCAGCCTTGGTAGGAACGAGGAAAAAAAAATTCTTATCGATAAAGCCTACACGCTACTCACCGTTTACCGAGAGCAATGGGTTCCATTTTGCCTTCTCAGCTCGGTGAGACCCCTGCTCGCTAACTTTCGACCACCCCGCAGTCACGTGTGCTGTAGTTATCTTCACATTCGGTAAGTACTGCCGATAAAGGTAAAGAAGACGGCGGAGCCTCGGTATTTTCCCCGCCATAGCGCGGGCATCTCTTCGGGTTTCGCTAGTTCATAGTAGGAGTTCGACCTTCTTCCATCTGAACTGTTAACTACAACTCATATCTTTTCATATCAATAAAGCGAAAACTCATCATCAGCCTGAAACTTCCATCATTTCTTTTTGCTTACCGACATACCCGAACACTTAAGACCTGTCCTACTGAACATTAGCCGTCATGTCGTTTATGGGTGGCGCTGAATGTTCGACTTCTGCGAACCCCCTTAGCCAGCTTCATAAGCATACTCAGAATGACAGAACACTTCAGCAGGATCGTCTAGTTGGTCGAGGACCTGGAGGACAACTCAATGGTTTTCGAAGCCAGAGCGCCAATGCGCCCCAGGATGAGGTACGCCGCCCTGCAAGGCCGATGAAGCCATTACTAATACACCAATCTTGATGCTATAGATGATGAACGGCTTCCTCAATCAAGGCCCAAGCCTCCAACAAGAATTCCCCATGCAGCCGGGCCAGATGGGCCCTCTCAGCCCAGCCCAGTCCCATATGCGAGCCAACTCGGCGTCGCCAACATGGGCGCACGACTTCAATGGCCAGCCAGCGATGGAATCAGCTTTCCAGGCGCCACCTGCAGTGCAATCGCACTTTAACGCTGACGAGTTTGCCCGTTTTCAGCAGCTAAATACACAAGGTTCTTCCGCGAGAGCGAGTCCGATGCAGAGCAACGTTCCCAGCCAGATGAACCAACAAAGACCCATGATGGGCGGCATGATGAACCGACCGATGGGCTACACCCCTATGTTCCAGCCTATGTACCAAAACCAACAGCCCATGCACCAACCGCAACAGCAGGATCTCAAGGGCAAGGGCCGCCTCGTGGAGCTTGACGACCACAAGTGGGAGGAGCAGTTCGCTTCGATGGAGCTGCAAGATAGTGATAAGGCTAAGGAACAAGAAGAGGCGAATGCCGCAGAGCAGGAGCTTAATGAAATGGACAAAGGCTTAACGGCCGAAGCTAATGAGTTGGGTGACTTCGAATCTATATGGAGAGGAATCCAAGCTGAAACGGCTGCTTCTAGACAAGACTTTGACCAATTCGATACCGAATGGAGCAACAATATGATGCCCGATTTCGAGGGTATGGGCGACTGGGGCCGCCTTGGTGACCCGGCCGTCGAAACCTACCTATTCGAACAAGACAACTTCTTTCGCGACGAAAAGAACGCTTTCGAGGAGGGTGTGCGCATCATGAGAGAAGGCGGAAACCTGTCCTTAGCCGCGCTGGCTTTCGAATCCGCCGTTCAACAGAATCCCAACCATACCGAGGCGTGGGTTTATCTAGGAACAGCCCAGGCGCAGAATGAGAAGGAGACAGCAGCTATCAGGGCTCTTGAGCAAGCGCTGAAACTCGACCCCAACAACTTGGCAGCCTTGATGGGCCTGGCCGTGTCATACACCAACGAAGGTTACGACAGCACAGCATATCGAACTCTTGAGAGGTGGTTGTCCGTTAAGTATCCTAACATTCTCGATCCCAAAGACCTACACCCCCCTGCAGAGATGGGTTTCACAGACCGACAGCAGCTTCACGACAAGGTGACAAATCTGTTCATCAAAGCGGCACAGTTGAGCCCTGATGGTGAGCACATGGATCCCGATGTGCAAGTAGGCCTTGGAGTGCTCTTTTATGGCGCAGAGGATTATGACAAAGCAGTGGATTGCTTCCAGTCTGCCCTCCACTCGTCAGAGGTTGGTACATCCAACCAACAAGAGCAGCTTCATCTCCTCTGGAACCGCCTTGGTGCGACTCTTGCCAATAGTGGACGCTCCGAGGAAGCCATTGCGGCATACCAAGAGGCCCTTGCTATGGCTCCTAACTTTGTTCGAGCCCGCTACAACCTGGGTGTCAGCTGCATCAACATTCACTGCCACCATGAGGCTGCCTGCCACTTCCTAGCCGCTCTGGAGATGCACAAGGCCATTGAGAAGTCCGGTCGGAGCAAGGCGTACGAGATTCTGGGCGATAATGCCTCTGGCGTCGATGAGACACTCGACCGTATGTCGGCGCAGAACCGGAGCAGCACCCTATACGATACCCTTCGGCGTGTCTTTACACAGATGGGTCGCCGGGATTTGGCGGAGAAGACCGTTGCCGGTGTAGATCCGGATGTGTTCAGACCTGAATTTGAGTTTTAGGGCTTCACGTCTTTTGTTTTTTGAATGAGTTGACTTGCATGAAGAAGCAGTCTGCCTCAAGGAGGTTCGGAGAGGGCTCAGCAATAGTGCATTTACCATGGGAAATGATTTTGGGCCTGGCCTAGATGTTACATATGAGAGACTTGCATGGCTCTGGAAGAATTTGCATTGCAGTGATGTCGTCCCTGGAGCAACGATATCCTATTGTGTACAACTACTTCTACGCTCATTTATCATGCATGAATGTCCACGAATAATTACGCTTGGCTAATCATATACATTGTATCTATATGTTAATTCACGCTAAGAATCCATTTTATTTCTGCTGTGGAAAAGCGGCTACTGCCGCAAGTGGCTGTGTCGACATAGACGAAGGACTTCTTCTCGTATTAACTCTGATCTTGTAGTTATACTCTCATAAGACTTCTCTGATCATCCGAAGCGCTCTTGGTATTCTCAGACTGGTCTAGACCTCAAGGTTCAATTCTATTTGTGCCTTTGCTTCTCGATATCGCATGGTTACACCTTGAAGTGTGCAAAATGTGTGGCAAGCTCGAATTTTGACTAACCTGCACACAAAGACACATGTTAGATGTTCAGGCATGTCGGCTCGTCCACCGAGGTAAGGCGTGCGATGCGAGCATCATCTGTCAGCTATATCAACTCTGAATAACACTTCTCAACAACTTCAGGCAGCACACCAACTACTCACTACCTTCTATACAGTGATGAATGTTGAAAAGGTAAAAACTTCTTTTCCCACTGGCGACTCAACCAGGCTTGTTAGTGCTGCACCATATGACTCGCAAGACGACAATGCTAGGACAGCCGGATCATCGGATTGTGAATTGAAGGCTAATGATATCCAGAACTCGTCGGCGCGACTTCGATGGCCCTGAGATACCATCGGTCTATGTATAGCCGAACGGACACACATCTCGAGTCATTCTGTTGAGGGGTTTTACTAACAAGTTACGCATGGGAGGTAGTGATCTAAGCCATGCACCTTGGTTAGCATGAGAGTGGCATATCGTTATCATCTCCGCACTATTCCCACCCAACTCTCTCTCATATCCGTTGGTTTAGTCTTGTCTTCGTTGCCACTGGCCCTGCTGCCGAGGCAGTGGATCTTTCGGGTATCTTCAGATCACTGATAGCTAAGTAGCTAAGTAGCAACCTAGCCAACTCCGTGCCGTCTGTTACAGGTCAAATGCACCTTCATGAAGGCAGACGCATGTCTCGCCAGAACGAGACTTAACCCATGCAGCCGCAATAGAACCCACTATTATATGAATAGAGCGGCAGCTGGATATCAGACATTGAGCTTCTTCTCCGAGGTGGAGAAATATCTGAGATGCAAGAGGCTAGAAATGTCATCCAACAGGATCGGGGCTTGAATACGCAAGGGAAGAAGCAGGCTGGGACGAGAGAGGAGCAATGACTGGACCATCTTGCTGGCAAAAGCGAAAAAGTGTGAGACAGGTCTCAGGCACTCGATTGACTTGATTGGGCTGAACAAGACATCGATGTGATGAACGTCGAGAGATGCAGCGCGCAAAGTCTTGCTCAAATCAGGTTATGTGTCGATGGGATGGATGCTTTGAGAGACAGACCTGTCAAAATAGTGATGCCATGCGATGCATGTTATTTGACTGAGGGTGGCCAAGACACTGGCCAGATCCTGCAGAGAGCTTTGGTCATCCCTACATTGTCCTTGACAGTCCCTTGTCGCCAGGACCTCCAGAAACAGTACATCCTTCACGGTACCAGAGGCAGCCATGAAGCGAGTTATCCAAGTTGTTGAATGTTGGCCCAAACAAGCAAAGCTGGCGGTGACACACGGCTGTTCAAAAGTCCGTTGCAATAACAAGTCTCCTGCTAGCAAATAAACCCATCTTTTCCCCGACCTGCCTTAAGATGGCACTGTTGGAAATGGAACTTATGACGGGTCAGCATTGAGTGTTGAGAGACGGAGGGCGTTGAACTAGTCACTTAGTCTAGGTAGGGGCCCCCAGAATTCGATCCAAGCGCGTGCGTGCTTGATCGAGGCGTGGAAGTGACGATACTAAAGTTAGTTCATCGCGGACTGGCGTGCTCTGGGGTACGACGATGTATTGTACAGTGCCTCATCTTATCCTCTGATAGCAAGACCGTAGACAGCAAGATCTTGAACGTCCCAATTGACTACTTACCAACATCAGTGTGCAACAGCAATTGAGAGAAAGAGATGTAACTGTGGCACTGTCATTGATGTGAGAAGTAGAGCTAATTTGCTTCCATATTCTCTTCGCTCGTCGCCAATACTTGTGTGAGCTCTCAATGTCGCAGCTGACCGCTTATCTGTGTCTCAGCGGCATGTGTTAATCAAACTCAGGTTGGCCGTCAGACAAGATGTTGACATGAGACTGTGGCCCAGCTGAGATCTGTAATAAATCTCGTTCTGCGACATGGTCTTGCTGAATTTGTGTCAGTCGAGAAATGTTATCTTGTCGGTCCGTGGCTGTCATTTCCTGCCGCTATTCAAGTGTTAATGTCTAATAATCCCCAACAGCATCGCCATCAAGTACCTATTTATTGAGGGCAGATCTCGTTCTCGCCAACCCTGGCAAAGATGGTGAGCAAGATTGAACGATCATCGTTGGCCTCTACGGATACTGTACTGCAGGATATCCACTAGTTCCAAACTTTGTTCACTTCGTCTGTTTTCGTGAAGTGCCTTGGCTTTACCAGACGGCTGGGTCTAGAGACAGTCTGTGAACCCACAAGCAACTGAGGAGAGCCAATGCGGGTGTTCGTTGACAAAGAGCAAGGGTATCGCGTCGACAAAAAGAGGGTTTATTAGCACGAAGGCCGACTCCCCGCTGTGGATGAATCTAGGTGTGTTGGTACTATACTGCGGCCAAGAGTGATTGGAGGGACTCTTCATCTGACGATAATTGCTCTAAACCCAGAGCTGAATGGGCTCGATACCTCGAGTCTTCCGTAACTAGCCTAGGTGAAGCAAAGCGGTGATTCGTCTGTTGCACTGCGCCATATCATTGCACAGGGCTGATATGAGGGGAGCGGGACGTGATGAGAAAGATTGTGTGAAAGAGAGATTGGTTGCTGTATGGTCTTCCACGAGTATCACTTTGACCTGGCGCAGTGCCGCAGTGCGTAACCAACCAAGCGAGTCGGCGTGATAATGCATGGCCGTACCACTGCTATCAAGTCAAACAACCGTGGTTTGGCAAATATATTAATTACCGAGCCGGCACTTGTCGTGGGATGTCAATCAAGGCTCCCTACTATGTCGCTAAAAATTGAGCGCAATATCTTGGTTGATGGTAAATATGTGCAGGCCATGTTGAATAGGTATAGAGGATTCGAACCTCAATGGGCTGTCGGGATCAGTCAATAAATGATTGGTACTGAACAACCACCAAAAGCCAAAGGTTGCCAAGCATGTATAAGCCATGTGCAGACCCCCGTTGATGTCCTCGAGAAACCCATGCTGTCGCAGCATCGACAGATGTCGGTTGTTTGTTCAATGGAAACACAGACATGGCCAAGGTATCGTGTATGAACGCAAGACGAAGGACAATGTGGTCCACGAGAAATACTTACCCCTTCTTAAATGACATTCGCCGGAGTGTTTTTGCTGGACAGAGAATTTCCAGATCCCCATGAATCGTTGTATTGATACTCTGATGGTAGCCAGACTCACCAATCACGGTTTACTATCCAAGCAGGGGAATCGACTCGTAACAGGGGTTGTTGTAGGACACATAATAGAAACAATTTTCAGCTACAGTTTGGCAGCCATGAGTCGACTGGAAACACCAGAGTAGAGATCGGCAGCTTTGGCTTGCTCGTCGAAAGGACGATAATAAGGATCTCCAGGAGAAAATCCCCGAAACGTCAGTCAAGCCGCTGGGGGGATGCTGGGTGTATGAGCCCTTGAAGTCGGATCTGGCGTGAAAACCACTCCAAGAAATTTTTGGCACTCGCCTGATGACCATGTGTCGGGCTGTCCTCGAACTGCGCGTGTGAATTTGTGCTTAATAAACAAGAGGCGCCATAGTTCGATATTCACAGCGGTAGGACTTGCGTTGTCGCGTTGCAGAACATACCGGATTCGCCATTGACTTTGGAGGTGTGTCTGATAACCCGAGCATGGTATCGGTAATCATCAATCTGTAAGCGAAAGCAAGAGACCGACACCGACTTGTTGTATGGAACGTCGCATGATAGAAATTGCTGAAAAAGCAATTTTGTGATGTGTTTCGCAGCGACTCAGACTAAAAGAGCGTCCCACGGAAGGCCATGATAAAACGGCAAGGTGCATGAGCTGAAGCGATAGCGTAAGGAAGGTCAAAGCAATATTTAAGTGAGAAAAATAAATAATTTTATCTCATTACCTGAATTGAGGAGGATTGAGTTGATGACAGAATTTACGAACAGAAGGGAACAGGATAGTCAAGAAACTCCAAATCTGGCAGAAAATGCAAGTGTCATACCTTGTTCATATGTTCCTACCTCACCGTCACACCTTCTGAATCAAAAGGTATACCGACCTCGCACCTACCTATCAGCATACGAAACAGTTGCATGTATCCTTGCAACTTCCATAGCAAGGTTAGTTGACATTGGAAATTCGGAATTTGCAAACAAATTTTCTCATACGCTTTTCAT
Organism: Fusarium redolens; assembly: GCF_020744475.1. Lineage (NCBI taxonomy): Eukaryota > Fungi > Ascomycota > Sordariomycetes > Hypocreales > Nectriaceae > Fusarium > Fusarium redolens. The sequence continues at coordinate 4,032,438 of NW_025763664.1, read as the reverse complement.
TTGTTTACATCAACTACTAACCTGGCCGCGACTCTGCATCAACCTATGCACCTAACATGAGGATATTCACGAGCTCTCTCTGTACAGTATGGCCGCCCCATCATGCAGTGTCGCTTTAGAAACACCCTTGTCGATTGGCCCGCCTAGCTCGTCGAGATTAACGCCCCTAAATCGTACCGGCTAGTCACCAGGGCGGCTAGATCTTTGGACGCGCCCCGGCACGTGTGTGGAGTGTTGCTAGGGACCAGCAGCGTTCTCTGCAAACGTTGTTAGACACAAGCAGCAATGGTTGACGAAGGCTTACAGTGCACAATTTTACCCGATTGTTTCAAGGTGGTAACGCTTATGAAATTTTGGGCATGACAAGTTCTGTGCGCATGCTCTTTACTTACCTATCTAGGAAAGACAAACCAGGAAGACATCAGGGCAAATCAACTATCTTGGCTGGGTCTATTGTCCAATCCCAAGGTCCTCTGACCTGCCACATGGCATCACGCAAACTTGGGGCGGTGCGTAGCCCTATTTGCTGCGCGGCGCGACTGCGCTCAGGAGGGGATAAAGCAAAAATACACCACACCCATGTGCACTATTCCTCGCAATGTTGGGCCAAGACCAGTTAACTGGTGGACCAGTCGATCTGCGGCACAGTCTTTTCTGAGAGATGGCCCTCACGTGGCTGCGGAAGATCGCGCATGTGGTACTGGGGTGCTTAGTCGCTCCGCTCCTTGCTCATCAAACAATGGGGGTTTAAACTTTGGGGGCGAGGCGAGCAAAGGAGGGGCCTACACATGGTGATGAGCCAGTCCTGTGCAAGTTCAAGGACATGGGCAGTGAGCATATCCCTGCACCACGGCATGGACCTCGAGAACCATGCCATCTGATGGGGTCATGGATACACTAGTGAACGGCGCACGAGGTGCCCCGGCCTTGGTGCAAGCCACATTTACAAGGCTTCCTGTCCTGCCTGTTCCTGGTGAGCATCTCAAACTCGCAGTATCACACGGGACACCCCGGAAAATCATCCGCAACGAGATCCAGTTGCTGCATACCATAATACTGTCCGCGTACAGTATTCACTTGCGCAGGGCGCTACCTCCTCTTTTGTCTGCAAGGTCAACTGGGTCCTGATACCATGCCTTCTGTCTGTCTGAGACGTTATTGAGAGTTGCTGGTCGCAACGAGCAACACGGGCTTCAAAGATTCTGGTTAATTCTGCCTCTTCGGAGGAGTCTGCATGCTTATCCCTTCTTCCCTATCATTGACTTGCTTCCTGAAATTGATCCTTGTACATACGTGGTTGACCAGTATCAGGAACGGGTTCCCGTCGGAAGTACAGTATGGCCGGATATGTACAGTGCAGTCCCGAGTCACTGGCGGCAGTTGGGCAACAGTTGGCATGTGGATGACTGCATCCCGCATCATAATCGGCACATAGGGTGCTGATACGTGTTGCCTGGGACAAGTTCATCCAGATTCATATCGAATTTGGGATCATAATAATACTGCGCTCACTCCGTTTCCCTGGCAGGATTATTCAATGGCTGGAAATGTTTGCCTGGACCAGTGGCCAGTTCGAGCCATGTGTGTTGGTTGGCTTGATGCAGAGTAGGCAAATATGGCTTGCCAGATCCAGATCCAGATCCAGATCCACGTTGAGTTCAAAACAATTTGACCCTAGTCTAAGTAACTCGGTACTCGGTACTTTCTGTCAAAATGTTTGACCCTCGATCTTAGGTATTAGGAGTCACCAACCCGTTCAGCCGTGCTGTCGTCGCAACCTTCCGTGGCATGAATCTCCGGATGACGCCTTACGTTCATCAAGACTGGATGCTGTGCCTTAAAGGGGTTGTGAGTAGAATCAGACCGGCTAGACTGAGCAACCACATGGCGTCCAATTCCAGTTACGCCGCCCCGATCCCAAGCTAAGGCTCCCCGCACCACCCTCCACGACTTGACTTTCGGACAATGACAGAAACAAGGTTTTGGGGGATTCAGAGGGGAATGAAGAAAAGGGATTCCAGGGGTGAAGGGTGGCTTCTGACGCCGTCGCCTCTAAGCCGCTCAAGGTGCGCCTCTAGCAAGTTTTCCAACACTCCCCAATAGCGCTGCTTTCCGTTGGATGTATCGTACTCGAACACATGGGAGGATGTGGTGGGGAGAGTAACGAGTCCTTCGAGTAGATTTTGTTTCTTTCACCAACATGTGCCTCGACCACGAGTGCCATTCTTGTTTGTATAACCGCTTTGAAGTAGTTTGAAAACTGCTTGAGATTAGCCAATACCAATATCAATACCGTTTTGGGTCGAAAGAAGACTCCGAATGCTTCTTCGTCCACTTCAAAATTGTTTTTGTTGAACGCAACGGATTCACAAGCTTTGTAGGTGGGTAGCCAGATCCCTGGCAACGGTCCAGGTTTCGCAGTACGGCAAGAGCGAGTACTGTACATGCTGCAAGTCTACACAGGGATGAGATGGGCACATGGTTGCCGTGTGCTGCAACAGGGAGCACGGAGTTCAAAGTGAGGTGCTGAAGCCAGCGGGACAGCCACTGTGAGGCCCCTGTAAATTCTAGCCAGCCTTCGTTGTTTAGACCCGCCTGAGAGCTGGAGGGAGGTCCCGTTGCCGGTCCCCTGCTTCAAGGCTTCAAGAGGTGACCGTCCATCCATTCTCCATTGCTTGAGCTTGAGTTAGTACCTTACTGTATGGACAGTGAAGGTGGATACAGTGCTGCTGCTGAACATGCATGTGTTGCAGGGGACCCAACCATTTCAGCGTACGACGCCAGATGATTTTTTTCCCTTAGAGGTTTCGAGACATGGAGGCTACCATTTGTGCTAGGGGAAATGAGGCTTGCTCTCAAGTCATTTCGATGTTCCTGGTGTCCGGTTGGTTGGTTGATTGATTGATGGATGGATGGATCTGATTTCAGGTCTAATCCACTCGCTGTTTTGATCCAAGGAGAAACCATCTGGTCTCGTTTCTCTCGTTTCTTTCTTTTATATATATATATTTTTTTTTATAGGTCTCCTTACCACCACAACCTAGACAATTCTTGGACTTCTCTCCTGTCGGGTACTGTACAGTGCTATAGGTATGTACATGCCCTAGGTTCTTTCTATAGCCTACCTTAGTAGGTACCTACCGGGGAACTAGCATAGGCGTTCCTCACCTTCCCTTCCCTTACCTGCAGTGCCCTCCACTGTTCATCCATCCCCCCGGACCGTCACTTACCTGTCATCTCGTTCTCGTGTGCACTTTTCCCTCTTCAATTCCATTTCCACTTCTTCTCTCTTCACTTTTTACAGATCAGGGTTACGTTACGTTCTTGTTCTCAATCCCGCACATCCCATCTTTATCTTGTCCAAGGCGACGGCCCCTTTCTTAACCCTCCTTCAGGGCTCATGCTCTGACACGCCCGCCCACTATAGAATTTGACTTTGGATCGCATTGTCGCGTCTCTACTGTCCTGTACTGTCCTGTCTGTCTGTCCTGGCCCACCGACTTCGAGTTGCACCTTCCACCTTGGCTCGTCGTACTGACGCCTCTCGCCTGCTTCTCGCTACCCTGGCCTCGCCTTGAGCGCAAACAATCGAACACAACCGTATCGCCGTCACCGTTGCCGTCTGTTAACCGGGCTCCCATTAACGGGACTCGTCGGGCTCACTGTAACCGAATCGCTCTGGCTGTGACTCGATCGATACCCTCGATATCAACTCGACCTCTAGACAGTTATGGACGTCCACAATCAGCCGCGTCTACCCCCTCCCAAACCGGTTGGACTTAATAACATTCTTAATAACGATAACGCACCTGTTTCAATCGTTAACGGCCCACCTCACATGCGAGATTCGGGCTTCTACTCCAACGCAGACGCCTCCAGTAAGCGTACGCTGCTCATTACTGTTTGTGCCAATGCCTCGGCTCCATGGCTGACCTGATTTACCTAGACACATCTGCTGCATCCTTCAACGCGAATGGTCTTAGCCCAAGCGGCTCCGGCTATCAATCTTCGTCGCACGAAAAGACACCATCTCCGATTGCCTCCAACATGGTTCCCAACGGACTTGTATCGCCATCGACAACCAACATGAGCGTTGCCGCAATGGTATCCCCTAGTACTCCCAGCAGTCTCGATCCACGCCGCGACCGACCCACGTCGATCGAATCGAACGGTCTCGGTCCCAATCCCGGCCCTACGATGGGTGACACGTTGGCGCCTGGTATGGCAGCAATGAGAAGGGAGAGCGTTGACAGTCGTATCAACCAGAACTTTGGCGATTTGCGCCTGGGAGGCTCTCCTTATGCATCCCACAATCACTCAACTACCTCGATACAAAATACCCTCCATAATCAGCGGAACCCTCATCATTTATCAGTCCATCGTATCTCAAACGGCTACCAACCCAGTGCGGAGCGAAACCCTGAGGGCAAGACGGTCAAAACCGCACCGGCCATCACTGGTCCTGCCACTGGACACATCGCGCGCGCTGCAGAGCCCACTAAAGGTCAAGCATGGGCGTTTCCCGAAGAGGAGATTCAGCGAGTCGGTGGCGCCCCTACGTACACCGACTCGCGGCGCAGTAGCATCACTGAGTCTATCGCGAGCAGTCAATTCACAACAGAGTCTCGCCTACCTCCTGGCCAGATGAGACTGAACGAGTCCGAGTACTCTCGCATGTCCAATGCATCCGACTTTCCGCCTGTTCACCATCACTCTATGCAGCATAAGCAATTGAGTGATCTCCAGGCTGAAGAAGGGAATGGTTCAACAGGCTCACAACCATATAGTCGAACACCTGAATTGAGAGTCAGCCACAAGCTTGCTGAACGAAAAAGACGAACGGAGATGAAGGAACTCTTTGATCAACTAAGAGATCTCATGCCTCAGGAACGAGGCTCCAAAGCCTCCAAGTGGGAAATTCTAACTAAAGGTTAGTAAGTTAACAAAAGGGGTTGAATCTCGACTAACTTGTTCGACAGCCATTGCGGAGCATCAGAAGCAGCAAGATATCATTCGAGCGCTACAAGAGCACTACAAGTCCAGTTCAGCTGAGAACGAGATGCTTCGCAGAGATGTCCATGCGCTACGAATGGAAAATCAACAGCTTCGTGGAGAGCTTAACTCTTCCTCTTCACGGCCTCCCCTATCTTCAGCAGCAACACCAGCACCACAGGCCGGGACTTATCAGACAGACTCATACCCCAACCCTAACCGACCGGAACTGCCACCGCTCAGGTCGCTCCGCAACAGTATTCCAAATGGACCGGACTCTATGATGGGTGTTCAGTACGACAGTCCTCGTACCAATGGCTATCATTAGACGGAATCAATCAAAGGTTCCGGTAGATGCGGCTCGGGGGGAATACTTGCCCCAGAAAAGGTCCGCCACCTTGAACCTGTTGGAACTCGATTAATGAATGAATGACGGCGAAAAGTTATGACACTAGGAGAGCACAAGGCGCGCACACTTGCGATTCCAGCAAGAACTATAGCGCTGGACTCGATCACTATTGCTGGGTCACCAGCGATACTCTGAACCACAACACGAAGGCGCCGTGGCATTAGATTTGCTTAACTGCTTCTGTTTTCTTTTGTCTTCTTCGGCGACGCTGCCGCCCAGTGTACCAGTACGGCAAACGGACCGTGAACTGCCACTCTTCTTTGTCAATTTCTTGTTCAGTATTAGGTCTCTATCTCATTCTTTCTTTTTCTTCTTCTTCTTCTTCTTCTTCTTCTTTTATTTAAACATGGACCACGCTCGGCTAATGAGGTGGCTGTTGGGAGTTAGTTTAGGTTTGGGACATATAGGCCACTTAATGGTATGGTACGGTTAGGTACGGATGGTCAGGCAAGGCAAGGTAAGGCACGGCAAGGCAAGGACAAGGAATAGGTGCAATGGGGTTGGTTGCAAAGGATTTCCTCGGTTTTTGGGCTCGAAAGGACCAAGACGTCATGGAAAATACGAAGATGGCGCGATAGTGTTTCAGGACGTATATACCCATTTTAAAAGAGGCGAAGCGGACAGGAAGGGTCTGTGTTGTGGAACAAACATGTCGTGGAGGTGATGCAGTTGGAGGACGTTTTGCTTTCTTCTATGCAATGGCGTGGTTGTGATCGTATCGGATGGTCTCGGTGTATCGGACGGTTGATGGTAAAATGCGAGAACAAGATATTCGTCTTCACAAAAATGTGCTTGTGAATGTTTCTATTATGCTAATTGTAAGATGAATGAACAGGTTTCCGGTTGTATGTCATGCCATGTTGGAAGGCAATGGGCATAGACCTGAGTATTCGTATTACATAGAGTATTATGGATACCACTGGCATGACGTGACCTGATGGAACAATGCGGCATGATAAGATAAAGAAAAGATGATCCATAAACATTGGACAGCTCACAATTGGACTGTTTGCCTCGGACCGGAGCCGGGGACACGGGATATACGGGGCAGCCCGAGTCCGGGCGGAGTTGGGTGTTGTGGACTTGCGGACTTGCGGACTTTGCGGATGCCCCGCCTAAGAAAAGTCCCCGATTCGGTCTGAGAGACGAGCAACAACCATTGACAATTGACTAAGAAGACAGTGCTTACGGTTTACACCAAACAAAGTCCGCAAAGAGGATGCATCAGGGGTTCCTCATACTCCATTCACTTGATTCTATTTCACTCTGGTAGGCCTATTCCTTCTCCGACGTCAAGTCCGTCGACATTCTTGGGGATCTTTTCCGCCTCTCCTCTTCTATTATTCTCACCTTCACCCTCATCCATCCACTAATTCTATCTCACTTATTCATATATCATGGACTCACTCGGCTCACTGGCTGCGCGCAAGATGGACCGTTCAGCTGCTTCGAGACAGAAGAGCTGCAACGCCTGCGTGAGAGGGAAGCGCAAGTGCGACAAGAAGACTCCGCGCTGTACTCGCTGTGCGGCAAAGGGCCTCGACTGTGTATATCAGAGATTGCCGCCGGGGGCAAACTTCCACGACGACGATCTGTGTGCCGGTCTTGGCGCTACTGATAATTTGAACGAGGTTCCTGATTTTGATATGGGCTTTGATATCAACTTGGGAGCAGACTCGAGTGCCAGCGCCAGCACCAGCAACGCCACGCCAGATAGCCTGGACAGAGTCACCACATCGTCGATAGAGCTCGATTCTCCCCTCGACTTCTCCATCATCGACCATCTCATGGCTAACGATACATCTCTCGGTTCCGAGCTATGGAACATGGGAGACTATGGCAATAACAAGCTCGGTATACCACCTGTACCAACAGGACCTGTCGTCATCCGCGATATGGCTCTTCTAGATAGAGCAGATACCTGCCTAGCCGACTTCAACCCGCTGGACGTGTACGACCCTCGTACTCGTGTGGGATACACAGTAGAGATCATCACCAACCTCTACCGCGGCTTCGCACAGACTCGCCGTCTGCCCTTCATCCACCCCCGTCTCTACGGCTCCAACCTCCCCAAGACCATGCTAGCAGCCTTCTCAGCGGCATCAGCCTATTCAGCGCGAACTCCTGAGAACAAAGGTTGGGTGTACAAGCTCATCACTGACATGGCCAAGGAGATCCATCGAGAGGGTGAGCGGGCCTCGACGCCGGCGGAGAAGCTGGCGCGTGTGCAGGCGCTGGTTGTTCTGGACTCTATCCGTATGTTCGATGGTGACGTTACACTGAGGGCAACGAGCGAGCGTGAGCTGTCGCAGTTTATGGCGTGGACGTTTGCTCTCAAGGAGGTCGAGGAGGAGTTGTCAGTGGGGGATGAACCTGGTGCTACTACGATGAAGGGTCCGCCTCCACCAAGCTGGGAGGTAAGCTAATCAAAGAATTGTGTCATGCAGGATCTTTTGCTGACGTTTAGATAGAGTTGGCTGCTCGCCGAGAGTATACGCCGAACCACCGTCATGTCATTTGCTTTTGTGTGCATGACAAGCATACTCAAGTCTCTTGAGCGTACGTCTTGCTCTCTTTATCTGTACTCATATCTAACACTTATACAGCACCCTGCGGTATCATGGAGGGCCCAAGCTTTCAGTTCACTGCATCAAGATACCTCTGGGAAGCCGATTCGTCAATGGCCTTCTACCGTGCGTGGCAGACCAAACCACAATACCCGGTGCGGAATCTTGACTTCAAGGGTGTTTGGTTGCATGCGCAACCTGAGGATGTTGATGAGTTTACGAAGCTAATGCTTACTGCGTGAGTAACTCCATTTCTTGTTGTGTATGCTATTATGTCTAACATGAAACAGACAAATGGGCCCAGAAGCTATCGATCAGTTTATGATGGGCGCTGCATGTTGATTCTGAACAAGTAATGGATGGGTATATCTTCTTTGTTTTATAATGATGGGAAGGCGTCAGGGTGCTGGTATCAATTGAATAGTACTGGAATAATGCTATATGAACAGATGTTTCACGCTTGTTCACACCTCATCCTCGGTGATCCTCCACACCAGTCTCTCGCCACTGACTCCCTTATTTCTCAGAATATCCAATGCCTTTTGGGCCCTCTCAACAGCTGATGAACCCTCCACAACACGATACTTATTGGGGGTAATGACACCGTCTTTGAGTAGCTTTGGTACCATCTCTGGCTGAGCCTTTTCCTTGAGAAACTCATTCTAATTTATGTTAGTCTTTGGTTGCTTCAGATAACCAAGAGTGACTTACAGAGAGGTAGAAATGTGTACGCACACCACGAACTTCAACACCATCGGCCCATTGCCCGACCAACACCTTGGAGACGTCCATCTCATACTCGGGCTCGTCTTCGAGTGTGGCATCTATAAGAATAACAGGGAGCATAACAGCCACGGTGCTGCCGCGCTGAGCAATCTTGGTCAGAGGCTTTAGAGTGCCCTCAAGGGAGCCAATGCAGTCGATGATATAAGGCAGCTTGGGCTCTGGTCTATTACTGATCAAGTTGAGAATCTTATCGACAACATCTTTCTTTCGATAGTCGAAAGTCTCAGTTGCGCCAATGCTGCGAAGATACTCATGTTGTTTTTCACTGGCTACAGCGATGATATTCTTGAAGCCCCAGTGACTGAAGACTTGAATGGCATACATACCGACGCTGCTCGAGGCACCCCAGATGAGGATAGGGTCATCGGCTTGCTTGGGCGTGTAACCTTCTGGCACAGGCCATGGAAGTTCCAGCTTGAGATCCGCGGCGGCAGTGTGAAAGACAGTCACGAGATTCACCGAGACTGTCACAGCTTCTTGGTAAGAAATGTTGTCTGGGATTTTGGAAGCAAGATATGCAGGAATTGTGATGTATTCCTGGTGATTTGCCTCTTTTCCACCATGGAAAGCAAAGGACACGACACGGTCTCCGACACTCAGCCCCTTAAGATCACCGCCATCGCCAACAGCCACGACTTTTCCAGCGGCACCTCCGCTGCCCATTTGCTGTGGGTATTCGGAGATGAGTAGACCGCCATCAGCACGATGAAGGTCGAGAGGAGTTGAAGAGGTCCAGGCAACACGAACCAGGACTTCGCCAGGGGCGGGAGGATATACAGGGACCGTCTGAAAGGCGAACGGAGTGCGTTTTGCAGGGAGGACTATGGCTTGTTGAGTTGAGGGGATAGAAGACATGATGGGCTTGGTTCGATGTAGGTGATAAATGGCTTGATGGATAGATCGATGTCACTCTACAGGCATAGTAATTTTGTAGATCTGCTCCGTATATATACTTAACCCTTCTTCACTCAAGATCTCATCTCCTGATAATGCGTCATGCATAGTCGTATTATTAAAACGTAGATATTTGTCAGCTTGTACTCCGTGGAACGCCTAAATGAGCCCCACCGAAGTTTCTACCTATGTAAGGAAACATGCACAATGTTTCGGATTTAAAACAAAGCGACCTTATGAATAGATACAAGCAAGGCAAGGCAAAGTTCATGGGCCCCACGAGTGCAAGATAGGACTTAATAATCGGTGTGAATTTCAAGGCTGCGGTGGACATGCTGATGTAAGATGAAGTCTTAAGAAGGAAAGTATTTAATCAATGATGCAGTAATAATACAATGGACAAAATCGACCTGAATGTAAGATAATAGTGATAAGGCGTAATTCAACATCTGGATATCACGCTGCTTTAGTTGTCAATCATGCCATCGCCAATAAATGGCTCTGTTAAGTGGTGGCCAACACTTGAATCCAATTTAACTCATTTCCAACGCCATAACTCGTACAGTAAAAGGTATCTGATCCATCCATCCATTCATCATTCATTCCATATGTCCCATTAAATTCCCAGCCTCAATATTTGATGCTTCTGCCTTAAACCGTAGCAGAGCCCATGAGGACCGTCCCGGCCGCAGGCCCAACATCCACATGCTTTTGCGTGACATTTCCACTCTTGGCATCATCTCTCGCAGTCGGAGGACGTCCGAGGTCGGCTACGACATTGCGAACTCGCTGTCGCATAGTCTTGCGGTGCTTTGCGGCTTCGTTTGTAGAGATCTCTGTGTCGGCTTTTGTCGGTGAGACATGGTCCTGGGCTTCTTTGGAGAAGACGGTTGAGCCTGAGAGGACAGAGGCAGCGTCGCTTGTGGTATCCATTTTGTGACAGATGAATTGACTTTGAAAAGAAAGAGACGCTTTTATTTGTATGAGTGATATTTAATTGATAGAGAGCTAAAATGGCGGGGTGAGGCTGAATTATATATGGAAGGCAAGGGATAGGAAGGTACTGTCCTATCTCCTCCTCCTCCTCCTCCTCTCCCCCGACTTTGTCTGTCTGCCTCTTGCCTTGTCTGCCTTTCTAGGGTCTAGATCTTTGGTGTTAGTGTTAGTGGATCCACTTTCATTAACCTTAATCAGTTCCACTTATCTCGAGGAATTACTATGGTATTGTCATGATAAAAAAAAGACATAATAATATTGTATAGTATTAGTCTTGATCGGATCTCTCTTCATATCATAATGATCTCAATTATGCTCATTTGAATACAATGCGACGTTTCAAAGACATCTCTCTTTCCTCATGGTTTATTGCTCTTCAGACAGTCTAGACAACCCGCCCAATGTAACCCTCCCTATCAATCAGACGTCAAACTCTCTGAGCCATTCGCTGAGGCCACTGGCTATACCCATAACCCTTCCCTTCAACATCTACAGCTGAACCATCCTCCTCATTATGCCACCAAATCGACGTAAGCACATCCAACCCCAATGCCTCAAACTCCTCCAAATTAGCCAACTCCTCCTCTTTCTCAACTCTACCACCACAACTATCGGCACATCTAAATGCTTCTCTCACACAGTTTATATCCCACGGTCCGCAGTCCCAATCCCCTCCATCCATACTGTAGAACTCGACCACAAGATTCGTCGTGCCGAAAAGCAGCTCGCATTGTTCCCGACACAGTTGCGTCTGGTGCGCCTCTCGCGCATCATCCCAGCTAATCCGGTACCACATAGAGTAGTTCTCCGGTCGGCATGTTGTGCTGTGAACCATGTCGTATAACTGTCCCATGCAGAGGCCCGGGGAAGGCTTTGGCTTGATAAGAGCAGTGCGAACATTGCGAAACCACATGTTAAAGCCCTCTGATTTCAGATATCCCATAGCGGGAGGCGGTGGTTGAGATACAAGCATCCGTCGCCAACTGGAACTGCCCATTGTGAAGTTCTGAAGACGCTCCGTCTTCTCCAACATTGATAAGCCCCTCGCTTCTCCTTGGGCTTTAATCGCACCTTCAGGAGCCCAAGGTAAGCGAAGGAACGAGTCCGCTCTTCGAAAGTACGTATATTTGCGATCGATATCGAAGAAGCATCTCCCAAACTTTTCAACCAGCAGCGGGTTGAGTGTGAAACTCTGCGGTCTTTGGGCTCCTGCCGAAAACACGGGCTGAAAGAACAGCGCTTGCTGAATTCTGGGAGATTCTCCTGTTATCGCAGCCCAGTGACGACATACTCGTGATACAGACACAAGAAGTGTCTTCATGTCAAGGTGTAAGAGGATGAGTTCCAGCAATTCCGGAACAGAGAGTATCCTGGTCATAGTGTCTGTGAACTCCATCGTGAATTTAGATGTTGTTTATATCAAGGGCTCAATTTCATATGGAAACCGAGCAAGGCTCAAGAAGGAAGTTGAAAATGATGAGAGTTGTCATACGAACTTTAATGCAACATATAGGTAATCCTCAAAGCCGATGATGTAGTGGTATCAGAGATGGAATCAACCCTCACATGATGAACCGGGCTGCGAGTCACGATGCCATGACTTCACTTTAATGCATGCGACCAAAATGTAACTTCATATGTTGGTTAAAGTTATGCCAAAAATCCTGCCTCGGTAGGGGAATGGCCAAGCTTGGTTGGGTTGGCTTACAAGACCTGCCTACTTGGGATGTGAGTGTTGATCCTGTTTGACTCCCGTATTTATGGCGCTAATAAGACTACACCAATGAAGCAAATCACCACCTCAATCCGATATGGTTATGTCGTCTAGGATCAGACCGGAATGCCGTTTCTTTATCCATGAAGTAGAGAAACGGCATGTAAATAAGGGATAAGTTGGATATGGAGGTATATATATCTCGTTCATTAGCTGTGCTGTTGTGTACATCACTGTCTTAGTCGAAGAGTATCTCCCCTAATGCTCCCTTCATGACACCATTACACACAGTGACAAAAGGAATTCCCAGACGCCCAGACTCCAATCATGCTGCCAAAGGCCCAAAATGACAGTCCCTTCTTACCCAAAAACCAGTAGTAAATCCTTGTACAAGTGCCCCGTGAAGATCAAAAGAGGTCATAAAGGAGAAAAAAGTGCGTGCGCAGTCTACTTGGTTCGTTCCAGAACCTCGACGCGCTTGTTTCCGAGGTCGACAATCTTGCCGACGAGCTTGCCTGCCTGGTCCATCTCGGCGATGTCGTCAGCGCCTCCCAGGCTCACGCCGTTGACCATGATATTGGGTACGGTCCTTCGGCCTGTTGTCTCGAGTAGTTGATCTTGCAGCGCTTGGCCTTGGGGATGGATATCGAGTTCAACGACATAGGGCTCGGGGGTTATGGAGTATTTTTCAATCAGAAGGCTCTTGGCTCGCTTCGAGAAGGGGCAGTACGTCTTGGAGAAGATGATTACTGGATAACAGTTAGTGATATTGGTTCTTCTAGTGGTTGCTCTTCGAGACCTACCCGGTGATTTCTTGAGGATAGAGTCCAGCTCTTCACGAGCCGCAATTGCCTCCTTGCTCCTCGTCTCTGTCTCGGGTTTCTTCTCGGCGGCGGCAGGAGCCGGAACATCGCCAGACTCTCCGCCAACAGGCTTGACAATTTTATCCTTATCCTGACCTTCCGCAGAACTTCCAACTCCCACAACCTTCTTGGGAGGATCAGGTCGCAGACCCCCCTTCTCGTTCGCCTTGCCCTTCGCTTCGGCCTCGGCAGCCTTGAGACGCTCCTGCATCTGAGCAGCTAGCTTCTGGTCGTCTGCGTCGATATCACCATCTCCATCTTTATCAGCGTGAGGCTGTCCAGCCTTCTCTCCGGTTGCAAAGTCGACGATAGGCGCGGGGGGTTCGTTTGCGCTCATGGCATTTTGGGTCTTCTTGATGAACTCTTGGCCCGTGTAAGTCTCTGCATCGTGATGCGAGTCGAACCCTGAGGTGTAGAAGAGGATAAAGATGAATGTGCCAATCGTCGCCAGGATTAGTAGGCGTACTCGGCGTGGAGAAGGCATCTCGGTGGGATGATGATCTCAGGACCAGGGGTGGGTGCGCTAGGGAGCGAGCTCTGGTCAAGAGCTCTTGAGCGTCGCGCGATGAGCGATTGGAGTTGATGGAGGAGCAGCAGGATTTTCTCGGATAGCGATGATTAAGGAGCGTCGAAAAGACGGGAAAGACAGTAAAAGAAATATCGGTCGGCTGGGTGTTGGAGCCGAAGATGACAGTGGGAAATGGGAATAGAAATGGAAATGAAGAGGAACGGGATACGAGAGTCGACTCCGGGACAGATTCTCCAGATTAACTTAGTTAGAGCCTGAGGTAAGGGAGAGCTCCTCAATTCCAGCGGAGGGTTTAGGTGTCTGTGACCAATCAGGGCGTCTCATGGGGATAAGACAGTGCGTGTCATCATGGACTGTGCTACAGATAGACAGTTGTTGCGCTTCATAAACCTAGAATTTGAGCTGTAATCTTAAAAGAAATATTGTGAATTGTGTGAACTCAAAGAGATACAGTAATTGAAAGTAACATAAAATTATAAACCATGATTGGTTCAAGTATCTCACCAACGTCCATATGACCATCCAATATTAAACAAACTCCGTCCAGCATCCCCGTATCAGAAGAGCCAGCTTCTAATTTCCTCTCATCACTTCCACCCGACTATCCCAAAACTTTTTTCTTTACAAGTCACTACATGCATCATAGTAGTCGTGGGCTTGCCACCTACCATTGAGTAATTATACCGTCAGCCTCTCTACGGAATGGCGCATCTCATAGTCCGGTACAGCCTGAGCTCGCACACTCTCACTAGGCTTTTGGGGCTCTTCGAATAAAACTTGGGGGGCTCCGTGGCGATAGTGCGATCTTGCGCGGTGCAGAAGGGCTGCTCTTGTTGCGTGGAGATGTCGAAGATGTTGGTTACCATGGCGGTGATGGTGCATGGCTGGTGCAGCCTCGAGTGTAAAGGCCCAAAAGAAGAAGGCTAGAAAGAAGGAGAGCTTGAAGGACAACATTTTGTGCTGTGAACTGAAGTGATACAACGAATTGGTTTGATTATGTGCTTGCTGCTATCACTAAAGCTCTACTGGGCTGTTCGCTCTTATATGTTCTTGAGATCCCTTACTCCCTTCTCCCATTGAGACCATATGACGAGTATTGTACTTACAATGAGTCTATTCTATGCTTCAGTTACCGCATTCGGACAGAATCATCCTGTCTTGGGGCCCCTCGAGAGGAATTTGCAGGGTCGTGGGCCGCAGTGAGACAATCTTCTAATAGAGCTGTTTGCGACAAGAAACTATTTCTGGTCCGGCCAGCCCCTTTAACTTATGCTCCCTACATCACATGAACCCTTTTATCAGGATCAAAACTGATATGAACAAGTTTTAAACCCCTCATATAGTCTATTTCCTTGGCCGTTGAGAACGTCGTCAATGTTGATTTGACCCTCGTGGGAAGGGAAGGCTGGTACTTGTGAGACATTCTCAATAATCGCGCTACATGTGACGCTGTGGGGTTATAATATCACGATTTGGGTATCATCAGGCAGCGATTTGGATCAGAACTACATCAGAACTATGAAGTTGACGCGTTAATCTTTTTCATGATATTGACTTACATGAAAGCCGTCTGTGAAAATCATGACTAATCGAAGATGCTGCTCCGAACCAATAGAAATCTGCCAAAACTCTTTTTTACAGTGAGCTTCCACAGTGGCACGGGCGTTGATGGATCTTGACAAGTTGCATTTCTAGTGACTTCGATTCATGCATGATTAAAGAAGTGTCCGTTTACTCGACTGAGTCATATCTTGGAGTTTCATAACATATAACGGAAAATATATATTCATTTGATAGTTTTGTCCTCTCTATTCTCTTACTTTTGATTCCAAAGTCTATCACAGTTTTACATTACCCTTGATACCTACCCACTATATCGACCCTTGAGTTCTCCGACCTTCTACAGGATAAATTAGTACCTACCCTTTCAATACTCTGCTCGAGGATTTACAAGAACCACCAATAATACTCCCTGGTCTCAAATCGACTATTAGACACCGACCCTTCGCCATTCAGCTTTCAAGACCTCTCGCCTTTTGAAGGCATCAGATATTCATTATGGCTCCCTCAAGGGCAAAATCCTTGTCTCTCATGATCGCCCTTGTACTGGGTATCGTCCTCTGCATCTTCGCATCACCAACAATCGCCTCAGCTCCAGACTCACAATCATCTCCAGAGGCAGATGTCGAACTTATCTGCCACACAGATAACCCTAAAGACTGTTACCCAAAGGTGTTTCAACCAACAGATGAGTTCCAGGTCGTCCATGACGATCAGGAACTTCCCCACGGACTCCATGTTCGTCTGAACATGTCCAACGGCAAGAAGGAGGCCAAGATCAATGTTCCCGATGAAGGAAACTCTGCACTCGAAGGCCTCCCGGTTGACCAAGCTGTTGTTGTCGTGGATCAGCAACAGGAGGATCCCCAAATCCCCAAGGGCGCACCGGCATATGAACCTATTGGTAAAATCAAGGAGCCTGAGGGTGAAGATTTCGTCGGTAAGCCCTTCTTCACCGCCATGAAGATGTTGAAGGCTGGCGAAACCGGCGAAGGCAAGGAACTTGACGATGCGCTTGAGGGAATGGAAGAACTGTCACATGATATTTACTACGGTCTCAAGGTCACTGAAGACGCGGCGGTGTTGAAGGCTCTCTTCTGCATGATGGCGGATTCGGATGTTGCTTACCCTGCGGATATCACTCCTCGGGATCATCAAGCAGCTGCCATTCTCGGGGCCGCCCTGCAGAACAATGCCGCGGCATTGAAAGAGGTTACCAGGCAGTGGCCTGGTCTCATGGAGGCTCAGTGCCCGAGTACCAGCAAATCTCTAAAGGAGTCTCTCTATACACCTCTCGTGCCCGCTCATGTTCCATCGTCGCTCAACACCAAGACGTTGGCCTCTACAGCGAAAGCCAAGGTTGGAGCCATCAACGGCCTTATCAAGAGCGACATAATCCGAGAGGAATTCCTCAAGAACGACGGCATGAAGCTGTTGCTTGAGGTGCTCGTGCCTGAAGGCAAAGAATGGGATACTACACAGCGCAAGGTTGGCCAGTTGGTTCTAGATACTTTCTTGGATGAAGATATGGGCGCAAAGCTTGGTCAGTGGCCTCGCACAGAGCGAGACAGCGACGCAAAATGTCGAGTATATGAGGCAAGTACCGGAGAGGGTTGCTGGGATTACCATGTTGCGAGGATCCTGAAGGAGAACAAGAGAGATAGCGGACATTGGAGCCGGGATCTACATGATCGGCTTGCGGCATTGAGGAAGAGCGGAAAGGTACCTCCTCGTGTTGAATTGTAGAGCATACCTGAGCAGCATTTGGCAAGTTAGATTGTAAGCAATAGAGCAACTATTTCAAGCTGTAAAATTAAACATTGCGACATTCTGCATGTGAGATTGCTGTGCCCAAATGTGGTGCAATTGAAGGATTGATCCTGATGTGGTTCGCTAGATTGAGCTCGGTGCAGGAGAATTTCGGACATTGACCTACTCCATCTTACAACCAACAAACATTCATGGATCTTGCTGACACCGAATCCTGAGATCAGGTAAGTAGGTACTTATACCACTATCGACCCCGTTTTGATACGTATTTCTATTATCCCGGCTCTTTCCATTCGGACCAAACCTCAATCTCGTCTAAGATGAATCAAGACGTACCCTTCCAACTAAGGCATGATCAAAAAGGTCGTGGAATATTCTCCAGCAAGGCATTTTCTCCAGGCGACATCATCCTCCCATTCACACCAACGATTCTCATCCCCTCACTGTCTCACATAAAAACCATCTGCAGCCACTGCTTCAAGCCGGCTGACGTACGCGCCTGTTCCGGTTGCCACGCTGTGTCCTACTGCGATGCCGCCTGTCAATCTGCAAATTGGACAGCAGTCCACTCCAAGGAGTGTAAATTACTGCGTAAAGTCACCGAACAAGGACACCCGGGCATACCGACGCCTGTACGCGCAGTGATCCAGGCGCTGGTGAAGCCTGGTATTGGCGCCGCGCTGGAGAACCTTGAAGGAAATGTCGAATCTTGGAGGAAGAGTGACAAATGGGCCGATATGGAGATGATGGCCATGGGTGCTACTGCGTTTACTGGGCAGGGCACGGGTCAAGAGGAATTGCAGAAGACGCTGGCTCTGCTCTGCAAGGTACGTCCTCGGACATGCACAGTAACAGGTCAATATAATAACATCCTATAGATTCAAACAAATGCCTTTCATAGGTACGATGCCGATCTTGGCCAAGTTGGCATCTTTCTCGAACCAAAGCTCGCTATGGCCAACCATTCCTGCATCCCCAACGCCATGGTGCAGTTTGTTGGCAGGAAGGCCATACTGAGAGCTGAAAAGCTGATCAAAGTCGATGAGGAGATTGAAATCTCTTACACAGGTATATCTCCTCACCATATCCTTAGGATGGCCACTAACGTGCTGTCAGACTACACATTCCCTCGATCTAAAAGAAAGCAAGCACTTGCACCGTACTTTTTCGATTGTCAATGCCTCAGATGCGAGAAAGATCTCAACGTCTACCAAGTTTGCGCTGGCTCTCCAATCATCGACATGAACCGTCATAGTCTTGTCGCTGATGTTGGCAAGCTTGGCCAACACCCTGCTGCAACAGATTCGAACAAAGCTTCAACGGCAACAAATTGTAGCGAGGAACTATCTGATCTGATAGATGAGAAAGATCCTACCTTGTCACCTGAGGATCGTCGAAGAGTCCTGCGAGCTCGTTACCAGCGATGCAAAGGATTGACTACCGAGAAGCTCTGGGCAGTATCACCACTCCCTCAGCTGCTGACTGAGGTATCAATCCTATACATCGAAGAGAGCAACTTCATTTATGCCTTGACTACGGCATGCTTCGTTGCGACTTCCAGCGACCCTTATCGACACGTCTTGCCATATCATCCCATTCGCATCAAGGGCCTTTTACTCGTCGCCAAATTACTCGCCAATACTGCAGCAGACATAGCCTCGCTCGGTAACTCACAAGCAGTGGCGTCAAAAGGGGATATCAACCAGAGGGCCCTTCAGACACTGCAGGATATTGACCAAGTTTCCTTGTGCCAGATGCTTCTCATCATGATCCTAGGGTCTGTTCCCAAGGACTATGTTCAAGAGTGGGAAGTTTCGGCCACTGCTCAGCAGATGCTGGATGAGATCAATGAATTACCAGGAAGAGACCAGGAACTATCTCTTATTAACGCCTGGAAAGAGAACCCCGAGGGTGAGCAAGCTCGAGCCTTCTTTGAGTATGCTGTGGTGAAGCAAGTAGATTCTCTGGCGAATTTGGGACTTGAGATCCTTGAGATGGATTTTGGCTACTGAATAGAGATAATCTATTATGGGTTTAGGAACTAATTATATTCGCGAGTTAAGAAATTGGAGGTTTTAGACCTGTTATTGAGTAGTGCAGCATTCCACGGCCATATCATAATTCGAATAAATCTGCCCACGGTCATGTCGCGTGCGCGAGACGCGTAAAGTAGTTGAGCTTAGAGACACTCTCGTTGGTCGATCTCATAGCTAGCTTCCGCCCCACCTTTCAAAGTCCCTTGAAAAATCCCCTAGCAAGTAACTGGTACGTACCTTTAGCACGGCAGTGTATCTGCATTCTTGGAATCGCCATCATTTTTTATTTCCTTGCAATAACTGTTACCTCACGACGTGAACTCTTTTCACGTCTTTCCTTTCAGCGGCGCATTACTTGCGCTCGCACTCGTATCAAATTCATAATGGGTAAGAAAGCAAAGAGAAAAGCTGCCAAACTCGTCAACAAAGCCCTTACAGCTCTAGGATCTGACCCAATTCTCGATCCCATCGACAAGGCCTCTTCAAGCGACAATCAAGATGAGGTCCAAAAGCCCGACAAGTTCGACCAAGGTGTTCCTGTCACGACAGCCATCGCGACTCTCGAGAAGGATGCTTCAACACAAAGCGACGGCAGCCTGAAGCGTTCAAATCCCCATGACGCAGACGACGGCGGAGAGTGGCAGGTCGTCTCACGAGCTTCAAAGAAACTCAAGAAGGTCCCTAAACCGGGCAAGAATTATCCCACTATTGCATTCTCGCCTAATGCGCGACTGCAATCCAAGATCAACATTTCCCAAATGCGAGACCTGGTTACATACATTTTTGCTGACGGAGCTGGTCCTCAATGGATCGGTATTACCCATCGCCCAGCGTTCCGAAAGATTGTGGCTATAATGATACCCGGTATTGAGGAGGCTATGTTTAAACACAATGTGGACTTGGATACATACAACGATGCTAATAAGGAGGAAAACGCTGTCGTGACGTCGCCGGATGACTATTATCCCCGACCACTGAAGAAAGAGCGCCTACCCGAGGCTCTGCAACCATTCGCAGACATGTTCACGCATCTATGGCCCGTCAAGACTCCAGGTGATGATAGACACGGAAAGATGCATTCCCCCATGGCCGCTTTCCTAACAACCCCTACCCCGAAGGAAAAGAATGGGACAAAGAAGGGCGTCAAACCAGCACATGAGCCTTCGGGATGGAAGAACGAGAGGACACGCATCACTGAACTCCTATGTACAGTCGATGATCTGGCCGACAACGGCTACTTAGTCCACCCAGCTATGCTGGAAGGCGTTGCCAAAGATCAGTTCGTGCTCCCCGAAGGATGGGTCATCACCCATGTGAAGAGCCTTGAAGAAGGTCAAGTTCCAGAAGACGAGATTGAAAAGGGCAGCATCACAGAAGGACGAAATATCCTTGCTCTGGATTGTGAAATGTGTATGACTGGAAAGAATGAGTTCTCTCTGACAAGAATCAGCATAGTCGACTGGTTCGGCAACGTGGTACTCGACGAACTTGTCAAGCCTGATAAGCCTATTATCGACTACGTCACCCAATTTTCTGGCATCACGGAAGAGATGCTTGCACCTGTAACAACTACATTACATGACATCCAGCAGAAGCTACTCGAACTGCTGACCCCTCGTACAATCTTGATAGGACACTCTTTAGAGTCAGATACCAAGGCTCTCCGCATCTCTCACCCTTTTATCATCGACACATCCATCATTTACCCGCATCCTCGCGGTCCTCCTCTCAAATCTTCTCTAAAATGGTTGGCGCAAAAGTATCTATCAAAAGAGATTCAAAAAGGCGGTGCAAATGGCCACGACAGCATCGAAGACTCCAAGACCTGTCTCGATCTTGTCAAACAAAAATGCGAAAGGGGCAAGGCCTGGGGAACATCTGACTCACAGGGAGAGAACTTGTTCCGCCGACTAGCGCGAGCTGGAACTGCATACAAGGCCCAGGGGGGAGCCGCAGGTGGTGTTGAGGTCGGCAAGACGAGCGCAGCTGTTGACTGGGGTGATCCCTCTAAGGGGGCTGGAGCCGGCGCAACACATCAGCTCGGCTGTAAGAACGACGAGGATGTAACTAACAACGTAATTCGTGCTGTGCAGGGAGACCCGGATGGCCTCGAAATCCGCGGCGGCGGAGTTGACTTTGTCTGGGCGAGAATGCGAGAGCTTGAGGCCCTTCAAGGCTGGTGGAACCGTAACCGTGTCGACAACACAAACAGCGACGGCGGTCCTCCGCAAGACTCTGAGGCCATCCCATCCGGCAAGTCAGAGCTGGAGCAGGCTCTCGTGCGCCTTACGGAGCGTCTCACACGCATCTATGATGCCTTGCCACCCTGCACAGCCTTCATGTTGTACAGCGGCTCGGGCGACCCGCGCGAGATGTCGCGTCTGCAGAAGGTGCAGGCACAGTGGCGCAAGGAGTACAACACACCCGGCAAGAACTGGAACGACCTGAGTGTCAAGTGGACTGATGTTGAGGATCAGGCGCTCAAGGAAGCGGCGCGCAAGGCTCGGTCTGGCATTGGGTTTATCTCGGTGAAGTGAAATACCAAAGGGACTCAAAGGTATCAGATAACAAAGGATACTATTGGAACTGAAAACGAAATAGGAGATGTGTAACAAATGCATATCTTGCAGAGGGGACTATTTACGGTATTGCAAAAAGACTACTTGCACGTAAACAGACCATCTTCTGTTACAACGTGCACAAATAAACGAGACCAGTGTCGAGACATCGAACAGAGAGTACAGTATCAAGTGTAAGGATCATTACAACTTCTCATTAGAATTGTGTCTACTAAATCCCGGTTCTTATCCATCGTCTCAGGATGGTGAAAGTCATATCCAGAACCTTGACAGGATGCCCCTCCAAAATTATATAACTACACTTTCATTTCCCACAGAACTCACTACATAAAAAACAGTAGATATGCTGGGGCTTTGATGACCCCTTGTGTAAAACCCCCTCC
The DNA here is from genome assembly GCF_020744475.1 of Fusarium redolens. Classification (NCBI taxonomy): domain Eukaryota; kingdom Fungi; phylum Ascomycota; class Sordariomycetes; order Hypocreales; family Nectriaceae; genus Fusarium; species Fusarium redolens. The sequence goes on along the minus strand of NW_025763664.1, from coordinate 4,010,360 downwards.
CTGGACCAGCTTTTATGTTACGCCAACGCTAGTATGGACATTCTCAAAAAGAACATATCCCTAAACACAAAGAAAAATGACTCAAGGCAGTCAGGCCAAAGTAATAAACATTTGCCATAAAAAGACCCGTATGTAACGCCTTCTCGTTCGCTTGTATTTTCAGAGCTCGAGTTCCTTCGTGAGAATCTGCGGCTTTGACTGAATTGTGTTTGATTCATAACCAAAATTGAGGGAGACAAGTATGTGTGCTCATGTGCAGCGACCTTGTGGACCTTGATCCATAAATCGTGTACATGGCGTTTTGCCCCTTTAGACCAAACAAAAAGGAAACTGGTATTAGGATGTAACCCGAGAAGGGTGAAGTGACCGATGTTCATATCGAACAGGAATGTGTGTTATGGTAAGCAACATAGAAGATGGACCAATAGACCTCCTACTTGGTTATGACAGCAGAAGCATGTATCAAGTGCGAGGTCTAGCAGGAGGATCTTCGACAAGCTCAGCGGAGCTGCCGAGCAGATCCACGTCACGGTGCAACGGATCAACTCGGCTGACACCATGTTGTGACACCATGCCGAAGCTGGCCGGCCGCTCATCAACTGAAGGGCCGAAGTCGATGTTGGTGAACTCGCCAGGGAACTCCATGGACGAATTGGACGACAATCGCTTCTGGGAGTTGGTTCGCTCAAACGGTAGCCGCGACGACGCTGATAGTGTAGCTCGATGGTGACTTGAAGTGCGGCTAACAGCATCGGGGTCTCCTCGCCACTGAGATTCAAATGATATCGTTGAGCCCGGCATATTCATGAGGCTAAGAGATGGCGCTCGACTGTGATCACTGCCTCCAAAGTGGCCAGATGCACGCTTGGAGCTCTTGCGAGGAATCTCTGGGGCATCATCATCTTCAGCTTCGCGCAGTGCGATGTGTGGTGCTTTGGACAAAGACTTGCTTGGCTCTCGAGGGAAACTCTCGCTGCCGGCACTGAAAGTACGTCGTGGTCGCTCCAGCACGGGGCTTTCCGGCTCAGAGTCTTGAGGATCACCGTTGTCGTCTAGTAGAGCGCTTTGCGGTTGACGTCCTGGAGACCGCCTTGGTCGAGGCTCGTCTTCATCATCTGAGTCAATTGGACCGTTCCGTAGTACGCCCATAGCCACAGGAATACCCTCAGGTGGCGACTCTCCGCCATTCCTAGCCATCATGGCTGGGGGCATCCGTGAGCTCCTCACAACCTCGAAGCCCTTGCCCTTCTCCTTTGTCTTTCCGCCAAATAGATTCCGGAACCAGCCCGAGGCAGTAGCCACAGGACCAGTTGGATCGGCGGGGCCAGTTCCAAGTTTCCGGCCCGGGCCGTCCGAGTTCAGTGCTGGTCCACGGACCCCGTAGTAAAAGTCCACCTCGCGAGTAGCATAATCGGGTCGGTTCGGGGGTATACTGGCTTGAGAATACCCCGCGGGAGGAGGCGCTGGTGTTGCCCCTCGAGAAATATCCGCACCCATATCTGCAGGATCGCCTAAACCTCCAGCTGGGTTAGCACCCTTAGCATCTGCTGCGTTAGAGCCACCAGGTCCTTCGGAGTGAATGGACTCGTTCATCGTCTGTCGTCTTCGAGGAGGTCGATAGTAGGGATCGGCAGCATCCATCGACTGTGTAGGATGATGGCGGGCAGCGCTGGGGGAGGGCAGGAACGAAAATGTACTCCTCTCCCCAGGGGTGTTGGGCATGTATGAGCTGCTGCTATCCACGTTCTGCGGCATGCCAGAGTAAACGTCGATGCTATCGAGCGCCGAGCTGCTTCTATGCCGAGGGTTCATGAGTCCACCGAGACTAGCACCAGACTCGCTTCGAACCCTTCCGCTTGGCATGACATATCCTGACTTGCCGCCGTCGTCCACGTCCAACATTGCTGCTGTCGACAACTGGCTTGCTCGGGATGGACCAGTGTTACGTTGGTGTGTGTTGCGGCGAGACAGCTGTCGCATACCAAAGATCTTTGTGAGTCCTCCACGGGTCAGACCTCGAGCGTCGTCTCCACCAGCTCCAAGCATGCGAGCCGCGACCTCGATAATGGTCTGCAGGGCGTTGAGGAAGAAACCAAATATCAAAGCCGCACCGTGGATTCCCAAGATGATGTAACCAATCCAACCCTTATCGCCCTCAGAAACATCAAGAGTAGGTACGAATGCTACCATTAGTAAGATAGAAATTAGACGAAGCGCTCCAAAAAGTGTATGATAAGCATTCATCGCTGTTGAACGCTGGAACGGTCGGAAGGCATGGATGGTGAGGATATGAATCACTTCGCAAATGGCGAGCAGTACCACCTGAGCAATACCACTGGGCTGCACGGCACCAACGGTGATGCCCCGGAGGAATGTTAGGAAGACCGGAATGAGAGCGAACCCAGCAGCCTCATCGGAGTAGGTATTGTATAGAGGGCCGTATAAAAGAACAGTCGGTAAATCATCGTAGAGGACAGACTTTGGCCTCGTTCTGATGATGAGATAAAAGAGGTATGCCGCGAAGATTATGAGGAAAATCAAGGTAACGACGGCGAGAGCAATAGTATACGTCGGAGAATCGCCAGCAGTGACGAGCTGAAAGCATGAGAGGGCGATGATCGGAAATAAGAAATAGTTGAAGACAATGCGGACGACATTGCCAACGGAAAAGGGGACGTTCTTTGAGCGCAGATCTTCCTCGGGGGTGTTGTTGATCTTTCGGAATAGCCACTGCACTGCAAATGCGCCCTGAACAAGAACGGTAACAGAAGCAATGCACACACATAGCCAAACCATCATACCAGCCCAGATGTCTCTGCTCTCAGCCATGCCGACTAATTGACCAAGCTCTTGAAGTCCGTAAGTGGCATTGGTGACATAGATACCATCGACAACGCTCTGCCATGATGGGGCATCGGCAACAAAGCTTTCGTTGAACATTAGAGTTGACCAGGCCATCTGGCTGACAATAGGTTGATAGAAGCCGGGATAGTCAAGAGTAAGGCCACCGCTTAGCGCGATAAATTGAATATACTGAAGGCAGTCTCCAAAGCCTGGCGTGACAAGACGGAGCAGATCAACATCTCGACCATAATTGGAAGTCCAGTGGAAGATATCAGATGAGCCCCAGGGACTAAAGATGGCTGAGAAAACGACTGCAAACCCTGTAAAAAGGAGCACTATCATGGGTAAAAACTTGAGTAGCCACGAGAGACCTCCCAGATCCGGGGTCACCGCCATGGAAACACAGCCAATCTGAGGTGCATCGCGAGTTCCATCAATAATGGACATACTAGGTGCTAGGGACGCAAATGCATATGAAGAGTAGGCGTCCCATGTGATGTTGATAGAAGGCAGCTTGTATGCATCACTATAATTTTATGGTCAGTACATCTGTCTTGACTTCAGTTCATAAGCAGTTTATAGACGACGTACCTATAATCAACTTCTCCGAAATAAGGTCCAAGCGGACAAGATCCGTTTACCAATGAAGTGTTACACAAACCAAATTTGTCGTTGTTGTACGGAACATATGTCAAGAAGTGAACCTTGGGGAAGTAAGTCGTAGCAGTGTTATAGCCATTCTTCTTCTGAGGAGTTTCGGCGATTTTGCCATTGATATCGCTGGCATCCTTCCAAGAAGGGTCACCGGGCGGTGGCAGCGCGCTGGTTGTTCGGGCACCCGTGACGTTTCCCCATACAATAACTCGAAGGCTGTGTTTCTCGTTCTCGGTATCGAAGACAGCATCAGCGTATAAGGGAACCCATTGCAGCCTCGTCGGTTCGTGCAAGCGGTAGGCATCGCTGAGGCAGTTTGTGAAAGGGATCCTCACGGCATGAGCAGGCGATACAGCGTGTATTGCAATGAGAAGGGCGATGACTAGACTTTTTGATAATCGGGATATCGTGCTATATCGAGGGAGCCATGCCCTTTGTCGAGGGACAGCTTGTGTCATGATTGTGGTGGAATAACGCTGATGGTGTGAGTAACCAGAAGAATCTACGGGAGCGGAGGCAGCAGGCGCGGAGCCAGCTATTGGGGATTTCGATGACCGTGCCACATGTCGCCTCCTGGGCAGATCTTGGATGAGGCCGCGATGGTGTGAGCAAGGGCGACAATCTTGCGAACGGTCGACAAGTTGTTGACTGGCCAGACCAAGCTGCATAGCTTCAAAATTAAGACTATCCAAGAAGCCGAGATAATCAAGACTGTTGAAATTTGCCAGTGGAGTCAAATTGTGAGGGTGAGCAATCGGATCGGGGAGGTTCGTGGTGGCTCAGACGGAGATCATCTTGGGTGTCGAGAAGAGTAAGCCGACAGAAGGTTAGAAGACCGACCAGCAAACGAGCAAACGAACGAACGAAGGAGCGAGCGACGTGATTCTCGAGATGGCAACGGGTGTGAGATGATGTTTGTTTAGATGACCACGGATCAAATGGTGAATGCTACTAGAGAGTTATCTACGATGGGTAGACAAAGCTGATGAAGCTACTTGAAATACAGAATAGGGAAGCGAAGCGAAATCGAGCAAAGGAACGAGCGAGTGAAGAATTAGGCAGGAAGGAAGAAACCAAAGGGAGGAGAAGGAGAAAAAGAGACCCAACAGTAGAAGAGCAGCAAAGTGCGTGAGCGAATAGGTCGCTGTGCGCGCAATGCAATGGTCGTGTGTGATCGAACTTGACGGATGGATTCTTTTTTTGGGGGGCATCAGCAAGGGAAAAGAGGCGCCCTTGTCTCCGTCGTTCAAGTGGGAAGAACAATCTAACGGGGGACCCATGGAGAAGTATCAGGTACATGTCAAGTCAGCGCTGGGGACAAAACGCTAGAGGGGCCTGTAAGACGCCCCGCGCCAGACGGCAGTACACCTGAACTAGCTGCTGGCTGTAGGGAGCTGAACTGGATGGACGGGATTCTGCTTCCCGTAATAAACGAAACCGTCGCTGTTGAAGATGGATCCCCTGGTCTTAGTGAGGATCTGCAGTATAAGTGGATTGTTTCCTGTGAGCATTACGAGCTCTAACTTCGAATTTCTTCAACTGACCCGTATTCCATACTCCTTTTGTCTCATAATGCACCATGATTTACGCTTAAATCTCCTCTCAATCAGCCCTGGCATGAAGGAGTTCGACACCCTGCCCCGACTGAGATTTTGTGGAATGAATAGATGGAAGGATTCAGTTTTGGAGCTATCGGCTCTGGTGTCTGCTTCAAAGCTGGGCATTGTGGCTGGGTCCACGCTAAGAGCGCATGTCCTATCTTTATCTCGGGCCATTTCAGGGCTCTAGTCATGGATGCTTATCAGGAGATGGCTTCCTTGATTTGTGCAACAAACAATTAAGATGCTGCATGCAAGAGGCAATAATTGCTAACAGTCTTTGCAGTTCCTGTCATACTACAACTGCCTCTCTGGCCCTATTCCATCGAGATATTCTTCCCTAAACCTTAAGTACCCGATACTTGTCTCCTGCAGCTTTCGTAAAACAAATCCCTTCCAATTGGATCCCAATCTGCGCTAGCCTGTGACGTTTAGCGCAAAACGTCATGGCTTGCGGCTTAGATTGAGCCCGATGATGGAGCTGTCCCTTCTAAAAACGGGCAACGGTCGCTGGACAACACCTCCAAATCCTATTTGTATCATGATAATTTGAATGCAAAGTGGTGGTGTTATAATTCCCACTCATCACTCACCTAACCAACTCGTTGCCCTCACTTTCAGAATCAAATCCGAGGAAAATATGTTAGAATCCCAAATTCTTAACTGATCAATGCAAGGAGGCGATCTTGTCAGCCATAGCCACGATGGAACGGAACGCAACGAATATTACCATCACGGAACCTCTCTGGGTTACTTCTCACTGAATCGAATGCTTCTCATACAACGTTGTATGCATTGCATATATAAGCCGGTCATTCTCATACATGATACTCCAGACTCTTAATTGGACGCCATATCATGTCTTTACTCACGTCGAATCCAATCTCTTCTCCCCAGCAGCTGAAGTCTCGAGATCTGACTGAATGCCTACGGGATTATTCCGTTTGAGCTGAGCTGTTAGTCATCGCCACATCGAACCACACGTTACAGAACAGAAAGGACTCCATTTCATTAGTTGTTTCTTCCTATGTCGACTCACTCTTTCGCCTCGTGGAGCACAGCGCAGATACGAGCGGGAGTTGGGTCAGCGTGGGTATTCCCGTTCCCATCTTTACCTTTGCCCAGGGCCCTATTCGTTGACCATATTCACGAGAGCCTGTTACAGTAGTGCCAAACTTAACATGTGGACGGACCAACCGAGTGGGCTATTTTCAGCAACATCCATAACCGTGGAATCCATGCACTCCAGTCTTATTCTTCAGCTCATCTCTACCGTAACCATACGGTTCATACAAGCAACATCTATGAGTTTGTATTCAAGGTACCTGAATTTCTTTTTATTGTCATTAAGGACTCTATGCAAAGTAATAAGCTCGTACATCGGTCATCCTTCTATATGCCGAGATGATCTGTTTACTTACTCCAGTGACACAATCCACTTACAACCCTTGTCTATCATAAAATACTGACCCTCAATTGCTGCAGATTCCTCCGTCAACGTCAAGCGATAATATACCTTCCCTCTTTGTTGCTCGGAATCTGGTTTTGAGGTCCCCAGCAACCTCCACTTCGCTCCAAACTCCCCATCCATCTATATACCCGACATCTTCTAGCAAATTCCAAGCCAGCCGGATCATTACCATGTCAATATCTCATGTTTTATCTCGCCTGCCATTGGGAAGTCATTCAAAACACCATCTCGATGATTTGCCAGCTCATCATTGGGTCATCATAGGGTTCCACCAACGATCTAGACCCCTGAACCCTCTCCCTCACCTTCAACTACACCCTCTCGCCAGTAGCACAGTCTCTGTCGCCCACCCAAAAACCATCCAGCCACCATTAAAGCATGAAATATCCTGCTCCCCGTTGATGACATTTCCTACTATCCTCTGGTGGTGATATGCAGTCGAGGCCACGCGGCTGGCCAACTGGCACATGCAGATCTACATAGCCTGTCTCGCAACTTCTTGGCTGCATCACTAGACATGTACCAATTCGATACCTCACTTACTGACTTTCCCTGTGGTCTGGTATCATTGCAGCACTCAATGATTTGACGATTAATAAACTATGACGGAACTTGGAAATGACCAAACACTTTGGCCGCTATGACCGCTCTTCCAGGCTGATGTTTCTTGGCCTTATTGGTGTGCTTTCTATAAACACCTCATCTTGGAGCGGCTTGTGCTTTATGTACCACCTAGTAAAGAATTCACGTTTCAGGATCCACTAGTTAACTGCGGCTCGCGACAGATGCTACTAGCTATATCGGGGTTGTCTTAGATACAAACACCATCCTCAGGTTCAGCTTTGGTTGATTTTTTAGTGTAGTTCCATTATTTAACTAAGCATCTTCTGCTGGCTGACAATCTAGCCCAGCAACCCGGCATCTCTAGCCTCGTCAATTAGTCGTTCAGTCGTACAAGCAATCTCCGCAAGCAAGCGCTCCTCCCTTTCCCCAAGTTCCCCATAATTTGACGGCATTTGAATGAATGAACATCATGATTGCTTCCCCCCATAGATATTATTGCGCCCGAGCCCAAAACAAAAACAATTTACGCCTTCGATTTGCCTTTTACTCCAGATCGTAGTATATACTCCACCTCGACAGATGGGTTCCCTTTCAGCCACGACTCCGTAACTCGCTTTAATAGCCTTTCAACCTCTTGGACCTCGTCCATGCTCTTGAACTGTATGGCCAGGTCTTGCTTCGTAGCCAGGCCAGAGTTTACAAACTCCAGAGTAGCAGCTCGTAGCTCGCACATTTGGACCTTAACCTTGATCGAAAGGTTCACCGTGGAATCGGTTTGCGATATTGTTTCAAGTGGAAGTTTTGTCGACGCAATGCGTTTTAATCTTCCCCCATTTGCAAGAATACGCTGTCGCTTCATGAGAAGGCGTCTAGTATCCAATTCTGTGCTTTGTGAAGTTGAAGCGCTTGAACAGCGTCGCTGTCGCTTGAATGACCTCGGGTGGAATTCTTCATTGTACTGGTCATGTATGCGATCTAGTGGTACTGGGCTGTATTCACCAGAAGCTTCTTGGTCTGACCCTGTGGCTTGTGGTGGTAGTGTTCTCAGAAGTAACACTTGTAGAGAGTGTGACCTCTGCTTGTTGCCTTGGCCTTGACCTCGTTCAGAATCCCTTATGCCTTCGCGAGAGGATAGATGATTGTGTGGTGCTTGATCGGACAACCAAGATTGCGCATAGGCCTGAGATGACAACTCCCCATGGCTAAAAGGATGCTAGCCTTCCTGGTCCTCGGAGTTCGCGTGACTGTTGTGTAACATTTCCTTAAGATGTGTGTCCGAGTCGTCACGGCTGTTGTTCATCGGGGCATTTCTGCGGTTAACCAGTCCATTGCCATACCAAATTTGTTCTGATCGACGTCTGCTCTGGGATGCGGTGGGACCACTTCCAAGGAGCAGCCGGCTTTGTCTCAACTCGTCACCGCTTCTTCTGCTGACTGATGGTATCGTATTACCCCGAGAAGACCTCTGGACTCTGGCCAAGATATTGTTGGTGGATTGTCGATGAGAATCACGACGAGTTGAGTTATCGGCACTAGTAGGGTCTGATGATGGCGGTGTTTGCAAATTTGCCGATAGTGTTAATTGCAAGTCTGGCATTGAATTGTGGATTGGCTGCTGCCCCAAGAGAGGCCTGAAAGGCTGGCTGAAGAAAGAAGGAGCCTCGCGACGTGGAGATGTGCGAGGAGATGGAACGGCATTTGGCCCAGCAAATGGAAGGTCAAATGAGGACTCGTCATCAGTTTCGACTTCGTAGTCTTCTTCTTCATCTTCACAGAACATGTTGAGGATTGAATCTGACAGTTCCTTCAGCGGAAGGCGTCGATTGTGAGAAACACTCGTCAAATAGCTTCTTGTTTGTGTATTTTCGGGCGTCGCAGTCTCATCTGTTGCGATTTGAATCGGCTCATCCCTTGATGGGCGAAAATAGTCATCGATATTGCCAAAACGACGGCCTGGAGTCAACCCTCGACGTCGAGAGTTAGATTGCAATTCGTCTCGGACTGGCGGAGTGGCAGCTCGTCGAGGTGTAACATGCACAGGAATTAGTCCTTCTGTGCCGTCCAGGTCGGTCGAAGCGCTTTCCCTCCGTGAAAGATTGACTGTTAATCGTGTCCTCATCATCTCCTGAACTGATTGGGCTTTCTTAAGACCTCTCGTTTCGTCCAGGTTTCCAGATCGTGAGTTTTTCTTGGGCGAAGTGGGAACAGCGAAAGCACTGGGAGAAGCCCTTTCGCCACTTCCAAATACGCCGGGACCACCAAGCACTCTCTCAAGCTCATCGTTAAGAGCATCGACAGGTTCTTGGTCGGTCAACGGGAATTCGTTTTCCATGTTATCCAGATGTGTCCCATCTCTTGATCTTGGCTCAGCCGTCTTTGAAGTCCATGGTAGAGGTGACAGGCTCCTCTCCACCGGCATCAGCTTGTGTTGAGGTTCTTTACCACCCAAACACTTCTTGATATAAATAGAATCACAGAGATTCTGGAAGCAGCTTAGGACGGCTGCCTCATCCACGAAAAGAAGTTCATCTTTTGAAGGCGTCACATTGGGGTCGTATGATCCAGGTGAACATTGAATGCTAAGTTGCATAAATGCGTTGGGGGGCGCTCGTGAGTTCTCAAGTGAGTTTAGGACTGCCGAAATACTCGATCTGAAAATGGAAACTAGCTTCTTTCCCGTGCCTCTGGAAGATGAAATGGGCCGTGAGTCGACCGAGATGAAAGCTCCCTTCCCCTTAATGATCTTGACATCAGAGTCAGGCTTGGGCAAGGATGCTACAATTCTCAAAATTCTCGACTGTACTTCGGTCGAACTTCGTCCGGCACTAGAGTCTGATGATACTGCAACGAGCTGAGTAGTAAGAGCGTGACCAAACACTTGTGTGATTGCCTCTCGCGTGCTTGGTGCTGAGCATGGTGTGTAGACCCACGGCTGCATTGAGCTCCCAGGCACTTTGAAAGAGAGTCTGATGTGTGGGAGTGCTATCGCATAATTCTCCAAGAGTCGTCTGATATCTGCCAGGGCGTTTCGGCTCACTTTGATAGCATTTTGTTTCCGAACAGGAAGGTTCTGAAACAAATTCAGAGCTTGGACAGTTGTTCCAACAGGAGCGGAAACAGGCTGTTGTCTGCTAATTCCACCTGATTTTACATTTAAGATAAGTAGCGATGCGATAGGATCCTGAGCTGTTCGAGTTGTGATTTTGATCGTAGCCAGATAATTGGCACTAGCAAGAGCCTCGCCACGAAAACCAAGTGTCTCGCCGCCTTTCACATGAAGTTCGTCGAAATTTCGGAGCTTGCTCGTATGAGACCGACGCCCCAGGGATTTGTAGTCATCCACCTGTATCCCACAGCCATTGTCTCGGACTTGGACTTTGTCGACGGTGTTGGGAGCAACCGTAATTTCGATAGATGTAGCGCCCGCGTCAATACTGTTATCAACAAGCTCCTTGACCAGGGAGAGAGGGTCTGGAAGCGAAGACGAGGACCGCAGGAGGTGTGCTGAAGATGGTGGCAACGCAGATATTGACATTGTAATGATGAGATGGCTTGAAGATGGAATTGAGATATGGACTCCCCAGGTAGTTTATGCTGCATTGAGACACAGCATATGGTTGCCCGAGAGACTAACACGGATCATGTGGATATTATGCTGGTGGAGTGATATAAGAAGGGGAATTAAAGCAGGGGGGTGTTGGAGAAGAGGAAGATAAAAGGGAAGAAATCTTTGAGATGAATTCATCTCGTCTGCCTTTACAAATCGAGAATGTAGAGAGCTTCATTGAAGAAGGAGGTGATTCAGCCTCTTACCTTAGTTCCTCTTAGTCCTTCCTTCCGACTAACACATCACATACAAAAAGTGCACCAGCTGCCGCCAAGAGGTTAGGAAGGTCCGATTAAGGTACGTACCTTCAGTCCCTGCATTCCATCTATCCAACCCGGGACCCTCCAGAGCACCATCTTCTGTCCCTGTTCCCCTGTGACGTGACCTACCAGCCCCGCTGCGAGGAGCCCCGCGTTGTCTCTGACGGATAGAAACCATTGCTAATTCGATTCACGAACCTAAACCATCTACCAACCTTTTCTCTTACTCATCTCAGTAGATCGCGGCAGCTTCATCTCAATTGCCGACATACAGACATTCACTATCGCATCATTAAAGCTGATCTCAACCTCAAATTCTAACGATGTCTCTCAAGGGTCCCTCTCCGCAACACCATGATGGCTCTGGCCTGCGCATCGGCATTGTCCATGCTCGTTGGAACTCAACCATCATCGACCCTCTCGTGACCGGCGCCAAGGAGAAGCTCCTCGCAGCTGGTGTTAAGGAGTCCAATATTGTCATCCAATCTTGCCCCGGCTCCTGGGAGCTCCCCATTGCTGTCCAGCGGTAAAGCTGCTCATTCATGTGTATCCGTTCATGCCGAGTCGCTGACGTATTGCCATTCTCTAGCCTGTTCTCCGCTTCCCAGATCCAGGGCACCTCGACTGGCGGTCCTTCGGCAACCGATCTTCTGGCTTCGTCCACTACCGATCTCACCTCTCTTCCCGCTTCCTCTGGCGCCTTTGATGCCATCATCGCTGTCGGCGTTCTGATCAAGGGAGAGACCATGCACTTTGAGTACATTGCCGAGTCAACTTGCCAGGGCCTTATGCGCGTGCAGCTCGACACTGGTGTTCCCGTCATTCTGGGTGTCTTGACTGTTCTGACCGAGGATCAAGCGAAGGCTCGCGCCGGTGTCGATGGCAAGGGCCACAACCATGGAGAGGATTGGGGTCTGGCGGCTGTCGAGATGGGTGTCAAGAGAAAGGAGTGGGCCAACGGCACAATTGATGGTTAGAACAAGAGCAATGTGCATAACAAATGATAAAACTTCACATTTGGACATGGCGTAGATAACCTCAGCGCCCCCCAACGGATCCATGGAAGCATGACTTGGGCCACAGATGAATAACGTTCCGAAAATGACCTCCCAATTAGTCAATTACCGCATAAAGATGTATCTATCATGCACCAGTCTCAGTCCCAATGAGTCGGTGCCTATCATATCTTTCCCCACGACGCCCGGGTGAAAAGCACTTCTAGAATATACAATTGTATGTGGCTCTCCACTCGGCGGTTGAGCTAGCTCAACCCATGGATATCCAGATGCAAAAAATGGAGCATATAAACCAATCTTACCTCCGTCTCTTTTGTAATAATTCCTCACTTACTAATCTTTGAATTATATCATGGTTCCAAAATCGCTTCCCAATCCTTTCTTTGACTTCCACATGCTACGCTTCTTATCTCGCTTGGCCTTCATCGCCTCCCATCCTTCCTCGTCATCATCATCTGAACCGTCACCCGAGGCGCTCACCACGTTGATAGTAGACTTGCCCTTGGGGTCATCCCAGCGACCGAGCGCTCCAGACATAGTGTTGGTTCGTCGATGAGGGTCAGAGACTGCTGCAGCCGGCATTTGTGATACCGGGCGGTATCGGCCGGGAAGACCGATGTTGCTTCGCTCAGATGGCGCAATTGACGGGGTGTATCCAATAGGGGCCATGCCGTGAATCGAACCAGCATAGCCGCCAGGTGGTGGCAGGAAGGGAGCGCCTGAAGGTGGCGCCACCATGCTCATAGTACGCATTCCGGCGTCCATACGGCGGGGAGGCTCCAAAGTTGGCTCAAGCATCATTGAGTGGCGAGATGAGAGGTCGTTCATAGACTGAGTGGCAGAGAGTCCTCCATAAGGTTGCATTGGGGGCATCATTCCAGGTTGCTGCTGCTGGTTGTTGGTGGCCATCATTTGCATAAATTGCATCTGCATCTGCATGAACTGTGACATCTGCTGGGTCATCTGAAGCTGTGCCTGATCTCCCACGGTGAGCTGTGGTGGCGCCATGGGCATAGGCATCTGTTGTTGAGACATGCCCATGCCTGGCATATTGTACATGCCGCCCATGCCGTTCATCATGCCTTGGGGCATGTTATCGAAAGGAGGTCCCTGGGGCCCATTCATGCCAGGAACGAACTTCTGGCCATTTGCATTAGGGCCGCCGCGTCGCATAGCTCTTGAGCGTTCCTCACTGGCAATCACGCCAACTAAACCTCCGGGAGGAAGGGATTGCTGAGACTCTGAGGCAGGAAGACCGCCGCTGAAGGTCAGCGATTCCCGCATAGCAGGCTTTGCGATACCTGCACCAACGAAAGGATCCTGAGGAAGACCCCGCGCGAATGCAGGTAGCATCGAATGGCGCTGGTTTTGACTGCTACTCTCGCCCATCGCTGAGCCGGGTCTTGGGGGTGCCAGCTGGGTTGACGCTCGCAGGTTGGGGTTGGAGCCCATGGTGCTGAGTCTAGCGGGTGGCCGATTCTTGCTGGGGAAGCCGTGTGCCTGCAAAATGGCCAAAGGAACCTCCTCGTCGTCATCCTCGTCAGAAGCACCCGCGGGAGGCCCGGGAGATGGTGTCTTCATGAGGTGAAGTTGGGGTGCACTCATCGAGCTAGCCAGCCCGGGCCGTTCATGTGATTGCATATCAGGCTGCTCTCCAGTGACTTTCATCATCTGCTGTCGATAGACTGCCATATGAGCCTCCTGCTTTCTCCTCTGCTTTGCTTGCTGCTTGGACTTTTCAATCTCATCCTCATCATCATCGTAATTGATTTCGTCGTCATCGTCATCGTTGGTGGTTGACTGCATTACTCCATCGCTCGAATCGTGACGCTCCTTGTCTTTTCGGTACTTCTCGAATTGGGCTGGGGTCATGACCTTGTTGTTTCGTGGTGGGCTAGGGGCTCGAGAATTGAAACGATTGGTGACACGCGAAGAATGAGCGGAAGTTCCTTCGAACAAGTTGTCGTCTCCTCTGTTGAAGCTGCTGTTGAGGGGCTTCCTCTCGAACGATGAGAAAGAATCTTCGTTTCGTCGGTAACGACCCGAAGGGGGATTGTGGCTACTGGATTCAGAAAGCAACCGTCCTACTGCGATAGAGTCCTGCAGTAACTTTGCATCTTCATCCTCAATGATATCGGACGGCCGGTTCGACGTCTTGAAGGAACTCTGGTGGCGCGGAACAGGTGGTGGTACATCATCGAGCTCAGGGGTCCCAGGTTGAGATCCGAGCAAATTGTCGTCTTCGTTGCGGCTGTGCCATGACTCAGGGCCAGGCTCAACCTTGGTTACCTTGTTGAAACTCAGAGGGGGAGGCTGGATGGGTCGGTTGCCGGTAAGTGAGCGAGGAGCGGCGGACCCGTCAGCCCTCATGGTGGCGACGCTCGCTCTCTTATCGAAGGACGAGAACATGGAGCCAAAATCACCTCCCATATCCATGCCTCCATTCTCCATCTCTAACTTTGGTGGTGTAGCAGTGCTGGTTGTAGATTCAGTCAGACCTCTAGCTCTTCCACCAAAAGCATCCTGTTGAATGGCTGGAACGGGAGGGATGTCGTTGTTGTCAATCTTTGGGGAAGACGCGTTATGTTTTTTCTGGACCCCGAAAGAAAATGTTCGACCCGCTCGGTTCAGGAATCCGGACCCACTGGATTTTACTCCAGGTCGAGGAGCGATCTCGTGCAAGTTCTTCTTCTGTGAATGTGAATGCTTGGGATCGTCCTGACCCTCGAGATTCGTAGAAGACGGAGCAGTCGAGGCATTGCTGTGCCTTGATGAGGTATCAGTTGATGTGGCTTTGGTCGTATTAGAGGCCCCACTTCCCCTGGAAAGGAGTCAGCGCCATGGTGCATGACTTAGGTTGTGTTATTTTTATCTTTCCAGAACCAACGGCAGTCGTGCAACATTCCTTGGCGAGTCACACAGGCAGAGGAGGGAGGAGGCGGGGCATCGAGGGCAAAACTCACCTGTTGCCACTCTTGAGGTCGGCAAACATGTTATCTTCAGTGTCGAGTTCCAGATGGCTAGGCTTAGGAATGTGATGACCAGAGTTCCTGGCCATTCTGGCGCCTCCGTCAAATGATTTGCCGAGCGCAGGGTCGGTGCGCTCAATGACTCGGAATGACGATTGCTCTGGTGTTACTGAAGCATGCTGGAAATCCTCCGAGGTTGCGGTTGACTTCCGCCTGTTGAACGCAACACCGAATCTAGGCATGTAGAAGGTATAATAATAGAATATCAGGTTGGGATTAGATACAACCCATAAAAGAGACTCGGAACGGTCCGAGCTGAGTTGAAGTTATTGGTACGATTTTAGTGATCGATATACGGCGGCGTTTTGGGCCTGGTAATATAAAATCGAAACGAAGATATGGAACAAAGATTGCAGGTCGTGCCTTGAAGCGGGCGTTTGATAAGGATAGCGAGGGTATTCGAACTGAACCGTGTCAAGCAAACAAGATGCGTATGATAGATGCGGATAACTGCATGATTGAGGGATCGCCGGTCAGCTGGTGTTGGTGACAAATGATGTACTGAGAGTTGTCGCAACTGTCGGGGTCACGGCACGTAAAAGAATTCAGCGGGAAAGATAGCAACAGAGCAGTTGCAATGAGCAGTGCGATGCAGCGCGTGGGTATACAGAATCGGGGACAAGAGGCTTTATCGGAACGAAAAGAGTCGAGACAAGTTCCAGAGAAGAAACATAGAATCCGGGTGGTTGGAGGCATGTGTCATTGATCCAAGGCAAAGAGAGTTGAGACTCACATTATGATCTCCAGAAACGAAAGACGGTTTGTATTAGGAGTAAAAAGTGGCTGGCTAAAGCCGGAACAAGACGGTCGGGCAAAGGCGAGAGCGAGAGTGAAAGTATGTATGTATATAAAGAAGTAAGACGATAGAGGCTCAGTCTTAGTCGTCTCGTATCGTCTCAGAGTCTCTCTCTTCAATGGGCAAAGACAGACTGACAGGACGAGACTTGACAGGCGGCTAACGTCAACGACAGAAACGCAACAGTAAAAAAGTTAGGAAGCGGAGATGATTAGGGGGGGAAAAGAAGCGAGTGGTGGTGGTGAGGTTTGAACGAGAGAAAGATGGCGAACGAGCAGAAGCGAGTCCAGTCTAGACCAGACCTGACCAATTCAGTGGTGGCCCGACAGGCTACAGTATAAAGTAAACAGCGCCAGTCAAGTACAGTTCATGGATCCAGTTCAGTCCAATCGACATGGATAAGTGAACGGCCAAGCACAGACAGACCTTGAAGGCACCTAAACGGGGGTCGGGGGCTGCACAGTGCAAATGCTGGAAGAGTGTGTGCTCTGTTAAACCCCCCGTGGCCAACGCACGGCCTCCGTCTCGATAGAGAAGAGTCGCTTCTCGGAGCCAGCGAGCGAATGTGGAATGAGTTGCTTTTGCGATGTGATGCTATTTGATTCGATTCGATTTCATATAACGTTGCAATTCCTATAGAAGAGTATGGACAAGATAGTGGTTTATAGAATAACCGAGGTGAGTAAGTCAAGAATAACGACACACGACAGGCTGATGATAGTTGCTGTGGTTATAACAACCTTTGACAACTCTTATAAGACTTGATCAACTAAAGTTAAAAACCAGCAACTCTCATCAAGTGAATTCCATGGAATCGGAGTCTACATATCAACTCAATTGCATCAAGTAGACATATGGCTCAAGTTAATGGTCCCCGTAGGGTCATCGTCACAGCCCGTCCATCTTGTCCGCCCTAGCCCGTATCCTCTCCCGACTACCACCTCGCTAGCGTCGTTGCTCCATGAGAACAGGCAACCCTTGTCTTGGAGGCACGGTCACCGCTGAACCAGAGTGAGAGCCAGAGCCGCGGCCATGGCTTCGCCAATAGCATGCAGACTTTCAGAGAGAGCATGTGGTTTACAGGTTCAGCTGGCCCTAGATCTGACCTACACGACAACTGATGCTACGAAATGCAAATGCAGGCAGATCAAAACATGACATGACTTGACGTATGCCCAATGGAACACGGTTGTCTCAAGACATCCGAAACAATATCTCAAAGCCTTATTTCTTGAAGTGGCATCAATAATCAAGAGCTGATACTGAGGCTTGCTCATCTCAAAAGAGGCGCGGGCCAAGCCTGGACAGGCAAAGCCGCAAGGGCTCAATAGTTCCGATAATTCAGCTACGGCACCTCCTCAACGCCGCAAGGTGCAGAATCATTAATAATAATGATCAATTGCTGCACTTTAAGTCGGACATAACAAGAAGCCGGTGCGCTAGTTGCAGGGGGAAATTGCGTGGCATTTAAGACACAACCAACAACCTCAATAGCGCTGTTGCTTGCATTTAGACCGTGATCATGGTCATTCCTGGAAATCCCTTCAGCCTTGGGGATGTGCGGCAGATGAGAACGACCAGCATGAATCCTCTCTTCGTGAGACAGTCTAAGCCCAGTTGACGCCGAGTGAACTGGGCGTATGATGAGCCAATGGGTTATGGTACCGTGTTTCAACATTCACATTTCACAAATCCATTATTTTGCTGACGGGACTTCTTCTTGATCATGGAGAGTTCCGTCAACTTTCTAAGCAATGTATGACACGATAGTCCAATTCTATGTCCCAACTTAGCCCTGAGTCAAATATGGAGAAGAAGAAAACAAGAAAGTATCCTGGATGATAAGCCATCAAGGCGACTTCCGATCATTTACTATTAGTATACTCTTGGCCAAGAGTTGGTTATTTTTGTCATCGGTGTAATGATTGACAACTATAGTAAGACGCTCAATATCAGAGTGGAGTTTTGCGAATAGATATCATGATAGATACCCAGGTATAGTTGATTGATCCGTGCTGTTGACCCCCTTGGTGTTTCTTGAATAACCACGGCATTGCTGTAATCTCTTGACGATACACGCACAGTACGTCCATTGTCTAGACTAAAGAGAAATACTGGAGTTCTTGCGGAGATAAGGGTTCAATGCTTGACTCTGCTTGGCATTTGTTGACTCACAGCTATCTCTGTCATTGACCGAGACTCGACATTCGTCTGTTCTATCGCGTTCGAGCATCAGATATAATAGTACAAGACAATAACAGCCCGGGGCCTTCGGATATTGGATCTCAAAGAGAGTTGAGTTGGTCAATTATTGGCTGCATCGCTTGCGCCGTTCCCGCCTTGACCGTGGCCCTTTCCATTCCATTCCCTTCTCAAGGCCCCCTGGAGCTTTGGGCTTTGGCTTGCAGAGTTACGGGCTTGGGGTTGCGGGCACAGGGGATCGTAGTGGAGAACGATCCACGACAGCCGAGCAGCGTCCATTGAATGGAGACCTAAGAAAAGAGACACGAGCAGAGTTCCACATGATATGAGCCTGTTATTCATGGATGAAAGGATCTTTACTCCTTGACCCTGGCCTTGACCATGACCATGCTCCTCGCTTTCGTGTGATTTCCATTCCCATTTTAGATATCACTCGATTTTTGATCTTTTTCAAACATGCCCTTGTTGCTCACTGACGTCGTTGATCTACAGGAGGAGCCGAGTTGACGATCTCGTGAACAAGAACTCGGGCTTCGCGACGTCTCTTCACTTGCAGGACCAGGTCAAAACTTGGACAACAACCCGAGATCCAGGTAATGAGAAGAAATCTCATCAACTATTGTGAGCATCAACTCTCGCACTGTGCCTGTATGCAACCTAATCGGGTACTAGTAAACTCATCGTCACAGAAACTCAAGCCTGATCGGGTCAAGTTCAGGTACGCGGCTCGTCAGTTGAAAATCATCACTCTTTAGAAAAAAAATCAGAGCGAGTGGGAGGGCCCTCCATTTTCCCTCTCAGCCCCTGTCTGCTGAGTGGATCGGGCTTGTCTTTTTTAGATCAAAGCTTGGCCAATGCTTCTTATTAGGGGCCCAACCGTGGAGAGACAAGACATGTGAGGTTCGTATGAACTAAAGACTGCAGCACAAGGAGGAGATTAATGGGTACTCTGAGTGTTTTGAAGTTATTTCCATCTCGTGTTCTTGGACGTGTCACTAACAATGATCATCAATGCCCAAGGCCTCGGGATCCAAACGGCTTCACTGCTATTGAGGAACCACAATACAACAAGCTCCTCGGTATACGCAGCAGCTCGTGTACTGTACGAGTGAATATCTGCTGTGTACCGTGCCACGCCAAC
The DNA here is from genome assembly GCF_020744475.1 of Fusarium redolens. Taxonomy (NCBI): domain Eukaryota; kingdom Fungi; phylum Ascomycota; class Sordariomycetes; order Hypocreales; family Nectriaceae; genus Fusarium; species Fusarium redolens. The sequence goes on along the minus strand of NW_025763664.1, from coordinate 3,991,178 downwards.
TTTACTCTCCCGTTACTCCACGGAGTACGGACAGGGCTGGGCCGGATTGAATACCTCAAGCCTCAAGGCTAAGAACCAGGCAGAGCACAGCACAACAAAGCAAGGGAGGCAATACTGACGATGTGGATGGATGAATCATGGCTGAGCTCATGATGCATTGGTTGCTGACAGCTATTTACAGCCAACTTCCCGCAAACGTTTGCAGAGCGTCCAATGCTGATTCTCGAATTATTTCTGGCTCGGGAGCCACAGTTTCAACAGAAGGCTGGGTTCCCTCGTCGCGGCTCCATCGTCTCACGCCACCGGCTGCTGAGATCATCGCCGTGAGCGTTAGGGCGTAGTCGATCACACAGTTGTTGGGTTACAGTTACTATTATTGCAGGCACACAAAGTCGAGGGCCATCACCCGATCCAACATCAACTCAAAGCTTGTTCTTGACCGGTTTGTCACGGCCCCTCTCTTTTTTCTTCGAGTTTCCCTGTATTACTTCGTATCAATGTTGGAATTCTCCACAGAACCGGGGACCGTGATTGAGATTTGCGAGTGTCGTGTTGTTGTTGTCATCAAGAAGCGCGTACCTATTTGGTTGGAGTTTTGCCAGAGATCAATAAGCTGTCACATCAGCAAACAGTCTCACAAACGTGTGGTAATTGTCAACCGTGCAGCCCTTGTCTCGCCCTCCTTTCTTTTTTCCCATTCGTCATCTATTGACTTGCTAACCTAGACAAGGTGATAATATGGAGTTAGAATCTGAACCTTTCGTCATCTGCGTCAATCTTTATCTTCTTTGATGTTCTGCCCGACCAGAGTTAAAGATCATGGCCTTTTGGACTGGGAACAAAACAAGGCACATGAGAAGAACATAGGGCTCCACCACCCAATTCTTTGTTGAGAAGGTCACTTTAGCCAGTCCCTTCAGCTGTGTTCTCTGTGGTTGAGACCGTTCTTCCAGTTAGCTCCCCTGATGACGGATTCGTACAACATGGCAGCTTAGACAATGCCGATGCGCGTCAAGAGACATGAATTGCGCGTCCTCTGCGGATCAACATGATCACTCCCCGATGCGCTAACTCGTCGATCGCCTGCCGCACGGTGTGGGTGAGATATTCAAAGATAATAAACATCATTAGCAGCACCATGACTTGGCGGTTGAATATTGAAAATCTTCCGACTCATATCGCAATGACTCTATCACCACAATCTATTGCACTCTACATTCTACAGCTATTGAAACACAAAGGGATAGTGGACCTCAAGATGAAAAGTGCCGATCGACAATCCTGAGGCACGCTTCCTGATGCGTTACACGCTTCAGGTGAGGTGAATAGTAGGTAGGTAGGTAGGGAAGGGCATGTGAAGACAGATGGCAAGCCACAGGGCAAACCCAGCCACCTATAATCATTGTGAATATTCATATCTATTTTCCGACAGGCAAAGATAGGTTCATGAATTTTTCAGCCCAGATATTGTCAACTCACTTGCTCTATGGTCTTGTTTCATTTTTGCATCTCGTCATTGCCAATGGCTTTGCGCACGCCGCTCGAGGCTTGAATGCTCACTCCATTGTGCAACTTGGCGATGTTTCCATGATGACTTGATATATCATTGTCTTGGTGGCTGCAGCGCTTGAACACACATGCAGTTCTCCAATGTAATTGAGTCGGCAACATTCTGAATAAGCCTCTGCTATCTACTCCATAGTTACCGTAGCATTCAATGTGTCCCTCCTACTATGTATCTGCACCCATAAGCAATCCAACCTCACTGTTTATTTGTGGATGAGGCTGGGAACTAATTATACAACAGGAAAGCTAGTCGAGAAGGTTGAGTGAACGACATGGACCAATAGGTCAACAGAGTTGAGAATGAACAACGAGAATACCCTTGATTTATCCTAGCAATAGTGATAAGCATATTATTAAGGTATTCACTTATTTACAGTAGCTTCAAGTTTTGTTACCCCGTCTTGTCTGTAACCAGGGGCGGGCGGGATGTTCTGTGAAACCTCGGCAGATCAAGCTTTGCCTCAGTGGCCAGTCAAAGGATGCCAATTGAGCTTCTTGTGTTTGAATTGGCGCTTTCGATTCTATTAGTGGAGGCCTGCAACAGAAGGAGCTCACCTAAGCTTTCATGCCGATTACTTACTAACTTAGTAGGTACTGAAGAGGTTATGTGCCTAGCACTTGCTGATGAGGTAACCACTTAAACGTCAAGATATCGTCATCCTTCTCAACCTTCCTCTACTGTAGAGAAGAGATCAACATCAAACAACATCACAGCTATTTCAGTATCTTGAAACTCATACTCGCACGCGAACCGCATCATTGCCTCTTGCCCCTCTGCGGATGCCGAAAGACCGTCTCTCAACATCAAAACATCAAAAACACAGGACCCATCAAGGGGATCTGGCTAAGCCCTCTCCGGGATAAGGGACCCCGCCGCGATGGGGTTCCTTCAGCTAAAGAGCCAAGGGCCCCAATCTCAAAGGGGCGCCAGGATCTGTATGGATGCTGTGGCGGAGCATTGAGCAAGCATGTGGGCGAATAGCCTTGATGCATTGGATCTAATCAATCTCTCTCCTCTCCATATTCAAAATCTTTTTTGTCTCGCTAGACTCGGAGAGGGGCCCTTTGTTTAAGTTAATCTTTGTTAATCTTTGTTCATTATTTTTTAAGTATCCTTTTTTGCTAATCTTATCTCTCTTTGGTGAGGCGGGAAACACAACGTTTGGACTAAGTAGTTTCAACCTTGACGCTTCAAAACCCTGGCAATACTTCAAACCTGACTCGTTACACGTTTTATCTTATTTTTCTTCGCGATATATAATTGCGTCTCCTCCATCGTAACCACCCAATTCCCTCGCCAGTCGCTGCGAAGAAGCGACATCTTTTGCGACAATGAGCTCTCCAAACACTCCCTCAAAGCATGGTAGCCATGCTCAATTACGGCGCCCTTCTCTACTCTCAAACGAGGATAGCCACAACCCTCTAGGCACACGCAGTGGCGCCCTCCAGTCCCTCATCCGCAGTCGCTCTCACCAGAGCATACAGAGCTTGAGCAGTTCTGTTCCTGCGCATCCTCCCTCTTTCTGGATGGGCCCTGATGATGAGGAGACTGGACTGCTTCGCCACGACCATGATGAGCTTGGCAGGCTACTCGCTGACGAGCGCCGCCTCACCCAACTGCTTCACGGTCCCCAGAACCGCAGCGCGAAGCTTATTGGCAGAAGCAACCCTCGATATCGATGGGAGCAGTACTGGAAGCCTGAGGAGGAGCTAGCTGCTATGTCCAAACCATTGTGAGTCCTCAATGGCGACACCAATTACGCGCCTCGGCCTCGCGCAGCAGCTAACCAAACCCACCAGGCGCGAGTACTATGAGAGAACAAACGAGTTGATTCAGCAATATCTGTATATCGATGCTCTCCTCGACTCCGCCATCCCCCACGATCTCCTCAACGAGTATCAAGCAGAGCTTGAGGCTTCTGCATTCCGACCACTTGACGTCCCAGATACCATCAACGAGGAGCCCTCCACCACATCCGACTCCCCTCCTCTCACCGGATCAACTCCTGTATCCGCATCTATCACCCCAGGCTCCTATGGCACCGTCAGTGTTAAGCCTAGCAATTCGACTACCAAGCTCCCCGCTACTCGCACGCCTCAAGATATCTTCCGTTCCTCCGAGAACTTGCCTCTTCTTCAGCGCCAGGATCAATCCGAGGACGAAGACGAGGAGCAGCCTCCGCGACCTGCTAGCCAAGAAGACGACACCGGTCCCAAGCCCTTATTACCTTGGTTGGAGGACGCTGAAATCGACAGCGATGATCCCATCGTGACATTGGCCATCTGGGTCAACTTCATTGCCAATGCCATTTTACTTGCTGGAAAGCTTGTCGTCATTGTGTCAGTCCCTTCCATGTCCGTCCTTGCCAGTTTGGTAGATGCCGTGCTGGACTTCCTAAGTACCGTCATCGTATGGATTACTACGCGTCTCATCTCATCCAGTCATCAAGACCAATACAGTTATCCTGTGGGTCGCCGCAAGTAAGTTTCAAGTGCTGCCGTATAGCTCGTGGTATCTCAAGCGAACAGAAGCTAACATATTGTAAGACTCGAACCACTTGGCGTCCTCGTTTTTTCCATCATCATGATCACATCTTTCTGCCAAGTCGGACTCGAGTGTATTTCTCGCCTCATGGACCCTGAGCATGCCATTCTTGAGCTGGGCATTCCAGCTATCGCTATCATGGTTTCTACCATTGTCATCAAGGGTGCCTGCTGGATCTGGTGTCGTGTCGTCAAGAACTCAAGCGTTAGAGCATTGTAAGTTGGCATATCCATCCACCTTCGTACTCCGTGTCTAACCAAATCACAGGGCTGAAGATGCAAAGACGGATGTGATCTTCAACACTGGTTCCATCCTGTTCCCCATCAGTAAGTGATCATAGCAGACCCTGCAAAGCCGAACTCTACTAATCTTAGCTCCAGTCGGCTACTATGGGCGAATCTGGTGGCTCGATGCTGTCGGTGGCTTGTTCCTCTCCCTTGTCGTCATCTTCAACTGGAGTCAGACCTCGGCACACCACGTCCGTAACCTTTCAGGCTTCTCCGCCCAGCCCGACGAGCGAAACCTGCTGTTATACTTGACCATGCGCTTCGCTACTGCCATTCGTCAGATTCAAAATTTGCGCGCCTATCACGCTGGTGACAAACTCTTCGTCGAGGTCGATATTGTGCTCTCTGCTGCGACACCTCTTAAGGATAGTCACGATCTTAGCGAGGTGCTGACATACTTCCTCGAGTCTGTGCCAATCGTTGACAGAGCATTCGTCCACGTCGATTATACTAGTTACAATGCCCCGACTCATATGCTCAAGGGATCTGCCGCAAAACAGAAATGAGGTTGAGTTGAGACAATTTAACGAGCATGCGGATTAGATCCCCACCTGCAAGCCGGATGGGAAGACCGGTCGCCAGGTATCTAACTGAGGCATGGCAATATCCAAAGAGTCTAGGCGCATATAGAAGAGGGTTCAAGCGCGGAGCAGTTTTGGGAGAGCCTCATAGTCGTTTTACAAGAATCTCAGTCGCTTTGGGTAGCGGAGCGATTGTACTATATATGTATTATCAAGAGTATTATCTCAAAAGAGTCGGAAAGGAAAACTACTAGATAAGCGCTATAATAATAAAAAAAACATCAAGACCCATTCACTACTGATCCTCCTCTTGTGCCGTCCCTTAATAAGGGATGCCGTTGGTCAGAAGCTGGAACTGATCGTAGATACCTGTGCTGTGACTCGAGTAACTGGTCTTAATGAGATGTTTCATGAAGTTGGCAGCGTCGCGCTCGCTCTTATCAAGGACAAAACGCTCACGGAAATGCTTGACGCTCTCAGGCTTGAAGCAGGGCAGACCACTGTCCATCATGAGCCAGACGATCTGGCTGAGCTTCTCACAATACTGACGACTGGCCAGGAAAGCCTTGACGCAGAGCTCCTCGAAGGCCTTGAAACTCTGGTGCTCCATGGAACCACCCATGACGGCCACCATTTCGGTTGTAAGCTTGAAGGGGGCACGCTCAAACTTGATACCACCTGGGGCGATATCAAAGCAGAAACCGAAATCGATGTGTAGGATGTGTCCCGCATCGTCAATCATGATGTTACCGTTGTGCCGATCCTTGAATTGCAACAAGTAGGAAATGACTGAGTAGGCTGCCATGGACTTGACGAAGTTGCTGCGGGCTCGCTGGAACCGGAGGGAGTTCTCATTGCCGTACTTGGAGATGAAATAGTCATACAAACCGTTTACAGCCTCACGACCAAGCATATCTCGTGAGATCGAGTTGGGAAGCACGTCGATGACACCACAACCAGGCGCTGTGGCAGTGACTCGATAAGGGAAGACGTAGACATCTAGGCCGACATCGTGGAAGATGCCTCGGAACGCTGCAATCATTTGCAGCGCCAGGACATCCTGTCGACAATCATCGCCGACCTTGAAAATGGCCGATTGCCAGACTTCAACAGTCCTCTCCGGTGTTCCATGGTCTTCTCCATCGTTCTCCTCCATCATTTCGTCCACCTCAGAGACACCTCCTTTGTTCTTCTGAATACGGAACGTCGCCATGTATGGAGCCTTGGCGTGACTCTGCAGAGGCTTGCCAGACTTGCGATCAATGCCGATAACAACACCATCAGGGTTACTAGGGAGATAAACGCCGACCTCAACTTTGATCTTGCGTAGCTCTTCCTCAATCTTTTGTTTTTTCTCTGGCTTCGACTTCTTAATGAAGGGCTTAAGCTTCCCAGAAATGTCAGTGACTTCGTCAAAGAAAGCAAACTCTCTCTCGTAAAAGTCGCGGTCTTCAGCGGCGAAACCGTCAACCATCTGGGTCATGACCGTGTCGAGAGTTGGTTTGATTTCGTCGGGGATCTGAGCGTCATCGTCCTTGTACGAGTTGGCCTTCATGTTCCAGATGATCTGGTGAGCGAACAGCTGGGAGAACTGAGCTGTTTCAAGGATATAGCGCTTAACATATCCAAGGCTATCGTAGCGGAGAGACTGGACAATTTGGGGAACATAAAAGAATGTTACGTCGACAGAATGGCTCTCCAGCGCACGCATGGCGTACTGAATAATGAAAGGATGCGACTGGTAGGCGGGCAGGAACATGGTAACGGCTGTTACGGGGTTCACGGGGTCCCAGTACAACAAATACTGTCCAACGTTAGTATTTCAATGTCAGTCAGGGTACGAAACATACCTTGAGTTGTTGCGAAGCAACGTCGTCAGGAAGGAATCCTCCAAAGATCAGGTGCAGAGCCTCAGGCTCGAAAATGGCCTTCTCAGGCATGGTGAGAAGCAAGAACCTGATATCACGCTGCAGGCGAGGGAATGGAAACCTAGTTGCGAGTTCGATCGCAATAGCTGGGTCCTGCCACCATGCAGTTCTAATGAGTGGTAAGAGTGCAGCTTCGGTTGGTGCCTTGCTGGCAGTTTGAGTCAATGCTTGATTGCTCGCATTGTTGAGGGGGTTAACCCAGACTATCAAGCGCAGTTGTTCATTTCTGAGCAGGAGATCGAGTAGTTGCTCTTTGGACTGTAGAGACTTGACATTACCCACAGTTTGGGCGCCAATAAAAGAGACCTGTTGGAGGGCCGCTAAGACATCAGAGATAAGACGTATCTCGGTCTTCATCTGTAACAGGTTGCCTCCGAATGACCACTTGGGAGCAGATCTGAACCAAGACAGGCCAGCCGTAAGAATTCGCTCCTTGAGCCTCCACTGTGCTGCAGGTTTGAGAGTGGTGCTGGAACGCAGGACACGGAGGCCAAACAAGACAATTTGGAATCGAATCTCTCTGGCCATTGGATGAGTTGCAGATTGCTTCATTGCCTCCAGTGTAAGATCAATCATCCGGAGGAACACCTTCTGGATATCAGGGCTACCGAGTCTGGTAGCGTTATAATGACTGGCAAAGAATTGGAGCAGTCGAGTATGGGGAGAGAGAATGTCATGCACAATTTGCTTCTTCTTGGCTAGAGCTTCTAGTTCGCTGGGCGCAAATTCTTCCTTCAAGAAGAAGGGGTCGACATGATTGAGGGTTGGGCTGAACAGGCCGACCTTTCGCGTGAGAGTGAATTCCCATTGCTGGACGATCTCGTTTAGCAGTCTCGACTCCTGTCTTGGGTTTTCATTGATTACACCAAGCCACAAGGAGACACCCAAGTTGATAGATTGCTTGGTGAACAGGGCGAACGGAATGCTCACGAGGTGATGAGCAACAGCAGCTTCATCCTTGCTCGTGCGGCAAAGAAGTGCTGCTGCCCTACGAAGAATATCTCGGACTTCAGTGATGGACGTACTCTTCTTGCTGAGAATTCTTGCCTCAATATGAGCGAGTGCAGTAGTGGCGTTGGCACTCTCCTTTACAGATGACTGCACAAATGACAAGCGACGGTTATGATTCATGAAGCTCATAAGTTCTGTACCACGATCCGGAAGCGTCTCGCCATACCGATATTCTTGGCGAGTTGTGTACTGCGCAACAAAGGCAGAGGCTGTGTTGACACTCGAGTTGCCAATCTTGTCCATGGACTGGAGACGATTGTCTGTTGATGGAATAATTGATCCTAGCTCAAGAGCAAAAGACCTTCCCAAAGAGACATGACCGTAAGCGCCTTCGTCACTGAACTCCGAGAGATATGTCTGCAGAATACCCTTGACATCGAGAGGAGAGAGGTTGATGGCAGAATTGACCCATACCCTGGCTTTACGGTTGAGGATATCCACCGTCCATCTTCGAAAATCATAGTCGTCTGAAAGCTGCACAGTCACTCCGCCAAGTTCTGACGTGAAAGTAGACCTAGGAGCATAAACATCTGTCTCGGCTTCCAAGCAGCTAGACCACATAAGCGAGAGTAGCTCGATCAGTGCGAAAAGTGACGACCTATAGCAAAGGGCTGAAGGGATTTCACGGAGGAAGCGATCTGCGCAAACAAACGCGGCTTGCTGAACTCGCTCGATGCGATGGCAGCAGCTACAGAAAATGGTAGCGAGCTGTTCGGCAGCATACTGGGCAGAAAAGGTTGGTTCGGCGCCGCTTTGAGTCTTTTGAATATATTTATCCATGACAGCAGCTGCGACACCCTCCATGGCGCTGCTCAGCTCTCCCTTGGACATGCTCGGCTCCAAGAAATAGGACAGAACCTTGGTGCAATCGCCTGAGTCGGCTCGAAGGATTTCCATCAGATAAGCTGCTTGCAAGAAGATCACCTTGCGATAGCTGAGGCTCCTGATCTCATTGGACTTGGAAGGTACAAGATCACTCAAGAGCTTCTTCTGCAGAGACTCTCTATCGTTGCTCATACCACGTCGTAAAACAGTATTGAGCTCGATATCACTTTCGACCTGCTCACCTCGCTGCTCGGCCACCAAAGGTGGGGAGTGAATAGCAATCATACGCAACTCTCTCATATACTGTTTGCCACGGTCTGTGTTCGTGGTAAAACCGTGAACCACGATGTTGAACCAAGCGTCTCGAAGAAGAGAATACGTCTCATCATCGGCGATGGGCTCGAAAGCAAAATCATTAGTGGACATAAAGATCGCTAGCGGGTGAAGAAGCTCCGCGATCTCCTTTGCAGCCATTTGTACATCGGATTCCTTGGTATGTCCAGATGAGTGTACATCACCAAGGCCGATGATGCTGTCAAGCAAGTGTTCAAAATATATATCGAACAGCTGCGAGTCACGTCGTAGGTTGGCAGAAATGAAAGTGCGAGCATTTCTCACCTACACAAATCAGCAAGTATCAAAGTATAGATAGTCATATTCACTTACAGCTTCCAGCAAGAACAACTGGTTTTCGACAACTCCAGTATGACACAGTTTGTTAAACAACTTGAGCAAAGAGCGGAACTCGAGCTGTCCACCCTCGAGAGCCAGAGCAGCTGCTCCACTGATGATACGAGCATCTACACCTGTGTTGACCTTTTCGAGCTTCTGCTGAAGCATAGACTGAGCCAGTGCAGTGATTTTCTCATCCTTGAAAGCAGCGGCAATCCCACAAATAGTTTGCACGACATTGCCAGAAACAATCGCAGTCTCCTCCTCGCCATACATCTGTAGCGAAATCGAGCTCCCAATGGACTGGCGATTGGTATAGATGGGATTGAGTCCTGTATCGCTTGCTGTTCCATCAATCTGATCGTTCACAAACGCTTGGTCCGACCCAGGGCTGAGCACGTTGCCCAGGGTATACAATGTGCCGATGACAGCATCCTTCGACAGCATTTTGAGAGCATAGGCCAGGCTATTGGAAGCTATGGTGACAATATCTTTCTGGGGGGCATCCTGAACGATGAACCTAGGTAGGATGCGGCTGACATTAGATGAAAAGGATGGTGAGATCTGGCAGATCAGAGCCAAGCATCGCAACGTGACCGAGGCAAGAGTTGGGTCAGCCATCTGAACAGAGTCATCTAGAGTTTCCTGAAGCCAGTTCATGAGAATCTCTGTATCAGCAGCATCTTCATTGATCAGAGCGCAATTTAAGTAGGAAATAAGCGCCGCAGCCTTCACAGCGTAGGCGAGACTCTGCTGGTCGGGAGATCCCATGCGGATAAAGTCAGCACCACCTTCGATATACTGGATCTCTTCAATGGCCAGGGCAGCATATTCCTCAACCGTCTTAAAGTCTGATTCAAGCGCAGAGGACGCGATATTGCGAAGATCTTCACCCTGGGCGATGTAGATATCCAGCACATGAGACTCTCGCAGAGAACGAGGGTCTTTTACCATCAGTGAAGTACTGGAGACAACAAGATGAGCGAAGCTTCGGTGCAGGAGCATAGCTCCGAGAGGTCGTCCAGAGGAAGCATAGTGGCGCAGATATCTCTTCCATTCTTTAACCTCGCGATCCTGGCTGTGACAGTTGCGAATGGTGGATAGTGCTGTTTCCACAGCGATAAGGAAAGGCTCAGAAAGTAACTCTCTAATTTTTTTGACCATGGCCAGTCGACCGCCAGCTCTCCAGAAGTCGGCTTGAGCTGCTGCCGCATCCAGAAATCCGAGCAGGGCCACGGCAATTGTCACAGTTCGAATGGCATCCTCTAGATGAGGATTCTCAGGATCTCCTGCTTGAGGAGAGATGATGCTCTCGGTAGCTCGTCTACAAGAGTTCACAAAGGCCCAGATCTTATCGGTCACATTCTCCTGAAGCTCATCGTAGTTGATGCCAAGTGCCAGGAGAGCCCCTGTCACATGAAAGGCTAGGGCCTCGGTTGGGGACGGATCGATCTTTCGGAAGAATGGCGAAGGAACGAACACCTGGATATGCGCTTCAAGAATATACGGGAATAGCTGATACGAGAGCCTCTGGGCGCTCTGGCTCGATTTGATTTTCGGTGCCGTCTTGCACAATGCGATCAAAACCTCGAATTCGCGAATAGACTACAATTGTCAATTATGCGCTATCAGATCCCTATGTTCTATGAACAACCTACCATAGGCACTCGACCCAGTGAGCTCTTATTCTGATAGCCATTGACATAGTCCTTGCTCTTCGCACCGGCGTGGCAGGCCCTACATAGTCGGTCGAGATCGGATCGGTCGAAGGATGTCGTAGAGCTAGACGCAGACAGCGAAGCTATCTTCTGCAGCGCCTTGGAGCGAATGTCACCTATCATCGTTGATGCGCAGGCGATGCAGCCGCTTCAAAGCACAGCAATTCGAGAAAAATTTAACGAGAACAAAGTCAACAAATTTGTTTCTGAAATGAGACCTTCAAAATGACGATGGTTGTTAGGTGAACTTTAGGAGGTGAACCCCTGTCAGCCTGTGCTTAGTCATCGAAGCTACCCCAGCTCTGCAGGTTAGGTGGGCAAGGCTGCAAGCTTGACGCGTGCGTCTTAACCTCAGCTCTATCGTCAGTGATAAGGCAACACCAAATCAACATCATCAACCACCGACTCCGAATTCCATCGTCTCTGCGCATCGAGAAAGATCATCAAGGTCTTACCTAAACTTTCCGTCACATAATCCGTAATCATGGCTGCCATGTTCAGCCAGAACCCTTTGATGAATGGGCCCAACTATTCATTCTCGGATGCCCCCAAGACCAACAGCGGCCAGTTTCGAGAACATCGATTCAACCCGTGAGACACCTTACCTATGCATCTCCAGAGCTTACAGCTAACTGAGCCAAGCTATACCGACAATGGCGGCTCGACTCTCGCCATTGCTGGCGCAGACTTCACCATTATGGCTGGTGACACCCGCCACACCAGCGGTTATAGCATCAACTCTCGTATGTCCCCCAAGGTCTTCCGAATCGGCGGCACCACTGCCTCTCAGGAGGATGCTACACTAGTGCTCTCTGTCGTCGGCTTCGCTGCTGACGGTGAGGCCCTCCGCGACCACCTCGACACCATCTGCAAGATCTACCGTTACCGCCACGGCAAGCCTATGACTGTCAATGCGTGTGCCAAACGCCTCTCTACCGTTCTCTACTCGAAGCGATTCTTCCCCTACTACTCGCATGCGATGCTCGGCGGTCTGGATGAGGAGGGCAGGGGTGCTGTGTACTCATACGACCCCGTGGGGAGCTACGAACGGGAGCAGTGCCGAGCAGGCGGTGCTGCGGGCAGTCTGATCATGCCCTTCCTGGACAACCAGGTCAACTTCAAGAACCAGTACATTCCCGGAAGCGGAGAGGGCCATGAGCTGAAGGAGCGGGAGCGACGTCCTCTTACACGAACAGAGGTGGAGACTGTCGTCAAGGATGCATTTGATGGTGCGGTGGAGCGTCACATTGAGGTTGGTGATAACCTTCAAATGCTCATCATTACAGCGGACGGTATTGAGGAGACATTCTTGCCCTTGAAGAAGGATTAGATTGCAGGCAAGGCGAAAGGGGAATGTATAACAGGGGTTTACTTAGACGCCACGAAATCAATGAGCCTTCTTTACAGTCAGCTGCGGGGCGTGACTGTGGTGTGATGAATATGAATATGATACCGAGTCGCTTTAACGACAAAAGAGAACGTCACGCTCCACGAAATGTAAACTAGTAGGTGGGCTATGAGGCTTCAGGATGCAAAGGCCATACTTACTTAACTCGGGATGTTAGGTTGTATAATGAATTCCTATGCAACGAGATGAATGGCGACACTGAGCTCTACAGACCGCACGTCACCTATGCATTAGATACAAGGAAGATATCCAATGCCGTTGAAGCTATCGTATTCGATCAAGCATTCACAGAGATCACGAACACCTAAATCCCTTCTTGGCACTATACGATTATAATTTTGATTTTCTGACTCGCTGTGCAAGCTAAAGGTATGCCGTGTCAAGGTTGGTTCGTGTCAAATCACTTTGAACTCTAACAGCCTAGCCTCCAACTTACTGTGTTAACGGCATGGACAACGAGCGATGGGGTAACGACAATTTAACCTTATAGCTAAGGTACGAAGCACTCATAAAGGCATACTCGAAGTAAACTTTAATCGTTGCGTTGTTCAATGGGCAACCCAATACTCGAGCGTCTCATCAGCATACCCAGCCTGTGGTTTCAAGACCAACCTGAAAGAGATGAACTGTTCTCTTCACCAAACCCTGGTTCTTGTTTGTGATGAGCCATCAGCTGTACCACAGCTATTTACCATCATTATGGGTAGACGGCACTTTCGTAAGTCTTACCCGGGTATTGCTCTTCTTCTGCCTTCTTGTTGCACGTAGAGTATGGGCGAGTAACGTTGCTAGTAAGAGACGGAATGTTATCGGCACACGGCATTTGAGAGACCCATGTCGAGCTGAGCTCTTTGGTCCAAGTCACTCACCGTTAATCATTTCAAGAGACACTTAACATTAGCCCGCGGATAGAATTGCATCCGGGAGAGTGAAACACCACTTACACTTGTAAGAGCGCGTCTAGACTCTTCTGGAGCGCCTCTATCGCACCACAAGCGCGGCAAATGGCAACACCACGTTGGTTCGTTAGACTCGAGCGCTTATTGTTGTTCCTTTGCCCGATAATTATCAAAGCACGGTCCGGTTGTTTCTTAGCAAAGATTTACTTCTGATGTTGATCATAGCCAGATGATAACCATCGAGCCAATATCGTGGCAGTCTGATACCGCCATGCTGTTTCTCCAGCCACTGATGTGTGTATCAGCTCACGAGAAGTTGTCATTGCTAGCACATCCAAGCACTCGTCTGCTCAGTCTCGGTCCCGAAGACGCTTGCAGCCCTGCCCTGCCCTGCCCTGCCCTGCCCACACCGGCCGGTCAGGTCTCTCTCTTAACCTATGAAGTCCACCATCTACTCAACAACTCCGATAGGGGAGGCAAGACCTGGTTACAGTAGTATAGGGCTATTCAAGGCCTAGTGCTGATAACAGCGTTTTCAGTTTGCCTCAATGGCTGTACAAAGATCCATCGAGATATCCCAGCTAAGCAATGCCCCGATGCAGGGAGGGTGTGGACAAGTCTTATTTTTTCCGTGTTCTGCAAGATACTGGATCTCAATATCGTTTGGATGCGTGAGTGTCTCGCTAACACAACCGACGTAGTGGCGTCTGCTCCATCGCACAATATGCATGACCCTAAATCAAGGTTGAAGTCATGATACACTGCCGTTACAGTAGACGGACACCACACCTCGTGCACACTCCACGAATCTGAAGTCTTGGAGCTTGTGCCTCTCTCGAGGTGCTGTATTCTGACAAGTCGCCTTTTCAGCTGCTCAAGGGTTAGCTATCCTTGCTTTGGACTGGTATTGGTGCCCAAAAAATGAAATTGAGACATGATAGCCCATGTACTAAGGGCATCATGCAGTAGTGATCACATTTCTGTTGGGTAGTAGGCAGGCAAGCAGGTTGACCTGGTGTGTTCTGTTTTCCACCCTTCAGTATGCATTGTAGATATGCCCTACAGGCCTTCCTCGTTTGCCTCCTCTTCAAAGAAACCGGGTTTTTGCATCCCGACTTGTTCAGGCTACGGGGTTCCATAATGCTATCTTCAGCGTACAGATATTGAAAGGCTCGTTTGTTGTGCAAGGCTGGACTAGCTACCTAACAAAGCCGAGTTGTACAACTTCTATTCAAATAACTTTTACACAGCTGTCGGTTCGCAGCAGAGACTGTGGCACAATTACTACCCTAATTTAGTGAGAAGCTGTTGATTACTTCCGAGGCATGACTGCCCTTAGAAAGGGCTTCTGACAATATCCGTTCCTATCGAGATGATGGATGTGCGTACTGGGCTGGAGAAGCGTAGTAAGCTATTTGCCACCTAAGTGTACGCAACCAAGTGTTGTTTTCCATGTCTCATGAAGGTCTAAGAATTGGCTTCAGCCATGCATGGTCGTTGGCTCAATGCTGGCTAACGTGAGTGAATGTTGTGTGGCTGAGTGTGAGCAATTCGCTGTTCAAAATCCACAGGACTTGGAACGCAATGCAATTTTGGTCTTATTTCCGCACTTGGACCGGGATCGTTTAAGTTTCTTGGTCCAGCGACGGTCTAGCCTCTTGTTCCAAGTTTTGTCGAACTCTTCCATACTTGGACATGGAACTTGCCGTCATCAGAAGGTATCCTATTGATCGGCGAGCAGAAAATCCTACAATGATGCCCACTGCTCAAATGTTGAGGAATGATCAGTTTTGCTTTAACAGGGGCTTTCCGGCATTTGATGGCAAGTTGGTGTCGGCAGATGATATTGTAGTGGTTCAAAAGAGCTACAATAATCTAACCAAAACGGCACCGAACTCGAATGCTGGCGACTTACACAACCGTTACCAGTTGGTTGGCATTTGCCACCTCTAATCGTCAAGACTGTGAGGCATGTGATAGGGAGCGGAAGCCCAACACACTCTATTTTCGTCAACTGTACACAGACAGAACTGAAAAAGGAGAGAGATACGCAGCTGTCCGTTCTAAAGTCCCTATGCAAGGCGGCGAAACGTATTTGCCACATTTGAGGGAGCTGTCAAAGGTTTCTTTCTTCATCAACAGCCTTACGCGACTTGCTTGGTAGCTCACAATTGGGTGAAGCTTGCAAAGGTACATTGGCGACTCCATCAATTGATGTCGGGGTCTTCGGCTCCTCAAGCCCCCCAAATCAAGAGGATCACAGCGGTTTACACGTCCGCACAGAGCTTCAAGAAGGACGATCAATGCTGATAATCGTTTCACAAGCCACAATGACCCTTGCTGCGGACCTCCCGACACCAGTTAAGACGGCCAATTGCTGTTTTGGTTGCGCCATCGGCGAAGACTACCTGTAACTGTAAGGCATATAAACGGAGCACCGTCGTCATGGCGTCATTGACTATTGTGTAACAAGAGGTAAGATAGGCATTGGAGCCGCCTAAAACAGTGAAGATCAACGATAAAGGTTCTGGACCCTGGTTGACAGGCAGGTGGCGAAAGGGTCATGCAAGCAGGCAACAGTCGACAGGCGCCGCTCTATCTGAAGGCCCAATGACTTTGATTGCGGGCCATAATTGTGCCACAAGTTGGAGGCTTTCCACATTTATTTTTGGTGCAGATTTCTGACACACATTCGTTGTATGTCGCTGACTCTTTCTTTAGCTGATCATACGCGGCATCTGCCCCTCTGAACGACAACGCAAATTCAGCATCAAGTGTTCTTGTTAAGAACAGGCGGAGCTTTTCATCCGCCAACCTTAATCATATCCGGGTTTTAATTGGCTAGGTGGCATCCCAGGAACCCATCAAGGGTCCAAACACACACAGCGGTGGTAGGGCGCGCACATGTCGTTAGTCCAAAAAGCCGTCGTACGACCAGGAGCTCGGATCACTGGCCGAGGAGCGAAGTAGATGAGGGGCTACTGGTCGATGATGGAGTCAGTGTTGATGCTGAACAGTAGAATGAAAACTGGCTATGCTGGTCTCAATAGTGTTAATGGTTTAAGGCGCTTACTTTCAAGATCTGGGGTTGACTGAGTTTCTGGGAAGAGGAGCCTGTCTGCCTGTGACCTGAGGTGGCAGAATCGTGAAGTGGGATGGTCGATCATCCACTTACGGATAGCCTGAGGTCCCTAGACAAGCCCAGGAACAGCCATCAGATTACCCAAGTCGTCAGGACCATACGATTGTCTCCAATAAGACGCTAGTGTCACGGGAGGCAGGTCGCCCGGCGCACTAGTTGCGAAAAGTTGGTGGGTGATGGAGAATTAAGAAATGGGATAGATCGACATCCACGAAAAGGATTGTTGGAACATGACATTATTGCTACTCACGCAATTGATTGAAACATCAGAGCCGACAAGGGTTTCGCCTGGGAATGTCACTTTACTACCCACTGCCTCCATATTGCGGCCGAGCTGCGACGTCGCGATTTCAGGCACTGTCTTTTGATGATCCGAATGGCAAGAGAATAGCAAGGCAAAGTTAGCCATTGATCAAGAGCCACTTGGGGGTCCCAAGGATAGAATTGACAGCCGGACGCTCGGATCTGAGAGGATACTGTGGTTCCATCAAGATATCTCCTCAAGCCGGCAGAAATCCAATGTCAGACTAGAGTGCAAATTGTAGCGGCTCAGTCATCAAGATCAGCGAATCATTATACAGCATGCTCAAGATTCTGCCATGAAAAGCACGGATAGTGGGTTCGTGACTTCTTGTGCAAAGCAGAAACGAATGCCGGCATGGAGCTTAGGTCCAAGACCGTGGACCGGGCGAGGCCCTCTGGAGTGGTTCGAAGCCCCCGTCAAGGATGGTCCAACGTCAGTCTTAAGAGATTCAAGGGAAACCAGTAAAAGAGCGCCGGAGCTCGCCCGGATAGAGCGCCACATGGATAGGCAGACTATTGAGCATCCGCTAGGTTGCATAGTGGTGGAAACAATGGCTCATGAACTTCGAAATGTCCCACCTTTAGTGCCCGTTTCCTAATAATCACGTCAAAATTGATCAAAGCCAAGTGAAGCGAATTGAGTTCAGAGAGGGATACGTACATGCTGGCAAGGCGACTGGCGGGTCTGTCGCGCGTGTCGATCAGATCTCAGGGACCTCCACCCTGCCGCCTCGGCTATTCCCTGTATGTAGATCCCTACTCTGTAGGTTCATGAACAGCTGTCTGAGAGACTGAGTGGCGATAGCTTCGTACGCGTCGCTGAATCGCCAGCGGCTGTTGCTTCTCTTTGCGGGCTACTGGGCACAGCTGGTGAGCCCTAAGCCAGAGGCCACTTTGTATTTGCTCTCAGGCATGATTGCAGATACGGTTCAAACAATGTCTGATATCGCAAGCCTCTTTAATAAATCATGCACATAGGTACTTAGCTTTCCTTAAGGTGGGAAATTCGATGTATTGGATAGAGTTGTCGTTTGCCATTCTCTAAAAATTCCCATGGCAGTGACTTCCTGAACGCCAAACTGCCCTGTAGTCTTACCTACTTACCTTACCTTAAGCTGCTAGGTAGAGTTAAAAATCTGGGGCAGGGATAACCTTCAGTGGCGAAACGGTTCCTTCCTGCCAGCGGGACGGGGAGTCTTGCGTTCCCATTCCATCTTGAACGGTTCCTTTCAGCAAAAACTCTGTTTGCTTACTCAAGCCAACGTATGTCAGAGTCATCAGGCCCGTTTTATGTTTCATGACGTTTCAAGCCACAAGCATCATTGACAACCCCCATGCACCACCATCCTTTAGTGCTGTCCGACTTTGGAACACAATTGTGCATCATTCTAATTACAGAATGTAAGTCATTCTGATGACTGTTGAGAACAAGGAGGCATCAGACGACATGCAATTGACAGCAGACACAGGCTTGGGTGCATGTATAAGCAAAACCACTATTATTCACGAGACCCAAAGACCTTCTGATTTCGGAGATTGTGCTTTCTGGTGGACCCCACTAACATCCGTTTTCAGGGACCGTTGCTTCAAGACACTGGGTTCGCTCGCAGAGTTCGACATCGAAGAAGCGATTCCCCACAGGAACAACAAATTTAGAAGTCCAATGCGAAGTACCGCATATCATATCACGCCTAGGGCATTTCTTGGCGTCGAAATTGGTCTTGTCTCCTCTGCCATCGCTTCACCACTACGTACTATAACAAGGTTGTCTCTCCACCCTTTACTACTCAAACACCCCATCCCTATCATCCGGGTTGGGTTCTGCTGTGGCTGTTCTTCTTGGACCCTGTTTCCCTGCTGCCGGCGCCGTTTCTCGGCTCGGGCTTCACTCTCCAATCACATTTCTCCGTGAGCTCTTGACTTCATTCTCGTCGCGAATCTGTGGCACTCGGTACCTGAATGTTCATCAAGATGGTGGACGCATGGTCGGTGGCGTGTAATGGGTAACTTTATGTTGCGACCTCAGCCACCGCCGTCTCACGGGAAGATTGTCTTCCTTAACATACGTATGACTTTGGAATTCCCCAGTCGAACAGGGGACACTGCCAATCTGTTCCAAGATTGAACTGTAAATGATCTATACCTGTGCCATTAACAGCATCGGTCTCGCCTAAGTTCAAGTATCACCGACGGATTGCGGGCTTCTTTACTTGCGCATCGTGTGGCTTGACGGGCTTGTTGTTGCAGTTAAACTATCACTGTCTTTTACCTCTTCTTGTCCAAGCTCCCTCCTCTCCACCACTTCCCTCCACTCACTCCTCCACCAGTACGGCCCTAACAAAATCCCATCTAAGAGCTCGACCAACTTGGGATCGCCCATTGTATTTCCCATCCATCATACGAATCTGTAGCTCACACCCCCCCATGAATCTATCACACTAGCATCCCTTCATCTGGTCTCTTTTTGGCCGTCTATCCTCTTATCCCTGCATTTCCTTACACTTCCTTACCTTCCAAGCCTTCCTTGAGCCCTAGCTTCGGAAGCTTGGACTATTGGCCACTCGCTATTCTCCGTTGTTAAAGCCTCTTCTGCTTAATCGTTGGCTTAGGTTTCGCCCCTTGGCCCCCCAAAAGCTTCTCGAGCCTCGAAAGCCTTTAGAAACCGTTTCTCTTTTGAAAGCTCGCAGGTTCAGAGGAGCTAACTTTGTCAGTTTGCATTCTGGTGACCTTCATTTGTTGCTGTAGCTGGCATTGCTTGTTACCAGCTCGCAAGGTTCAAGACGACATAGGGCTCCTTCAACACACTACATTTCTTCTTCACATCTGATTATTAGTTTCGCGGTTTGGGTCCAACTGTGTGGCTGATCGCCGACTTCGAATAGTTATCACTGCACCTCAACACTACAACACTCTCCCCGTGGTTCCTGGGCTAAGCTCATATCCCTGTTACGCCAAAAGGAAACACAACCAAGCCCCGTTTTCGATCTTGGTTTATTATTCAGCTGCTTTCCCCTCCGAACTTGGCATTGGATTAACAGGTGTTCAACGGCTTCGCTAGTTTCCCCGTGGGGGCAATACACGCCGTGCTTCGAACAATTTCTTATAGGAACTGTCAATACTTCCGCCGCCACCTTGTCCCTTGATCTACAAGCAGATCCATTATATTCAAAACGACAAATTTGAGTTGCCTTTCACCCTTCTGTTAAGAGTTGGGGGTCTTCTTACATTTCCCCCGCCCATTGAGCGCTATCGTCGGCTCTGACACACACTCGGCCACAAAATTGCTTGATAATTTCCCCTCTCTACTCTTTTTTGATAGCAGCCAGTCAAATCCACCAGAGAAGCTTTAGGCGGCTGTTTTGCTGCAGGAAAAAAGCCCTGTTGGCTTGTGACTTCGGCACCATTAGCAAGTATACTGGTATTCACCTAAACAATCACAGCTTTCAGGCATTAGGTTATTGCTGTTCTATTCCTTTCTTCAAGGGGGAACATATCCAAGGTATTATACTTTCCCTCCACAAACTGGTTGCTATAAACCTGCGTCTGAGTTGGGGGAGTTACTAATCTGATCTGAATCAGCAGCAGGTTATCTCTCAACTTCTATCAGAGTACCACCAACAGATACATCAAATGGGAGACATGGCTAGCGCCCAAGTCCCGGATGTGGGAGCACTCGAGCAGGATACTGCAAAGATTGTCAACACGACGACATCTGGTGGTCCTATGCCACCTCAAGACGAGTCTCGAACTATTCAGGGGCATAAGTTTTCTCCTCAGACCCAAGAGCATCCCACCGTTTCTCAGCACGCATTCTCAGCACAGTTCGATATGTCTCAGCCCCTTTCAGGTCCTCGTCCTGGGCCATACAACATGGCACCTATGGCCAACGCCCTCCCTACGATGGGTTTTCGACCTGGACAGTATCCCCAAAACACTCACCAACGCATGAATCCCGCAGGGTCTCCACCTATGATGCAGCACATGTCACAGTTTCCTGGTCATCCGCCGCTTCAAGTCGCAGGCCAGAGTTACTACTTACAGCCACAGGTGGCACCATACTATGGAAATCAGATGCAGCAAGCTCAGGCGGCAAACATGATGTCTCAGAGACAGAGCATGGCATTCTATCCTAACCAGATGATGATGGGCTCACAGCAATCTGCCTATTACTATCCCCCTGGACCCCAGTATCAACCTGCAGCGCATCCAGTTCCGAACGGCGCGGTATCTGGTCACCATGCCGGTGGTGGTTCAACAACCGGCGACCCAAGGGCGATGGCACAGACTGCAGACTTTGGTGGAATACATCCACAGGGGCTTAAGCAGGGGCAAGGTAGGACTGGGAAGCAATCTCCCAACAAAAGTGAGCTAAAGCAAACCTCAGATGGGACAGAGAGGCGAAAGAGTGCTGTTCGTGGCCCTCCCAGAAAGCCGCGACAGAGTGGTAAGCTAACTTACCTCGATGACCGTCATGTTGGCTAAACTCCTGAATCAGGACACGCAATCTGGATTGGCAACCTTCCTCCACAAACCGACCTTATGAGCCTCGTTCATCATGTATGCAAAGAGACTATAGGGCTGGAATCACTGTTTCTCATTTCCAAGAGCAACTGCGCATTTGCCAATTTTAAGGATGAGGAAACTTGCAGTGCAGCACAACAGAAGTTACACGATTCGAAGTTTCAGTCAGTTCGCCTCGTCAGCCGGCTACGCAAGAGCACAGTGGAGGGTGCAGCCGGTGTAACAGCCCCTACTGGTCCTTCGGTGGCTACAACAGTAGTGAAGACGGATCAAGTGGCAGACAATTCGCCAGCTCAAAGCGTAATCCCAAGCCCAGCGTCTGAACCATCAGGTGCCATCAAGCCTGGGGTTAACGGCGAGAAGATACCTCAGAAGGACAAGTTCTTCATTCTCAAGAGCCTGACAGTGGAAGACCTCGAACTGAGTGTTAGCACGGGCATCTGGGCTACTCAATCCCACAACGAAGAGGCATTGAACAATGCCTTCAAGGTACGTTGGTCTTTGCACAATACCCTTGAGCCACCTGTCAACTAATGTTTTCTAACAGGACGCTGACAGCGTATACTTGATCTTCTCAGCCAACAAATCAGGAGAATATTATGGGTATGCTAGGATGATATCGCAGATCAACGAAGACCCCGCGGCAGCCATCGAATTTGCGCCCACAGCTCAGGCAACAAGCGGCTTTGACCTCCCAAAAGCCATACCGACCGAAGCGAACGAACAAGCTCCCAAGGGGCGCATTATTGACGACTCAGCAAGAGGCACTATCTTCTGGGAAGCAGACCGTGATGATGCGGATGCCGTGTCTGATGCGGAAAGCGAAGCATCAAGCACCAAGAGCAATGCAGGGGAGGAGGGTGCTGCTAAGACGTGGGGAAAGCCTTTCAAATTGGAGTGGCTATCCACAAGTCGACTGCCATTTTACCGCACGAGAGGACTGCGCAATCCTTGGAACTCAAACCGCGAAGTAAAAATTGCTCGAGATGGCACTGAACTAGAGCCTTCAGTTGGACGAAGACTTATTGGGCTCTTCAACCGCGCGCAGAACCCAGAGGCAGTCGACGCCGACGTGCGGGCTTCCATGGTCATGATGCAGGGCTTCGGGCCAATGCGGCCATATGGACAATGAGAGGCGGAAGGGATTTGAGACGGGTTCTCGAAGCGATACTCTTGCTACTCAAGTGCTTTAATGCTCTTGGAAGTACACTTGCCGAGAAGATAATTCAAAGATACTGGAATACGGTTTGGGATCTATGCTGGACATAGTTGACATATTCACCACGAGCAAGGGTCATCAACGGCGGTTGCAAATGTAACTACACATCAGTTTTACGTCTCATGATTGTATCTATTCAAGTTTTCGAAGTATTTCTGGCTTTGATGGTGATATGGTTCTTAATTGCCATTTTTTGACTGGTATTTAGAGGTAGCTGCAGAGCTGGCAAGCTAGCTGCAAATCATATCATGGATCTGCTACTAACGTCAAACTTGATCAAGCTGACAGATCGTCTCGGTTGCTCAGGTACCAAGTGGCAACGGAAAACACAGATATACAAGATTCCGTTCAAGCCCGTCGGCGGGTCACAATTAAATTTGATGTCCGAATTCCATCGGACATCATTACAGTATGGGGTTTTCAGTGAATTGATGAGTCAAATAGGTACTTGGCTCAGATAATGATGAGCTGAGGTTGAGGAAAATGTAAGTCTACGGGGGGTGATTAGAATGGGAATCAGATAAAACTGAGAGTTTAGTACCTGGTACCTCAAACGTAGCGCTAACGCACGCGCAAGGAGGTGACAAGTTGACTTTCAGCCACTGGAGATTTGGTCTTTTTTTACCTAAAGGAGCTGAGGTTTCTGGGGTACCTTAGCTGCACATGGATGTGGTCCAAAGAGCGTCATACTACGTCATAGGTCTAGACCCTTCTTCCTTCTCCAAATGCCGAGCCCCACATTGATGTTGGATTCATGGAGATGAAAGTGGTGATCTAGGTGGTCATTATCTTTAACAGAACAAATCAAGTAAGGCTAAGCCACAATGAATCATTAGTATACCATCGAAACAATCGATCAATCAATCCCTTTTGCCTCTGTTTAATTATCACTAATTACGTCATCTGTCAATGCCAACTTACCATCCATGTCAGCAAAGCTCCGGATATGAACCCTGGGTTTGCCTAGAATATCCAAGAAGCGTGGCATTTTCTTGTCCGTTATCCTTCTTGACGAATTCGAGATCAATTATGAGATAGCTTGAACTAGCATTCTTGCTTAACAGTTGAGTTGGTCATATTGTGAGTCTCTACCTCTAAGTATATTGCTCTATACTTTCATTATGATCATCTACGATATTCTAGTTCTATTACCTTATTACCTTATAAGGCCTTTAACTCATAAACCGTTTGCTGACTTAAGATAATAGGGTTTGAATCACGATTGAACTTCACGAACCTCCAAGCCGTTGCAACGATCTGCTACCGGGCGTTAGCCTTCCCTTACCGAGCGGTACACCTTTCCGAAAGATGCATGCAATGAACCTACGATATACCAGACCTCTCTCTCCTGGTCTGCGAAAACGTATCGATGCCCATTAGCCACTGTGCTCACATGGGGTACGATGCAGATGTCCACTTCGGTGTTTTCCAACATCTTCTCTACGTAGCCTCGTCTCTGGTGGTAACTCTTGAAGGATGTTCACTACTGGCTCCTTCACTAGTCACCCTCGCACTGCTCAAGCTAAGACTAGTGTCTTATCATCTCATTCCGTCGTCTTCGAGGCATAGATACGGGATGTCGTCGCCGTATCGAGGATGATGCCTTCTGGCTCCTAGTGACCCAAGTCGGTGCCACTTCGTTGAATCCCGGTGGTTGTTCTCCGACAAAATCTTTCTTCATCTGATCACATACTCAATTCAACTGCTTCTACGGGTTTCAGAGCACAGAAATGCTAATTGATTCGCAGCAGCTCATGTCCAGATTGGAGTGAAAGTATGGCCTTTGGTGATAATCACTGATCAGTACTTCATCATCGACAGATTACAGGTCACAAATTTGTGCCTTATGAACTTGAACCTCCATCCTTAATCCACTATCTTGGAATAACAAGGTTTTTCGGTATCATACATCTCCGACTCTTTCCGCGAATGCATGATCGTATGAATGGTGAGTATGTTTCTTTACTTCTTCAACAACGCCTCTTGGCCTCTACCGTCTTTTGTTATAGATCAGACAACGGCAATATTCAACCAATCACTAAGGTAGCTAGTAGAAGTCTGCTCGGTACAGAGTGTTTCCCGAACTACTGCTGTGGCCCTGCCTGTCGTTGTTGGTTCGATTCAGGGTAGTTTCCGTTTCGAGTATCCGTCTGTTACCGAAGCCAATAAAAGCATAATTCTTAGCTCCCTATGTGTATTAAGTTCACTACGTTGGCAATGATATTAGCATATCCTGCATTTGCTAAGTGGTACTCACGGCAGGGGCTGTGTAGATCTCGATTTTGAGGCCGTATACTGGTTTGAAATAAGCTGTCTGTACAGAGAAAATACAACGTAATGCAGGTGCATCTCGATGACTCTTGTATTTCATACTCAAAATCAGATAAATCGAATAAAAGCTCCATTTTTGTATCACATCTGAGAACATATTTTGCTATTTGAAGATTGTGGCTGCTTTGAACCTCTACTTGGTTCTACTTTTCTACGGCGGAGTTTCATATAACTGTTGGTACTTTCATAAATCGGTTCATTACAACAACAAAACGAAAGGTCTTAAGTAAACCAACGAAGATGAAGACAAATATATTGCCAAGTATACTTTAAATTTTTTAATTTTTTTTTTTAATTTTTATATATATATATTTTTTTTTAAGATAGAGTAAATTGGATACTGAACTTCAGTCACCATATCCGTTCTGCCGTTTAAGGGATGTAGCTGGGTATAGGGTAACCAGACATGAAATCGTGTGCATATTATGTCAGCATTGTTGACGCATGGACCACCTTCTCCAGACATTCCATTGTTTATCCTCGATTATCCATGGAACAGATAAATGATCAGCATAAAGCCTCAATCACTTCATTAGCTTACTCAGAGTCGGAGAATGATCGTGATATCTGATCCGATGACCAGAAATTTCCGTGGTTGTCACAAGTCAAGGTCTACACTGCAGCTGCTGTATCAAGTTCCCGAATTGGCTGGAAGCTTCCACCATGATCCACCACTGTCCAGCAGCTTCATGTAACCACGAGCAGCCAACAGACTCGCGATGCCACCTAATTTCGTACGATTTTGATGTAAACGCTACGTAGTAGACCTCGCTTAAGGCTTGCCAACGCTTCCACGGCCCTCTTCTGCAGTCGTGCGATTTCTAGAACCTCCAAGTGGTAGGTTTCATCGACCTTTGGCGAAAGGTAAGGAAACTCCCATCTCGATCTCATCTTCCTCATCAATGGGTATAAAGCAAGGCTCCTCTCCCCCCAAAGCTGGACTTCATTCTTCATCAGAACACACACAAGCAAGCAAACACAAGCAAGCAACTCTACAACAACTACAACCACTACTTTACAACTCTCTTCTTTGCACACTTGCAAACAACGCTTTCTCATACACACTCTTATTAAACACATCACCAACACAAACACAATGGCTTTCTTCCCTCGCAACTTCTACAACTCCGATGCTTCCTTTACTCCCCTCTTCCGTCTCCTCGACGACTTCGATAGCTACTCTCGTCAGGGACAACAGAACGGTGGTACTCGCCGAAGCGGCCTCACCCACTGGCAGCCCAAGTTCGATGTCCGCGAGACTGGCGAAGCCTACGAGCTCCACGGAGAGCTCCCTGGCATGACAAAGGAGAACGTTCACATTGAATTCACTGAGCCTCAGACCATGACCATCCGCGGCAAGACTGAGCGCACATACACTGCCGGCACCCCTCCCGCTGGCCTCGTCGAGGGCTCTCAGTCCCAAGGCGCCATTGCCGAGGGCGAGGGCAACGACGAAAACAAGAACTCTCACCACGCTAAAGTCGAGGATGAGGCCGAGGCCAAGGCCCACGAGAGCACCGAAGTCACCCACCACCAACAGTCCAAGGAGGTCGAGAAGAAGCCCGGTGATCAGTCCAAGTACTGGCTCACCGAGCGCACCTTCGGCGAGTTCTCTCGCAGCTTCAACTTCCCCACTCGTGTCGACCAGGACAACGTCTCTGCCAAGTTTAAGGACGGTATCCTGAGCATTGTTGTTCCCAAGGCCAAGAAGCACGAGTCTCGCCGCATCAACGTCGAGTAAACACGACAGCACACCACAGCTGGAATCTTGATGACATTATTACCCAGGTCTCAGATTTCACGACAAGTCAAGATCAGTAACGACTCATCTTTACGACTTTATGCATTGCATGAATCGGTGTTTTGGAAGTTTCTTAGCATGAAATAGCATTGTAGGCCTGACTTGGCCATTCGCTCCTTGTACAATAGCAACTAATAATTCAATTGCATTTAACAAACAACTCCAAGTATATTTGTGAATAACCAAGTGACATGTTTCCACAATCCATTGTTTGCCTGTGACCATATTGCGAAATCCGCCAAGTTATTCACGTCTTGACACTGCAATGGTATTAATTATAGCTCAATTACCTTCTATACGTACCTACTAAATACACCTTTAAGTCAGTGAAGTAGATACGGAGCTCAAGGGCAGCAAATGAACAAAATCTTGCTGTCAGACAATCAATTTAGATTATAAGTTTATGATCCCGCATCAATCCGTTGAAGAAATAAGTCTGCCTTAACGCGATCGAACGTTCCATCGAGGGAAGGCAATAAAACTTAGGGCCTATACTAAGCGACAAAAAGATTTAGATAAGCTTAGGATAACTTAGTAGGCCATTAGACTGACTATTTTTTGACACCGTTATTCAGAGGCCTATTAATTCCATGTACCAATTAAAGTGGACCGTCATGCAATTACCAGTCGATGGCACGTGATTTGGCGTAGGAAGGTGGCGCTGTTGCCTCCTGGGACGCGTCCCGCCGCGCTTTCCTCCAATTCTGTTCTCCTTCTGTTGCCTCATTTCTTGCAAATTTGCAGTTCACAGTGCAGTCTGTGACCACTTCTTCACTGATACAATCAAAAAGAGGAACTCGAAAATCACAATGAGCCAGGAGTATGATGAGGCTCAGATGGGCGAAGAGGGCGGTATGCCTGGCCCTGGTGCTCCAACGCCACTATCCGCGCTCGAGGTAAGCTTCTGTCGAAGCGCAATTGCGATAACGGCTGACGCTGAAGCTTGCAGGGAATTGCTGGCTTGACGAAGCGAGATATTCAGCTTGTCATTGACGGAGGCTACAACACAGTTGAGTCAGTGGCCTACACGCCGCGACGAGTGCTGGAACAGATCAAGGGTATCTCGGAGCAGAAGGCGACCAAGATTCTGGGAGAGGGTAAGTGACTCACGAATCGGAGCTATCGAAAAAATTACTGATGGTAGCGCAGCCTCCAAGCTCGTCCCGATGGGTTTTACTACAGCCACAGAGATGCACCAGCGTCGCAGCGAGCTCATTTCTATTACCACTGGATCCAAGAACCTCGATACTCTTCTTGCTGGTGGTATTGAAACAGGTTCGGTTACTGAACTGTTCGGTGAATTCAGAACCGGAAAGAGCCAGATCTGCCACACACTCGCTGTGACTTGTCAATTGCCATTTGATATGGGTGGTGGTGAAGGAAAATGCATGTACATCGACACCGAGGGTACATTCCGACCTGTTCGTCTGCTAGGCGTTGCCAACCGATTTGGCCTTTCTGGCGAGGAGGTCTTGGACAATGTTGCATACGCACGCGCTTACAACTCTGATCATCAGCTTCAATTACTCAACCAGGCTGCGGCTATGATGTGTGAGACACGATTCTCTCTGCTCATCGTCGACAGTGCAACATCGCTCTACCGAACAGACTTTTGCGGTCGTGGTGAGCTCTCGAACCGACAGACTCACTTGGCCAAGTTCATGAGGACACTTCAGCGTCTGGCGGATGAATTTGGTATCGCAGTTGTCATTACAAATCAAGTCGTGGCTCAGGTCGACGGTGGCCCAAGTGCCATGTTCAACCCCGATCCAAAGAAGCCTATCGGTGGTAACATTATCGCCCACGCCAGCACGACGAGAATCAGTCTGAAGAAGGGTCGTGGGGAGACACGTATTGCCAAGATTTACGATAGCCCATGCCTGCCAGAAAGTGATACTCTGTTTGCCATTGGCGAGGAGGGTATCGGCGACCCAGCACCAAAGGATATGGAGAAGGATTAGACGACAACTGATGACCTTGTGTGTTTGTACGAGCACTGGAGTATATGGTGATGATTCTTGGCATGATTGCTGGCGCATATTTTAATGGTTGCTTCATGTGTTATTTTTGCGATGGATGTTACCTAAATGTCAGGGTAGGGTGGTTGGGATGACTAGCTGGAATTCCCTTCAATGAAAACGTGTTTCTTTCGGAGAAATTAGTCTCAAAGAAAGAGATTAAAGCCAACATATAATTAACCAACTTTGATGCACTTTTATAATTTTGATGCATCTTTTCTAACGTTGATATATCTTTTCTATGTCAAGCTGGCTTTCAGTGACCAATAGCTGGTTACCTATTTGGGTTAGCGTGGTTCGCGACCAATCCGCCAGAATTTCTGGATGCAACGCGATCTCGTTGTTATCCATCACATCAAACTCAGCGCCCAGTACTCGAACCCATCTCGTTACGACCGACTCGATTTATGGGGGCGAAATGGAAGGCGATACACAATATCTCTTTAAAGAGACAAGAGTGAACCTTGATCCCCCTACTTCATCTTCTATTGTCACGATCCGAGTACCCTCGAATTCAATACAGAGCCGTAATTATCGCAAACCGGCGCGAGAGAACACTGCAGAAGATGAGACGACATTTCGAACGAAGAATTTAGCGACTGCTTCTTCCGTCTACCACCGAATTTGGCATGACACACCGCGTAGTTTCCTGTGGCGGATCTTGGAGGACGGCACACTCCTCAGCATTCGGGCTGTTGATGTTTGCAAGAAGACACAAGCAACCGATTCGCCGCTGGTCTTGAACTTCAACTTTTCAGTACCTATTCAGCCAGGATGCGTCACGTTTTCGGACCCCGAAGAGCACGATTCCCTTTGTGTTTTTGTTCTCGACCAAGCATATCAGCTGTACAGCTTCACGCTCCGACCAGATTTGTTCAGGAAGAGATCGGCCGTCGATGCTGGGCTTTCTGACCTCGGCAAGGTCCAAGCGCCGGCAGGATTGGGGTTCAAGCATCCTCATCGCATGATTGCTGTGAACGCGGAGACACTACTGATTACGGTCAACGATGGAGGAATGATCAGGCTTGACAAGAACAAAGCGCACGAACGTGAGTACTATTGGACTAGTGATATCAAAATATGCTAATGCTAATCTTTACAGCATCATCACTTGTCTGGAAGGAATCTTTCTTCAATGTTCAGGGATGGGCGCAGAACCTCCGAAGCCTTCTTCCTTTCCAAGGAAAACACACAATCAAGCACGGCAAGATCAATATGGAATACAGCTCAACTACGTCGATTCAGATCACAAGTTTTGGAATGGATGATAGTCTCTTTGCGATCACAGTCTGTCTCGATCATAGAATGCGAATTTGGAACATTAACGATGGCCAAATTCTTTATACAAGCGATATCCTCAATGCTGAGAGGAATCCTCAAGAGATTGGAAAGTGGGCTATTGACCCATCACAGACAAACCTAGTACAGATTGTTGGAAGGGGCCGCAGTAGTAGGATTTGTGCAACCTTCTCTCCCATCGGCGCTGGAGAGTTTAAGTTCTGGAAGATCACCGCAAAGGATGCGCATACCGTCATCGTCGAAGACATCTTCCCCAATAACGCCTTGGTCCCAGTGACGCCATCATCCTCTGATGTGTGGACACTCGCTGATTTCGCTCTATCTTGTCCTGCAGAGAGCGATATTCAACTCTGGACCCTGTGGAAGAACAACATGACGTATAGGGTGCAAAGGCTCGAAGTGGATCGTAAGAATATCTCACAGAGCTGGGAGGAGAACTGGGATGGCGTCTACGCAGATAACCTTATACTGGGCGCAGACGCTTCTGGCCCTTGTGACCCTACTGATGTCACAGAGAAGTGGCTCCAGCTTATCCTAAAGCCTGGCCAATTTACGAAATCGACCCTAGAGGCAGCACTATCGATTTACGAGCGAGGCTTCGGAAAGACAAAGGAGACCGCTGCCAAGGGTCGAGGACTGGCAGAGTCGATCTGCTCGATATTAGGGGCTGCTGCAACACTAGATCGAGGCTCTTCGGGCGCTATGGAGTATGAATCCTTCCGCGCTTCCAGTGAGGCCCAGTGGTTGAGGTTCTACCGCCTGTTGCTCGAATTAGATAAGCAACGAGGAGAAGCACTTGGGCTGACGCTTGACCCCCACACAGGAATGACTTGGGTTGTCTGCGCCGACTTCCTTTCAGCCATTCGCGAGTGCAGTAGCTTAGAGCGACTGTACTATAACCTTTCTTCTCCTGAGGAAGATCATGTTGCACAAGCGGCTCTAGTCGATACGGCTTTGAACTTCGTTGATGGGTTCCCTGATCACCTATTGCAGCTCTGCCAGGCTACGCTACGACCTGAGCTGTTTGAGGATTCGTCCAAGACCGACCTCGAGCGCATCCAATATTTCTCCGACAAGTCTGGGTTTTGGCGAGGAATCACTGATGATGACTGTAACCAAGTTGTCGATGTTCTCGGCCAAAACTTTAACACAGTGACAGACGAGCTTTACGCCGATGTGATGAATCTCATCTCTGCGCCGGAGGAAGCCAAGTCACGGAACTTACGCCACCCACTCACCGACTTTGGCCGGAAACTGGTGGTCAAAGCCGTTCAAGACAGTATTGAGTTGCAGTGGAAGGTCTGCTTCAGCCAGTTGATTCTTCTCGTCCACATGGAGTTTGAGTTCGACAATGAGGCAGATATTCTTCACAATCGCGTTGATATTGGCAACGTATTCAGGCAGCTCGTTGCGGCCCTACGACGTTTGGAGCTGTTGAAGTGGCTCGCCCAGACAGAAATCTCAGTGCCCAGCACCCGAGACAAGAGTGAGAGCGGAGCTGTGAAGAAGAGCTCCGAGGATGCTCAACTCGTAACGGCACTGGAGGCGCATGTTGGTCACCTGCTTGGTTTTGCGAACCAGAGCGAACCCCTGGCTACCAATGTCACAGATCTCGTCACCAACTTGTGTGCTCCGGACAGCGATATTGAGATTTCCCCACCGCTTGTTCAATGCTCTCTCATCAAACGAGAGAGGGCTGATTTGGCATTGGATCTTGCGCCTTTCTGCGACCAAAACCCCTTCTCCACATATGTTCAGGGCCGTTTGCAGCTGGCGTTGAAGGACTTTAATACCGCTGCGATTTTCTTCAGAAGAGCAGCCATTGGAATGAGTAAGTCTTTTCGCATTCGTTATTGGTCTTTACTAACAGATAGCTAGGCGCTGGGAATGCCGGAAGTGACCGCCATAGTAGCGGTTTGCTTGATGACACAGAGTGGAATCTCATGTACCAAGGCCTTGCAAAGTACTATTCACATATTGTTGCTTTGTTCGAGAAGCAGAAGGCCTACTCTTATGTGGTCGATTTCGCCCGCCTGGCTATGCAGTTCCTGGGTACCAAGCAGGACGCTATGTTTACCAAGACTGACATGCAAAGCCGATTGTTCAACGCTGCAGTAGCGACATCGCAATTTGAGCTTGCACACACAACATTGGTCTCGATTAAGGACCAAGCCATGAAGATCTCAAATCTGCGCAAGTTGATCGACAGAATGTGTGCGACTTATCACAACAATGAGCTCGTTGCTCTCCCCTTCCCCGGTCTACAACAGGAAGTTGACGATATCCTGGCACAGAAGACCAAGGCATCATTGGATGTTATGGAAGGATTCCCCTACCACCAAGTCCTCTACTCATGGCGTATTAAGCACAACAACTACCGTGGTGCCGCATCGGTGGTACTGGACCGAATCCACAAGTTGCAAAGCGCCGGAGAGGGAGATGAGGCAACGGGAGAAGATATCCTCGATACACCAGTGACAAGGCAATACCTCCTGCTTATCAATGCTCTCAGCTGTGTGGAACCCAAGCAGGCTTGGATCTATGATGAGGCCTCGGCTGGCTTTGGACAGAAAGATGCAGTAAAGCGCAAGGTGGTGTCATTGGCGGATATTCGCAAGCAGTATCAGGATGAGCTGGATCGAATCGCAGCGATTCACAACAACCAATTTGGCTTTGAGGCGGACGACGTTATGGAAATTGTATGAATGCAGAAATAGGACAGGTCACTTAATGTAGACTAGAGGTGTATTGTTTCAAAACTCGGACGGGCGAGATACCTAGGACATATTATCGGGACTGTTTACGGTGTATGCATTAATTTGATTTGCGGATGGTTTGTTTTAGAAAGGAAACAAAAACTAGAAATCTTCCATCCTCTTACTCTTCCAGCCTTGAAACCCGAAACGCCATGACCCGATGCTTAAAGGACGCGCATGAAGTTGACAGTGTATGTACATCAGACCAACAGCCAGGTTCTTCTACTTTATCTTCATGCCTGTGCAGCAGCCAACTTGTTCTCTGGAGGCGCAGGTAGTGATGAGGTACCGGCATTTAGAACAGGTGCGGCGTCAGGAGCTTGGCGGTAAAGAATAATCTCAGATTGCTTGAAGTATCGTCGAGCATCTGTGAATGTTGTTAGTTGAGTGGTTGAGGCATGAGATTTGGCGGGGCTTGACTGACCTTCGTCGATGAGAACTAAGCTGAGGTAATAACGCGTAGAGAACTTCTTGTTTACGTCGCGGAATGTAGGTGTTAGATCAAAACCGCCGAGGAACAGTCGGATAGGAATTGTCTCTCCTCGCGATGGGGAACCGTCCATGATCTCAAAGCGCACCAAGGTTTCACTCTCATTATACTGGTTGGGAGCAGCGCCCGTCGTCTCTCTTCTGATGATAGACAGCTCCATGTGCTTGATCTTTAGGCGTACGAGCAAGAAGTAGATCCGCCCGACAATGACATCCTTGAGATGGTACTTGCTCTTGCTGTACTCGAACTCAATGTGTAGACAGTCCTCGATACCAACATCCATCTTAATGCTGCTGTTCATCTCAGGGGGGATGCGATAGCTGTAGACCCATATGTCCTTTTCACGGATGACATCGGCCATGCGGCGTGAAACGGTGACGCGGACGAAGTAGCGCAGCTTAACGTTGATGCCATTGTATGATTCGTACTGCTTCTCGACGTTCTTGAAGTTGAAGTCGAATGTCTGTGGGTGCTGAAGCTCGCCAGGCGCAGCGAGTTCTTGGTTGAGTGAGAGAAATTCGTAGTGGTTGCCGCGATCGAAGAACATTTCTTTGCGACAAGTCAGTAACTGGAGTAGCTTGCCAAGCGCATGAGGGCCTCAGGGAGGCATTGCGATGTATATGGGTCGCGAACCTATCGTGCCGATGAACTGGACCTTGATACCAGTATGCTCGAGCCTCTTCCCATCCTTTGGACGAACAGTGACAGCGCCCTTGACAGACTCGCCATCCATAAAGAGAGGGGCCTTCTCGCGACGGTTCTTGTCGAGCTTGACATCGACCATAGAACGCTCATCTGTATCGTCGAGGACAACGTCGATATCGACGGGAGTCGCGAAGAAGTACGACATGACGGGCGAGTTGTGTATGTTCGCTGCCTCTTGCCCCTGGTGCTTTGTTGATAAGTGAGATGAGGCTAAGGCTGGCGCAAGCTTCGTGATAGTGGAATGGCTGGGGTGAGCTTGACGGAGCTGGTGAGGACGTCAGCGCTCGGGGAGACAGGGGACCGATGAGGACCCACCGAGCTTGCCTTCAAGCAGGCCGAATGAGTTGACAAGATATGGGATGTCAGAGTTCAACTATATGAATATGGACAAGAAAGGAACAAAGGTATTATTCAGGCTGATAATTTTTGCCTTTATTACAGTTTTAGTATTTTTTCCTCCCATAATTACTGATCTTCTGCGTATAGAACTGGTGTTCTTCATAAAGTCCAACAATCAATAGTTCTAATTGGCTCACAGTTTCAATCGTGAACCGTTGGTATAGTCTGATCACGTGCATAGTCACGCCTTTTCTGTGGATACCTCCTGGATTCCCCCTCACGTGGATAGAGTAAGCCCTATCACACCTAGAAGTTTTCCCACAACAATTCTTCGCGTTGTGTTCTGTCGATACCCTCAACACCCGATAACAATACCTCACAGCCGGCAGGATGAAGTACATTCATTCCCAGGAGCTCCTTGAGATCCCCGAGGGGGGTACGTTGCGCCCTATTTCATTTTCAACTCTGATTTCCTCGTCGTCGCTCGAATATTTGGTATCGGTCCCCTCGAAAAAATGTTACTAGAGTGATTCGCAATTGGAAGCTGCACAAGAACACCAACATTAAACTGCGCTCACAATGGAAACTCTGGTACTTTCTGAGGGGATCACCCACGAGCGTCGAAAGGTGAATCTCTAAGTCATAAGACGCAAAAGCTGACTCGCTTTCTTTATAGTCAAGGTCAGCATTAAGTCGCGAATTGTCACCGTTGAGGGTCCCCGCGGCAAGCTGGTCAAGGATCTCAGCCACCTGGCCGTCAACTTCACCGTCCCCAAGAAGAACCAGATCTCCATCGAGATTCACCACGGAGTCCGCAAGAATGTCGCTACCCTCCGAACTGTACGAACCCACATCAACAACCTGATCATTGGTGTCACAAAGGGTTTCAAGTACAAGATGCGATACGTCTACGCCCATTTCCCCATCAACGTCAACGTTACCAAGAACGCCGAGACCGACCTGTACGAGGTTGAGATCCGAAACTTCATCGGCGAGAAGCTCGTCCGCCGAATTGTCATGCAGCCTGGTGTCGATGTTGAGGCTTCCACCACCCAGAAGGATGAGCTCGTCCTCTCTGGTAACTCTGTGGAGAACGTGTCGCAAAGTGCCGCCGATATCCAGCAGATCTGCCGGGTGCGAAACAAGGATATCCGAAAGGTAGGATATAGCACAACACCATCTCTTTCTCAAGCCTTACTAACTGGCCTAGTTCCTTGACGGTCTGTACGTCTCCGAGAAGGGCAACATTGTCCAGGACGAATAAGCGCGGATACGGACACGGATCTTGTTTCTTTTGCGTTTCTGGGTCTCAGGAGTGGCGAGGGTTCATCGTTGCATGTCAAGTAGCAAAAAAAGGCTACA
Source organism: Fusarium redolens (assembly GCF_020744475.1). Classification (NCBI taxonomy): domain Eukaryota; kingdom Fungi; phylum Ascomycota; class Sordariomycetes; order Hypocreales; family Nectriaceae; genus Fusarium; species Fusarium redolens. The sequence goes on along the minus strand of NW_025763664.1, from coordinate 3,955,512 downwards.
AAACAAATTTCAAAAAGCAAAGAGATGATGACTCTGGTGCCGACAAACACTTGAATCTCGCCAACGAATCGAATCGCATCTGTTCATTCGTGTATGTGACCATTTAGGAGCAAAAAAGGGCCGGCTTTTTAGACGAGGGTTCGTTTCGGGTGTTTTGCGATAAAAAGAAAAAAGGCGTTTAATCATTTTTCCAATGCGCATTCTATCTGTGCCTGGGAACTCCCACAACGTTTGGTTTATCGTGAAGTCAGTCCGATAAGACCTATTCTATCCAATTCGATCAATGATAAAATGAGTCAATGCAGTATGATTTCAGAACATAAATCCACGCACACAACATGGTGTTTGTTCACAGGTGGGGCGATTATGGTCAAAAGTTGCATGTGAAAAAATGAGGCTCGCATTTACATCAAGACGTGCCTCGTAAGTATATTCATCTTTGTATCAAACTCGTAATTTTTCTTCTTGACTTTCATTGTGAGTCATTTCATCTAATCTTCCTTTCCATTCCTTCGTGACGTGATCTCTTCGAATAACAAAAAGCAGCAGCATTAACTATCCATGAATGCGTGGGTAAAATAACAACATCAATGATGAAATGGGGTGAATGAGGCAAAATAAAAACCAGAGCCGCAACAGTATCAACAGAATACCATAATATGTGAACAACCAAAAACGCCAGTAGCCTTGATGTGTGAAGCGACAAGTCGAGCGTGTACAATGTGGGCTCGAATCCTTATGTCAAATGCAGAGACATGTACAGGATGGGGAGTATATGTGAGACGAATGGGGATAAAAAGTTGAGAAGTGGGGATTTAAAGGCTTCATCGCCTGCTGTCGCGGGAGTAGTACGACCTCGCTCGGCTGTCTCGTGTGCGACGAGTGCGGTTCGTCCGTCCACCTGAGCTTGAGCTGCCTGCTGTGACTGTTAGTACGATAAAGTCATGCAATGAGTGTCAGAGAGACTTACTGGGACTGGTGTAGTCACTGTATGAGTAGTAAGAGTCGCTATACCGCGATCGTGATGATCCTCGAGATGAGCGCGCGGGCTTGGTGCTCGCAGGTCGCTTATCTTTCTTGAGATTGAGGAGAGCAAGGAGCGTGGCCGCCAGACCCGCGATACCGAGCCACTTCTTGCCATCCGACTTCTTCTCACGACGATCGCCGGCCGACGACGGGGAACCACGACGGCCCATGCCGAACCAGCCCTTGTGTCGAGGACGACGGGAGTGGGCCGAGGCCGAAGGAGGTGGTCGGCTGCCGTGGCGGGAGTATCGCTCCTCGTAGACATCAACGCGCTCGCTCTTCTCCTTGTCCTTCTTGCCAAAGAGAGCAACCCAGAGACCGCGGGCGATACAGCAGAAGCAGAGAAGAAGCAGAAGAGCAACGCCAGCGATAACACCGATGACGATACCAGCAATGGCACCGGCACTCAGACCTCCACCGCCAGTTCCGGTCTCGCCAGCTGCAGCGCCCTCGCTAGTCTCGGTAGCCGTTGCAGAAGCCTCGGATTCAGTCTCAGTTGCAGTCTCGGATTCAGTGGGCGCGCCACTGTTGGTGATAGTGGTGGTACCAGTGACTCGATAAGGAGCCGAGTATTGGGTTGTGATCTTTCCATCGGTGGTGATAACAACAGCGGTGGGCGCCTCGTAACCAGGCTTCGCGGAACATTGACCCATGTATGCGCAAGTCTGCCAGCCAGCGCAGCAGATCTCGCCGCATGCCTCTTGCTCATCGTTCTTGGGCACACAGTCAACGCCCTTTGTAGGCTCCGGGGCAGGTTCCCAACGGGTCATGATTGTGCTGGTATACGTTCTGGTCTCGGTCCAGGTAGTGGTGTACTCGCCAACCCAGCCTCCCTTTGCAGCGACACAGTTCGCGACTCCATTTGATGTTTGGCAGGTCTCGCCGGAGCCACAGCAGTATTGATTATCGGAGCCGCAGGGTGAGTCGCATCCTCGGTGCATGAGATATGAGTAACCGCGATCATGAAGATCATCTCTGGGTAGCGGTTTGGCAGAGCAGAGAGCTGCTGCGGCGAGGAGCAGCAGCGGCCTTGTCACGGAGCGCATTGTAGCGACTTTTCTGGTTGTGATCCTCACTATTTTCTGAAGGTTGATTATTGGCGCAGAGCCGAGGTCGGAATAATATTGTCTGAGGCCAATTCCAATCAGAGCTTGTGCTAGTTTCGAATTGAGATGCGTGCACAAGGTGAGGAGGAATTTGATCTGGATAAAAACCGAGACTGGTTGCGAGATTTATCTGAGTCCCTTGTGAAACAGCTTAGCTTAGCTTCTGGAATGCGGGAGAAGCGGCTGCGTTGTCGCGGGGAAGTATTGTTGGTGCCCGAGATGGAACTGGAGGTGAGTGAAGGTTGCTATGAGATGCGGGTGAGTGAGAGAGTAAGTAAGGTTTGGTGGTGAAGTTTCCAGGAAAATGAAACTTCCAAGAGTAAGTAAGAGATCAATTACAAGCAGGAAAAAAAGAGACGAGAAACGGCAACGTTGAATTCTGGGCGCTGCACCAAGAGTTTTAAGCGGCTGGTGGTGGGCTGCAACGAAAGGCTTCCTCTTGAGTCCCAACCTCCCACTTACAACTATCTCTTTGAGCGGCACAAGGCAACACCAGGTCACTCGCCCCACTTGACCCCACGTACCAGAAGGCTACAGAGGCTTAACATATAGAGGCAGCTATAAGAGCCTGTATTCCTTTGTAGCTTGGCTACTTCTACAAGAGTATAGCCTCTTTTTCTCCTGACTTTAACTGGCTACTAATATTTTATATCTATTCTTACTGGCTGCTGGCCTTTTATATACAAACCGGCCCTGTATTGGCAGAATTAATTTCTCTGATTGGCCTGATATCCCTGTCTTGACCGCTTTGTTGCCTTGTGCCGCTCAAAGAGATAGTCTACACCAGCCTCTCTGATTTACCTAGAAGGGCACTTTGACACACGCACGCGCTCATCCGAAATAAGGGGACCTGATCCACACGCCAGCAAATCAGTCTTTTTAACTCGATGCAACGTTTTAAGGGGGAACACTCAGTCCTGTTCTTGGTGAACTCTCGATCTCTCTTCTTGTCGGTGAGGATGGATGGATGACTCGAGACTCAGAATACGATGCACGTCAATGGTGGGGTGCCAGCTCATGATACCTCCAACGACTACGCCTGTGCTGTGCTTGCTCACTGGACAACTATCAATAGCTGGAGCCCTGGAGCAGTGCTTACCCCTGTAGGCCCGTGTCTGCGGCCCTGGAGCTAGGCCACGTACAGCGGGTAAATGTCATCACCACTTACACGCCCGGGGCACCCCGGAATAGCAGATCACGTATCATGAGAGTGAAGCCGTTTGCATGCTGCATATTTTAATTAAACTGTCAGGGGCAATCGCAACGTCCTTGCAAGCTGAGAACTGTATTTGGCTCTTCCCATTGGCGGTGTTGGAAGGAGTTGAGCCATTAGACAGGGAACGAAACTCGGAGGCTGGGGAGGGCATTTTTCAGGGATTAATTCCAGGTCGGTCTGCGCTTTTGACTCAATCGTGTCGTCAGCTTGGCAGAAGAGAAGAGATGGAACAACAGCCACAGCCATAGCCACATCTCGGATACAGCCACATTTATCCAGCAACTCTAACTTGTGGCGCCAAGTGTGGCAGCTGTGGCTACCCGAGCTCCAAATCCAAGGTTCCGTTAGGTGCTCCAAGCTTGACCTGTGACGCTCCGCGCGGTTCGAGTTCAAGTTGGTTGCATCACCAGCGACTTCAAACTGCCTATCGTCAGCTCCTCCATCATCCTCCATCTCCATCTCGGCTCTCCTCATTCCGACCTCGCCACCTAAATACTTCCCTTGGCTCATCCTACAAATAACCGCTCGCTGCTAGCAGCCGCGACGCTGTAGTCATAGCTAATCATGTCCCTCGACCCGCCAACGTACCTGGCCTCTCTCCAGAGCAACATCCGTCAGCGACCCATTCCCTGGGACGGTGCTGTCAGGGCCGGCACCCTCACCGAGGAGCAATATGCAAAGATTCGAGCTGTAGATAAGGCGAAGAAGCCTGAGCAAAGAAAGGAGATTGTGTCAGGGGATATTGATGGGTATCGCGTCCTGTTTGTTGGCGATGAAGGAAAGACGAGCGTTCTCGAGACGGCGGGAAAGCATGCGAATGTGATCCAGTACATCCTGGTGTTGCTTGGAGATCTTCTTGAGGGTAAGAGCGTCCCTTTTATCTCTATGCGACATGTGGAAGTGGCATTGAGTAGTTCATGTCTATCTATAGAGCGACTTCCGTCATAATCTCCAATCACCAATGCTAACATAATATCCTTTCAGCTGTTCCATCTCTAGCCAAGGCCCTCTTCAAGACAAAGGAGCCTTATCGACATTTTTTGCCTCTACTTAACTCGACTAATGCCGAGGATCCTATTCCATTACTTACTGCGCATGCACTTACCACACTCATGGCTCTTGCTCGAGACGAGTCCCAATCGACCCTCCAGGCTCTGCCTGTGATTCTCACCTACCTCTCCGGCCTGGCCAAGAGTAATGACGCCGGTCTACAAGATATCGCTGTACAGGAGTATTCGTCTCTCCTCTTTGGACATGTCGCAAGAGAGCAGTTCTGGAACCAGCGAAGCGAGACGATTGCGCCCCTTATCAAGATCCTTCAAACTGCAGCTGGTATCGGAAATGGAGGGAGCTCATCTGCTAGTCTCTGGAGCGGCAACACCGGTACCGGATCTACTGGCTTTGGAGGTTCTCTAGGTGGAGGGGTTGGTCTCCAGCTTCTCTACCACGCACTCCTTGTTATCTGGCAGATAAGTTTTGAGGCTGAGGAGATTGGTGATGAGCTCAACGAGTAAGTGAACTGACAAAAAAAAAACGGACTACAACTAATACTGGACCGCAGCGAGTACGACATTGTTCTTCTTTACACTCACCTTCTACGATTATCACCCAAGGAAAAGACAACTCGATTGATTCTTTCTACACTCTACAACCTTCTTGAGAAAAACCAGAAATCACTTCTACCAACCGCGGTTCTTGCTCGCCTTCCCGCTCTTCTTGAGAACATCAGTGGTCGCCATCTGACTGATCCCGACTTGTTGGAGGATCTTTCAAAGCTCAAGGAAATGCTGGAAGAGTACACCAAGACCAAGACCACATTCGATGAATATGTTGCTGAGGTGCAGTCCGGTCACCTTCGATGGTCGCCCCCTCACCGAAACACAGTCTTCTGGGCTGAGAATGCCCGCAAGATCCTCGAGTTTGAGAATGGAGAGATTCCTCGGAAGCTGGCCGAGATCATGCGACAGCCCTGGGATAACGACAAGCAAGTGCTTGCCATTGCCTGTAACGACGTTGGATGTCTGGTGAAGGAGGTTCCCGAGAAGAGATATCAACTAGAGAAGGTTGGACTCAAGAGAAGGATCATGGAACTCATGCAGTCAGATGATGAAAACGTGCGATGGGAGAGTCTCCGAGCCCTCGGAGGCTGGTTGAAGTACAGTTTTGAGCAACAGTGAACTGTCAGAGATCAGTCCTAGAGAAGTATAGTATCTGCTGGAGTGTTTTGTTTATTACGCGGGCGTCTTAATGTCGTCAGTTCTGGCAGGTCCGAGTTCGCAAAGCTTAGAGAATCACAGTAGACGAGCTGAGCTGAGGAGCGGGGACAAGAGAAGCATCAGCTTGTAATGGCATACTTTTTAGTTATTGGTAGTTTGAGCAGCATCACCTCGACTACGATTGTGCGTAAGAATGAAGTGTTAAACAATTGGATCCTATTCCGTGCATTATGTTTCATGCGGTCTTATCAATTATTTATTCTTATCAACATTTGCCGCGCTTCTCTTCCTTCTATACCTCTTGCTTCGGCCCTCGGAGGGCGCTCCGGGGGTCTGCGGGGTCCGGGGTCGGTTTTCGGAGGTAGAGACCGTGGAGAAGCGAATTAGAAACGACGATTTTGATTGTGACTCGGTGAACTTCAGACTCAGTGACTTCAGACTCGGTGACAACCCCACCAGCGCCAATTGTCAAATTGGGTGACTTGTGACTTGCATGATATGTACTGTACATGCCATGTACCAGTCTTAAGCGCCCCTTCGGCTTCTTATCTTCTTGTACAAACTCTTTTCCTCTTAATTAATTTTCTTTGCATCTGATCAATTGACTCTCCTCACTTACTCCTAATATCGTCAATTGAATCCACCATGAAGAGCCTCAGCTTGGCCGCGAGGGCTGGTCCCCGAATCTTATCATCTGCCGTTACACGGCCCACATCATTCGGCGCTCTCAGACTCTCTCAACAAAGCGTACGATGCGCTTCGGGGGGTTCTTCTGATCTGAAGAAGACACCTCTATATGACTTCCATGTCGCCAATGGAGGAAAGCTGGTGCCCTTTGCAGGCTACTCGCTCCCTGTTCAGTACTCAAACCTCTCACTTGCTCAGTCGCATCACTTCACTCGTGAGCATGCCTCACTCTTTGATGTGAGCCACATGGTGCAGCATATCTTCAAGGGCAAGGATGCAGCTGCTTTCCTGGAGAGACTCACACCATCTGATTGGACAAACCAAGGCCTTATGCAGAGCAAGTTGACAACGTTCTTGTGGCCTGGTACTGGAGGTATCGTGGATGATTCGGTTGTTACCAGACTTGGCGAGGATACTTACTACGTCGTCACCAACGGCGCCTGTCTTGACAAGGACACCAAGTATCTTGATGAGGAGCTTGGCAAGTTCGGCGGAGATGTTCAGTGGTCACGTCTCGACAACTCCGGCCTCGTTGCACTCCAGGGCCCTCAGAGTGCCGAGGTTCTCAGCGAAGTTCTCGCCAGCGACGTTGATCTCTCGAAGCTCTACTTTGGTAATGCTGTCTGGGCTGAGCTGAAGCTCGCTGATGGCAGCAAGACTCACCCTGTCCTCATCAGCCGAGGTGGCTACACTGGAGAGGACGGGTTTGAGATTTCATTCAACGGAAAGGAATATCCTGCTTTTGAGACAACAACTCCAGCTATCCAGGCCCTTCTCAGCAAGGCTGGTCCTGAACGTCTACAGCTCGCTGGTCTGGGTGCTCGCGACTCTCTCCGTCTCGAGGCCGGTATGTGTCTGTACGGCCATGATCTCGACGATACCACAACACCTGTCGAGGCTGGTCTAAGCTGGATCATCCCCCCTGCCCGTCGCGAGGCTGGAGGCTTCCACGGTGCCGAAACCATTATCCCTCAACTCACACCGAAGAGCAAGGGCGGCTCAGGCGTCACCCGCCGCCGTATCGGTCTCTTCGTCGATGGAGCTCCCGCTCGTGAGGGTGCCGAGATCCACAAGGACGGTGAGAAGATCGGTGTCATCACAAGTGGTGTTCCCAGCCCTACACTTGGCAGAAACATCGCCATGGGCTACATCAAGAGCGGCAACCAGAAGGCCGGTACCGAGGTGGACGTTGTGGTACGAGGAAAGGCCCGCAAGGGTACAGTCACCAAGATGCCTTTTATCCAGACAAAGTACTGGAAGGGTACTGCGCCTGCTTAGAAAGTCTACGATGGAATTGAGTAATGTATTAAGCGAGTCAAAATATTAAACATGTGGTATATGGGAACAATTCAATGGGGGTAAACCTTGGAGTCTATGATGGTTATGGCTACAACTAAGTTAGAGTCTAGGGAAAATAAAACGTTCTTGAATATGTCGGATTACTTAGTCCCGGAATTTGATGTCGTAACCGGATTCTGGAGCTTCCTCGGAATCCGGTGATAATTGGATATCGGGGTTTGAAAACCACGTCTTCGGAATTTGATTCGGAGGGCCTACCGGGTTGTGGACATGCGCTCCGGCTGTGACTTGCTGGAGTGGTATCAAACGGGGTTTTTCTCAATTGCGTAATACCATGGTAGGTCTTGATTACAAAATCAATGCCCGTGGGACAACTCTCTTGTCGCGTTCTCGATAATCGCTATTATAATGGCACTTGAAGGAATCTCGGCAGCGGTGTCGGTATCAGGACTGGGTTGACCAGCGAGACCTCGGTGATCTCAATAATGCCTGGTCATACTATTGGAACTGGATACTACTAGCGATGTTCTAGGAGAGATGCAACGCTGCGAGCCAGTACTCGGTGCTCATAGCTTCGCTTGGAGGCGTAACCATCAGAGGCACTCTGAAGGCTTGGTGGCTATACTTCAAAGGCTTGGCATGGTCAAGCTTCAAGTGTCACAACTAACTTTATGTGTGAATGGCTGGCCAGATTTGTGGTTCTACAGTTGTGCATCGAGGAAAACATCACAAGAATTTGGACACGGAGATATGTAGCCACGAAAAAACCATAGGAAACCACCACACAAAAGCGTATGGCCTCCCTCAAACGAGCGGCGATATGGTCTAGCAACAGCCTCCCCTTCAAGTGATGACCAACTGTGGGAAGACTGAGATGATCGTGGCGCCAGTTTTGGATGTTACCGGCGCCGTCGAGGAGACGATGTTGCATGAAGAAAAGAGAAGAAAAAAAGAGTCAGAATTTTTGCACATATATGAACCCACATGAGGACTAGCGGCGGATGCTAAGCGAGATCCGTGTTAGTAGGGCATGTTCATACCCTAGAGTGGTGAGGAAGTTCACAGGAGCTTCGATAGATGTCGAGTGTCTCGGACACCGAACCGAGAAGTTATGGTACTTTGTTCGAAAATGCTCACGCGAGCTGGTCTTCCTCTTGGTTGTGTTGGCTTCTTGTGTTGAACAAAATAAGCACGCTTCGGGCACAGGATAGTCAGTCTTTATGGATAGCCAGTAACCGGCTTGACTCATCGTCACGAGGATTATTGTCGAAGGATTTCAGAGGTAAGCCGATACTGAATGAAGGATAGATGATCCATGCGTGTAACAAATCACAATAAACACCTGATAAATTCTGTGTATGCATCTCTATAAAAACGAATGTGATAGAATGTCCACGAGGGCGTTTATGGGGTTCCACATATCAGACTCGATGGACCACTCGACGAGGGTACCTACTATAAGGAGGAGGATTTACAGAAGGGGGACCCTGATGGCATACGCCAAAGTCCATTACGTATGTGCCTGAATCAAGGCTACAGCTGTATTCTATAGATGCTGGACCCTGAATGTGAGAGCAACTGGTTTTGATTGAGTTAAAGAAAAGATGAAGAGCGTAGTAAACAAGCGATATCTGAATATACAAAAGGACAGTATCTGAATAATAACTTGGTACGTATAGGTGTCAATATTGAATTCAAGTATCGCGTATTTCTGTCTTATTCTGTCTCGTTCATGGCCATTCTCCTCACCCATTTGCACCATTTGCTCTAGCACACGTGTAGCCCGCGCCGCTCAAGATTGGTCTTCCTCAACTTCAACAATGGATCACCAGGCGTCTCAGCGTGAGCACACGACAACGTGGGGGAGGGGCATCCACTGGAGATACTGTTCATTAATTTTGTCACTATTTTGACTCTTCAGACTCGAGTATTTTAAATTTCGATGCTTCCCCTTTGTCGCTATGATAGTCGCTACAACCAGCCTGTCTTGGCACTCTACGGTACTTGGTTTACCTACACCGAGCAGTGGATCCTCATCCACGGTATTTGATTGATCATAGCTCAGGTAGGCTGGCTCTGTGGAAATTAGTCCATCAACGCCCTTTTCTTCTCCATCATCATTTTTTGCTTCGTATCAAATGCTCTATAAAGAAATATTATTATCTTTCTTTGTTCTCCCATCACTAACGCGCCAGTCAGAATCAGAGCGCGCCTTTGTGGCTTGAATAGGATCTTACCCCTTGAAAGTTGCTACCAAGATTGACTCTGGAATGACCTCACACCTTCTATTCCATACCTGACCTTGGACCTCACCTCAGCCTTTACTTCTTCACTTGGCTATTACACAAAAATTCGACTTCAACACTGAACACAAACGAAATACATATCGAATAGAGAGTACAGTCTAGAACGCCCAAAAATGCCACTTTCAGGCGCCCGACTGCTCGTGGCAGCCGCTCTACTACTCCCTAGCGTCTCTCCTTCACCAATTTTCGACGCTGGCCAAAAAGTTCTCGATGCATTTACAGGGACACGCGATTCTATAGAGACACCGCATATCCAACAGTCGGGTCGCAAATTGAATGGCAAATTCTTGCATATAACAGGTACGCAATATTGCATGTGAAACAAGTCCCATGTTCCTGCATCTACATCGGATGAAAATATGATAGCTCAGCGTCGCATCCAAACCAGCCCACTAACAACCACAACTCCAGATTTTCACCCTGATGAATTCTACAAAGCGCATTCATCAACAGCTCAGGGCGTCGCATGCCACCGCGGAAAGGGCCCTGCAGGTCTATATGGCGCCGAAACTACCGATTGCGACTCTCCCGTGGACCTCGTCGACGCGACGTTAGAATGGATACGGAAGAACGTCAAGGATGATATCGACTTTGTTGTATGGACGGGCGACACGGCGCGCCACGATAGCGACGAGGAGCTGCCGCGAAGCTCGAGCCATGTTTTGGATATGAATCGAAAGGTCGCCAAAAAGATTGTCAAGACATTTTCTGATGATGGAGCCCTTACCGTCCCCGTTATCCCAACTTTTGGCAACAACGATTTCCTGCCGCACAACATTTTCTATCCCGGACCAAACAAGTGGCTACAGGCTTATAGCAGCATATGGCATCGTTTTATCCCCGAGGAACAGCGACATTCCTTCGGATTTGGTGGATGGTTCGAGGTTGAAGTTATTCCCAATCACCTGTCCGTCATCAGCCTCAACACCATGTACTTTTTCGACCGAAATGCTGGCGTTGACGGTTGCGCCATTCCTTCGGAGCCTGGTTTCAAACATATGGAGTGGTTGAGTGTTCAACTTCAGCGATTACGTGAGCGTGGAATGAAGGCTATCCTGATCGGTCATGTTCCTCCTGCTCGAACTAAGAACAAGCAGAATTGGGACGAAACTTGCTGGCAAAAATATACCCTCTGGTTGAAGCAGTTCCGCGATGTTGTTACTGGCTCCGTTTACGGGCATATGAACATTGACCACTTCCTATTTCAGGACACCAAGGACATTGACCTGAGCCTTTATGACAAGGCAGGGACTACCCGAGAACCCATGGATGACGACTTTTCCGTCGAGTCAAAGAGCGACTATCTGATAGAACTTAGAAAGTCCTGGTCTAACTTGCCAGGCTCAGCCGCAAAGGCACTAGAAGAAGATCTAGACGATGAGGATGAACTTGAAACGCAAGACGAAGATATCGATGTGTTGAGGAATAGAAAGAAGAAGGGGAAGAAAGGGAAAAAGAAGAAGGGTCACGGCAAGATCGGAGGCAAGTATGGCGAACGATACCAGGTATCTCTTGTTAGCCCCAGCGTCGTCCCCAATTACTTCCCAACTATTCGCATAATCGAGTACAACATCACCGGCCTGGAGGATGCGCCAGTCTGGACCGACTCATTCGACATCAACTCAAAAGTTTCTGAAGAGCTTCCCGACTTTTCTGAAGGTGACGAAGCTCACCAGGAACTCAAGAGAAACCTTGAAGCTGAGCGAAGGAAGAAGGGCAGAAAAGGCAAGAAAGGCAGAAAGGGAAAAAAGGGCAAGAAGAAGCCCAAGAACCCTGAACTCGTGGTCCCGCCAGCTCCCCCAAAGGGATCACCTCCCGGTCCTGCATACTCTCGCCAGACATTCACCTTCATGGGATACACGCAATACTTTGCCAACCTCACCTATATCAACAACGATCTTACCGACTTGTCTGAGACAAGTAAGTGGCGCGATGGCGATTTCGGTGAGGAGGTGCCCAACCACGACAAGCCGCAGCCCAAGAAGTTCAGATACGAGGTTGAATACAGCACTTTTACCGACAATATCTTTAAGCTACCTGACTTGACAGTTCGAAGCTACCTAAGGCTAGCGTCTAGGATCGCTAAGAGGAAGACGAAGAAGGGCAAGGGCAAGGCAGCTGAAGAGTACAATGAGGATTTCGAAGATGACTCAGACGACGACGAGGACACTGAACTTCCGGAGCCTGAAGAGGGTGACTCCGATTTGGATTTCACCGCTACCAGGGGCAAGAAAGGGAAGAACAAGAGAAGAAAGACCAACAAGGTCTGGAAGCATTTCCTCCAAGAAGCATTCGTCAACACTATACCCGAAAAGCAACTCAAGAAGTTGTCACGGAGATGATCGGAGACATGCAGGATAGCGACTGACTTGGATACTTTATGATTGGCATTTTAGCGAAGAGACGGACGGAATAGGCATATCTGGTGTTAATGGCGCATAGAGAGTATAATTGCTAGAATAACTAAAGGTACACGATTTTATGAATACAACTATCGTTTTCTCGCAACATTTTGATTCAAAGCTCATGCGTATATTTTGCCCAAATGTACCCTTTTCTAGGACATTAAGAAACAGGGGGTATCAGCGAATGCAGCTGCGCCAGTACAAGGCCACCAGCTTTTCATACATCGTTCGTGTTCGTTTATCATGACCGACCAGTCCAGCTCATCTCACAAATCAAAGGAACCATTAAATCCTATTCTTCCCTTTACCCAACGCCGCCTCTCATTGTACATACGCGGTTTACTCTGCATTATTGACAACCCGCAACGCCCGACGAGGACCCATGACGACGCTGAAGAAACTCGGCTCCTGACCTTCGAGGAGTCCTTCAGTCGAGCCTCCGCTATGGCTCGTTCCAGGTCTCGTATCCTCACTGCGCTTGGCACCTCCAGATCCACTGCTGGACCCGGGAGCGCCTGGCGTAGTATCATCTTCATCCTCAGGACCCCATTTGGGCTCTGTGGTGTATCCCTGATCGCGGCTAGGGCCGACCCAGCCAAAGAGGCTGCGCTGGGAAATAGCACGCTTGGGGCGGGTAGTGCCAGCAGCAGCAAGGGCTGAAGGGTTGAGAAGCGAGTTGGAAGCAACGGAGTAGCGGTTTGATACTGCGAGATGCTGTCTGTAGGCGTTGACTTGCCGGCGATAGAGCCAGGCGCAGAAGCCAAGATAGCAGGCGAGGGCGCCGAAGATACCAGCGATTACACCTGCAGCCACGAGACCACCATTAACTCCACCATCGTCTTCTTCTCCATCGGGAGAAGCGGCTGCAGTACCAGTCTGGCCAACTCGTACTGTCGCTGTCGGTCCGGAGGTGACTGTGAAAACCGGGGGCTTGCCCGTTAGGAACGGACCACCGGTGGCCGGCCCCACAGCGGGGGTCGTAACGGTAGCGCTGCCGTCCTTGTCTCCACCTACAACCTTGCGTACGGCGTCCGGGACCTCGTATCCATGGGACCCAGCGAGAACGAAGTTATCGGGATGATGATCCGAGTCGTGATTGCCGGCCTTGAATTGGTCCTTCCACTGAAGTGAAGTTGCATCGAATACGTACATGCCTGGATCACATTCGATGTCCCCTCCTACTCCACCAACAACAACCATTTGCCCGTCATACATGGCGCATGAGTGCCCAGCTCGCGCAGCGGGTCTGTTGTCGTCGTTTTGGTCGACTTTGATCCACGTGAAAGAAGGAATGGTAAGGATGTACATGTCATCGTACTGCGTTTGGTTTCCCTGAGACCATGTTAGTGTTTGGGTATGTCTAAAACCATGTCACAACTCACAAAAGGAAGATTCTGTCCACCAAACATGTAAATCTGAAAACTTGATGCATCCGGCGCGCTGGCGATGACAGCACAAGGATTAACACGAACGCTGGGTGTATCTCCAGATGTTTCTTGATGGAACCATTCAGAATTGGCAATGTCGTAGACGTTTAATGTGCCGAGGTCCTCAGTGAATGTTTCGTTGGTACCACCAGCAAGACCGATCAGAACACCTTGCTCGCCCCAGCCAGGCACAAACACCAAGACGCCATCTGCTCTCTCAGTAAAGTTACCGGTCTGGATACCTGCTTTTGTGATGTTCCGATAGGCTCCGCTTTCACCTGCGCCCGTACCGTCTGAAAGGCTATCAACGCCGGTGTTAACATAGCCTGGGTGTGTGAACTCAAGAAGACTCTTGAGATATACACGATCAACACTGCGCGACCAGCCCGGCGTGGTGGCCCAGTCGAGATGGCCACCAAAGTACCAGCTTAGGCCGAGTTCAGGTACAGACAGGCCTGCTCCCTCAGCAGCACGATGAACTGGCCGATTTCCTGGCTCTGATTCATTGCCGGCCGAAGTTTTGGGGTTTTTAAATTCAGTCCATTCTTCATCCTTGATGGAATAACGCCATACAGACTCGGGCTCGGGATCAACATAGGGTGTGTCAGAGAATTGGCCGCCATAGAGATAAAGGTTGTTGTAATCATGCCACAAATAACCCATAGAGACCTCGGGGGGGCCATCAGGTTTCTCGAGTCCCTTGAGAGCGGGCGAGTTTATGTCCCAGTCCTTAGTGAGGTCTAGTGTTAGGAAATTGTTGTTCCATGTGTCTTCGGTTTGATCGGGTTTCGATCTTGAGCGACCGCCGTATAAATAAAGTGTTCCATTCAATTGTGCAGCTTGAAGACCCCATCGTGTGCAGACTTTGGTAGGGCTGATCTCGCGTTTCTGAATGACACCAGCGCTGGCGCCATTGATATCTGAAAAGGATTGGCCATTTCGCCAACTGAATGCCGGAATAATAATGGCAATGAGGAGTGCTAACATAGTGAAGCGCTGCAGGCCCGAGACACCTGGGGACACACCCGAGGTGCTCTTGATTCTCGGTCGGCCTTTGGGGTTTGATAGTATGGCGTACCAAGTCTTGGGCGATGAAAGTGATAACTGTCGTGGACGCTGGCGGCCGTTATTATCCTGACGGTGGTCGCCGTCTTGCTCGAATTGTCGCTTATTGCTGGACGACTGAAGGATATCAGAGCTATCACTCAAGTGTTTGTCGTTATCATGGGTGTCAAGTTGCTCGCCTGGCAACAGTGAAGGTGCTGATGCAGAGGTTGAATAATCCAAATCGTGTTCTAGACCAACTTCTTTAAAGACGGATCTTCTGCCTTTTCTAATAGCGCCTCCCATTTTAAATGGTGGTGTTACAAAAGTCTGAGCCTCACGCAGGCGATCCGAGGTACGTTGGGAGTTAAAACGAGGCCGGACTGGAGCTAGAAATCCCAAATTGGACGGGGGAGGGGATTTAACCATTGACATCGTGACCAGGTGCTCGTTTCCTTGCTTGCCAATACGGATTGGATGATGGATGGCTTGTGGCGATAACTGGTAACCAAGGGAATTGGGCGTCTCTGGGTGGCTCGGATCGGCGAGTACTATGATGTAGCAACCTTAAAGCGATACCACTCTGTAGGGATCATGTCCTGCAAGCGAGTTTTGATATGGCAGAAGATGAGGGACAGGTCTTCAATGGCAACATGTACAATTGAGGAAAAGGGCTCTCGGTGATGAATGAAAGGGAACGATAGCAGGAAACCCAGAGAGTTCACAAAGGGGAGCTAATGTGATCTTTTGAGGGAATCCAAAGGCTCTAATTAACTAATACAACAATGATCGACGTCTTGAGCTGAGGAATAACAAGCTTGGGCTCTCCATTTGGACCAGATGAAGACCGTTATGTAAATCATGTCGATTATTGATTGACAGACAGAGACAGCCTAGACAGTGGAGCACCCTGTTGTTTCTCAACCCCTGGCCCACTACATCATCGATTTCCCCGACAACTTTGTCTGGATTCGATTTCGATAGGCATTGAGATAGGCGTGGGCAAGGCGAAACACAGCCCGTAGCGGGTGCAAGGCGCGCGTGGAGATGGGGATGCAGATGGGTACCGCTACATACCATTTATTAGTCTACCAACCCGGACCTTGGTAATAATAACGATTGGCCATGTACCAACATGTGCTGGAAATGGTACCTAGGCAAGTCAATTGAGCAGCAGGAGTACAGAAGCACATTTCAAACATGAGCGTCACCTCATCCTCATCTTAAGACATCCAACCGGAAATAGCGAATGCAATGCCAGCAAGGAAAACGCCTCCCTCGTTAACGAGACGAACCAAGCAAAATGTTGGAGTGAGCATTTACACACCAACATCGCAAGCGCACACACTTATCTGTACACGAGAAAAACCTGGTGAGTAAACGGCCCTTTCATTTTCTGTTAATATTATTGCTCCCCCGTAACTTGCGAGCTGGCAATCGGGTTTGGTTGCAGTGTCGTTCATTACCAAATCCATCACGGGTCTTGGCATCGACGGTGTGATGATTGGGTCACAGAGACGTGGCGATGACTTCACATGCTCCCGGGGGTGTGGCCTTGAATTTTTTTGGTGTTCAGTGTTCAGTTTCGGATTGTGTGATCGACGGAACCGACCGCTTGTTGATGTTTTAACTTGAAGATTCGATTCATTGATGCTGTCATGCAATGCAGAAGCATCTTCTGCCTATCCATCCCGAGGCTTGCGAGGGCTTCTTCTCGTGTAGTAACACAACGCAACGGTCGTGGAATCCGGGGTAAGACTCGGTAAGAGGAGAAGAGAGATGCAAATAGAAACCCAAAAGAAACTAATGCAGAAGATGCAGGGATTGTGGGACGTTGGTTGCGCTGTCTCTTGTGTTCCATCACGATCTGGATCATGATTATGAAAGATGGTGGCTGGCTCGGATGCCAATCCATCCGTTTTGTTATTGGGGGATTCAATCGTACTGTATGCTCTGGTGATAATCTCTATATATGGACAGTGCGTTAGCCTCAGACCAAGATACGCTTAGCACTATAATTATAGCAGGTAACACCTGTACCAACACCCAGAAACCCCCCTCGGAGAGCATAAACCCCAAGCATCAACTTAAAATCTGCAGTGTTTCCATATCGAGAGCTAGTTGCTTCAACACGAGCCGCATTAAAATAAAACAGTTGCAGCTGGAACACCCACCCAATGCCGCCACCCGCCGGACTCGTGCTGTCCGTGCTGATCATGCTCTCTTCTCGTACAACGTTATCTTTGGAGCAAAAAACAAGCTGGTCAAGTCGCATGCTTTTGAGCACGGCCTTTTGGAAAGTTCCGTCCCTCCTTTTCGGTCCTGCATTTCCAAACCAGAATCCTCTTCGTCTTGCTGCGGTGACATACCGCACCGCCACACCTCGCTTGGGGATTAACAGCTCCCGCCACAGACTACGCCACAATTGCGACTGAAGATCGCATTCTTGTTGATGAAGATGGTATTGGATACTACTGAGATTCATGAAATGTCGCTTAATTTACACGCTGACGTGCAGTGCCGAAAGCTGAGCGAGTCCTTTTCTTGCCACAGTATTATCCATCGCATCTCGTACCGAAGTCTGAGAAGTTGGGTCTCCAACCGAGGCATCTCAGGCTTTCAGCAAGGTCAGAATCTCACACCGAACTTTTGCGTGTCACGGAGCGGGTCTCGGAGTTCTAAGCAGGCCCACTGACCCGGAGCGGATCTGAGATTTGAAGCCGTCTGTGTTCTTGTGGGACTCCCTTGGTGGGACACCGGAGTTGCTCCGGACAAGGAGCCCCTGAAATCGGTGATCAAGTGAGGCTTCGATAGGGGGCTACAGATAAATCTCGCAGCAGATGCATTCTTCCCATCTTGAAAGAACACCCAAGAACATGATGAGCATTCAGCTGATAGATAGTTCGTAGCAAACCAGCTCTGTTCACTACATTAATCCTCTACTTGTTGGAAGTGGATCAAAGGCCACATCCTCAGCCAGCTGTGAAGGTGCCTCTGCTTCCGGTGGCAGCGTGGACTCTCCCTTGTTAACCTTGAGGCCCTGCCTCACTCCAAGCTCGCGGCCGATGAATTGTAACGATTCACCTGCAGCTTCGCTCTGCTCATTTAGGGTTGACGGTACGAGGTAAACCGCCGTCAGAGGCCAGATCAATTTCAACGCGTCAAACACTGTCCTTGGCGATGGGTTGTTGCGGAAAGATGCTGGGTCGAGATGCCGTTTTACTGCCTCTATGACGAGTTTTGCACTGTCTCGAACCCGGTATACGCAATGCGAGCGCAGCGCCTTGAGCTCTTGCAGGGAGATAGGAGCAGTCGGATGATGAGTTAAAAAGTTTGCGTAGGTCAGAATGACATGGTAGCCTTTTACTCGTGCCGAGTTGAGCATGTTTCGCAAATAGGGGTTGAAGACCTCATCGATAAAATGGTAGTCTGCGTCAAAAGTAGTAAAATGGTCTTCCGCTCTGAAAACGATACCAACTAAGTCGTAGTACTCGAGGGCAGCGGTGCCAAAGTCTCGAGCTCGAATGATATCGAGCATACGCTTTTGAACATGTGCCATCTTGCAGATATAATCGCCGACTTCAACAGCCAATCCTTCACCTGGATGAAGTGTGTTTCTGATGGCAGCAAACCATTCCTGGGATTCAGGAGGGCACTCAATGCTTGTCAGGAGACACCGTACTTGCTGATAACTTGTAAGTTGGGAGTGGATATTCAGATCGAAGTGACATACCACCATGTTGTAAGCAGGCCAGAAACCCATTCGCGATCCTGGCTTTCGCAAAGAAGCCGTACCTCTTTGCTGAAGAATACTGTATAGTCCATTGGTATGGAGATGCCATGGGTTCAGAGGTGATACGCGGTTTATGGAGCCCATGAGAAGCTGTAAAATGTAAGTACAAGAATGGCAGGAAGAAGTCATATTGCTCACTTCATAGTTCGTTAGAATCCATACTGCTGCGAGAACATCATCTCTCATAGCGCCCTCAGGTGTTTTGAGTGCTTCACCAACAGAGCTCAATGTTTTACCAAGGTATGTACCAAGTTCCTTGTCAGTCTGCTCGACAGATCCGTTGTCGATGGCGGTGGGATATCTCAGGTTGGTGATGTATGTGCGGGCAAAGAGATGAGTGGCCCAAAGAAGAGGTCCTTGAGGACCGCTCTTTTTGTATGTGTCATGGAGGAAATCCAAAGTATAGTAGACGTTGAGAAGGATCGGTATGGAATGGGCAGTCCAATGCTCATTAAGGGACTGGGGCATGATGAGAACCCTTCCAGTTCTTGTGTATTCGACAAGGTCGACGATTGTTGGCGAGACAGGGCTGAATTCACGATCAACTTCTTCAATGACTGATGGCGTGCCAAAATCTCCATTTGATGAAGAGGAAGAGGAAGATGAGCCAAAAGACATGACAGACTCCCCACGGGTCTGAGACGGAGCATTTTGCTGAGTCCTCTTCTTCCTCTTCTTGATAGTGGTTGGGTTGGCATTGCGAAAGACGAGCTCCTGTTCATCCCGATATCCCGGACATCCAGTCCCATATTTGATGCATCTTTGACATGATGGTCTGCCGAGATCACACTGTTGATGTCGTCAGCGATTGGGATGTGATGGGCTGATATGCTTGAGGGTCTTTCTTATGACATAACCGCGTAAGCACAGAATAAGTGGCTCAAGGACTGGACTGGACTGTACCGACCTTGACACGTCGTGATCGACAAAGATGGCAATCTTTGCTTGGCTTTCCCGTGTTGGGCATTATTCAAGAAACGACAGGAGGCACGGATAGCGTTATGGGTAACTAGGTATGGCAGAGACATGCAGGCCCCGTTATCGTTGATGGATTGTCAGAGTTGAAACGGGTAATCCTTTCGAAGCTGTCGTCGTCGGAAAGGGATTAGCGGGCCATACAGGGCTGAAGGGTGGATACACAACAGGGAATACGAGCATCACGTGCGGGGAAACTACAGCATTGTCTCTTACAGCCAAGATTACACGAATATAGTAATGCGCTTGAAGGTTTCATGGCGTTTCTAACTTAAAACTGATGTCTCTCATAGAGTTTCCAGTGACTACATAGGTGCAGAAGCAGAGACAGCTCATATTATTATGACCGCAGCGAAACCTCACCTCCAGGACGCAAAATTCGACCACTAAACACATCATACCGAGTGCATCAAGTTCAGCGGCGGACTATGAATCTTCGCCCCACGAGAAGCCTTACAGGTCCACCAGGACTGCCGAAGCGTCGACTAGAGCAAAATGATGTATGTCGCCTGGGAGATGGGATTTCAGGAAGAACTAGCCAAGTTGAAGGTGATAGTAGCCCAAAATCATCGCTCCAACGATGCAGGAGACTCGGTCGGCGAGAAGGGAGAAGCTTTAAACAGTGTGTATATGTTTCCAAGGCCTGGTGAGTATCATGCCCCTTGATGAGACTGCTCTTGTTAACGCTTCAAAGATACCATGGCCAAATATTGCCTTAATCTCATCAAGTACTACAAAGGTAAATGCCGCGAGTTTACCGATCGAGCCCTTACCGGCTCTCCAAGCTGTGTGAGGTCCTCTGCTTGCATTCACGGATGCGGAGAAGCAGGGTACAGGTACGCCCTACTAGAGAAAATGCTCAGTAAAGCTTTTGGCCCAGGTATCATGGGTTTATTATTCCGGTGACCTCATGGCTGAAACTGACGTTCAGTACATCTGAACTAGATTCCGCGCTCCTTAATGTACAGAGCTCAATGAGGGAATACCGGGAGATGTCATCGAACAAGGAATGTAACTGCACTCTAATGAAAGACTTGCTAGAGAGACTTACGAAGCACAGCACAGAATGCTCGAGGGCCTTGACTGACAAGCATTGGAAATATGTCAAGGCACAGACTGCTAAAACACAAAGTAGATACCTAGTCAGATATATTCATAAACACCGAACATTGGGATGAATTTGAGCTTGGGGGGACGGCAAGAGTCTTATTGTTCACTAAAAATATATGTTCAAATCACAAAAGCGTTTGGTGAATGAATATTGTTCCCTGCGAGGCACTGCACTGGCCATTTGTTCTCCGCCTATTGTTCGAATGATTGCCCTCTACTGCCACTGCCACTGCCAACCGGCTGCCACTGGAGGCTTCTTCGGCCACTCGGCGCACACATCAGCCTCATCCATTACATTCTCCTCCTCTTGGTTTCTTTCCTCTTACTTTTCTTCCCCCCACAACAACGATCACACACCTCTCACCAACACACATCTTCCACTTAACCCCTTATCTACAACCAATACCTTTCACGTAACAATACTCACTCGACACAAACCTACATCTATTCCACTAAGATGAATCTCGAACTCCTCAAAAGATTTCGCGGGTCTATCCCAACCCGCAGTGCCTTCATGGACTTTATTAATGATGGCAAGCCTGTACATAACACTTTGGCTAGTAAGCCCTCGAGCCCGGACCTTGAGCCTGCGCGACTACCCATCTCCGAGCCAGAAATCATCGAGAGCGCTTCTACTGGGAAGAGCACCGAATCCGAGATTCGTGAGCCTCAACCTATCCAACCTATGACAGCTGAGGTTGAGATCACCGAGCATGAGACTGAAGTTCGGGACACTTCATTCTTTCACACCGAGGCTTCATCTATCATGTGTGATCCTCAACATGCAACTACGGAGCCTACTATTCCTGAATCTACTATGGCTCCTGCTATCGATGCTGAGTCTGTCACAGACCAGCCTCTTAGTGAGCCCCTAACAACCGAGGACACTATGGACAACCCTACTGCCACCC
This sequence comes from Fusarium redolens, assembly GCF_020744475.1. NCBI lineage: Eukaryota > Fungi > Ascomycota > Sordariomycetes > Hypocreales > Nectriaceae > Fusarium > Fusarium redolens. The sequence continues at coordinate 3,933,991 of NW_025763664.1, read as the reverse complement.
AACCTGCTCTTCAAGGTGTCACTATCCCTCAGATCTTCGTGACGGAACCTACCACCTGTGAGTCCGGCTTAGCTGAGGCTCGGATTTGTGACTTTGAGTTCTCCGATAGTGACGACGAGTATGAATTTTACGAGAAATTCGATGAGGATGTTGATGAGTTCCGAACCACCTACCTTACCCCTGAGCCTTATATCACCAAGGCCATGGCCGCTCAAGCTGAAAGCATGGAAATCGAGAATGCCGAATCGGAAGTCGCGGCCGCTCAGGTTGAAGGTACTGAAATCGCGAGTGTCGAATTGGAAGTCGCAGGTATTGCCACTGTCCCCGAAACCCAGGCAATTGTTCTCGGCGACGACTCTGTATCCACAGAAACTAGCGAGAGCGTTTCCAGCCAGAATGAAAAGCCTATGATTTCCTTCGACGAGGGCGGAGATCTCTACCTGAAGGTGGGACAAAATCCAGGTCGGATTATGCTCGTCGATTCTCGAGCCCTCAGCCGCGTATCTCCCAGACTCAAGGAGATAATTTCCCTCAACCAGAAAGCCATCAACGATAGTGACTGGACTATCGAGTTGCCGGATGACGATGCCGACCCCTTTGCCCTCCTTCTAAACCTCATTCATACACGTTTCGAGAAAGTGCCTTCAAAAGTATCACTCAAGAAGCTGTATGGCGTCTGCATCCTCACCAAAAAGTACGAAATGACACAGGTCCTGCGACCTGTGGCTGAGCGCTGGTTCAAGGCCGTGGGTACCAGCACTGAAGACTACGGGCTCTTTTTTAAAAAGGCATTCATCGCTTGGGAATTGGGTTTCGCTGAGGAGCTGAGTGACATGGTCGGCCATGTTGTACTCAATTGCTCTTTGGATGCAGACGATCAACTCGTCATCGGAGAGAACAAGGAGAGACTTTCCGACTTTGAAGGTTTCCAACGAGTTCCTATTCTTGGTAAGTCTAAACACGTATCTTCTCTTAAACCTCGCTAACTCCTTCGCAGACTGTATTACAGAACACCGCGAACTCGTACTAGAAACTTGCTGGTATAAGAGCCAGAAGCTTGGCGAACAGGTCCTTTATAGCTCTGTCAAGGGACACATATGCGGTACTAGCCACAGCCGAGAGGAAATGTGTCTGATGCTGGGCAAGATGCTAAGCAAGGCTGGTGAAGAAGGAATACTCGACCTTTTCAGTTTTGGGGGCAGTTTCGACGTATTCCGGACCTCTGATCTGGACTTGAAGACTCTTGAGCACAAGATTAGTCTCGTGGCTGATTATATCGACTTGTGTGGATGGTGCGCTGGAGTAGTAGAGATGGTGGATGAGATTAGACAGCAGCTTCGAAAAGCCGCCGATCCACTCTACTTGAGCCATCTTCGGGCTTTGGGAATCCAAGCCGCCAAGGTCAAAATGATGCCTTGGGTCTCGGATGAAGACGACGACGAATGAGTCGACGGGTCGACGGGTGAACGGGTGGTGTTTGATGTTTCGATTGATGATATCACGAGCCACGTTGTGTTTTTTTTTTTTTTGGCAAGCATCTCCCCTTCATATTAATGTAAGATGAACAAGAGGAGAGCTTAGGTACTACTGGATGTTTATTTTCTGGAAGGAATGATTTCCCTGTGCTGGTACTAGCAAACAGATCCAGTCAAGTATGGGCTGTAGAATGTCAGACAAGGGAAGCTAGATACCAAGTTTGTGTCAGAATGAGCCAAAGTCTCAATAAATAACCCACTAAGAACTTTTTCATTTGCAAATATGTGAAAACAAGACTAACATAATTACAAACTGCCTCTGTAAGGTGGTCATTTCACCAATACCAAACGGTGAATGTCAAAAACCTTGACACTGCTGCTGACACTGCCAACTGCCAATCTCCATCTACGTACTTAGCACCGGTGAAACTGAAAGCCCTAAGTACCCTACTTCTCTGATCTCTTTCTTGTTCTTTTCTCCTTTGCTTCCTCGTCTTCTCCCCTTGAAGTCCTCCACCAGCACGCTCCGAGCAAGCGAGGCTCATCATGTCATCACCTGGTGCCTCGTTGCCCAAGACCATCTCTTTCGATGACAACGGAGATCTCTGGCTGACTGTCGGCTCTGGTTCATCTTCTATAATTCTCCATGTTGACTCTCACGCTCTCTGTCGAGCTTCCAAAGTCTTCCGCGCCATGCTAAGGGGCCGCTTCAGCGACTCGAAACCCACCAACGACCTGCATCGCTGGGAAGTAAAGCTTCCTGAGGACAATCCAGAAGCCTTTGTTGTCCTCATGGACATCGTCCATGCAAACTTCGATCATGCACCTCTCGACCTAAAGCCTCAAGAGCTCTACAACATCTGCGTCTTGACCAACAAATACGACATGACCAAGACGCTGCGACCTATGGCTACAGCGTGGTATCAAAGGCTCAAGAGCATGTGTTAGAGCAGTAAGAAGATGCAGGCATACAGTAAGAATTTGTTCGTGGCTTGGGAGCTCGGATGCCAGGGCGCAGTGGAGGAAATGCTTCAGGATATCACCGAAAAATGCCACATCGACGCGGATGGCAACTTGGTGGTTGATAGACATACTCGACTGGACGACATGGAAACTTTTAGACTGCTTCCTTTGATCGGTAAGTTAAGCCCACTTTCGATTAAGCCACGATTATCTGATCGTAAGTCTGTCAGATCCTATCGCTCAACACCGCGTCAAGATGCTGGAAGTCTTTCATGCTGAAGGCAAGGAGATAGCAATCAAGATTCTCGCCAAACGCCCGCTCTGTTGGCATACCGGCCCTTGCTCCGCTGTAAATCTTGCAGACGGCATCCCCGACAAGTTTATCCAAGCAACACAAGACCTCGGGATCGACTCCTTTTTCATGCCCTCGTTGAACGCCGACCAACTTGGATATCGAGGCAGCGTGTCAAGATTGCATCACCTGTTCAAAGAAGCCGAAAAGCTTGTATTCGGAGAAAATCACCCTCACTACTGGTGCACAAGTTTCCAACGGGCCCCATTTTCAGGTATCCTCGCAGCGTGCTACCAACGACTGGACTTGATACTGTCTAGCCGCCATATGGATATGCTCATGGACCAAGCCTGCAAGACTGAGATGACGGCTGACATGGGCAGTGAAGTGAAGACTCTTCTGGAAGATGATGATAGTGGAGATGATGCGGGCGTTGGCTTTCGAAGCCGCTCGGTTGATACTCGATATTAATCAACCCCAAGTGTTGGCTCCTCACGTAGCAAATCGTACTCATTTCCTTCAGGATTGTTCCGAGGCCAATCACAGAGAAAACTGCAAGAGCGAGAAGGAAAACATTAGGGAAAGTAGCATAGGGAGTTTGCTCATCAATGCACTGAGTATTAGTGCTATGTTCTCTTAGAATCATATCTTTCTGAAATGCAGGAAGAAATTTCTCGTCCCCTCCATAAACCCTGTGTACTGTGTCCTATCGCCATTGAGGCCTTTCATAAATTTCCTGATTAGGCCATCCCGCTCGCTCTCACTGGCCAGCTCCCATCACCCCGCTTTCGTTCGGTCTTAGTAACTCGGGAAGAGTGAATTAAAACGAGGACAATACCACACGAATATTGTGTCTTTTCGTTAGTAATTCTACTATTGGCCAGTTCGTAAGCCCTGATTCTGTCTTCCTCCTTTATAAGCCCCTTTAAAGCCTCTCTGTCTCCTCTCTCGTCTTTTCACTTCTTCAACACCAGCACCATGGCTCACTACGCCCAACGCAAAGACATTCTTCCCCTCACCGGCGGCTGCGCTTGCGGTCTTATACGCTACCAGCTTTCTCTTCACCCCCTTATAGTTCATTGTTGCTACTGTACTACCTGTCAGCGTCAGACAGGCTCTATTTGCGCCCTCAATGCTGTCATAGAGTCCACCGCCCTGACTCTCCTCCCTTCAGCACCGCCCACTATCGTTGGTTCTTCTTCCAACCCGGACTCTACCCCCGCTGCTGTTCAGCCCGCCTTTGCACGTCTTACATCCGCTGAGTCTGCTACACGTGAGCCTCGGCCCAAGGTCGAACCCTTGTCTGTGTGTCTTCCTACAGCATCTAGCGTTGGACAGACACTTGTCGGATGTCCTATGTGCCACACTGGTCTGTGGAATTACTACGCGGATGCTGGACCTCATCTGTCATATGTTCGTGTCGGGACCTTGGACAGGCCCTGGGAGATTCAGCCTGACGCCCACATTTACACGCAGAATCGCCAGAGTTGGGTAACTGTTAACGATGGGAAGCCATCCTTTGAGGGTTATTATACCAAGCGTGAGGACCACCTGAGAGAGGATGCCCTGAAGAGGTATGAGGCGCTCAAGCCGAAGATCGCTGAGATGAAGGCAGAGCTAAGGGTCGGCTGGGAGTGAGTTACGAATGATAGTATAGTAAGGGTGAAAGAATAGCACAATGTAAATCGCGAATTGTTACAAGTATCGTTCGTAGCTGCGCTCGAAGGCACTCAATGTCATTAAAGCCATTATCATTATAATGCTCCAAAGCAGAAGACACGGCTTCTGTATTCAACCTCAGCCCCAACCAATTTGATATATACACACGAGATCACACTCAGTGGCCCATCGCTCCGAACCTGTGCTGTAGCCACGCTGGCAATGGGCTTTCAATTGCATGCAGTCCTACTCCATCCGTGTTCACCCATCCCCTTGACCAAGAAAGACCTGTCCCAACGTGTGCCGCCTGTGGCAGACTGATATATGATATATGTAACAAAAAGAAGCAGAACAGACCAGTTGTTGCTCGAAAACGCCTTAAAATTCAATGTCAAGTACAAGTATCGTTGAAAATCTCGAACAAATGAGAAGATCACTCAGAGCGACTCGAATTCATACCAGGTCCCATATCCCATATCTAAGCCCCTGGGACCGGTTGTATGCAAAGAAGCCGTGAAATCACCTCAGTGATGTATGTTTGTGCGAAAACAGATATGACCATGCTCACTGTGAATGCATGTAATAAGGCAAGGGAATCATAAGTGCGAAAGAACGTATTGCACAATGTGCAGAGTACTTGGAAAAATGAACATGTCTCAGGTGTCATAGCTTCTAGCCGCCAACCTTGCGAAAGCCCTCCACTCCAAGAATAGGTATCTCAACGTCGCCAAGGTTTTCCATTCCCTCGTCACGACGACGTTCAACGAAATTGTTGCACTCAAAAACAACTTGCGCCCACTCGGCGAGTGAGCGTCCAGCATAGACGGAATTCTTAACGTACAGGCCAGTTGGCTTGATAGGATCCACCACAGCATCGGTGAAAGAGCCCATGTTTGAGTTGGGAGACGGTGACGGTGATGGAGACGGTGACGGTGAAGGAGAGGGGCTAGCCCTGATGCTGGAAGTTCGAGGGGATTCGTCACTCAGACTCGGAAGCGTAACCTCAAGCTTCCAACTTGGAGAACCATTTTGCTCATCAGTTGGGCTCAACGAATTCGCGTTCCTAGCATTGTCGATGAGTCCTTGCTGGGGGCTGCCAGAAAACTTGCGTGTTGGCGCTGCATATCCCGCTGGCACAGTAAAGCCGTTGACTCGTAGAGGTCCACTGATACGAGTCTGTGCTGGGGCGGGAAGTCGAGGGCGAGTCAGGAAACGATCTCGAAGAGGTGCTGCCTGTTGTTGCCAAGCAAGAATAAACTTGAAAACATATTTTGGCTCCTCGTAAGTTGGCTGAGAATACAAGGAGTCATCTTCAGATGGACGGCCCTTGTTATGATTAACATTAGAGTTCCTATTCGTTTGAGCGGCACTAGAAGATCGAGATTCTGCTGTCTCACGGCGGACACTCTGGAAATCATCGTCCCAGCCAGCACCTGCTCCCGCATTACCGCCAAGAGAAAGGACTTTTCCTAATAGTGACCATCGTTTTCTTCCATCATTCCTCAACGGGTCAGGAGGCAGGCCATTCAGAACGCTCGTCTCGCTGTTAGGAAGTTTAGCGAAGGAATCGAAGCTCCCCATGTATAGTCCAGGCTGAGGAACATTAATCTCTTGGCGAATGATCATGAACCGTTTGCCGGGTGCAGGGTTCACTGGAGCAGTTGAAGGGGGGATTCGCTGTTCTTGTTCGGCAGTATGCTTGATGTGCAGATAGTGAGCCCACGTCGTCTGAAGTCGCTCAGCTACAAGAGCGAAGATTTGACTATTCTGAGTTAGCAAGCATCACAAAAACAAATCGAGGGGGCCTTACCCATCAACTTCATCCAGCGTTCCCGTATCTCGGCACATTCGCCAGCACAGCAAACGCTGGTAGTAAGCCCGAACCATTGGGCACCAATGGTTGAAAAACTCATTAAAAGTCTCCTCGGTAAGCAGCCAGTCCTTGCAGACAGCCAATTTGCGCACGGGATCCTTCGAAATGGCATCCCAGATGGAGTAGACTAAGGCTAACATTCGAATCTCAGACATGGTGTTGAAAGAGCTCATGACTTTCTGGCAAACATCAAACCAAAATGCCCAGTCAAGATAGCTATTCGAGCAGTCGGGATCCTCAAACTCGCTATAGAGCACGAGAACTTCCTCCAAGAAGTCGCACAGGGTGAAACAAGCAGGATGGCTGTATTTCGACACCTTGCGGGTCGCTGCCTTCATCATGGTTGCAAAGGTTTCCGCAAATGTGTGACGAGCACCAGCGATCTCAGTTGATTCATCCGAAAGGAAGTCTTTCAACAGCATGATGCATCGGTTCTCGGACATGCCTCTCATAACATTACTGACAGGGAGTGGCAGAGCCATTGCAGCATCCGCACCTGACATAGAGTCCATTGCAGCAGGATTAAAGCCGCCATCCATTGGAGATTGACGGTGAATCGTTGTATCCAAAACGTAAAGAAGCTGAGCTTGAACAAGAGCAAATGCAGGAGACCTAGCCTTTTCGAGCAGGGGCAGTCCAGGGGGCATGAATTGCTCAGAGAGGATATGAAAATATTTGCAGAAGATGAAGAATACATCTGTGTCTCGGCCTTTCCAGCGAGCTGCCCAGGGACCTGTCCAGGGGATTCTAGACACCAGCATAGGCAATCTGGGAACCTTCTTAAGGCTATCCCACATCCCCTTTGGCGATGTCCAGGCAAATACGCCAATAGTTGGAGGGAACAGAGCTGCAATATCGTCGCTTTCGCCTTTGTTCTTTCTTGGGAGGCCAAGCTCATCAGCTACTCGTCGAATGAGTTCAGGAGAAAGTCCCCAGAGTCTGATCAGAATATCTGCAACGCCAGGCGCGAAGAAAAATGCGTAGGCGCAAGCCTTTCCGGCAAAGTTAACCAGGCTGACGGGGACGTGACGGAGCGAAAGCTTTTCAACTACAAAACCCATTTGTTTGACCAAATTGGAAACAAACATGGTCCTGACATTGTGTTCTGCTGACTCTTCTAGGAAAGCCGCTTGGCTCGATGTGACAGAAGAGGTGGAAGAGTTGGTCAGAGATCGCGCTCGAACGCGCTCAGCCGGAGATCGGTTGATAAGTGGTAGGAAGTACGATGTAGCTTGTCGCCATTCATGTCGCGTCATGAGAAGTGTCGCGGCATCGAAAAGGACCGGGCGATCAACACCAGGGACAGGCTGGGGCGCCTGACCATCCAGCATTTCCAAGATTGCAATCCACCACTTGTTCAAAATTGTCGCCCTTCGATCGACATCTTCGGGGTAAAGCTTCTTGGTGGACTCATGATTCATCGTGTTTCGCAGGAATGGGAGAAGCTGTGTTTGAACCTGCGACATTCGCTGGGCTGTGCTCTTGGCAAGGAATCCTTTGAAATCCACGTCAATGGCCTTGAAAGACGACCACAAGACATCTCTTTGTTGAGGGGGCATCTCCATGGACGATTCATCCGTCACAGTTGTAGCGGAGGTTGTGTCGCAGGTGGAAGATTGCGGCGTACGTTCCTCTGCAGCGATTATCGATGCTGGTGCTGCAAGGCTTGTGGCCGAAGAAGCGCAGCTGTTGTCGGAGTCGGTGCTGGTATTGAGCTTTGACAGGCCCGCTTGTTTCGATTTGAGCTTTGAGAAGTAACCGCTCGCTCGGGAAAAGGCTTTAGGGCCGGCAGACTTGAGTGAATCAGTCGACTTGTTCTTGTCTGCCTGCTCGACGGTCAGACCAGGGCGTTTACGAGTCTTTGTAAGCTTGACTGATGTTGTACTCTCGGATCGATTACGCCCAGATGACTCTTCGTTTTCCTTGGCAGGGTCTGCATTCTTCATGGGCGACGGGGAGCGAGAAGGTCTCCATGACCGTTTGGCGAAGTTTGCGAAAGATCCTGATTTTGTCATCGTTCTCTGTAGGGGTTTCAAGTCTCCAATCGATCCATCGCCAAATTTCTTGTCGCCAGCAGAAGTCGTCGGTCGAGGAGGTTCTTCGTGAAGATCTGTCGTGCTCTTGGAGCTTGATAGCCAACCGCGGGTGTCTATGAGCGAGCTTGTTCTTTTTCGGGCATGTCTGATGCGTGAGGGCTCCTCTGGAACCTCTTTCGTTTCAACGATTGAAGGGGTTGACACCGGTGCCGTCTTGCCAGCCTGTTCCCCTCCTAGAAAAACAGTTGTATCAAGGTTGAATTCGACATTAAACGTGGGAAGATCGAAACTTGATATCGATTGAAGGTCGGAAACGCTCTGGCGGTGCGGTGATGGGGTTGGGGAGGATTTATCGAGGGATGATAGCGAGAGAAGTTCTAGATCGGGGCTAGAGTGAGAACGCGGGAAGGAAGACGTCGTTTCCACGGCCGGAGCCATGATCATAGTTGAGCCTCCCATCTCATGACAAAACGATAGAAAAATCAGGCAGCTCTCAACGAGAGAAGCGTCCCGCAGGCTGATGCTCCTCTTGTTGGAAACCCGACCGTATTAAAAAAATCAAAAGCAGATAATTCTGATCTCAAATCACCATTATTCGATGCTACTCTGTCCGGCAGAGGAATGAGGGTTATAGGAGCAAAGGTCTGTGGTTGCAATGCGGAGGAGAATGTTCGAGGTGGTTTGAAAGAAAGAAAGACGAGGCTTTCTCAGGGTTTCCATAGGCAAACTGCGAAGTGAACTGACCGGCCTCGCCTGTGCTCGTACCTACTGTACCATAGAGTACCTGGGCGTCTGCTAGCGCGCTGCAACCTGCAACCTCCACACCACAGGATTGATTGATGGATCGCCACGGGCTAGCCGGGGGGGAGCGGCAAGACGGAGGTGGTAGGTGGTGATTGACAGGGTGCCCCCCTAGAGAAAAGACTTGTAGAGTCCGAAGTCTCCGTGCGGTTGGCCTTGTACCAGGCTGTACCGTGGAAAATGAGGCTATGCCTAGAGGGGCGACGCGCTGTTGTCAGAACGGGGCCGCGCACGGAATAAGAGATGAAATATTTTGTTGGTTTTTTCCCTCTCTTCTATTCTGGCGAGTAAATCGACAAGGGGCGTATAATTGAGGAAACAGGCTAGAGTTTTGGGATGTGTACTCATTGAGTTTGTGGAATGAGTGGAGGTGGCTCCACTGCAACACATGGAGCATTCGCTGCAGCTTCAGCAGATGAACTATTTGAAGAATTAACGAGCATCCAATTTCGATCAACGTTCGCGAAATGAACAAAACGTCATTGATAAGACAATGGGGTCAGAGCACTTTCTTCTTTTGTTCCTTGTGTCATTGAATTCCAATCTTTCGGGAAACAACCTAGAACATTGAATCACATCACACAAAACAATCCCAGTGAAACGTCCGACAACAGTGCGCCCGCTATCATGGGTTGTCAAAGGCGCAAGTTTAATAAGCGTATCCAGGACTATTGAAAGAAGACTCGCGATAGAATCATGGCACACACCCTGCAGGAGAGCTAGTGCGCTGTCTTCATGTCGAGGAGATACGATTCGTTACTCTGCCACACTCTGCCTCTATACCAGGCCAGGGGCTCAAAGCCTGGCGGTATACAGAGCTGAAGAGGCACAGATGGGCAGACGGAACCGAATGCAACCCCCAAATATCATGTAGGCATTGACAACGAAGCAATGAGATGCAGTGAGATGCACTATGTAACTCATATCAACATACCTCGATCATCATGATCCAAGTTTATTCTGATCTGTGCCATGTCTTCGGCCTCACTGATATCCATTACCTAGCTATAACATGGCTATTTATCCCCACGAGGAACCTCCCGATGGCGGTGGAGGAGGCGCAGAACAGGTGAGATTGGCTTTATATGGCTTGTGTCTTATTACAAATTGATGACACGCCTCGAAATGATCGTCTGTATCTCGCTTTCACTGGCGAGTGGCTTGTTTCTACGAGAAGCATTACAGGATTCTGTATTGTCATCCTCGAGTCTCTGAAACGGGTGTTTCGAGTACCTGTTCTTCCAAGTTTTTCAGTGACATGCTGTCAAGCTTTACTCACTATAGGGGATAGATCAAGATCGACGATTCAAAGTAATATAACCCCCTAACTCATAGTGTTGCCGCCAGCTGCGCGAAATGGGAAATAGCCTGGGCTTGCCAGATGAGATCATGAATTTGTCAGTCAACCGCTGTCGGGCTGAGGTTTTAGTGTGGATATGAATGAGCCTGGGGCCATGACAACCGACAGTGGGTGGAGCTACACCGTTGAGGCTGACTCTTGTGGTCTTACAAGGAGGCAGTGGCTGAGATGGAGAGCAACGGGCTTCAAGTCTGGGGTTGAGATCTGCCGCTTCCTACCGAAGGAAACGTACTGATAGCTAAGGTATGTAGATAATCTTATATTGATACCTTTATCCGTGATTTCTATCCAAGACATCACATCGTTGAACTTGACATGTGCAAAGTTAAGCAAAGCTAAAAAGTACTCAGAAGTGGAATCTCTGGACATGTCCGAGATTGCGGACCGACCGCAACACCACACGGACAACTCTCCTAATAAACTAAGAATTGATAAGTAAAGAAACCATCCATAAAGGGCGGATCGGAACAGACTTCTAAATCGTATAGACAATGGAGAACTCACTTCGGTATTAGCTGGGTCTGAACTGAAAACTACAGCCGCCCTAAAGTCGGTAACAAAACCATCACTGGCCCATCGTCATCCCGTACCCGCCGGCCACAAAATAGACCTCTAGACGCTTCTTATATGACCAGTCTAGGGAAGCCATTTTACCGGTCGTTGAGCATTCCCGACTTGTTTACATGTTGAGTAACTTTATCATTGGTTGGCACATCACCAAGTACATACAAGCTGATAAGATACGGATTTCGGAATGCTCATACTCCGAGAAAGGGGTCCATTTGTCTGTCCAAGGACATTTTACCATAGGAGAGCTCATTTCTCACTGGCCCCCACCCAAAGTACCTCAATGTATTCATTGCCAATAAGGTATAACGTGTTGATGACGTTTCTTATGTTATTCAGGTGTCTTACCTGATCGAGCTTAGAGTCTATATGCTAAATGCTCAACGACCGCGCCAAATACTGATCCGGCACATAGTAATTTCACAGCTGAGAACAGCGCCGTTGGGGGGTTATTCCACTAAAATATTTGTCTTCGAGCCTTGTCTTAAGACTTACTGTCAGGGGAATTTGTCTCTAGCTCGGCCATGATCGCTAGCCCAGCATTGAATATGTCAACACAGAGGGTTGAAGGTCAACTTTTAACATTCGGTATGCAGTGATAATGATGAAATTACACTTTGTGTAACCGCACGTACTGAGCCCATTGGTCTACTCTTCCGCTGAAAGCATCTGGGTATATCAATGTGGCGGTGACGAGAGACTTCTCCATGTTATTATCCCCAGTTTATTCCTGTGCTTCCTGTGCGTCCTGTGCTTCCTGCGACTCGGCTGCGGCTGTGGCTGCAAAGCACATGTAGCTGGCTACTACTGCAGATCACAGAATCACAACATCGTAGCAATAACCCTCAATTCGATTTCCCTTGTATGCATCATGCTGTTCAACTCCGGAATACGGCTGAGGCCCCCTTGGTAGCCCCATTCTCTCAGCTGGATCTGGCTATGTCCTTGCTGGGTAATTGATCCGAGGAGATGACCAACTACTGCCTGCAAGCCAGACGCACATGAGAATCACAAATGCGCTTCTGAGAATCCCTGGTCGGCTGAATCCGAGGGAAACAGAGTTCCAACTCGATGGGCCTGTGGGCACCGACCACGCTGTGCGTTGGTCCTTCACAACATGGACAACCCCTAATGTGGCGTCGTCTTTTCTTCCACCGCATGTTCCTTCTGATACCAAGACCACAAGTGGGAGGTGATGTGGATTTCTCGTAAAGTTCATGGCCGCCCAACAAGGCTTGTCTGACTTGGCTCGAGTATCACCAAATACGCGACCTCGAGAATTGACCCCGCTGCCGCTCTATCCTTAAAATAACAGAAGCGACTTGGCAAATTAAGGGTTCGTGGTCTCGGACTTGGCAGTTTTGCTCTCGCTTTGCATGCTCATAAAGCCAACTCGGCGGGTCACGATCCAGGCTATGCGAGGGGGCATTTGGTGACCAAACAATACGACTGACCTCACGTACAAATTTTTTAACCTGTCTGATTCGTTTAGAAAGCTTCAGTTGTTGAGAGTCAGATGTGCAATGTAGTGGCATGTACCCCTATCTTCATGCACCAGTGTCCGTGGGATTACAAGAGCAGAGGTGTTTGGTAATAGTAGGGGAATATCAATCTTGGCACGATAAAATTTCCTTCAGCAAGGCGAGCATTGAAGAGCTCATTTGCTGTACACACTAATGCCGTTCGCAGTTTGACTGCGCTTCACTGTTTCACCAGTACTAACCTTGGTAGAGTCCTAGACACTCGTATTTGAGATCTCGTGCTATCACGACGTCGAGTTGAACTACATGCGAGCCGCGGTTTGCATTCTTCGTGTTCGAACTCTCCGACGAGCATGATGCTGTGATCTAGAGATGATATAGGATGGATCGTAATGATCCTGTGGTGCAGCTCGTTGGTAGCCGGTAACTCGGCGTTCTTCGAGAACAATGCACTGAAAGTTATTGAAAGGTTGAAATTTTTCAACGAGAATTTGAAGTTGATAAGATGGCTGGCTGATTATGTAATTTTTAGTGTGGGGTTTGACATGGCTGCGATTGGTAGCCTCCACTCTAACTAAGATGGTATAGAAGTAAGCCATCTCAGTCTTGAAGAACAAGCAACCTGCAATTCGAATATTGTGTTTCTTGATAAGCTACCAATAAACCCTGGTACATATGTTGGCTTGACACTTTTATACTTGAAGTATTTTTCTGTACCTTAGACAGTTATTCATCCTACCGCATTGTGTTTGCCATAAAAGAATGGGCTTTGGCACGAACGAGTCTGATGCTCAAGTTCCACTCACATTAAAAGAGGCATCAAGACGCCAAACGTGAAAAGTGGACGGTTTAGATACCCATCTCGTTGACAATCGATAAATATATAACAGAACACCAATGCAACTAGGTAATGATGTGAACACATCTGCCTCGATTTATCTTCCTTAGATATTGATAAGATTGTAACACATGATAAAACGTCGAAACCGCTAGCAGATACACGATTCCAGGGTAGCCAAAAACACACTTAACAATGACCGTGACGTCACCTACTATCATGCTTAATTCCTAGCTTAAATACCCAAGGTAGACATACAGACAAGGTTGGATGAAATCGATGATATGGCAACGAAAGGAGGAATGAAGCCAATAGTTCCAGCAATAGGTTCAAGGTATCAATCCATACCGGCGGATAATGCATGTAATAAAAAAAATACATGATCCAATGAACCGCTCCGAATATCTCTGTGGGCTTAAGATTGGATGGCGTTGTCGTGTGGGTTGTTTGGGTTTCATGTCCCCTCCAAGTGGGCAGCTCGTTGAAGCTCGCCCATTGCCAAGTGATTCGTATTGGATCGTTCGTAAAAGACGGGAATTTGAAGCACATGATAATGGTCGATTCTTACCCACCGAGTCCTCGGAATTCGCAAGGCAAGATGCAGGAAGACTTGCACAGGAATCATTACCCCGTCAACCATTGCTGATTGCTTATCTGGAAGGGTTCACACCCTGGCCTACTAATCTACCTAGAGAACAACCACCACCTCAAAGCCCAAATAGCTTGGTTTTGAGATGGTGTCTTGGTTTTCCCATGGAAGATCCAAGGGATCATGTCCACTATTGCCGATGGACCAATAAGGGACATGATTACTTCCTTGGCGCCATCTCATCCCATCCAATTCCCTGATCTCAGTTTCGGTATAATTTAGCTTGTGCCTCGAATGGAGCTCCCTCAAATTGTTGTTGCTGGGAAGCAGGAAAATGGACCGATGCTTGTGTCCCGACCAGCTGATGAAGGAGCCAAAGCGACGTTGGCTTAATATCACAAGGTACACCTTCTCTATTGCTCGGTGGAAAGGTACTGCCACTTTGATAAAGTAGTGTAAAGTAGGGGCAGTCGCAACTACCCGTGACCCCTGCACCCAACAGGATATGGTCTGGCTGCACCTGCGTCATCATCTTGTTGTCTTACCTTTCCTTTTAGATTGGCCTCGTCTCCCGTCAGTCTAATTTTCGAGTTTTTGTCACAGACATCGTCGAATCTCTTCTGTCGTTCTCATATCGAGGTCTTTCTGGACTTAACAGATGACAATCAAGTCTTGCGCATTCAATTCGCTCGTTGTCCATTGTCGCGTTCAGCGATAAACCGCGTCGTCAATTTGTCGATCGCATATTGCGACAACTAATATTGTGCCACAACGAAACCCGGAGGCCTCCATATCTACCTACATAGGTAGGAACCAGAGGACCAGCGCTCGACTCCAAACTACAATTATACCACAAAAATGTCGGAGCCAGTAGCTAGGCCTACGACCACCGAGTCGCAACGAAATCCTTATTCGTCGGCCAGTCGTTGGCGACACCAGGAATCGTCTGCTTATGCTGCACACGCTTCGCAGCTCACTGGCGATGGCGCACCACGAGACCCCCACCAAACGACCGGTAACGCGGGCGAGCTTGCAGACTTCCTAAACCAGTCCCGCATGGAACCAGAAGACGACAATCGCGATACAGGAAAGTACAGACCTGTTACCGCCACCGCTGGTGATATCAATGGAAATATTGTAGGTGACAATGTAGGCCAGAGCCATGCTGGTCAAGGCGCCCGTGGAGAAAACGCCCCTGATGGGAAGACGATTGTCTGCGGTCCTCTACTGAACTACCGCCGTATGAACGAGGGACGCTGGTACGGGAGCGTTCTCATTGTTGTGGAAGGTGGCGGCAAAATTCCCTTGCACCAGCCCTACTTGACCCTGAAGCAAGCTGTTCAACCCCAAGAGGGTGGCTTCGCAAGCCAGGACCTGACAAATGGAGCGCAAGAGGAGGTGCGTGTTGACGGAAACTGTCTTTACTCGGATCCGCGCAACACCTTCTGGGCTTTCGATATCAGTGTCCCAATCCAAGCTACAGAAGCCAGCTACGAATACGCTTTGCCCGAACTACGCTTCTCGACCGAGCACAAGCCCCGAGTAAACAGGTTTTTCGTACCTGCGAAGACCGAGTCCATGCGTATCATGTTCCACTCGTGCAACGGTTTCAGTGTTGGAACCGACGAAGAGGCTTGGAGCGGACCGGCGCTGTGGAACGACGTGGCACGAAAGCACCGCGAGATCCCTTTCCATGTCATGGTTGGCGGTGGTGACCAGATCTACAACGATGGCATTAGAGTTGATGGCCCGCTCCGCCCGTGGACTGACATAAGCAATCCCAAGAAGCGCAGAGACTACCCGTTCCCAGAGACAATGCGAGCAGAATGCGACGACTACTACCTCAAAAACTACATTCGCTGGTACAACACTGACCCCTTTGCTGGAGTCAATGGGCAGATTCCACAGATCAATATCTGGGATGACCACGACGTGAGTTTCGGAAACGGCTCTGGCTCTATTATCGCCCCTGCTAACAGGTCATAGATTATCGACGGATTTGGTTCATATGTCGATAACTTCATGCAGTGTGATGTATTCCGTGGTATCGGCGGTACTGCTCACAAATATTACATGCTCTTCCAGCATCATATGCCACCTCCTCCATCAACTTATACTTCTGGTACGAACACTTTCTTCATGTTAGAATCACCCATATTGACATTTTGTAGACCATGCCGCTCTCGAGAAGGCGAGTCAAGGGCCCGATCCTAATCAACTGATGGACACCTATGTGGCACCTGTGATTGAGTCGCCTGAGTATATCGTCGGTGACCACCCCGGCCCATACGTTGCTGAGCGCTCGCTCAACATCTATACACGCCTTGGCGCCCGCATTGCTTTGCTGGGCATTGACGCTCGGGTAGAGGTTCGTGCAATGTGGAATCTGTCTCTGCGAAACTCAATGCTAATGAATTGTACAGCGCACTCGCCATCAAGTCAACTATCCCGAGACATACAAAAAGGTCTTCCAAAGACTTCGTTCGGAGCTTGAAGCAGCAGCCGCGGCAGGAGAGCCAATTACACACTTAATTCTCCTTCTCGGAATCCCAATCGCCTATCCCGTGAGTAAATAGACCCAAAAGGTCGGGATGAAAGAAACTAAATAATGTGATGTAGCGCCTGACTTGGCTCGAAAACATCTTCCGCAGTCCTGTTATGGGTCCTATCAAGATCCTTAACAAACGATTCGGACTCGGTGGAAGTCTGTTCAACCAGTTCGACGGTAGTATCGATCTTCTGGATGATCTAGATGACCACTACACTGCTAGGACACACAAGAAGGAAAGACGAGAACTGATGGTTGAACTTCAAAAGGTCTCTGCCGAGTTCAATATACGTGTGACAATCCTTGGAGGTGACGTTCACCTGGCTGCTCTGGGCCGTTTCTACTCCAACCCAAGTCTGAAGATTCCCGTTGAAGAGGATCACCGCTACATGGTCAACGTTATCTCGTCAGCCATTGTCAACAAGCCACCTCCCACGGCTGTAGCAAACCTCCTGGCTAGGAGGAACAAGATCCATCATTTGAATGCTAAGACGGATGAGACCCTGCTGGATCTGTTCAATAAGGACCCGGGCGACTCAAACAAGACAGCCAACCACAACAACTGCACAATGCCGAGCCGCAACTTTGCAACCATTACCGAAAACTCGCCCAACAATCCCGAGGTCCCCAATGGCAGCGTTAACGAGAACGGAACAGAGGCATCAGAGCAGAACTTCTTGGGTAATGACGGTCATAAGGTACTTCACAGGGGAGAGGTTCAGGCTGGAACAACACATAAGGCAGCATCACGACAGACCCATGGCAGGTCCAACGACGGAACACTTGACGTATGCATTAACGTGGAGATCGACCAGCATGACAAGGAGGGACGAACAGAGATGTACGGCTTGACGGTACCATTGCTCAACTACCAGCAGCGAGACGAGCCCATGACGCCTAGAGAGTCGGTCGCATCAGGCAGCCAGCATTAGGAGGACTTGAAGACTGATCAATGGGGAGAGAGTCGTCAAACAAAACGAAAAACCGTCAGAGTTCGGGCCGGTGTTACCGGCTTGCGAAGAGCAGTTACGGGGTGGGTCCGACGATTATGGGGCCGGGCCGGAGGAGGCGGCTTGCGAAGGCGCAACGGAAGAGGACTAAAGTGAGGGAGTACCTGGGGAGGCATGAGAGGTACCCAGCCCATGACTGTCTGTCGACCAGTAAGATAGGAGCTATTCCCATGGGGTAGCTTTCATTTGTTTATACCCGTTCAAGGCAATTGCCTGACATAAAAATGCACATGAAGTCAAGTTGTTGGGAGAACAGTAGGCTGTGCGGATCTCGGAAGAGAGGTGTCTTACTAGAGCATCATTGAAATATCGAGGCTAGCGAGGTGACTATAGTCATATTTTTCTGTTATGCCTAATTCAATGTATTTCAGTGTCACATCACGTCTATCCGTCTTGGACCGTATCAGTCTGTCATCAAAAGCAAGTCTTGCGTAGTAGATAAGGAATTTTTCTTCCCCAGGCTTCCCAAGTCAAAAGAGGCAAAGTCGTCGATTGTCAGAACCGCTATCTGTGCCAGTTCGAGATAGCACATGACCATTAAAGTCCCCCACGTTCGGAAAAGTGCGGCCATAATTTATCAGGTACGCCAGTGGGCTAGTCTAGAGCTCTCATCCTGGCTTAGAACTGGGGAGAAGGGGATTAAATGTTGGCATATGAAGGAATGTACGAATGGAAAAAGAAAGGAGTATTTATAGCTCGAGCGCTCTCTACAGCACAGACCATATCGTCAACTTTGAAACACTTCCTCATCTGTCTCGCTATCTTGAATATCAGCAAAGATTTCGATATGTGCTTCTAGAATACAGTAAAAAAAAGAGACTACCACTTTTAGTGGTACGGTGCGGCTCTTCGCGGGCACCCAAAGATAACATGCCAGGCCCCATCTGCCGAGATCGGCCCCAGCATCAGAGAGCCATTGACCTATCAGATTCTATTCCCGGGCTTACCGTAGCTGGGGAAGACAGGCGACGTCATGTGCCATGTCCCCACGCATTCACTTTTTAGGCCGTGATAAGCCGCGACCATAGCAAAGATTAGCTGCTGTCGGCGTGTGTAGCTTGGTGAGGAGAACAGCTTAGCTCGCGTGGCAACGGCAGTGCAGTATTTTTTGTCTGGGGCGAGGAGGAATTGCTACGCGAGATCTGGGTCTTGAGTCGTGATAACTGTTCCAAAATCGGAATTTCTGTTAGTCAGGATCGTTGTCGTTGGTTGTCGTGCCAGGAAGTTATCTTCTACTTCTTCTCCCCATCTTCTGCTTCTTCCCCTCTCCTTCTTTTCTTTCTCTTCATCTTCCATCTTCGATCGTCGTCGAACAAGAGTCTTTTGTTACTGTGTTTTGCCTTCGTGATACCCCTCCCTCCATTTCGACGACTCCCGATAACGAAGAACATTCACATCATATCACATCACATCACAATGTCTTCTATGATGTTCCTCAACAGGGCTGGTGCCCGAGGTATCCGCAGCGCTGCTCGAACTCAGCAGATGCGAACCGCTGCGACTCTGGCTACCTTCAAGACCCCCAAGGTCTTCAACGAGCCCAACCACCACTACGTCAAGGGTAGCGAGCAGCGCGAGGGTCTGACTGCTGCTATTGAGAAGCTCCAGAAGAACCTGCCCATTGAGGTTCCCGTTGTGGTTGGTGGCAAGCAGGTAAGTTTGAATAAGTTAAGGCCATCGTAAGAGCCATGTCTAACAAGACTTTCATAGATCAAGGCTTCCGCCCTCTCCAAGCAGCAGAACCCTGCCGACCATGCCACTACTGTTGCCTCTTACCACACTGCTACCACCGCTGATGTCTCAGCTGCCATCGACGCTGCTCTTGCTGCCAAGCCTGCCTGGGAGGCCCTCCCTTTCGCTGACCGAGCTGCCGTCTTCCTCAAGGCCGCCGACCTCATCTCCACCAAGTACCGCTACGATATCATGGCCGCTACTATGCTCGGCCAGGGCAAGAACGCTTGGCAGGCCGAGATCGACGCCGCTGCTGAGCTGGCTGATTTCCTCCGCTTCAACGTTCACTACGCTGAGCAGCTCTACAACATCCAGCCTGAGCACAACTCTCCCGGCGTCTGGAACCGTCTCGAGTACCGTGCCCTCGAGGGTTTCGTATACGCTGTCAGCCCCTTCAACTTCACTGCCATCGCCGGCAATCTGCCTGGTGCTCCTGCTCTTCTCGGAAACGTCGTTGTCTGGAAGCCCAGTGACTTTGCCATTGCCTCCAACTGGCTCGTCTATCAGATCTTGATTGAGGCTGGTCTCCCCAAGGATGTCATCCAGTTCGTTCCTGGTAACCCCGTTGATATCACCAAGGTCGTTCTAGAGCACAAGGAGTTTGCTGCTCTCCACTACACTGGTAGCACCGCTGTCTTCCGTCAGCTGTATGGCACCATTGGTCAGGGTATCGCTGAGGGCCGATACCGAGGCTATCCCCGTGTCGTAGGTGAGACTGGCGGCAAGAACTTCCACCTGATCGACCCTACAGCTGAGATCGACAACGCTGTCAAGCAGACTGTCCGTGGTGCCTTTGAGTTCCAGGGCCAGAAGTGCAGTGCCACCTCTCGACTCTATGTCCCCAAGTCCATGTGGCCCGAGTTCAAGGAGAAGCTTGTTGCTGAGGTTGAGGCCATCAAGATTGGCAACCCCACTGAACACTCCAACTTCATGGGCCCTGTCATTCACGAGGCTTCATTCAAGAAGCTCTCCGGTGCCATTGACGAGGCCAAGTCCGACAAGGACCTCGAGCTCGTTGTCGGTGGAAAGTACGACTCTTCTAAGGGCTACTTCATCCACCCTACCATCTACGCCACTACCAAGCCCAACCACAAGTTCTTCTCTACTGAGTTCTTTGGCCCTATCCTTACCACTTACATCTATGACGATGCTGCCCCCAACGCCATGGCTGATGTCTGCAAGCTCATTGAGACCACCTCCGACTATGGCCTGACTGGTGCCGTCTTCGCTGCTGACCGTGAGGCTTCCCGCTTCGCCGAGGAGCACCTTCGTAACGCTGCCGGTAACTTCTATGTCAACTGCAAGAGCACTGGCGCTGTTGTCGGCCAGCAGCCCTTTGGTGGTTCTCGTGCTTCCGGTACCAACGACAAGGCCGGTAGCCAGAACCTCCTGACCCGCTTCGTCAATGTTCGGGCCATCAAGGAGGAGTTCACTCCTACCACCAAGGTCACCTACCCTAGCAACGAGGTCTAAGTGCCGACTACCGGCATACCGTCTATATACAAAAGCTGGAGTGGAGTTCGGACGATGATACGACATGGATGACTTATGAAGGTGAACTTCTATAGGGCTGTTACCCATGACAGAAGGAAAAAAGTACACATCTAACAGCACGACTAGCCGTCTCAGACCGTTTAGAGTTGGCTGTCGATCAAGTATATCTTGTCGAAGAGTTTGAGAAGCAAAGCCAAGGATCTTGAATCGCTGCAGCGTGGTCAAGCCTTGTTCGTGGGTCCGTGGCTTGCCAGGGGTATGTTCTTGGCTAAGAGCCGCCCCGGGGTCTCTCCCCACGTTGGTTCACCCAGGAAGGTGATGGGTGGAATTCATCCGTAGTAAGATTGGGGAAAATGATGGGGTGTGCCGTATGATAGAAAAAGCCGTCGACGTCTAAAGTACGCGCACGTGCTCAATTCAGTCCAAGGACGAATAATAGAGCCGAATTCTCTAGTTGCGACCTTTCTTGTTCCACAGGTGAATCGAATGTCGAAAAGAACCCTTGTCTTGTCCCAATTGATCCCGGAGTGTTTTGAGTCTGTGAGCTCCCAGGGTCAAGATAGGACACGTGCCCCTCTGTACTGGTTGTATATCTTTGCCTATTTGAAAACCGAAGGATGCATGCATGATGCTTCTTGAATTTGTTCGCTGCTCGGCGCTTTCTCAATGGCTTGTGGAGCCGAATGGAAAGTACTTATGTATGTAGAATGGTGGAGATGGAGACGAAAGATTGGAGAGTTTGGAGATCTCAAGCTCCATCTTTCGTCGTAGGCTCACGCTCTGGTCCTAACTTTCTGAGTATCCGGGCTCAAGCTCAAAGGAAATCGGTCTGTGCGAATTCCTATCCTATTTCCTATTACTTGTTTCCCTTCATTTGGTAGTGAAAGATGAGGGGCGTTCGTGAATGGACAATTGAGCTCACTCACCTAAAAATCTTGACTTATACCCATCACAAGCATCATGATACTTCGACCTTCATTTCATGTCACAAAGGTGCCAATGCCGCACGCTACCAACCCTCGTGCCCTCCATTAAAGATCCCAAGTAACTTTACCCTTTCTCCATCGAGAATGGACGCCAATCTAAGCCTCGTTCCTCTTCTTCTGAGACTGGACCCCTGCCCACCAAAAAGTCTACCCCGACCACGTTGATCAATCCCCCACGCTGATTCGCTCAACACCAAATAGAGCACGCGACCATTTCCTCGATGATGCTTGGTCCATGAAATCGCATCCCTTCAACCTGGTTGCTCTAGGATAAAGTTGGACAAAGCCTGAGATATAGTCTGCTGCTCATTGCGCTGGATTGGAGGGAAGAAGCGGGTTCGAACGTGAAACTCGCTGGGTAGGCGGCGTTATGCTGTGCTGAGTTGCGTGTTCGTGTCTGCATGTGCATATTCCCTTTGGTTCATCGATTGTCGTTGGAGCATGTCTGGTACTGTATCCGTAGGTTGATCTCGGTGACTAATTTAATGTCTTTTGCCCCCATGCCGTATCTTTATCTTGACTCTCAAGCGAGACTGGAACTTGACTGTCTTTGGGGACGCCCATATACCCTTTTTCTTAACCATTTCAAGATAGCCACAGCAGTTGTATCTCCCCCTTTCCTTTCCTCATCCATCTGTTCGGTGCTCTCTTGATTTGAACCCTGACCATCGTGTTGTGTTGGGCATCATTCGCAAAGAGCACCTAAGTATTATCACTGCCTTTTGAGAAAGAGTTCAGACTCCACGATCCCAGGATGCCTCGACCAGGCCTTCCTCTCACACCGGGCTCTTCATCCGATATCAAAGGCAAGGACGGAACTCAACAGCTTTCCTCATTTCAGCTCTCTTTTGAATTGCCGCCTCCAGCAATCCATGATGCTTCTCGCATATCGCCGACCATGTCATCTCAGGTCTCACCAACAGATACAAAACCGCACCGACTCACCACAACGTCCCCAGGAGCAACATACCCAATGCAGCCTGCCGAGACAGTGAAGGCACGCCGCCGTTCTTCTGCTGCGAAAGACCAAAAGGATAATTCGTTTGCCCTGCCGCCTCCACCAACGCGATCACGCAAAATCATTCAGATGAAGCCTCGACAGGATGGGAATGGTGACAACGGTGGCAGCAAAGATAAAGCGAAGACGACCAGCAAGAGCTCTGCATCAGTAAAATCGGCCACAGCAAACAATTCTAAGACAACAACGTCAGGATCGGGAGAGGTGGCCGCAGACGACAAGACGAAGAAGAAGCAACCAAGTGCTACAAGCGCAGCAGGTCGAAAAATTGCCAGGAAGACCGCACACAGTTTGATCGAGCGTCGAAGACGGAGTAAGATGAACGAAGAGTTCGCCGTGCTCAAAGGAATGATACCGGCTTGTACAGGAGATATGCATAAGTTGTCGATCCTCCAGGTATGTGTCTGAATCTTGCCATTGAAAATCGGATATAGCTGACTAAAGGCTCTGTAATGCAGGCCTCGATCGAATATATTCGATACCTGGAGGATTGCGTCTCCAAGCTGAAAGCACAACAGGAGGAAGATAATGGTCAGACCGAGTCCGGCCGTCAAACACCCACGGGCCGTGACCGTTTGCCGTCTATCCGTGAATTTCACCCGACTTTTCAAGAAGATCCAGTTGGCGATGAGGATGTCGAGATGGAAGACTCCGATGTTACGTCGCCTGCCATGACTGCAATGTCAGATCGTAACCCCCGTCACCCATCCGTATCTCCTGCTCTCCCACCTCAAGATTCTCGCAACAGAGCGCAATCATATTCGTCTGTTTCAACCGACCATCGACGTTATAGTTACAGCGTTTCTGCTGGAACATCTCCAGCATTTGGCCCACAGATACATGGGGCACCACATTATGCTCGCAGTGATGCCTCAGCACCTGGATCAGCGTTGACAAGCCCGGCTCTCAATCCCCAGAGCGAACTTGATCAAGAGGCCATGGCCGCCTTGCTGATGCTGAACAATGATCGTCGTGACTCCAAAGGCCGAGGGCTTTCAGTGCGCGATCTTCTTAGCACATGAGGGTCATGGTACACAGCCAACTAATGGGGATGCTATTTAAGCTCAAGGATGGGACTGTATCTGCCACAAAAACCTGACCTTGCCTTGCCATCGACACAAAGCATCTCGAAGGGCTTCAAGAGAGTTAATACTTCCTTAAAAGGTTGAACTAGGCAGACCATATTTGCTCCAACTGCCTTTTTTATAGGAACCATAGATATGGTCGAAAGTAGAAGGAAAACAAAGAGGTGTACCTCATATCGGGTTTATTTTGGACGTCGGATGATGAGAAAGCGGAATTCTAGATCAAGGGGGAAAACCTGGGCTGGTTCACTATTTGCACGGAGTTGGAAAGAAGGATGTGGGGGTCCATTTTTATGTTCAGGCCTTCTTTACGGACCGTCTTGAACCACTCGCATTTTTCCAAGAATCACTTCTCTATAAGGGAAACTCTGCAACAAAGAAGTATTCTGATAATTGATACACTCCATGTCACTCAAGGATGTGGATAATATGAATCATGTAATTATCTCTATGAAATGTGTATCCTGATGTTGATATTAGTCCGTCTCCTACTAAACTAAAGTTTAAGTCTTTGGCTTCCAGCCATATCGTCCCGAGCATCTTTAACTAGAAAGCTTCATGACGTTAGCAATTTGAGAAGAGTGATCAGGCGGGCGAGACTTACTTGTACCATAAAATTGTCGGTCCAATCGTCATGAAATGCCACAAGCTGTGAGCATCGATGCAGCCCAGCCAAGGTGGGAAATCAAACAGTTCCATGCTCATGGCAAATATAATCCAAGCAACCACGAAACCGGGCCAAACAGCCCACATGCGTCTTGACTCCCTATATCTCTTGAAACTGAACCATGTCCAGAGGACATTCTGCACGATGCCTGCTGCCACGTTTGCAGCCATATTGTATGTATAATCCCAACGGATAAACTTAAGGTACGAGACATGACCAAGAAAGAGAGAGGCGCAGATGAGCGACCAAACTCGTAGGGTGGTTCTCCGTCGAGGGGTGCGTTTATCCAGTCTGAAAACCCTTACCACCGTGTAGTACAGACCGTAAAGGACATTGGCGCCAGCAGCGAAGTAATCAAGCTCCTCGGTGAACCGGAAATCGCGAGTATGAAAGATAGAACTGAAAACCCAAGAGGAAATACCGATATAAGCCAGCCAATCGTAGAATATTCGCAGGGAGTAGGACTTCGGTATCCTAGATTGGACCTTCTTTAAGCCATCCCAATGCGCCCAGAGATTGCCGAGAGAAAAGAGGACACTAAAAGGCTCCTGCATGCCGAGAAAGCGATAGAAGGGCCATTTTCCGTAGAATTGTTCGACTGAGAGGCCCGTGGCCATGCGCTGACCCGTTACAATATGCTGGCAGGCATAATCGCATTCGCTGGCGCAAGTCCAGAATAGGAGACGATGTAGAACAGCTGTTGTCGGGAGTATACATTAGCTGTGTCTTTAGGCGCGGATCGGGTGGATATACGGATTGGAGTCTGAGGTTTATCAGGGGAGCAGTTTTCAGCATTGCAGACCTGTGGCCATGGTTAATCTTTGTGGTGGTTTTTGTGCTGCCATGGCTCACCTTAAGACAGTCCTTAAATTCTGGCAACTTGTCGCCAGTTGAGGCATTGACAACTACCGTGAAAGCGAGAACGAGGACGGTCAAGGATATAATCCGCGCCCATGGCCGCCCCCTTTGAGTTGCCATTGCGAGCGCATCGACCTTTTAATGGCGAGAGAATGAGGTTGAAAATAATTTGAACCTGCACGAGAGAGGGGAGAGACTGTATGTACCTTGTGCTGGTTTGACGATGTGGCTCACTTGCACCTCGACGTAACGTCGATGTTTCAGACGCTTGATTGGCTAGAGATCTCCAATTATGACCGCTTTGATGGGTCTAGCTTTTTGTGGAGAAGAACCTCTTTGTTTGTTGGTGGAGCTGGGCTACTGGGGTAGCTAGACTATGGGATCCAAATTGTAGTGTTCGACAAAGTAAATGTCTCTGAAAGCTCTTTAAAACATCAAAATAGTTGTTCTGGCTGGGTTACATGCCTGTCACATTTTGCTCAAATCTAACATACTTGAACTGGATCTGGTTTTCTTTCAAGTGAGGCATCTTGCTAAAAATCTGTGAGCTAACTGTACACCATACAGATGGAGCACCGTTATTCGTTGAACAACGTTGAACATGGCGACTTGAATATGAATTCATTTATCAACCTAGATGTACTCTAAGCTTTGCCCGTTTCAACGCTGAAGCCCATATATCATTTGCCAGGTTTCAGAACATTGGGCGTCAGTCAAATGTCTTCTTTTGAAGCAGTCATCCTGCATGAAATTGCAACCCTACACTCGGCCGCTAGGCTAAGGCGAGATTGGTTGCTAGGCAACCGGAAGCTCCCTGATTGGACCATATTTTCTCGTCAAACAACACGCCTTGCTTTCCATATCTCTGTTCCCTGACCCAGACGCGATAGTCTCAAGTTTTGGAAATCGTCTTGCAATCCAAGCAATGGCAATAATAATCGATTCGTAGCAAATACTTTATCTTGCCGCCAAATCACCCATCACCAATTCCTCACCGCTTCGACCATTACACGCCCGAACGCGCTTTGCCTTGAAAACATTATCGATATGGCGACAGCTTCGCCCACGCCCATAGGCAATGGTCTTGCCCGACGAACATCCCAGCGGCAAGCTTTGAGGAGATTACCATCACGACCCATCATGAACCACAGTGACAGCTTCCATGGTTCAACAAATGCTGCTCTCCCTAAGGGCTACCATCCCAAACCTCAGCAATTCCACGACGACAGCTCCGAGGATGAGATCCCAGTACCTATGAAGCTGAGCGCTCTCACCAAGGCGCTTCTTAATGACGGCGCCCCGGCATCAACAGAGCAAGCTCCTTCACCTCCCCGGACGCGACGACGCACCAGTGCTCTGAACGCGTCCACATCATCAGCGACTGAGACACGTCGGCACAGAAGATCCGGAAGCGTCCAGGCCCACGATACAAGGTCTTCAAGACAAACTAGCCCGACACCAGCTACAAGCAGAGAAATAAGTCCCGTACGCAAGAGGGTTGTAAGATTAAGCAACACACCTCAAAGCCTCAGCCAGATGAAGCCAACAAAGCGACGCTCAACCTCAGTCTCCCGATCAAATCAACGATCTCGACCTCACAGCCGCCCTGGTAGCCGCGATATGTCTTCCGACGAGAGACAAGATTCCAAGCAAGACTCCAAGGACTCCAAGCATGATTCTCAATTGGACGTGAATACCCCTGCACAAGGTGGACGCGTCGTCCGAATCAATGCTGGCTCTCCTAGCAACAGGAGCCGAGTTGGCTCCACTGGCCCTTCTTCAGGGAGGTCAATGGAACGATCTATGCTAGATAGATCTGGTATTGAGGACAACGACCAACCTGAAGAGCCAGCCACAGTCGCGCGAAATCCTCCCCCCTTCCACCATGGCAGTGTCTCTCGATACCCTTCAACAAGCACAAGGACACGACCTGAGGACAACGTCAACCTACAGAGTTCAATGCGCGTGAAGCGTGTTAGTAAGGTTGCGGGTAGCTTTTTGAGTGGGCCAGCCCGACGCGGTCGCCGAAGGCAGAGCGAAGAGGAAGGGGAGGCCAACGCGGATGGAGAATTGATATTGTCTAGTCAGGAAGCTGAGAGTCAACCTGGGGAGGATCAACACGCCGCTTCATATTATGGGGACGGTATTCGGGATTTCAACTCAGGAAGCCCAGTGAGCGGACAAGCCGCTGCAAGGGCAGTTCATCGCCGTAATGCTTCCAACATGGACCTGCGCCTAGGCTCTGCAAGACCATCTAGGGAAACATCACCTCGTGAGCCTACACCAGAGGTTCAGGTTCCCGAACCCGAGCCAAAGCCTGAACAGGAGGAGGAGATTCACTACAGACTCCCTGCAGCTCGCCCAGAACTCCCCTCCGGTCGAGATCAAGAGAATGATGTCCAAGCAAGCCTCAAGAGGACAAAACCGTCCATGGAAGTTCTTCTGGACAAGATACCAAAAAGACCGATGAGCGCTGACCCTGCTCCCCTAAGAACTGTCTCACCCGAACGAAAGCCGCTTGCTTCAATGGCTAGAAATACTCCCCTTCGCCAGGCTCCACCACCTCCAAAGATGTCTGTCCTCGAGGCTGCCACTGCTACTGCGGGTGCTGCTACGACTACACAGGCAAAGCAAAGGAGGAATATTCTGCGAGTGAATGGCGTAGCCTATACTCGACTTGACTGTCTTGGCCGAGGTGGCAGTGGAAAGGTGTACCGCGTTGCTGCTGAGAATGGCAAGATGTTTGCTCTGAAGCGGGTCTCTCTCGAGAATGCAGATGATTCGACTATCAAGGGCTATCTTGGTGAGATTGATCTTCTGAAGAAGCTCGGAGAGGTGGAGCGAGTTATCAAGCTATTTGATTGTGAGATGAACACAGAGAAGCAAGTTCTCACTTTGGTAAGTTCACATCAACCAGCAGCGCGGATGATTTACTGACTTGGCACAGCTTATGGAGATTGGAGAACTCGACTTCAACACTTTTTTGAGAAAACGGTATAACCCCGAGGCTGCCAAGTTCGATCCAGTCTTTGTACGATTTTACTGGAAGGAGATGCTCGAGTGTTTACAAGCAGTTCACCAGTGTGATATTGTCCACTCCGATCTCAAGCCGGCCAATTTTGTGCTTGTGAAGGGGCAGCTCAAGCTCATTGACTTCGGCATTGCGAACGCTATCCAAACCGACGAGACTGTCAACGTCCACCGTGAGACTCAGGTCGGAACACCCAACTACATGTCACCCGAATCTCTCATGGACTCAAATAACCCCCGAGGAGGCCGCATTCCAGGCCGGCCTAAGCTTATGAAATTGGGCAAGCCCAGCGACATATGGTCTCTGGGTTGCATTTTGTATCAGATGGTCTATGGCCTGCCTCCATTTGGCCACATCGCCAACCAGATGTCAAGGTGTCAAGCCATCATTAACTGGGATCACGACATCGAGTTTCCTTCACGTGGCATGGGAGGCATGTCTGTTCCTCCTTCACTCATTCGCACTATGAGACGCTGTCTCAACCGCGATCACCATATGCGACCAACCTGCGAAGAGCTATTGCACGAGTCAGACCCCTTCTTATACCCCGCGGAGCTGACCGACAAGGCTCTTCCTATTGACGAGGAGCTGCTTGCTAGAATCATCCAGAGCGTGGTGACGAGATGCCGTGAGCGCATGCCAACAGAGAACGAAAGCCTGAGCGTCTGGCCACAGGCTTATTGGGCTAGTGTTAAGAAAGCGATGGCCGGGAGAATGTGACAGGAGAATTATCATGCATAATGTTGGAGTTGTCGAGGCGCAATTGCTCGCTGGACCAATGAGTTTTATGACCAATTTGAACGGATTAGAAAGAAAGCATTCATAGCTGGGTGTTGAGGAGTATCATTCTTGTCATTCGCTGCATACCTGCATACCTACTTTTGTACTTTCAGACATAAGGGAATTTTTTTATAATATGGCAAGGCTTTCGGTAGTCAAGGGCGTCTATGGCTTTTAGCTGCGCGTTTCAGCGGGTTAACTGAATAAAAGCATTTTCAGCGATGGACATCAACAAACTTGAAACGCTCCATTGACTTTGCAAAATTTGCTGTGTTATTGTACAGCCAGCTTGATGCTGGTAAATGGTACATCGTTTCGAGGCATTTCCTATTTGTACATGGGCATCAACAGTTTTGTTGAAACATCCTCGAAACATCTTCCTCTCAACCCTGTGGTGTCTCATAAATCATTCGATATCCTCCAAGTTGTTGATGTTCAGCTCCGAAATCCGTAGGATGGTATATCGGTGCTTGCTTTTTGCCTGTCTCTTTCTCCTTTGCCTCCTCTTCTTCTTGATTTTGATCCGTAGCGGTTCAGATTCTGTTCCAACAACAGTAGCCCTGCACTCAAAAACCCGCTCATCGATATGGGGAGCGCCCTTCATGGTGTAATCTCTGCTACCAAGAACACTCGCACGGTTGAGTCGTAGTACATCTCCAGGTTGAACACCGGGCATACGGAAAGGTAGACGAACTTGATCGCCCTCGCGCACAAGGTAGGGAAATCCGTGAACATGAACGGTGATGTAGTGGTCTGGCTGAGCGGCAAGGAACGGCAGAAGGTTCTTGACTGAGTCTTCCATGGGCTTTTGAGGCGGTGTAGGATGGCTGACTTTGAAAGCGAGGGGTCGAGGTTCATTCGCCGTGGGATTGGTGGCATTCTTTGGGTGATGCTCAGGGAATGGCTCGATGATGGGAGCTGTGGAGGTGAAGGCGCGGGCTCGGATTGGCAAAAGAGACGAGGGTACCGAGAGTCGAGCGCCGGGAGCTCGAAGCTCCAGCATGGAGCGGAAAAGTGCCCTGCTCATTATGGACCGCAGTGCCTTTCGGGCTTGGGCACTATCGCTGGTCAATTGAGGGGAATGGGCTGTCGGCCTTGAAGTCGTTGTAGTGCATCTCGAAAAAGTTCAGGCGTTGGCTCATGGGTGCGTTCGGAAAAGCGTACTACCGAGCGCCGGCAGAATGGTCTCAGTGCCAGCGCCGCCTCCCGATAAACCGCCACTTTTTTTTTATCGCCAGGGAAATTTCAGCATCAACTCCCGCTAGCCATAATAAAGTCCCTGCCTGGGCGATACAGACAACATGGTATGCATTGAAGAGCGAACGTTTGCCAGAATGAATAACTAATTCCCTTAAAGCCTCAGAACGAGTATATGGAAAGATGGCGAAAGCTGCACGGTCGCCGTCTTGATCATGAGGAACGAGTTCGCAAGCGTACCGCCCGTGAGGGCCACAAGGCCTCTCAGGATGCTCAGAATCTGCGTGGTCTCCGAGCCAAGCTGTACCAGCAGAAACGACACAAGGAGAAGATTCAGATGAAGAAGGCCATCAAGGCGCATGAGGAGCGCAACGTCAAGACCGCGGACGAGAAGGAGCCCACAACACCCATGCCCTCTTATCTGCTGGACCGCACAAATCCCTCGACTGCCAAGGCTCTCAGCAGCGCCATCAAGAACAAGCGAGCCGAGAAGGCGGCCAAGTTTGCCGTTCCCCTGCCCAAGGTTCGAGGTATCAGCGAGGAGGAGATGTTCAAGGTTGTCAAGACCGGCAAGAAAATCCAAAAGAAGGCCTGGAAGCGCATGGTCACCAAGCCTACCTTTGTTGGACCCGACTTCACTCGACGCAACCCCAAGCACGAGCGTTTCATTCGACCTATGGGTCTCCGCTACAAGAAGGCCAATGTCACACACCCCGAGCTTGGCGTCACTGTCCAGCTCCCCATCATCAGCGTCAAGAAGAACCCCCAGAACCCTCTTTACACTCAGTTGGGTGTTCTGACCAAGGGTACCGTTATCGAGGTCAACGTCAGCGAACTTGGTCTCGTTACCGCCGGTGGAAAGGTCGTCTGGGGTCGCTATGCGCAGGTTACCAACAACCCGGAGAACGAGGGCTGCATCAACAGTGTCTTGCTGGTGTAATGTGCTCAACGGCGTCGACGCACAACGTTGAGAGGGTTCGTTTGTCTAAGTTCGAATGCATGTATTGGCGCCAGGGCGTTTATTGGATTACCACACGAAAAAAATGGCCATGATGGTAGATGGTTGGTAAACGGGTTGATTGTCGACTGAAGATTCCCAGTTGTGATGAAGAAGACTCACTCGAGTTATAGGCCACGCTCTGCTGAGACAGATTTTGATGAGGCCGTAGATAGATGAATACAAGATTTAGACGGTTCTCAATTAGCAGTGGTTATTGCTACAAGTACTTGTTCCGGTCTTTTCACATACATTGTGCTATTTTTATTTGGAGGTGAGAGAATACCTCTTGCTGTAATTGATTGGGAAGCTGAGGGTATACTCTTCTCACAACGGGTGACTTATAAACTTTGACTGAGAATGGTACCGGTGCACCTTAAGCGTTAACAACATAAAATTTAACGACACCAAGTTGATTGCAGTTCTACAGCTCTTTTCAGCGTTCCCACCAGCTTCAGCCAAGACAGATTGGTTTTCATCAACCAAATGTTATGCCTCGGTGTATTTTTTTTATACTGTTTCCAGCCATTGGCTGAAGAGTTAGACAACCTCCACTGACTCTTGTCTGCACTTGTACCTTTTTCAAGCTAACCGAAAAGGCAGATGGCGTTGAAAAAAGGGTCCCCTTCCATCGCCGCCTTTTAAAAAATCGGGCGGTGACGGCGATAAATTATTTTCTGCCCGAACTAGCAAAATCGCATTCGTCTGTGGTTCCCCGTCTTGCCCGCCGAATCTGTATTGCTCCGTTTTGCGACTCAATCTTTTTTCCCTCTCTGCTTTTTTCTTCTCTCCAACAACAAAAAAAAAACAAGATTCAACAGATTTCAACCCTCCGTTACACTCAATAATCCTTCAAAATGAGCGGCGATAAGATGGATGTCGAGATTGCTGAGCAAAAGATGAAATCTATGGAGCATAGCGAGCAGCATTACTTCAAGAGGTCAGTTCGCCCAGCTCGACAAGAGAATCATTGCATACTAACTGCGCCGATATAGCTACGACCACCATGGTACGAACAATCACTGCAGCTATACCACCATTTCAAAGTAATCCACTGACGTATTATTATTGCTCTGCGATAGGTATCCATGAGGAGATGTTGGTATGTAGCTCCCCTCCCCCACAGTCCTTGCGCTGCTGTATGAGCACTGGCTGACCAGGTTTTCAATGACTGCAGAAAGATGAGGTCCGCACACGATCGTACATGAACGCTATCATGCAAAACAAGCACATTTTTAAGGACAAGGTGGTTCTTGATGTTGGCTGTGGTACGGCCATTCTCTCCATGTACGTGCGAAACGAGACCCTCCAAAAGCCCCTCGTTATGCCCCGCGCTTGGGGAACGACAGCCCAGCCCACCCTTGCAACATGCGCTACTCTCTATAAGCCGGCGAAATATACAATGAACTTGAATTGACAGAAATTATCACAGGTTCGCCGCTAAGGCTGGTGCCAAACATGTCATTGGTGTGGATATGTCCACCATCATCTTCAAGGCCCGTGAGATCGTCAAGGTCAACGGTCTTTCCGACAAGATCACCCTTCTTCAGGGCAAGATGGAGGAGGTTGAGCTGCCTTTCCCCAAGGTTGATATCATCATCTCAGAATGGATGGGCTACTTCCTTCTCTACGAGTCTATGCTCGACACCGTTCTCTACGCCCGAGACACGTATCTCCAGAAGGATGGCTTGATCTTCCCTGACAAGGCCACCATCTTCTTCGCCGGTATTGAGGATGGCGATTACAAGGAGGACAAGATTGAGTGTAAGTGACTAACGTACTTTGACTCTCGGCTCAGAAGTTTATTTACTAACACCGTTTTAGTCTGGAACGATGTTTATGGCTTCGACTACACCCCCCTTAAGGCTACTGCTCTCTCCGAGCCCCTCGTTGATACCGTCGAGGTCAAGGCCGCTGTCACCGAACCCACTGCCGTCCTCACTCTCGATCTTTACAAGTGCACCACAGACGATTTGGCTTTCCAGGTCCCCTTCAAGCTCTCTGTTACCCGCGACGACTTCGTCCACGCCCTGGTCTCGTGGTTCGACATCGACTTTACCGCCTGCCACAAGCCCATCCGCTTCTCCACTGGCCCCCATACCAAGTACACCCACTGGAAGCAGACCGTCTTCTACTTCGAGGATGTCCTCACTGTCCAGCAGGGCGAGCAGATTGCTCTCAACCTTGATGTCCGACCCAACTCCAAGAACAGACGTGATCTTGACATCAAGATCTCCTACGAGTTGGAAACTGAGGATGCTAACCGTGCCTCCAAGGGTGCGCTTGAGTACCGCATGTGCTAAATGGCTTCTATATAAGACGGTGCTGATTTCTTGCTAATGATGATACGAGAAAGAAAAAAAGACATCTAAGGTTAAAAAAAGAGACCTAAGGAGCAAGGAGATAGATACTTGCGGGAACTTGGGATCTGTGTATAAGGGCGACGGCGTCTTGCATCTTACACGGGGTAAACATTGCTGCTAGATACAAACATAGGAGAGAGAAAAACAACATAATCGCGAGGGATGGCGTGGTTGATTGACGACCCGTTATGAGTGATACCACAAAGAACAGCACTCCGGAGTTACCTAGTCAAAAGATCTTTTGTTTTAATATCTTGTCTTTCGCCCCGACCCAGGGTGATCCCATTGACTATGTGAAACTGCAATAGCAAGACCATCTATTGACCGATAAAGTAAAGAGATTTCATTCATCGTTAAATTGGACTGAGTATCCCGCTCCTTGTCCTGAGGCTAATCTTGGCCTGGGCCTGATAACCCATTTTTGAGAAACCTTTATCATTTGTTTTGATCCCTCCTTTTTAGACACTCGCTTCCCCACAAGCACTAGGTATGTTGTGCGTCTCTCCTTTTCGTCCTTGGGTTATTTTATGTGATTCAGTTTTTGCCCAATCAGGGTATACCTAAGAACCAAACTGCTTCACGATTTGAGCAACCTTGTTAGCGAGTTCATCAGCCTCGGAGCGAGTGGCAGCCTCAGCATAGACACGGCATGCATTCTCAGTACCGCTGGCTCGAGCAAACGATCGGGCGCTAGTGTACTTCTTAACACACTGGTCAATCTCATCCTGAGCACCCACAGGGTGGCTGAGGCGGCGCTCAGCATCCGTGGTCTGGAACAGGTCCTTGTTGCCAACTTCAACGCGAACAAGGCGGTTGGGGAGATCATTGTAGGTCATGGCCCAATCTTTAAGAGTCCAACCCTTGTGGGCGAGAATGACTTCAACCATGAGCATGTCGGAAATAGCATCGCCAACGGTCTGGTTGATGAGATCGCTGACGGCAGCGAGGGTGTCGAGAGCATCCTTCTGGGCAGGAGACTGAGGCTCGGTCTCACGGAAAGCACGGATGGCCTCCTGAGAGAAGACGACAGTACCGTGACCGTTAGCCTCGAAGTAAACACCAACGTCAAACTGGCAAGCAGCGTGGTGCAAATGCTTCACACCAGTAGGAGTGAAGACGACAGGAAGCTGAAGGTGCTTCTCGATATAGTTGGTGCTGGCACCGTTGGCATAAGCGGTCTGAACAACGCCAATACGGAGGTCATCAGCAAGGCCGGCAGAGCGGACGAGGTCGCCAATGAAAGAGGCATTGAGAGAAGAAATACGATCGCCGTCGAGCATGAAGAAGCCGGTCTCAGGGTCGACCCAGTAGTAAATCAGACGGTCGGCATCACCATCGAGGGAGCAGCATCGGGCGCCGGGGACGGGCTTGGGGCTGGGAGGGGCTCGCTGCTTGGTCTTGACGAAGTCGGCTCCAGACTAAGAGGATAAATGTCAGTTTTTGCGACTGGCAGCCGAAGATTTGAAGTGGACTTACATCAAGGTTAAGAACCTCGGGTCGGAGAACGTCATCGTTAACAACCTTGATGTCGATGGTACCTTGAGGCAAGACCTTCAGGAACTCAGAGAGCTTGGGACCTCCAACACCGTTGGCGCAATCCACGATAAGCTGTCCCTGGGGCTTGCGGCCTCGAAGAGCGCGAGTAAAAGCCTCAGACATTTTCTCGTAGTAACCCTGCTCGCTGACCTTGCCATAGGCCTTGGGGGTGCCCTCGGTATTGACGCATCGGGTCAGGTAGTGAAGCTGGGGAGTGGTGAGGATCTTGTAGTCGGTGTACTCTGTGTTGGTAGCCTCGAAAGCATCGGCGAGGGCAGCAACGAGGGAGTGACCTGAAGGACGAGTGTCACGGCCATAGACAACACGGCCAGGAGAAGAGAGATCAATCTTAAGCTGAGAGGCCAGAGCCTTGTAGTTGTCGAGAAGCTCCTGATCAGAAGGAGAGTTGACGAGCTTGGTGGCATAAGTCTCCCACTCCTGTTCAAGCATCTCACCCATGGGGTCAACGATCTTGACACCATTGTCGACAGCTGGGTTGTGACTAGCAGTGATCATGACACCAATGGCCTGGCCATTGAGCTTACGGCTTCGAAGACCAGACAGGAGACCGACACGGAACGAAACACCATCAAGAAGATCGGCCTTCATACGGAACCCCGCAGTGCCATATTTGTAGACATGGTTAGGCACAATAGGGTGCTTTGCCGAAGCGGCGAGAAACTTGTCGTCAGACATTCTACGATTTCCTTGCGAGTGAAATTAATGGAGTAGTTTATGAGATGAAAGAATGAAAGACAAGACAAGACAAGAACAAGACGCAGGCGGGAGGAAAATGGAAGAGAAAGATGGAGCTCGAGGTCCCTTTTGAAACAAATCGAGGCCTCCGCAGTGACGACCTGGCGGGGGACCTTCCAGAGGGCACCTCAGCATACGAGGGGTACCTAAGTGAGGTAACAGTGCTGCAAGGGTCTACAGTGCATTGTCTATCTGTTGATGCAAACCAGCCACTGCACTTTCATCCTCCAAGCTGAGCCTAGCTTAGCTCAACTTAAAGGTAGCGGGCCATGAGATATTCTCGGCGGTCAAAAATACTTTTTTATACCGCTTCAATCGAATGGTTTCCATGAGGTGCTAAAAACAGATACAAAACTCTCAGATTTGCCCCACCTGATGCCCAGAGCTAAGGTGCTGTAGCGCAGGTGGGGGCTGTACCTGGTTTAATTGGGTGCATCTCCCAGCGCCTTACCCGCCACGATTTTGTTGGCACAAGGCCTCACGTCAGCCAAGGCACAGGCCAGGAGCTCACCTCGAGGTTATTCCTCTTACCCTTCAAGATCCCTCACCGCCCAATGATTTGGACTAGGTACCTAGGTATTGGGAGTGAAGGAGACACGTGATCTCGTGTCAAATCTTTACACCTACTGCAGGCAACGCGAGGCTCTCGACGCGTCACCTTCACGACATACAAAGACGAGGACAACATTGACAAGCTCGGATTTGTGCGGACTGCCGCTCGTCGTCTATTGTATTTTGATTGTAAAATTCTGGAATATTCAAGAACTGCCCCTTTTGAGGCCATCGGTTGTGTAGGTGAAGGTGACGACAACATGGATGATGCCGATTCGGCCAACCCGCAGCTGCTGGCTTGGGTCAAAGAATGGCTCGATCTGGCGCGCGAACGCAATTCAAAAGGTGTTACAACTTACAGAACTGCTTATAATTCGTTAAAAGCATGCCCAATCACCTTTGAACACCCTGCACAGTTGCAGCAACTCAAAGGTTTCGGCCCCAAACTCTGCGAACGCCTTGAGCAGCAATTGAAGAAACACTGCGAACAAAATGGCCTGCCTATGCCCCCACACCCCAGGTCTCGTAAGGCGATACCAGTTTCTGGAGTCGACAATGGTGAGAGCTCTTCAAAGCCTGCCAAAAAGACACGGAAACCTAAAGCATATGTTCCCGCTCTACGCTCTGGGGCCTTTGCCTTAGTAGTTGGCCTTTCCACATTGGATGAGGATTCTTCTGTTGGGATGACAAAGGCGGAACTCATCGAAGTTGCCCAACCGCATTGCGACTCATCTTTCTCGGCTCCTAGCGACCCTACCAAATTTTACACTGCCTGGAACTCGATGAAAACCTTGCTGCAGAAGGAATTGGTGTACGAAAGAGGACGACCGTTACGGAGATACGCTTTGACTGATGAAGGATGGGAAGTTGCAAAACGTATAAAAGAAACGGAGCACTGGCAGGCCGAGAATGGAAGAGCTAAAGACCCGACTTCAGCACAGCCTGTCAATCCAAATTTCCAACCAGAATCCAATCATAGGCCTAGGTCGCCTTCGATTGAAATTTCCGAACCTGTGAAAGCGCCTTCAGAATACCAAAACGTTGTGTCTGATGGCCCGACAGTATTGGATGACAATTCGTTGCCAAATTTTACACCAATCCGACTACCTCCGGGATCCTTTACTGTTCACTTAGTGCT
Source organism: Fusarium redolens (assembly GCF_020744475.1). Lineage (NCBI taxonomy): Eukaryota > Fungi > Ascomycota > Sordariomycetes > Hypocreales > Nectriaceae > Fusarium > Fusarium redolens. The sequence goes on along the minus strand of NW_025763664.1, from coordinate 3,896,310 downwards.
GGACGTTCGCGAGGTCAGAGCGAAGACTGATCGCGATTACATGCAAGAGGAGCTAGCAAAACTGGGCGCAAAACCCATCATGCGCAGCATGGAACTTGGAGATGCTCAGTGGATTGCAAAGTGCAATGATCCAAGTCTGCTCGTAGCACAAGGTGCTGAGGGCGATGAGGTTATTTTGGACTGGATCGTTGAAAGGAAACGCCTTGATGACCTGGTTGGGAGTATCAAGGATGGCAGATTCCACGAGCAAAAGTTTCGCTTGCAGCGATCGGGTGTCAAGAAAGTTATATACATCATCGAAGAGATCTCCATGGACCCGGAAGTAGCATCTAGATATGCCGAAGCCGTCCGGTCAGCCATTGCCTCCACACAAGTAGTCAATGGCTACTTCGTGAAGAGGACGGCTAAAATGGACGACACGGTCAGGTATCTTGCTCGCATGACAACCATGTTGAAGCGGACATACGAGAGGAAACCACTCAACGTCATTCCTACCAGAATTCTTACATCTCAGAATTATCTTCCTCTGTTGAAGCACCTAAGGGAATCTATATCGCCAGACTGGTACATCACTTATCCTGCCTTTTCGTCGCTTGCATCAAAGTCCGAGTCTATAACTCTGCGAGACGTATTTTTGAAAATGCTCATGACCACCAAGGGCGTCACAGGAGAAAGAGCGCTCGAGATTCAGAAGCGTTGGAAAACTCCGTATGATTTTGTCAAGGCTTTTGAGGCCTGCGGAACTGGCGAACAGGGGCTGAAACGCAAACGTGAGCTGGTCTTTAGTCAGACAAGTCATCTTGTTGGACGGAAGAAGTTTACCAAGCCTTTGAGTACCAAAATTGCAGAAGTCTGGGGTGATGCATGATGGTTTTGTATATGTACGAGGAGACGAACGTGTACGAATATTGGGAAAGGATGGGATATTCTGATTATAGTGAAAAGCAGACGGTGTCAACAGGATGGGCTAGCCGTTATTTCAAGGCATTGGCATTTAGGCGTTAGTGGTATCAAGCAGGTGACATCCATGAGCATAGGGATACCCAGGATTATGAGAAAAATGAACCCAAAGCTTTAATGAAAAAAAAAAAGAAAAAAACTATTAACTTCTCATGGCTTTCCGCCAAATCCCTGGGCCACGATTCTCTCGACAATCTTCTCAATAAAGGGAAATGAGGCAGCAGCTCCAGGTTCTGAGCCAACAACACCGCCCAGAGACTTCTCTGCATACTTGGCCATCATATCAACCTCAACATTGACAGTGTCACCCTTCTTCTTCTGCGCCACGACAACCCTCTCTTGGGTGTAAGCAATCAGCATAACCTCCCACCATGCTTCATCATCGTTGACCTTGGTGACAGTCAAGCTTGTGCCATCGATGGCGATGAAACCCTTGTACACAATGTACCGCAGCATATCCTTACGGGCTGGTTGGAACCGGAAGGTCAAAGCATTGCCATCCTTCTCAACAGAGAGAATCTTAGCAGTAGTGTCGACGTGACCCTGAACAAAGTGACCGCCCATGCGAGTATCAGCCCGGACAGCACGCTCAAGGTTGACGTTACTGCCTTCATTGAGATCGCCTAAGTTGGTGATGCGTAGAGTTTCGGGGGCAACGCCAATGGTGAAAGCCTCGGGGGTGAAGGATGTGACTGTGAGGCAGACGCCGTTGACAGAAATGGAGTCGCCATCATGGCAGTCTGAGAGGAGCTTTGAGCCAGAAGGAATGGAGATGGTAAGAGAGGTGCCGCCTGTTGAGTCATTGGTGTTGAGGTTGGAGACAACTAGAAGCATGTGAGTGAGTTTCTAATATTGAAGTGAACACAACGGACCTCCCACTTCTTCTACAATTCCGGTAAACATGGTGATATCTTTTGATTTGATGTCTGGGTTAGTGATGCTGAATAGGTAGGATTGATATACCGAAGTTGTCGGAAAGTCTATAGGTATGAAGCGATGACAAATGTTTAATGAGTCGGACGGGTACTGATGCTATTCCACTCTGCCCCGCGGCCCGCGAATGCCCCACACTGGCTCCGAATGAAATACTGGGACAGCTTTAGTTGGGCTATGATGGTTTGTTACCGCATAAGCATTTCGAATTCGCAAGACTATACTCAGAGTAATAAGCTACTTTCTTGGAAGCCCCTTTGCCTGATCATCCGGCTTGAAAAACCTGCCAATCTGGCTACTAATGATTGTTGGTGTCAATCTTCATGCTACCAGGCGGGGTGGCATTCTGTCCATCTCTGCCCCTCAATCTTTAAAAAAAGTGCCTGGCTTTGGAGAATGGAAAAGATAGCGATGTAAATAGTGAGACGCCGGCAGAAACTGCTCTGCCTGGCTGGAACAAGAGAAGGGAAGTTAAATTTCATCTATCAAGTTTTTCAACTTCCAACTGGAGAGGTAGTAGAAGGAGAAGCAAGAATTGAATACCAAGATTCTTGAGTGGCTTCTCATGGGCCGTTATCGATAAGACCCGCCTAAATTTTTCAGTTTCCCACTCAACACCAAGGCACAAGCTTCTGACAGAACAAGACTGCCCATTAGCTACACAATATCTGGTTTTCAATTCTTACAACAGTCGCTATTTGACTAGATCTCACACCCCGAAATCTCATCGTGGCTCACGCGTAGCCTCATAAAATACTACAGCATAATTATTTCCACTAACAGCGTCGACATATCTCACATTAATCAAGCTACCTGCTTCACAGCATCATGGCGCCCTCAAGACCCGACGCTAAGAAGACAAATCCGGACATCGCAAGACTCCTTGTCGATGCGCAAACTCAACTCGAGGTCGGAAAATTAGAAGAGGCTGCCACACTTGCCCAGCAGGCCCTTGATGCAACCGGTCAGGGCGGCGACTTTGAGCTCAGTGCTGCCAATCTTCTAGGTACAATTTTCGTCGAGTCTGGCGACATTGACGAGGCGCGAGCCGCGTTTGAACGCGCAGTCTTTCTTGACGAAGATGGTACAGCAGATGAGAAGATTGGTGGAGGTCCTGAGAAGTTTCTGCTTCTCGCACAGCTTAGCGAGGAGGGTGGTCTCGACAGCGTGCAATGGTATGAGCGAGGTGCTACCGCTCTTCGAAAGCAGATCGCAGTCCTGAGTGACCTTCGATCGCCAACCCCTGAGCAAAGGACCACCCTTCAAGAAAAGCAACACAAGCTTGGGGGAGTCCTGTGCGCTGTCGCTGAAGTGTACATGACCGATCTGTCATGGGAACCTGATGCCGAGTCTCGTTGTGAGACTCTTATCACCGAGGCTATGCTCCTCGCCCCTGCTGCACCGGAGACATGGCAAACAGTCGCCAATGTTAGAATCTCACAGAACCGCGCCAACGAAGCCCAGACAGCTCTGCGCAGAAGTCTCGAGTTGTGGCAGAAACTCCCTCCTCAGCACCCCGACGTTCCCGAATTCCCTACCAGAATTGCGCTTGCTCGTTTGTTGATGGAGACTGAATTGGAAGATGAGGCATTGAGTGTCCTAGAGCGTCTTGTTACAGATGACGACACAAGTGTTGAGGCATGGTACCTAGGTGGTTGGTGTCTATATATCACAGGCGAAAAGCTCAAGACTACTGCCTCAAAACCATGGAACGACGAGGCCAAGGTCAGCGAGGAATGGAAGGGATCATGGAAGTCATCGCGGCAATGGCTCATGCAGTGCTTGAAGCTGTATCAACAGCAGGATTACGAAGACGATCGTCTGGGCGAGCATGCCAAGGAATTGCTATCAGAGATCAACAAGGAGCTTGGCGAGCCAGCTGATGGTGAGGAGGATGACTGGGAGGATGCCAGCGATGGCGCAGAGGAAGACGCTGAAATGCAAGGTTGATGACTTTATGCAAGGAAAGAGGAATTGGACACGTGAGCATTACGTACGGCGTTTAGGAACAAAAAAATGGGCATATCTAGAAAAATCTTGTTGCCTCTAGTTGTAGTTAAAACTGGATGGTTCAGACCCAAGTCTATATCACCATGGCAGTTAGCACTAGGCTTCTCAAGGCCTTTCGTAGCCAATCAAGGCTAGATAAATCCATGATAACATTCATCGTCACACCTCGTGGTAGGTTTTTTGCCTCTTTGTATTAGTTCCCAAGCCCAAACTCCAAGTAATGCATGCTTGCCATATGTCCCTTTATGCGGCCTCAACTTTGAGTTTCTCGACACCTTCAACAGGCATGTCATCCTCTTCCTCCTCACCCTTACCAGCAAGACCCCTCTCCCAGAGCTGTCTACCCGTCATGCGAGCGGGCTCCTTGGTCTTCGCCTTTTTCAGCTCAGCAAGACGCTCGTCTTCCTCCTGCTGCCTCTTCTCCTCCATCTCCTTCAAGAAACCTTCACGCCACTTCAAAAATGTCTCGGGCGTAACAGCTGTGCCGTGGAATTTTTTGTTCTCTTCTGCCTCAGCAGCCAGGGCAGCTTCCTCATGTGCCTTTGTGATGACGTCCTTGCGGTCTTGGACAAGCTGCTCGGCATTGTCCTTCAGTGTTGATACGATTGCAAAGACCATTGCCATTCCGATGTTTTCTTGAATGGTGTCGTCTAGACTGGCAAGGAGCTGGTCGCGATCTTCTGCAACATTGAAGTGTTCGTGAGGTGTGGCATTTGGAGGTGCGAGAATGTCGAGATGAGGTGGCTTTTCGGGATATTCTTCTGGATATCTCACTTGGAGAAGCATGGTAGGAGGATCTTGATCTTCTTCACCTGGAATGTCTAATGCGACTGATACTCTAAACTCGGTTTCAGAGATATCTACAACAGCGGTTAGGCAAAGAAGACAACATTTTTTTCAGCAGCAGATTTGTACCTGTGATTTCATCAGGAAAAATAGATTCGAGCACTTCACGCTCTTCGATCTGATCTTCTCGTCCCATTTTGACGGTTTGTCTTCGGGAGCTTTTATAACTGTAAAATGTTACTTTTGATAGAGCCGAATGACCAGAGTCCCAAGAGTCCTCATGGGAGTGGGGAGGTTTACAGGCGGCGGGGTGTCAAACAGAACAGGATTAGTGCCTCGTTGACCGCCCGGCATTTCTGAATGCTTTTGCCGTGTTATTTACGGGCAGCTCACACTCAGACTTCTAATTAACTGGAAGATTAGGTACTTACTATATATCTCATCTTCAATCAATGGCTCCTTAGGACATGGTCTGAACTTATACCATTGAATTCTCATGGACCCTCGTGGACTATTCGTGTACTCAGTATATTACTCTGTCCTGTCCATCGCCCTGCTTTATCACGCTTCAATCAATCCTATTGTTGCTCAGCTCCCCCACATTCATGTGCGCCAGATGAAACTCGATGCAATATCCACAAACCAATGACCGCAAAACTTCCGATTTCCTGCATATTGGTCGTATAGCTACCGACCGGCCCGATCAATATTCGTCCCAGTCACAGAGCGGGACTATGGGCTCGTTACCCGTCATTCCCTTTGCCTCCAGTCTCACAGCTCGTCTATCAAGGTAACTCTGGTAAGGTGCCTTGGGGATTCGTTTCTGGCTGTCCTCCCATAGTTGGTATTTGACAGCTTGCCAAACTTGAAGTTGGTCCATGAAGTTCTCTCGTGGCTTCACCTTTCGCCTTGTCCTGACTTCGGCGAGAATGACGTCCAAACTCAGTTGCCGTTGACGCATGAGATATGCTATTGCAACGGAAGCGGATCGGGACATTCCAAGACGACAGTGGATCAATACATTCGACTCTCGCGCTGAGTCTTCGCTATCGATCGTTGAAGTAGTGTCAAAGTCGAATTCTTCTGAAATAACAGAAGATGGCGACCGCAGTGAACCGTGACGATCCAGTTGTAGGTCGATGAAGTCGCAGATGTCGTCTAATAAGCAGAGGATGTCCATCGTTGAATTGTCAAGGCAAGGCACAAATAGATGGCACTCTTGGGGGATAATTTGCCTGTTTTTGGGACTATCCCATTTCGAATATGGGCCGTCCAAGAGGGAGACTATTGCTGTGATGTTGTGATGGCGAAGAACATTGCGGTTCATGGAACATGCAACATTGCCCACAAACAGATTAGGGGCAACCTGAGATATCGATGGGGAGTCCATATCATCTATGACTGATGAGACTTAGGTCTTTCAGTTTCAATTGACTTTGGAAAGTGAAAGTTGATCGTACTCAGATCACCTACGCCGGAGCCGGGAATGCGCTACATTGCACTCATGCAAACCCCTCACATGCAGAGGTTGCTTCAGTGGCAACTTGCAGAACTTTAATGCCTGTTATGTTATGCGTTCAGTTCATTGTGGCACCTGATGTCTTTAGATTCCTGAGTCTATTAACGGGTTCCAGTTAACACGACACATAATATTAGTCTGGACTCGATAGTACATCAACTACAGTCGGAATGTGCAATTAACACCACAGGAAAATCCAAACCATATTTTTTCCGTTGATCATGCAAAGAACTTTGCACCGAGAGTCCTTCACATACTATTTTATTTGCTTTTGATCTGTGGTCCCGTGCTATTAGTTGGTGCTGAACTCGCCGTCAGGCACTTCCTTTAGCGCCCAAGGAACATCACCACATCGAATATTTCTACTTATCAACTGTTTCCTATCATATCATCCAAGCTCTTTGTGTTGTCTGGAATTACTCTCTTGCAATTCATTTCTAGACTACAAACCGAGTCCATATGCCCAGTTCGAAGCAGATCACAGGCTAGAAACTATGAAAGACCAATATACAACCACCATAGGATATCAACTGGGAGTTATCTAACATTTAGTACATAGCAATAAAACCGAAGTGTCTTTGTTTTCAAGCAGTCTCTTCTGAGTGTAAGAGGATGGCAAAGGGTGCACGTGACTCTTCGACCTTGGATTAGAAAAGCGGGACCGCTCTTATCAGTTAGCCAAGCGCGGGAGTTGAAGCTTATCGCTAGAAAAAAAAGTCGTCTGAACTGAAATGCGACTTGCATTCACCCATACCCATCAAGTTCACGACAATGGCTACCAAAACCGCAGCTGTTAGCAATAAGCGAAAGTCCGCTCCTAGCGGCAAGGCTAAAACTGATTCTAAGGTTAAGAAGGCTCGACTTGATGAGACCAAGGTTCGAAAACAACCCTTCGAAGAGCCCGAGGACGATGATATGGAGGACGTTTCAGACGAGGAGGACGGCGGTGCCGAACTGAGTGAGCAGGCTCCCCAGAAGTCTTCGAATGGTGTCCAAAACGGAAAGAACTTTGAGCGAGGTATGTTGTTCTCCAAATACCATATGCGCTTGACCAATGCTAATTGTCTCCCAGGCCAAACTTCGCGCGAATCCCATGCTAAACAAAAGCAGCTCGCCCAAGAGCGCAAGGCCGCTAAGCCTCTTGCTGACGAAGTTCAACGCACAAAGAAGCTGTGGGAGCGATTGCGACGAAAGTCTCACGTTCCCAAAGAGGAGCGACAGACATTAGTTGACGAGCTATTCACCATCATCACTGGTCGCATTAAGGACTTCGTCCTCAAGCACGACGCTGTGCGAGCTGTTCAAACCGCCATCAAATACGCCTCACCCGAGCAGAGGAAGCAGATTGCCCGCGAGTTGAAGGGTACATATGCTCAGCTTGCCGAGAGTCGATATGCCAAGTTCTTGATCGGAAAGCTTCTTGTCCAGAACGACGAAGAGATCCGCGATATCATCATCCCCGAATTTTACGGCCGTGTCCGAAAGATGATCAACCACGCCGAGGCATCATGGATTCTTGACGATATTTACCGAGGCGTTGCGACAAAGGAGCAGAAGGCCACCCTTCTCCGCGAGTGGTACGGTCCTGAGTTCTCTCTCAAGGAGCTCACCAAGGACACGGAGCCCACTGCCGACCTCAAGACTATCCTGGAAGCTGAGCCCAGCAAGCGCGGCCCCATTATGAAGAGTCTGGTCGACATGATCGGCTCTCTTGTCAACAAGAAGATGACCGGTTTCACTATGCTCCACGATGCCATGTTCCAGTACTTCTCCAACACCCAGGTCGGTACAGAAGAGTTCACGGAGTTCTTCGAGATGGTCAAAGGCGACGAGAGTGGAGATCTGTTGAAGAACATGGCTTTCACTCGTAATGGCGCCAAGCTCACATGCCTGCTTCTTGCCCATGGTTCCTCAAAGGACCGAAAGCAGATTCTCAAGACTTATAAGGACACTTACCTCCTTATGTCCGGCGACATTTGGGCCCACCTTATCCTCCTTACCGCTTACGACGTTGTCGATGACACCAAACTGACTGCCAAGACCATCTTTCCCGAACTCCTCGGCGAGGGCGAGAACATAGCCCAGAATGTTGTCGCAACGGCCAACAACCCCTTTGCCAGGTCAACAATTCTCTACCTTTTCGAGGGATTGGCCAAGTCTCTCTTCCCTTCTAGCCAATCATTCGATGTCGAGCTTCTCAAGGAGGTTCACGAGATCCGCAAGACAACAAGTAAGAAGGACGAGGACATTCGACGCAGCGAACTCGTTACTGCTGTTTCTCCCCAGCTCATTACCGCCATTGCAGAGGCACCTACTGAGCTGACCGCGACCGCTTTTGGCTGCCAGTTCATCACAGACGTTCTTCTCTCGGGAGTTGGTGAGAAGCAGGCTGCTCTTGAGGCCATCGCTCAATCAGCCAGCGGTGACCCCAGCCAGGAGCCAGCTGAAGACGACCTCCAGCCCCAGATTCACATCTCACGGACACCACACGGCGGTCGCATGCTCAAGTCGTTGATCCAAGGTGGCAAATATGACAAGGCAGCTGGCAAGATCATCCCTGTAGACCCTCCACTGGAATTCTCCAACATTCTTTATCCTGTCATCAAGGAGCACATCATAGACTGGGCAACCGGCCCCGGCTCATTCGTTGTCGTGGGTCTCATTGAGGCTGGCGACTTTAGCGAGGTTGATGCGCTCAAGAAAACACTCAAGAAGAATAAGAAGACTCTGGAGAAGGCTGCTACAGAGGAGACAGCTGAGCAGAAGGCGGCACGTGAGGCTCAGGAAGCTGCGCCTAAGGGAGCTAAGAAGGGTAAGAAGAAGGGCGACAAGCCTGTGGGTAATGCTGGCAGCAAGCTTTTGTTGGAGAAGTTGTAAAGCACAGTTTGAAGATATTGGACAATGGATAGAGATGAGGTGCTTTATTTATCATATATCAGGCGTATAAAACTAGGGTGTTTTTGACAATGATATTACGGACTATAATATGTTCCTTGCTTATCCATTTTCTGACTATCCATTGAAGTCAAGTGATCAACGTTGATTTTCGTCGAATATTGCGAGTACAATAAAACGATGCATGAAGTACTGTTTCTATTTCACAGCTGCGAAGGAAATGCGACCCAGGCATTCGTTGGCCGTCTTTAGTTGGTGCAGTGCAACGATGTACACAGCTAACGGTTACAGCATTGCACCACAAGGGTCACACATGGCAGTGAAGTTTTTATCTGCCTGTATCTTGACGAGGCTCCCACGATAAGGGCTCTTTGGGATGTAAGGTCTGTAAGGAATGGACTGTGGTTTATATAGAGTAGTAGGAGGACACCATGGAGTGGAAGACACCATGGAGTGGAAGTTTTCGTATATAAGGTACTTGCAGCTGGATGCTATCGAGTGTGCTTTCTGCGACAGCTCTGTGTTTTACAGAAGAGTGCCTGGGCGGTTTACATAGCGCCTTTTCAAAGGCGTCGCGTAACTCTGTGTTGCCATGGCAGTTATAAGTGCTACAGCGATCCAGCGTTTCATACCACCATGCCGAGGTACGAAAGATCCATGTCTGTAGATTTTAATGTTGGCATCCAGAGTTTAAGGGGGGACTGCGAAGACTGGACTGCCAATCTTTTCACTTGCGGATGTGTCATATACAGAGCAATATTATCTGACCATGGTAGATCAAGTATATCTTATTTTAACTTGACTTGAGCATATTCGAACTTATTACACCCCTCAGCTCCCACGAGTTGTGTTGTTGATCTAACGATTCGCAAACTGTTGCACGGGGCAGATACTCATTTGCTACAAAATAATCGTAACTCAGCTGTAGGTACACTCGAGTACTTCTCTGTAATTTGCCTTTTGATCGGGACTTTCAAGTGACCGTGATGGAGTAAGTTTGGCCAACAGCTGTTGGCAACTGGCAACTGGCAACTGGCAGCTGACAAACTTCCGCCGCCTCCTTTCCTTCTCATTGTATCAGGCGTAACCCGCCAAAACGCGCACAACGTCACAAATGCAATCATTTCACTTCTCCTCGATTCTCTGCCCTCTTCTCTTCTTCCTTGATCTTCGTTTGTGTGCTTTTTAATCAAGTCGGCGGCAATATCACCCACCTTTTTAGGAGCAGAGTAACAGAATCTTGCTTAGGTATTTATCTTCTTCTCCCCAGTTTCACGGAAGTTGCGATACTATTTCAAACGAAACTTCTTGGGGTGGCTACAAACGCAAACCAATATCATGTTCAACCGGGAGCGATAACCAAGGCAAACAAATATTCCTTTCTTCCCCTCAACTCAACTGCCCGTTTGCTTCCCTTGCTATACTGTGTTTGCCGATATGGCCCAAAACCTACAGTCTCGCCATGGGAAGGAATGCCGCGCTGACAAGGCATACTACGAATGTAGTGACTTCGACTTTGACTTCAAAGGCTGTTGCTCTCACGATCCATGCATCAGGCCTCGTGGCTGTCGCGACGACGACTCTACAGATCGTGGTTCGTGGCCAATTCGCGACATGTCAGACATCGAGAGCAGTGCTTCAGAGACGACCGCTATTGAGAGTACTGTAGATATGAGGCCTGCTGTTGGGAGCGGCATTTTCACTGCGAGCTTTCCTTCAGATGATTCTGACACCGAAAGCACTCTCGTGACTCGAAGACGGCCCTCTTCCCACTCCAGCATGGACGACGATAATGAGAATGACGCTTCGCCTCGTAGGCATTCACACTCGAAGACTATGACAGACTCGGGTACTACTCGCACAATCCCTAACTCAATTCGAATTACGGTGACCAAGAATACGGTTATATTCACCAGCAAGCTGCCTTCCAGCAGCACATCCGTTGAATCAATCACCGAGACCGCAGTCGATACAACCCCAACCGCCTCCTTTCAGAGTACGCCAGCCCAGAGCCCCACTGAGACAGGAGCCTCGAGCCTTTCCACAGGTGATAGCGACTCTGGAGGTCCTTCCATTGGACTCATTGTTGGAGGTGTGGTTGGGGGTGTTGCGGCTTTGGCTCTCGTGGTTCTCGTTGTGATTATTCTTCGTCGTCGCAAGGACACCGACGAGCAACTGGATGGTGCTGATATGCCCTACAACAACTTTGATGAAAAGGAGGAAAAGAGTTATCTCAGCCGGATGTTGTCACGCAGTACCAACAAGGGGGGCACTGATCCGTTTGCGCCATTTGGAGGTACGTCTCGCCGATATGCACCATCAGAGTCATCATCAGAAGTGACCGACTCGTTTCCGAAACAAATGCTAAAACTACTCTGCAGGCCGTATCGACAGAGTAGACGACCTCCTCCGCCCACCCAGTGGCACTTTTGAGATGGATGCTACAGAAAATGTCGTTCATGAGCTTCCTACAGCCACTTTCAGCGACGCCCAAGCAAATGAGTCTCAGCCAGGTGGTCATGCGGCTGCCGGCCAGCCAGGCCGTCCTTTCCAAACTGGACCTGCTGCAGCACCTGAATATCCCCCGGCGACTACGTATCCTGTTGACCCTCGTGCCAACCTCAACGCCACTCTCGAAGATCGCCAACAAAAACAGTTTGTCAACCACTGGAATCAGTATAAAGCCCTCGGAGAAGGTGCGCACCAAGGGTAGTGGATTTCATGGAAAAGGATTCAGGTGTAGTTCACAATTGACGAGGTCAATATCACAAGCATTTTCTGGTGTTGTGCGGAGAATGAATACTTTGCATTCTCCCTTTCTTTTTGTACAATATGATTCGCTAGTTGGAAGTCGAATACTAAAGCAGGTTGAAACAATCCGAAGGTGGCGCGCAGATCTGAGCGATGTGGAAGCAACCCCCCTCATCACCTTATCGACATGCACATTCTCTTATTGGACAACAATAGCACACACTCGGGAGTTCATTCTTTCCCGCCTGCGGCCCGCTCCACGGGGCTGAATCGGGCCAGTTTCCGTTTCTGTTGTATCACCTCGCTACTTGCTTACGGGGGAAAGCTGACCGTCTTACTATGCCTTTCCAGATGATGACAACCATTCGATTCGAGCTTACTATATGCCGAGGACTTCTGTGCTGGAAATGTCCCCTGCTGCTACCTTGCAAGATACGCAGGTCGACCAATCGGGGCTGATGTCTGACTGTACATGCAATACCAGTCATAACTCTGACTAGTTTCACCACAACTGCCTCGTTCTCGACATGGACCTATCACGACACTTGTATCCTGCACAGTGATCTGCCAAGATGAGGGGTGATGGTATATCGAGCCTATCTGGGTTTACCGACCAAGACACAACAGATTGTGGCTTCAGCTGGGCTCAGATACGGCAGCAGGCAGGGAGAATCTGACAGGTGGATACGAGGCAGTGTGCGAGTAACCAGCATTGCAAGTATATAAGAGCCGTCAAGAGACGACTATCTTGACCGCAATGATTTAGCCCAGACTCGAGCAATTCGTACTATCCCTTCTCAGTAGCACCACCGATCAGTATGCCTTCTCAGCCACAACCCAAACAAGTTTTCCTTCCTCTCGAGGATGGCTCGCACCACGGAGCAAAAGAAGATGCATTTGCAGCCCCCAAACGCATCGTCATTTGCTGTGATGGTACTTGGCAGTCCTCAGTGTCAGGCCTGAAGAACATCCCCTCCAATGTAACAAGACTTGCCCGTTCAATTGCTCGTAGCGGCAAGGACAAAGACGAGAAAGTCTGGCAGCAAGTAGTCTACTACGATGCCGGCATTGGAACAGGAGACCTGGGTCAGGCAGAGGCCAATCGGCAGGGAGGTGCTGGCATTGGCTTCGTGGGCAACGTCATTGAAGCCTACAACTTCATCGTCCTGAACTACAACATCGGTGACGAGATCTTCTGCTTTGGCTTCTCTCGAGGAGCTTATACCGCTCGTGCAGTCGCAGGTCTCGTCACTGACATTGGCATCGTCTGTCCCAAGGACCTGCAAGACTTCCCTGACCTTTACGCCCTCTACCAGAAGAATCCTGATGGCTTCCATTTCCGTAAGTCACAAGCCTACATGGAATGGGTTAATGGCGTGCCATCTAAAAAGGAGGCCAATGGAGCATCCCAAATTCAGTCTCAATGGGAGAGTCCTCCTCACCATGATGCCCCTGAGTCGTCCAGGTTCGTTAAGGTTGTTGGCGTTTTTGATACTGTTGGAAGCTTGGGTATCCCAGATTTGCCCTGGACTCGTTTCAACCTCAAGTTCCTCGAGAAAGCCGTCGGGATCGCTGACCCTGGGTTTCACAATATTCATCTTAGTCCTTGTTAGTAATCCCCTTCGCAGTTCATATGCTTGGAACTGACAACTTCTCAGACATTCAGCATGCTTACCATGCGTTGGCTCTTGATGAACATCGCGCACCTTTCTCGCCCAGTCTTTGGCACTTCCCAGCCAACAAGGATCATAGCCCTCCCAAGCCTGCTAAGGATGTGGAGCAGCTTTGGTCCGATTGGGAGAAGATAAACAAGAACTCCAGCGCAACAAAAAAGCAGCTAGAAGATGCGTGGGGTGCTGTAGTTGATGGCGAGATGTATGAGCATCTTCAGGGCAATAAATCAGAACTGCTGCAAGTATGGTTCCCAGGTGTGCACATCAACATTGGCGGCGGGAATGATGACCTTCTCACTGAAAAGAAGAGTGATCTGGAGCGTAAGTTCATAAATATTCGGGCTACAGGGTGTACACTGACAAGCATAGAAATCGCACTTATCTCATTCGCCTGGATGTGTGAGCAAGTCGCTCCTTATTTGCAGTTCGTCGAAGACGGTAGCCTGGGCGAGCTAGGCAAATCAGCAGTCCAAGACCGCTACAACCTCCTCAAACCACTCCTAACTAATATCCAGAACGGAGATGAGAAGGACTACGGCCCTGGGCCACTGTCCAGCCGTATCGCAGCCTCTTTAGACCGCACAGGTATAAAGAAAGCAGGCGTTCTTAAGATCCCAGAAGAGACAGTCAGCGGCTGGGCAACGGGGCCTATTGTCGACAGCTTTACAGGCGCCATGATCGCCGGAGGCTCCGTCGACAGAGTCCCTGGCAACTATACCAAGGACGACAAGGGCCGCGAGATAGGCAATACATATGAGATGATCCATCCATGTGTCAAGTATCGCATGAACAAAGTTCCGAGCTATAAGCCCAAAGCCCTGCGTGGCTTTGAGAGGACTGCTGATGGAGGCAAGGGATATGTGTGGACAAAGGGTAGTGTTAAGATCCCGGAGTTTGTGATTAAGACGGGAGATGCTTTCTCAAGACACGTTGCGGAGCAGGATCGCAGTGCTGGCGGAAATGCTCGGGATTTCCTCAAGTCGATTGACACGATTGTTGTCTGAGCTGTAGTTTGACTCCTTATATATCAATTTGTTGACCAAGTCAGGCGAGTGATCTTTGTAACAATCATACGCGATTTCAGTCCGCTATTACTCCATGACACTTATCAACAAGTATCAATAGGGTGTATGAAGCATATCTCCAAGGAATTTGCAATGGCACCCGTGACTCTCAGGTGCAGTAGAGGCTTTCACATAATAAATGAAGCCAGCTCCAAGTTCAAGGACAAACTCACAATCCCAGGGTTCTACTCACCAAGATTGAAGCAAATCGATTTATTAGTCTTTTGTCATAAAACATCAGTAGTGCAAGAACAAAGTGTCCCAAGTTCTGTCCAGGTAAAGAACATGTCATCTTGATATCAAACCTGGAAAATTGCAAGGGAATCACTCTGCGTCCCCTGAATACAATATGCGGTGTCCCTTTTCCCCGCTATGCGCCTCAAATGCAAGATAAGTCGTCATCCCCGAGAGTTGTATCCCCAACCTCCCAAGTCTCCCTGTCATTCTTCGGGTCAAAGTAGATATGTGATAACCAATCTGTAAAACTACGCCGTTCTTGGGTCGAAATTTCAAGTCAAATGTTGTTGCCGGGTAAGCCCTTCACCTGTTCTGGAGCTTAGAGATCTCATCGAGAAGATCCTGAAGGTCCTGATCCGAAATCTTGTCGGCTAATGAAGGGATGAGTGTCTTGGCCTCGTCGGCTCCCTCGCAGCACAGAGAACCTAAAGATAGTCTGTTAGTATTCTCGAGAGACAGATAAGCTTTTTCCAAGACCTGGAAATCGTACCCAGCTGTGCGCGCTCAAACTTAGCGAGGTTCTTATGTGCGCTAAGAAGGCGTTCAACAGCCTCTACGTTCTCCTTTTGCGTGAATCGCGCAAAGTTATCGAGGTAGGTCAATGTTGAGTTCAACATCCTAGCAATAGTCAGCCCTACCGCCCGCAATCTAATGGCCATGGTGGTTATTCACTCGGTGTTGTTAACGTTCCTACGATCGTTCTTTCGTTTGGCGTGGAGAGCATTCAGAACCAGCGCAGCTTCGGAGAGCGTCAAGGTGTCGACATCTTGGAACTCGCCAAGGTTTAGAACTGCGGAAGCTTCCTCATTACCAGGAGCCGCGGGCTTGGGTCGAGAGGTGCGAGGGTGGTTGACCTTCCTAGGCGCAGCAGCAGCTGGAATTTGTTGTTCATCCTCCATTGCGAGAGAAGTTGTGCAGAATGCGCTGAAGCTGATTTTTCGATCGCGCAGTATTTGCGTGACTGTACTCGATGCGCGGGCGTTGGGGGAAAGTTGGTGAATGAGAGAGGTTCGGATTCAGAGAAGTTGGGTGTTAATTATTGAAAGTTGAAAGGCGAGCCTAGAAGAATCCAGAGTTCGGAGGCTGAAAGGAAGAACAAGACAATGCAATGTACGTACCCCAGCTTAATTAGTGGGGCTATCTTTTAGGCCAGGCACCTCCCTGAACAGAGGTGCTTGCTTTCGGTGATGGAGTCGCGTGGCTGAGAGCAGCTTGTCAATCTGTCAACCTCTAAAAAAGAACGACGAGATAGGAAGCCCAATGAGCCCTTATGATCGACACAATTCATAGGAATAATTGCTATAAACTGTAAGGGTTTCCTGAACTACTGCCACTGACACTAACTCTCTCATTCACAGCTCATCTCACCCTCGTCTCTCACCCTTGTTCATGGTCTCCCCTCTGATATAGATGGTTTAGTGAGCTTCAGGGGAAGCTAAACAGACTATTCAATACCAGACAGAGACCGATCATACATGCGCAAAAGGAATAATGTGAGGCCGGCCACAAGACTATGATGAAGATATGTGCTAATGAGTCAGGACTATCTTTGCTCTCATCGTCATCAACAAGGCCGGAGGTTTGGTTTACAACAAAAACTTCCACGAAGGCCTTCAACAGATCAGCACAAATGATTATCTAGTTCTCGCTGGAACATTTCACGGGTAGGTACCCCTTCAAGCTTCAAAAGCTGCGCATAGCTCTTCATGGGCACGTCAGAGCTCACATCAATCTCCAGTGTTCACGCCATCACATCTCGTCTCAATCCAGTCAAGAACCTACCAGGCGCAACACCGCCAGGAAACAGACCTGAGCCATCATCAGGGTTAGAGGTTCTCGAGACGGAAAACTTTCGCATGCAGTGCTTCAACACAATGACAGGGACAAAGTTCCTCCTCTTCACCGATACGACACAAGCAAATGTCGATGTCACTATCCGCAGGATCTATGACCTCTATGCCGACTACGTCATGAAGAACCCCTTCTATTCTCTTGAAATGCCTATCCGGTGTGATATTTTTGACCGGAAACTACTTTCGTACATCAGAGAGATCAATAATCGATAGACGGGTTTGGGATAGATTTACGGAGTAATCGGAATCAGCATGTATCGTAATGGCTTTAATATTCTTGTCGTCTAAACCCCCTAGCCTGTGTCTATTATACATTTGCTGCAATGTTGACAGAGCTGGACCGCAATCTACTATGAAGTGTCCATCTTGTCTCCGTCGCCTTTCTTTCCGCCCTTATCTTGGTCCTTGCTGCTCGATCCCTGGTTCTCGTCTTCTTCCTTGACGTCGCTAAGTGAAGCCTTCTTTGCAGCTTCCTCTTCCTCACGAGCTGCCTTCTCCTGTCGAGCCTTTTCTTCTTCCATACTCATACGCAGAGCGAGTGCGAGCTCAGGTTCCATTGCAGGGTCGAAACCGAACTCGAATTCATCGTTACTACCGCCTGCGCCCCCAGCTCCGCCAGATCCGCCAGCATTCTCTCCAAGAAGGATGGGGCTCGAAATGAGTTGGTCGCTAAGAAGCTTGCTGCTGGGAGGAATGACCACCAAGTGGCAGCCTTCGCTGGTCTTGACGGTGTCGATAAAGAGTTGCAGCTTGTTCTTAGTGCTGTCGTCATCGAGATCGCCGAACAGGACAAAGTCGACCGAAATGTTGGCTTTCTTCATCTTCTTTGCGAGCGTGGTAAGCTCTTTCTCTGATTCCTCAACGGGAGAGCAGACAAAGACTATTATTCGTTGACGCTGGGATCGGTTCTGGCGATGCTTCAAGGCAAGCTAAAGAGAGGTCAGTACATGTCACCGCTATATTCAGCCGTGTTGAAGACTTACGGTAGCTACCTGGATACCCGTCTTCAAGTGGGACGAGCCTCCAATCTTCTTCTTCGTCCTGTGAAGACCATCAAGGATCTTGCCCTGCTCGGTGGTGAGAGTCACCAGCACTTCAGGTCCTTTGCCGCCCATGCTCATCAACCCAACAGATGATTCAGGGTTTCCTTGTGTGATAGTCTGAAAAGTAATGTTGACAGCGTCGACTTGCGATTCGAATCGAGTAGGTTGATAGTCGCCATTTCTGCTGCTCTCGCTGTTGTCGACGACAACCATAACCGCCTCAAGAACCATATTGGGCGTTGTTGTTGTTGTTCAGCAGCTGTAAAAGTATCGTATGCAGCTGCAGGAGTTTGTGACAAGTGTGTACGTGGAGAAAGCGTAAATTTGGTTGATGGTGAGAAGGTCTTGAAAGCAACTGAAGCTGTGTCGTACCTAAGGCTTCAGCCTGGCGGAGTGTAAGGTAGCTCGATGATGAGAAGTAGCGCTACTTGTTACTGTGGGGATTAGTGCGTACGAACGTGTACCTATACCTTCTTTCCACCGCTACCGATTGCTTGCGTCAGGGCAGCTAGTTGGCTTACCTAATGATACAGACCCACACACTTTGTTTACTTCCCGCAAGCTCCACCTCTAACCAACGCGCCTGGGGTAGACAATTGCAACTTCAGATACATCTTCAGCCATTTTTCGCACTTGCCTATAAACACATACAGCGCTGATAACGATGGCTCCTGTGAATTCGAAAAAGCAGCTTGCTGAGTCCCCTCTCAAGAAGACCATGGTTGAGCATGTCCCTCTACACAGTGGAAGCCCTTCGGCGCAACCACGAAGTCCCATCAGGAAGCGAACGCCTGGTGCTATCACGATGCAGCAAAAACAGGCCATGATCGATAACATGCAACTCGAAAGTATGTGGCTGTTGGTCTGGCACAAGTACACTGCTGACAATATCGTAGTTACGGAACGCGCTCGTCGATTAAGAGCCCAATACAATTACATGGCAACAACAGTTCGCTCCCGCATCGAAATGCGACTCAACCGCGTCCCTATGTCAATGAGAAACATCAAGATGGGAGACTTACTACAGAAAACTTTGGATCAAGAGCAACAACGGGCCGCGAAATCGGCCGCTATGCGAAAACAACCAGCAACAACACGGGCGGCAAGCCCACCAAAGCAGATTCAATCGGCTGCAAATAACTTGAAACCCGCGCCACGCACAAAGAAGCGCATGAGGTATGGATGACATGAAGTCGCCAAGTAGTCAACTAACAAGGATCCAGTGATGCCATCTCAGGAGACAAAGAAAACGAGGTCGAGCATACCGAGACTGCTAAGAAGAGGGCTCGAGCTGCAACAACCACAGACGTGTCACATGCCCGATCAGGACAAATTTTGTCGCCAACATCCTCCAACTCGCGAATGGCAAACCGACCTCCATCACCTACTAAGTCTGGTATTGCACGACCAGCTTCACCACTGAAGCGCCCGGCTACAGCTTCAGGTATGCTGTCGAGCATGGTGGAGAAGGCAAAGGCGACGCGAGCTGGCGCTGGTGCTGGACGTAAGATGACGACAAATTCTACCACAAGCTCAATGTCCACCAACAACACAGCTGCCACCAGAAATAAGAAAGCATTACCAGCAACAACTACTTCAAGAGCCCCTACTTCTCGACCTGGTACACGAACAACGCGTAGATCTATTGCCAACAGCGAGTCCAGTGAGTCGAGCAATGGAACCGTGATAAGGAAGGGGCCAGCAGCCAAGAGTGCTCCAGTTAAAATAGGGACATCGCGTAAGGGGACAACAGGGGCAGTTCGCAAAACCACAGCGAAGAGCAACCCTTCAACTGCGAGCACGGGTACAGGACGAACTTTGCGAAAACGAGCATAGAACGGAATATTGATGAAAGGGATCAGTGGATCGTGGTTGGTACATTGTTTGACTTGATACATATTACATGGTCATGGTATAGGAGTTCAGGATCGAGGCGAATGGTGGTGCACTGGAAGACTCCATGTTACTTTATGATTGATATTCTTTTGAAACTGCATATGCCCATGAGAAACCCAAGAGCGCGAGTGTTTCCAAAAATACACTCTGGAATTTTCAGTCACGAATGCCTTTTGGTATCTCCCAACTTATGAACCACCCTTCTTCTTCTTCTTGTCTTCAACAAGTTCAATATGATCCTCGGGTATCTGCTTGTACTTCTCAAGCAGGAACTCTTCCAACTCAACGCTAACATCACCCTGGACAACAATTTCTTCTCCGCCACCAGGAAGCTTGGTCACTGAAGAGCCTGTAGCAAACTTCTTGCCAAGATCTTTGGCGACCTGTGGTATTTTCAGTATGGGGTGATCATCTGCTGAGCTAGGAAACTCACCTTCTTGAGTTCCAAGTCAAAGGACTCGAGTCCTATCACAGCCGTGACAAACTTCTTCTTGTTTCGCTCAATGCGCTTGATAGTGACAACACTCTTGGCTAGCAGATCGGCATGTTTTGCCTCAGCGGCTTCAGCCTTAGCGGTCTTCTTCTGTGCGTCCTTTGCGGCTCGTTTCTGGGCTTCGACGGATAGTGATGCAGTAGCAGCCTCGAGGGCCTCTATATGGCTAAGTGTTATGGGGTGTCCACGTCCGAGACATTTTGGACTTCGTACCTGCTGACCAGATCCTGTTGTAAAGCTCTGGTTCGTTCTTTTCTAGCCATTCCTGGCACTTCTTAACGGTTCCGCCATACTCGCAGTACTACTTGGTCGATTAATCAGTTTGAGGGGTTCTCTCGACGGTACACGGACTCGTAAAAATATATTGTTACCTCCGGGGGTAGAGTGCAAACTGTGAAGGGTGTTGTCAGCTACTGGTTCTTGCTCCGCATCATAATCAATCAAAAGTCGTTATGAAAGAACATACCGCCACAGTACTTGACAATACGACCCTGGGGCTCGCCCTCAGGTTGCTCAACGTCAGCCATAGAGATCTGAAGCTGTATACTATGACTGTAAAGGTATAAAAAGAACTTAAAGCAAAAGAAAAAGTTTATAGTTGTATGGAGGCGATACGCGTTTCTCTGCTCATGCTAGATCGACCTTGCTTAACCTATGGCGGGGTAAATTTCATGGAGGGGCACTTGAGCCTTGTCCTCAGGTGAGCTAAGGTGAACCAAGGTGAACCAAGGTGGACCAAGGTGAGTGAGGCTAAGTACCTTCCTTACCCTTGATGGGAGCCTGAGGCAGCACCAGCAATTTTGAATGCCCCCAACTGACTTTCCTGACTGAGGCATCAAACATGGGTTCCCAAGGTTCATACAGTACACGCGCAACATCTTACAAGATGCATCCATGCAACGCAATGTAACGAACGAGTACTACGGGTTGGTGACCATGTCGATAGGGTTGCATCGAAATGATATGCGCGCTTGCTACCGACGGCATCTCGGCCCCCACGACCAAGAGGGAACGGATGCTTACCGAACCAACATCATGAGCCTCTTTAAGATCTTTGTGAAGTCGACCATGAACTACGTCACTTGTATCATCCTCATAAGTTGCTTACTCAATGTTGTGAGGCCTTTCGGATCACAAAGATCAGGCAATCACATCATAACTCGGCGGCTGCCTCATCTCTGAACGTTTGATCGATCAAACCATGGCCTACCAAGCTGGCCGTCCTCATTTCATCTTGAACTGTCTACGGCCAGTGATCTATCCAAACGAGGCTACGCTCATTCAATGACATCCGAGCTGTTCGGAAATCGCCCCTTTAGGTCAGCTCTGTTGCATGACTTGTATCAATCGAGCGACCTCAAGGCCTCTTCGTTCATGCGCTCGGGCAGTGCTATCACAAAATGTTTCTGCATTCAAGCAACCTGAGAGACGCAGGCCAAGAAGCAGTTAGCCGCCGACGAAACAACTTTACGACTAATTGGCCCTACAGCGGTAACTATGGACCAATAGTCTCTCACGCCTGTAACTGTCATCACAGCTTTCGCGCGCGCAACAGGTTCTACCCCTGTCAATCGCTGTCAGCCAAAAATAGAAATTCACGATTCTGCTTCCTATTGGCTACTTGGAGTTATTAGTTGTTCGATAGCGGAGATCAACCGACCTAGTGGCCGGGAATGGATGCTGCCTTGATGCAACCTCTTCTCGTCTTGTCTACCGCCAACAAACTTCACATGGTTCTCGCAGCCTTGTGTGCCAGTCAGGTTCTTCAGCAGGATATTGGCGCTCTTAGGCCCCGCCTCCACCACGCCTCATGAGCGGCACGCTACCATGTCTGGCGATGCATCGGCCCACCTAGACATAGAGTTGGGATGTGCTACTGCAAGTGCGTGCCGCCCAACTGATTCTAAGCCCACACTTCGGAAAGCCGCTCCAGCGAGTATTGGTGATTCTAGACCAGTCCTCGGGCTTTAAGACTATGACAATCCCCCGGCCAGGAGTCTGGCCCTCTTCTTCCGCATTCTCTTCTTTCCGTCTTCAGCCTTCCGTGCTGTGTTACTTCGCAGATCTGCATAGAGGCTTCGTTGATCGAGGCATCCTGTCGTTTTCACACACTTAATACTGACGCCGGTCGTCGACCAAATCTTACTATAACGACTAATACACATAGCCTTCTTGTTGCGTCGAGCCCTCGGGCAGGAGTCAGATATCGGGAATAACTGACAGAGATACGCAACATGGCTGATACACAAAACCGATACTACCCCCTGGACTCGTCGCTGGCCCGAAAGCACAGGGGGAGACTTAATCCTATAATTGAGGAGGATAGCGATGATGGTATGGTTCAAAATGGAGGTCGCAGGACGAGACGCGCCGGTAATGCCCAACTCAAGATCGAGGCATGGTTAACACCGATGAGCGATCACTTCCCTACACCAAGAGGAATGAACTATCTTTCTGCTCCTATTCTCCCATCATCACCTTCAACCGACTCGGCTGCCGACACTTCACCAACCACCTCCAGCAACCCCTGGAATCGCCATAGTGTCGCCACCGAGGCCACTGAGTTTGAGGATCTTTACGATGTGACTGATGATGAAGAGGATATGCTTAAGCGAAAGGCGTCTGCTAGGTCGAGGCAGGTCCCGACCAAGCAACCAACTCCGCTTGTCATTCCAGCAACACGCGATAACTCTGTTGAGACGTGGTCTGCTGTGGACAACATGAAGAAGTCGATGACTTCTCCAGTCCCTTTGACCCCTTCTGTCAAACTTACCATGTCACCTGCTCAGATGGAGTTCATGCACGAGCAACATGCAGCAGAGACACCAACCATGTCAGCTCCCCCATCCTTAGATGGGAGCTTGACTTCTGAGCAGCTCGCGGCTATGAGCGCCCCGCCCACACCGATAATTGGTAATGAGGATTCAAACACCGAAGATGCTTGGGCTGGCGTTCAACTACAACCCGGCGCTCTTGCTACCCTCCACGCCCTTGCTAGTGGCGAGGAGAATCTTCATGAACAGCCATCTCAAGTTCTTGAGGTGCCTGAACAACATTCTGTCCAGCCAACTGTTGAGATGCGACAACAACCACTGCGACTCATCACCAGCTTCCAGTCGCAGCCAGCTATCAGCAGGGCCTTCTCTCCCAATCCTAACCGTCAGTCTCTTGCAGACTTGACAAAGCTTGATATTCCATCTCCAGGTGGTTTCTTCTCCGGCCTGTCTCCCCGAAGCCGGAACACATGGCACATGCCCTCCAAGTCCCCCGAGGACATGCCACCACCTACGTCCACCACCGCTGAACAGTTCTACCGATGTCCCTGGAACATGGATGTTTCGGTTCCCCCTGTCCCCAAGCGTAAGGAACTCGTCGAGGACTTTTATCGTAGTGTTAGGTTTACACCCGCTCCCACTGAGCCCATCGTTGAGCAAGTCGTTGAGCTCAAGGAGGAGGATGACTTCTCGGACGACATGCCCACTGCTCGACCCATTTTTGAGCACAAGACTGCCCCCTCTACTGTCGAGTCAGCCAATGCCCCGGCTTCTCCTCAGGCTGAGGATGCACCCACTGAGATTGTGGTCGACTATGATCCTGACTATGCTCGCAAGCAACAAAAGGAGGCCCTCTCTCATTTTGATCGCACTGAACTCTGGCTCATGGCCCAGCGGTCTTACCTTCGCGGTGTACAGGATGAGTCAACTGAGGATGATGGTGGCCTCAACACCATCACTGAGGAGGCTGAGGAGGAAACTGAAGCTCTTCAAATTCAAACCGAACTTCCTCCTCTCAAGGTTCAGCCCGAAACTTCCATTATTCCTGTTAAGAAGAGTGTTCGTTTCTCCAACCTTGTCTCAACTTCTGATCACCCCAAACGTCTGCCTTCCATGCTCGTCCGCCGCGAGTCTGCCTACTATCGAGCATTCCAAGACTACATCATCCGCATCCAACGCCAGGATGTGTTTGTACACCAGCTTGCTCGATTTGAGGCTATCCAGGCTCAGCGTGTTTCCCTTAAGGAGTCTCACCGCAACCAGCTTCTCGGCAAGTACCAGCTCAGCGTCGTTCCCCAGTCCGCCAAGAAGAGACTCAGTGCCAACGTTGCTCGTGGCGATGACAACATCATTGACGACCCTGAGAAGCTGCGTCGGGAGAAGGAAGTTGAGGCCATGAACCAGATGACCGTTGCTGCGTGGCATGTTGCCGCCATGAAGATGCTCAACGGTGGCCGCCTCATCTCTGCTCCAGTGACCAAGCGACTTGCTCGTCTTTCTCGCGCGGCCCTTGGACATGATGGTACTACTCGCGAGCGCGCTAGAGTCCTTGACTTGGGCGGACAGACTACTTGCGACTGGGCGTGGCACTGCGCGCTCCAGTTCCCCAACGCTAAGGTCTACACTGTCACCACCAAGTCCATTCGTCAACTTTCCAACTGCAATGTCCGTGGTCCCCCCAACCACAGACAAGTTGCAGTTGAGAAGTTCTCTCGTCTTCCCTTCTCAGACAACCAATTCGATCTTATTTCTGCCCGAGAGCTTCACAGCATCCTCAAGCTCTTTGGTGAGAACGGAGAAGATGAGTGGGACACCTGTCTTAAGGAGTGCATGCGTGTTCTCAAGCCTGGTGGCTATCTTGATTTCTCGCTCTTGGACTCAGACATCATTAACGCTGGTCCCGTCGGACTGGCAAAGAGCGTCGAGTTTGGCTTCGCCCTCAAGACTCTTGGTTATGACCCTAATCCTACCAAGCTTTGGCTCGGTCGTCTGGCCCGTGCCGGCTTCCAGGACACTCGCCGCATCTGGATGTGTCTGCCCATGGGTGCCAGGCGAAACATGTTCAAGCCTCCCACCCCTCCTTTGAAGGACAGCCCTAATGGCCAAGATGTCAAGACCTGCCAGATGGACGCCATGGTTATGGGAAGCAGTGATGATATTGCTAGCGCTTGCAGCATTGCTGGCGGCTGGAACTGGGAGCGATGGCTCCTTCGCTGTGAGATGGAGAAGGTTGCTGGTGAGCTCCGACTCGCCGATACTACTACTACCGGAACTGCCATGGAAGAGGCTGGCAAGTGTCTGGATGACGTCGCCACCGTGTTTGAAGAAGGCCGAAACTGCAAATCCGGCTTCCGAATGCTCAGCGGTTATGCTCAGAAGCCCAAGGCTGGTACTGAGACCATCAAGATTGCTCTCCGCGAGTAGTCTGTTACATATTGAAGGTTCTCCTTTGTCAACTCGCACTCGCTTGACACTTTTCATACATGGATGAAGATTTACTTTCGGGATTGGAAATGAGAGGGGACACAATAACTAAGTATGAGAGATGATGATGGGATGCGTGATGGTTTCACGCGTAATGACGGGTGGTCAGGTCAGGTTGCATGTGTTTGGCGAATGGGGTTTGATATATCATGTTATGTGCTTACAGATACCATTGTAAATAGTACAGAACATGGTGTTCTGATCCTACTTGACGGAATAAAGGTTTCCTTCTGTATGAAGATTATTTGACCAGTAATAAGAACGATAAGACTAAACATAAGTTAATTATACAACTCAAAATCAAAGACAACTGGGTTTCTCCTCGTGTTAAATCAAGGACCGATATCAATACCTATGTTATGCTGGCCTAGGTGCAAGAAGAGGTCTCTTCGTCTAATGGCTGGGCAGGCACCTAGGTACTAAGCTAGTTTATATGATGATGCCGAAATTAAGCATAAGCCATCTTATCCTAACCTAATTATATGCTTATAAGTTAGTTGTTAAGATATTGGAATCAAATCCTCACTATTAGCATATCATATAATCTATGGCTGATGAAGTTCTTTTATTTCAGGGTAGGTCAACATCTAATGAACATAAACTTGGAGGTAGCGACAGACTGAGTGGTGCCATGCAGTTTAGAGTAGGACTCTCTATATGGAACATGATTATATGGGCGGTCATAGTGCATGAATAAGTGCCTGATATAAGTAATTCTCCATTATTGATAACCATTTTACCTTTGTTGTTGCCCACTTCCCGTCTGTTGCTATTCTAATACCCTCTGGTTTAGACCACTGAGGCAAGAAGCAATGGAATGGATGACGTTCTAAAAAGGGAAAGGCCGGGCGGGCAAAAAACGGGGACCCACATTAGCCGACAGCTTCAATCGAGTAGCTTCATGACCCATTGACGACTACACGGACGCCTAAGGAAAACCATCACCTCCAACGTCAGTCGACATATCACATCGGTTCGATTCGTCCACGCTCGCTCCGAAAATAAAACGTCACAATGTCGAACAACAACTGGCAAGAGGAAGCTATGCGCCGTCTCCGACAGATGCAACAGGCCCGTGGTGGTGTTGGAGGGGGTGGCCCTCAGATGCCCCGAGCAGCCGGTGGTGCCCTCTTTGGTGGTCTGCTACTCGCTGGTGGTGCTCTGTTCCTGTCAAACTCCTTATTCAACGTCGATGGTGGTCACAGAGCCATCAAGTATCAGAGGTTAACTGGTGTGAGCAAGGAGATCTACAATGAAGGTACGAGAAAACCAAGTTCGGAGGATTCGGCTCAGACGCTGACTTAGGGAAACAGGAACGCACATCAACATCCCTTGGTTTGAGACGCCAATTGTGTACGATGTCCGAGCAAAGCCACGCAATGTTGCGTCTTTGACCGGAACCAAGGATCTGCAGATGGTCAACATCACCTGCCGTGTGCTCTCTCGCCCACAGATTGATGCTCTGCCTCAGATCTACCGTACACTAGGCACCGACTACGACGAGCGCGTGTTGCCATCTATTGTCAACGAGGTTCTCAAGAGTGTAGTTGCTCAGTTCAACGCTAGCCAGCTCATCACACAGCGAGAGAACGTTGCCAGACTGGTCCGAGAGAACCTTTCTCGACGAGCTGCTCGATTCAACATTCTCCTTGACGATGTCTCCCTAACTGTAAGAAAATAATTGCATACTGAACGGAGAGTATTTGACTGACATCCCGCAGCACCTTGCCTTCTCTCCCGAATTCACAGCTGCCGTCGAGGCTAAGCAGGTTGCCCAGCAAGAGGCGCAACGAGCTGCTTTCATCGTCGACAAGGCGCGACAGGAGAAGCAGGCCATGGTTGTCAAGGCACAGGGTGAGGCTCGCTCCGCTGAGTTGATTGGTGAGGCCATCAAGAAGAACAAGGCCTACGTTGAGCTCAAGAAGATCGAGAACGCTCGACTGATTGCTGCTCAGCTCCAAGAGGCTGGCTCTAAGAACAGACTCATGCTTGACTCTGAGGGTCTGGGTCTCAATGTCTTCGACAGTAATGACAAGAACTGATTGAATGATATGGACGGACGAGCCGTGAAGGAGGAGAGGTGTTTATGGATTTGACGAACTCTCCACTGTATGTCTACCGAAAGGGTTGTACTATTAGGAATAATGAGGTAGAAAAAGTCAACTACCGATTCTGCTCTGCTGCAAATGGTTTTATAAAATTTGCCTTGGATTCACGAACAATAAGAGTGAACCACATTAGATGCAAACGACATCAAACACTAGCTGAGCCTCGGCCTCGGCTCTTGACAAATACACAGTAGATACTAGGTACCTATGAGTAAATGAATACCTAGGTACCTACTAAGGTAGGTAGGTAAATAAACAATCCTCAATCTAAGATCTTATTCGTCCAAGCCTTCCCATCACGAGTTGAAGAAGACGCACAATAGGCATATCGTCGAGATAGACAGCAGCTCCAGTCACTGCAAGGGTCGCCCCTCCCCCTCCGTCAGTGTTAGCCTACAACCCCACCATAGATCAATCAAGCTCAGTCAGCCCAGCAGCCGCCAATGCTTTGACCTTCACATCAGCCTCGCATACTTCAAACCTACGCGACACTTCTTTTTCTCTTTGCAACTCTCGTAAAAGCTCACGAGCACACCATATCCCAGTTCTTCACCACAGCCGCCAAAATGTTGATCAAGTACGTCACAGACCGGAATTTCGACGTCATGTCGGCAAACATGGGAGCAAACTAACACTGCGGTCACCAGGGTCCGCACATTGACCGGCAAGGAGATCGAGCTGGATATCGAGTCCGACTACAAGGTAAATTTCGAAATGCGTCGTACGATAGAAGCAGAGAGATCTCAGCTGACCGCTCGTAGGTCTCCCAAATCAAGGAGAAGGTCGAGGAGAAGGAGGGTATCCCACCCGTTCAACAGCGACTTATCCATGGCGGCAAGCAAATGTACGTTACATACAGACTTTTGAACGAACAACATGTCTTTCAGTAAACTAACACACCTTGTCTAGGACCGACGACAAGACTGCTGCTGAATACAACCTCTCCGCCGGTGACACTCTCCATCTTGTTCTCGCCCTTAGAGGAGGACGATGGATGGCATAAATACATCGAACGAATATTTGAGTGAACATAGTGGACCTCATCCGACTTAACGACTTCGCCGCTTAACAGCCGAGGATGATGAGGGACGATTATACTAGGTGGAATAACTGAGCACAGTACCACAGCTGTTGAACCTAAGGGATCATGATGTCGAGTCAGCTGGTGCAGTCATGCGCGAATACTGCTGCTAGTATAAAACATTTTCAGAAGACACGGTGATAATACCAGAAGATACGATAAAGTTGTTCTCATTAAAGCGTCTCATTTTTAGCAAGTTTGGCTACACTTATTTTTCACTTGTGGTCTTGTTGCCATCATACACATCACGAAGTGATATATGCGCCAACCTCGATATCCCGTTCTATTCCCAGTCTAATTCCACGATTACTGGACTATTTGTCCGTTAGCATTGTTGTAATTCACTTATCGCCGTTTGTTTCCCTTGCTATGGCCCGTCATACACTGTACTCCAGTAATGCAATGGGGTTGGCATTGCCCATCAAATAAACCTTCCAACAAACCGTGTCAAACATAAAAAAATAAAAACAAAGAATTGTCCTTTTAGATCTCAAGCTCTTTTCTTAGGCTTCATGAAGACATCCGTAGCCTTGCGCTTACGTGGTCCGATGCCCAAAGGAGGTCGTGCATTTGTGGCCCGCGTAGGTGAAGACTGTTCGGCTGGCTCAGGGGAAAGAGATATTTGTTTCTGTGGAGGGACAGGTGATGGCGACCGTCTAACTTGGGGAGCGAGTCTGGGCCGTGAAGATGTTGCAGTTTGAGGCTTAGGACCTTTGTAGCTGTTGGATAGAAGACCAGTGCGTTTCACCTTGCTTGTAGACTCGCTGGGACCGGCAGCAGGCTTCTTCAGGGGAGACGCAACCTTCCGACGGGGTGACGGCTTTTCATCGTCAAACAGATCATCCCCATCGTCAGAATCAGAGTCCGAGATGTATTGCGCCCGTGCCTCGTGGGTTTCAACTACGTCAGGGATTGTTGGCTTTGGTGGAGGAGGGGGCGGAGGTCGTAGTGTTGGCCTGGCGGCTCTCTGATAGTCGTTCACCATAGCTGCAGGTGCCTTGCGGAGTTTTGTGATAGCATTTGATGCTTGTGTTGGTCTTGACAATGCGCCGTGGATACTGGCAATCTCCTTCGTCTCTCGTCGTACTTTGCGCATGACGCTTGCACCATTGTGAGTCTTGGTACGGCTTCCCCTGTTGAAAGCGAGCGTACTGCCATTGGGGTCTCGCGCGCCGAATCCCCAAGCCTTCTTTGGACCGATTCTGCCGCCTCGGGGCAAAAGTCTTCTGTCATCGACAATCTTGCTGGTGTTCTTCTCCTTGTCCTCCCTGAGTCCCATGAGAGCATCCTTGAGCTTCGCCTCACTTTCCAAGAGGGCTTTCTGGTGATCTGACTTGTATTTCTCATAGACACGATACCATTTAGTAGGGTTTGGTGGTTTATATGCCTTTTGCTTGACTTCCATGGGAAACTCATGCTTGATAAGCTTCAGCCATACCTCGCCTGTCTCTCCCTGGATTTGGGGCGAGTTCAGTTCGATGGTTCGTAGTTGTTTAGCGTTGTCGATCTTGAGGAGAAGGAGGCGGACGGCTTTATAAGGAAGATAGTCGCCAACGCTGTCGAGTTCGCGGATGTTTTTGATGCATGCCGCAGTGGCAAGTTCCAAGAGGGACTTGGCTGGCATCTTGAAGCTCGGAGTAATGTGTTGAAAGTTTGTTCATGCGTTTGGTAAGTTTGTGCGATCGTTATGGTGTAGATAGCGTGAGATATAGTGTTCCGTGATACTTGTAGCGACGTCTGAATGGCCGTGGTACAGTTGAGGAGTAAGACGGATTAAGGCAGGGTTATATAAGGTAAGGTAGTAGCACAGTGGAAGAAAGAAGAGTGATTAAGTGTTGAGCCCCTTGGACAGGCAGCCAAGCATTGCTATAAAGGAAGCAACAGCATCGTAAATGTGTGACAATCCGAGAAAGTTGAGATGTTGAAAGGTACTCGAATGTCAAGGGAAGCCTTTGTATAAGGTCTGAGCCACGACGTAGTTGTCAGGGATGTGATAGGTGAGGCTTCTATTAGCAGCTGGGGGCTATAGGCTTTGCCCCATCGGATTAGCGTGAAGTTAAGATGGCCGATCCTCAAGACACTTACTGACATAAAGAACATAGAACTTACCATTAATTGAGGTGTGACCTGTCATTAGATTGGATAATCGCGGCTGCTATTCCTATGCACATGCTGAGTTACTAACGGCACCATTCAGTTGCAGGCTTTACTGTGCGAGCCGATCGATAAGCCACCTACTGACAAAGGCGGTTCTGTCCGATGATCCAATCAGAGCTCTACACCTTTATACCAATACCGTGTACCTAGCATTCTGGTACTGTATCAAGCATAAGGGTGTGGAACGTGCCTGGGTCTCCACTCAAAGACATCATTCACGAGCTCATAGCCATTCCCTGGCGCGCGAATCAACAAAGCGCATACAAAGTTCCTCCTTCCTATACAAAGGCGTCCTAAACTTTGGATAAACTTAGAAATCTAACTATTTCTCACCCAGTATCTAAGGTCCCTCGACTTCGCATCTCCAATTATTCCTCCTCCTGCACACGATCTCGACCAGCATCATGGCCGATTCCTTCATCAAGCAGGAGCCCTACATCAAACCCGACCCTGAGGCGTCTGGTTCTCCTGCGCAAGTGGACGAAGAAGATCTGTATGAAGATGCCGGCGACCTCGAATTCTACGACAAAAACGCCGGCGCTTTCGAGCAACTCTACCTCGCGCGCGTGCCTCGATACATGTGGGAAGCTTGGTCTAAATTGACGGAGCGACTCGGCGACGACGACGAGATTCAAATTGGCACTCTGCGAACGTGGAATGAACAAAAGCCGGATGGCAGCGCAGATGTATGCATACCTGATAAGATATCATGGCATCATACTGACATACATAGACCAAACTTCGCATGCTTCTCTCCGCCAACTGCCCAGAGCATCAGGTGTTGCCTCGCGAATATGACCTAGTGGTCCAAGAGCACAACGTTAGCAACCACTTCATTTTCAGCGAGGAAGATTTGCCCGGTTTCAAGGCTCGAAGCAAGGCGCGACAAGAGGCTGCTAATGCTGGCATCCCTGCCTCGTTGTTGAGGCAGAAACAAGGCAACAGCAACGGAGCAGAACGACCGAGTTACGACCGTAGGAGCCGATATCAACCATACTACCGAAAAGCTGTCCCGAGTAAGCTTGCTTTCGCATAATCGTGCCACGAGTAAGTGCTAACACAGCATCACAGAAAAGACAAAGATCTTTGGCAAGATTCACTATGACGTTCGTGTTGAGCCCCACGGCAAAGATGAGGAAGAGCGGGTGCTTCAGCAGAAGATTCTGGATGCAGAGGCGAACAAGTCCAAGGTCCGAATCATCAGTCGACACGCAGCTTCAGCTGTAGTGAACCCTGGAACTACCCGCGCAGCCGAATTTGGAGACAGCTTCATCGTAAGTTTTGTTCCCGCACAATCTTTCACTCTCGGTTATGTTAACAAACGTTCCAGAAAAATATTGCTGGCACAGCCAAGCCAAAGAAGGGCGAGGTGTTCAAGGCAGCTCGTATTCCAGAGAACCAGCTTCTGGATCTTATCTTCGAGTGTTTCCGTCAGTATCAGTATTGGTCAGTGAAGGCTTTGCGACAAAAGCTTCAACAGCCCGAACAATACCTTCGACAGGTGCTCGAGAAGATCGCTGTTCTCAACAAGAGTGGCCGGTTTGCCAACCAGTACTGCCTGAGCGATGCCTACCGCGACAAGGGTGGCGCAGAGGCCCAGGAGGCTGCTGCTGAAACTGTTGATGACGACGACGACGATGCGGAGATGGAGGATGTGTTGCCCGTCTCCTAATATCAGCGTCGACAGAACCCTCTAGAGAGAAGGACAAAAAGGGGTAGGATTTTATTTCAAGGATAACGAACGGAGGGTCATTTAATGTGGTGTTCGAAGGATTCAGGGTAGGGTTTTTAGAGCGTGATACCCTTCTAGTCTTATAGATTACCAGCTGTAATCAGTCATTCAGCGAAATGTTTTGAGAATCGTGCACGAGTCGCTCGTCAACTGACGCTATCTTTATATTATCCGGTCTGAGATAGAACTTAGACTCTAGAATTCTCGGCCGAGCTACTCTCACACTTGGTTATCATGATCCACTCACTATTTACCTAGAACACAACTACCTACGTAATAACTTCCCCGCAGTAACTAATACACTCTAAATTGGTCGGAGGCGCTTTCCAATCGCTATAAGACTGGATCAGCTGCTGTCCAAGGGTTGGAATCGCCTACTTTGCTCAGATGTTTGCATTCATATCCATTCTTCTCCTCTTGATCACCCGAACAACCCCGCTTACAACCAAGACTCGAGACAACATTTACTATCCTACCTGTCCCAAGATGCATCTGGTATTCGACTTTGACGGCACAATCACCCAAGAAGATTCTATCGGGGAGCTTGCTCGCTCAGCTCTCGAGATACAGAGGAATAAATATGGCCATGACCTCCAGGCTTCTTGGGACCAAGTGGTCCAATCCTATGTTGCCGATTACAGACACTACAAAGACAACCACCCATCACCAGAGGTTACACGAACATCTGTGGATCATGAGATCGAGTTCCTATCAGGAATGAAAGACGTGGAAGAGACGTCTCTACGACGCATTGCCGACTCACGCATATTTGCTGGCCTAGACGCTGAGACGTTGTCGCAAGCTGGTGCTGACGCTGTTAAAGCCGGTAGAATCAGGATCAGAGACGGATTTACGGATCTTATAAGCCTTGCAAGACAGAGAGGCTGGAATGTGAGTGTCATATCGGTCAATTGGTCTCGAGCCTTTCTACGAGGAGCTCTTTTACCGCATAAACTTGACGTTATTGCCAACGAGCCGGCTTCGGACGGAACAATCAAAGGACCAGAATTTTTCGAAGGGAGGATGACCAATGTATGTGAGAAGAAGAAGGCTTTGAAACATATCATCAACGAAAAAGATGGGAAGGTAATTTACTTTGGGGACTCGACAACGGATATGCAGTGTCTGCTTACAGGAGGAGTGGTCATATCGGACAACGAGGAGTCTTCCTTGTTAAAGACTTTGAGAAGGGTAGGGGTTGAAGTGCCACATGCTGGAGAGAAGGGCAATGGTAAAATCTTTTGGGCGAGGGACTTTCGAGAGGTACTGGATAGTGGCTTGTTAGAAGCATAAGGCTGACCACAATCTTTCCGGATTCTGAAAGAGTCTTGTATCTCTTTGTTGTTCGTAAAAATAGCATCAGGATGTACATAGTTTTTCCAACATCAAAGCGTTCAACAAAGCGTGCATGCAACGGGACACAAGGCTTGTGATGACAAGCCTGGGAGCTCACGGACGCTCGCCGAATTAAGTACCTTTTAATATATTTGCGTTTCCTAGTCCATTTAATATTCACACGGGATGAAGTCACTGGATGCATTGAAAGGAATTTAAGTAAACTTGGTCCGCCACATATCATCTGTTGTTTTGTTCTGGAATTGCTTATTCATGCACGTCACTTGTCACAATGAATCAACAAACAAAGCTTTGATGAACATAAGAACAATTCACTCTTCCAATACTGATATAAGAGCGATAAAATGCTCGATTCTTTACCAAGTTTCCTCTTCCAGCCCAGGAATACCCCATCACTACTTCCAAGCTCATTACCCAAAAGATTATCAATATGTGCGTCTATGGACGAGTCGTTTTCCAATGCGCCCACGAGCGATGGGGCATCTGTGTGAAGCGATGCCAAACGGCCAAAGACTTCCACGACGGAAAATTAAATCATGACTGTGTCATGAAGAAGCCTCATGTACCGACTTCGCGGAGAGTACAGACGGATTGCAACAAATGTACCACGATGAATGGCAAACTCGTCAGGGCAAGGAAGAGCATTGACGACGTTAAACAAAAGCTGAAGAGAATAGAAGAGAGGAAGATCAGAGAAAGAAAGATCGATAACAGGAAGACAGAGAAGAGTAATATTGAAAAAAGGGATAGTAACGAAACGGACTCTTCGGGTTTTGGAACGGGACTTGGGAGTATTACTGAGGAGAGTGAGGATGAGGATAAGTCTACGAATGATGGAACAAGTCAAAGCGGTTCACAAGTCTCCAAGACTTCAAGAAGTGCATAAAACAGTAAAACCGAATTATCAACTGTCAGAAGATAGCGAGGAGCCCTTTAATGTTTTCAACGAAAGCCAGCAACTCGTCTGACTTCCCTCAAGTGTCTCGAGTGTACGATAACAAAACCCCGAAATTTATCTGCACCCATTCACTTATGATTCTATATACGTAAAGCCTAGAACATCACAGCCGACTCTGCTATCATTGCCAACGTTCTCGTAGTCTATATCCTTGTAACTCTACCTTTTATCATCTTATGAGTGTCGATATGTTGTTTGTCAACCAACCTATCTAATAATTGCTTCATATGGCCGTCATTGCTGAAACCACCAACTGTCAGAGTTCGTATAAAACGACATCTGATACATTGGGCAGCAAGATTGAATGATTTCTTACCTTAAATGGCTATGAGTGCGAGGAATGAGTCCCGTGATGTTGGGTGCATGCCACTCTATCCGAACCTGCGCCCCAATCTTTACGCCCGAGATAAACCCAGAATGGCAGCTCGCTAATATCAGGCTCTCAAAACAGGAACCAATCCGGCTTTATCTCTTGCCCCCGGATCTAAGCCACCTCCGATCCGCTCCGTGCGGGTCCGCCCCGGAGACTCAACCGCCGTCTTATTCGCCGATCCGAAGCCGGCCAACAGGCCTGTCAGCCGATTTCTAATTAAACGGAAACATGCAGCGAGGCTGAGGGAATCTATCCCAGCCCTCGAAGTGGTCCCATGACGGTGTTATGCATTGCCCGAAACCCTCGATGGAGAGTTGGGCTCTCGACGAGCAAGGCACCCTTGTTTGGGGGCTGAAGAGCGATGTCTTGGCAGTCAGCGTTCAGGACAATTCGACAATTCATAAACAAGCTTGACCCGCCGCTGGACGCTCAATGACATTGCGTGCATTGCATAGGGGTTAACAACTAGCTATATTCCTCTCGCTTACGGAGTACTTTCGGCATCTCCCCACCAACACTATCAACTCAATCTCAACAACTTCAGGTTCTCATGAATCCAGAGTTCTCCACCCCATTCATTAGGGTGGCCGTTCTTCTCAAGTCCCGCAAGATTACGCTATCAGTCTCTGGAGGAGGCGCAAAACCGCCTTAATGGGGCTGGTACACCACGGCCTAGACCTGTTCAACTACGATCAGAAAACCTGCTCTAACCAAGTTCTGATCACCGCAAAGGATACTCCGTCTAACATTGAATATGACGAGTATGTTGTCTACAAGCGGTCAGAGGAGCCTGGAGCTCCATCCATACAGCGAGATCCCTGGGTAGATGATGACGATCACATCACCCATCACTTTACTCGCGATGATGCTTCGGGAACAGCTCTTTTTGACTTAGCTTTTCGGCGTGGGCATATGCTTGATCGTGAAGTCAGTCGAATCCATTGAACAAAGAACGGTGAACTAATTTTCTAAAGGGCAGTTTTCGAAAACCAGACGATGATGAAGCACCATCAGCCGGCATGGAAGGCCGAATCCGTCGAGTGTAAGTTTCAACAGCTGAAACTCAAGGTCTCTTGACTAATTGGACACAGAATCTGCTTCAAGCGTAAAACTATTTACGATGGTGGTCGAGACATTCTAAGCATGACGGTTAATGACCTTGCTGCCATGAACCTTCATCCTGCCACGCTACAATACTCAACTCGAACTACCACAGAATCTAGATTTTGGTCAAAGGACAAGTCTCAGCTGAGTAGGTTGCTTCAATGCCACACTATACCTTTAGCTAATAGTGTAGGTATTATCCTCGCATTCTCAGAGATGCCAAAGACACCATGTGACTTTCTCTCCATGACATATGATGTCCGCGAACGCTCTGCGACAATCCTTGTCCGACAGTCATGGGAGCCAAGACGACACAACCTTGATGACCTTGACGAATATGATCATCGTCTGGAGTCATGCAGAAATCATTGGGCGCACCCCCTCATCATGCCTGTCGTGCTTCTCCAAGTGCAATTCATGCGATGCGAAGAGGCTGTTATCGAGAACAACTCCAACGTGGCTCATTTGGAATACGATGTCAGCAATATTGCCGGTTTTGATGCTACAGAGACTGGGAGACGTCTCAGTCGCACATTCAGCAACGGTAAAGATGGCGAGAGAATTGCTTGGGGCCCAAGCACCATGACCAAACTCATGAAAAGGGCACACGAAGTTCTCAAGGACACTATTAAACTGCTGGATACTATTCGTTGGATGGAGAGAGCTATCAAAGTGTTGATCTTGGCAGGAGACGAGTTGAATGAGCGAATGGGAAATTATTCCAACTTTGGCAATGATCTCAGTATGTTGAGTCCCATGGTAATTGACCCTCTAGGGGGACCACCTGCAGTGAGTCCAGTTCTGCCGCCCAGAGATCTCCCTAAGCTTCGATTGCCTGATGAAGTGACGGATGGTGATTCTCTGGGGCCCCATTGGCATGAGATCAGGCAGTATCTTGATGGTTTATTGCGTCTTTGCATGGGTCTTGAGACGGATAGACGCATGTCGGAGGCTAGATGCCGTGCTCAGATTGATATGGTAAGTGTTATGAAGTCAAAACACAGAACAACAACTAAAAACAGCAGATCTACAGTAAGATGGCCCAGGAAGACAATATCCTGAACGCTCGAATGGCCGTAGCATCCTCACGCGACAGTTCCTCCATGAAAGCTCTCGCCGTGATAACCGCTATCTTTCTACCCGGCGAATTCCTCGGAACTCTCTTCGGCATGTCCATGTTTGACTGGCTCGGCCCAGATGAAGAAGACGACGATTCCTCAGGCCCCATGACCGACCAGGTCAAGGTAAACCGCTTTGGAGAGAACTTCTGGTACTATTGGGCCACCGCCATCCCACTCACTCTTCTAATCTTGTTTGCCTGGCGAGCCTGGTGGGTTACTCAAGATCGATATTTTAGACGCCATCTTTCGCAAGAACTCAGCGAGGAGCGGTTCTGGACGGCCGATGGAAAGCCACGCAAGCTGGAACGAAGTTTTATCTGGGATTTCTTCTACCTTTCCGCGAGGCGTGATGAGAAGCCACGGCCTGAAGATGAGCTGGCTGAGCTTGAGACTATCAATTCTGGGGTGAAGGAAGGGTATGATGGGGGATTGACTGGGGCTACCAGTATGAGGCAGAGACAGATTTTGGAGACGAGGAAATGGAGTCTTCATCAGAGAGGGACGAATGTCACTGTTTAGATACAGTGAAGGAGCAAATCGCTTTTGAGCCGCCTCTGGGCACGGTATTGTTGCTGTTAAGGATGTTCAAGTTCGAGAGATGTAGCTTATGATTTAACTTAATTTCATGTAGTGTCTGAAGGTTGGGTATAGAAGGTCAGGTTCATTATCTTTTACAGACGGTTTGCAGTACGGGCAAGACTACATATCGAGGAACATGATAATTAACAAAAATATTCTTTCAAGCCCAACTACTGGGGTAAAAATATCATATCTTGTATTAGATATTGAGTCGCAATGAAATGCCACCATTGATAGAAAGCCATGACCTCCAGTAATGGTTGGCCGCATCCCAGCTCTACGTAGTAAGGGCCGCGAGTATGAGAAGCCGTCATCTTTTGTCATACATTCGTCCATGTGGCAATTCAACAACTAAGGTTGGCTATAAGACTTCAGTTCAAGCGATGCCGTCCCGTGTTTATGGGTCATAGGCTCCTGCTATAGTGAACGAGTTGTGTTTGATGCCTCTGGATGACAAGGGGTTGGCCAAAGCGACATCCTAGCGAGGTGTCGGGATTCGGAGGATATAAGCATGTCTCGGATCAGAGATAAACTGCAGAGTTTTCGATGCAAACAGGGCTACCGAGAGCTTACGAATCGAGTTTGTCAATGACTGGAATGCAAGTCGTGAATTGGAACGCCATGTGAGGGCATGGCGATGGCCTCGCTAGTTTAGTGTTGGTGTCAGCCATCTACAATCACGAAATTTAGTCATGGCTTCTCTACCGTAAAGAGTATGAATCAGGAACAATGAAGAGAGAAAAACTATTTATTTCAAATCACCAAAGCTTGGACGTTGTGCAGGCTGATCTAGAGAGCACACGTTGAACCGATTTATCCGTTATTCATGAGTCCAGATTGAATCTCGGCGACGCCTTTACTAACGTTCATCTTCTGGATCATGATCTAGACCCTTGATACGAGGGCAGTTGATTTTGTCTCAATTTTCTTATTAGAAGTGAAGACAATATTGAAAAGTTGCAGTTGTGAATCATTGGAGGGGTCTTTGCACCCTTCAGACGCGGGAGCGCAAGGGTGAGACGAGACATTACCGGGAGCGGCGTCTTGTCTTTGCATATCCTTACAGTACAGTAAAGGGTTGTTTTGGAGTGATTCAGGAACAGGGAGTTCTTAATTGATGTTTCTCCCTTTGTTAATTTGATATATAGACAATATTCAGACCCTCTACGGCAATGAAGGGATCCCCAGAAACAATCGCTTTGTGATATACCCACTTGCGAACAATAACTTGTGCTTAATTAGGAAGGGAGGAACCGAAAACGCGCCAGGAACAGAAAGGAAGGTACAGAGATCGATCAAACGGAAGGAGGCTTACGCAGGAACAACTGACAGATCCCGACGCCATTCGGTACTTAGGGAAACTCTAACCCTTCATCATCATGACCCACTCACAACCACATCATGAGCTTCACGCCCACAGCCTCTTTTCAAGCCCATCAAACTCTACTTGGCTCTATTGTGCCGCCTTAAAAATACAAAAGATGCCAAGTTACAAAGATTGACAGCCACCAACATGTCTTAAACTCCGGCCATTCCCCCTAGCGCCATGAACCACTGGTTCCAGACACTAAGCGCATTCCTGATCGAGGTCCCAAGACATACCAAGTCCACGTTTTAGGGGCTTGTGGCGCTCGATAAGCTCGAATGATCTTCTTGTCATGTCTCATCCGGCGTCAGAGCATTCCCAGTCGAGAACGGCATCGTCTCGACTGAAGCCCAGCGTTGCTTTCCGTAGCATGCTTGGAGGCTTCATTAGACCGACACGCGGCCAAGCTACGCTTTCGTCGTGATGCTGTACTCTTTCAGGGTCACCTAATTCTCCCATACCTCCATTGATCAAGTGGCGTCTCTTCATCATGTTCAATGTCATAAATTTGCCCCAATTCCCTTGTCTCAGACCTTGGCTCCCCTTCTCTCCCAGTTGATCTCACCCTTAAGCCATTCCTTTTTCATCACTACCCAACCCACGTCATTCGTTCCTTTACTTCATCTCGTTCCTTAAAGTATAGTGCTTCATAGACTACCCTCCGGTTCCGTCACCTAGCCTTTGTCTCATAACCAGCCCGGCTTCAGCATCTTGTCTCAGCTTGAACTCCCTCGCAAGACAGTTAGGCCCCTTGGACTAGCTGAGTACTATCTCACACATCACGAGGTTTCACTCCTTTACAAACAGCTTGTCGTTATAAGAAGCACTTATACTCGCCAACTTGAACTTGACTTACCCATACTATCCATTGTCTAGGCTTCTTTAAGTCAGAGGACATTTTACATTACGGGCTTTCTTTCATCTTGAGATTCATATCAGTATAACAGATATGCTCAAGCAACTCATCCTCATCGCGCCGCTCCTGGTGCAAGCACTGGCTGTGCCTGCAGTGGAGCCCAGACACCAACATCTTCATGGACACATCGAGCATACACATGGTACCAAGACCAAGATGACCACGTCTGTTCGCCGCGAAACAGAACAAACTGCCGCACCGCAGTTCATTCCACCCAAGATGCCTTACGCACTTAACCCTAACACCAAGATCCGCAAAACCACCACTACCGCCGCTGATTCAAACAATCCCAAAGAAACCATCGTTCCTGAGTTCATCCCACCCAAGATGCCTTTCGTAGCAAAGGCATCTTGGCAAAAGTCGACTAAGGATCAGGACAGCTCTGACAAGTCCGCCTCAGTTGCATCTGTGAACAAGAAGAAAGTAGTCGCCAAGGTCCAGGACGAAGATGACGACAACGACAAACAGCCAACTTTCATTCCGCCTAGGGCGCCTTTCCGAGGATCTCGCAAGCCTCAACAAAGTCAAGTTGCCACTCCCCGAGATACAGTCCCCCAGTTTATTCCTCCACGAAACCCCTGGGCACAGTCTAAGCACAACACTCGTTCTACAGAAAGCGACGACCAGGACGCTTCTCAAGAAACTGCCATTCCTGATGCCGACCAGCGAGCTGGTAGTGGCGATACCGAAGCCGCTCCTGCGCCTGAGCTACTCCGGCGCGACGAGGAAGCTGCAAACAACGAATTCTTCGATGAGGAGGATGAGGATGACTACAACCCTGAAGATTTCCCAAACCTGGGTGGCCCTGAAGAAGACGAGGACGGTTCGAATGATGAATCTGAGAATACTCCTGCCGGAAACACATCTGGGCAGGCAAACCAGAACGCTGAGTCCACCGACGCCCAGGATGATAGCAGCGCAAAGAACTACTTTGGTGGTGACTTTAATGATGAGGATGACGCCAACAACGCACCTACTCGCCTAGAGGCTCGGGGTGTTGGAAAGCGGAACATCCTCTACTTCACAAACTGGTGAGTTGTGGCATACCTCTGTGCAACTAATGGGTGTTAATAATGAAGAACTAGGGGTACCTATGGGGCGAACTTCCAGCCCCAAAATTTGCCGGTAAAGGAGATCACACATGTTCTATACTCCTTTGCTAAGGTGAACCCTAAAGACGGAACTGTGTAAGTACATCATTCTCACAATTATATGATACGTCCTAACAAAGCGTTAGGTTTTCATCAGACTCTTACGCCGATACTAAAAGACTCTATGCTGGTGACGCTGGGGATGG
The DNA here is from genome assembly GCF_020744475.1 of Fusarium redolens. Classification (NCBI taxonomy): domain Eukaryota; kingdom Fungi; phylum Ascomycota; class Sordariomycetes; order Hypocreales; family Nectriaceae; genus Fusarium; species Fusarium redolens. Next base: position 3,854,791 of record NW_025763664.1, on the reverse strand, counting down.
AAATAACGTTTATGGATGTGTTAAGCAGCTTTACATTCTCAAGAAGAAGAACCGCAATTTAAAGGTGATTCTACTACCAAGACTAAAAAGCCTGATGTGAAAATACTAAGACGTACGAACAGGTGCTACTTTCAATCGGCGGCTGGAATAACAGTCCAGATCTTGCCACTGGTGTGAGCACCCAGGACCGTCGCAAAAAGTTCATCTCTTCCGCCATAAAGCTAATCACCGACTGGGGCTTCGACGGAATTGATGTCGATTGGGAGTATCCTGCCAATGCCCAAGAAGCTCGCAACTATGTCTTAATACTCTCGGGTCTCAGAAAAGCCCTCGACCAGTACTCAAAGACCAACAAACTGAACTACCACTTCATGCTTACCGTTGCCACATCGGCTGGTCCAGCGAACTATAAAGTCATGGATTTGAAAGGAATGAACCCATGGATTGACGCTTGGCATCTCATGGCTTACGACTATGCTGGTTCCTGGGATACTACTACCGGTCATCAGGCCAATGTTTTCGTTTCCAAGAAGAACCCTCTTTCAACCAAACTCGGCACTGATAAGACCATTAACGACTACCTCGCGGCAGGAGTTTCCCCAAACAAGATCCTCATGGGCATGCCTCTTTACGGCCGTTCATTTCTTAAAACCGCTGGACTTGGCAAATCCTACTCAGGTGTTGGCGGAAACTCGGAGGGAACTTACCTTTATAAGGAGTTGCCACGTTCTGGTGCCAAGGCTACCTATAATGCAGACCTCATAGCCAGCTATTCATATGATAGCAAGACGCGGGAACTCGTTACTTACGATGATCTGAAATCGGGTCAGGCCAAGGCCGGTTATATCAACCAGCGAAACCTTGGTGGTGCTTTCTTTTGGGAGGCGAGTGGAGATAAGGTCGGATCCCAGAGCATCGTTGCTGGTGTAAAGCGCACATTGGGCACTCTTGAGACGGTCAACAATCTTTTGAAATATCCCACGAGTGCATACGCCAACATACGAGCTGGAATGCCGTCTTGATTTGGCGAACAGCGCTGGCTACTTTTCTTTTGTGCTGGACTTTGCATGGATGCGTGCGGGATGGGTTTGGAGTCTTGGTCAATATTCCCTTTGTCGTTTGTATTTTTGGGATGATGTGATTGGGATCTTGTCACTGTATAGAATTTAGAAAAGCCCTCGTTACCTTGTATGATAGTACACTCGTTCACTTGAAAGGATCTTGTCATGAGTTAAGGATGATCATTACGAAACCCAGGCATAAGTTTTAGCTTGTATAGTACATATTTCAATGGTAAGCGCAATTTTGCTATCATAAGTTCTCACGGGCCCAAGAGGTCCGGCCAGCGCCACGGTAGATACCTAATGTTATATCAAGTACAGATATACAAGACAGACCGTATTAATTATTCAACTGTGGATTTCACTTGCCTCTAATCTACAAGCTAGTTTTCCATCGCGTAGGCATAAAGCTTAATGTCCTACATCCAGCCTTGGTGATCTGAGACAGTACTTAAAACTCTTAATAAAAAGCAATTCCTATAACCCCCCATTGCCGAAGAAAGGGAATAACTCCCTATGATAACAAAGACGCGCCATTCTCCGACGTCTTGAACCAATTCCGGTCGTTCAGTAAAACCATTCTTTCCCACTTTTCAATAGAACTCTTTTTCCTCCGGCTCGCCAAACAGGGGTGCGTTCTACATATCCTGGCCCTGGGGAGTTCCAGAAGCTTCAACGCCGTGGAAAGCGTCTCCAAATGCTGAGTCGTCCATGTCCATGCCGAGATCTAGACCCTCACCCAGCTCGCCTGCTGCGCCGTCTAGCGTAGGGCCGTCAAAGTTAAGGGCATCACCTGCTGTGTCGAGGTCGCCGAGGGAGCTGAAGTCGTTCTGGTCAAAAGAGACAGAGCCGCCGGGTGTTCCGGCTGCTGGGGTGGCGCCAGCAGACGCAGTCTTAGCTACTGACTTGGCAGTGTCAATTCCTGCAGCAGTGGGTGTGTTTGTGTTGACAGAAGCAGCATCCGAGCCAGGTCCCTGATTCGCTTGATCGTTCGCAGTGCCATCTTTAGGCACAACTACCCAGTCTCCACTGCCAGTCCCTTGATCTGGCGCTGTAGTGTGGTCCTTTGGTCCCTGAGTCCCGCCCATCGTCACGTCATCGCTAGAGCTAGCTGCGTTGGCATTGGAAGGTGTTCCAGCTCCAGACTGAGCTGCTGACAATTGAGGCTGAGGAGTTCCAAAGTTGTTCAGGGGCGTAGAGGTATTGGAAATGCCAGTGTGCATCTGATCGAGCAACCCAGCAGCAGTGCCACCCATATCGATATCAGATTCGCCAATCATGATGCCGCTGTTCTGCGAGCCAGATTGTGACGGCTGACGCGATAGTTGCGAAGCGTCAGGCTGAACGGGTTCTGGTGCTGGGGGCTGATATCCTCCATCTTGAACACGAGATACTGTCGACTTGATATCGACCTTCTTTCCAGTAGCATTCTCGACCTCAGATACTATCTGTTCGACCGTTTTTGTGCTGACGGGACGAGGAGCGGCATCCTCATCGTGTGGGTCAACCTTGCCCTCAATTCGCCAAATCTCAGTGCCTGTGCCCTCGACAATGCTTCGGAGCTCCTTTTCCTTTGTGCTGAGGATGGAGTTTTCCTTGAACTTTGCAAGAGCTGCGGCATGGTCGGCCTGCATCTTCTCTATCTCGGCCTTGGTTGACTCAATGTGATTATGGACTCGCTTGCGGAATTCATCGGCCTTTTCAGGGTCTAGACGACCGATATAGGGCTTCTCAGGTACAGAGTTGAAGGCATCGACTCCTTGCGCGGGAAAGATTCCTTCAGTCAAAGATGCCAATTCGCCCTTGAAACCAAGGTTGAGATCGGCAGGGGTGATCTGGCTTATCCTATAAGGAGATGAGAGGATCTCTTCCATCCACTCGTGGTTCTGCTGGTATCGGCTCATAGAAATCTCTCTTGGAGTGAGGTGATCAAACATATCTCCTCGGGAAACATCTTCTTCATCGTCGAAGGCAGCGTCTAGCTGAGGCATTCCTGGTAGGGGGGGCTGGCCACTCTGGCCCGCAGCGTGCCTCGCTCGTTTGGCAGGAGGGCCCGGTGCAGGTTGTGTGGGATATGCCATCTGTTGAGGAACGCCTCGAGGGGCCATCTGGGGAGGTACCGGCTGACGGGTGAGATCAGGCAGGGTAGGCCAGTTGACTCGGTCGGATAACATGAATTCCTTGCGACGAATCTGGCCAGCGCGTTGCAAAAAGTGGCGCTGCTGCATGATGCTGTTGACCCTTTCGTCAAAGGGAATCATAGAGACAGGAACTCTGTCATTCGGTTCGGCGGGTCCGTAATGCACGATGAAGAGGCCGACGTCTGGTTGAGGAGGGTTAGGATGACCAGGGATAGGGACTAGTCGGCATCGTCGACGGGCGTGGAGAGCGTACTGCTCGCCGGGGATGTAACCAGCTTTCTGGTAGTAAATCTCGAGCATCTAGTGAGGTTCAGCATGCTGTCCCTTCATCCATTTCTCAATTTGTCCTTACCAGTCCATTGCCCAGATCATGCTTGTAGGCCTGTTCCGGAGGCGCCCAGACATAACCATCGGTTGCGAAGGTTGTTCCCAGACGCTGAAGGGGTTGCCAGGTCAAAAGTATCGTGCCGTCTGTAGGTTTATCTAGATATGTCCAGAAAAAAGGCGCCCGGTCTCGCGCGACTTGTGGTGCAGCCAGGAGCCATTTAGCAACCTCGTTTAGGTCAAGTCGAGGCATTACAGGGTATCGAAATGAAGAGATCAGATGGACATGGGGCATCTAAAGGACTGTCAGAAAAATGTTGCGATGCTATTACATCGTTGCGCGTATGCAATACATACGAGGTCCTGAGGGACGCCCTGGCTAGGATCCGGTTGAGCCATAGTGGGCGAGCGTCGCGATGGACGATACAAGGCGTGTCGGTATCTCTAGTTATGCGATTGATGATCTCCGAGGATGCGCGTTCCTAAGCATTTAGCGCGCTGAAACGATAAAGATGGTTTGACTTTGGAAAGGTGAGGGAATGGCGTGGCGCAATTAACGATATGACCTGCGATGGAGTTGTTAGAAGTCAATGCCCTTGCGCGGCTCCAAACTTCTCGCGACGAGGCTGCGAACATGCAGATGGCCAATCAGAGCCACCCAACTGGGCAAGTAAAAAGCGGGTCCCAAGTTCCTGTCTTGGGAGGCAGAAAGAGGTCGTCGACAAGCAAGTTCTGTTGATTTATAACAACTTGTTCATTGATGATAGATTGTATTGTATCTTAACAGATTGCCTCCGGGCACGAATGATCCTAAAAAGTATTGAGCAGTGCGGATGAAGAATCTCATACAGAATCACAAGTCAATCATTCCCAAGTGGAGCAACTTGACCTCATATTATTGCGTGAACTACAAATTGAGTCCTACAACGGTTAACACGACCAGGAACTCTAACTTTTCACCGATCTGAGTATTTCATTGGGAAAATATTATTTGTTTTTATTTTCATGCTTCTCATCAGGTTCTAAACGCGGACCTGAATTTCATCACTTAAGCTTTCTTAATCCATACCAGCCCATTCATCATTATCCTTGCAGCGTTACCGTGTTCTGTGTACCAAAGCACAGATTTTTATAAAACGCAGCGATCGAGCTTCGTACAGCCCGGTAGTATTCATTCTTTAACCAATCATAATTCCTTCTCTTTACCCCGACAAGCAGCAGCTTAAGCCTGGTAGGTAGAGGCAGAGACATTACCACCACGGCCGGTCCAGTTGACGTGAATGTCCTGGCCGTTGGGGTACTTGTCGCTAGCGTTCTCGGGCTTGATGCGGAAGGTGTGGGCACCGAAGTAGTCACGCTGAGCCTGGAGAAGGTTGGCAGGGAGGTCCTTGGTGCGGTAACCGTCGAACCAGGACAGAGCGGTAGAGAAGGCGGGAGTGGGGATACCAAGGAGAGCAGCCTTGGAAACAACGTCTCGCCAGCCGGGCTGGGCCTTGTGGATAGCCTTGTTGAAGAAGTCGTCAAACAGAAGGTTCTGGAGGTCGGGCTGGGAGCGGTAGGCGTGGGTGATGTCCTTGAGGAAGACGGATCGGATAATGCAACCACCTCGCCACATGAGGGCGATGGAAGGCTTGTTGAGCTTCCAGTTGAACTCACGGGCAGCTTCCTGCATGAGCATGAAGCCCTGGGCGTAAGAGATAATCTTGGAGGCATACAGAGCCTGCTCGAGGTCCTCAAGGAACTGCTCCTTGTCACCCTCGAACTTGGTAGTTCGGCTGACGAACTCGAGCTTGGTGGAAGCGGTGGCACGCTCGTCCTTGATGGCAGACAGGCATCGGGCGAGGACAGCCTCGGCGATGAGGGTCACGGGCTGGCCGAGGTCAAGAGCGTTGACAGCGGTCCACTTACCGGTACCCTTCTGACCAGCCTTGTCGAGGATCTTCTCAACGAGGGCAGTGCCATCATCGTCGTTGAAGTACATGATATCTCGGGTGATCTCAATCAGGAAAGAGTCCAGGACGCCCTTGTTCCACTTGGCGAAGACGTCGCCGATCTCCTTGCTGGAGAGACCGAGACCGCGCTTCATGATGTCGTAAGCCTAGGAATACTTGGTTAGTTTTCTGTGCGAGGCGGAACTTGTCTCAATCTCTTCATACCTCGCAGATAAGTTGCATGTCACCATACTCAATACCGTTATGAACCATCTTGACGTAATGGCCAGCACCCTCGTCGCCAACCCACTCACAGCAAGCCTCGCCGTCGCTCTTGGCGGCAATGCTCTGGAAGATGTCCTTGATATGAGGCCATGCCTCCTCGTTACCACCGGGCATGAGAGAGGGGCCATATCGGGCACCCTCCTCACCACCAGAGACACCAGAGCCGACGAAGCGGATGTTCTTGCCAGCAAGATACTTGGTGCGGCGGTTGGAGTCGGGGAAGTGAGAGTTACCACCGTCGATGATGATATCGCCGGCGTCAAGGAGGGGCAGGATCTTCTCAATCCAGTCGTCGACAGCCTGACCAGCTTGGACCAGGAGCATGACACGGCGAGGAGACTTGAGCTTGCTGACGAACTCCTCAACAGTCTTGGCGCCGACAACGGACTTGCCCTTAGCCTCGTTTTCCAGGAATCGGTCGACCTTGGAGACGGTTCGGTTGAAGGCGCAGATGGTGAAGCCGTTGTCAGCCATGTTCAGAATAAGGTTCTGTCCCCTAGGAAGCATGTGAGTATGAGCTACCACTGGCATAGCCAGGTGAATGGTTCGGGGGTCAAACTTACATGACAGCGAGGCCGATGAGGCCCAGATCCGCACTTGCCATATTGTCAGTATTCGTCGCATTTTGATTCGTAGCAGAGCTTGAGAGTGAGGTGAAGGAATTGTGTTGTTGAGGGGCACCCAGGTTGAGGTGAGCGAGACGAGCTCTACCTCAAGAACATGAGCCATGATCACGATGGAAATCAAGACGGCGATTCCCCAAATCAGTCCAGGCACGAATTCAATATGGCTATCGCTTCATTTCTCGATCCAGCGCCCGGAGTGCGCGGGGATGAGAGCATGAGAGCATCACCATGAAATCGTGGCGGGGTGGTGGGGTAAAATGTCAAGAGATGAGGTATGAGTATGCGATAAGGGAAGCTTGAACTTACACAGGGCCAGACATGATGGGCTATGATATGCGATCGGGGAGTGGTAGGTATAGATTGAGGTTTTTGAAGATGTATGAAGGAGAGAAAGAAAAAGAAGGGAAGAAGGTGGGAGGAGATGCAAAGTTGTAGAGAAATATACCTGGCGATGAATGTTGTCACACCCGTGCCAAAGTTGGGCGCTCGGTACCTTGTCCGCACTCACCTCCCAGTCACCTCCTGTCTGAGCTGGAAGGATGCCCACCTTTTTTTTTCTTTCTACCGCTTTACATTTTGCTCAACTAAGCAAACGCGACGCAATGCGCTTCAAAAGGCTCAATCCAATACAATTGACCTGGTCGGGCATAACGCCAAGTATGGTGGAGCTTCCGCTTTGATTGGCGGGGCTCTTCTCAACTGTTCATCGTCATCGTCACTGTGGTGCGGCCGAGATTGATACTCAGATGATAGGTGTTTTTCTTCCATTTACATCACCTTGTTACTACAGTTCGGTGATTATGAGTAATTGCGGCATCTAGCTGATCTCTCACTCATCCTGTCTTAATCATCGTTACTAAGGCAATCTACTCATCCGTTATGCCAGGCCTGCAAACACTTACAGCTATCACTACAAACAAACTTTGCTTCAATTCCTCAGCAGCCATCATCATCATGACTGAGGTAATGCCCCTCCACTCCTCCCTGGTCAACAGCATGGACTTGTACCTGCTGGCTAGCCAATAGCCATCAGTAGGGGTCCATCATTTACGGACACCAAGTTCCAGAGATGGGATTTTCCCTCACATTTATTTAGCGGACTGTAGCGCCTCGCAGCGTTACCCCTCCAGGTCCCCCCTTCTACGCCCCTCAGCTCCAACGTTTATGACGACTCTGCGGTGCTGCTGCGGTCTTACCCCCAAAGATGAACCCCAAAGCTTACCAAGATTTTTGAAACCGTGACACAAGCAACACAAATCTCGTACAAAGCTCGCCGCATATTAGTCTGGATGAATAGCTTTCCGTGGCATCCGCCTCGCCTCACTAACATCCATAGTCAAGTTCTGGACCTGTCCCGTGCGCGGTATCGACATCTCCTCGTCTCAGTTTGTTCTTGAAGCTTATGCTTGTTGGGATAACCTCCAAGCCCAGCCTTTCTTTGCGATCCTGCAATGCTGTCCGAGTGTTGGGGCCCACGTCTTCCGGGCCCGTGTAATCACTACCGTGCCAATTGACTTGTTCATCGGACAGTAGCCCGAACCCCAACGCGCCTTAGCTTTCGCAAATCCGTACCGAATGCCCCGAAGGCGGATACGGAGAATCCCAAAGAAAAAGGCCGCAAACGCTGAGCTCAGTCCAGGTGTACTCTCAACCAACCCAGGTGCACTCTCAGCCCAGTTCATGATTCCAGCCTGACCGAAATGCTCCACCGGATTTTAACCCGGCAACAGTGCCACGGCGCGGTATAAGCGCCGAATCAACTTATAGCCTCACCAGCGTCCGAAGTCGCTCATGACGAAACAGCCAAGGGGATCATGAGACAGAGATTTAACCCTCAGGCTGGCCAAGCGAAACCCGCTTCAGGATGCCTCAGCCTGCTTCAGCAGCCGGATACTTTAAAGCGACAACGAGGCGATATCTTCGAGCCACGCTTGATATCATCGGACTCTGGTTGACTCGGCTCATGGAGACTCAAAACCCACATCGGAGATGCAAGTAACATTTGACATCGGGATAAAAGGTAATATTCAAGTTCCGTTTGCTTCGATTCATATTAGCCGCCTAATTCTGCCGCCGAAATCGTCTTGAGAACGGATCAAGTCGTCCATTTTCACTCATACCATGTACATGGAGATTAAACTATCCGAACATTCATCCAGCCTCTCAACTAATAGGTGCGGATACGCACTTTTATCAAGTTCCAGAACTTGCCAGTTATGGATGCGCTATATACAACATTGACCCCCACCCACCCCAAGGTGAAAAGAGCCATCTTAGCTACGAACTCATTCAATGTTCAAGCTCACAATAAATCCCCAAGAACCAATATTGTCACGAAAAGTATAGATGCACCATGATGATGAGAGTTCTCGAACTTGCCACTTATTACCATGAACTCTTTCGGATTGATCGGTACCTTTCGTTCCAAACAAGAGCTTTTGAGACACCATGAGGTCCGTCTCCTTCCGAGCCGAGGAATCTATCCGCTATAGAATTTCATAATCCGAAAGAGGCTCTAACGCTGAAAACATAGACTGCATATCATCTACTCCAGTTCGTGGGGGTTGACAAGCTGTTTAATGCCAGACAACACGCATTGTGCGAGACATCACGGCTCAAGACAAATGATAATCGGGGTCCTTCATATTCTATCAATTCAAAGAAGCAAGCCTAGGCTTTGCCCTTTGAGTCCTAAGTCATACAATTAAACTTATATGGCTTGTGATAGTATCCATATAAGTTAGTATAGCCTTGCAGATATACTTGGAGGAGCACTTTGATGGAGGATGTTTCCTCTTTTTCTTGCTCACAGTGGCTGAGATAACCCCCTGATACACTTTCTGCGGGAACCTCTTCCCTCTGGAAAAGATATTCACAATTTGCATTATAATAATTGTCTCTTATTTTATGCTATGAGGATAAATAAGAAGCCAAAGACAGTATCTCGTAGAGATCACGTGATGTTAAAGTAAGCTCCACTTAACTTGGACCGTTCCTTGGAAAACGAGGCTAGGGCGAATCAAAGAAGGCTATCATAAGATCCATTTTCTTCCATACAACACAGTCGCCATCGCAATCGCCATCGTGTCGCATCGTCGTAAAGCACAGTCGAATCGTTTCAGTAAAAGCTTCGAACGCTGGGAATCTCTTGAAAGAGGAACTTGAGCAAGAATTTGGCTCAAGGTACGTTTTCACGCAAACACTACACCGCTTCCTCGTGTATCCGCTTGTATTCATCATGGCGTACCCTCCTCCTCCAGGCATCAGCAACAGCTCTCTCCCACCGAGACCGCCCGCTTCCAAGTCAGGCTTCAAACCCGCGTTTTCCTCGGCGGCCCAGACTGCCTCGAAGCCAGTGTACTCGAACGCTCCGCCGACATACTCCGGCCCTTCGAGTTACTCAGCTCCCAGTGCCCCATCCACAGCTCAGTATGGCCCGTCGTACTCTTCTTACCCGACTACTGCTCCCAGCGCGGTGAACTCGGGCCCCGCCTATTCGTATCCTCAACAGCCACAGAGTTACGGTACCCAGAGTTACGGCGTACAAAGCTATGGCCCTCAGAGCTACGAACCGCAAAGCTATGGCGCAGCACCACAGATTGCGAATCCATTCCCTACGCCAGGCACTGCGGGAACCGACTACAACCCCGAGATGGCCGCTCAGATAGCGCAATGGCAGAGCGCATATTCGAGCACCCCGACAGATAACAAGGATAAGGCCTCTGGGTTTGCCGGGCCTCGAACAGATGGCCAATCTTCTGCGGCTGCGGCGGTTAGCGCTGCAAACCAGGAGCGCAAGAAGACAGTCATCCGAGAAGGTGGTGGTAAGAAGTGGACAGACGACAGTCTTCTCGAATGGGATCCCTCCCATTTACGACTCTTTGTTGGTAATCTTGCAGGCGAGACCACTGACGACGCCCTTCTCAAGGCATTCTCGCGCTGGCCTTCCGTTCAAAAGGCCCGTGTCATTCGTGACAAGCGTACATCCAAGTCCAAGGGCTACGGTTTTGTCAGTTTCAGCGATGCCGACGACTTCTTCCAAGCCGCCAAAGAAATGAACAACAAATATATTCAGAGCCACCCTGTAACAGTTCGCAAAGCCAACACCGAAATCAAGGTGGCCAACGTCAAGGAGAAGGACAGGCATGGAAAGAAGAACAAGAACAAGAAGGGTGGTCATGGTGGTGGGAACGGAGGGGCTGGCTATGAACCCAGCTTAGGGCCCATGGGTGGCAGTGGAGTGGTCAAGCCTGGACAAAAGACTAAGAACGGTCTTCGCCTGCTTGGCTAATTGTTTGACGAGCTTTTCGACCGAGCAAGTGATGCGTTTTGGTGTTTGGTGTTTGCAGAGGGGTCCTGCATACCCGGTCTAAGTGTATTAATCACCGTTATTACCTGTAATCAGCTATTCCACGAAGAATATCCAGTCTATTTTACATTGCAGTAATATAATCAATCATTATAGTTCATATCGAGGATGTGTTCTGAAAAGTCGTTGGCTTAGTTTTAGTCTTCGCTTGTGCCTTGAACGTATTGGCCTTACAGAAAGCTACCGTTTATGCAAAACTTGTTGCATATCATCTGGCAAGAATATTGAGCAAGCAAATTACGTGTGGTATCCGGGTATATTGATATTCTTGCTGTTCTGATATCATCGTGTATGGAGGAAGTCCCAACCTAAATTCTATCCCCTACGTAACCCCCGGCGCCGTTGATATGATACATATAAGACAAAAGACAGCGAGTCATTGTATCGACTCTCACTCAGTATGACAAAGAAAACGGCCCATGGAGTCGTTATATACAGGCTCAGATATTAAAAAGGGAAGTTGTGACGCTAAAACAATATTTACCCTTAGCGACGCTCATTACCTGGCGCATGGGGTTGTACATCAAGATCTAGGCCGTCAATACTGTCGCGGAGTAGACCAGTGTTTTCGGCGTCTATATCGCTATCGCGATCTATGATTCCACTGGTCTGGCTCGTAGGGGAGTCTGGTGCGTCATCATCATGGACATGCCGAACATGAACGCTTTCTTGCGCCTCCTGCCTCATCTTTGTGATTTTGATGTAGTTGTAGGCAGCGATAGCGGCCATAGTCGTGAGTAGACCAACAAAGTTGATGGGTGTGAGGCGGTCACCAAAGACAAGAGCAGCCGCACTAATAGTAACGACCTCCTTGAAGATGCCAGCAATGGAGAGTGTGACGACGGAAGTGCGCTGCAGCAGAGCGAACTCAGAGGCCGTCATGCAGAAGGCGATGCAACCAGGGAAAAGCAAGAAAAGGGGCGCCATGAAATAACCCCATTCGTCGCCCAGGACTTTGTAACCTTCAATGAGAGCTCCAATTCCTTCCACGGGCACGGCAAGGCATATAAGCACGAGAAACATGACTGGAGTAAGGAAGAAGATGCTGGAAAATGGGTTCGAAGTTGCTGGGTTGCGGAGGAGCAGTATCTGGGTCAATCCCCAGCGGAAGCCAGAGAAGAAGGCAGCTGAGATGACGAGGGCGAAGCCTCCTACCTTGAATTCAACTTCACCAAATACCATGAGCACAACACCGAGCGTCATCGTAGCAATGATGGCGACAAGACGCCATGTCGGGGTTTCGAGGCGGAAAGCAAATGCGAACATGAGGACGAAAGCAAGTGAGGAGGATTTACACATAGCTGAAAAGGTTAGTTACATCGATAGCTCAGATGCAAAGACAACATACTGTAAAATGTAAGGCTAATGAACTTGAGAGAGGTGTTGCCAAGTCCAATGTCAAGGCCTGTAGCTGCACCACAAGGTCCAATTCGAGTGAGGTAAAACATCTTGGTCATGCCGTAAGACTTGGGCTCGTCATCATGTCTCGACCTGCCCATATCTGACAGATGAGCACCGTATCCCGGTCTCAGGGAGGGTACAAAGTACAGAACTAGAGCTGAGAGAACAAATTGAACCACCATGTGCATAGACGTCGTAAACAAAGGAAAAGCAAAGTTCAGCCGGTCATGATCAAACATCCATTTGTTGTACTGTAAATATGTCAGCAATTGAGTTATCTGGGAACGGGGCGCAGGAGCCGTTTCGTACAATCGATATTGATAACGAAAAGAGATACCACAAAAGAATCAAGACAACGTTTACCATCAAGCTTTTGAAAACGGTTTTGTCTGCTTCTTTGCGCTCCTCTTTTGATATAGCCTTATTGTCCCTGACGATCCGCTGATCCAGCTGAGTATTTCTGCTGCGCTTCTTCTGCCGCCTCTGCTTGTCTTTACGGGTCAATCCCGTTTCCTCGTCGTCCTGCAGGTTTTCATCGCTCAAGCTGTCGTCGGCGGATTCATCCTTCTGGATCGCAAAGCCGTTCGCATCCAGATCTTCTTCGGATATCTTAGGTTCTTCTGTCGAGCCAGGGGGTGCGGGACCACGGCTTGTGACACGAGTTCGGCTAGGTGATCCAGCTGGCCGACCAGCCATGTTGTGGCTACTTCGCCGTCGACGATGTCCTGCAATGGGTTCCATTTCTATGTCCCAGTCGCTCTCGCTTTCCTCGTCGCCGTTGAAAGACCTTGCGCGGGTTTCACGAGACGGGCCAGCTATCGTTTGATTTCCTCCACCAACACCAGAATTCCGCGATGTAGGCACTCTTGCTGTGCCTGATGATGATCCTGCCACTGATCTCAGAGGACTCGATTCTTTGGCTGGTAGAGAGTCGTCGATGAGAAGAGGTTCGGGGGATTCGGGGAGATCTGGAGCTGCTACGTGTTTCCAAGACGAAGGGGGTGACGGTGAGGAGGGAGATGGCGAGGAGATGGGATCAGGTTGAGGAGGAAGAGCGGTCATGATGGAGACAAAAGAAGGACTAGAGCAGGGGATACGACGGGGCTTTCATAAGTTAGTGATGGATGGCAAAGGATACCCAGGATGGCTAATGGTAATGGGCTGGGTTGGTCCAGGTCTGCTGGCTTAGGTGGTCGCAAGGACTCCATTCGTACAGTAGTGCATTGGAAAAGGCGGAGGAGCTAATCCTCATAGGGCAATAGTTAAAGTCGGGGCCGTCATGGTAGGGGACCGTAGCGCCGTGTCTTAGATGCTACAGAAGTCACTTGGGGGGGTTATGTGTGATCACTGGAACACTCCGAGAGTGAGACCTGTTGACGTCGATTGCATCGAACGGGAAATTTCACCTTTAGCTTTGAATATCTAAGCATAACTCCTTAAGAACTGATTTCCTTGTAATTTTCTAGCCATAACGATGTCTTTCCTGAGCTCTCCTCTTCTTTGCTTGGCACTCCCAAGTTACATGTTGTCCTTCTTACACTGTTAACCCAGCAGCAAAGTGCGGAGTGGACCTGAAGGCATTAGGTCTCTTGGCATTAACATTCATGGAACCCTGTGGCGCACTGCATATCTGCACGCGACACAGCTTCTGGGTCTCTAAAAAGGAAATGATTTGTTTAAGGGTCACCATGTATTAGAGGTTTGTGACAATGTGGTGCAAGCATAGTTCGAGGCCTATGTCAAGGATAAAAAGGTCAAACAGGTGCTCCCCGCCTGTTGATATTTCATACAAGAGCTTTGTAGCAAATCCGAAGCAACAATAAGCACAAATATCATGAAGTTGTCTGTGTCATCGAGAGGATATGATAAGTGCTGTCTGGCCGCCGAGCATTAAGATTCGGGGCGTAGCTTTCATCTCAGCGGTGACAAATTAACACTATGAACTCAATTACTATCCCATGGGTAGCTCAGGCAGGTAGTTTAGAACTGCTTCTCCTCAAATGCGATGAAATGAGAACGAAACAGTGTATCAATGATCTTCAGTCCGCAGCGATCCGGTTGTTGATCACCTCCACACGTGTGCATTATTTCAAGTCCATCAGAAGTGCCCACATGGCACATGATACATGGCGTTTTATCTGATAACGTCCAGGACTTGAATACTTCATCTCTCTCTGGTACTCTTTGTCTGTAATGTTTCAGCTCTCGCGTTTAAATATTTTCATGTCACTTGAAGCTGAAATATCCGGGACTCTGTAACCCACAAATCCAGGGGCAGCAAGAAGTCCCCATCTCGTATCGGATGGGTCTCTAGTTTGTGCATAAAACTCAGGCACTAGACTGCCTAGTTATTTATCATGACCAGGCCCTGATCAATGGATCGCTTCTCTACGTCTGTATCTTACGGAGTACCGGCAGTAGACGAGCCCCTTTCCCTCATTCTATTCACTTCGCCTATGGTAGACGGCATTTGATGTCTTGGCGAGGTCAAATTCACGGTATTGACCCGTATCATTCATGAAAAGCGACCATTTTAGGGCCCGGCTACCCGAATAAATGCCTGGTCGTGTCCCTGAATTTAACAGGTCTGTCGGAGAGGGCCCTCTACCGAGACAAGGCGTGCGTCCCGCCGGGTCCAAGATCCTTGTAAGATATTCAGGCTGAGCCGATAAATCATCAGGATTGATTATGGCCTTGACAATTGAACCGTCTTTGAAACCGGCGGCAACCAAGGTAAACCGTTTGTCGAGTAAGCTTTGAGGATTGAGTTTTCAGGAGAGTATTCGATTTATTAGCTCGATCTATCATCTAGACACCTTCTTCCAAACTATCCTATCTTGAGCAGAGGCCGAATTGCACGGTCCTTGTCATATACGACCTTGCCAATCGGACTTCATTCTTCACACTCTGATTCGTAATTAACCAAGCCCATCCGTTGCCAGCTGTTCTTCTTCTACCGAGCCCCTATACATACACAACGGAACACTTACATTTCTTTATATTTAGCTTTCTATTCGTGTGAACTGGAGGAGTGTGAGAGATATAAGCGCCTTTGTAGATAGCCAGACCTCAGATTAAACAGGTCTATCCACCCAGCATCAGCTCAGCTTTACCTAACGTTCATCCATCTTGAATCCTTAGTCCCTTGTCTCATCAGTAGTTGCGATTTTTCCGTCCAACATGAACATCTTTGGCTTATAGGTGGCCTTTCGAGTATGGGCAGTCATATAAGGCCAATGACAATGCCATTTTTGATGCTATGCCTAACATCAGAGACCTTCTATTTGGTAATGTCAATAACCCTGTTAGTCTCGATGGCTATACGTGTATTTGCACATTGCTCTGTCCTAAAACCCATCGGGGTTAAGGTGTAAATTCTACCTTTTGCATCTGCCTTACCGAGGTAATAACTATCTTGACTTACCTGCCTTAGACAAGATTAGAAGGTTGATTGCCTGGGAATTTCTTAAAGTTAAGATTTATAAAGTTGCCTCATCGCAGGTAGTCACGTCAGGAGCTCGATGGTAAGCCTTCGTTAAAAACCTACCCTAAACTCAAAGAAAGTATCTTAACATCCAGCCTTAAAGTAGGTAGTGAGATGAGCATTCACCGATGTATATCTTAGTAACCAATATGTAATTTTCGCTTTATTTAGTAAGTCTTACGGCATATGTGGTGGCTCTATTTGCGCGAGGAGGACTGAATAACGATTGCTTTACCACGTGTGTAAAATGAATCGTGACAAATCTTGATCAACATCTCGAGAATCAAGCGCGTTTTTGGTCAGCTTTCACAATAAATCGAGACCACAAAAGCATCTCACCATATTCGGAAAAGGCTGTTCAGGTAATAAAGTAGTCATCCACACCATTCCGGCCAGAGCTGAGGTGAAGTACGTAGTGGAAGATCGTGAAAGCTTATAAGTGACCTCCCCCGCATCTTACAGTACTCCCATGGTCACTCACGATATTCAATTGACTTTGGGAGAGAACACGTTGGAATCACAGCTCAGATAACTCAGGATCCAGTTTTATCATTCGCCGGAGATCCCGGAGTAGCACTAAGTTGTCCACCTGGACCACTTACACAATCCATTACATCATTCTTGAGCTACCAATTCGGGGTAACTATACTAAGCTCCTGTTCCTGGAGCTTCTCATATCTCAAGTTTCAAGGTTGCAATATAACGACTTTGCAAATGGAGGGTAGGCGCTCTTCAACACTCCCGGGAGGTTCCCGTCGGGGCCAAACCGGGGGATATCTCCCAATTGAGGACTATGGAATGATTGGAAATATGCACACTTGTGCTCTTGTGGGAATTGATGGAAGTATCGACTATATGTGTTGGTGAGTGCAGACCGGTGAGATGAGCCCACGAGCTCTTGACTGATGATTTGAATTGTAGGCCTGATTTTGACTCTCCTTCTGTTTTCTGCCGGCTACTCGACAAGGACAAAGGAGGGCATTTCTTTATATCCCCCCCTCCCGATGTCAACTGTACTACCAAGCAGCAGTATCTTCCATCATCATGTATTCTGCAAACTAGGTCCATTCATGAAGATGGTGTTGTCGATGTGGTTGACTTTTTCCCTCGCCCACAGAACATCAAAGTTACCACCAAAGGTGTGAAGCTGAATGCTTACCGGGAAGTCACCAAAGTCCAAGATGAGCTCAAGAAGTGGCTGGTCCGCCGAGTGGAATGCATCCGTGGTTCAATGAATCTTGGTATTGCCATCTCTACATGAAACCGGAGACAATGACTGACCGTGCTCAGATATCGAACTCTTTCCCTCTTTCAACTACGGAAGAGATGAGCATGAGACAACTCTCTTCCAAGAACAGCACTTCACAACTGATAATAAGAGTAAAGTTGCCTCGTTTCATAGCAAAGATACCCAGTTACAGCTTGACGTTGCAATTGAGAAGGGAGAGAACGAGACCAGTTGTCCTCTCATAACCTTCAGAAAGGAGAAGCGCCCTGGCATCAACGGTGAGGGTCTCGTGGCTTGCATCCGTATTGAAGAAGGCCAGACAATCTCCTTTGTCCTCCGAAATGATATTGAACACCACGTCACCGAGAATATCACGATTGACGTACTTGATGCCCAGCAACACTCTACGCAGAGTTTCTGGTATAATTTTATTGCGCAATCGAATTATAAAGGTCGCTGGAGAGAGGTTGTGTCTCGAAGTTTGATGATACTCAAGATGATGACTTATGGTGAGATTCTCACCCAGATTCAATCTGTAAGAAATTGACTAACGTTTCATAGAGCCTACCGGTGCTATTATAGCTGCCCCAACCTTTTCTATTCCCGAAGCCATCGGTGGCGTAAGAAACTGGGACTATCGCTTCTCCTGGATTCGTGATTCGAGCTTTACTATCTACATCCTGCTACGTCTTGGTTTCAAGGCCGAAGCAGATGCTTATATGGAGTTCATCATGGAAAGATTCGTTCACTCACGTGGTCCAGATGGAGGCTTGCCCATAATGTTCACCATTCGAGGTGAAACTGACATCCCAGAACTGACATTGGATCATCTTGAAGGATATCGCGGCAGTAGTCCTGTTCGTATCGGTAATGGCGCAGCGTTTCATCAGCAGTTTGATATCTACGGCGAACTGATGGATGCTATCTACTTGTATAACAAATACGGAAAGCCAGTTCCGTGGGATGTTTGGAAGGCTGTTCGTGAGATTCTTGGTGTGTTGCATAAACTGGACCTTTCTCTTCGTGAGCTAACTTCTGTTCAGATTATGTTCTGACTATCCTCGATGGTAAGATATATAGCCCTTGGCTTCGGGTTTTGGCTAAACGCTATAGATCCCGACATGTCTATCTGGGAGGTTCGAAATAACAAGCAGCACTTCACATACTCCCAGATAATGCTCTGGGTCGCATTTGATCGCGGCCTTCGTCTTGCAGATAAGAGATGCTTTCCATGTCCCAACCGCGCTAAATGGATGGAAGCAAGAGACAGAATTTATGAGCGTGTCATGGAAAAGGGTAAAATATGCAAGACTTCCAATGATGAACGGTGCTGACTGTCTACAGGATATAACGAGGAGATGAAGTGCTTTGTGCAAAGCTTTGAGAACAGAACTATGCTCGACTCTTCCATTCTAATAGCTCCTCTCGTATTTTTCATCTCACCCTGCGACCCACGTTTTCTCAACACTCTTGACCGTATTCTCTTACCTCCTGAAAAGGGCGGTTTGACAAGTACCGGCTTAGTATACCGATATGACACTGAACTGTCCAACGATGGTAAAGAATTCCACAGTTACTTCATTGAGACGCATTTGCTAATGAGAGGAAATCGCGATGTAGGAGTAGGCGGTCATGAAGGCGCATTTAGTATGTGTACTTTCTGGCTTGTCGAAGCCATGACCCGAGCAGCCGTCTACGAGCCGAAGTATCTGGTTAGGGCTGTAAACCTCTTTGAGAACATGCTCGGCTTCTCTAATCATCTCTGCATGTTCTCTGAGGAGATCGCAAGATCCGGGGAACAACTTGGCAACACACCTCAAGCATTCAGTCATCTAGCCTTAATCAGTGCGGCTTTTAACCTGGACCGTACTGCAAGGTAAAATGCAAGGGTGCCTCGGAAGGCAAGCCACAGACGCAGAGGGCTAGGTTTAGCATAATTGATTATTCACTCTATCATGGCCACTTCGAAGAATGCATGAGATTGTTTTGCTAATTGGGTTATTGCTACAAATGCGAGCCCATGCTCCGTAAAACGTGATTCGATCACCCATGAAGCTCTACAGATACAGAATCTCCAACCTCAATCGTCGGGTATTGTGACTCTTTTCTCGTTACGTCGCTTTCAGTGAAAGGATCATGTCGCATATGTACCCCAAAGTAAACTTTGCCATCGAAGCGCCTTGTCTTTGCAAGCGTAACAAACGGCTCTTCCTTCTTTTCGCCAGTTTCTTGGTCTATACATACCATCTGACATCTGCGGCATGCACCCAGAAGCTTGAAGTTCTGATGACCGATGCTCATAGAGTCCCAGCGATCCTCAGAAAAGGCTGGCTGGGCCTTAAAACCAGGAGCTTGTTCGAGTGTAATATTTGCCCGAAATGACTTCTCTTCAACCGAGCTTCCACCGCGGCCAGTGATTTCCTGGTTCAAAGCATCAACACTCGAACTGTGGATTACCAAGATAGGACTCTCATTAGAGAGAAGAATCTTGGCGGGTTTCTGCTGTTCAGAGTCTGAATCAGGAGGTGAAGGCACATCTGGGAAGGAACCTGGTAATGTGTGGATTTTCGTTGGTTGTTGATATCTTTGAATCTGAGCCTTCGAAAGACGGCTTTTCAGCCCCAGGCCTCCAGGGGGGAAGCGCGCCAGGACACAAGGAATCCCAAGAGAATTCGAAAAGAAAGAGTTAATTGTATCCGATGTATATATCTGTGTGGTCACCTTCTCACCACAAACTCTAGATGATTGCCTGTCAATACTGGAGTCAATGACAGAAGGGTCTGCTGATAAAGGTATGGATATCTGATTTGGTTGGCCGCTATGTTGTGTCCCATGATATGTGATGATGAGTTCGCCTTTGCCGAAATCTAATGTTGGTCTTAGCAGAGCCATCTTGGGACAGCGTTTCTGACTCAAAGCATGGCCTGAACCATGATGGACTAAGCACCATTCACGATCCCATGCTAGACCTTCTGGTCGAACCTCCCAAGGAACACCAGATGGGATCGAGTATCCGGCACAGCTTTTTATTGGGTAGATAGTGATAGTTTTGACCTTGAGTATGGAAGAATTCGGGACGTCGATGTATTTCTGGAGGCCCAGATCAGAACAAACGATTGGTACCGTTCTTTCTTGGTAGAACTCCTTAAGAAAAGCAACAAAGCCATCGACATCTGCCTTCGTGCTCATTGCACCTAAGCTAGCTCGAATGACACCCGTGGGCTTTCCGGACACGATATCATTGTCTGCACCGCAACGAAACCCGGCGGAGAAATTCTTCTTCATCTCCCAAGGTTGCAAGTCTAGGGCTGAAGCAATACCACCTGGGCTGCAAAGCCCACCGGTCCGAATGTGGATGTTTTTCAGATTCGCGAGTTTCTCAAACTCGGCCAGGCTTATCCAAGCACCCTGGCTATTCCTTAGGTTGAAAGAAACAACAGGCCCATTTCCAAGAGAGCTTTTGTCGCTAGATGTAGATGCATAAATTTTGCAAACCGGTGCACCGTTTGCATGGCGCATATTGCTCAATTCTCGGAACATGCGTTGGGTGAGGTATGAAGTGTGTGAGCTGATTCGATCCATAGAACCGAATAGTCGTCGATGTATATCCATGGCAATGTCGAGGGCCACTATGTTATGAAACGGAAGTGTCCCATCTTCTAACCTCTCATGGAGGAAATTCGATTTTGGAGCATGCCACTTCTCCTTTCCAGAAACAACCATGTCCACTGTACCTCCACCAAAATATCTGCGATTTTCAAACACCCATTCGGAAGAACGCTTCACTAGCAAAGCTCCAAGATCGGGAAATCCAAAAATCTTATACAAGCTGAAGACAGTGAAATCTGGCGCCAATTTCGGATCGCTGAAATCGAGATGGGATGTGGCAGCAAATGAGGAGGCGTCCAGTAATGTGAGGATTCGATATTGGGGTTTGCAATACAAGTTCCGTAAGTTTTTCGCCCATGTCAAAGGATATCTCTTGCCATCCATGTGGGATTGCGCAGGATAGGCAAATAGTGTTGTTGCTGACGAGTTACCGGTCATATCTCGGAACGGAGACTGTCCTTCAAGCCATGATTGAACATCATCATCGTCAACCGATGTACTATGAACAGCTTCCTCTCGAGCACCGACCAAGCTTGTGTGGCATCCTTGGTGATATGCATATAGAAAACCTTCTGGTTGAGTCCTTACAGCTTCAACAACGAGTTTGACTCCCGCTGTGGCATTGGCAACAAACACCACATCGTACTCAGTTGGATCCGCTCCAAAGAAGGTTAGTAAATTCATGCGAGCATCTTGAACGCGAGATGCTGATTGCTGTGAGGATGGTGATGCAGAGTGGGGGTTGCCATAGAGAACTGTCGTCATCTCGCGGGCGAACGAGTCCATCAATGACTTGGAACATAATGTTGTGCCAGCGTGATCAAGGTATATCGAATCTTTTGACAGGTCAGTACAGTTCAGAAGCATATCTAGGCATTATGACCTTGAATCATTGGATATTCAGCTTGTCTAAATTGCTCCACGGCTCGATTGTAGCTTGAGTTGCCACCCTGAATAGTCACAGTCATCTTGACAACTGATCTGCAACACAAGTAGAGTGAAGGGAAACCGAAATTCCCTGCGTTTCCTAGATTCTATAACACAAAAAGGTCAAGCACTTCCGGTGGATATTCAGAGCTTGTTATACGCCGCACAACCCTTATCATATACTGATGAGGAGTTCTAAGGCGCTATCACGAGCGATAGAGAGTGGGAGTGGGGTGAAGAGTGGAGGAGAAGACATGCTCGAACCAAGCCGAGGAGGGAAGTTGGTTATGATGTGAGGGTTTAAAGTTGCTCCAGTTCGGCCAAACAAGCTGTAAAACAAAAGGAGGAGATAGAACCGACGTGAGTATGACAATATCCGAACAAATAGACATCTTATCTTGGTCAGCTGCCTTGTTGTTCGCCGCCCTTTAGCAAGTAAACCACTGAGCATGTCGGGATATTCCCCCAGATTTCAATGCTAGTTGCAAGCGGAGATCGCCACTTTCCTGTTTCCAGGCACTGTATCTACATTCGCTGTTTGCCGACAGGCCTTTCCTTGTTGACTATTGGCCAATTTATTGCGGAGGACAGGCAGGTACATGGTTAGCCCAGGTAATTCACTGCTTCAAACTGTTTAATGGTTCTGGCATCAATTGTTGAAAACTCAATTGACAATATATCATGGTAGAGCAAATAAGATATGGAGTTTGGAGATCAAAGAAAGTGTCATCAAACTAGAGAAATATCTCAGCATATAACTCTGTGATTCACCAAAGGTACCCAGATTATATATGTATCGCGCTTATCCTAGAGCAGCCTCAAAGCCTCTCTAACCTCTCTCATTCTCGGCATAGAGGTCTTCTTAGCAGGCAGTGGAGGCCCCGTGGACCCCAGTGCTCCACCAATTCGCTTACCAGCTGAACTTCAATTCCGACTGGCCCCCAGCCAACCAACCAACTCAGCCTCTTCAACCTCACTTCACTCTATCACATCAAATCGCATTGAATTGTTATCGGTGTGAAGTGAGGGCGCGCATCTCTCGACTCAAGCGCTATCACTACATTGAATCCTTATTCAAGATCGCGCTTGTCAATTAGTTTGTCTCCCCATATTCTTTGATCTCCTGCTCTTTTTTCCCCCTTATCCCTCTTGCAGCTCTTCCAACTCGTCGATCCAGCCGCATCCGCAGCCTCGCGTTCTCCCTTCCTCCTCACCCCTTGACGCGACATACCTGTCTGCGATTCTCAAACCATTCTTCTCAATTCTTCTTATTCCCATCCTTCGCTCAGGGCGCGTTGTCCCCCAACTTTCTTCTTCATGGCGCCTCTTTGGCAACCTTCTTTTTCTTGTTCTCTCCACTACCATTTGTCCATACGTTGCTCAAGATAACATCTCTAACATCGATCATGTTGCGAAACAATAGATAATTCCTTTGCATACCTCGCCAGTCGCGCAATATCGAGCTGCGAAGACTCACGCAGAAATCTCGCTTTCTTTCATGCCGCGTCGCGTCGCTGGCAACGATATAAACGATGGACTCGTACACTTCTTTCCGGGACGCCTCGGCTCGTTCTCCGGTTGATCGCAGTTGGAGTCGAGATGACTCGCGTACCCGAGATGAGCGTCCTGATCGCGGGGACTCGTTTTACCGTGGAAGATCTCCAGGTTCGTACTCCGAAGACGCTTTTGCTTCCTGCCACCAAGCAGTGGCAGGCTTCAGCACTGTCAACCTAGACAAAGCTTACAAGTCCCCAGGCCACGACCGTCGCGACCGCCGTCGGTCTCGCTCCCCAGCTACTGTCGATCGCTACGAACCCCGACCCCGACGAGATGACCGGGACCGTGATGATAGACGTCGCATGCAGTCGCCACCCGCCAATATTGATCGATACGTACCCGGTCAGGATTCCGGGTCGAGTAATCCAACTGTTAACCCCCTCCCCGACCCTGCCAAGCTCCATTACCAAGTTGGCTTCTCCTACTTTGGAGAATGGTGGAGAATGAATGAGAAGATCAAGGAGGAAAAAGAGCGAATGCGTACTGGCCGACGCCGTGAACCGGAACGGGTTCGTGGCCCAGAAGATCGCGAAAAGGAGAAAGCCAGGATCCAAGCTGCCTACGATGCGTATAAAGAAGAACTTCAAGCCAGGATGGCACGGACATTTGTTTCTGAACATAAGAAAGAGCAATGGTTCAAGGAGCGATATGTTCCTGAAATTCGTGACGATTTCAGAGGAAAGCTGAACGAATACCGACGCGGTGCTTACAGTCAGTGGGAGCAAGATCTTGAGTCGGGTACTTTTGATGACTTTTCTCTTGAGGGTCTCCCTAAGAGTGAGAGTAACGGCAGTGGTGGCGTAGTTGAAAAGGAAGAAGGGGAGGCCACAGCCACAAACGAGATCCTGGGTGTTGGAGATCTGGTTCCAGTCAACGGTGCTGACATCCGCGACGAGAGCCAGTTCCAGCCAACCCTCTTGATCAAGACCATCGCCCCGCATGTTAGCCGCCAGAACCTCGAGGCCTTTTGTAAGGAGCATCTCGGCGAGGAGGAAGGTGGCTTCAAGTGGCTCTCTTTATCTGATCCCAACCCCAGTAAGCGGTACCACCGTATTGGTTGGGTCATGCTCCACCCTTCATCCGAAACAGCACTCCCTGTAGACCGTGTTGAACCCAAGGATGAGGATGGCGACGAGGCGATAACATCGCCTCAGCCGGTATCTACTGCCGACAAGGCTCTGGAGGCCATCAACGGTAAGACTGTCAAAGATGAGGTCAGAGGAGACTTTGTTTGCCATGTTGGGGTTCATAACCCACCTGTCCATCCCCGGAAGAAGGCCCTGTGGGATCTCTTTTCCGCTCCTGAGCGCATCGATAAGGACCTCTTGCTTGTTCAGCGAATTGTCAACAAGTTTGAGGAAGAATTCGGATCTGATTTCCAAGCCACTTTGAAAATTGAAGAAAAGGTCGAAGACCTCAGAAACGCGGGTCAGCTCCAACCGGCTGTGGTTCCGACCCCTGTCAAGAAGGTCAAGAAGATCAGAGAAGTGGGAATGGACGAAGCTATGGATGAGGAAGAAGACGGCGTTATTGAAATTGAAGAGGAAGAGGAGGAGGAGGAGGGAGCCGTAGAAGATGAAGAAGTTGACGACGAGGATCTCTTGGTCAAGAAGAAGCAACTTGATCTCTTGATTGAATATTTGCGTCGCGTCTTTAACTTCTGCTTCTTTTGTGTTTTCGAAAGCGATTCAATTCACGAACTTACACGAAAATGCCCTGGTGGCCATTTGCGCCGACCTCGCAGCACACTTTCGTCTGCCGCAAAGGCTGTTGCCAGAGCCAGTGCCAATGGAGAACCATTCCCAGGCAAGAAAAGGGGCGAAGGGGCAGAAGATACCGAGGGCGAGCTTACTGAAGGTGAAAAGAAGTTTCGAAACGCTTCAAACAAGACTGAGCAGCAACTCCTTCGGGCGTTCAACTGGGTTAAGACATTCGAAGACAAGCTTACCCAGATTCTGGACCCTCAATCTGTCGACATTCGAAAGTTGGGTGGTCGACCTGCTGATGAGGCTGTCGAAGAAGAGCTTCTCAAACACGTGAAGCAAGAGGATGAACACAAATGGCGGTGCAAAGCTCCCGAGTGCTCCAAGTTGTTCAAGGAAGAGCATTTTTGGCGTAAGCACGTTGAGAAGCGCCACGGTGATTGGCTTGATAACCTGAGGCAAGAGGTACGTTCTCGCCTCGTCGCATTTCGCCATACTTTACTAACCAAGATATTTAGTTTGAACTCATAAACTCATATGTGATGGACCCCTCTCACATTGCACCCTCCAGAACTGACGCAAACTCAAATGGCCACTTCCCGCCTTCCAATGGCCAATCCAGCAGTGGAACACCACGAGGCTTCAACCTGCAGAACTTTACCATGAATGGTATGATGGCAGGTATGCCCGGCTTCCCCATGGCTCCAGGCAACTTCTCGCCTATGTTTGCAAACATGCAATCCGGAAGCTGGAACCCTATGGACGAACGCTCTGGCGGAGGACCTATCCGTCGCGGAGGAATGGGTGGTGGACGGGGCCAATACCGTTCTGGACCTTATGATCGCCGAGGCGGCAACCGTTTCGATGGTGGCCGTAACCGCAACGGCGGATCACGCTGGGGTGACGGTGCTGGAGGCGCTGCGGGCGGTCCTCGGGAGGCAGTCCAGGGCCGAAGCCTCAAGAGTTATGAAGATTTGGACCAGGTTTCAGGTGGTGGAAGTGGTGAGCTCAACTACTAAACTGCTCAAGATGCTTTCCTTCGAAAGCAAGGCGATTTGGACGCTTCGGAGTTTGTTGCTTTTCTTAATATCAATCACTAGGTACATGGATCCTGGGAAGGTCGCTGCTTTTAGACTCTATGTATCATACGCTACAAACGTTGCTCTCATGGCGATTTTTTGATGGACAAATAGTCCTCAAAATAGCAGTTACCTACAGAATGCTTTGTTATATACATTTTTTGCTCCCTATTCTTGTGCTCAAGGACCCCTAGAAGGTGATTATAATAAGTTATGCACATCCTCTCGCAGGCGTTAAAGGTGCTGATGCAATTTCGAACGGAGCAAACGAGTGCTTCATACATGCTGAATCTATTTATCTTAAGTTGTTATAATGCAGAAGCGCTCCTGCTCCTCATTTTCAAACCTTCATGGCCGGTACAACCTTATCCCTATCTAGTAGGTTGTGAAAACGTTTATCAACTTTGATCCAGTGTTAAAAAGTGATCGCCTTATTGAAAGAGCCTGTTGAGTTCACACTACACTATCTGGACTATCCTACTTCTTTTTATTAGGATTAAGGTCCTAAGTTTTCCAGATCCCCTAACATATTCATTGAATTCTCGGTGAGCCTCGGTGAAGATAAGCTAGCGCAGAGGTTTGGGGCGCTCTTGTCCCTTGCCTGGCCAATAGTATTCTGCGATAAGATATTTTCGCGGCCACACATCCCCACCGCCCACCTTTTTTTTCTGTCGGGTCGTCCAACTTTACCATCGTGAACGTGTTGAGCGATCGGATCTTTCAAGAGTTCAAAGTCGCAAAAATGGGACTCCTCGCAGAAAATAAGACGTAAGGGACACGTTTTATCAAGCAGTATTTGTCGAGAGCATGCGCTAACTTACTACAGTCGACGAAAGATCAACAAGGATCCCAACAATACAAAATGGACTAAAGATACGAATACCTTCGGACAGAAGATCCTGCGAGCTCAAGGCTGGCAACCGGGCCAGTTCCTCGGAGCCCAAGATGCGCCGCACTCGGAATTACACACGGCTGCCAACGCCTCATACATTCGCGTGGTTCTTAAGGATGACATGAAGGGATTGGGCTTCAGCAAGTCGAAGGAGGATGAAGTTACTGGTCTAGATGTCTTTCAAGATCTGCTCAGCCGACTCAATGGAAAGACGGATAATGCCATCGAGGAGGATCAACAAGCGCGACTCGCTGTGAAGACGCACCACTTTGTCGAGCAACGATACGGAGCCATGAAGTTCGTGTACGGTGGTCTACTGGTGGGCGATGAGATGAAGGGAGTGGAAGAGAAGAAGGCCGAGCAGCAAACAGAGTCGAACTCCGACGAGGACGTTGTCATGGAATCCGCCCCTGCACCAAAAGAATCCAAAAAGGAGAAGAAGTCTAAGAAGAGAAAGGCAACCGATGACGAGGATGAGGAGGAAACTTCAGGTCGAGAAACCGATTCAAAGAGCAAGAAAAGACGCAAGGAAGAGCGAAAGCTAAAAGAGGGTGATTTTGACGACTCCAGGGAAAAGAAGAAGAAGAAAGAGAAGTCCCGCAAAAAGTCCACAGAGGACATCTCAGACGACGAGAACGCCGAAGAGCGCTCCAAGAAGCGAAAGTCCAAGTCCAAGGATAAGAGCCGGTCTCCTGAGGGCTCAGATGAAGAAAAGGTGAAGGACAAGAAGTCTAAGAAAGAGAAGAAAGAGAAGAAGAAGCGCAAGAAGGAGGAGCAAACATCTGAATCAACCAGCACATCCGTCACACAGAACTCTACGCCCACGGCTTCGGTTCCTGGAACAGGAGCCACAACGCCGTCTGGCACATCGACGCCTCGAGGGAGCCGGAACTTTGTGCGGTCACGATTTATTGCGCAAAAGAGACAGGCTGTGCTGGATACCAAGGCACTGAACCAGGTATGTACTGCTTATTTCTACTAATTCATGGCGACTTTATTAACTTTATACAGATTTTCATGGTCAAAGCATAGAATATGTGGATGTAGACGGGTTGCTTGGATACGCACTTAAAAGCGCCTAGATGGTTGAAGATCTGTAGATCATGACTGTCGGATATGGGGATGTATATGGCATCGTTGCAAAAGGCGTCAGGTCGCATGGTAATATTAGAAGAATCTATTACATTTTGAAGCAGTGGAACTGGAGTCTCGCGGAAAAATATGTCCATCACCAGGGTCAGCTTTGATTTGGTGAATAACATGATTCACTACCATGTGTAACGGCAATAAGGTATAAGTCCTATACCAAGTTCCAAGTCTGAATATCTCGGTTACACATACACATCACGAAAAATTCTCTACAAAGGAGGAATAACTAGTAAGTTGGATCACATTATTGCGTTCTGCTGTGCTACTCCAGCACCTAAACTGGCTTCACATCAACTCCATAGCCTAATTACCAATCGCAAGAGAAACAATACTAGGGGGCCCATTCACCCCGCAATCCGCCATCATGATACTAATAATACAGTGAACAATGCCTTCAATTTGTCATGATTCTCATTTCATTTATTTAGCAGCGTTCTTGCCAAAGTTGCTACAGTGGTTGTCAGTATAAGAGTCGGGTGTTGATGTGACAATAGTGACGTACTTGTGAAAGAACTGGCTGAACAAGCCACCCTTTGCCTGTTGGTCTGACATACTCGCACGACGGGCAGCGTTGGCATCGCCGGCTCGCTTCTGTTCGCTGAGACTGGCGAAGGCTGGCATGAAGCCTGAGCTCTGTTGATTCTTGTGTTAGTATATTGATGTGTATAAAAGTGGTGTAAGAAGGGACGTACTCGGCGACGACCGCTGACATTACCAGTGGGAGCAGTCTGGGGAGCACCGGAATCCATGTTGATGGTTATTTGGGAGTGATTGATGCAAGTGATGAGATGATAGCTGGAGTTGGATATATATCCTTCGTTGTTATCGTCAGACAGTGGTGTTTGGTTGTATAGTGTAGTTCGAAGAATTGGAGAATTCAGGCAAGAGGAGGGGAGCAGCTGAGTTTATATCTTGTGAGAGGAGGAGAGATCAGACCAGCTCACGTCGATCCATGGACCTTTCCTTTCCTCTCCTCCTGCAGCAAAGGGTAAGAGCGAGTGCTACTCTGCCTAAGCTAGGGATGTCTCGACCAAGCCAGGGCTTGATCTCGCGTGCCACGGGGAGGGAAGTCAATCACCCATCATCACTACAGAACTGCAAGCGAACTGACCAATAGATGCATCAATACATAAGCTTTTGCCGGACATCCCATCCAGACGTGCTGGCCATCCTTTTTGGAGCATAGCCAACCAGGCCATGACAAAAGTGGCGTCCCCATTAACCTCTGTTTTGCTGTCTGCGACAGTTCCCTCAGGGAGCTGTTACGATCAACCAGGGCGTTGCGATCGTCAGATACTGGAACAGCTTTCCTACGAATCTCATGGAAAATTTTGAGGGAGACAAAACGGTGAAATGATGGGTATCTCGCTTATGAATAGTGAGCATCATGACTCTTTGATCCCTTAACTAAGACCGCTGATCCCTCCCCCCAAACTTCCAAACGCGGAGAACCTGGGAAGTCTTGTCAATACCTCAAAGCAGAGCTGAGAGAGGTCACACCACCCATCAACTTGGCAGGGGAATTACAAACACCAGTAACTTTACGCGGGGAAGGACGCCACGGGCGTTTACTGTCCCCAGGCCGCAACCGACAAATAGCTATCATGCATATGCCAATGCTTGCAGCGTTGCATTTTACAAAGTTCATGAGGATCAATTGCCTACTTTGAGCTGCTTGCTCGATTCCTCCA
The DNA here is from genome assembly GCF_020744475.1 of Fusarium redolens. Classification (NCBI taxonomy): domain Eukaryota; kingdom Fungi; phylum Ascomycota; class Sordariomycetes; order Hypocreales; family Nectriaceae; genus Fusarium; species Fusarium redolens. Next base: position 3,825,334 of record NW_025763664.1, on the reverse strand, counting down.
GACGCGGGGGGTGATATGATGCTGTGAGAGATAGATACATCGGTACATGGTGCGGGCACATTTCGATAGCCGTGATGAATAACAGACGTCAAAGTCGTCTCTGGATCTCAATGACGAGGTTTGAAGTGGGTGCACCCGTCCTGGCATGCAGACACGCCGGGCGGGGGCTCAAGGGACGTGGGGCCGATCTATTCGGAGCTGTGGGGCCCAAGAGACAAAGTGACAAGGAAAGGAAGGTGCCGAAAGCGGGGACCAGCAGCAGTCAACTTACAGTCGTGAATTCATTTCATGCCATCAATCACATGAACAAGAATCAAGCTGATAAGCACCAACACCAGACGCATTAGGTTACAATCTCAACTGCCGAAAAACGTCAAAATCAAGGGGTCCAACTGTCGTGTGCATAATCACCGTCAACGACGTGAATGGCTTCGTTACTTGTGGGGCACTATCTCTGAGACAAGCTTCACTGACGACACGACTCCATCTTAAGCCTCGATTCCCGTCTCTAGTCAGGGTCTCTCCTCATCAGTCACCATCTCGCCAGGGGACCCCTAATCTCAGATCCAGAGCCAGATCCAGACGTATGCTTAAACGGCTTTTCCAGTTTGTTTCTTATTTCGTCTAGTCATGATACTACCAGCTGCACCGGGTCCTCTAGATGCCGCCCTCTAACACCCAACACGCATCATACGTATCCTGCCTTTGTTCTTATTTTTACCTAGCATAGATCCATAAAAAACTTTTACTCCTTCTCTAATCTCACCGCAGGGTTCCGCTCGATAAAGTTGAGATCAACCTTGTGGCCCAGCAGCTCTCGGATGTTAGAGATCTTGTACTTGATCATGGTCGGTCGCTCCAGGGACAGACCCCAGCCAAACACCCGCATGTCCTTTGGCAGACCCATAGGCTCCAGCATTTCTGGTCGGAACATGCCACTGTTTCCGATCTCCACCAACTTGCCCAGACCCTCATGGTAACTGAAGATCTCCATACTGGGCTCGGTGTAAGGGTTGTAAGCGGGCTTGAACTTGAGGTTGGTGATGCCCATCTTGGCAAAGAAGACTTCCATGAACTCCATCAAACCACCAAGAGTAAGGCCGTAGTCGGCGATAACACCCTCAACCTGGTGGAATTCGGCCAAATGGGTTGCGTCAACTGTCTCATTTCGGAAGACACGATCAATAGAGAAGTACCGTGCTGGAGGCGGGCGTCCATCGGGTCCCTTCTGCGCTGCTAGCTTGTACAGCATGGCTGTTGAAATAGCAGTAGTGTGGGTTCGGAGCACCAGTCTCTTAGTCTCCTCCGCTGACCAGGGGTATCTGTAACCAATTGACCCAAACTTGCCGTTTTGGTGAACTTGCTTGATGTTCTCCCAGTACTCTTCTGTGTTCTGTCCTTCCTCCGATCGTGGCGCGTCTCCCACCTTAGGGTCTGAGATGTAGAAGGTATCCTGAAGATCACGGGCGGGGTGCTGCTGCGGCACGAAGAGGGCGTCGAAGTTCCAGAATCCAGTCTCAACAAACTTGTTGGTAGGCATCTCCTCGAAACCCATCTCGAAGAAAATCTGTCGGAATTCGTGTCGGACTTTATTCAGGGGGTGCAGTGCGCCGGCATTTTGGTCCGCGCCGAGAGCCTTGAAGTTGTAGGGCTTGAAATTGGCAGTCTTCCATGATCCAGAAGCAATCATATCGGCTGTCAAGTCGGTCTCCTCCTTTTGAATCTCTAGGGCGAACTTGGGTCCCTTCTCAATCTTGAAGCTGATAACCTTTTGCATCTTGATCAGCTTTCGCTTTCGCAAGTCAGTCAAGATTTTGGGCTCGTGTGTCCGGGTCTCCTTGATCTTCTGTAGCTGCGCTCGGGTGACATCTTCGATCGACTCAGCCTGTTACTTGAGGTTAGCCAACAATTGACCCCAAATCCACATATAGCACTTATGAGCTCGACATACAGTAGCGACCAGCTTGCCGTCGGCGCTCTTCTTAATCCACTTCTCCTTGAAAGCCTTGCCCTGTCCAACCTTGGTGACCGTCTTGTCGCCAATGGCCTTCTCAAGGTCCTGAATCGACAAACCCTCCACGGCGTTTCGAAGCGCCTCAAAAACACGCGCCTCATGACTACCATGCTCGGCAATTTGCTCCGCTTCGGGCTCAAGGATAGCCTCTTCCTTATCAATTGTCTCGTATGTGATCATAGATCGTGAAGCCAGACGATCAAGGGCAGCCTTGATTTCCTGGAAGGCGATGGCGGGGAAGGCCTCTGAGGAGAGCAGGGGGCTCTTTTCCGACAGGGCCTGAAGGATCTGGGAGGTGAGATCCCCCGAGGGAGCGGAGCTTGAAGTCGTCATGTCGGCGGATTTTGGGTTGTGAGGAGCCAAGACGAAGTAGTGAGTTGGCTCTTCTTCAGCTGTCGTTGTTCGTCTGAGTCACGGCGGGCAGAAATTATTTGGGCCGTTGGAGTGCTGCATCGCCCACCACAGCGGTCCGATGGCGGGGTACTCTGGCAGGTACTTGTGGTAAGGTACATGTCCCGCCATGTTCGGGCCATTCTTTTTCCGGTCAGACTACCTGAGGTAGGTCGCAGGTAGGTAAGGTATGGATGTGTCTGCCGATGCATCTAAGCCCTGGGGCTGTTACGTATAATCCCTGCAATCTTATCATGGCGTCTCAAGTCGCCTCATGCTCCAACAAGTCACTTCAATTTACAAGCTTGTTGTAGCCGATATCTTGCATTCTCATAGCGCCAGTCGAAATTGCATTACTATACACACTTTGAATCTATTAGACAACTCTCTGCTGCTATCATACGCCGTCCGCGAACACTTCATGAGCCACACGTGCTTCTCCTGAGCTATCACCCTGCTCATGCAGAACTAGCTCCCCTACAGATGCAGACACAGATGACGATACTCAAGAATGAGCGATGATGCCTCGCCGAGCTCTACGGCGCCGAACGAAGTCCCCCCAGCCGAACCAGTCAATGTTTCATCCGGCAGCCGTGTCACATGGAATCTACCACGCGAGCATTCGAGATCAGCTCGGTCGCGCGCCCAGTCGCACTCTCAGCGTCGCAAGAAGAAGAAGAGCAGGAAGAAACGCAACCCTGGATTAGCGAGAAAGTTGGAATTTGTCACACATTTGCTCAAGAGTCTTGATACCCTGGTTTTCGCGGAGCTAAGTGGACTGTACTATATGGAGTATGTTCGACTACTTGCACATCTTTCCTGAACTCCGCTTACCTGTGATACCCCTCTAGGTGCTCAATGTTTCGATTCATCCTAAGATCTGTTGGCCAGTACTTGTATCTCACGCCGAAGGATGAAGCATTTCCTTTTCTAATGCCTGCGAGTCCCATACATGTGTGTCTGGTTCTTATTCCCAATATCATCTGCATACTTCTGCATATCTTTGTTTCTCTGCCAGTCGGTCCTGACTACCACCGAGGCTATATGCACGGTGGCCTGGTCATCGACTTCATCGGGCAAAAGCCCCCCACCTCTCGCGTTTACTATATTTTAGCGGATGCCATGATACTCGCCGTTCAATGTCTAATGCTGACGGTCCATACTGAGCGGGAGAGACTACGGGTGACTCTTAAGACCTTCCGACCTATGGTACCTGATTTGGCTCAGGAGATGGGTCCCACGATAGAAGATTTGGATGCGGAAGAGCGTGGAGTATCAAGGGACATGCCAGGCTCATTACCAGCTGATGAGGAGGACGGCATCGAGTTGCAACCCTTGCGACGTACCAGTACAAACGAGGAGGCCAACTCAACGTCGGGAGAATCAGAGCCGTCGGCCAGAGAGCCACTCATTGATGAGCCAACACGGTCACATCTGTCTGATGTCCTGAGTTCCGGAAATGCAATCATCGGCGAATATCATGTTCTTCACTCACTTCATAATGCAGCGTTGAACATTGAGAGAACAGCCGCATATTCTCTCCGTACAATTAGCTACGGAGCAACTATGGCTTCCATTGAAGCGCGAAGGCGAGGCCTCAATGTACCAGCTCGAACAGTTCAGAATGATAGACAATGATATCATTTTAGCGAATTTAAATTATCTTCAAGGTCCTGATTTGAAATATAGAAATGGATTACTCTGTGCTTTTACGCTATCTTTCTTCCAACATTACCAACGCCAGTACCTTTAACAGAAACAATGATATCATTCGTATCGTCCCCAACGTCCCTCAAGCCCCAACTGCTTGCGCCAAACGTCTTCAAATCTCTCGCGAGAATAACCATCTCTTCGTTTCCGAGCACTTCCCTACCAATTCTGAGACGGCCAACATCCTCCGATCCCATAGCCATAAGTATAAGCATTGTCTTGGCTGAGACTTGTGTAGCACAGCCTCCTTGGGAGATGTTCTCCAGTAGCTGGAAAGCGCATTGCTTTCCAATATCCTCAGGAACAATGCCGCCCTGGGGTGGAACAACTACATCTGCGGAGTAGAGAATTCCAACAGCACTTGACTCAGCGACCAAGCTCAGACCGAATCCTATTCCAAGCCGTCTCTTGCTTCCCGCCTTGTCGCCTGTGGGTACAAGCGGTGCCTGGTCATACTGCGCAGCGATATGAATGTCGGAAACCAATGGATTCAGGATCTCTCGTGCTGAGTGAATCATGCGGGCGTTGTTGGAGGCGGATACTCCAGTACAGTATGCGACACCGCGAATGCGCTTTATCCGACCAGGGCTTCGGTTAAGATGCAGAGTCTTCGGTAGTCGTACTTGACTTGCGAATCGCAACTCCACACAGCCACCACCACCTTTTCCACCAGGTCCAGCGCATGATCGTTGAAGTACCCTAAGCTCTATCCGCGCGGGAGGGATGCCAAATAGGGCAAAGAGAGGCAGGATGGCAGTTCGGAAAGAATCGACAGAGATATCCCCCGTCTCGGTGGACGATGTTATAACGCCAGGACCAGTGAATCGGACGTTCATGTGCGCTTTGGAGAAGGGCGCAAGTAAACAAAGAGGCATAAGGAAGTAGGTGACGCCGCGGGTATTGTTAACGGAGATGTTGTGCTCAATGACATCGCCGTCAGAAGCGCCAAAACCAGCGATAGTTCCGGTAATCAGGCCAGGGTGATATGTGATAGTTGTACCGGTGTAGGAAATTTGCATGGAGCTGCCATTGGTGACAGCCTCAAGCAGGCGCAAGAAAGAAATCTCATGGGGGGCGAGACCTGGATTCGTAGGCGATGTGCTTCGGATCTTAGAAATGTGGATAGGTCGACCGGTCAGCGTCGAGAGAATTAGGCGCTGGGTGAAGGACCGATGTCCTGTGAATCGGAGGAATTCTGGCGTAGAATTCGACATTTTGCTGCTGTTTGGGGGTATCCTTGGGAGTCGCAATATTTCCAGCCCGCCGCCAAGTAACAGGCAAAAATTAAATTTCTGCCACTGGAAAAGTTATCTATGCAGCCTAAGACGGAAGGCGGTGAGGTATACCTCTCCAAAACCTCTTGTAAGTGGCAGATCCATTTGTCAAATCCTTATCGATAACCTCTGAAAAAGGTTCAGCGCAGTCTCGTCAAAGCTTCAACTTCACATTGGGCCCTTATGTGTTGAGAATGGCGGGCCGACCGCTTTTACGCGAGCTACGAAGCAGCAATGAGACAATATGTCGGTCTTGTCGGTTGGCAATTCGACAGCGTCCGACACAACCACGAATAGCGGCATCATATAGCACCAAAACCACCACACAGCAATCAATCGATGATGCCGTTACACGAAAACCTAGCAGATTTGAGCTCCAGCAGTACATCGATCGGATCAAGTCTATTCGAAATCCCAAGAAAGACGGAAATGAGTTATTCAGTGTGCGATTCTTCGAGCAAGACAACAATAAGAGAACAGAGCTTTCTGGAGAAGAAGCTTTTGGCGCATCACTCAACGAAGTAGATACATCTGGTCTCAAGGAAGCTCTGCTGGAAATAAAAGACGACATTGGTGGAAAGGATGAAAAAGCGGCTTTCCAGGATGTGGTCGATCAACTAGGCCCCGAATGGCAGAACATGAAGACGGCAGACGACCTCGAGAGAATTATTGCCAAACTGGACGCATATACTGCGGCGATCGATGAGGAGATTGACAAAACCGGTGCAGACCTGCCCAAAGAGCTGTTGGAGAGATTGGATTCGGAACTTCCAGGCTTGCCAGGCTTTGGAAATTTGGGTTCTCGAATAACGTTACCTCAAATTCCAGAAAAGCCATGGACAATCAACCAACGTAAAAAGATCGCTCGCCTCAACGCTGCGCTATCAAAGACTGCCAGGGATTATCGCCGTGACGTCAAACTCACAACGAAGGCTGTGCAGGGGGTGTTCAAGGCTTATCACTCTGCCAGACTGTCTCTGGCTCACGGCTGGAGTCATGTCCCCCTTGAAGTGTGGAATCTGCTGTGGAAGATCTTCTCAGCCGATGAGTCTGTCAACATTCATCGTCTATCACATGTTGCACTTCTCGCTCGAGACATGAGCGAGGCAAATGTCACTTTGAACCCTGCTCAGCAACTCCTGACAATTGAGGCGGTCTTTGTTGATGGGTGGGAGTCGAAGGCAATCGAGAACTGGAAGAGATGTCTGAGCACACTTGGCGACGAAAATGCCGAGACATTTCAAGAGTTCTGGGAACTTGGAGTGAGGATGTATTGCCGAACAGGTGATCTGGAACAGGCACAGCGAGCCATCAACAAACTCGTTCAGAAGCAGTCCGACCCTCGCATTCTAATGCCTCTCATCAGGACTTGGTCTGAGTTGGGCACGGAAGAGGGTCAGAGGAAGGCTTGGGCTGCATACCGTCAACTCCGTGAGCTTCTTGGAGAAGATATGAAGCTGGCCGACTATGATCAAGTTATATCCTACTTCCTTACGACGCATCAGACCGAGAATGCCTTATACGCCTTCGTTGACATGATGAGCGATGGCAAAATCGATTTGAAGAAGCAAAAATACATGCCATCAGTCGTAGCCAACAAATTCTTTTTTGGAAAGTGGCTGAAGAGGCTGATTGGTGCTGGTGATCTGAACGGAGCTCACAGCGTTGTGGAGTTTATGGGTCAAAAGGGTATTGAGCCAGCTCCTATTCAGCTGAATGGTCTCATCGCGGCCTGGCAGCGGGCTGGCGGTATTGAGGATCTTGAGAAGGCGGATCAAATGGCTTGGGGCATGATTGAAACTCGAATTGAATTCGTTAAGTCTCGAGGAAATGATACGAGCTTGCAAGACGAGCCTTCAAAGAAGGACGGCACACTGCCTCTACCACGAGCAACCTTGGAAACCTTCTCGCTATTAGCAGAGAACTATCGAGTGAGAGACTTGCACGATCAACTGCTGATGCTCTGGGACGCCTTCCGCGAAGCGGATATGAAGGCTGACTCCTTCATCATCAATCAGCTTCTCGAGTCCTATATTCAAGCAGGACAATCGAAGGAAGCTATAAACCTATACCTGGCGCTCGTATCGGAAAAGGGCGTCGAGCCTGATCCATATACATTTAGCGCATTATGGAAGACGCTCGCCATCAACCGCTTACACGTCTCAGCTGGTTTTGTACCTGAACAAGCTGAGCCCACTCGTGCCATGTTTGCTGAGACAGTCAAGTTTAGACATGTTTTCCAACCTGATGGTATGGATGGTCAGCTCGCACGCAAGATCCTACATACATTCCGCCGTATCAAGGATAATACAGGTTTTGTTGTCGCATTGTCGACTCTCCGTGATGCTTTCGGCTTCATACCTCCCGAAACGCTCGTTCTCGAGCTGATATTGGAGACTACCAAGCTTACATGGGATTCGCCGACCCACCGGCGCCGTCTTATGACTGCTAAACGAAATCTCGATCGTGGCCTTCTCTCATGGGCGGAGGGAGATGCTTCTCGTCTTGAGGGTGGGCATCGTGGTGAGGCTCTTTTTGAATATCTACAAAAACAGTATTGGCCTACTGAAGGTGACGATGCTTTCAAGAGAAAGTTGTTCAAGGAGGCTGCAGAGCAGATGGGGGTGTATGATGTTTTACGAAAAGGGGTAAAGCAGTAAAGAGCGACGCATTGATGACCGGCGCTTGGATATCCGTCGATCTATTCGAATCATGTATAATAGCATAAAAGGGCCCGGCGATGCCCACTGTAACATTATATACTAGATATGCGCAGAAGCAGCTTTCATCAAGATTTATGATAAAAGACAACATGGCATGAACAAATACATATTATTGTGCTTCTAAGAAATCACCAGGGTCCCGAATACAGCCAACGAAGGATTCAGGCTGAATGAAAGAAGAAAGAATAGGATATAATTCTAAAAACGCTCGTATAAGTGCTCTGCATATGCACGTCTACTTGATATTAGATCGGCCCAAAGAAAGCAGCAAGACACCCAGGCTAGAAAAGCCTCCTGAGACCAAAAAGTTTCTTTTATTCCCTTTGCCTCAATCACCCCCCTCCCTGAAGAACTCCGTCGCTATGCAATTAAACCAAGAACCAATCACTGTAATCACTGCTTCCATAGCCTGCCTGCCTCGCTTTGTCCGGCCGCAGTCCTTCTTTATGACAAGTCCATTGTATCCTGATCTATACGATCACCCACTGAGCTTAGCCCTGAATCATCGTCACTAGCGTGGCCGTTTTGTTGAGGTGCTTGTTGTTGTGGAGGCTGATCTTCGTCTGGCTGCTGTTCTTCGCCAGGCGTTGGGCTGCTTTGGGGCGAGGCGCGGTTGGAGATCCATTCGGCGATGGTCGTCTCTGGCCCGCCTTCGACTTGGATCTCGCCTGTGTCGTGGCCACGGCCGAGTATGGTACCGTGGTACTTAGCATCTTCGCCGGTTTTACTATGTTTCTTCTTCAAAGCTGTGAAGTCATTGTTAGCTGGGCTGTCTGGAAGCCATCTGTAGAGAACTAACCATTGAGATAATCCGTAGCATCCGTCTCGCCATCTCCGCTGCCGACCTCCATCATCTCCTTCATGCGCTGTCCTGCGAACCACGCTATAAACTCTTCAACTCCGCGCAAGTCCTCTTCGCCGCGCCACATCTCTTCGGTAGGTACGCGCTCTGGCATCAGCGCACCCGCGTCCTGAAGCGCCATCCGTATATCGGCGATTGTGAAGTCGGCACTGTCGCCTTGATTGTGCATCGCATGCTGGGCAGTAGTCTGGCAGAGAAGCGACAGGTATCGGGCGGCAAGATCGGTCAGGGAGTCGAGGACCGCGGGGCGCGTAGAATGGTATCCTGTCGAGCGTAGGATCTGGAGTATAGAGGGGCGGAGAAGCGCGTGAAAGAGAGACGGCGGCGTCGTCATATTTGACTGATGGTTGTTGTAGTTTCTATGTGTGAGAGTGAATTGGTGATCGGTTCACTGTGGCGCTCAGCTTGCGGTCGTCAAAAGAATGCGTTCGTAAGTTGATAAGTAACTGATTCGTCTTGATATCGATGTCGCGGGAGCAGAGCCGGGCCGTCATCGGTATTTAAGGCTATGGTTTCACAGCGCATATCCGAACAATGCGCCTTGAATCTGCACAAAATCTATCGAAGCTGTTTGCGCTGAGCTTCTCCAAAGGTTTGAAGTTGGCCCGTTTCGGGCAGGTGCAGATCAGAGCAGAGCTGCAAGAATGTAGGCGCGGCCTAACAATAAAAGAGTGGGGCTATTCTATGTAGGTAGCACAATAGGCGCACGACTTACACCAGTTAGATGCTACGATAGCAATGGGACAGTATAAAGGTAATTAAGAGAGACACAATACTACTTGATTTTTCTTAGTTTGTTTTTCTGGGGGAAATTCCCTAACTGCGCAGTGGTTATCATGGTATCCTTTTTATCATCTGGACAAAAAATAGCTTCATTCCTGACCATACAATTATCAGATGGGGCTGACTACCCAAACATATGATCAAGCTAACCTTGCGATTACGCTCTTGACAAGTTCATGGCCACATTAGGATCATGGTGAGTTTATGAATAAGCTTATGACCAAGCTTAGGATACGTGATACCATTGGTGACGGCCCTTGGTACTATGCACGCGACCATTATCCCAGAGAGCCACAAGATACCACGAACACAGGGGCCTTCTTCTGGCTACTGGAGAGCAAAACATCGATGGCATCCATATTTAATACAATTTCCCATCATATGATGCTACAACGTAATTTCAACCTGAACGCTTATCGAAGTGTTCTCTTCCCAAACACAGTCTCCTCCCTAATATAATATCCAAAATATCACTCTCAGCGATACATATGTATTTATACAGTCATCCCCTCAGTCTACTTCTCAAGCTTGGCCCCATCTTCTGCGATGCCACTGTACTTGTTGATCCAATTCAAGACCTCCCTATGCCAAACGAGCGAATTCTCCGGCTTCAGCACCCACTACATCGATAATCAGCAAGTAAGATAAACCAATCGTTTTACCACTTACATGATTCTCATCGGGGAACATGACAAGCTTGCTAGGGACTTCACGAGCCTGCAAGACATTGAACATGGCCAATCCTTCTGAGATGGGCAGTCGGTAGTCGAGTTCGTTATGAATGACCTAGATAGATGTGAGCATGTTTCGTGTCACCGCCTGATAACATGCTTACCAGCTGAGGGGTGGACCAGTTGCCAGTATGCAGAGACGGATCCCACTTCTCATATCCAGCACGGTTCTCCCACAGTGTTCCACCGAAATCGTGCTCTGGGAAGAAGAGCTCTTCAGTCGACCATTGATTTTGCGTTGAGAACACGCCATCATGGCACACTAAAGCCTTGAACTTGCGGCCCAAATCATGGCCTTGAATCCAATCTGTCCTTATGTCAGTATGGCTCCAGCAACTACTCCCCAAGAGCGTTTGGGCTCACTAATCATGTATCCACCGTATGACGCTCCCAGAGCAACAGCTCGATCAGTATCAACATAATCAACATGGTTCTTGAGATACTCGAAGCACTTCACCAGATCTTCATATGGGGCACCTCCCCAGTGGTTGGCAATCGCATCAACATGAGCTTGCCCATATCCAGTACTGCCGGTCGGGTTGGGGCACACAGCTATATAGCCCTGCTCGGCGAAGATGGCCGGATTCCAACGAGTACTCCAATCATCTGTCCATGCTGATTGAGGACCGCCATGTATCAGGAATGCCAAAGGATACTTCTTGCTCTTATCGAAGTGGGAAGGCAGCATGACAAGAGCGTGATTGTCATAGCCAGCCGACCCGGGGTACCATATCTCGGTCGCTTGAGACTTGGAGAGACCAAACGTCTTACCATTTTTGGAACTGGTGGAGATCACTGTGACAGCCTTGGTCTCCGGATCCAGAACTCCGTAGCTCGAGCTCTCGATTCGCGACTTGGATGTAATGAAAAGAGAGTCACTGCCTTCCAAAGTGTGGGCCTCAACCACAGACCCTTCTTTGTGAATGGCCTCGGGAAGGTCGCGAGCTTTCAGAGTGTCGGCTGGTAGCTTCCAAAGCATTGATCTCCCATGTTTCTCAGCCGCAACATACAGCTCAGTATCATCTTTTTTCCAAACTACCCAATCAGGCCTCAAATCCCAACCGCCCTCATCATCGTCTGTCTGGTAAAACTCTTGAACGTTACTCAAGTCGTCAACATTGGGGATCAACAACAGTCTTGTCTTATCAGACTCATACTGCTGGTGCTTCATTCTAGTAAATGTCAACTTCTTTCCGTCATTGGAGAAAGCTGGGGCGCTGCTATAGCCGCGCAGTCGTCCGGTCTTGACGATCTGGGGCTGAGGAGGCTTGTCTGTCCAAGACTTGATGGGTACGTAGTACAGATCTGTCTTGGTGTTTCTCGCCGGGTTCAACTCTGGATCCTTGGCGACGAAGGCGATACCATTCTCCGAGATGTCAAAGTCCCCAGCTCCGCCAAAAGGAGGGACGGGTGAGCTCAGTTGAGTACCAGCCAAGAGGTTTGTAAGACCATCCTTCTCAAACACCCATCTACCATTTTTCTTGGTAATCACGCCGTACCAAAGCGAGTTCTGGTTTTCGGTGTTCCAAGTATCCCAATGGCGAACGAAAAGGCCAGTATATATCTTGGCAGTTGTATATGTCTTGGGCTCTGTCGCCTGCCAATACATGTTGCCTTTGGGAGTAGTCACTGCGGAACAAATGAACGCAACCTTGCCATCAGACAGTGCTTTTGCCTTTGGGTTAGAAATGCTGCCTGCAAAAGATTTAATCAAGCGTGCCCTGTTATATATGTTAGCTCCCAGAAGACGTCATGTTGCCTTGATATATACTCACTCGGAACCATCCAAGACATGCTGCTGGTAGAGAGATGAACAGCCATTATCATTTGTTCTAATCAATGCAATCTCTTTCTCTCCAATCCAAATAGGATCGCTAACATGAGCGTCCTCGGAGACGAGATGAGAAGAGTCATCTTTGATATTAAGAACACGGATCTGGAACGACTTGGAGTGGCTTTCAAATGAGTACGACGAGATCTGAACATGTTAGCATTAGTTTGGCACTACCAATTGAAGGCATTGCCAAGCTCTAACTCACCGTATAGAGGACGAGCTCTCCAGTGGAGTTTGGGACTCCAGTTGAACGACGCGGGGCCGAAATCAGCACCTCGGGTGTGAACCGCGTGGCCTGTCTCGTCATCATGGAGACAGAGAGGGAGATAGTCCGATTGATAGTAATTGGAGGTGATAGGGAAGCAATGAAGGAAAGAACTCTTCGGGTATTGAAAAGAGGAGAATCAAGAACCTCTGTGTCCAGTTGAGACACTCATCATATAACCAGCCCAGGTACTTTGTAGAACACACATGAGGGCTAGTGCCATCCATGGGTTCCCCCTCACGACTCCTCATTCTCATGACCAGCCGCCCGCTCGGCCCCTCTCTTCCGGTAAATCCACTGCTCATGCTACCTTCCTTATCATTAGTGCTACCTTTACCTTCAGAATCGGAAGTTCATAACAATCCATACTGCCTTACAATTTTTTTAGTTTTTTTACAGTAACATACATGCATCTCTAGAAGTCGAAGGGTTTATCAAGCTAACCTCACTACAACCACTGCAATTAACCATAACCGTATCTGACTGACCCCGCTTCAATCTCGTCCATGTTGACGTGGAATAGCTTATAATGGTTCCAAGATATGACGCATGACCTTAACATATGTGACGATAATCGGGAGACCATGCACTGGAGATAACTTCAATCCTGAGCCAATTCCTAGTAACGGGAGAACCAGTGTGAGTTTTATGCGTGATCTGACACCAAGCAATTGGATCCTCACTTACCTAGAGGATGGCAGAAAGCCTGATGTTTAATCCTACGTAATAAAAATATTTAGATAGGTAATTTAAGGATATTTTAGGATACTCGGAGATAAACTTAGTTGGCTCTTTGACTCAAAGTCCTGAGTTTTCTGATATCTCGAAGGGTCCAAAATGGCTAATAACCTTATAAATGACATCTTCTCGTACTACTTCTAACAGGGACCTACCATAGCCTGTCCCAAGCCACCTTCTGCTTCAGGGGCAATCTATCATATCAATCCTAACGCCATCCTTACCCTACCATTAAATCCATTCCCTATTAAACGCCCAACCTCATGAGTAAGTACATCTTTATAAATACGCTACTTGCGCTGCGCTCCAAAATTCGTTCTTTTCTTGCTCGTCGAAGTATCGTTTTCGCTGTCCTCGTGCTCAACCGTTTTCTTCTTCGACTTGCTTGCGTTCTTAACCGCAGTCACAGATGTCGGTGTCGGGTGATTCGAGGGTCCATCTCTAAATGCGGCGGATAATGGTGTCGCGCCAGCTGGCGTCGAGCCTCCTGACCCGGGTGTGATACCCTCCTGCGAAAAGCATGATTAGCATAGCGCGTGTAATCCTGTAACTGATATTCATCCATACCAGATTGTTCGGTCGGTACGAGATCGACGATCGCGAAAAGACTCTGTTCTGTTCCATCGGGCCAGCCTTTCGTCGCTGCGCTGCCGCGCCACTCATGCCCTTCATGTAGTTGTCGAAACCGGTGATGATGTTGCCGCTTGGTGTGCTGTCGAGGTATGCAGTCTCCTTCTGGGAGATGCTGTCTTCAACTTGTGTCTATGAAAATCTCAGCCCAATTTCAATACAATTTACACTCAATGGCATATGCGCACCAAGCGTTTCTCTAGCATTCTGCGCTTTTCAACCAAATCCCGAACCCGGGCTTGCGCTTTCTTGTACTCGGACATCGTCACTTGTCCAGTACCAGCTGCAGCTCCGTTTGATTGCTTCCTCTCAGCCATGCACGTTGTCGTCTCGATGGATCGGCGTTATTGTGATTCAATAGTCGATAGATGTCCACATCAGATGAGATGATGAATGGTCGCGTTTGATCAACAAGAATCCAAGTTAGGTTGCGATTGGATAAAGCGGGGCCCTTGGAAGGAAGCGCGGGGAGCCGCGTTAGACGCTTATGTGTCTCGGTTAAATCAAGGTTTTGGAGAATACCAGGCTGCACAACAACGACCATGAACAAGAAACTGAAGCAAAAATGAAGTCCTGCGTATCGCAGGTGGCTGGAACTCTCCCGCCGGGAATTGAACCCGGGTCTCAAGCGTGACAAGCTTGCATACTGACCACTATACTACGGAAGATCGCCAGGTTGAACCTGGTGTAGTGAGTTCTGTGGTGGTGGAGCTCGATACCCAGGTTATATCTCTGAGATGGGATTCGGAAGGGTCCCGCTCTCCTGTTTGCAGTATCGTTACAGTCCGAACGCCTTCACGTGCTGATCATAGGTGCCGGATCTTGATAGAAGCATCAATTTGATAGTTATGTGTGTTCTTGATCCTCTCATTATCCTACAAAGAAAGGTTTTCTATACGCCCCTGCTTTCCAACGCCGTAAAGTCAGTAATTGCAAATTATTGTTATGCAAATGGCTCAAAAAGGGCTTCAAGAAATTGTTAGCTTCGATTTCCCCAAAAGAAGACGACCTCGATAATTCTCATCCTCTCCTTCATGGCGCAAGCGTTGCAAGGAGCAAGGTCAAATCTTAGTGAACAAAGCAAGTCAGTGGCTGTGCCGATTCAGGATACTATGGCCAACTGACCTCAGATACTTCATTTGGCCGTTACCTCTGCCTCGGGCTTGGTCGGCGGGGCACGAGATTCATCTTCAAAAACATCAGCTGACTTTTCTCGAAGCCTTGATCGCGAAGAAGCTGAAGAACTATTTCGCCGTCTGCCCTTAGGCGAATCTCTCTTCCTAGAGGGCTGCTGGCCACCACGTCCATGATTCGGCCGTCTTTTGGTCCTGCGGTCCGGTGACGCGCTGCTGGAACGGCTGCGACTGCGACTATAACTGCGACTTCGACTTCTACTATGAGAGTCTGATGTTCGTTCGGGTCGCGATGAAGAGATGCTTCTAGCCGGGCGCCTGCGACGAGTTACAGAACGACTCCTTGATGAAGAGTAACGTCTGCGCTTTGGTGCGGGAGAATTTCGTTCCGAAGACAAAGATCGAGATAGACGAGCTGGCCGATCTCTCTCAGTACGTTTGTTTGCCCGACCCCGGTATGTATCTCCTCTGGGTGATCGCGATCTCTTGCGTCTGTCAGCTTGCCCCCCAGGAGACGCAGGCCTTCGTCGTTGGTTCGATTGTTCAGTACTTCGGGAGGCGCTACGACTCCTTGAGCTCGGCCTGGACGAGGCCGATTCCGAACGTGATCGAGGAGGTGATTTTCGTCGGCCTTGGTCAGCGCGTCCACCACCACGTCTTCCTCGTGGAACGTAACTATCACGCCCATATGATTCCCTAGTATCACGGGAGCGAGGGCCGGGCGATCTTGATCGGCGACCTCCCCTTCTAAAGCCCCCTCTACCCCGGTTTTCAAAATCACGGTCACCTCGGCGCCCTTGCCAGGTATCTCCACGAGCAGCAGCCCGGTCGCGGCGGTCGCGGTCTTTCAGGTCGGCTACTTCGCGGTCACGGCGATCCCAGTCGTCTCGTCTCTGTTTAGCAGTTTCTGCGGCGCGGTCTGCCTCGATCTGGATAAAATGGTCAGATATGGAACTGCACAGGATTAGGGGTTGGCATACCTTCTCTTGAATAAGCTCCAGCTTCTTGGCCTCAAGGAGCTCCTTGGGGACGCCTTGGGGACTGCTTTGGGCACTCAGCAATAATTTCCACAGGTCTTTGCAGAACACAGCCGTGTCCTTGTCAAGAAAACCCGTCAGTTGTATTTGAAGTGACTTGATATCTGGCTATTGTACCTATCAGCATTCTGGACTAGTCAGGGGCCGGTGAACATACGTATCGCGGTCCTTCGATGAGATTGAAGACAAGTTCAATGACCACGTCATCTTCGCTACCCAGGATATCGGAAATTTTGCTGGCGATCCATCTGAAGGGAGGAGTTAGCACGTTGTAACACGAGGCTGGCAATCAGATCACTCACTTCTTCATGACTTGCAAATTAACCTTTTGCATATCAACCTTCTGGCTAAACTCGGGGGGGAATCTGGTCGACTTCAAGAGTCGCGCATCTACCCCAGTGGCCATATTGGAGAAGTCGCAATGGCAATCTAATATCGTAGTATCTAGAGACGCGTTGTTGAGAAAAAGTTGCTAGGGAAGAAAAGTGACGTCGCCAGCACAAGCTCAGAGTCTCATGCAGAATCCGGGTGGTGCATGTGCACGGACCATTTTTTTTATATTGAGCGCTCCAACTGTCTCACTGTCACACGCACACCACCAAACAGGTCCCCCGGACTTCTTTTGTTATGGGGAGGATGTGCACTGAAGAGTCCTGAAAGCTCCGTCTAAGCGGCGTCACCCATCGCAGCCTGGGACAAAGACGTCTTCACATTCAACCTTTTTTGCCGACAACATTTGAAGCTCCCCATCTCAAAAAAAACCCTCATTTGTCTGTGTCTCCGTTCCAACAATGGAAAATCTACACGCACCGACTGTGCCCTCAGGGGAAACGACTGCTCCTGTCACAAATGGTGATGCGGGGCATCTAAGCTTTGCAGAGTTGCAACGAAAGAAGGACGATATTGAGGCCGAACTCAAGGCTTTAGGAGGGGTGCTTGATTCGGTATTTGCGAACTTTACAAAATAACGTGTACAATTCTCTAACACAATTATAGCATGGTGTTGATATGAACACTTCTCTCCTGACAAATGATGGCTTTCCTCGAGCGGACATTGATGTTGCTCAAAGTACTTCACGATATTCAGGTTAAAGATTCGACCACTAACAGCGTGACAGTCCGGACTACACGAGCTCGTATCATTCGACTGCGGAATGATTATACCTCTCTCATGACATGGATAGAGAAATTCCTCCATGAGCATTTTGCGAGTCTTGATGAGAATGAACCTGCGCCAGTTGCAAGCTCGAGTAACTCACAACGCATCTTGCCAGACTCAGTTTCTACACCTCTAGACCTCCCTTTTGCCAAGGTAAACACCGTAGCTGCAGGAAGTCCAGCAGAAACTGCTGGCCTGAAGCCGGGAGACGAAATTCGGAACTTTGGTTATGTCAACCAAGCCAATCACGACAACCTCAGGAAGGTGGCCGAGTGTGTCCAGGGTAACGAAGGGGTGAGTGTGGTTCCGATACTGTCCACGACAGCCGCCAGTTAATAATGCATTAGAACAACGTTTTCATCAAAGTGTCGAGGCCAGATGGTGTGGCCGAGCGGCAAGAGCTGCGACTGACCTTGACTCCAAGAAAGGACTGGGGTGGGCGAGGATTATTGGGCTGCCACATCTTGCCTCTATAAGTCGAGTAGTCGCGGAAGTCATGATAAACTAGAGAGCCTATGTCCAATTACTCCAGACGAAGTAAATGATCAGTTTCACTGATCATTAGATAATTTATCCACCAGGGGACCTGTGTTTCATCGGCCCATATCCGGTTACTGATGTGCTTTACATTTAACATTTAATGACCCTTCAGTATCAGGCGCTAGATTATCAGTCGACTGGAATCAGAGGATGCCTAGCTTGGTAAGACAGGGAGGCAGGCATAAGTTGAGATATAATGTAACTGTTGAAGGCAACCTCACTGTTCACCTATGCTACAAGTATATCGTCATTTAACAATATGTCAATAAAAGTACTTTATAAGATACATATTCATTGGTGCCAACATAGAAGCAATGACAAAGCATGATTGTTAGTCTAGAAAACAGTTAAGACATGTGCTGGGCACTCTCATGAAATCCGTATATGGCCTCATGATAAGAGATGGCCAACAGATACATGGAAAGTTGCTTGTCAGATGACGAAAAGGTTCTTTAATCACAGCCTGAGTATTGATCAAGCAAAAAGCTAGCAGAAAGAGCAAAAACGACCAATACAAGCTCGTGATACTCAGCACGAATTGGTACCTAAAGATGCCTAGAGTGCGCCTGGAAATGCTGACTAAAGCGTATTTGATGCAAAGAATAGCCAGCCTGCCAGCTCACCCGATCCATGATATCGGAGTGCAAGCATGGATCAAGGCCTGACTGACAAGCATTTGGATCACCTCAAAGAAAAATGACGAACAAGCAAGGCACCACTAGGCAGGCCAGCACGGATCGGGCCAGCGAACAAGAAGACGTAGAAAACCAAATCGGTTGGGCAGTGCCCAATAACAACACAGAATTCTTCCAAGGCGGTGACGGTGATGGCTGGTAATGGAAGCCATAAGGTGGATCACTCGCAGCAGGCTGGAGGCACTGAATGGGCGGGTGTCACGTGCAGCCTATCCACTCCAAGGTAGGTAGGGGCGACTGAATTTTTCGCTTGAGGTCCTTCCCTGCCCAAAGTCCCCCGCCGCCTTCAACATCAGGTCGACCTTGAAAGTTTGTCAATCAATCTTGGGTATACCCACATTGTCAACAACGGTTTTTCAGGTATTTAGGATCCCTTCCCTCAGCATCGCTTCGCACCGACGTCCATCTCATTCCCTACCCATTCGATCGACCCTCTTACGCTGTTGCCGACCGCCCAACAGAAGCTAACTCACGCCTCTCAGCACCCCGCTTGTTTACATCCCTCGCATCTGTCGCTACAACACCACAGACACAACCATCAAGATGGCTGAGCAGCAGACTCCTACCTTCAAGCTCGTGCTTGTCGGTGACGGTGGTACCGGAAAGGTGTGTAGGATCCTATGACGCAATATTTCTTTCGCGATGTTATCAACGACCATCGAGCCTTACTCCACCAAGTCGAATCTCGAAAAATATGAAGCGATCCCCTTCACGCATCAACGTCGACTAACCATCATGTGCGATAGACCACCTTCGTCAAGCGTCACTTGACTGGTGAATTCGAGAAGAAGTACATGGCCACCCTCGGTGTCGAGGTTCACCCTCTTGGCTTCACCACCGTAAGTCTCGCGACCCCACGTTGATCTATGCGGGGCACTAATCCATCACAGAACTTCGGTCAGATTCAGTTCGATGTCTGGGATACCGCCGGTCAGGAGAAGTTTGGTGGTCTCCGTGATGGTTACTACATCAACGGCCAGTGCGGTATCATCATGTTCGATGTTACCTCCCGCATTACTTACAAGAACGTCCCCAACTGGCACCGTGAGTCCACCGCCGCCCATGATATCATCAAACCCGCAATTAACAATCATTCCAGGTGATCTTGTCCGAGTTTGCGAGAACATCCCCATCGTTCTCTGCGGTAACAAGGTCGATGTGAAGGAGCGCAAGGTCAAGGCCAAGACCATCACTTTCCACCGCAAGAAGAACCTCCAGTACTACGACATCTCTGCCAAGTCCAACTACAACTTCGAGAAGCCTTTCCTCTGGCTCGCCCGCAAGCTTGTCGGAAACCCTCAGCTTGTAAGATCATATCTCACGATTTCTGACAATTGAATCCACCTGCTAATCAGATACGATAGGAGTTCGTTGCTGCTCCCGCTCTGGCTCCCCCCACTGCCCAGGTCGATGAGAAGCTCCTGGAGGAGTACCGCAAGGAGATGGACGAGGCCGCCGCCATGCCTCTGCCTGGTGAGCTTTCCGACGACGATCTGTAAATGACTCGTGTGGTTACGGAATACTTTTGTTGAGGAGGATGCTGCCAAACATCCAAGGAACGATGCATGGGCAGTATTTGAGGATGGCACATAGGCAGCCGAAACGACCATTTATGAGATACAGGACGAAAGTCCTGGAGTTTACAGTAGCGTGATTATGGGGCGGCACAAAAGACAGGCCGTCATGCCTTTCTTTGGGGCTCAAGGGACGGTACCACTGCAAAGAGCAGTGTCTTATTTAGTTTAGCTAGACTTCCTCCACCAAAAACAACGAACAGGGCCAAGTTTGCGTGGCTTGGCTAAGACAATGAACATTGGCCCTTTGATGGAATTCACCGTGCTATTGTGCATAAAGTGATTACAGAGAGATGCAAGACATAGTTCAAAGCGGAGGATCAGTTCCGAGCAATTCATCGTGAAGGGCGGGCTTGAGGGTACTTAAATTGAAGTCTAGGTACTACCAACACCGACACTCATGTGACGATGAGGTTAGTATACATACAGATGTGTGACCTCAGTTGTCGGAATTGTTAACCTACAACTCTTCGTTTGTACGGGGGCCGCTGTGTTACTCAGCCTTCCTCATCATACTAATCTGGTACTGGGGTAACCAACTTATGGGAGCTCAATTACCATCCTTGATTTGACAATTCCTACTGGCTTAACCTGCCGGCCTCTGGCCGTAGAATCTCGCAGTAACCTTTAGCGAAACGTGGGCAGAATTATACACTGCTCGATGATTTAAGTAAACGTTCCCGAGCCTCGGAATCCTTAACATGAGAATTCCTTGTGCTCGTAGTGAGTCCGAAAGAGGGATGGACTTTCATTATCGAGCCATAATTTATTCTGAAATACAACAAGAGACGTCATGCCAAGGACAATATTCGTTGCCCAACTTGAGAAGATCCCACCAAACATTGTTGCCTCTTGTGGGGATATTTCCTCGAATATGCTCAGAGAGCTGAGCTTAATAGTCGGTACCTAAGGATCACGACACAATGGATAGGTACCCTATTTCTTTTCTACAACGAATGAACAAGCCTAATGTTTCTTGAATGCTCTATGTGGAGATGTAATCAATTCGCCGTCGACATCGGCACATAGGGAACGTGAAATTTCGTGGTATAAGTAAGGTAGCACAGAAGTAGATCTGAATGAACTGGCCAATGACACCAAGGCAACTCTCTGCGAATGCTGATTCGTGAGATCAGATTGATAACACAATAAACGCCGGTAGAACTCTAACTCAAAAGGACCTTACTAGTCGGCCGTTAAAATCGTGACATAGCTCGTGGAATAAAATGTAATAATAGAGAGAGAACCTTGATGAATGTGTGATTCAAGTCTTGCAATACTTATGTGATACTAACTTGAACCCTCGATGCAAAGGAGGAATCTAAATCCAAGACCAAGTTGAAATTCGTACGACATCCTTGCAAGCTTTCCAAAGCGCGTCTCAATACTGGCATATATATGCTCAGCTGTTGTGTTTTTTTTGTTGATGCAGGCCTGGATGTGAGACGCGTTTAGAGGACCCATCAAAACAATACAAAACATTGGAGCCGTGAATGGATCCATAGCTCTAGTTCCTGGCCGTTATACGAGAGACTGGGCGTGGAAGCGAAGTAATCGATATCACAAAAAAGGGTGACTTTGAAGATCTCCAATTTCGATAATCGATGATGGAACGCGGGTGATTTAAGAGGTTATATCATGAGCAGCAATTGCAAGGATCCAGCTGATGGAAGAATGAGCTTGAGATTAAGCTTGGCAGTGTGTTTGTTTATTTAGGTTAAGTTCCTATTTAAAAAGGATGGATGGCGGGCATGACACCCCTGCGTGCTGGCGCATGCAGCCACTTAATGAAACAGGGGTGTCAATTGACCACGAGATGGTCCCCAGGATCGCTAATACCACTTGTTAATTGACTACGTGGGGCAGGATGATGGTAACTGAGAAACAAGGGAATGGAGAAAGATTGATGAGACTATGTTGTTTTGTCTCTTTTACGTCGGCCACAAGACGACTCAAATGCAATCGGAAACATTTATCCAACTGATGTTCAAATGCATCCGCATGCATAATCTATGCAACGGGATGACTAGCTGCATATCAGTCAGTGAAAGGTTGTTGAAAAAAAAAGAAGAAAAAACCCCCCCCAAGACCGAACTTGCTTGCATTGCTTATATGTTCTACCCTTCTCTTCGAACAGGACAAAAAAAATAAAAATAGTTATGCCTAGCAATTCACGCGTTGTGATTGCCCTATGGCGCGCGTTTTTTTATGTTGTTGCGGGGTGGTGCAAAAGGAAAGGGGAAAACAGTGCTTCGCATCCAGACTACCTAGGTACGTAAGGGGACGAGTCAGATTTTCTCGTATCTGGCCGATAAACATTCATGTATATGGAATAAGACATTTTATATGAAAAGCTTAAATAATCAAGACACGGTGAGACACGCTCATGATATACCGCGTTTTTCGAAAACTGGGCTATCAAAAAAGACAAGGCAGGAAAGCTAATCTCAAAGAACGTAATGTAGATCTAAAAAGGTCGGTAGGGGAGGTTGGTTTTGTTATTGCTGGGGTTTTCATCCATGTATGGTGCAGGTGGCCGCCAGCTGTTAGCATCTCAGGTGCCACACGCGGATGGATAGATACGTAAATACATGAAAACTGACAGGGGTGCGCGTTTACTATACAAGGTTTACGCGGAGGCACAAGCGCCAAAAGCCTCCAAGACAAATGGGGATTGTCAAGGTTTCCTTACACAGTACAGAGGGGACTCCACCCAAGGGCCTAGGTACGAAGGGACGACTTTCATCCTAGGCGGGCCGCCTCGTTTTAGAAGCACGTCTGCCAACATCAAGACAACCTCGTTTTTCCCTCTTTCTCTTCTTCACTCGTCATCTTCATCATTATCTCAGAAAGCTTCCAAACCATCAGCTTTGACTTCGCTCCCATCCTGCAAGCTTGACTCTGAATTAATATCTCCCGATTGTGTTTGATTCTTCTCCAGAACACGACTCAGGCGTCTTTGACCAGGCAGTAATGCGTCTGAATCTTCAATAAGGCCATCTCCATCACCCTCCTCTCTCCCGCAATCATGGCCGACCCTACCGAATCCCCTTCTTTCGCCGCTACGCCCGACAAACACGCTCCCCCGGCCCCGCGTTTTCATGACATCGCTGTCACGCCCCAGAGTCTCCCTCCTCTCGCCGATGCGTCAACCAATTCAGCCGTGTCTACAACTGATTCGGAGAAGCATCCTAAGGGAAAAAGGAAAAGAACAACGTATGTTGATCTACCTCAAATTTCAATTCTGGCTGCATCGATGTATTGGTAGGATTGAGCTAATTTCGAATCGATGGCGTTGTGCAGGGCGAAAGACAAAATGGTTCTGGAAGAGGCGTACAGTAGTAACCCTAAACCCGACAAACAAGCGCGCCTGGACATTGTTCAGCGCGTGTCTTTAAGTGAGAAGGAAGTCCAGGTATGGCATTGACAACGTTGTATTTGATATTAGATCTTGACTTTGACATGGCGACCTACGACGCGTTTTCTCATGGGATTTGAAAACACCAAACTAACATCATCTCCTCCAGATCTGGTTTCAAAATCGAAGGCAGAATGACCGCAGGAAATCTCGCCCTTTGTCACCGGGAGAAGTTGCCGCTCTCCATCATGGAATCATGCATCCTTCAACTTTCGACCCAATTATACACACTACAACTCCAAGCAAACCCGAACGTCCATTTCCAGTCTCCGAGCGTACTATATCTCGGTTTGGAGAACCCATCTCTGTGCCCCCTCGACATTTTGACCGGACACCTTCCATGCCACGATATCATTCAGATCTTGTGAATAGCACTCCAATCACCCTTGGTCATGACAGTTTTCGCTACTATTCCGACGCTACTCCCAACCGCACCGACCCTGCTCTCCCACACGAAGCTCGAGATGTGTCCCATTCTTTGTCAAGCTCCATATCTAGTAATGTTGGCTACCTGTCCAACCGGTGGAATGCCGGGGCCAATTCCTTCTCTACGCCAGCTGCTTTTACCCGCAGCGGTGACGATTCATTCAGGTATGCCGCATACGATTATACTCGATGTGACTTCACTAATCAAAGTAGACTTGATACATTCCCTCCGTCATGCGCTTCTGATCGTGTCATTGCCACCCCTCTCTCCCAAAGCCAGCCCAAGGTTCACCTTTCTACATCCTTAGACGGAAAGGCAGAGTTAGTCTCAAACCAAGGCTCTCCTTCACGTGAAATGCCCCCTCGACCGTCCTCCACAACGCCATACTTGCCTGAAGAGCGACAGCGTGGTCTACAACGAGGATTACAACGTAGTAGCAGCGCTGTTACTCTCCCTCCCTTGTCGGAACTCACTAGCAGTTTGCCTCCTAATCTTGTGCGAGGTCGGTCTCGTGATGTGCATGCCTGGGAAAAATGTGCGGACGCTGAGAACCGTGATGAGCTGACAGCGCAGGCCGAGTACGAGTCGAACGGATCGGCGGCTGCAGCTATCAACATTCTTCGTTCCACGAGCGGGATTCTCCAACCAAGCAACGCTAAACGCAACGCTCCCATGACGAGGCCCCAACGACCTCATCAGGCAAAGAAGGTTAAGCTGGATCCTACTGGGTCAAGTATTTCACGACTCGACGCGGACTTGGACGAAAGGGAAAAAGCTGACAGGGAGCATGGCAAGGTGAAGGTTTCAATGTTGGTCTCTCCGACAGGTGGTGACTCGGATAAGGAGAACTTGACCCCTGACGAGGAGACCAGTTCGCCGGATCCTGATCACCGTCGACCTCTGCCGCCTGCCCCCAAACATGTTGGCGACAACCCTCGACGAGTTGGCCGAGCCCTTCAGGAGCAAAAGAGCCCAAACCTGCTCGCAAACCGCGCAAACATGGCGCCCACGCGCCCACGTTCCATCGTCAAAGAAGGATTGGAGATTTTCCAGGATAGGATGAAACCAGTTCTGTCTTCCAGGGAACAAGACATGGTTCGAGGTTCAATCAGTCCTAGTAAAAAGCCCGATATGGACTGCGTGGCAGGTCTTCTTTCTCTCAGCCAAGGAGCTTGGAGGTAAAGGAAGGATAAAAGGAAAAGCTATATCTGTAGATCTTGGGGAATGGAACACGGGGAAACAGCGAAATGACTTTTATACTGCCTATGTTGTCTATTGTGGTTTCCTCTTCAGCGGTAGATAAGGAAGCACTTTCTTGCATGGCTCACACGAGTCTGGTTCTCGATGCTTACAGCTGTACGATGTTCGGTAAAGTCCTGATTCAGTAGCGACACGGGTTTTTGGGTTTGGGTTTGGGTTCGGCGCCTGGAATTTGTGCTTGTAAATATCTTCGCATTCACATACCGTTACTTGATGTGATGGAGGGCGGAGCCAGTAACTTGGCTTCCTGGATGGAAGAAGAATTAACAATAAGAGACTGTCTCGCAAGATCATCAACAAAAGACTTAGTGTACCACTTGAAATGGAATGTTCAATGATGGCCAACATGGAATAATACAGCGATAGTACTTGGGCACAACCCGACGCAACAGAAGAAAATGGCGGGGGCCAGCCATTGTTAACCTGAAGAATGTAAGTAAAGCAGACTTAGTAGAATTGACACAAGAAGTTAAACTTACACAATAAATCTATAAGTAACACTCTTATACAAAGTTATCATTAACCTCTTAAACACTCTAGAAAATCCAGCTATTTCTTCTATCACTCTTCGAGGCACCATAGAAGTCCGTATCACGCCAGTCATAAAATATCATTCTTTTGTTGCTTCGAAGTTGAGGAGCCACTAGATGGTGAGCTTTCAAGAGGTTACGATTATCACTTGGCGGGCATGCTGCTCTTGGGTTGTGTGGCCACATATCGTGTGTATTGTCTTGACGAGACCGTAATCTGTCTTACATCTAAATGTCTAAATATTTCCCGCTATAATTCCAAAACCGCACTTTGCCATTCCGCTTGTATCAAAATGAAGAAAAACTGATCTATCATCATATCCAGGTAATCTGAAAAGACAGACAATAATTATAACGCCACCAACACCATGCCTAAAACCAGCTCCTATCCAATGCCGCTGATGCCATGGACTTCCTCACATACCCAGAAGGCTCATCTGTCGACGGATGGGGCTGGCACTAACACTCCCATCTTCACTTGCGTAGCATGCGCTGTCGGTGTCAATGTCCCAACCGATATCATCGTCGTCGTTGCAATTATCTCCTGTGTCGGCATCGAAAGGCTTCTGAGCGGAAGCTCTAACGTTCCAGCGAAGAGTACGGCTCACGCTGTCAAACCACTCTGTATCGGTGCGTGTCACGGTAGGGAAGGGGTACTGAGAGGCTGTGATTGTGACGTGGTCACCTTGTCGAAGCTCGAGCCGACCCTTGCCATCAAAAGCGCAATAGGCAGTGGCTCGCGAATTGCGAGGAACAACAACTCGGAGAGCCATGGTATCAGAAAGAACCATGGGTCGGAATGATAGGGTATGAGGGCAGATGGGTGTAAGAAGGATGGCGGGAATATCAGGGTGAACAAGTGCGCCACCGGCAGATAGAGAATATGCTGTAGAGCCAGTTGGGGTGGAGAAGATGCAACCATCGGCTTGTACCACAGTGAGGAGTTCATCATCACCATACAGCTCCAGGTTGGACACATAGGGGGAAGGACCACGATCGATGACGAGTTCGTTAAGAACTTCGAATTGCTCCGGTTCCTCGAGCTTGGGTGCGTCCAAAGCACCAGCTCCACGATTGCTGCGGTGAACAGTACACGTGAAGCGCATGCGGAGGTTAATCTTCATACCATCATCGCCCATGACTCTGTTGAGATGTTCTTTGTACTTCTCAAACTCAAATGTCGTCATGAAACCTAGACTTCCAAGACTGAATGAGAGCACAGGAGGTACGATGCGCTGGAAGAGCCATGAGGTGAAGAGGACGGTACCATCGCCGCCAAGAGTCAAGACAAGATCGAACTTCTCAGGTTGACTCCAGCACAGATCAGGTGTCCAGTACTTGAGCATGTGCTGGAAGCGGGGGTTCTCGGCAAGGAGACCAGATGAGTCGAAACGTCGTGAGTTTCGAAGCTTAGCATCGACGTAGACATTCACGCCGAGGTCGGAGCCATAGCGTGGAGTTCGCAGAAGCCACCCGGCAAGCTCGCGAGTAAGGTAGACGAGCTGATTGTCGCGTGCTTTGGTGACAATCATGATGTTGCGAACTGCGCGCTTGATAGGACGGCGCTGAAGCTGCTTGGAAACTTCTCGAACACCAGTTGCAGTCGCGACAAGACGCGAATGTGACATGGAAACATCATTCTTGATTTCCTCGAGAACCTTGCCGATGTCGACAGCATCAGCGAATCGCTGGTGGTAAAAGCATGGCGACTGCAAAGTTGAGGCGAGAACGGTAGCGGCCATATCAGATGAAGTTGTGTCATTGCTGGAGGTGGAGGTGTAAGTCCGGGCAGTGTTGGGCGTGTTAACGGCGCCTGTGGTCAAGCGAGACTTGGCGAGGTCATTGAGGGCATCAGTTAGGCTTTGCGAAGGCGTGGCAGCAGTAGAGTTTTTGGACACACTCGTGAAGCCAGGTAGAGGGCCAGCCGAAGAGGCTGATTGAGGATTAGACTCTGAAGGTTCTGTCTCGCGAAGAGAAGGCATGTTTGTGTGTGGGAGTGCGAGTGACAAAGCGTCGGGTTTGTTGTGTCGGATCACCGAAGCCAAAGCCCTCGGGCCAGAATTAGACCGAAGTGCGCCTTTCTGAGCTGAACAAGACGAAGCTGGGTGATCTGGGGTTGACGAGGGCAATGGTGAAGTGGAAGATTGTAAAGAGGGCGAGCTTGATGAAGTTGTATCTTTTGGGGCAGATGACAAAGTGGAGGACCCACAATCTTCCAGGAGAGTTTGAGGTTTTAAACGATCCGAGACTGACAACGACAAAGGAGATGGGGACAATGTTGAGAACACACTTGACTGATCAACTTCTAATTGTGTGGTCTGAACAGTGTCCGAGCTTGAACTTGTGTTGGCGAATGTGCTCCTCTTAAGGACAGGTGAATGAGAAGAGCGAGCAGGAGACAAGCAATACCCGTTGTCTCGGGGGCTGCCAAGAGCTGGGTGGAGAGCCGTGGGAGAGAGTACGCCTGTCATATTTCCGTTGCTGGTGGGGGACTTGGAGGGGAGGGGGCAAAGGAATTGGTGGACGAGGCCCTGTAAGTTATCTGTAACGTGGAACAGATGGGGGACGGGATGTGTTGGACTTGGGCTGTTAGACCAGGACCCTAAATAGGATAAAATCCCAAAATTAGATGGGGTTCCAATGTAACGAGCACGCGATGTCTCTCGTTGTCTTTGTTTTTTATCGTGTGCTTTCCCACACAATACTTGACTAATTCACCCGACTTTTGTTCAAGCAGACTTGTTCACTGATAAGTGAGTTTTGACGAGCTCTGGCGGCGATAAGCAATGAGCTTCCCCGATGGGAATTCCGACACAGGTGAGCGGGCCGCGGAGACAAGCGGAGAAAAGCTTCGGAGTTGATAAGTGTGAATGCCAATGCAATGCCGTACTTGTATCCGTATCAGGTACAGTACCGACCACGTTCCGACGATCGAATCTCACTTCCAGTTGCGCTGCACACAAGGAGTGAACCCTCCAGGGGCTGTCTGACAAGCAAGATACAGATGACGTCGCAGTGCAAGTCTCTTGTTACCTCGCTTCCCTGTGATCCCCCGAATGGAATACAAGGATGTGCTTGCAGAGCGGTTGATGTACTGAATCAATCAGTCACCGTTTTCCCTGAATATCGAGGATATTAATAGACTCTCGTCCAACAATCTCGCCTCGATGCAGTGCGGCAAGCTGTAGAATATCCAATTAGGAAAACGGTAGCAGCCCACTCTTGGGAATCGAAAAGTCGAGAAATCGAAAAGTGATATCCGAAACTCCCGTGACGAGCTATCTTTCTGACCGTTGTCAAATCTCGTCAAGAACCCCAGTCTGTTGCGGGGATGAGACACCCACTCACGGAGATGCGCCAGGGATGTCGATAGCTTCTCAAGACGCAAGAGCCGAGCCGAGCGGGAGGGACACGCCGCTATTGGTGGTGCTTGTGATAAGAATCTTTAGTCGCAGCAACACACGATGCACGTGGGTGATGTGAGCAGCTGGGATCAAGCACCAAGAGACTGGTTAGACTAGATCCTGAGGCTGTTGGTCGTTGGTGTTGGTTGATCTTGTTGGTTCTGCAGTGTTCGGCTGCCGACTTTATATGTTGCTCAAATTCAACGTCACGGCGGCAGTTGAATCAAGATTCAAGCTGGGAAAAGAACCTTCTTTCAACCCACAAAGTGCAACCGGAATTTCGGGAAGAAACAGCGAAGAGCCACACAAAGAAAAGAAGCAAGACAAGGATTCGGGGGATCTCTTTTGGCTGCAGTGCAGATGTAACACAACACTACGCGGCCGCCAGTCCAAAGCTGCAAGCCACAAATATGTGATGTAAGTTTTCAACGACCAGCGAAGAAGATAGGTTGTCGAACAGATTCAGCCCTCAAAAAGGAGTATGAGAACCAACAGATTAAGTTACTTGGCGCCAATGGGAGGTTGTGACAAAGAAGACAGAGACGCAGCAAGCGACCAAGACAAGAATATTGGTGACCAACAGCTGTCGTCAAGCGAAGGAATGGAAAAAGAGGCCGTAAGCGAGAGGCGAAGATGAAAATAAAGTGGGCGATTTTGCACGAGACTCACAGAGTCTTGTCGGGCGAACGCGTGATTACAATCAATGTAAAAAAAGAACAAAATATAAGTGCTCGAAAGAGAGTGTTGAGACCGGCTACCGAACCCAAGAATTTGCTGTGTGCTCTAGCTGGGCTTTAATACTCTGCCTTCTTTTTCCTTGCTTGTGTTTTCGAATATCGCGAGTTACAAAACCTCCCTCTATCCCCTGTGTTTTAGCTCCGGGGTCCCAGCTTTGGGAAAGGAAAGGCTCCCGTCGTGGATAGTCCAGCCCCTTCGACTGGAGGATCGACCCTGGTAACCCCTTTCTGAGCCTAGAACTCCTCGTCACAAAATATTTTCCTCGTCTAGCGCCTGTTGAGACGTCGATTAGAAACCATGTTGCAGTCTCTATACAGGGACCCAACTATGTGGTTATAGGCTAGGCGAATTAGCAAGTACTTTGCTAGTGTCAACAAGGCAGGAGAAACAAGAAATAGTATCCCTTAATTAGTGTTAATAAGTTATCAAAATCATATCATATAGTTGTTAATGTTCTATGGATCCTCAACCAATGGGTCTATTGCCGCGGCTCAACTCAACCACTTATACGTTTCTGTTATAACCGTGCGTAGAAAACGGACCTAACAGTTGTCAAGTGGGCATTGGCTTTTCAACGGTTCAACCGTTCAGGGTCGTTGCAGATATCCCCAGTCTGTTGATTCATGGTCTCAGTAGCGCCCAATGCTTCCTCTGTGGCTGTAGTGGCTTAATCGTTCTTGATCCAACGACGATGCAGATCATGTATTTCACAAGAGTTTGGCATAAACTCTGCAATCTTCATCATCTCGATGCCCACTTTCTGGTCCTTGAAACTTTCTTCTGTAGATCGTCGACCTCGGGCCCTGGGCTTACTCGTTGTAACCTTAGTTGTGATAAACCTTTAGCGATTGTGACACCAAGTATCAGTATTCATGGCGCCAAGCAAGGTAACAGGTTGTTTACCAAACATGTCGGTGAAATCTTGATGGCAATAACCAATGTAACATCGTGGGGCAAAGGCGTGGCAATTCGTCTCAGCTTCTCAACTTCAACTGAGCTTTGGGCGAGCACTCAGAGATCTAGGCATGCAATCGAAAACATTGCTAAACACCATGTTAGGTAACTGCAAGGAAATGTCACACATGACTGGACAGTTGTCATCTCAATGCAAACCCCAGTGTTTGTCAACCCCCTGTTAGAGAACGTAAAAGCGCATCACATCTTACAGTATCAAGTTACGATAACCAACCAGCTGCCGTAAAATACGATCGCGAAAATGTGTGAACTCAAAAATGTTGTAAAATTCAATGGTATCTTTGATCCTTTGTAAACAAATTCGACCCCCAAATCGGCCTGAGACCGCCCATACAATTTCTGATGCCGTGGTGAAACACCAGAACCAGGAACTTGTCCACTGAGGAGCCGCTATATCCAGAGCTTACCCGATAGCAGCCCGGATCACAAAGTCCCGAGACTCTGCCAACTATGCTTGGCGGTTTTAATAACCGTTTTGATCGTTGAGGGTTTGACCCTCTTTCTCAGGATTGAGGTTGGCCTCAAAATGCGGTAAGCCTTCGCCACGTGCTGACGCTGAGATTGATCAGGTTGGTAAGCCAGCCGTGGCTGGGCGCCTAGACGAGAGTTTGATTATCATCTTGGCGGGAGATGCATGTTGGAAATACCGAGCGCGGGATATCATGCACTTGGTTTGGTGTATCATTTCCAGTAGAGATCCTCCGCCACCTTCGCTTCCATGACAGAGCGGATGAACTGTCTCATGCTTTTTGACTCCATGCCATCGCCGGACATGGTTGTATCGAAACCAGCCTGTTGGTGCTCGCAGCATATACGTTGTCCAAGCTGAAGAACATTGGTCCATTCCGCGGGAGTGAAGGTGCCCTCGCTCTCCGATAAGAGCAACTCATCATGAGAAGTGAAACCGAGAACGTGTACCGACTTAGCATGATCAATATCCACAGCGCTTGGGTCGACGATGATATCCTTGCCCTCCTCTTCTGGGATAGCGAGAAGAGTCGCTGCGCCAATACTCTTCAGAGGGATGGCAGCGCTGAGAAGTCCTAGGATGGCAGAGTGAAGAAGTGCAGGAATGATTGGGAGATTCTGCAACGAGCATTAGCTTATCGACACCACTAAAGTTTGACATTGAAGCTTACCAACTGTGCTTGAACCAGTTTTGCGTTGACATAGGCATTCTCAGGTGTCTCCGCAACCTGAAGAGTGATCTGAATCACACACCGAGGATAGTCTCTCACAGGGATAAGTTGCCTAATCGCTGCCTGCATGATTGACTCAAGCTGTCTCTCGCGGGTACCTGTTGCAACATGCATAAGAAAATGTTATTCTGTGACAAGGGATGTCGGGGATCTCACCTCCAACGCCAGCGGCAGGACGAACAATGACGTCCACCAGAGCCTCGAAGGCATTCTCATCTCGTCTCTGGGCTTCTACAGGACCATTGACAGCGGCTATCACGGCATATCCCCTGTATGAAAACGTCGCAGAGCCATCAGCCTTGGCGAGATGTGACAGCTCTGCTGCAGGTTCAGCTAAAGGAGCCATTGTTGGTGTTGGGATGATTTAGTCGTGTAAGGCTGGAAAATTTCTTGGGTTTTTGGAGTTTAGCTCAGCGTAGCGCACGGGACGAGGGCAATGAAGCGGTGGGAGTATACAAGGTTGGATTCTCAAAGTGTGGTTCAAGCGAGGTAACTCAGAGGAAGGAAAATGAATTCACAGGATTTAGCAAAAGAGTGAGTTCCCCAGAGTTTCTATGAGTTTGTTGGCTCAATATCGAAGTTATGGATTTCTTGATAGTGGGGCAGTCTAGAAGCTACCCGCAGAGGTGGCTGCCAATCATGGGTCCACAACTCATGACATGCAGCCTTCACGATACACTCAATGAACCTCTATTCTACATCTACATCTACCTATCAATAATAAATCAACTGTCACAATATGGACTCTCAAGCTTCTGCTCAACCCGCACCATCACAAGGCGAACCATTATCGATACCAAATCTTAAAGACCGACTTCCAAAGCTCGAACCTCGAAAGCGACGCTCAGCTGCCTCCAACCCTACTCCCATTCCCGAAACACCCGCCTTACCAACGCCACCCGATACGTCTGACTGGACTTTCAAGACACCGTCGCGAAGAATCTTGTCAAAGAAGGATCATGATATCTTCTTGTCTTCACCAACATATAAGCTCATTACGGCCTGGGTATTTGGGTTAGCGGGGTCTGTGGTCGGCACTCCCAACTCTGCGGTTCGAGAGGCCGACCTGAGCAGCCCTCTCAAGGGCATACTACATATCCTCGATGAGACGGAACAGCTGGTAGCTAAATCACCTCCAAATGAACAAGGTGGATCGAGATTTGGTAACAAGGCGTTCCGCGGCCTTCTCGAGCTTGCGCAAAGCAACAGTGCAGCCTGGCATCGAGAGATCGGCGTCCAAGACGAAGGGGCTATCGACGAGCTCTCTACATACTTCTGCCAGTCTTTTGGCAACGGAAACCGAATCGACTATGGATCTGGTCACGAGTTGAACTTCATGATTTGGCTCCTTTGCCTTTACCAGCTGGGTTTGTTAAAGCAATCCGACTTCAAACCCCTCGTCCTCCGTGTATTCGTGCGCTACCTTGAGGTGATGCGTGTCATCCAGATGACCTATTACCTTGAACCTGCGGGATCACATGGAGTTTGGGGTCTTGATGATTACCAATTTCTCCCTTTTCTTTTCGGTGCCACACAGCTTTTGCACCACCCATACATTACCCCAAGAGCTATCCATCAAGACCTAACACTTGAAGAGTTTGGACACGACTATATGTATCTTGGCCAGGTCAGCTTTGTGAACAGCACAAAGACCGTGAAGGGTCTGAGATGGCACAGTCCCATGCTTGACGATATCTCATCAGCGAGATCATGGACAAAGATTGATGGTGGCATGCGTCGCATGTTCGTCGCTGAAGTCTTGGGTAAGCTACCTGTCATGCAGCATTTCCTCTTTGGGTCTCTGGTGCCAGCAGCAGATGGCATGAGCGAAGATACAGGTGCTGGGGAAGACGAGAATGCCGAACATGACCCACACGAGGGCCATGACCACACTGGAAAAGCACATGATGGCACAGGTTGGGGTGACTGCTGTGGTATCAAGGTTCCAAGCAGTATCGCTGCTGCTCAGGAGATGAAAAAGAGGGGTGGTGATCAGGGACTGCGAAGAATCCCCTTCGACTAATGTTGCCGCCACCAAATCAATGATCAATACAGACTCACTATACTGTAGACTTATACCTTTCATTGAGCCTTGGTGACACTTTATATTGCTTATGCTAATGATGAATGGTGACTTAAATAGCGTTGCCGCTCATGTCCTTGCTGGCCCCTCCAGCTCTGGGCTTCAAAGTTTGTCACAACGATTGATCCGTACGGAGTAGTGAGATAACCAACGAGGACTCGTGAGATACAACTTCTGTTACATTCAAAATCTCAGATTTATTCAACTTACCCTATTGAGAGATGTTGGCCGTACTCCATCGTGCACACGAAGTGGTCAAACTACCTAGACCAGGCTACCAGTGTGAAAGAACTGCTTTGAGAGGGGGGAACCTCGAGATCATGGACAAGTTCCTCAAGTTGAAGCTGAGCTTGAAGATGGACCACTCACCGATTCCGACACGATGGGGAATGGAAAGCAACAGGAGCAACCAAGCTGGTTAGGCTTCCAATTTTATCAACAGTACTTTGGAATCTGTTACTAAGTACGTTGTTCCAGATGTCCAATCCAAGCCTGGGGCCATCGTTGACGGTCAGATCGACGCAGCTTATACTCCGGCCACCTATAATGAAAGCAACACTCGCGAGTCACTCTAAAGAAGCTTTCAAGGCCAAGGAACAGACATAGCCAAGGGACGTCAGAGAACCTACGACGTTTAACAGATGAAACCTGAAATAATTCTAGGATAATTTAGGTCCTAACTAATAAATATACTTGGATCTCAGGATAGCTTATGACAACCCATGGTAACTTATGATGATTTAGGGTAAGCTTAACAGGCTCTTTAAATACTTTATTTCCGCTCCCTGATGCAAAGGTGTTGGGTCTTCTGGTTCCCTGAAGGGTGGCAGCAGGATGATTAATATTGATCTTCGTCCACTTAGCGAGAGCGACAAAGTCAGCATTCTGATGAAGGGAAACTCGAAACCCCAGAAACGGTCCCCAAATAATCTCTGGGAAATATGGCTGACATGTTCCCAGCTCAGGGCGTCCGATTTGGAGGGAGAAAATGAGATCACGGCCGTAGTTGAAACAGGCCGCAGTCATTTGAGAAAAAGAAAACATTTGAAAGTATCATTTGGTGAACATTGTGGTGATATTCTTCTGTTGTGCTAAATGTTTTTTTTTCCCTCGGAATAAGAACATCAGCACAGATATATCTCCGAGAGGCAGTCATAACCCTTATCGTGACCAAAGCCCGGTGACAGTACGTGTTCGTGGATGCTGTATTATTCGACACTCTGTTTTCACCAGGAGACAAGAGAGACGTACAGAAGGAAGATAGACGATTAGAATTCCCTACCAACATAACATCACTGACACTTAACAGATTCAAGATGTTACGGTTTGGCCGCTATAACCCCCCACCTAGGAGCACTCTGGATAAACTACTCCAGCCATATACGAAACTACCTAGCTACTACAAGTTGAGTTGCGTCTTGAGAGAGGCTCTGAATATAGGACGTACTTACTAAGAAATTATTTGTCTCCATAGAGTGACTCGGAATCTGACAATTGCCTAGGGAAATAATAAGCTTACTCATTTGGCTCCAGCTTGTCCAAGACCTGTCTATAACATAAACTGTCATAGTTGATTTCAGATGATGCGCTCACTTGATGGGTAGAATTGATTTTAAAATCATTCTAAACGGATGCTAGATGAAGGCCATCTAGTTCTGGTGATTCATCCTCAGTTCCACCGAAATTCATCGTCGATTGAAGAAGTTCTCGAAAACCCCTATGGCAGCTCCGCAAATGCCGCTCACTTCTTCACATCTCATGCTCGCTTGGCCTCAGGGTCAGTGGCCTGGTCTTCTTTCGTTTCCTCATCCCCCTTTACGCGGGACACCTTGTCGAGGCCATCCCCGGAATCGCCAGCCCCCTGACACTCAGGCTGGACGTCGCCTTCATCCTTCTCAGATTCGTCTCGTCTCGTCCATCCATCTGCTGGAGGGTATCTGAGGCTTTACCACTCTTCGCCTTCTTGTTCTAGAAACGAATAAGTGAACTGTCACAAACACAAGGGATAGGGGTCTTACGTTCTTATCCAACCCCTCCGTTGAAATCCGACTCGATGGAACTGATTCCGTCATCAATCTCGGGATATTCAGTCCAGTAACCCAGAGGCTGGTGGTAAGTTAGTAACTCAGAAATTAGCGAAAGACAGACACATCCTCCTGACGAGCCTAGCTTTTTATACGGATACTAATCGCAATCGCAGCCTTTTTCTGTAACTTTCGCCGATGCCGCTTCTCGATCTTGGCAAGCTTCCGGTTGGCCTTCTCTTCGACCTCGTCCCAAGACTTGGCACCAAGCTTCTCCAGAGCCTTGGGATTCCAAACGTATGGCATGGTCGTGACAATGAGGGGCGTTGATACTGATGAGGTTATTGAGTGTCGGGACTTTCAAGAAAGAAAAGGCTCGGCAGTTAGTGACAGCTATAGTAAGGCACTGCTCCGTGGCCAACAGTATTGATACTGCCCTCTCTTGGTTGGCAGGCCGCAGCAGATGTTTGAAAGGGAAAAGTGGAAGGAGAAGAGAGTTAGAACAAGGAGAACCGAAGAACAATAGGGGGGAGAAAAGGCTCGTAGCTATTTAACTACATATAACCCAAATCACATGGCGTATAAATCTTCTTAAAATCTCTCCTGTCTTTCAAGAAGCCGATTAAGCGATTGGAATATGTGATGAAAAAGTTTTGACACTTCTCTAATAAGAATCTCTATGACCCAAATAAGTGGCTGCAATACTGCATGGCAGTGCACGTCAATGACTGCTCGGGGGCTCCCAGCAGTCACCCTCGTTCTGAAGGCGGTGTCACTCGACTCTGTATGCCACAATAACAAAGACCGATCTGGAAAGTTAACATCAAGGTAACGGGCCGCACTTGATACATAGCTCCTCGTAATTCCAAGACTTCGAATTAGTAGAATTAACATACGACGAAGATGGCCCTGGAGGCTTGCAAGCTGGTCACTCATTGCTCCTGTTTTTCGTACCTGAGACTTTGGAGAGTTACATAATTGCCAGAGAGCTTAAAGAGTTCCCCTATTCTGGTGACAGTTGGTGTTTATGTTGCAAATACTCATCCAACAAGTCTTGAGCTGACCTACTATTGAACGCCTACCACCGCCAGTCACCTATGTGCGAAGCTGCTCTTGGAGGCTCCCCGCCCCCTTCTTGAGTTGTCCGGGGCTCTTTGGATGAGGAGAAGTACGTGAACGAAGAATTGAATATATATATACATATATTTCTTCACATGTGCAAGAGCCCCTTTCAGTAATTGGGGTTGAAGCGAGTGTTCTCTCCTTTGACGATGAAGAGGGTAGAGGATAAGAATGGTAACCTGAAGATTTTGCGATCTCTTCAGCCACCGGGCTGTTAATGAGTGGAGTGGACGTCCCCTGTTTTCGGAGGCTGCATCAATGCTTTAGTTTAGGTAATATAGTAGAGGTAACTGTCCAAAAACATATCACGGGGTCACCTTTCACTGCGGTTGGATTGGCTGATAATGGATATTACTCTTGATGGGCATGATACGAGTCTCCCCTATCCCACCCATGATGTCCCTCCAGGCTCGTTTCGTATGTTCTTTTTGTCTATCCGTGATATATTCTATAGCCTCATTAACTTCTTTGGAGCACCCCGAAATTCTATAGCCAATGTATGGTTCTTCACTATCATTTGTCCTGGCACTCTCGTCCGTGTCTTTCATGCATAAACAGGGTGATAAGAAGTGACAATCTAAGAAGTGCTGAGGTGGTTTCAAATAGCCTTCATGTTCCCGAGAGAACCTTCGACGCTAGTACGCAGAATGACTTGGAGGGCAAGAGAGGTATTAAGAATCCTTGTTCATTTATATTATCATAGTGAGGTTTGGTTGATTTAACATTGCTCATTTTGCTTTCCCTGATCATGATGCATCAAGCATCAAGTATAGCTCATCCACACATTGCCTATCAATGGCTTATAGATGACAAACTATTACCGATCCTCATCTGAGGCGCATAAACATGCCCTTCGTTGAGTTCCATAACCGCATTCCTCAAATTTGTGCCGGCCTACAAAAACGACCTGGCAATATCAATCGTGACGCCCATTCATGACCGTAACGTATAACGAAAATCGACAGGTGACCGCCCGTTGTGGTATCTTGAGTCAAACAAGTAAAAGCAAAATCCGCAATAGTATCGTGGCGAAGCATGACCTGCTCGCATCAAAGACAAATGAAATGAAGTCGTGTAAACATATCTCGTCGTGATGTGGTTTTGTACGTATGAGTCCTGCTGTTGGCCTTATAGACGCCCAACTCGCTGTGATGGCATTGGACCTGTCTCTTCTGATTGATGGCAACGTGATTGAGGCTCTCGGAGTCTGTCCGTCACGTGGATGTCCACGAGCATTTCCACAAGCGCCTCCGCATCCTTATGAACGTTGACAAGATCCGCAGGGCCAGAAGAGATTCCAAGTAAGCTTCCGTCAGCTCGCGGCTTTCGGTACGCCGCGAAAATGATTCCACGGTCAGTGTTCATAGATTGGACAGAGCATGTTGAAGAAGATGAGTTTCTCGAGATGACGGACCCCCCTCTTGAGTAGTCGCCAGTGTAGAAAGCACAAGCATAACCTCGCGCAAATTCGTCATTACGGACCTCCTTTGCTCGATACTCGATCCATCCTGGAGTCTTCAGAATCTTGCTATGAGCTGTCGTTGATATTTGGAAAGGCATGTTAACATTTTCCAGTCCATAAGCAGCGAGGAGGCGACCAGACAAGGGCTCAAATTTCTTGCTTGGGGAGTTCATGCTGGTAGGACTTTGAGTATTAATTCGATCATGGTCAGTCCATAAATTGACCACGTAAACGAGATCGAAATTGTAGCGGTTGGCAATCCTAGCCGCCTCAAATGCTGCAGCAGTTGCAGGCTTGCTCGCATAAGGTGGGGTGAGTGTCAGGAGGGAAGAACGAGGAGAATCAGGGGCAGAAGGAGCAGTGGCATATGTTGATGTCTCAACTGCATCCGCATCTGCGGGAGCCGACTCAGCAATGTCATCATCACTGAGGTTGAAAAACTCGTTGAAGTCTGGTTCTCGGAGCGTAGAGCTACTGATGGAGAGCGTGTTTGTTGTGCCTTCTAGGCTAGTCTGACTGATAGCTTTTCGAAGTGGCCTCTGATCCAGAGTTTTGGCAAAATGGCGGCGGATGTCCCTACAAACTGCCTTGTTCAGAAAGTCGATAGACTTGGATGCTCTAAGTTGAGCAATGTGAACTGGACGAAGCTCTGGTGAAGAGTCTGGTGTCGGAGGTTTCTGGGGAGGTAATGCCGGAAGCTTCTTGTCGCGGAAATATTGAGGGCTACGGGCACCCTCATCTTCCAGGTCTGAGGACGGGGGAGTATCCAGCCGCGATGTTCTGGTAGCAGGCTTTCTCGAAGGTCGTAATGGAAGGCTGCGCTCACTAGGGGCTTCCATGGATGATTTCGGATCACAGGTAGAAGAAGCAGATGTTTCTCCCTGACGAGTTGGAGGTCGCGGAAATTGATAAACATCAAAGTCGTCTAAAAAGGACTCGTCTTGTGTGGGCATGAAAGAAGCCTTGAGAGGGGAATACTGTAACTTATGGGAATCCGAGAAGCGCGTAGGGCTTTGGGCGTTCATTAAGTCCACTCGATGAGGAGAAAGGGGAGCTGTTAGAGATGGAACTCGATTCCCAGATTGTTTCCTCACTTCCTCTCGCGCCGCCATACGACTTGTTTTGGGGCGAATAAAAGAAGGTGAAGGAAACTGAGGTATTGTTGGAGGAATAGAAGTAGGCTCAACTGAATCGGTTGAGGCAGCTGGCGTCTTCTTCTTGGCGAAGAAGCGCTCGAGGCTCCCGAAACCATTGGCCATATTGAACCTTTGGTCAGTGAAAAGGTGAAGTCAACGTTGCGCAGGATGCCTGGGTCGAGTTGTGTTAGTGAAGTGAAAGATAATCTTGAGCGCACCTCGTGCATAGAGGCGCACGAAATGGAAAAAATTGGGTTGCAACGTACCAGATCTGATGTAGTGAAGGCCTATCAATGGAGGAAATGAAGAGGCGAGTTGTAAGCCAAAATGACCTTTGAGGTGAATCAGAGCCACTCGTGGTGGAAACTGGTGTTTTGTGAGAACAAGGCAAAACAGTTCAGACTGGAATTGAAGCTGAATGGCGCTAGATGTTCGAGACTGATTCGGGTGTGACTGTATCAAACAGTGACGAAGGGAGGATGGCAGGAAGCAGAATATTTCAGGGCCACAAGGGCGGACGCAACGAGTTGGGATCCCAATGCAGAGCTACGTGCTCTTCGAGACGTTAGTTCGATGTGGTTTGTTTTTCGAAGAACAACTGGATTGAAGTTTGATATGATTCGGGAGCGTCAGGCACGGAATGGGTAGGTTTCTGTCGAGCTTGATGTTGTACTATCCTGTACTCGTCCTTGTTGCTCTGGGTTGTGTTGTGAGTTGCAACAGTGTAGAGCCCTAGGGCCTTCGCAACAGTGGAATAGTGTGCTCCTGTCCTTGTACCAAGCGATCTCAATGTTGATATTGCAAGCTGTAAATGAAGAAAAGGAAATAAGATGGTTCTGTGTGAGGTGTGAGAGGAAAGAAATGCAATTCGGTAAGATGCGAGGAAGGTTGCACAGCAGGTGTAACGGAGCGAGTGAAGAGAGGGAAGGAACCTGAGGTTGGGTTTGTGTTGTACAAGGCAAGAACCACCAAGGACGAACCGTAGCTCTCCCACTACGACTGCCGGTAATGCAAATGAGCAGTCAGAGATGAAATGAATAAACAAGGTCAAGTATGTTGTAATTTTAATGATTTCAAACAACAGGAACGACCTTTACTTCTACCATCATCCGTCAAAGAAAACAACTCTGGGCCTAAGGGAGACTTTAAGCATCACTCAGTAAGGAATGACCAGCTCCAACGATAGGACGTTGGAGGGTAAAACGTTTGTGGCTGCTGCGGGAGCAGGGATAGGGATGCCGGCGCCCTTGTCGGCCCCACTTGGAGCGGTTGAGCACACCCATAGCTGACGCCACTCCCCTGCACTCCCTCCAGATTCTCCCTAGGGCACGAACTCCCTTCAACTTCAGCACCCCAGTACCCTTGCAAACCTGGGCTAGTCCTGTTAAGAACTCCTCAATAACGCCTGGATGCATCCATTGAGAGTTGCTTGTAGTTTCTTTTTCCTTAAAGAATAGAAACGGGCACACGCGCAGCAGAGACATTTGCGAGAGACATGCTTGTCCGAGTGCCCGCAGAATAGCCACACTCTGCCCAGTTTCGAATACTCCAGAGATATCCCTACGATATTTTGCTTACTCATGAGAAGAGAGAAAAGTCAAGTTTGAGCATAAGCAAACAATGGCGATACTCGAAGAGAATGTTATTCTCTATCCTTGTCACCTATATCTGACCCAAGCCTCTTCTTCACCCCTGCCTTTCTGCGACTCGATCGTCTTGACACGGCAATTGACTTGCTCGCCATCTGGGTACCTTTCCCTATCCGACGAATCATAAGCTCTGTCATTGATGTCACCACACATCTAAAAACCTGATCCATCACTCCGTAGACCAGAAGGCCTGGGTTTGTTGCGCTGTGATAATGTTAGTATATGTTATGGGAAAGCGACACCACTGCCGGTGCGAACTAACAAGGGCCATCGATTTAGTCGCTGCAAGGAGCGCGGCTCCTTGATCTCTCCCCGAGAGACCAGACCGCGGCTTGTTTTCCCCCACGATACGGTACAGCATCCTGGGCCAACGGTGGATGGTTTGCTTTTTCTTCCCGTTGGAGTGAACCAAGCTCTTCCTAGCGTTGTCGTCGCTACTCACATGCGATTCTGACAAAAATCTGGCTAGCTAGGTAATATGCCAACATTCCGGTCTCGCAGGCAAAATGTCTGCTTCTAGTCATATGCAAATCTCCACTGGCATCTTTTGTCTCTCAAGTGGAATTATTCGCAAATTTGCCTTGTTTGTTATTGATACAGAAGCGGCTGAAAAGATGATGGCCTGTCAAGCTGAATCTTTGTATGCCGCGGGAAGCTCCAAGACGTGAGGGTTATCAGCAAGAGCAGATCACTTCCATCAAGGGTAAATCGAGTCCCGGCACGCGCGATGAATCTGTTGCTTCTTATCGTATTAGACACGAAGAACTCTGTTGTCGAGGGCGGAGTCTATCAGCTTAGGGCCCATCGCAAGACCCTTTGCACCCTAGACAATTCTGTTAAAAGTGCGGCGCTGCGAGCGAGGCATTTCTCATGAAAATGGTGTCCCAAACAGCCCTTGGCTCGAGGCAGATATCATGATTTCTGTACCCGTCTAAGGAACTAACGGAAATTCCTTGCATAGCCGGGTATAACACCGTAACCCATCACTCCGTAAAGAGTTGTGGTTTTCTAGTTACGTGTGGATATCAAAAATACGGCGACAATTCTGTTGACGCTCTGCAATTAGGTTTGTCACTGAACCTTTGGGTGATACTATCGTGAGCCTCATGGCACTCCTTCAATTGATGTCTCGAAATTCATTGCTGTCCACCTTTTACCGAGTTGCAGCCACATCTATTGGCTCATTGCTTTGACTTCCAGTTACATGTAGCCATGAGCGTTACTCTTTCGTCTATTGTCCTACGAGTTTGCCGAGGCCAAGATTACGCACAGGCACACATACGGTTCGTGTCTCAGACGAGCATCAGGATCTGGTGGAAGCCAGGGTCAGAGCCAGGGTGGACACTTTAGCATATCATGAGCTCCGCTCCCTAAACCTTTTTCTTCTTC
This sequence comes from Fusarium redolens, assembly GCF_020744475.1. NCBI lineage: Eukaryota > Fungi > Ascomycota > Sordariomycetes > Hypocreales > Nectriaceae > Fusarium > Fusarium redolens. The sequence goes on along the minus strand of NW_025763664.1, from coordinate 3,782,426 downwards.
TTGATAGTCCTGAGCAGACGAAATATCTTACTTACAGCGGTAAAATATGTTCCCTCATGAGGGCAACTGGGCGAGCTTTCGACAAGCCATTGGCGGACGAGCAAGAGTCCCCCATCACTGGTTCCCCAAAAGGGCTCCTGGTTGCAACCCAATGTTCGAGTTTGTTCGAAACACAAGGCTGGTATGAAGGTAAGACCAAACACTTTCTGCGTACTCCGTACAAAGAGTCAAATACCACCCTTCCTGGCAATCATTACGGACCTTCCGTCAATTGTAAGCTCTAATGGAGTCAACTTCAACTTCAAAAACGATGGCTCTCGGCGAGCCCTTGTCTCTTTGTTCACAGGGACCCTGGAAGGGTGGGGTCCATATTGCTTCTTTTGTCTCTCTCATCTCTGTTCATTGGCCCTCTTTGGTGGCGGAGTGCATGGGGCTTCCCCGCCTGTCATGGTTGTCAGGCCGTACACCTCGGATCATAGCATCTTATCCTCAAGTAAGAAAGATGCTCCTTCCTAGCTTCATTTACCCTTGTCAACAGGTGCTGCATCAGACAAAGAAGCCTGCAGTTGTCGACGTAATGAACTGCGGCAGATGTTCCCAATCAAACGTGTGAAAATCACATGATACTAGCTTTCGTAAGCATAACCCCAGGTATGTGCAATTCGAGGCTCATGGCTGCCTGACCAATCAGAAGCTATGTATCGTGAGAGAAAGTTAGAAGCTCACCAACTCTCTACCTACGGAAACGACGATCCTAGCAGGCTCGCGACCTTTTGTGAGAGAAACTCATATTTTCTTGCGTCTGTTATGACAGATCTCCCATCAGATCTCACTTCCTCTGCCTTGGTTGGCGTCTCTGCTAGGCTTTTTCAGGACTCGCCTCCGTCAATCAAAGACCTCAATGGCCGGATCCGAGTCGTGCTTACCCCGCCAATGACATCCGGTCTTATTGACAAGACTACCCCTTGCTTTTTGGGTCATACGAGCCTGAGTCGCTCACAAAGACAAGCGACAAGTAACAGCCAGCTTCTTGAGAAAGATGCATAGTGTCTCACTCAAACTTTTTAGGTTTCACAGAAGTCAGTGGCAGAGTGGTTAGCCGGCTCGGTCATGAGTGGCAAAAAAGGAGTTTTGTGCACAGCGTCCAACTTATTCACGCTCCCTTCATAATCCCTTATGCTTGCCCTTGCCTCTGATAATATGTCTGGACTAAACTTAAATTTTATGATAGTCGGTTTTCGTCTATTCTGTCGTCCCCTTGATGGCACTGGATTTCTGTCCTACCCATCCTATTCTTAAGTTGTGTTCAGCTTGTCAGACCTCTTGGAGGCTTGCCACTGCCTGTTGTAAGACTCAGAAGCAATGGGTTCAGGCGCACGATGGGCAAACAAGATTATAAACATACTAGCCCGAAACTCCTTCAATGTGTTGTTTAATAGGGAGAGGCTTGACTAGGCAATGGTTTCCTTCCTGCGTTCTTTATGCAGTTGACCAGACTGAACGAAACATCGACAGCACGCACGAACTACAATGATTGGCTATCCACGGTATTGGTGCTTTTTGTTCTTGATATTACGGAACAGTTGGGGCAGCTACCTCAAAATGCAAGACATTTCACAGAGTGCATAGAGCATAGATGAGAACTCCTTGGATAGTGAAACTTGGCTTTGGCTGATCATCTCACTTCATATTGTCATGTATCATGTCTGTGGCCACCTTGATGGAACCACTTCATCAGCGGCCTACGGCAACTTGCGGGAGTGTTACTTAACACTGCAAACCATCTTTGTGTGACACGGGCTTGCGTTGCTTCACTTCGTCAGTTCCCAAAGTCTTCCTTTGATTGGGGATGACTATCCAACTGACTGGTAAGGGAATGCCTGTCCAAAGCAGAGCCGTGTGCTGGATCTTGGAAAGGGCTGTTTCTTTGCAGAACAGTGACAGGCCCGACAGAAAGGAAATGCCAGATTGATGGGAGCCCAGAATCTGACCGATACAGCAATGTAACCCAGTTCCGGCAGCTGCATCTATATATGTGCCTATGCGGCGTTATATCAGACAGGTTACCTTACAGTCCCAGATAGTAAGGGCGAGATGCAAATTTAGTAAGTTGACTCAAAAACATGTAAGAGAGAGTCCTTGTTGGAGCAGACAAAGTTCAAACTTCTCCAGTTTTGCTCCGATACGCGGCTTGTCCGAGTCTCGGCAAATCCCTCTTGTCCTCGTGTATATGCGCGGAAGAAAATCCTTCATCTTCCCTCCCTTGCTTCATGCATGCTTCCAGAAAGGTAAAGGACAGAAATAAATAGCGACTGAGCTCCATCTTTCTCCCTCACATCAAGCCCCGACAATCTCCACTCCACAAGCCCCAATAACACGGCACGTATCAATCCGTTCCGCCGTTATCCACGCGGATCTGGTCCGGCCACGCGAGGCGGGAGTGGCAACGGCACGAAAAACTCAACAAAAGCACAGATAAACATACGCATACGCTACTGTAAGAGCCTGGTCTCTCGACCAACAGTTCCTTGAGGGTATGCAATGCCTCGCATATGCATACATGATGCATCCTTGTTGTCTCTTGTTGTTGTCGCAAGAACGACGACGGCCTAGACACTCTACTCCTGCAGTATCCTCGCTGCCGCAGGAACCCGGAGCGCCACAGCTTGAGACATTGCCAGATGTGTTGTTGACTGTCAAGTTTGACGTCGGATGCACCGCTGGCTTGGCTCTGCAATATTTGTGTTTACTTTTGTTCCTTGATTTGCTGCTCTTGCGTGCTGGCAGCTTTTCCGGTCCTCGAACTCGGTGGTTGGGATCTTCCGGGGTTTGGATAGATGATCATATCAATCCATTGTGTACGAGACGATATTGACTCACTATTATTGACCAGATGAAGCATTGCATTCACTGGGGAACTGCGTTGGGGACCATTGTGAGAGCCACAAGGCTACCCTATCTAAAGGAGGTTCGTATATATGGTGTCGGGAGCACATAGTGCATGTTTGGAACTATTAGGAGTGTCATCCGTTGCTTTTCAGGTTGACCAATCTTCCTGAAATCGCCCGTACAATTCCCCTTTCTTTGACAGATCTTGTTGCATAACGAGGCTATAGCAAGTTTTATAGGTCTAAACCATCTAAATCTGAGAAAGCTTCATATTGAATCAGATATAAATAAGCTATCGAACATCAAGTCCAGGGTACCCAAGAAGCCGGGACAACTTGACTTGGTATGTTTATTAAACATTAAATAATGGTATCTTATTTACTGTTAAATCTTATTTTTAATATTATTTCTCATATATCGGAAAGTTCAGAAACCGTCTGGTTATTTATAAGAGCTAATAAACACATTAGCATGTATCCGCAGATTAGACAATGAGAAACAAAACCAAGAAGATCATCAGTTTGCATTTTGGTCTTACTTAGTGGAAACTTGCTAGAGAATAATAGAGATACTATACTACAACAGTATCATTAAGCATCAATACAAGGATGAGAATCTGGGCTGTTGGCTCCTCATAGAGGGTATAGGTCTTCAGCAGGGGTGAATAACAAATAGCGGACGCTGAAGCAGCACAACAGACTTGACCCCCCCCCCAAAAGACTATTAAATAACATTACAAGAGCGGTTTAGATATGATAGCGTGAATGCCACCAGGGGAAAGCAATGGCTGTGCTCTCTTGGTCTCGTAGAGAGGGTTACGACGAGCGGAAGCTCGAAGAAAACTGTACAACAGCAAATGGGTTCCAAATAAGTAGCACTTTTAGTCCTAGAGAATCCGGAGGTCGATGCCGTTTCTGAAGTATGGCAAAGGAACATTCCAGTCAAGACCGAACAGATTCCCCACGACAACATCGATATGATTTCCCACGAAAAGACCGAAATTGTCTAGACCGACGGCAATAGTGTTCTACAAGTTGATCAACTAGTTGAAGCATAAAGCGACACTGGTAATCTCTACAACGCCGCCATGAAACTAGTAAAAAGATATATGAGGATATATCGCCATACTCAAGAGACGGTAGGGGCCGTTTATCTTGAACGACACCAGCAGTAACATCAGCACTCAAATGTAGTTCAACAAGAGAGACTGGCATGCTATACAAGACGGCAGGGACTGCAACGGCTTGACTATGGAAAGATTTCTCAATCTCATCATTCAATTATGCCGGTAACCGCTCGCGATCAGAGTGCCCAGCCAAGCGATTCGAGAAGTTGACGGAAATGATAACGAAGTCAAAGATAAAGCAGTCGAATAGCGAGTCCAATTGAGGGTAAATCTGAAAAGAGCTTCCGAAAAGAAGGGCATTAGGTCGAGATAACCGGTCAAAGCTATAACTGGATCATCTGTGACGACGTACAACATATAGAGTGATCGATCTACTTGGCCATGAAGCGACGCTGGTAACTGTTGTGACGATATGTCTCTCCTTCGGGGACTTCATCATAGCACACCAATTAATCAGCCAGCTGGAACGTGGAAGCAACATAGGCGACGCAATCGTCTTCTTCGACGCCTCTCTTGAACCAACAAAAAGACATATAATACCGTGTCACATTATTATGGAGACGACAGTGGCCATTCCTTTCAACGCTGGCAGAAACGAGGCCTGTGTATACTCCAACAAGAGAGTTGCAACTGGACTATCTGCGACGATGTATCTGTAGACCATCAAGCAGAAGTACATCAAGCTTCAAATCACTGGCTAGAGCTGTATATACAAGAGGCTGTAGAGCAAAAAGGGCCATTGCTGGCATTTTACTGATCTAATTTGCTCTCAGTATGGGCCGTAATATCATTTGTAAAAGTTACTATCTCTAAAGTTAGTATATAGCAGATATCGTTGTCGATACTATTTGCATCTGTCGTTGATAATTATTCCGAACCCTCGCCCATCACCCTTTCCACTAAGCTTTACCTGGGTCATGATTCTTCTACTTCTTCCGAAGGGTAAGAAACCTAGTCTCTTTGACTTAGTCGTCAATCGACTCGACCACGAACGCAGTCACTGGGATACATGTACCATACGTTTGGGGGATCAAAATGCTACACATTACGTTGTCCGTATATAGCCTATCCAGCGTTGGCTTGTTGATGGTGTCCCTCTTCAGCGTTTTTGTTGAAGCATTCGCAGATGAAAAGGACGAGTGCCTCACTTTTAAATAGGCAGCAGTGACCTATATCACGTAGATGACCAACCCCGGCAAGTAGTTGCTCATAATCTTGAGGCGGTGAAGAGAGATATGACGTTTCCCGATATTATATGTTTCGATGCAGTTAATATCAATTGGTGGATAGGGCTTGTATTTGTTGGTAATGTTGCCTGACAATATATTTTTTTATTGTGCTGCATTTGAGGTATCCAGCCTCAGCAGCGTAGGTCCAGAGTCAGTTGTGACGAGCAAAGATAGGAGTGTATGTAGGAAGAAGAAAGGGATCTTGAATCGTGAAGAGAAGAGGTATATATAGTCGATTCCCCGGTCACGTAAGGTACGGAGAGGACAGCTGGTAGCGGGCAGAAGACTCTGTGCGAAGAAGGCAGGTGGGGGGCATTTTAAGATCAATTAGATACGAGGGAGAGAATTTGTAAAGTTAACTTATGGAAGCGTTTGCAGATAACAACAGGAGCCTGACGTTTACATAGATCAACAGAAACATGTTTAGTCTCCTTGCAACCCGAGGCATGGTCGCGTCAAAGTTTGCGATCAAATATGGCGATTGGAGTGAGGTTCAATTCCACATCGATTTGGGTTTCAGGTCTGCGTATGAGGTTCGGGTAGGCATAATTAGCTTGCAAATCTGGAGAACAAAAAGAATAGAGGACATTGATTGAGTTTTAAGCTCTATTTTACATGTGACGATGCTACAGGAGAATCTCCCTCATCTCATTCCCGTCGCTCCATTCAGGCGCGACCTCTCGACATGTTCCCTCCGCCTCAAGAGAGAAAAGCGACAACAAATATTCGGTATAGACAGCGACATCCCCAAAGGCCCCCGTTATTCTCCGCGTAAGTTGCTTTTGATTATATTTAACCGAGGAAGCTCTTGACGAAGGACTGGGTGACGTCACGGAGCTTGGTCTCGGTGTCCTTGGAGATAGCACCCTCCTTGTCAATGGTAGCAAGGAGCTCAGACTCGTTAGTCTTGAGGTGAGCAAGGAAGTCAGACTCCCACTGGAGAATCTTGTTGACGGGGACGGTGTCGAGGTGACCGTTGACACCAGCGAAGATGAGAGGAACCATCTCGTTAACAGCCCTATCAAAAAATTAGCATCAGAACACAGCTGCGAGGACGGGCAATCCAACATGGGGCTATATTGTCTTTGCTTGAGTAGCTCAGTAAGCTGGAAAATGATTAGTTTCTTCCTTGTCATGTTGTGCGGAGATATATTCAACTTACACGCTCACCACGGTTGAGGGTCTGCTTGGTAGCGGCATCGAGATCGGATCCGAACTGTGCGAAGGCAGCAACCTCACGATACTGGGCCAAGAAAAGCTTCAGGGAACCAGCAACCTGCTTCATGGCCTTGAGCTGGGCAGCGGAACCGACACGAGAGACGGAAAGACCGACGTTGATGGCAGGTCGGACACCCTTGTAGAACAGCTCAGCCTCCAAGAAGATCTGACCATCAGTGATGGAAATGACGTTGGTAGGAATGTAGGCAGAAACATCACCACCCTGGGTCTCAATGACGGGAAGGGCAGTCATGGAACCACCACCAAGCTTGTCGTTCATCTTGGCGGCACGCTCGAGCAGACGAGAGTGCAGGTAGAAAACGTCACCGGGGTAAGCCTCACGTCCAGGGGGACGTCGGAGAAGCAGAGACATCTGTCGGTAAGCGACAGCCTGCTTGGAAAGATCGTCGTAGATGACGAGAGAGTGCTTGCCATTATCACGGAACCACTCACCTAAATTTCTTGTCAGTAATGGAGTTTAATAAGCATTGAAGAAAACAAGTCGACGCTGAAGAGAACAAAGCATTTGAGAATTCATGAAATGTTGATGTGAATCTGATGGGTGCGTGGTGGATGTTCGACTGAAAAATGTTCCTATGACCCAGGAGGGAAGGAGCCATAAACTTACCGATGGAGGCACCAGTGAAAGGAGCGAGGTACTGAAGAGGAGCGGCCTCAGAGGCGGTAGCAGCAACGACAATGGAGTACTTCATGGCGTCGTTCTCCTCGAGAGTCTTGACAAGCTGAGCAACGGTGGATCGCTTCTGACCGACGGCGACGTAGATACAGTAGAGCTTCTTCTTCTCATCCTGGCCATCGTTCCATCGCTTCTGGTTGAGGATGGTGTCAAGACCAACGGCAGTCTTACCGGTCTGACGGTCACCAATGATCAACTCACGCTGACCTCGGCCGATGGGAACCATGGCGTCGATGGACTTGAGACCAGTCTGGACGGGCTCGTTGACGGACTTTCGGGGCAAAATACCGGGGGCCTTGAGCTGAGCACGGCGCTTCTCCTTGGTGTTGATAGGGCCCTTGCCGTCAATGGGGTTACCGAGAGCGTCGACGACACGGCCGAGCATCTCAGGGCCGACGGGGACATCAACCTTGGTATTGTGTTAGATTCAAACTGAATAGTCCAGGATATTCAAGCAAGCTTACAATCTCGCCGGTACGCTTGACAGTCTCACCCTCCTTGACGAGACGATCAGAACCGAACAACACAACACCGACCTGGCCGGCCTCGAGGTTCATGCACATTCCCTTAACACCGGAAGCGAACCTGTTACATAGTTAGCTTCATGATGCATGACGGAACTGGTCCATATTTTGCTCAGTACGTACTCGACAAGCTCCTCAGCCTGAACGTTGGCCATGCCGTGAACACGGGCGATACCATCACTGTAAGTTGAGTATTAGTATCAGCTGCATATCAATTGAGTCGTTCCTGAGCGTCCGGGCTATTGGCAGCGGTGTGGTGTTGTTGTTTGAGATCATCATGCACCACCTGCGCCTTGCTCCGGTTGCTCCCAGTAGAGATCCACATACCCGACGGAGAGGACACGGCCAGTCTCAGCGAGACCGGACTCCTCCTGAACACCGCGGATTCGCTGCTCAAGGATGGAAGAAACCTCAGTAGGAGTGGCCTTGGCGTCGGAGGCGTAGAATCGGGCAGCGTTGATGGAGGCGGGTGCGGCATTTCGGACCTGGTGGTGAAAAACAAGTTAGCCGAAGCCCGAAAAAGTCCTCGACCGGTCAGCGGCGACAGCGGCCCCAAATAGCTCAAAAAAGCTCATGCGAGACTGAAAAGCATAATCCAACTACTCAATTGAGCTCTTTCGATGGGTTGTCGATGGATGCACGATATTTAGGGGCGCTGGTCGATGGCATTGTCGATTCGGGGGCTCGGGAGAGCACGTTTTGACTTACCGCGGCGACCCTGCCAGCAGCAGAGACAGCGCCGACGGCGCGCGTCGACTGTCGAAGGGCGTTCCGGAACATATTAGAGGTATACGGGAGGTTTGGAGATGAAAGGAGAGCAATTGCAGCCGGGTGCAATTGGGAGGAGGGGAGATTGGGGAGTGCGGTGCTGCCTTTACAGGAGAGCAAATGGAGATTTTTGAGGAGGATGGTGATGGAGAGCAGAGTCTGTCTGAGGGATAGAGTGGGGTTCAGCTGCTCCGGTGGCCCAATCACGATTCAGTGCGCGGTTTTGCCTGGATATTCCGAAGCAGCCTTAACAATTTCTTAGCTTGTTTTTCCACCCGCTTGAATTTCGGAGCTTCATTTCGCCCACCGAGCTGACGTTCGACAGAATCTGTGAGATCGATAAGAGAGCGGAAAAGATTGAGATCGCCAATTGTTACTATCTCTCTTTCTGTGTCACCAATTGATCAGATCTTAAATCTCTGAAACTCCAATAACCCCCATTGTGCTCACTAGTCAACTTCTTTCATCTCAGACAACTCCCGTACCGCCGAATGATCGGTATTACCCGGGTAAGTGCCATAAGTTAGTGCCTGAGATATGCGGTTGCAAAAGGTTCAAGTCAGTTGTACAAGACCAGGGGGATGCTTCATAGAGCTTTGATCCATCAAGCTGTGGTTTTCGTTGTGGAGCCTTGCACTGGCCCGGCCTTGGGGAACAAGAAAACTTCAGACCTTGACGCAGGAACCCAAATAAACTCATCAAAAAGCCTTCCTAAGTTCTTACTAATTTACCTAAGTCTTTTTGTCACTTAGGATCGAGGTCCTACGGTTTCTTGCCCCTGGCCCAGCTATGGAGCAACAAATTAAACAGCACAACGAGTGCTGGAGAACCAGAGGCAAGGTCAATAAGTCAAGCCAAACCTTTGCCCGTCAATTGATCAATCACAAGCTCTAGTGGCTGATAACTGGAGCAAGCTTATTATCTCGTAGCCTTGCGCCGAAGATTTTCCATCTCAAAGCTCATTTGTGAGGGCCTTCGAAGCCTTGTTTCTTGTGGTCTTCCACATTAATTGGTTTTTGTTGACGGAGGTCCCATGTGCCCCGAGATATCAGATACCGTTAATCTGGGGTGCATCCACAATAGGACAATTGACCCATGAAAGCTATATTGGCTCTTCTTTCTGTACAGCTTTCCAAGTGTAAGATGGATTCGTACCTTGAATTAGGGCGCCCAAGAACAAACAGTCACAGAGTGTCCCAAGCTTATACTAAACTTACCTCAGCCTCGTTGTCTCTCAGGATTAAGGCCTCGAGATTGTGTACCTCCCATGGGCGGCTATGGTACTTTTTTAGGCACCCGGAGAAAGACCATGATATTGATCTCTTCTATATACGAAACAGAATGATCTTTGAAATTGAGAGCCAATACCTTGAAAACCGTATCGCAAGAGATAGTTGCCTGCCCACCTGCTGTGAGAAGATGATAACCTAAATCGGTTGACAAGGAACGGTTGTGAATGCTTGGCGCACAGAGTTGACCTTTTCGCACCCAGGTTTGATAACTCAAGGCCAAATAACCCTCACATCATGCGGTGTTGATTTCGAAAGCATCAGAGCTCTGTTCGAGTTACAAACAAGCTGGCCGGTGACGACACGTTGACAAGCAGCTATCAATCTGTAGAGATGTAACATCACAAGCAAGCAATAATTCAGAATTATAACAGTCACACGTTGGTCAGGAGCAGTGGCATTCCTCCAAAGAGGAGAAAATATCAAGGACACAAGAAGTGATACACCAAAGTCCCCGAAGGACATGTTTATGACGTCTCGCGTAGACGTAAACAGACGAGAGGCCAAGTAGACAAAGTACCAGTGATCTGACGATTGATGGCAATGTCACATTCATAGTGAATATCGGAAAGCCGGCAGAGCGCCGGTCGGTCTCTCAGGCCGTGGCTCGACTGAAAATTTCAAGTCAAGCTGATGCAGCAAAGGCAACAGAAAATACATGTCCCATGTGAGTTTTCCCCTTAATGTTCGCCGTGACCATCCGTAAATTCAAACAACCATTTTTTTTCCAACCGTTTATCGAACAATGCCGTCGAAGCGAGACTTGAACCACTTGACGGTCTCCTCGCGCTTGATGCGGTGGCTGGCACCGATGCGGGTCTTGGTTCGGCGGCGGCGGGTGACGCGCTCACCAGGTCGGGTCATGCAGCAGTAGAAGTCCATGCCGTAGATACCGATAGAGGGGTCGTACTTGATACCGAGATCGATGTGCTCGCTGATACCGAAGCCGAAGTTGCCAGTCTCGGAGAAGTTGCGCTTGCGGAGCTCGTACTCCTTGACCTTGAGACCACGCTCAAGAATCTCCTCGGCCTTTTGGATGTTAGCATCTCCACACTTTACCATTTCCAAAATTCATGTGTGGATTTACCTTGGGGCCTCGGACGGTGACGTGGACAGCAATCTTTTCGTTACGTCGGATACCGAAAGTTCGGACGGTGTAACGGGCCTTGCCTTTGAAAAATTCAGTCAGATGGAATTGCATCACCATATTCAAAATTGGGCAACTTACTGTAGACGGGGGTCTGACCAGAAAGCTGCTCCAGCACCTTGGCGGCACGGGTAAGTCTGTCACCAGACTCTCCGACGGAGATGTTCAGAACGAGCTTCTGAATCTTCAGCTCCCGCATGGGGTTGTTTGCCTTCTCGGAAGCCATGGCTGCTGTTATTAGTCGACCTGGTGATGAAGTTGTCGAAGATCGCGAAGGTTGCAAGAGTAATTTTTCAGATTTTTGTGAGCTTGCAATTGTTTAGAGGGTTTCTCTGCCCTCAAGCGAGTCGGTGCGCCAAGTGGGGCGGGTACTAATCCAAAGTGGTCTAGCGCTGAAATGGTACTTTGTCGGTGTACCTTTCAGCCTTCCGCATCAGGCTCCGCAGATTTTGGACCTCATAACTCATCTTCAGAGCTCCAGGCATTGAAGGTTGTTACGATCGCGCGCAAATACACCGCGGTCTAACATCAATTTTTGAAACACAGAGAAACTGCTCCAGCACGCTCTCAGAATACCGCCAAAATGTCGAACAAACAAGGAAAGATGGTTCGTCTTACCCCTACTCTTACGCGTCTTGAGCTGCTTGATGTCCATATGCTAACCAGTTCTCTCTCGCAGGCCGGTTACGTACGTATACCCCAACGCGCATGCGATTCCAATAACACACCTTTTCGATGGTTCAATAAAGCTGACTTGGACGGAACAGATCAACTGGCGGATGCGGGTTACTCTTAATGATGGAAGGGCAATGACCGGTCAGATGCTTGCTTTTGATAAGGTACAACATCTCCTGCCATCATTGTTGAGATCAAGGCTGACTAGAATTTAGCACATGAACCTTGTACTTGCGGACACGGAAGAATTTCGACGCGTGAAGCGCAAGCAAAACAAGCCCTCTGCCCCTGGCGCAAGCGGTTCAGCTACCCAGACCGTCGAGTCTGAGGAGAAGCGAACTCTTGGCCTCACGATCGTTCGAGGCGCTCATATTATCTCCCTCTCCGTGGAGTCGCCTCCTCCCGCCGATCCTAGTGCTCGACTAGGCAAGAGTGCTCCTGGTGGAATTCCTTCTGCCTTGGCTGCTGGGCCTGGTGTTGCTCGTCCTGCTGGCCGAGGAGCTGCCCCTCCCTCCCTCGCTGTATGTGTTTCTTTTTCCCTGAAGTTATTTGATTGATTGCTAATCCTTATTAGGGTCCTGCTGCTGGCGTTGGTGGTGCTCCCCCGCCTGGTTTTCCTGGTTTCCCTGGTGCTCCTGGTTTTCCCGGCCGTGGTGGTAAGTTCAAAAGGTCCCGATACCCTCGAAAAGTTTCTAACCGTCTCCAAGCCCCTCCTCCTGGCTTCCCTGGAAACTTTCCTCCTCCAGCTGGCTTCCCTGGAGGCGCTCAGTTCCCTCCTCCCGGGTTCAACCCTGGTGGTCCCCCACCGCCTGGATTCCAGCCTCCTCCCCGAAGATAGGTTATGTAGGCACTGGTTACTTCGGGCAAATTTTAATAGCCTGAGAGGAGGCTTCGATATCGTAACCAAGACTGAGAACGTCTTATCTGCTCGTCGAACCAAGACGCCGTGGTTGGAATAAATGTTGGGATTATGAGCTTGGCACAAAAATGTATGTGAATTTCTTCATGGCACTTTACCGTCCTCCATCAATGTTAACTAGCTTGCCAAGACGTTTTACGGAGCACTTGAGGCGCATGATGGTGCATTGGAATAGAAGTGATTTGTTTTATAGGGTAATAGGCCGCTCCAAGATTATGAGTTGGTGTTGTCAAACTACCACAGTATATATTGTGTCAAAAGAATGTGGACAATCTTGAGCGAAATCCTTTGCTGGTCTGTTTTTCCCCGACATTTGTTTACCTAAGCTTGAGTCTTCAAAGACTCGAAAGAGATCTGAACCACTTAACTTTGCTGGTCTGTGAATGCCGTGAAGGTCGACTCCAGAATTTCGCTGGGGTGCTAGAATTATAAACCCTTATCATGAGATGAGCACCGCTTTGTCTAAAGATGGGTCGCGAACCAGAGCCATTTCTTGTTCCGGACAATACGATATATGCAACCGCTCCATCTAGAACGAGGGATAGAGGAAGTAACTCAAAGTCATCCGTGTTCAAAATAAATAGCAGAGACTTCAAGGAAGCAATGTATCTCCTCTTGTTCATCTGAATTTTTCCCAAAGAGGAATTATGGTTGATGGTCATTAAGATGTCAGGCTTTCCATACAGCAGGTCTGAATGAGCATTATAACAAGAACTATCAAGTTTATAACAAGATTCAAGTATCTTAGCTTCTTGATACTTTTCTTGCCCTTAAAATTATTTGACTATCTGATGATGAGTGCGGGATATTTTCCTTTAAATCTCATCCCCTGCCACCACTTCCGCAAAACCAGGAAATTGACAAGTAGGTCCCGTTTTCCTGCTGAGCAGATTCGGTTTTGGAGCTTATCAGTCTGTGGTCTTAGACAGTAGTGTTACCTGACATCAGTTCAGTCAGAAAAGTGCCGTGCGTGCTGACGCTTCAAACTTCGATGTTCTCAGGACCCTTTGCTAGCCCAGAGGTTGGCAGAGAGCTAAGCAACTGGGTTTGATGCTTCTGTTTAAACAAAACCCTACGTCGTGAAAAGCGATCAAACGGCTGAAATTATGGTCCAAAATGAGTGTTCATTATCTCTTTGGTTGTCATTGGCATACGGCGGGATTGAGTTGCTGTTGATCGAAGCAAATTCTGGATAACATAAGCCACATGGTAAGATATCTCTGCCAGAGAAATCGTGTTCCTTCAAGTCCGAAAACCGATAAGATTGACGATTTGCGCGATATGAAACGAGTCTCGTTAAGACGTATTGGAAACGCGCACCGAATCTATACTTATTGATTGCTATGCGTGTATTCCAGAGAAACTACTTAGGTACTAACTTCCACCGGCTCATTGAAATCCGTGTGTTTGCCGATACTGACCCAACTCCAAGAGCGCCCAATAAACCCAGCCTTGAACCGTTCCAAGTTTTCGACTTTAAATACCCACAGCGTGACTGAAGACCTTGGCCGCCAACTGGCTGAGCAGCCTTGACTTGTCGTCCTGGGGAAGCTCCTGAAACACAGCGTACACACTCTTACCCTTTGCATCGCGGACAGCTCCCAGTCTGTTCCCCGCAACGGCTCCTGCGACAAGACCTGGCACATTGGCTACGATGAACCCTAGAGCGCCGCCGCTGACACCACCCACCATACTCCAGAACTTGCCCGTGGGGTGGTTGTCCCTGCCCTCGGCCATGCCCTCCTCGCGCATCATCTCCTCGAAGACATCACTAAACTGCGTATCCTCGGTTTGCTCGCGATCTTGAGCAGGGGCTTGGCCTTGGTTGGTGAAGAAGTTCCATGCCCAGGAGTAAGGGCTCTGTCGCGGCGCAGCGCCACCCTCAGTTTCCGTCTCAGGAACGTCCTCGAAGGGGTCTGAAGGGGTGCTGGTGTTGAAGAGTTTGCGCTGAGCATCGTACTCGCGACGGCGTACAGGTTCAGAGAGGGTGTAATAGGCGTCGTTGACGAGCTGGAACTTTCGTGTCCGTTCGGCTCGCTCTGGGGAGTCATTAGAGACGCGGTCAGGGTGCGTCTTTAGAGCAGCGCTGAACATCGAGGTTAGTGGTGTCGCGAGTCGAAACTACAAAGAAAAAGTGACATACCGCTTGTAAGCATCTCGGATTTGCTGAGTGGTCGCAGTATCAGAGACCTCGAGAATGGCATCTACATGAAGTTCTTGTCAGTTGTCACTCTGGCGCATTCACATGTAGTGGGGTCATGATCGCAGCTTACAGTAGTTCGGGGGAGCTCCAGCAGTCATGATGAGTTCATGTAATAGAAAGATTGTTACAAAAGACAATAAAATTGGAGTCGATTCTAACGAACGAAAGGTCTACAATTTTCTTTACGAGGATATGCCAAGTTGCAGGTGGTAGGTTGGTCTGCATTGCGAGTGTTATTGATACTAGGCCCTCACAACTATCCCAGCGCGGAAGTGTCAACGTCATTGTGGCGGTGCCTGCGTCAATGTGGCGATCCAATCAAATCAACTTCTTCAACTTCAATTCGCTTCATGGAACGTTGGGTATCTCAAACTAGAACTCCAACTAATGTCTTCTCAAAGGAAGATAACAGGTACTCCTAATCATCGCTGTCCTTTTCTTTCGTGACAAACCAGAAACAATACTCGCTGAGTAACTGCCGTGGAAATTACTCATGAATGAATCATATGCCAATTCTCAACGCCCCCTGTATCTTCTGCCATGACGCCCAAAACCTAATAGCTTTGTTCCGAACCACCCCATTTTGTACACATAACTCCTGAATGGTGCATTGATGATCTTGATTATTCGACATCCTGTTCCAAGTATCTCTGGGCTCTCGATAACGCATCAGCTGTGATCTCGTCGGCGTCTGCTTGTCGCCCAGCTTTCTGATAATGCGCTGCTAACACCCACATATCGCGGATGACTCGTAGGTTATTGTTCGCACCGTGCGCTACCTCTCTTTTAGAAATGGCATGCCGTAGGTTCTGTTCGGCCGTGTCCCATTCCTGCCTCGATTCCTGTACTCGAGCCAACATCTTGCATGCGTATGCGTGAAATCGATCGTTGGATCTGGGTCCTTGTTCGGTTCTGGTAAGATCGAGTAAATTGATGGCTAGCTCCTCAGCCTTCTTCTTGTCACCAACATCCATCTGTGTAAACTCAAGTCGCAGTGCTTCGACTCGTAACTGATCCGCATCGATTGCAGATGAGGTCTGACTCTGTGCTCCAGCCATCCTTTCTAGGGCTTGATACATCGCATCTTGCCGCTTCCCAAGTTCGCTTTCCCTACGTAGGCGTGTTCTCCCATCCCAAATTAGTTGTTCGTAAAGCCAGAGTCGATGGGCATCCGACGTTTCGATATGTTGGCCCAAGAGATTAACATTCCGTAGCCAGGCTTGGCGCAACAGATGACACAAGTATTTCCTCCCCTCATCTGATTGATAATCGCAGTTACGGAGCTGTTGGAGAATAAGGAGGAGCGGATGTTGAGCAGGCAGCTGTCGTTTCGCGAGAATTGTAGCATGATCCAAGAAAAGGCCCAAAAGTCGAAGATGGCCTCGGTCCACCATATCGTAGATTGTATCTAGCACATGCCAGATAAGGTCGGGGTGATCATCGCTCAACACAAATTCAAGCACGTAAAACCCTCTTCGTGCAGCCATACCAGCAAGATCACCCTTTCCGTGAAACCAAAGGTCGAAAACGAGCTCGAAAATGCGGTACATTGTACGACTGTCTCGGATAGGGGGGGAGTTTGGGGTTGCTAGATATTCTGACATAGGATCTGACATGACAGGAAATATTTCTAGTTTGGATTGACTCCAGTTGAAGACGCCGCCGAGAACCTGTTCCAAATCAGAGTAGGGGCCAGTATTTGATGGCTGTATAAGAGCCATAGACGTAGTTGGTTCATCTTGGTGTTCCTCTGGAGAAGCTGAGGATGAGGATGAGCTTTGTTCGTCAAATGTACTCGTCCCAGAACATTCAGTAGTATTCAGAGGAGTGTAAGCTGCAGAGCCAGGTTGGCCTTTCCGATATGTACGTTTTCTTAAGCCCCATTTCTTTAAACGCTTCTTGAACATCTGCTCTCTTTGAAAGACGAATCAGCTTTTGGACCTTGCTGGTACCACATGCGTGTATCCCACTCACGTTGCCGCGAAACTATACCTGGCCTGAAGGATTGCCATAGTCTCGTTCAGCTTGCGATTGTCCTGAATATATAGCTTCCTGATGACGTCGCGCATCCTCTCCCACTCCTCCTCTGTGTGCTCCTTTGTGTAAGTCCTGTCATCTACCGCCGGCGGACAGCCCGGAAGCCGGGGGCCAAGACTGGCAGGAGAGACGACATGATATTCTATCATGAAGTGGGATATGATACAACAGTGGAGAGCCAGGGGGGTCAGCAAGCCCAGTGGGAGTTGCTCAGTTTGCACGGCAACAGGAACGTTAGTATTGACAATAGTGGTGGTAATAGAAAGCACAACAACCTCCGCATAGAGCCTCACGGTAATGTATCGGCAACGACATGCCGGACCGTTGATTGTGCATGGCGAACGGGAACTTAACTTGTCAAAGGCGCCTCCTCCGTGGTCTTTAGTCTTTGATGCCCGGCATATGAACCCGTTGAGAAGGGTTCGGCGCCGGTTCAATCTGATTGGATGACTTAGTTCCCTGCATATTGGGCATGGCCTAGGCTGGTTCCGGATATGGTCGGGAGTCTATTTTGCGTGTTTTTGGTCTCGAATGCAGTGGATTTTCTGCTTGTTCCTGGTGCGAGCTGCAGAAATGGTGTCAAAGTTGACAGCCTCACCACCGATCATATTAAATCCGCCCAGCCTCCTTTTCCGTTTGAGGAGGAATATGTAACATGTAGATTTTCTGACACACAGCGACCCACAGATTCTGCCCAGGTGTTTGCAACAACGCAAGTTTTGCAGCTATAGTTGCGTGAATGACAATGGTGATGACCTCATTAGTATACGCCCCGAACATTGTCGGACCACGGCGATATTAGCTATTGCTGCCAATGCAACCGTGCTCAAGCCACTGTCGATGATACCAAGGTCATTCTGCCATTTGGTGTCAAAACAAGCTCGTTATCGTTTAATGGGGGCATATTAGGCGAAGTCGAGTTTTGGAGATGTGTGACTATGGTGGTTATTCGTGTATGTACTGCAAAGAAACCTGCATCTTTGAGATGAGCCTAGTGAAGTTGGCTGAGAGACGTCATCGTTTAAGTGGTCAACTGAGGTTACTACTGCACGTTTTGATGAGCTTAAATCCACTTCTTCGATGACAGATATCGATAAGTCCGAGCACACCGTAAATTTAATCCAATTAAAGTCAAGCGCTTCGACAAGGGTGAGTCCCAGCTCGGTGACCTTACCGAAAGCCAATGCCGGCTAGCTTCGCTGGCCATTGAAGTTTGTCCTTGTTGTTCAAGGGTCCTCTTCTAGAAAACATCCAAGGATGGAAATATTCAATGAGAGTTCTCTGGCTGGTATACCTCAGAAGTGTGAGGAGTAGGCGTCTCATTTCGTAGAGTAAATGCCAACATATTTTATGCGTTAGAAACTCTACTGCTTGGGTACAGCAACGTCTTGAGCCTTAACTCTTATTGGCAATTCATGAAGCAATCCATGCAAAAAGATAGTACATTCGTAGCTCGGCCAATCATATTCGCTGCGGACTCCCGATCAGGATGTGGTATAGCATCTACCGAGGGGTAATGAGACAAACTTGTTTTGTATGTCCTCTCAAAACTTCCATAATAGGGACAGTCCCTTCTCGAAAACACCGCACTCAGACAATTCCCATAATTGAACCGCTAGTCTGTGCATCCGTATGCCGAGCGCCACCAACAACCACTACCGAATACCAAGCTTTTCGCTCGGAACTTGCCAGAGGCTCTTTTAACTCATGCAGCCTTGACGCCAATGCAGGGCGCGCGTACTGGGACCACAAGAGGTTAGGGATGGCCCAAATCACTGCAGAGCCCGGTCGAGAACGTGTCTGTGGGTGCGGGTATCTACCGCCATTAGTTGTTGTGTTGTTCCGCACACACACACACAAATCGAAGCAACTAAGATGGCAGTGCTCCAGATAGTGTCAACACAATGACGCTTCCTTGGCGCTCCCTTGGCTCCAGACTCAAATAGCCCCGAATGATCGACATTTACCGTTGTTGTAACGGGCGCAACTCCAACGCTTGAGTCGTGATATCCTGGTGATGATCTCGTGGCGCTGGGAAATTCCGTTTATGATGCTTCGTATCTCCATGAGAGACTTGCGCCTTCAATCAGGAAAGGAAGGTGCTCTTGTCTTGGCTTTTCTCGTAGCTCCTTCATCAGCGTTGAATATACAGCTTTCAGGAAGCGTCTTCTGAATCGTCTCCAATCATCGTTCGTCGGCTTACGGTTCAGCTCCACGTCGTCATCCTCACCATCTGACACGGATTTTTCTATGTCAGGCTCGTCCTCTTCCAACTCCTCAACGTGAAGAGGATAATATTGTATCTCGTTCCGATGAAAACGCCAAGCAGTCCGTGGCTGGTCATCTTCTTGGGACTTCACGAAGCTGCTGGATAAAAGCTGCAGCTCAAGTTGCGACTCCGCTCTGTGGGGTTTTGAGTTGACACACTTGAATTCCTCATGAACAACAAATAAAACTTTCCCTAATTTGGAGAACCTTGCGAGCTTTTTTACAAGCGTTTTCGTATTGTTCTTCGATACTCTCCCGCTTAGTATGGGGTGGTAGATACCAGTACTGAACCCATAGGATGTCCCAAATGCCACTTGGCGCAGGTCTCTCTTCATGAAGTCCACCTCTGCGAGAGAGTGCAGAGTCCTCAATAGCCGTTTGATCAGGAGGTAGGGCTGAAGCAGAATTATGTCTCGGTTTGGGTCGATGTATTTGATTGTGTCGGAGAGTGTTAGCGGCCTGTAGCGACGAAGCACGAAGGCACGGGACTCTTTGCATACGGCTGCCAGTACAGGGGGAGCATCATGCGAGCTGCTGGAGAACATGAGCCCTGTAGAGGCCGGGGTCTTGAGCGTTGAAAATGGCGTGTCAAGAATCTCGTATACTCGAGGCTCTGGTAGGGCGTATGCCCAGACCATAGATCGAATCTCGGCTGGTAGTTTGTTGAAAGCAACAAAGCCCATGGCGGATGATCTTCCCCACCGCAGGCTAGTACAGACAGTTTCCTCGTTTTAACCCCGCAGGCTTCAAGAAATGGACTTGCTTGTGAGTCGTAGGCGTACGAGTGACGAGAGTTCTCATGATGCTAGAGGAGAGTTGAAGCTGGTGCCGCACTTTAATCACCCCATGATCTGTAGCGGCGCTTTTCGACAAGCTTCATGTGGCTCGAATATTCCGGCTCGGTTGATGTGTGGCATAACGTACACCAAGTGGCAGATCACGAAGCTTAAAGGGTCGTTTTTGCACGAATCGCGGGGTTCCATCCCGTGTCCGCGCGAATCAGTTGATGATGACGGACAATACATGGAAGTAATCATGGCGCCGAATCTTAGGGTGTTTATTCCCACGGATTTCCGGTCATCGGCATGATGACCATGGAATTCTCATCATGATATGACGTGGACGTAGCAGCTGGTATATCCTCATCATGAGCTCATGAAAAGAGGTTGATTGATATCATCGAGCCCAACAACAAAGAGATCGACCCTGTCTAGCGAGCATTTGCGCACTCTATTGAAGGAAGTTATATGCACACCAATCGAATCATATGGAATGTGTCAGGATCACACGTCCATATGTCGATATGGCACGCATCATTCACCCTGTATTAGAATCACCCTTTGTGTTCTGCTACCCTAGAGCTGATTTGCCCGGAGACCGGATTATTTTTTAACCAGGTCAAACCCGCACGGACCATGCTCAGATTCGGCGGCTTAAAATCTCGAACGCGTTGTTGAAGCAAAGCTTTTCTTTTCTTCTTTTCTTCTTCGTGCGGCTGGCATAACATGAAATTTTTATACCCGTGTTGCTCGAATCCTTGTTTCCGTGGATGTAATCGCAGCGTCAGTTATGCCCCAGATCAATCATAATTGCAGGCCCGCCCTACCATCGTCTGGTTTTGGTGTTTTCACACACCTTAGTCGTGGTTGGGAGGCAGGACATATCAAAATCTTTGTATCTCGTGACATATGTAAGACTTGTCTCAGTTGTTCGATTATGGAAGTTTGAGATGCTAGAATCAGCAATCGCAGAGCTGTACAACGTTTGGGAGTTAAAAACTGTCTATTCTCTGACTGTGGACGGTCTTTTGGATCGCCTTTTGCTCCTAAACTCCTATTACCTGTTCCCTGTCGATGCATGCTAGAGCACATGGAAATTGCGCCGAGATTCCATTATGAACCACAGGACTCCCATGAGAGAAGTCTTACTCATCGTCTCCCACCTTCTGAAGCTTGCCCATCTCGCGCTTGGCTCCAGCTTCTCCAATGAGTCTCACCCTGTCGAGACGAACAGTCTCTCCATCACCCTCACCCTGCTGAACGTAGATCACAAGACTCGATATCTTCTGGAACTTCACATATCGCAAGCTTAGGCTCACTGTTCCTTCCTCGTTCCAATCCTCGGGTGAGATCTCGATAGCCTGTGTTGGCTCGGTATCGTCGGCTTCATTGAAGTCGAGGTTATGAGTGCGGTTGATGTACAGGTGAATGTTGCCGGGCCTCATCACATCTTCGTCGTCCTTGGGAGGGAGGGAAGTGAGCTGTTACACGTGGTTAGTCAGTGTCAGACCGGGTGCAACATGAAAGACCAATAAACTGACTTGGAGAGTGTGAAGTTTGACAATGGACTGGAAAGGGATGTACAAAAGCAGCTGGTCATCTGCACCGCTCTGCACGTAGTCCTTGGAGGTTCCCTTGCCGTTACCGAGACCGCTTGGCTTGGAACTGTCGAAGAGAACTCGAACAGT
Organism: Fusarium redolens; assembly: GCF_020744475.1. Lineage (NCBI taxonomy): Eukaryota > Fungi > Ascomycota > Sordariomycetes > Hypocreales > Nectriaceae > Fusarium > Fusarium redolens. Next base: position 3,760,970 of record NW_025763664.1, on the reverse strand, counting down.
CCCGGCGCCCTCATCAGCGTTAAGGACCTCCAAATCACGGAGCTCTATTTGGTCGGTGATGTCGTTGTAGCCTCGTGGAGCTTCCATACCCTTCCAGCTGGGACCACTGCTGGCTGAGCCAGCGTTTTCTCTGGCGGTCTTCTCATTGAGTGACGCAGCCAAGGCTGGTATTTTCATGAGCGTATCCTTAAGTTTCTGAGGATCGGCCCCCTGGACCTGGTCGACCTGCTTTCCATCTGCGAAAACGATGAAGGTTGGCAGGTCTGTAATCTTGTATTCTTGCGAGAGCTCTAGTTGGTTGTCGCTGTTAACCTTGACCAACGTGATGAGATTCGGCTGCGTTACGTCTTTGGCGAATCTTTCGTAGATAGGAGCGATCTGGTTGGAAGAGTCAGACCAATCGGCGTAAACTTAAAGAAGAGTCATTTGTTAGCTTCTATCATCATTTGCGAGAAGGCAAAGGCAGGTCGCAACGCAGCTGGGATGGCGGGGTATCTCCAGAACTACCGCAAGGATCGTAATAGGAAATTGAAAGAAGTTACTTACAGTCAGCAATGACTATGCGTGATGACCTGAGGATCAAGTCGAATTGACCCTTCGAGTCTATAGTGACGACTGAATTCTGCGACATGATGGATGGCTTGTGATGGTTAAGGTTGACGAGGTATGACGGTGTGGTAGAGACAATCAGGAACCGAAAGGTTGAGCCCCCCTCAGGGAGCAAGAAAACTTCTGACCTAGCAGCAAGGTGCCAAAAATAACTAGTCTAAGGTCCACTAAAATTATACTAAGCTTACCCCAAGTCTTTTTATCATTTAGGATAGATGTCTTAAGTTTTCTTGCCTCCTGGAGCCCCAGGGCTCCAATAGAAAGCGAGTTAGAGGGGTTATTCTACCGGGGCTCGCGTCATTCGACCAATGGCAGGCAGGATAGACCTAGGTAGTTAAACCTTCCCAAAACCGATTCAATAGCCTCTACATCGCCCTTGAATGACTTTCGAATAAAGCTCCCGCTAAGAGATTAACTTTGTGACAGCAAAAGTGCTGTGAGTCTAAGTCGTAATTCTCTTAATGGTCATCATAAGCTACTATCATGATCATATAACTCTGTCTGGCTATTTGAGTACCAAAGCATTTCATTCTCAAATAGTTATGCCTTCCATTGTCCGAGGAAGAAAACCTAGACAGGGACTGCTGGCTTCAATCTGCCAATAGTCAAACCCCCTGTCAAATCTGTCGGACCTCTCTAGCCTCTCTTACGTCTCATTCCGTTCAGCCTGTAAGCCTGTGCTGTCTCGGTGGCATTCCATGCTTCCTCAACCTCGGGTGTCAAGTTTGTGTAAACCCTGTCAATATCGGCAAGATAGATCTAGGCAACACATCAAAAATAATACCTTATGTTTAATACACTGTCAGGCGGCAAACTTACTTGCCTGTATCTAATTTCCCTTAATAATTACGCCAATAATTATATGTTTGACATTGGGGAACTTTGAACGCAGCTTAACGATTAGGTAGGCACCTTATCTAGGCTGCTGGGTTGGCGAGTGATTTCACCCTGGCCCCTGGGAGAGCTGAGTTTGTGAGTCGATATTGCTTGAAGATTCTCATTCCAAATCTAAGCAACTTCGGCATAGGACTTTTTTTTTAGTTTTACCTATGCGTGAGAGGGGGGTTTTTAGACATCAGTTAGGCGACAGAAAAGGCTGTTGCATTGCTTTTTTATCAGCAATATCATATTAGCTCAATACTATAGAATATTAAAGGTGATAAAATAAAATAAACAGCATTTCCTCTTTATAGCATATATCTAACCCCCCCTTCTGCTATGGTATCCTGTGAATATCGTCTTAGCCGTCACTTAAAATAACTACCTACTCTGCCCTATCTTAATAATTTCCTAAGATCTTTTCATGCCGCACAACTTCAGAGTCGCCGCGATTTAGGGCAAGGTAAGTTTGCATTAATATGCTTTTCCCACTGTAACTCCTGTGATGCCAGCTAGCAAAGCTATATATAGAGCATTGGATGTTTATCCTTTTGTAGCAAATAGAACCAGAAACAAGCCAAGGATTTTGATATTGTACGTCTTGGAGTCTCATACTTGGAGACTTGGCCACCTTGCTAATGATACTCATTCTGGCCAGCTAGAAATATGCAGCTGCTTTCTATACAATAGCATTTTAAGGACTGGAGGGAGGTCTCCGATGATGTTGATTACTCGTATGCAGTGGGACTACAAAAACACTGCACGGGATGGCGGACACTCTCTTCCATCAAGTTACAACACACTAAGAGGAACACGAGAGGAACAGACGCGAACGAAAATTCGACCCATAATTTGGGTTTCACAAGTTAGGAGCCATAGCGGTATCTATGGAGGATATGATCTAGGATACGATCTCAATTTGGGTCTAGAGACGGCTCTGACGTCTCCCAGATTTCTTCATGAACTGAGAGACAGCCGCTGTTGAAATCTATCACGTCTTTATTTTCAATGGCATTATTGATCTGTACTTCTGAAAGAAAGGATGCCGAGCATATCTTAAGCTGGGCTTGGCGTTGGTAAAGTTGTCAATTTACATCTTTTCATCCAATCTGACTGGGGTTCATAACATCGAGGCTTTCTGGTCAGTTCAGACAGTAGCTGTGGTTTATTCGCCGATACCATTGTTGGACTAGATAATAACATATACACCCTCAGATATAGTATACACATCATGCATGAAGACTGTAAATATATACATATGGAGCAAATTGTTATACACTACCTTAGTAAAAGAGATAATTTTAGAGACTGCTTCATATATCTATCTGGGCTGCGTCTTGAAGCAGTCGCCTTTCCCAAATCCTCAAACGTAGAAATATCACTGTAGCAAGCCCCTTTCTGCATATTCCCAGCTTGCCATTCCAACGCTCGTAAACAGCCACCCTTGTCTCGTCATCCATAGATAGATATCCACTTTTAAACAGAGCCATCGACTGGTGCTCACTGGAAAGGGCTGCCAGCGATTGCTTCTGCAATTCGATACGCGCGTACAATGGCATCTGCGAGCAACGTTGGATTATCGTTGAAGGTCGAGGTTGACGCTTTGTCACAGAACAGCAAGATGAATGTACGAAGGAATGCGTCAACGATGATTGTCGAGGCAGGCAGAGCTGGGGAAATCACCATTGAGAGGGCCCCGTTGGAGATGCCAGTATCAAGTTGGATTATTGCTTCCGGTGTGACGATATGTTCTGTGAAAGGGGTCATCGCCTCGGGCCACAAGATCTTCTTTCGGTCAACGGAGGACAATCAATGGATAGATGCGAAGAGTAATTACCTTGAATCCATGGACAAATTCGGTCGCAACCGTCATAGTCATACCACCTTCTCCGAGCTGTCGAATCTTCTTAATGCTTTCTTCGGCCACTGTCCCAACGTGACCTTCTGAGTTCGATGGGTTCAGCGCAGCTTCTTCTGCCCCCAAGGACCCATCAAAGTTCTGAGGAGGTCTAATCTCGCCATTGAAAGCCATTGTTGTCATAGACTCGGTTTCTGCCGAAGTCGTTGGTTCATTCTCTGGTGCTGATATTTGGTGGGCGGTTGAAGAAGGGTCGCTCTCAGACAGCCCCGAAGACCCCAGTGAGTCTGGTTTATCCAAATCTTCGACGATTCCCTTTAGTAGCTCGGTAATAGTATCGCGGATATGAGCTCGTTGGATCTCCCGGATAGATTGTCGTTCGCCGACCACGAATTCCGAGTAGAACATAAACTTCTTGAAATGGTAGTTTATAGAAGAGAGAGGTTTGAACTCGCAGAGGCCGTTCTTCTTGTTCTTGAGGGTGAAGTACCTGACTCTATTGCTTCCGTCTTTGACCAACCTCACAACAAATGCAGACTCTCTGGTTCTGATGTGTGCATGGACCTCGCTGTTGAAAGTCTGAACACTGTTAGCACGTGGGGTGTTCTTCAAATAGTTTTCACCGAGAATCTCGTCATCGTCCTTTTCGAAACATTCCCCGACGACGAGGGCGAGATCTTGGCTATTATTATGGATTAGCAAATGGCACTCATGTCAGTGACGGGCAACTCTTACATGTTAGTGGTCCCCATATCAAAGTTAACCTCCCTGTCACTGAAACCATCCTGAGATACCTCAGTATCCAGGTTATTGAAGGAACCAATGGATTCCTTTGAGTTCCTGTTCCCATGCCGGACTTTAATGACGAGTGACTTTGCTCGTCCGGGCTTGCCTGTGTTGTAGGCCAGCCCAGAGCAGCTGAACGCCCAATCCTCTTCTTGTTGCGCAGCCATGTCCAATAGATTACCCGTGGCAGAAGAAAAACAATGGGTGTGGTCGGTGGATGATAAATCTGATAAATGGGATGAATCAGCGGAAATAGGGATTTCGTCCTTGATAGATATGCTTGAATAACGAAAACAGAGGGTGTGTTTGGTAGATAAGAAGGTCGAATAATAGCTGGTATGATGCAGTGGAAACAAAGAATTTCGTCGTCCACTGATATGCCTGAATAGTAGAGAAGATGAAGAAGGAGTAAAAAAAAAGAAAGGAAGAGTTTGAGACGTAATGTCTTTTATAATGGATATATGGGAAGTCATCCGGAAGGCCTCTGAATCACTAACTCGTCAGAAAATAAGGACTTATACCAAGCCTCCGTATTATACCTATGGGTTTCTTGATCTACTAGCTTATTGACTAATACAGAGACTCGATGCAATTAAGTAAGATCTATAACTATATGTATAATCTGTATAACTAGGACAAGAGAAAGAGAAAAGGAAAGGGAAAGGGAAAGGGGAGTGTAGTATCCTGGGAATTATGCAGGTTACCCCCTGGACATCCATAAGAAGATAGGGTGTTATCTGGAGTATCTGAATTGTTACAGTGTATTTAACTTTCTGTCAGATACGGCACCTGTATGATTCTTTTGATGAGATGTCTCGTCAGGGACGATTGGTTTCATGATTTCATTGAGTGATCTCATATTATTGACTATCCGAATAGATGACATCTAGGGATTGTCAATGCTTCCTGCTAACCCCTTCTATAGGAACAACGCCAATGATCGTGGGCCGTCTTTGATATGCAATCAAGGAGCTTTGGGGGGCTGTTGTTCGAACTTTCTTAGAGAGTGAATGTGGTTGTCCCTCGAAAGAGCATCACGCAAGGAACGCAATGATGCTATCGATTTCATGGCCTCAACTCGAATTTGGTACTTCAGGCAGCTTCGCCATGTAAAGGTCTGAAGTCTCTGCGAGCTATCGACTCAGTGTTGCTGAGCTGACTGGCATCTCCTGATCATTGGCCGGACAATCGATATGGAGTCAGGCAATCGTGCTATCAAGCGTCTTCACAAGATAATTGTTGTAAGACACCCTAGCCGATGCAAGATAGAGAGTCGTGTCCGTGTTCAATGGCGCTACTGAATTGAACTTAGGGAACGGACTGCCCATGTTTCCCTCGATCATCTCATATGCGTGGACAATGGCCGCTGATAATGAATCGTCAACCTTGATAACTGCTTCACACCATGCATCGGGGCAGCGGCAAGAAGTTTTAGGATCTCTATGCTAAATGACAAAAGAACTTAGGTAAGTTGAGGATAACTTAGTGGGTCTTTAGACTCGTTATTCACAAGTTATACTAAACTTACCTAAGTCTTTATGCCATTTAGGGTAGAGGCCTTGGGGTTTTCTTGTTGTCCATGTCCTAGGCGAGCCTTTCGAATACTGGACTGCGGAATGAATTTGTTCCAGTGCACTGAAGGACTTGGTATCCTTATATGCAGCTATGGCCGTCTGAACCCAAGATAGTGACGAATCTTGGGGTTTGATTGGTGGATCGTCGAGGTCCTTTGGTGCCAGTACAGAAGCATGTGGAACTGGTTGTGGCTGATGAGTTTCGACACGAGCTTTTGCAGCTTGTGCAGCTTGCTTGATTGTATTTTTAATCAAAGGGGCTTGCGTCTTGGCATTGGTGGTCGGATGAACGAAGAATTCTGAGTACCAGACAAATTTGCTGATATTCTTCTGGAAATTCGATAATGGCGATATCTTGCAAAGACCGTCCTTCTTATCTTTGAGGGTGAAAAATCTGATTTGATCCCTCCCAGCATCTGAGAGCCAGAACACGACTAATGCAGTCGGCCTCCTTGCGACATACTTGTGTCGTTCTATGTTGAACTCAGCAACACTTGGTGCGACAGGCCTCTTCGAAAGGTGATCCTCGACGAACATCTCGACTGGTAGTTGCATGCACTCGCCTACGATGAGGACAAGACCGGCACTATAGAGAAAATTAGCAACAGAAGTGGCTTGAAATGAGGACGACAGTGCGTACGTTGGCGCGTTCTTTGTGTCGAGCTCCTCAGGGGTAATTTCATCTTGGGTTGTGGAATGCTTGACTCGTTAGGAGTTCCCAGTGTCGTAGGCAATCCCCGAGGCAGTAAATGCCCAGTCCTCGTCTTGAAGTGCCATGACTTGAATGGCGTTGCCGTGCACCAAATGAGGTCGATCGATGCTTATCCAAGTATCAGAGCCCGAGAATGTACGGTGAAAGAGATAAACTTTGAACTTGGTTGGTATACGAAAGAAGAGAGAAGGGTAGTTGACAGAAGAAGAAGAGGGAATGTCAGGGGAGGAGAGACAAGGGCTCTTATAGAAGATATAAGGTCACATGATCCTAAAGCCTAAACTTAGGATTGTGTTGCCAAACAATAGCAGTAATTCAACAATTGAAAACGTATGTGCTTCGTAATGAATGTTGCCAAGCTTAATTCAAGTTACCACTGCACTGGCTGGACCCCTCCCACAGCTATGACACTCCTTACTCGCCTTAATCCCTAATGGAAATGCCTCTTTTTTGAATGAGTGGAAATGGAATGGCTCATGATCATTCTTATGGCATTAACTGCGCCACGGATCTCGAATACTTGTAAGGTGTCACCGTACAAGTCGCCTAATGTTCATCTGTTCCTTAAGTTTTCTATTTGATCTCCTTGAGATCCTGTTAATCTGGCTTGAATCTAAGGTGACTGATGTCACCCTCAACTCCCGCCACCTCAATTTGTCGATCGTCGCCATTCTTCTCGAGGATTGTGAATCTGGCCTCCAGGTCGACGATTTTGTCTTGTTGTTCGGTAATGGTGCTTTGTTGACCATTGCTTTATGTTTCCAGACTTTCGAAAGTTTCTTTGTTTGCTTTGACATTTTGTTCCGAGTTGCTCGAGAGGGCATTGACCCTTTAGCCCCTTGAAGAGTCATCGTTCTGATAGAACTCTTGGTGTCATCGTCAAGAGCCATGATGACCAACTATGGTCTAAAGAGTTATGCTAAACTTACCTCAGTTACACTAAATTTACCTAAGTTCTTTTGTCATTTAGGATGGAGGTCCTAAATTGTCTTGCCGCCCCGATACATGGTATGATGTCCAACCATGAGGTGATTCCCAATATCAAAGCAGCGTGACTGAGGATTGGGTTCCATCCATTGTAAGGACTGCAAAAGCGGTCGACGATCCAGTCCGCTCTGCCAGGTAGTATCTGTTGCCAGTGTACTCGCTCTCCATCGACGACAACGTGTCGGTCACCATAAAAAGCACGCACAGCCGCAAGCGCCATCTCAATGGTCTTGCTGGTCATGGGATGCTGAGATCCTTTGCTGTCCGGAGAAGTTGCAGCAGCTGCAAAGTACTGTCGTATCTTGTCGCGCAGCTCAAGCCAAGACTGATACCCGGGATCACCTTCCCGTATACAGCACACTCCTGGAACGAAATGCATTGGATTGTTAGCCTCATTCTGCACCATAATTCAGCATCCGACTCTATCATTAGTGAACAAGTTCACAACGAAAATCGGGCAATCAACAACCAAATCAACATGCCGGAACAAGAGGACCATTATGGCGTCAATGCCATTCGCCGCCCGAAGGGCTGGTCCAAGCAAGACGCCTTTAATGCTTTGGCGATGGACAATTCAGCACTGCTTTCTCGATCCTCGCATTCAGAGTCGGAGCTTGCGCAGGGAGTGTCACTATCTGAGTCGACAGGACTCCGACTGTCGTCTCCGACTTTCTTCTCTGACTTTTCTGCCCGCTGGAGTGCCGCGCGTTTTCGCGCGTTGTCGATTTTCTTTACTTCCGATAGAAGCTGATAAAAGCTTAATCCGAAGCGTTTCTGGACCCCTTCTTTCTCCTCCCAGGACCAGCCGGCTATCTCGATGAGTGTCGGAAGCTTGGGGGGTAAAGCGTGACTCTTAAGGGGCATGTGTCTCTTGTACGGAATGGACCTTTTGCGTTCTGCTAGGATTGTGTCAGTGGAGGATATCCATATATGGAAAAAGCCGATGTGATATCTCACCGGAAGTCGTTCTATCGCGTGTGTAGTCGGTGATGGAAAGTGAGGATCGAAAGCTTTGGCCTGATGGTTGGTTAGAGGTTCAAGTTTGGGGAAAACGAGAGAGCAATACCGGTCAATGGTGTTCTGTCGATGACCGGGAGCCGCGTTGCCCTTTGGCAGTGTAGATCAGCTGGCGACTTCGAATTAGAGATAATAAAAGGAAGAGAAAGTTGAAAGCTAGGTTGGCCATGAAAGGGGTTTCTATATCAGGCCGCATTCTGAATGCCTGAGAACTCAGGAAGAGAGATTAGAAAAGAAGAAGAAGAAGAAGAGCAAATAATGAAGGGATTTTTATATGCTATCTACCGTCAGATTGATTGACACTCTGATTCACTGCCATCGTCTTGATATCCTAGGTATTAGGGCTGATACTCTGGCCACCAGACAAATTAGGAAGAGCGGTTGGAAAGAAGGAGATCACTTTAGTGATTCTACTATTGTTAACTATTTGAGGATATGGAAGTTAATATCTACTCTGTTTAGACCCCTGACAGATGTTGGACCATGAATATCCCACCGCGACTCTATGCACAGTGGTGCGACGATGCCAGTCTCGATACTGTCACGAAAGTGTTCAAAGCCTAGAGGGCACAACTTTCTGGGTATAATTTTCAGAACTCGCCTGTTTTCTCGTAAGTAATTACCATGAGCTCTTCGTCTCTTTAACCCTCCACCCGGCCTAACAGTGTTTCTCACTTAACCTTGGAAATCATTGCCAACACCAGCCTTTATTTCTTGATACAAATAGCTAAGATCCGCCACTCAGTATCAATGGCTCTAACTCTTCTGTCTACAAGATAGTTCGCTGTAGCCAGAACTCCAAGAAAAGATATTGTGTCCCTTGTTCTCATGACATCTCATTGAGTAGTTAGCCCTGATGTCCTCAAGCAAGCAATAGACCGATGGTTATAGCGAGCCGCGTCTCTCACGATGAGTGAAAGGGAAATCAGTCGTCTGGCCTTCTTTCAATTCTTGGTCAGGTGGATTGTCTGTTTGTGTACCCACTGACTTCGAAGGTTCTGGTGGCTCCCATTCTGCTTTCGTTTCTTCGAATAGCTCCAACAATGCCAACTCATCTGGCAACGGACTGTTGAATAGATGGGCACTTCTGCACAGCTGCTTGTACTCAGCAATATCATGCATACTATTCTGCAACATCCTTTGCCACGACGCCTTCAGGTCGCTGGCAAAAAGGGGATGTCTTACCACCCAGAAGAGCACAGCATCAAGGATGCTTGCCATAGCTAGCCTCATGGGCACCATCAGCTTCTGAGGCTGTCCCCGAATGATGATATCCAGTGCACCCTGATAGTGCCACGAAAATTGGACCCATTGGGAGCAGTCTAGCTTCTGAGAAACATGATCTCTACGTATTAGAGCCCCAAGTTCGCTGGAAGTACTCTCGATCACACGGAGAAGATGGCTTGCCATCCTGGCCATACGCAAGTATACAGCAGTGGTATACGCCAAGATGCAACGAGGAATGTGCGCAGCATTCCAGGGCTTTTGGCTATCGATCTCGCAAATCTCAACTTCTGTGTCTCGTATCAGTTCCTGTCCCTTTCTTCAAGTTGGATAAAAGCCGATACGTACTATCGGTGTAAATGAAACGTAAACAATGAGCGAGCGTTTCAGGAGCGAAACTTATAGTCACAGTAACCGGTGTCCCATCCTGGAGTTGTCAGTTCGTATAATCACAAATAGACCGGAAGAGAAGTTGCTTACCGTGTTTGGTGGTGGCAGGTTATCACGGAACCAGCCTGACTGGGGTACCACAATGTTGCGATGGACTCGAAAGCTTAAGTTCCCTGACCGTACCACCACATCAGCGCCGAAAGGGCAATTCCAAAGACTAAAAGCGGTCAGTTGTTGGTACCAGGTGAACACAGAGGGATCAGCTCACTTTGAAGTCGCTCGTGGTGCTGCGGCCTCAAAAATATGGCGAGACGAGGACGACGTGATGGAGGAAGGGGAGGTTGATCCAGGTGCAAGCGCACCTGATGCTGTATCATCTCCGGATCTCTTTTTACCTGGAGAAAGCGAGGAAGCCCTCGAGATATCGGCAGTAGGTGTTTTGACTGGCGACCATGGTGCTTGAGGTTTAGGGAGAGGCGGAAATATTCCCGTGGCAGAAATGATCGGAGGCTTTTTGGCTGGAGCCCATGGGTTACTCTTGGGAGGTGAAGCTGGTCGAAGGGAGGGTGTTGCATCTGTCTCTGACTTGCGCGACGGATATAGAACCGGTACTGACGTTTTGTTCCTTCGCCGCCCATCTATGGAGGTATGCTCCATGGCGACTGGTTTGCAATAAAAAGAGAGAGAAATCCAGAATGTCTTGAATAAAATGTTTCGCGAGTGTTGACTGAGAGAGGGCTTTCCAGCTGAAGCAAGTGAGCGCATGGAAGAGGTGCGAAGATGACACTCCAAGGATGCACAATAACACTTTTGTGTGAGGTCCGAGTCGCATGGAACTCAGAACAGGATCGATGCAGGGAGCTGAAATATTAATCATAAACGATTTTCGCCTGGCTGCGAGGACCGTCAACAGCTGCCAGCCGTCTGTCGCTCAGGCCCGGCTTATTGTGATTCGCCCTCGAGCGGATACCTGCTGCACTGGCGTACTGTTTGCGCAAGAGAAAACACGGCCGCGGTTTTATTTTAGGAAACTGTTCAATGCTTGCTTCTTATGAGTCTTTCATCTGCTGATCTTACGCCCTAAATGACTAAATATGAGATAGAGTGAGGATAAACCGAACGAACACTGAACTTCTTCATAGATATCTATCTATTCCTGATATGTGACAAGGTCCCAGACCATTTTGTAAGAGATTTATCAAGTTAATGCCACCCCCTCTTGATACTTGGCGGCTGAAGAAACAGCGCTACATCAACGTCCCATTTTCCCATTCTTGAGCGTAGTGACAGCAAACAAGTTTCCTTATGTATGGAAAGGCAACTTAAGAGATTGTAGCATTCCAAGACTGATGTAGCCTAACAATTTGCCTGAATTTATCTCAATTCTCTGTTGCCAACTCTCATGTGAGTGTTCACTGTTTTCATGAACAGACAGAGGTTGCCCGTCCTGGATCGCAACTGCCTACCGAGCAGTTGCTGCACACCTGCTCTTGCCAACTTGTCATCCAAACCCAATTCAAATATTCGTGAGCACGCCTCTTCATTTCCCCCCTTTTCTGCATTTGGCAATATTCTCCTCATCTTTTGACACAGCTCATTGCCTCTTCTCAACTTGAACCTCAACGTATGCGCCTTCGGGTGCCAGTGCATAATTTCCGCCTGGCACACGATGTCTAGTCGACAACCCTTGATTGACTTTGACCCTCTGCTTCAAGGACACAATGCAAGGCCATCTTTAGTACCAACTCAGTCGCTGAGTTCCAAGATCTACAAAGCGGTGATATCGCCGTTCCAAAAGCTTCAGTCGCTCTTCCCAAGAGTATCTGGAACATTCGATGTAAACTTCACAACACAAGATGGTTGGTCTAATTCTCTCTATCACATTATTATATATTAACTTCTTTGGTAGGACGCCGAATACTGCATCTAAAAGCTGAGATTGGTGAAACAAGCAAAGAGTTTGATACGACAAACTGCGCTACTACAACATTCCACAAGTTCAATAAGCTTCCCGTTGAGCTGCGAACAATGACTTGGATTGTCTTTACGAGAGCCAAGAATCTTACGACTGGCCCCAACGTCAGAGGACCGGGACATAATATGGTTGCATTTTATAATCCCCCATAAAGCCCCAGCTTCCGCCCAAGCATGTCGCGAATCAAGGGCATTATTCCAGGCCGAAGCTTTGCAGCTGTTCGGCCAAAACATCGGCGTATACAAAAGCCTTTGGTTCCTGCCTTCAATAGACATTATTTACTGGAACAGGGATGATGTCTGTACATGGGACGTCCCTGGCAGTGACATACTGTATGTCTAGAATGTAGCAGTGGACTGGCCCGGTGGAGATGAAACGGATATAGAAGAGGTAATGGACGATATTAGGCGCATGTTTCCGGGTTGCAGGAAGGTTTTGTTTGTCATGAGGCACCATCCTCTGCCTGATACAGATGCCCGGTTTACCAAAGTCAAGGACGATGATGACATGAACATTGAATACGATGAAGACTGGTTTCACTGGGGACACATCCGACCACAACTTCGTGATTCATGGCCAACTTATAGCAGCAGTGGTCCGCCAGAATTGGAGGCAGTGGAGGTTGTGCCTGTTCGCGATGAAACCAACCACCCTTGAGCTTGTGCTGGAGTATGTGCAGGAATAAGAGGGTGGTATCAGAAACACATATTCGCCCCGAGAAATAAGGTACCGAACCAGTTCTCTATCGATGTGATGCATTCGAGAGAGATTGAGTGTTTAGATTATAGAATACTGCAGTTCCTTCTATTGATTCCATCCTGGTGACTTACTAATATCATAGATGTATAGGTTCTACAGTCAGGATTGACGCGGAGCAATGGCTAAAGATTATATACATAAACTGCAAATATTATTGCCTCATTGAGTTACTTGATAAGCATCATGTTCCGGCACATATTCCTAACTGAAGGTTGAATTAAGGCCAGCCAGCCTTAAAAGGGGTTTGTGAGTGTCGATACGATGCGGTTGTTTTGTTCCCGGAGGCTTAGTAAATGGCAGTTGAATGAGAATGAACGGCCCCTTGTTAACGTATCCTTTTTTCTTGCATTCTTCTTTGAGCGTATTCCTGGCGCCAGGTTGGCACTATTGCTGGCAGAGGAATGTCATGCCGAATACCTAAAATCACCTCATAAGCAACAGTATACATTTATAACACTATCAGATTACTTGTATCATATATTTGTAGCTTGGTCATCAATGTAAAGGAGACGTAATTATCGTTACAGCTTGGATTCGTCTACCTCATCGTCCTCGCCAAAGATGTTGAGAAACGAGATGTGAACCTCGTCAGTCAAGTCGCTTGCCTGTAGACTGCGTCCCTTCTTGGAAAAGGCTAGGCGAGAGCATTCCTAGAAGAAAATGTCAGTATGATGTTTTAGGAACCATAGAACTCAGGGGCTCGTCCTCTAAGCGGAAAGCTTGAGACGATGGCAGCCAAAGGTGCCGATCCTGCGCTTGAGTCGGGAAAGGTGTAAAAGACATACCCTTGTGATGGCAGAGCCACCGAAGGCCGCAAGCCCAACCAACTCATGCTCGCCGATGGGATCCTTGCCGACATCCCAAAGACGGTCGAGGTAGGCTCTCCTCCATCCCAGGAACGTGGCAATAGAACCAGTTAGAGTGTCTCCCTGTCCGCCACTCCTCTTCTTACCACCTTCAAGATCCACAGTCAGTGTGGTTTCACCATTGGAGATATAGTCCTTGGCACCCTTCTGAACCACTGTCACACCCTTTAGAGTCTTCGCCAGAGCCTCAACGCGAGCGGTCTCAGGTGCATTGTCATCGACCTTGACCTTGAGTGCGTCGCACAGTTTGCCAAACTCGACAACGTTGGGTGTCAGTACAGCACCGTCGTAACCGCTCACCAGCTCGGGTTGCGTGTGCACGATCGCCAGAGCATCAGCATCCAACACAATAGGGAGCTCTTGCTCGCGAGCAGCGCGGATCACGCGGGCGACGGTGGCATGCATCAGAGGATCACGGCCCAGACCAGGGCCGATGACGAGGACATGGAGCCGAGGCAGTAGGTCTTTGATTTGTGCCGCGATGTGGTCAGCATTGGACTCGGGATCCTTGGAAGCATTCCAAGCCGCAGGCTCGTGTTCTTTTTTGGCGTTTTCGCTCTGTCGCATCAGCGGGTGGACCATGAGGTTTGGCGAGTATGACTTGATAACAGTCGCAGCGGCGGGTGTGCAAATGACATGAGACTACATATAAGAGCCGTGGTTAGCCAGACTATATCATCAAGAAAAGTATGAGAGCATCATACCAGATCAGAGCCCAGCCTTGCGCTCGCCATGGCTGAGAAGTAGGGTGCGCCTGTATAATTTTCACTGCCACCGATGACGGCGACTCTCCCCAACTGGCCTGTTCTTGCGTCAGCCTTCAATCATCTAGAATGAATGCTTTTGGTAACAAACCCTTGTGAAATTTCTCCAGCATTGGCGGAATCATGCGCCGCACCCTAGATATAACATCTTTTGTAGCAGAAGACATGTTTGGGACAGAATCTTGAGCCGACATCGCAAGAGAGTTATGTGATGAGATAATGAAAGTTGAGGCTGAGACGTTGAGGGAATTGAGATGGATCTGTGAGTCGCGGGGTGTTGATCAGATCAGATCAGTTTTACGCAGAGGTCCCGCAGGTTGATAGAAGAAGAAGAATATGTGAAATGATGCAGCTTTTTAAGAATGAATTGTCGACCGGGTTTTATTTGACTGGATTCCAATCGATCGAAATCGATGAGGTATTGGCAGCTTGGTGTTACGGCTTATGATGTCACTTTTATGAGAGCTTTAAACTACAAGTCCATTGTCCAACAAAAATAATCACAACCGAAGACCACATAATTGATGGATTCTAAGTTCAGGATTGAATTAGGCTATCAAAATATACGACGCAAATATTGTCCCTCACTTGTGTCGCCCTCATCCCGCCATGTCAAAACGTGAAAGGGACAAGGAAACTTAGGACTATATCTTAAGTGATGAAAAGATTGAGGTAATTTTAGTATAACTTGTAGGCTTTTAGACTACCTATGTAGTTATTTTTGGCACCCTGGTTAAAGGTCAGAAGTTTTCTTGCTCCCTAAGGACTACCTTTCAAGCATGAGCCGATTCACTGTAAGTGACTATCTATAATACATGGCTAAAACTTTGACAGTTTCTACTATTCTGGGGCCAACTGAGAGAAGGCCGATATCCGACGACATATATCAAGAACATTGGTAAAGAAGAACTTGGGGTTGAAAAGCATCATTAGTTGAATCCGCGATTCCTAGCTGAATTGCTTGCATACTGTAGATTATTCATCTTCTGGATCCCTTACGAACAGAATGAGCCTCCACGGCCTAAATTTTCGGGAGGGTTGCCTCTGTGATGCCGAGCTCATTGAGCAATCCTTCATCCCTCCATGCGCTCATGGTTTCCTCCTTCATTTCACCCCACGTCTCATGTTCTTTCTTTATACCCCACTCTAGGATTTCATTGTCCGGGATGGTAAAGAAGGTGACGTCGCCGGAGGGCTCATTGTACCGACCAAAAACCAAGAAGAGTGTCTGACAATGGTGATACGAACGTGCCACCCGTGCGAGGAGATTTCTGACTATCATCCCACGACGCCAATCCACTGCAATTTTACGAGCGACACGCATAACTCTCTGATAGTCGTAAGCGTCGTTAGGGTTGAAGTGCCGTTCGAAGTCGTAGTCAAGGTCGTCAGGGTCGTCAGGGTCGTGAATGATATCGCTGAATATTCCAAACCAAGGCGCTTTTCGGATTGTTTTGAGTCTTCCAAAGATGAAAATACCACAAGTTTGGGACGCCTGGTAAGCCTCGCAGCATACTTGACGAATGGAGGGTAATTTGTGAGGAAAGTTGACTTGCTGTAAGTCGTGATCATCGTCATAGAACTTTGGGTAAAACACCCTTGCCTCGTTCTTTATGGATTGTTTCCAGATCTCGCATCGAAGCTCTCTTGGAAGCTTGATAAATAGCGGAAATGACGTTGATGTGCTTGTGGTAGGTTGCATCGTAGAGTTTCCAGGCTCAGGGGTGGCGTGTGCTGGAAACTCGATCTTATTGTGAAATACTCGAGTGTCTAGGATCTGACGTTAAAACTTAACAAATGAAAGTCACGAAGGAATTATCAATATCATCTGAGTTCGTCACTGTGACTTCGTAACCTCCGACCGGAAGAGTGAGATGTAGTGAAATCGACATCTCATGAGGTGCCATTATGGCAAGCGCACATCCTGTGCCAGAGAAAGTGTGTTGCTTCAAGAAAACGCGAAGCAGATAAAAGGTATCATTCGGTTTGAGAGAGTGAGATATGGAAATTTGTAGACAAGAGAGTGAACTCTTTCAGTTGCCGTCCTGCTCAGAATGACGGTCTGTGTGGAAATAAAGCAAAGGACAGTTGAAGAGAAGTGGCGAGAGCAGGTCAGTTGGCGGAGGTTAAGAAGTGAAGAAAGCTAAACCTAATAGCTAATAATAATAGAAGAAAATATAAGGTTTCGCACCTCACATTGGTGAATGCACATGGACAGTGTCGAGGTGTTTATACAACTGCACGCAGCTGGCAAATAGCAAAAAGTGACATGTACTACCAGGGAAGAAGCACTCCTTGGGATGCAAGAAAACTTAAGATTATTATCCTAAATAATAAAAAGCTTTAGGTAAATTTAATATAACTTAGTAGTTTTAGACTACCTCGTTATTTTTGGCATCCTAGTTTAAAGTCATAAATTTTCTTACTCCCTGGGGTGCAGCTACCTATTCTAGGTGGTATGCATTGCCGGTTTTCTTCTATTTCGTCTGTTGTTCTTACAGGCTTGAAGCCTCTTCTCAATTATTATACCACCCAACTCAAACTAGGAGGTCATCGCTTCAACCAGAAGCGAGCTGCTCGAACTTCAAGAAAACCCCCCTCAAGATTCGGAAGATGAATAAAACTAAAGATTTAGGTATAAGAAGGTTGCATATGTATTTTAGCCAGGGAGGTTCTTGTTCGACGTGAAAGGAGAAAAGGGAAGCCAAAGAAATGACGAAGCAAAGAGCGAGCGAGAGGTAGAGAGGACGAAGACGAGACTTCAGTACTGAAACCCTCAGACTCTACAGCTCTCTGCGTCAATACGAATGGAAATAATCAGGAATTGATGCATATCTTTAACTTATTCAACTACCAAGTGTGGAGGACCCAAATGTGCTTATGTTGAAAGCAGATGGCAATAAGTATCGATGTTGCTTTTGGCGACAAGAGTTCTTCATATCAAAACAAGATTCAAGCTTTGAAGGCTAGGTGAGCCCGGGAATATAGGCCTCTTAGTCCAAGATTCTAACGAGAATGTACATTCTAGACCTTAGCCTTTGACGATAGTTTTGAGAGTTTGACAATGAGCTGTTATGTTAGTTGAAGTCCCGTATAGGCCTTGAACGTTTTAGTTATAAATACTCGATGGTTTCCCTTCTCTTATCGCAAAGTTCCTCAGGCAATTTATAATGAGATCAGTGACACTATTGTAATACAAGACTAGAACAATTCGCTGATTAGGTTGTTTGAGTGGCCGCGGATTTGATGTCGTGAGTCAGTCACGTGGCGTCGCGTGTGGAGTCTTCCACTTTACGCGTCTTTCAGTTGCGGGTTCCCTGTGCGTCATTCACCTTCACTCTACCGGGCTCCAGGTACTACATAACCATTACCAGGACGGTTCGGAACTGAAATACGTGCTCACATTTGCAAGCAATCCATTTCTTGCCCGTAACTTCAAAGCAACATGGTTGCTGGGTATCAGCGGCTGAATGAAAAGAAATCGCAACCGAATCCTAACATTGTCTTCATCAAGCCTTTACAGGGCCCAGACAAGCAGATAGCCCAGGATTTTCTTGAGAGAATAGCAGCACAATGTCGTGAGTCTACCGACTTCCTGCATCAGTAATACGGTATTGATATTTGTCCTAATTAGGTCCCATTATGCGAGAAAACTACCTGTACGTTACTTCTCTAGAAGAGTACGAACCAAATCGTGAATTCGTTGGACGAAATTTTAACGCAGGCGAAGTCGTTCAACTCGTTCTGAAGTCGCCCAGCACTGGCCGCTGGCTACCGTTCAACTATGTGCAGATGGTCATGATGCACGAGCTGGCACATTGCAAGCAAATGAATCATTCGAGAGCATTCTGGACCGTTCGAAACTTGTATGCTTCTCAGATGCACGAGCTATGGTCCAAAAACTATACCGGAGACGGCCTCTGGGGAAGAGGTGCCAATCTTGCCACTGGTGAATGGGAAAAGAATAGCGTGCTTGCTGATGAGGTTCTACCAGAGCATCTCTGCGGAGGTACTTACAGATCACGTCGCAAGAGACGGGTCAAGCCACAACTATCTTACCAAGAACGAAAGGAAAGACGAATCTTGAAGAAGTTTGGCAAGAATGGGGTCGCTCTCGGTGCCGACGAAGAAGAAAAGGTCAAGTTGGAGAGTGGCAAGAAGATCCAAGCAAAGCCTCGAGTTGCTGGAAGCATGAGGGGACGCGAGCTCCGGGCGGCGGCGGCACTCGCTCGCTTCGAAAAGCAAAAGACAGAACCTGAGCCCATTAAAGATGATGACGAGATAGATTCCGGGAGTGGCAGTGAATTTGAGGATGAGCCTGGGGAAGATTTTAAGGGCGCTGTCGATGTCAATGGTAAGAAACTGCTTGATGGGCAAGGCCGCGGCATGGTCAAAGTCTGTGAAGACGAAGATGCAGATGATCCTGGATCCAGAGATGAGAGTCAGGAACTTCAAAGAATAATTAGGGGCATCAAGAGGGAGTCACCTAAGCCACAGGTTATAGAACCACCTCAAGAACCTAGGTCTCAAGTTCTCAACATCCAGCCATTACCATCAGCGCCACCTGCCAGTGCTATCAAGGCAGAACCTACCAAAGAATCTAAACAGCCTAAGATACCAACGACATCAAGACCTATCAACCCGGCAAACAATGCAAAAGCCATAAACGAATCCCAAGTCTCACCCCCTCAAGGTTCAGTTCAGCCAGTCACCTCGACGAGCAATCAGGCACGCTCTGGCGGAACCTGCTCCATGTGCTCATACGACAACCCCAATTTAGCACTTACATGTGCAATGTGTGCCAATGTATTGGATTCCTCAACAACAAGCTCGTGGGAATGTTCGAGCGACGCGTGTCAAACTACGCAGTATCGCAATGCTGGCGATTGTGGAGTATGTGGATTGTGTGGTCAAAGAAGAACGGAGGTTGTGTAAAGCCGCAGTGAATCAAGCCATATTCATTGCGATAGAAGATTATGTTTGACGATGGAAGTCAGGTAACATTGCTGTTAAGCAGTAGACATGACGACTTTTTTTTTTTGGCGACGCTGAGACGCAATTGCGTTGAATGATTTATGTAGTAACGCCGCAGCACTGTAGCAGACTGAAGTCATCATTGGCAATGCTGATAATGTTAGAGCAGTTCGCATTCAGAGACATGCAGCATTATAACATCGATGTTCTTGAATCAAAGATGGTATGATCATCGAACCCCTTAAAGGACAGAAACTGGGCAAGTCTGTCTTCCCTGAAGCTCCAAGAGCGAGAGAAAAGCCGAAACCTTCAACCATTTGTTGACCTGCAAATATATCAAAGACTAGAGTCATATGGTAAATATTCTACTAACATATTATGCTAAGCTCGAGATTGATTTTAGATACATGAAATTCTGACCCTAAGCTTGGCTATATGTTATGTAAGACGATCATACCATAAGAAGATCCCTATCCCGCACTTATTCAAGTTACAACAAATCTATCTCCAATGTGTAGCACTTAGTTGTCACTTTATCCTTTTGTTCAATTTCGGTGCATGAAGTTGGTTGCATTGCAGTTCACCGATGGAGAGCACTAGCTTGGAAAGATCTTCTCATTGCTTGTCTCAGAGCCTTAATGACTACACAAGATTCGCTTTCATGAGGGATCAGCGGAGTCCCTATTTACAAAGGTCAACCTCCATGTTCAACCCAACCTACGAACACAAATCCTCCCCTCCTCAAGTCCTCCGAATCCATGCCGGGGATATTGCTACGTGTAGCTCGTTCCGAAAGGATCTACAATTTGTGAGTGCTGTCACCCTAACAGCAACACCCTCAAAGTCATACCAGTTTGGCCCTTTTCTTCATCATATCATACAAATTCCGGCGCAGCCAGGAATGGCGAGGTCCTACGCGCCTGGGTCATATGCGCGGTCTTGATGCCCGATCATGGGAGATGATCAAGGGCTGCGTCACAGGCGAGAGACAACGAGAGTATCTGCATCTGTTAGTGACGACAGCCACTTACATACTGATTTTCGTTGATGTGTTGCTCCGTGGTGAGTTATCAAATGGCTGAAGAGTTACAAATTCGAGTGATAGTGCTGAAAAGAGTTGGAAATGCGTGGCGTTTCTACGAAAAGAGCGGTAATCGAAGGCAAGCCGAGCGTCACTCATGTTGTCAAAGGAACAAAAGGAGGAGGTGCATTGCTCATGGGGAGCGGGCCGATTGACCGGCGGCAGATTTCAGATCATATTCCATGCATGTAACAGGCGAGGGAGGGTCGAAGACAAGGTGAGAAGAAGGACGAAGAAATCCACGCGGCGTGGGGAAGAAGTTGAGATAAGGTGGGAGTGGAAACAACAGCGGTGAATATCAGAGTGGAGAGTATTGAAGATGAGTAGAGAACAATCGAAATATTAGAAGAGTAGGGACGAATATGGCCAGAAAGGTTGAGCTATATCGCAAAGACAGGAGACAGAAGAAAAAGGTCGAGAACAAACGGGTGAGAAAATAGTGAGGGATGGGGATGAGACAAGAAATGGGTGAGGGAACCGCAGATTCCAGCAATTGAAGCACATAACCATTCTGTTATGTAGTGTTTTCTGGCAAGCACATCCATTGGATGGTTTCAATCAGATCGACATGCTCACCGAGGTCCAGACCTTCAAGAACATGGGTGGGCTTGATGTTGACGATGTGATCCCCCACCCACCTCCAGGGACAGACCTACCATTGAGCTAGTGTGTATTACAGTGCAGTAAATCCATTGTTCGGCTGTGGGCTGCAAGCTGCGGCATTGTGGATAACTTCCTAGCCTCTCCATCCCCCTCTTTGGCGCTATCTCTGCACTCACAGGTGGCTATGGCCGCCACCAAGTTCGCCAATCTCTTGGTGGTGTGTTGGCCAAGACCCAACCTCGTTCCCTCAATTCCGGGTCTTGAATCCCAGACAATGCAATGCAGTATGTGAAGTTTTGTCTATGGATAGCTGCTTTTAATTTAACAAAGCCACAAAACTGCCACCCCAAACGGAGTTTATCCAGGAGCAACCAATGCATCCCAAGAGGAGTATAGAACAACCGATCGCCATTGATCAACAGCAAAAGCGTGGTGACACTCAACACTGCACAGGTAGTGTTGGGAGAATAACATCGAACACATATTACATCAAAGAGGGTGTCGAGGGATTGAAGAATCCCGCCTAAAAGCTCAAGATAGACAGACAGGCTGTCGAAGTCGAAGTCAAAGCCAAGGACATCAATGCACCTCAGCGGCCGAGGATGCCGTGAGCCGGTCTCGGGAGCATGTGGGCGGACGCGGGGTAATATTCTCAGCCCATGATTCGCCATCTGGAGGTCGGCTTTAGACGATAAACAGCGGGCCAGGGCCCCGTTACGCTGTTTTTAGTTTGCAGGAAGTGAGCTTAACCGTGCGTGTTTAGTCGAGTTCAGACCTCCTGAATAACGTGGCATTTGTGGAAGTCCAAAGGCTAACAATTCATGTCTGGGGGTTGCCCTAGGTGGAAGAAATGAGCATGAAAGCTAAAAAGACAAGATGTTGACAAAGGCATAAAGATGTCTTTCTAAAAGTAAAAACAAAGAGCTCTCTACGTTTCAACGTACCTCGAACATCTACAGACATACCTAGCATAGTCCCAAAATACAAATGAGATGAAAAGGTTGCAGCAAGCATTGCTAATGATTGCCGAAATATGGATATGGCATGGCGATGACGACTCTGCCACCCACCGTGTGGCATCGTTTCATAGTGCCCAATTTCCCAAGCGATACTGATCGTTGTTGAAGCTTAAGATAACACCAGCAGCCAGACAGGAGCATCACTTGATCTAAGATACTCGACGCTAAAAGCATGGGCCAGGCCGTGTGTGATGCAAGGTTTTGACAAGAGTCATGTCAATGAGGAAAATGAGGTGTGATGGGCTGCCAACAGCTGAAAAGGGATTGGACGTGAGATCGAGGACCGTGAAAGCGATCCATGAGTCGAACTGTCAACACATCTTCAAGACTTCGGGGGGGGACCTTTTCAGCACCAAAGCTGAGCTAATGCAGATTACGGTGTTTCGTGTGCACGTTGCAGTTACGTCGTATCTCCCTCCCACCACTATCTACTGATGGCGTTGCTGTGCTAGCAGTCGCACATGGGCTCATCTGATGACAAAGAGGCTAGCAACGCCCAAGAGTTTCGCTCGCTGGGTTGCCATCGCGTTTCTGGACTTCATGCTCAGTTTGGCACATAAGGCACATGCAGTTGGTGGTTGGTGGGCGACCAATTGCGGGTTCATCATTGGCTCGGTCGTCTGTCGGTGTATCGTGCTGTAGCAGAGAGTTGGGATAAGCTGGTGCGAAAGTGTGAGTGAAATCGGAGAGGCTTTTGATCCTCGTTCAGACTCGACGCATCTCTGTTGACGCAGTTGAACTGTGCCTATGAGGCAGAGTCGCAATCCCCGCGATAAAACGCATGAAGGTTTGTCTCAGTTGGTCGCTTTTCATTAGAGACACTACCCCGCAAAATGGCAAACATGTCCAGTAGGTACCCGTTTGTGACGTCGACCTATGCACTGGGGTGCCCTACGAGGCGCCTTTTTCGAGATAAGATTGGCTTCTCGGCGCGGTCCCTTTGCACCCCCGTTTTCTCCGCCGTCAAACGGCGCTAATAATGGTCTGTGTGAAGCCGCAGATGCCGGGGAGACAGGGCCCACTGTGCCCTGACCCGCTGTAAGAGGTAAAAACTGCAAGAGCTCGAAGGTCGGGCGACAACTCATTCCCATTGTGCCCGAAATGGAATCTGATCTCGTTGCTCGGTCATCCAGAAGAAAAAGGGCTTGTATGAGAGCTGATGTGTTGATAGATAGCTGTTGATGAGAAAGGGAAAAAAAGGGACAAGTTCCATGGGTTTCCTATGTGAGGTAAGCAGAGGAGAGCAAGATATATTGTTTGCGTACGACAACCTGGGAGAAAGTATATATCAAATGAGGAACTGATGCACCTGTGAGAGGAAACTGATACTTAAGGAGATAAACAAGATGATTAAAAAAAAGAGAGTAGGTAGTGCTTCGTCCCTTAGGTACTTCTGTGTGAGTTATCTTGACTGGATAAGAAACGTTCATGAAAGCTATGCACCTTTCACTTCCCCTCTACCTGAGAATAGGCAAAACACCAACCGTGAAACCGCTGCTACCTACGCTGCTACAGTTCAGGCTAAGAAGCTTGTCAGTTGCGGACACAGCTCTTCGGTTGCATTGGAGAGCGGATAGAACTAACAGCGACAACCTCCCTTCCAATTCTGCTTCATTGCCCTTTTAGGACCTTCCCTGGCTGCTCAAAATGCTTGGTCCAGCCCCAAGAGGGCTCTCTGGTATTGTATCCGCAACGGTCTTCGAAATGGAATGCATGGTATGATTAGACGAGAAAGTTGAACCAGGGTGGGTGAGTGCTCTGTCTCATAGGCCCCCTGTTGACTGTGAATTACTACCTTGACACATCCGCACTCCCTCAACGAAACATTGCGGAAATAGAGATCATCAATTCTCAATTCTATAGCCTACTCTACTAGCAGTTCTTCCACATCAGTCCGTCTGCGTACGCTGTTACTGCTTCTGCTGTCCACATCAGATCTTATCGAACGGACTCTAGGAGTCTACCAGCAACTATTACACAAACAAGGTCTCCGAATCACGAAGTCAAGTCAAATTGACGGGTTCCGATAGCTACTTGAGCCCGAGAAATTATATCAAGATTGGTTATCAGATACACCCAGACCAAGACAAGCCATTAGCCTCGTGTTCAGAACTTG
Source organism: Fusarium redolens (assembly GCF_020744475.1). Lineage (NCBI taxonomy): Eukaryota > Fungi > Ascomycota > Sordariomycetes > Hypocreales > Nectriaceae > Fusarium > Fusarium redolens. The sequence continues at coordinate 3,736,777 of NW_025763664.1, read as the reverse complement.
GTAAGCGACAAGAGACAAGGGTTCAGCCCCAGAGCATTCTCCATTTCTTTCGGGAGGGGACACCCTCCACGATGAACCCTTGAGCATTCAGGCATTACAGTGCTGTTTAGTAACCCACAGCGCAGATTTGCCCCAGGCATCCTTGAACAGCCTGACCAACCCTGATCCCGATTCCGGCGGGAAACCCCACTCTATAGCGACTACGTCACTCCGCCCCCGGACTCAATCTACACGTTGCAGCCATTTCCCTTTCATCTTGCCCCATCTTTCTAGCAAAGGTCTCATCCGTCACTGAAAAGCCCCATCACAAAACAACCTTGAAGCTAGCCGCGACTGCATGTACCGGCGTCAGCTCGACAAACGAGCATACCTACCAAAGTGGTCCACGAACCAAAGGCCCCTGGTCAATTCTTGAATGCTACCATCCGTCTTGGATCCTGGTCTTCACTGACGGACGACCTACGACCCTCGATTCTGGCCTTGGTGGCCTAGGTAGTAGACTATAGTACACTGATACCTTTGGTATGGTGTTGCGCCGGTCTCGCTCGATTCTCAAGTTGCCGCTGACTGCCGATTCCCCCTCCAACGTTGACCTAAAGGTTGCCTTTTACCCAAACCGGCAACGGCGATCTCTCATCGCTAACCAGCTGTCTCTTCTCCCCTGTTTTAGAGTTGACTGACCCCCATTTCATCCTCTTCACCAACCCATCACTGTCCGTCCTTATCAACCCTCGGTTCCCCCCGTTCCCATCTCGGTTTTCTAAACTCTTTCTTCTTCTCTTTCTTCCCCCCTTTTACTCATTCTATCGCCGCTTCTTTGTTCTCATTTTTATGACTGTTCGCCTCTTAGAAACCGCTCTCGACAGCCCACAATTCTCTAAACACCATCCCACCATTAAATTCACGTGAAACGCTGTTGCTGCCATTCTCGAACCACTCTGGCGCCATTACCTCGCATATCTCCCCATATCACAACATCCTCAAAACTATAACTACAGACGACTACCGTCGTCTTTAGTTGCCCATCATGTCTACAGACACAGCACCCCCCAACAATAACAACAACGCCGAAATGTACACACGCAACAGACGAGGGTCAATCACCCAGGCCGCATTGACCAATCTTTTTCAAAGAGGGAATTCAGTTCCCAACAGCAACGGCTTTTCAAATCAGCCCTCGGGTCCAGTTGACACTGGTCGTCGACGTCTCTCTGTTACCACACTTGGTCTTTCGGGTACTTCGCCCACAAACACGTCTTTTATTCGTCGAGGCAGCATGTCGACAAACTCAAACAACTCAGACTCTATTGATGAGAATGCCATCGAAGATGACGACATGTACTCCAAGACTGCACCCACAACACCATTTGTTCGACGAATGAGCTTCGGCACTTCGAACATGCGCAACATTCGCCCAAATGGAAGCCCTGGAAATGGTAATAGCCCATCCTCTCCTCCCACTTCTCAAAACGGGCGCCCCGTCCCAAGTGGTCGGAAGGCGTCGCTTGTTGGCTCCCCCAGTCAAGGGTCGAGCCTCGCGGCAGCTTTGTCTGCCGGACGTCGCCCCAGTCTCGCTTCTTCTGTCTCACAGGCAAGCAACACCAAATATGCAAGAGCCACATCTGACAATTATATTTCGCGCCCAGACCAGCAAGGTTTCAACTGGTCCGAGCAGCTTAGGTCTCGTGCCGAGAGTTCCGTCATCGGTGCTCCTCGCACTTCCTTCTCGCTCGCCTCCTCCTCCCCGCCCCGAGGCTCCATTCACGACCGGGCAAAATCTGTTTCTGAGATGCCGCAACCTCCTGTCCAGGCCTCTTCTGTCAAGCAGCAACCTAGACAGCCTGAACGACCCAAGCCTGATGCTTTTCAGGAGAGAATTTTGAAGGGTGACTTCTACATGGACTGAGCGCATCCATGCCTCAGATACACATTCACTTGAAGATGATAACGACGACGATGATGATACCAACAATGACGATTCGCCCACTTTGCCACAATTGTCCGACGCTCCTAATAGCCGTATGATTCCTTTCAAATTCCAGCTTCACTGCGCAATGTTGTTCCTGACATGGTTTACCATCTTCAGCAAAGTTCCCTTGAAGGAGATCTCTCGCTGAAAACATGGCTTCTGACTTTTTTATGCTTTTGGTGTTTTGCAATCAACCTTTTCTAGCGGGATCTACGGAAAATGCGAAATTGGCCACAAAACATGCAAGCTGTATCAAACTTTCAAAGGCGTATAAGGAGTGGTCACAGGTTATTTTGAAACAAGACGTTGGAGGACGGTGGGAGGGAAACTTCGAATTATAAATCACGAAAAGAGCGAGCATAGGGAATGTTTGAACTTGATCAAGTTGTTGGCGTTATGGCTTCGTTTACGAGCACAGGTATGCCAATATTTGTAACCAGGAACCAGGTGGAAATGGTGCACGAAGAGGATAGGGGCTATCAACGCTTTCGAATCAAGGAACATTGAGGGACATGGTGATGTCTTTACAATCACGGACCGGGACCCAAGAACATAGGATTATGGAACTCGGAGCGGATGACAGCCCGGGCGTTCAGTATCAATGATGTGATAGACCACAGCTAGAATGAATGGGAATTGGTCTCATCATAATTAAAGTGTCCTCCCGAAGAACTCGTAACTTGAGTAATCTTATCAACTAGTATCATGTAGTATCAGGAATTCGTAGAAGGTTATACGGTCAAATCCAAATATCGAATACGATCCTCTATCCGATAGAACATATGTCGCCTATTAGAAGTGTGTAATTAATAGTCCATAATCTCATCTATACATAGTTCCAGACTCCTGGCTAAAAAGCATGTGAATAATGTTTCAGTAAGTTCATTCTTCTCTCAAAGAACTGGCAAGCAACGCTCACACCGCTTCGAGTACATGCAAATCTTATACTGGCGCCAATGCACCTAAAACATGCATTTGAAGCTGCAGCCCACGTGCATATCGGGGGGTGCGTTCCGTGAGCCGACCGTTCGAGATGCAAACATCAAGGCGTTGGGGCTTTCTGATTGAGTACCTGTGCAGAAAGCTAAGCGTAGTCTGACGTGGCTGCTTAGATATACAGTCAAAGTCTAAATTGACAAATGTGAAAGATAAGCCGCCAATAGCTATTTTTGTCAGCAGAATGACTTATGGGAGGGTATCAGAAGTTCATGGCGTTGTTGCCAACTGGGGGGTTGCCTTGAAACATCGTGTTAAACCAGGGCTCCTCGAGGAAAATACGCATCCCATCTTCCCACATCCCTTGCGATCCCATGCCCATACCCATGCCTTCCAGATCCCAGCCTGCAAAGTCAAGAAGATCTCCAGAGTTGTAGCCGCCCATCCCATCCGCTGTGGGGGGTAGTGATGGCATTGCGGGAGCCATTGCAGCAGCCAAATCTGCAGGGAATGGCTCGTTGTGGTAGGGCATGGAGGCTGTAGAGCTTGCATTGTTGTCGGGGGTGTCGTGGAAGAAGGGCTGTGGAGGCTGCGGCATGTTTGAGCCCCATCCAACCATCGAATGCCTGTTGGCTGAAGAGTCGCGGTTTCGGGAGCCGGCGCCGGTGGCAACTTCAGAAAGGAGTTGAAGTGGAGTGTTGGCCGTTGATGCGTGGTCAGAAGGCTGCGATGCCGAAGTATTGGCAGGTTGCGGAGGCTGCTGTTGTGCCTGGGAAGGAGATTGTGTTATCGCAGAAGCTATAGAAGCCGGCTTCGACTCTTTGGCCTCCGACTCAGCTTGTCTATAAAACCAGCTACGAAGCATAACAAGTACCACAAGGAACTTGGCTGCTGGGCGACAACGGTCCTCCGCTGCGGTTGCGCGGAACTTGTCAAGTAGGTTGTCAAGATATTTTCCGACTTGCATGTCTTCCTTATCAATAACTCGGCCCAGCTCCGAGCCTGCTGCTGAGGCCGAGAAGTAGAGCTTGATGAGCATAACGACGGCATATGCAACCCGAACAAAGTTGAACACAGGTAAGCAGCGTATGCTGAAAACGTCCATGGCCAGAAATGTGCCAAGCATTTCCTTGATAGAACCGAGGCATACCGATATAGCACTGATGTGTGCTGAGGATAGTCTATCCCCACCTACAAGCCCTTCCTGTAGAGAAGTTGTTGAGAATGGAGGCCGCAGAGGCTCAGTTGTACGAGCCTGCAACGCCACCTCATGCATATACAAGTTGAGGACGCCGAAACTTATCAGAAGAGTTGCTACTTGAGTCAGTGAACGATTCCGGTGGTTGAGTTATTGATTACATACGTTGCAGCAAGTCTGAGGGAACCTTCTCTCTGTACCGTTTTAGGTCCTTTTCAAGACCTTTGAGAATATATTGTGTTCTCGTTTCCGAGATATGAACCTCAAATGTTGGGTCGTCGAGAGAAAGCTGCGCATTAACTTGCTCCGAAAGGTGATGTGTCCAGACCAGATGGCAAAAGTAAGCATCCGTTGGCGCAGCGTTCGGCGACGACTGCAAAAGATGGAGACTCTCCTCCATAAAGGGAGTCCAGCGGATGAGATTGGGTCGATGCAGAGCCATGGAAGTGTTGGTTGCCAGGAAATAGCATGTTAGCCATGTACGACGACTTTCTATGCTTGTTGGATCAGGGGGCGCCCATCGACGGCTCTGGCCACCTGGTCCGGTACTGGGGTTAGGACGCCAGGTATCAGGCACGACTATTCCACGGCGTTGCTTCAATTTCTGGCCGAGTCCAATATCGATGGCCATAACAGCCGCCGTGTGAACCAACTGGTAAAACTTCAGCTCCTCAAAATGTTCTGGTGGCCAATACCAGATCACAGCGACGTTGAGTGCTTGCACTAGCTCTAAGCCTTTCTCGCCCGAAAGCATCACCTTTTCGGCAAAGGTGAGCTTCATCTCTTTTTGAAGCACCTTTTGAAGGATGGGTGACTCAGCGGAGGCCACTGCCATGATGGCCAAAAACAGTATAGGTTTGGTCTTTCTGAGCTCGGATGCTGTGAAACCAGGTTGGAAGATAACAGCCGGGAGGTGTGAAATCATATGGTCATTGTAGCGAGCAAATAGCTCAGCAGCCTTCTCCATCGTGATGACACCACGGTCAACGATATCACCACCCTTGGCCCTTGTTAGATAAGCCGCCAGAGCTTCGGCCGGTGTTTCCTCAGTAGCAAGCTGTTCAGTCGAGCCTTCACGGCCTTCTGTGAACTTCCTCTTCTGCCCAGTGACTGCTGTAGCTAGTGCTGCCGTGGACTGGGCTGGGGATTCGCGGTCTGTAGTTTGTTCCACGGTCGGCATCGATGGCATTGGGGATTGTGTCGATGAAAACGATCCCCATGCAGGGGTTTGCGTGGGGTTCCGCCATTTCATGTGATTGTAAGAAGAAACAGTTGTGTTGGAATCGTTGGGTGGTTTCGGCGCAACGTTTCCAAGAGACTCTCCCAAGCCGTGACCTTGGCTCTGCGTATGCGCCTGACCTCCTGCAGGTGCCGCTCTTGCTTGCAAGCTCGCTGTCAAGGCATCAATTTTCTTTTCCAGCTCAGCGACTCTGCTGTCCGTCTTCTTCTGGCGCTTTCGCGTTGGCATTGTCACGACGCAATTCCTTCCAGCCTTCCGGCACCTCTTACAAGGTCCCTCATCGTTGGGGTCCGGTTCGCAGCGCACCTTGAGCCCACGACATGCCTCGCAAGCCCTCGGTCGCTTCGGATCGATTCCATCTCCATCGTGTTCGGTATCGTGAAGCTGTTGATTTAGATGCTGTGGTGTATCTCGATTTTCGGTCGATGCGCTGGGGGTGTTCTCGGCGCTGTTGTGATCATCTTGCACGTCGTGGACTGGTATTAGAGAACTATTACCATGAGGGACTTGATGGACTGGCGATGGTCTTGAGGTTGCCTCCACGCCGAAATTTGCTACTGCTGAGGCTCTATCGCCAGTTGCGCCAAGACGAGGGTCGAGCTCCATCGGAGCTTGTTACTTTAGTAGGCCGGTCTTGATGATGCGATGGAAGAGGACGGCGAAGGTTATCGCCGACTCCGACGCTTCCGAGAAGTGGTTGAGAATGAGTCAGCAAAAGTCGGAGCATTTTGCCCATACCTCCGGACCTTCGGTGTGAGATTGATTCTTATCTTCCTTGCAACTGAATAATTTTATAGAAGTGTACAAACATTTGATCTAAATCGGTTTCACTCATTATCACAACGGTACATATATGTTACAAGGCTAGAACAAGACTCTCTGATAAAGTCTAAATGACAACATTTGTCCAAGGTCCTACCAGCATGGGACCATGAAATGGATGACCAAAGAGGTCATTCAATGGCAGACTTTTTTGACATAGATATAGGCCATGAGGCGTAAGGCCAAACAGCAATATGTAGGGTGGTCAATTGTCATCTCAATCACTTCAGGTAGTCCCGCCTCTATTGCATCTTCACAATATACTCGCCAACAAATGGCATGATGAAATCCTTCTTTCCCAATGGCACACCCTCCTTCCTCAGAATAGCATAAGCCATTGACAGATGAAAGTTGATATTAGGGACAGCCGCTCCCATGGCAAATGCTTTCCCAGGCAGGTCCATTGTTCCCGCCGATGGCAATGCTGTCGGGGCAACCTCCTCTCCCTGCTGATTCACGACGTCTTTATCAGCCTTTTCAAGCAACTCTTGGGCCTTTCGAATGCGCGAGTGCATATCCTCAAATGTGACGACTTCGTCTTCAAACTCGACAGACTCCCTTCCAGAGAGCCTGGCGACTAGCTTCTCGGCGAATCGAGTGGCTGCATGGACCTGAAAGCTCAACGGGTTCATGTCTTCGTAAAGTCGCGCATCTGGGAAGCTGGCTGCATTGCTATGCTTCTCTGCTTCAGTGAGGATGTGATCCAGTGATGCCAGGGCCAGTTTAGCCTCGACGATAGTCGCATCATATAGTGTGAATGCCATGATTAAAGCCGTTGAAGAAGAGTATTGATTTATTGGAGAGGTGAGTCAAGGACGGGTAAACTGCGAAAGGAGAAGAGGAAACGAATGAGGATCGACGAGAACATAAATGCCTCGATCTTCTTTTGCAGGATTTACGGTGAATTGTTAATCCAATAGATAGGCTAATAGACCGGCAGGCAAGTGGATTGCCTACCTACCTTACCTAGGTTGAGCAGGTAGCCATTAAACTCATAGGTTAAGAGCCTGAAAGGAACACCAAAGCATGAGGCAATATCAGAAGAGTCTTAAGATAGCCAATACCCTAACATTACCTAAGTTATTCTCAGTTATCACAAGATTAGAAAAGTCCTCTCTAAGCACATCTATCCTAGCATTGTCTACATGATAGCCCACGGACGATGAGGCGGAGATCATGCATGGGCCTTGACTAGAAGTCGGCGGCGCATCAGCAAGGGATATGTTGCAAAAGCCTAGAAGCACACATTCAAATAGACGATTCGGCAACAAAATCACAGAATGAATTCGAGTATTTCTCAAAAGACAAGAAGAACTAATGACAGGCCAATTCTTCAGCTCTGGACTAAGTCAGGCTCATCTTGACTCAAAAAACTATCCACAACGCCATGCTAAGTAGAAAGCGGCACCGCCAATATTCAAGATCAGATCAACGACATTCGTTCCAGCTAAAGTCGTTGAAGTTCCTTCGCTGACGTTCCCATATGGGTTACATCAGCATACGTCCCTAATCTTGATCTTCTCCTAGGCAACTCGTGGCAAAGCTCGATCTCCTCCTAGTGCCAATCATTCCAATATAAGAGTAAATCCTCATCAAATCACCAATTAAAACTCCGAGATGCAAGGTATTAATAGTGTAAGTCGTTATGAAGTAATATGGTATGGTATGTATGGTATCATCGCATGTTGAAACGAGTGGGTATGTAGCAATAGCAAAACACATGGAAAACCAAGCACATATACAGTTTAGAATCGCGTTTCTTCTCGCAAGCGACTCTTGGACCCCTGGTGGTGTGGACCCATCATGCCACCCATGAAGATGGCACTCTCGCGGCGTCTGTTGCCGGGTACGAAGTTTTGGTCGTATGCTGCGGAGGCGCTAGCGAGATCCTCGTGTGAAGCTTGCAAGAAACGTCGGTCATAGGCACCACGTCCTTCGTTGGCTGAAGGTGGTCGGTAACCAATATCATAAGCACCAGCTGGAGATTCATAACCAGGCCTAGTTGCACTTGAAGGAGGTGAAGCTCGCACTGGAGCATTGTTAACGAGGAGCGGAGGAGTCGGAGTAGATCGCTGCAGTTCTCGAACGTTATCCTTTCGCATTTGCCCGTGAGGAGATGAGCTTCCAGACGTTGATGGGCGAGCAGGGAGATCGAATCGCGGCGGTGCTTCAAAGCGCTGCAGTTCGGGTTCAGAAATGGGTGAAGGAAGCTCATAAACCTCAGGATCGATGCCGAAGATTCCCTCGTAATTTTGGAGGAACATCGCGAAAACAGGTGCAGGTATGTTGAGGGTTGGCGAAAAGACAATGCCAACGTTGCGAACAGTCATCTTATTCATGTCCGCATTGTTGATAATCTTGATCAGGAAGCCAATCAAATACTTGAGGAGAGTGGCATTGGCTTGAGGGAGCCGGTGAACCAGCTCACCCAAAGCAGTCATCTTTTCAGCATGGTCTGTAATCTCCATCGTTGTCAAGAACTCCATGTGCAAGTCTCTTGTCAGGATTGTTGTTGGTAGTTCTCGCAAGTAAAGTTTCAGCAGCGAGGCTACGGCGTGAATGTCATAGTATTGACGGTCAGTCAACAAGTTGATATCCCCTTCGACATTGAACCGTTCTCGAAGTTGCTTAATAACGACGTTAGATCCACTTAGTCGAAAGATTCCTTCCTCAAGCACAGCATTCTTGGAATCCAAATACTGAATGCATCTGTATACGACAGCAGGAAGGGGTACATTCACATCCGTAGGGGAGCAAAATCGAACAGCTTCCGCCAGCGGTGCTCCAAAGGCTTGTCGCACAGGCCCTTGATAAGAGCTCTGTGGTGGGGTTGCATTCGCGCCGACCTCGCTACCACCAAACAAGGAGTCTTGACCTTCAGATGAAGACCGAGTCTTAGGTCCAAAACCAAAGAAACTTCGCTTCCTCTGTTTCTTTTCATCAGGCGTCGGGCCATAGTTTGGTTTGTTTCCCCAGGCACCTAAGTCGGATATAGGTTGCGGATCCTTGGGTCCCGAAATGACCTTGCTCTGAGATGAGGAAAAGCTCTCAAATCCATGGTTGTGATGTTGTTCAGGCATGCCACCTGAAGTCTTGGGTCGCGCAGGCCCTGAAACTTGAGGGGCATCTCCTGCTTGAGTAGAATCGTACCGGACACCAACTAGTGTATCCGAATCTGATGGATGATGGTATGGCTTCCCAGGGGCTTTTCGAACTTTGCCTGCAGTAGGACGCTCTGTGCCTGTGACTGTACCTTGTGTTTGGCGATCCGGAACAGGTCCACCCCGGGATGGTGGAGGTTCAGAATCCTCAGGATCACGATAATCAACCCATTGGAGGAGAGCGTCCACCCAAAGATCCCGTTCCTTATCACTTTCGGCACAAAGAACATGTCTGAAGTGGCTGCTCGTGTCCTTCTTCTTCGGTTCCAAGATAAGGAAAGCATGACGAAATTGGTTGTCCAGGTCATCACCGTTGGTTACACGCACCGGCGATTGGTTGTCGTTATTCTGATTCTGCTTGCCAATCTGTGCCCCCTGTAGCTTGATTGTGCCCAAGTGTGCACCTCCAGGCACTTCAAAGTATTTGAGTAGAGGCCCATTCAGAACGAAGTACCTTGCTTTCCAGCCACCGAAATTCTTGCCTTTCTTTGTCAGATAACCACTGCGACAAGGTCGCCCCTCGGGCCCTATCTTGTTGCCATTAATCTCAGAGCTCGAATCACCAATTGACACCGAATCGTCTAGATTTGGTGGGAGAACATGAGTTGACAGATATTTGCAAAGCTCGACAGCTGTTTTCGTGTCAAAAGGTATATCCAAAATGTCATCCATGAACTGCTCCAAGACTGTCCTACGAGCATCGAGCTTGGCCGGCGCATGACCACTGAACAGCGAACGTTCCGGAGCTCTGACTGTGTAGGATGTACATTGCTTGAGCCTTTGATCAAGTTTTGTCAACGAAGCCAAGTCTTTCTCCACTCTCCAAAGCTCGCCATTGTCGGATCGCGAGATGATAGCGAGAGTAAACACAGGGTCTTCTTCGAGTTGTGTGAGAGACATCATACTCGCTCGAGATGGCTTCATGCGCGACGATGCAACTACAATTTTGATAGAGGGTAAAGCATTTGGCGGGAGCAGAAGATCTGGGTATTCTTCTGTGACCAGGCCTTTGTAGACTTCTGTACGCTCACTAGGGCTAGTCATTCTGATGGTTGGTTGATCCGCGTGGCTGATGGGTTCTTGCTGCACGGTGCGACTTTTTTGCGATACCAACGTTTCCTCAGATACGGTGTTTTTCCCAGTCGCTCTAGCTGGTGTTGGGGCCGGAGTTGCTAAAGGGGTGTTTGGTGGTAGTGGGATTGGTTGACGAGGTGGTCGCGGAGACAATGGCGCAGCCTGAAAATTCATCGACCTTGGAGACAAAGGCGGCGAGCTGAAATTTGAAGGTCGAGGGCTTGCGGGGAGACCGGGACTTAACAATGGCGCAGGGATTTCCCTTGTTTTTGTTGCGCTGAGCATCTCGCCGAGTGAGGCTGTCGCGAGCTCCTGCGCAGGGGCCTGGGGCATTTGGATCGGAGATCCAGGTTGACTGGACTTGCTTGACTTACTCTTCTTGGATGCACTACGCGCAGCCGCCTCCTTCAAAGCAATAATCTCTCGATCTCGATCGTCCTCTTCTCGCGTTCTTCGCCGACCTCGTCGATCGTGAACAATTTTATCAACTTCCAGGATATCATCGAAATCAGATTCAGTCTCACCATCCTCCGGAGATGGACTCAGCTGCGTTCTCATTTCTTGCTTCAACTTCAAGGGTGCTGGAGGTGGCTTCCTCGGCGGCGGCACCGGAAACTTGGACAGTCCTTCGTCAGGTTGAGGAGTAGCCTCGAGAACCGCGACTGTAGGAAGGTGGTTTACCGGTGGCTTAGGCGGTGGCATTTTGGGCGGTTCACTGGGGAGGCTTCGCGATGGAGGGATAGCGACATTATAGGGAATGTCCTTGAGAGGCTCCTCAATCTTCTCCTTCCTTGCCTCCTCAGCGGCCCGTTCTTCAGCCTCGTGATCGTACTTGTCTAAAGCATGGTCTTGCGGTTTGGGCATAGCATGTGCAGGGTTCAAGAGTTCGCCCACAGCTGAATGTGGTGCGCTGGGCTGATCTGCTGGAGGAGTAATGGGATAAGGCGCCATGGTGATATCGATCGGTGAATTTCTCGGACTTTCGGCTTCAAGGATTGGTGACTCTGGTGCGGTTTGCTCCTTAGCTCGTTCAATATCAACTCGTGGAAGCGAAGGCACAGGCGCTTCAACAGCGTCTTTGGTATTTTCTTGAGGTGATACCGAAGCAGAGGAAAGTGAGATAACTTCTTTTAGCTTTTTCCTATACTTTTCCTTGTCCTTCAAAGCCCTTTCCAAGTCCTTGTTAAGGCCGAGAATCATGGCGCGTTGCTTGTCCACTAGACGCCATAACTGGCTGTTCTGCTGTGACTGAGAGTGCTTTTCTTTCAGCAAGTACTGGATAAGAGTCTCGGGGCTGCCTGCTGTCTTAATAAGATGAGCAATCTCTGAAGGTCCATGGGGACCATCTTGAGTCCCAGTTGTGCCAGATTTGGTCGATATTGCTGAAATCGCCGAGTCGATAGACGAATTCCGAGCGACTCCTTTAGAAGATTCGGCCTGGGCCGCAGCTACAGGACCCGCCATGGCCGGTTGTTTAGTTGAGTCGGAGCCTGGAGCAGGCTTTAAAGTTATGGGCTCGGAGACGGTTCGCAAAACATTCGTACTGCCTGCATAGCCCTGTCTGATTAGATTGTTAGTTTACAGCGGTAACGCCTGGGTAGTCGTGGTAATTGCGCCCAATAACCACTTGTAATAGACAAACCTAGGGCTGTGAGGTTCTGGGGATCCTTCGTCTGAGGAATCGCTGTAGAATGAGGTCTGCTTAACAAGGCTCGATTTGTTCTCAAGTTCTTGATTAGCTCGATATGTCGGCGTTGGAGTAGAACGAGTCGGGAAAGCGGCGGTTCGTGGACTGGGACTTGCTTGTCCGTAAGGGAAGTTGGCAGATGTCACGAGTGGACTTGAGATAGCTGGTCGTGGGGATCTAGAGATCGCAGTGCGTTAGAGATGGCGTATCGAAAGATTCCACAGCAGAGCGCAAGACGGTCCTGGGTTGGAGGGGAAAGGAATGGTGATAGCACGAAGTACAACGGAGACCTCGCACAACGTTCAACCCGGGGCGAGTAAGAAAGATAATCGCTGGTTAAGAATGGCCAAGGAGCAGAGATGTGTGGAGGGGAGAGATTGTGAGAGGCAGAAGGGGGCCAAGAAGCGGCCTGGGGCAGATGGCCAGGGGGGTGTGTGGAGATGACCCAAGAAGAGCAAGCAACCAGAGATAGTTTGGAGTTGGGATGAAGCTGCTGAAGACATGTACATTATGTATATGCTTACCGTGGACTCGACAAGGACAATGAACCAAGGGATGGGACACTTGGACTCGGACGAATGATGCGACCAACTGTAGGACTATCGTCAACGGGAACTTCGTAGGGAGATCGAGCCCGGTTAAGGAGGTTGTGATCGGATGATGAAGTAGCTTCTACTGGAGTGGTGATGGAGTTGGATCTGGAAGCAGTAGAGGCAGTAGAAGCTTCTGCACTCTGGAGCGCAAGCCGTGGCATGGTGCACTGGGCTCCCTTGCGGTGTCATGCACCGGAAGTCATCAGCCAATGAGTCGCAGATATCGCAGCGTACTGTGCAAGGCACGAAGTGCTGATGTGAGGTAAGTGAGGCGTTTCGAGATGCCGGTTGCTGCGGTGGGAACAGTCCGAGCCCCAACGTTACATGCAGCTGTAACCGTGTTACAGCGGAGTACAAGCCACCGTGAGACGGTATTGTAGCGTACTAGCTAGTACTGAAGAGCAGGACAAGAAAACGGCAGCAGAGGATGGATACGGGTATAATACACCTGATAGTAAGAGAGTTTTCGGTAGGTGTGGAGTGTCGTTTAACGGGGGAGACGTGGTAGACGTTTGAAGCGAACGACTGGGAAGCCGTCGCAAAAGTTGCAAAAAAAAAAAAGGTGGATGCCAGGCTGCCCTGTACGACAAGGCAATACCTTGCCTTGGGAATGGAGTGATGGCGGCTGCGAGCAGGGAATGTCGTTTGCGGAGGAGACTGGTCGAGCAAGCAAATTGACTAGCGAATGCGGTACGTACTCTAACCTGTATGCGCCGGCGCGTTCCAATAATTACTATTAACGAGAAAGAAAGTAAGGGAATTGAGGGATGTGAAGAGGTAAAAGGAGGTAAGGGTACTAATGAATATTGAGAGATGATTTTGAGGGGGAGATTTGCTGATTTGATGGCCTACTATGGGCGGAAAGTGAGGTGCCGCCCCTCGTAAATCCTAATATGGAAAGGGGCCGGGAAAAATGGTGGAAAACGGTCGTGATTATTAGGTTACTTGAATCAGTGACATGAGAAGTATAACTCTAAGAGGCACCTAGCAAAACTTAGCACCGGCTACACGGTGTTCGCTCCAGCTTGACATATTTTGTTCAAGTTAGTAACTCTTGTTTCTATACACAAAATCGAGTCAGGTAAACCAACGTTCGGCGCCATTGAGACTGACACGATGGAGTCGTTTGCCCAGGTGCACGGAGGTGCCCGCGACCCCGAGGGCTACCTATCCTAGAAGAAGCTTACAAGGATCAAGGGACCCCTTTACCTTAACACAAGATGCCCTTGCACAGACTGTACATACACAAAGCTCAAGGCGCTTATACTATGATAGATGATAGATATGTCAGGTAACTAAGTCTATCTGCAGTACGAATACAGGCAGATATTGCCATCATATCCGCAATGGATTTAGATGCATGCTGGACAAAGAGAATCAGTGCGAATAAGGGGTAACTGGTCGGCTCTCCCACTAAAAGCCACTAATAGCAAACGAAGCACGCGAGGCTTCCGCCCTGCCCACTCGAAATCGTCAATCGTACCTCACTAGAAGGCGCCACCCAAGCGTCCACTTTATGGCTGTGGATAATACCAGTCCAGTAGATTGTGTCAGGGTTCAATTAACTGGACTGACTCGGTTCCATTGATGCATAGCGGCGGCTGCTGCGGGGTATAATTTTGATATTTGTTCCTATCGTCATGATCGTCATGATGCTTCAGAGCAGAGAGTCTGGTGGAGGTTAAGATAGACCTAAAACTAAACAAGTCCAACAAAAGCCCAGAGGAACATTCACCGTTTATTTTGAAACGGAGGCTTGAAGGTCTAGAATCCAAATTAGCCACCTTCCATACCAAATGCTCAAAATAGTTGGTTCAGACTGCAACACGACTGGAACGCAAACTGACACGGACAACGGGACGTTGCGAGATTTTACTCTACCGTCCCGTGGAAAATAACGTTACGATTTTAGTGCCAAAGCTTGGATTGACGCGCCAGTTTAGCCAGGGGTTTCTTATTCTAAGCTTTTCTCAAGGGATTGAGGTCTAGAATGCCGGATGCGAGGGAGTCCTGAAGGATTGTCTATTCAAAGTTCAAACCGACGCTCAACATTATAAACCATGTTCGTGGTGTAATCTTAGGTATATGGGTTGCTCTCGACTTTGAATCCTCCAATCAGGTTAATCTTGTGATACTTTATGGTCTCAACTAGCGTGGCTGCTACATTTGTTCACATACTTGACATCACCTCTTAATCTCTGTATTGACGTGTTTTATTCTGGAAATCATTATAGACCTGTCCCTCAAAAGGCCATTACAGTCTGTAAGTGGCCTTGACTTAAGTGGGTTCTATTCTAAAGCAATCACAAGGACAAGGGCCCCCTGGAAGCCTCAGTGATAGTTGTTCCAATCAGAGCCGCAGTGGCTATTGTCACGTCTGATCCTGGCTCCCAATGATTCGCAGCACTTTGCTGGATCCAGCACGGTCAAACAAACCACTCCAGGGATTACGGCGTGCAAGGGTTGCTGAGCCTAACCGTCCTTATCTGGTCATGAAGGATGGACGGCCGGAAGATTTCTGAGATGCGCTGGGTCCTCGGTAAAAGACACACAACCTGGACAAGCTAGGAAAAGAAAAAACAGGTCCCTGTTCTAGATGGAATGGAATGAATGAGCTGAGAACCACCAGGTTCCACTTGAGGATGCTAAGCCAATACTAATGGCAAATATTGTTGTTGATTATTATCGTCCAATTCTCTCAAGTCATTGCCCTCCGCGTTTCACAACATCTCATCAGTCACTACATGTCTCGCTTATGCTCTGATATCTCCAAAAACAGAAGGTATGGTCAATAAAAAGCACAGATATGCACGTGTCCCACCCTCAGTCGATATCCATTCTGTATCTGCTTTATGCAGGTACAATCTGGCCATCTCAAGTGGTCCGGACTCCGAAGATCCATCTATATCACTCGTACGTGTTATTACAACCCTGTCCGCATCACCAGCGTTAACCGCCCGCCAAATAATCAAGCAGCACTGACCAAATTGCTTGGCGGATGACACAAAGCAAGCCTCGGATCGATCTCTTACCAAGGAGTGAATTATGTCGGCTCTGTTTGGGATCTCAAGGAGAAACACAAGGCGCTTCGGGTTAGTATAGCTTGTAACAATGGGGACTCGAAATTATTCTTAGCAATATGTGCCTTCAGTTGTCCAGTGTTTGGTATGACAATCCACACTTCAGCGCGTATTCACGGCAAACACAACAGCCATCTGACAGATTTGCTGCAAGCCACCCCGAAGGTATCACATCCGGGGCGAACGAGATGCATATGCGAGAGGAAGGATAGTTCGTCCTTGCTTTCGTCTTGCTTCTTTATTTTGGTCCGTGAACTAGACAGGGGGTCGTTCCATATGGCATATCTTCAACTCATGCCAATACACTCCTTACAGCTTTAGCCACTGAGACAGTTCGTCAGCCCTCGCCGCAGGGATGTTTCTCAAAACGAAAACTCAGAACTATTCCGTGTGGCTGGATTATCGCGCAATTGCCATGTACCGTAAGACACAGATGAGGCTTGGAAGTGTCCAGATATCACAGTCCCTGGGCCGTGTCATTGGTACCTGTACGATCGACCTAGCACGGTTGCGATTTGGGTCAAGACTCATCCCGAATAATGGCTTTTTCACGAAAAAGACACTGAGTTAATAAATCCGGTTTCTCAACTGGCTTAACTTCCCGAAAACCACATGCAGATAGTCCCATTACATGTAATGACAAGGTTGGTTACTGGAGGATGGGAGAGAAGTGTTAGATTATTGGGTTGTTGTAAGAATATACGTAGGAAAGGGAATAAGGTATTCGAATAAACTAGTAAGAACATCATGCAGGGCCTAAAAATAATACATTCCTTCCGTATGCGACGTATAAAATCATTTAAGGAGTAGTTAGTAGATACCCAAAGGTGGGTGACGGTAAAAGCGGTGTGATCTGAAAATGTGATAAGAGTCCTCATTTGCTTATTGGACAGCCCAGGTCTTCTGTATAGAGCGAATTTCATGGATCAAAAAACAGTGTTACCAGTGCCGAGCTCCTTTAATTATGCATACTACGTATACTTCCGGATACCATGGCAGCACGGTAAGTCTCGATGGATACCTTACTCCCTCCCCACTACTCTCATACTTCCAAAATACCTTGTAAAACGGTGATTTCGATCATCTTGATTCCGCCCGCAACGCATGAAATAGTTTGTGACAACTTTGTGCACTGCATTTCATTGTTGTCCTTTCTCTATATTGTATGCTGGTTTTTATGCTCAGTTTGCACATATCCTTATTGATTCCCGAGCTCGGCTGATCCTACTGTTACAGGGTAAGTTTGAGGAAGGGAACCTTAACTCCGTTGGGAACTCGGAATTTTATTCAACATCTGTAGGATATTTCGATGGCAAAGGTGGATGTTATATTATTCTGTTGTCTTTTGCGATGATGCATATTTTGGGTGCCTACGGGTGGTGGAAGCCAACTTCGTGATGTACTTAACGTGGGATGTTGTAACTATTCGGGTTTCAAGTCAAATACAATAGATAACCCTAACATCAGGAACACGGCATATCCCCGTACATTCAGAGCGATACTGCGTATGATTGTTTGAAGGACATGTTTCCAACTCAGATCATCCGAGCAGTCTATAGGCTCATGTCTGGCATCCAGTCTAGACCTTCCAGCCTTTCGTAGAGCTAGAACAACAACTGCAGGATGGTGATTGTGAGACTGTTTCAACCCCAGACAGCTTGTTTCAATATGAGTCTTACTATTTATGGAGCCTCGCATCGGTAGATTATTAAACCACCACAGACAGCTGCGAATTGTTTCGGATATTCGGCACCCACAGTTCAATCGATATCATAAGAAAGAGAAGCATGAACTCGAGCCTGGTCATGAGGACACAAACGGGTCAACTTCTAGTGGCGAACGACTAAGTCAGTTACCAGATAGAAGACAACAATTGTTTCGGATTTCTCGGTCTACGCATGAGTCTAGCTGCTGACAAGACAGAAGTTCTGACACCGGATGTGTTGACTCAGGTATTTGTCGGAGACGCTTGTTTATATTTTCGGATAAGTAACGACGGTCCTTGTAAGTGACCCAACCGAGCATATCCATGAGATGCAAATTCCTAGTAAATAGTGTCCAAAACCTAGCTTCAGCCAGTTCAGCGCTGCCGGGCATCCTCTTTGATAAACCCGAATGTTGGGACTACCTGACACGACTGCTAATAGGTAAAGCTTCGAACTTTGATCCATCTCAATAACGCTATTTTCATCATGCTAGAGTTTGAACTCTCCCGTTCAAAAATGCTATAATGATATATATTCATTTTATGTTATTAAACTTAAACCTACCGTTGAACCGTTTCCCTGGGGGCTGATGGTTCACACTAATTATTGCTTTCTTGAGGCTCACTGCCCACGACATAAGCCGCCATAAAGATTCAAATAACATGGCCCTCAAACCATGATAGAACGGAGTGGATGAGTTCTGGAGGAACAGGGTATCGTCACTATCGTGCAGACTAGTTTCCTGAAGGATTCTGTCAACAATCCTGGCAAATGGTTCACCCTCTTTAGATCTTGGAGACATTGAACTAATGATCGCCAACGTCCTCGACCCTGGCGATCAGAATAATCCTGCCATGTCAGAATGCACCCCAGGGTCGCAATACACCTGATGACTTGCCGAAGTTCAGGGGTTTCTAGTGCCCAGGTTGGTTTCAGGAGGCGGTGGAGGTGGTGATCGCTAGGGTGAGCACCTAACTAAAATTCCACGTAAGATTAGGAATTGAATTTGTTAAACGAGACGTTGAGGAAACCTATCCGAAGATGTTGTGCCTCCGAAAGTATACCGGAGTTTTCATGGCCGTGAGTCGGCGTTTCGGACCCACTAGCTCCGAGCCTTCGGCATCCGATCCGGGCCTTGGCACCGGCCTCTGGAAGTTTGAACTGCCGTGGACAACTTTGGCTTTTGAAACCACTCTAATGTTTCATTGACTGAAATACTATGGTATGACATCCGTTGCCAAAATTCAATTATGCTCAACTGTGAACTACTCTCCCTCGGTATTGTTCTCGACACACACACCTGAGTGGAATTTCTTTGTTCGTTGACACAAACACAATGGCATTTTCCGTTGCCAATCTACCGCCTAGGTTCTATGGCTTTCTCCGTAACCCAACCAGAACAACTCAGCCCTGCCCTCTGACGCCAAGGTTTTCTCTTTATCTTTCCATTTATTCAGGGTCCAGGGGTCCAGAGCGTAGGCTATGTCGAAAAAGAAACACATGACTGGTTGGGCTTGGCCTACTCAGCATGCACCTCTCAGCCCCTGCCCATTGCAACCGCGAAATCTGGTTTCTTGTGGGTGACCGAACGTTGGAGGCGGGGGCTGACGTGCATACGCATGTGCGACGTCATGATCCGGTGACCTCGTGTTTTACTGGTAGTTTAGAGTCTTTTGTGTTCCAAGTTCATAGTTGCTAGACCCATCCATCCATCAATCAGACTGGCCTGGCTTTTTGACTTGGGCATTGGTTGGGTTGGGTTGGAACAAAACCGTGGAAGCTTGATAGCTTTTACTCACATGCCATGTCTTCCATTGCAGCCTGATCATCCGCATCTTCAATTAGAACATAAAAGATCGCCATTCCCCTTTCACACCCGCCTGTCGCCACCGTTAACTGCCAACCATCCATCCATCATTGTCCATCCCACTTGATCATCGTGACCTGAGCACCCCACTTGATCATCCTCGGGTTATCCCCGTCAACCGACCTTTGGCTGTTTGTTTATCGCGTCGCAGGTAGCTGCATTTCATTATTGTTATCGCTGCTGCTGTAGCTGTCTTTACCGACAAAATGGGTATGTCTCCTCTTGCTGCACATTGCCGTGTGTCCCGTGTCGCAAATCCAACCGTCACTGACGTCATCGCAACAGTCACCAAACCTTACGAGAAGAAGCGACTCTATCTCCAGCACCCAGAGCAGGACTATGGTATCGTCAGCCATCGCGTAACACGAATCATTCCTCCTCCTGAACCTTCTCCTCCTCCTCCGCCTCCGGTCATTGTGAGACCTCCGCTGCCACCACCACCACCTCCACAACCTCAACCACCACCGCCGCCTCCCGTGGTTGAGAAACCACCGCCTCCTCCGCCTTGCCCTCCAGTTGAGAAACCCAAGCCTCCGCCTCCTCCGGTTGTGAAGCCCAGACCTCCTTCACCTCCAGAGGAGCCTATTGAGGTCATTGCAGTCGACGTTGAGCCACACAAGAAAAAGAAGAAGCCCAAGTCTCGATCCAGAAGCAGGCACAGCCACCACTCATCATATGACCACGATCGAGAGCGCGTCATTGAGCGTGAGAGGATCGTCCCTGTACCTGTCCCGGTTCAAGTCGAGCCTCGCTATGAAACCTTTCGGTACGTTGAGGGAACTCGACGTCGAGAGTATTCACCTCCATCACCACCGAGGCGGATGATTGAGGATGATAGAGTACGGCTCCGTATTACGGATCGTGAGCGTGAGTACTACCGATGATCAGCAAGTGCTCGAATGACCGTAACCGGAGCGTTCTATAACGGCTTTGTCTGTATTACGATTGATGACTTTGATTCTTTTCAATATTAGGTTTTAAGGAATAGTGTTTCTCCAGGAGTTAGGGAAATCTGAGTATCTTTAGATCAACATTTTACAAATTATATCCCAAGTTATCCTAAAACTCGGACTTGTGTCCCTAAGACTGTTATGAGTCCATCGTAAAATATCCTCATTATAGACTTATTATCCTAAACATATCCCAGGAAATGGGTACAACATTGATAAAGCTATCCTCAACCGAGCAGTCCTCCCCATATGCGTCGAGTATTCGCCCCCAAGTTACCTATCGTGATCGATAAATGTGGCTCTGGCCCTCAGGGTAGTAGGCTTGAGCCTGAACCCTTCTACGCAAGCTGTGCCTCGGCTCATATGGCGGCGATGGATACTCTACCGGTTGGGTAGCCAGCTGTGTGGTCGGAGGAGCCGCCCAATATGCTGGTTCGACTGTTTGTGATATGACTGTCGGTCCGCCGTAGACCCCCTTTCCTGGTCTCCCGAATAACCATCGAGCTAGGTTTCCTAACTCGCCCATAAACCAGAGGCCCAGGACAATGACGAGAACCGTCACCGGTATAGCAACCACCCAGTACAACCACTGTGAGTAATTCATATCACGAACATCAGTCGTGTTCATGCCAAAGATACTCGAAACCGCGCTGATGGGCAAGAAAATGATAGTAACAAGAGTGAAGGCATAAATGGCGCGCTCCTGTCGGTCTCTTGTGAAGTCCATCTTATATGCAATCGCCCGCTCGAGGTCTTTGGAAAAGTCGCTGAAACGTCGAAACTCAAACTCACGTTGCTCGATGAGACGGGAGCATTCGAGGAAGAAGAGACCACGTAAACCTCCCGCATCTGTAGGAGACAGTTTTGAAGATGAAGCCATATCGAAAAGGAAGTCATCATCAAGTCCCATATAGTCGTTTGCAGGTGTAACCTCCTGAACATAGGAAACAGGGACGATTCGATTATAGTCCTCATCCTGACGTTGTGAGTGAGGCGGCGGCAAGGTCTCCGAGTAGTGCCGTTTGCTGCTGTACTGCTTCTCTGCATCTTTCAACACGATTTCATGCTCCATCTGACTCATGACAATGTCTTCTGTATCAATAGCGGTGAGTGACTTTCGTAGTCGATAGATAAGTGACTTTTGTTTCCAGATTGTTCGCTTGACGGCTACGAGCTCTTGCTGCACTAGATCGAGCTGATGTTGAAAGGACCTGTCGGAGGGCTTCGACGTGATTGCATTGTCCTGAGCATGTTAGTAGCCGACCTGGGTTATGCCGTTATTTGTATCGAAACATACTAGAGAGTTGAGATACTGAGAGTAAGTATCGCATATGTCATCAGATTTGCCGACCTGATCTTGCAGTAGGCCCATTGTGATGAGCGAAAGCACTTCAAGCGGCATTACAACAGCCTTTTCCAGTAAATTATTTTCGCCGAGTCCTTGTACCAGCTTTTTGGAACCCGTACCGATGAGCTCTTCGGCCCTCCTCATCCGATTATCCCACTTAGGGTCGTCATTGGAACCATAGACTATGGCCATGGTGATGTAAAGCCATGCTTTGGAGAATTCGGGCGGCATATCAACTTCAGCACGCTCTTGATTGGATGAATACATGACAAGATTTTGGACAGCGAGGAGATTTCGCGTCAAGTCTCTGAGAGAGATCCGAAGGCTACCGGTAATGCTGTCAGAAGTCGACTTACCATCTGGCATGGTTAACTTCATGTCAAGGTTAGCACGCCCAATTTCGAGACCTTCTGCCTATCACGTACCTCAATTATCGATCTGACAGCACCCCAGAACTTTCCGACCATGGGACCTTTAAAAGTCATGGGTAAAAAGAAGCTGTAAACAATATCGGCAGCGTTGAAGACATCAACCTTTTCCTCGTATGCACGTCGTAAGAAATCACTCTCATCTTCCTCCATTCGACCAGATAACTCGACTAGATAGTCATAGCACTCCTTTCTGGTGGCTTCTTTGCAGGTCTTATATGCTTTTCGATCTGTATAGGTTGTGTCGCATGTTAAAAAGGCCTCGGCCGCATCCAGCTGGGCTTCAAGAGACTTGAAACCAGTCCCCTGGATTTGAGGACCGCTGGTGCCCCCTGTCGCCAAGGACAACACATGAGCAAATTCCTGCGCCTTAGGTTTACCCTTTCCACCATGCGTACTTGGGAGAACTTGTGGATCTGATCGTAGAATGGCTCGCGGGGGAGGATCAGGCAGGGAACCCAGCTTCATGGTAATCTTAAGTGACATTGACTTCACGGTCGAAGCCAATTTGAGTATCTTGGGCCATGCGTCTGCTGTGACGGCCTGATCCTTATGCCAGAACTCAGGGACTTTGGGCCAGAATGCTTGGAACTTAGACAGGAATGCCTGAGATGAAGTGTTAGATCTGTCACTGAAAAAGGAAGCTTGACTTACAAACCACGTGTGGCACTCATCGGCTTTAAATGACCAGACAACCGAATCACCGTATGCCACCAATATTAGTCCTTTGCGTTCATTAGTTACAGCACGAGATGGGTGTTCTTTAATCTCAAGCCCTTGTCCCAGCAGATCGTCCCTAGTCATCGTCGCGCATGTTACTACTAAGCCTTTCTTATTGTCAATGAGTCGCCTATTGTATCAGTGAAAGGGACGTTACTGTTATCAATGACAAGACACCACAGTTGGGATATATGAAAACATTCTCCACGTTCTGCGTTTCCTAACTGAACCACCGCTTGCTCCATGTCCCTTGCTGCAGTGTTTCGGGAGTACTGGACTTGCAGCAAGGTCTGAGCTGGAAAAAGAGATACGCTGGTAGCAGCGAGTAGACCAGAGTACTGCTCGAGTGAGAAGTAGGGAATACAAATCCATCGTGCTGAGCCAGTCACTGAATCGGACGTCATTGCTTTCTCTTCTAGTGATTTTAATGGTACCTCAATGTATTTCGGGTCCAAGTATCCAACCTTTGCACCTTTAGGGTTGGTCCTAGACTTCACGCAGTTCTTTTTGACATCAGAACGAAGCCTCGATACGGCCCTTTTCTCCAGCTCTGTCAGTCCTGAGATCCGGCTGATCTCAACCTGATACGAATCGTCAGCTTTCAAGTGTGTGCACTTAAAGAAGCTATCTTACCCAGAAATCTTCAAAGTTCATCACGTCCTGTGGAACGTGGCTGTTCATAGTTAGTACGCCTAAAGTTTTTTTTTGTGAATACTTGTGGAAGCTTACAGCCAGCGGAATAGGGGATTTTTCTGTCCTTTAGGATCATGAACAAGATTTAAGACTGCTGCATGAGAACCACCCATTTCAGCACTCCCAGTATAGGCCGAAGAATGAACAAGCGTCAGCTGAGAGCGTAAGTTAGATGCCTTCTCGTCCTTCACGAGAGTGGAACGCTCCGCAACAAGAGTTCTCTCTTCAGACTCAGGATATTCGGCATCAGAATCGTCTGCCTTCGATGGCTCTATGATCGACTGGGTCCGGGATGAGAAATCAAACTTATCGTAAGGGTCATATTCGTTGCTTGAAAAGCTCCACCCCCTTGTTCTCGGGTACCAGTCACTATTATATCCTACAGTACGTGAGGGAGCATCACGAGAAAAGTATCTCTCACGTCTTGAGCTTTCATAGCGGGGGTATATGGGCGATCTTGACCGACTTTTGTAGCGACGGCCGTAGTCGCTTCTGTCATAGGAGAGTTGTCTCTGTCTGGGGTTTACATCTCCATCCTCGCCATCAACTTCAATCGGGCGTGGAGACTCAGTATAGTCTCTATCAGGTACAACTGAAGCCTGGATTGGGAAATCTGCAGGGATTTCCCACTCGGTGTAGGTCTGTACTGGAACGTCATCTGTAGACTGCCGAGACGATGTCCCGACTACCCGTCTAGTGTCGTTACGAACACGAGCCCCGTCAATAGGAACATCAGCTCTCTCAAATGTGCCTCGCCTGGCTGGATACCTGATCTCTCGCCGACGAGGCTGCGGAGAATCCTACTGGTCGTAAGTCAAGTATTGATAGTGAACAGTGTTACACAAACCAGGTAATGCTCTTCTACGCGTCCCCAACGAACACGACCACGTCCCTCACCTGAGGGAGAAGACTCAGCCATGACAAACAGTCTCACCGAGCTAACAAGACTTAGCGTGTGTACGCAGTCCTCGAGCAAAGAAGAGTAAACAAAGGAATACGAAGAGTTCCCCGCCTCTGGTCGTCCTACAAAAGGAGCTTTGATACCGCAAAATAGGAACTACCACCCAAGAATGTGCCAACAACCTACCAGTTGCAGATACCTCAGTTAGCATATGGATGCTTGTCTACTAGTAATAAGCGCTAGCTGACGCCCCTGGCCACACTAACATCCAATACAATAGTGGCTAGTGCATTGCAGAAAACCTAAAGGTATAATCTGAAGTGAAAAGAATACTCAGACAAGTTAGGATAATTTAGAGTAAATTTTGTCGGCTCTTTAATTAAGAATGATTGATTTTTGACACCTGATGCAAGAAGTCTCCTGAAACCTCGGTGGTAGTACATGATGGCGACCCTATCCCTCATGCAAAGATCCACTGGCCTGGCTATAGTGGTTTGTGACTAGAAATTGCTGAGTAAAAGCTTCCCACGGTGTCAGAAATCTGCAAGTTGAACATTTACTGGACGACTCATTGTTTCAATCGCAGACAAAACAATTTCTATGGCATGATGTGCGATAATAGATCACGTGCAACGCTACTAGGTATGAGTTTAGTATAACCAGAGCGATTGACGATCAACGTTGAGACGCTGTGACCATGTTTTAAGAGGCGATTCCAAACTGGAAGCAATATTATCAACACGACGGGGTTTAGTGTAAGGAAATAGTAGATCGACAGAACATCTCATGGTCTCAATACAAATTCCTGTTCTAGGCAAACATAGTGAAAATGATCGCTCGCTAAATGCTTCCCCTTCATGATGTCCCGAAACGCCAGCAAAACTCCAAGTCTACCCTTACTCCAATCCAGCTGTTAAACGTATGCTGTTGCTCTTGATATCGTCCTCTCTTCCACATTAGTAATTGCGTTCTGTAACGCGCTTGTCAAATCTACATGAAATAATGGTTTGTCCAGGCCATGAACAACAGCACCTCTCCGCTTCTGCTTCTCGAGTTCTCCTGATGACATTGAGCCATAAGATTTTACCGAGGAGAATCCCCCAATCAAAGGCTCTTCGTCTGTGTTGTTTGTATGTTTTGGTGTCAGTTCGTGGAAGCCTGTCTCCTGAGCGAGTGCCGCAGCAGAGTCCTTGCCTCCGATTTCCGCTACGCTGAAAATCGATTTCCATCTTCGATGTGCTGTGTCTTCGTTGGGTTTGTATGGGACTCCAAACCCTGCTGACACCAACGCTCTCTTGGACCATCGATTATTTATGCAAGCAAAATGCCAATCTACACCATCAGGAGAGGTATATGAATCGAGCTGATTACGAATATCGATCAGTCGTTGAATCGAGGTGATGTCGACGTTGTTGACAGAACTGAAATCTAGAATGACCGCCTTCAGTGTCGGAAGTGCAGAGTCTGGATCCGAGTGAACAGGCCGTTTTGCAGATTTCCTCGGCCCTGGGTTATTCCACGGCCTGTCACCTGGTCGTTCGAAAGCTTCGGGACTGCTGCGTTGCGTGTTGGATTGAATGAAGTCGCTTAGATAGTCCAGGGAGGAGTTGGCATTGGGGTAATTGAAGCCTTCAGAGAAGCGGTAGATGAAAACTCCGGGATACGGATGATCAACTTCAACTTCGGGGTTCGAGCCATCACCATGATCAAGGGGGAGAAAAACATTTCTCGCAGAAACATCAGAATCCTCGATTGTGCCGTACTCTCCCACGACTTTTCGGTGATCATCACCAATAACATGGTCGCCAATGACTGAACGAACCTTTACTTTGCCAAGAAACCTGCCTTTGGCCTTGAGGATACGATAGATAAATACAGCGCCTGAAAGGAGGACAGTAGCGTATAGCCCATCTTCTATTTGAGCAAAGACGCTGACGGTAACACCGGTGAAGAAGATGAAAACCTCGATAGGCGAAACTCTCCAGAACTGGTAAATGGTGTTGGGGGGCGTGACGAGATCTCCGACGGCGTGGATGATGACAGCCGCAAGAGCGGCACTTGGTATATAAAAGAAGACAGCAGTCAATAGGTAGGTTGCAAGTAAAACCACCAGTCCAGTTATTATTCCAGCAGCAGGCGTTCGTACGCCAGCTTTCGACTGAATCGCAGTACGACTGAAGGAGCCTGTAGCTGGATATGCCCCAAGAAATGGTCCAACAAGGTTGGCCATCCCAATGGCAACCATTTCTTGAGAGGGATCGATGGTGTAATTGTTGACACGTCCAAACGACTTGGAAATCGCCATATGCTCAACAAGCAAGACGATGACGGTAGCTGGGAGATATGGAACAAAGTCCGAAATGAGCTCCGTTGTTAGCTTTGGAACCCCGATATTCTGGAAACCTTTCACGTTGTTAGCTCCTTGACTCAAGCAGATAGATTGTGATGGGAGTACCTTTTGGAATTACCCCCAGAACTTTAAAGAGGGGATCGTCTCTTCTATGCATGTTGAGGACCCAGCTCATCACTGTATATACTAGAATAACAAAAACAGTTCGCATTGTGTTGGTGAAGAACAATAGTCTTTTATGTTTTGGATATCGTTCTGCCGCAGCGGTGAAACCTTGACGGATAAGGTATAAAATCGACAGGGCTGAGACTCCGACGATGGCATCGTAACCCGCCTCTCCAAGATGTTCGATCGTATTTGCAAGGACTTTATATGGCGGGTCCCGGTTCGAAAATCCTGACAGACCGAGGAGTGCTGGTAGTTGGCCGACGCAAATTGTGATGGCAGAGCCCGTCATAAAAGCTGAGAGAGAGGTAATGGAAATGAGGTCGACTATCCAGCCGCATCGTAATAGTCCAATAATGAGGACAATGAAGCCTGCGATGACTGATAACGCTGACGCAACAACATGTGCCGGGACGTTTTGTCCCGAATCTTGGACATCCTGAACAACGTTCCCAACGACGGTCGAAAGTACTGCGACAGGACCGATAGATATATCCTTGGAGGTACCGAATATCCAGTAGATCAAGGCCCCTATAAAAGACGAGTAGAGGCCAAATTGGGGTTCCAGGTTTGCGAGAATAGCATAGGCCATGCCTTGTGGAACAACCACAGCACCTATGGTGATACCGGCGACCAAATCACCCGCAAACCATTGCAAGTTGTAGTGGCTGATCCAAGTAGCGAATGGAAATAACGAAGCTGCATATGCAACAACCTCCTCCTTTGACGGGGTCTGCTCCTTGAGCCATTCCGACGATGTGGGTTCAGTTTCGTAAAATGAACTGTTTCTTTGCTCTGAAAAAATTGATGAACTGCTTGCTACCTCAGCTTGTAGGTCTTGTTTTTGGTCTTCGAGTTTGATGCCGAGAATGTTAGCCAGCCCCCTGCCCAACAGGTTTGTTTGGCCTAGCATCATGTGTATTGGTTGAGCGGTGTCAAGAGCTATTTCCTTTGAGGAGAAGATCCAAACTACGGCAGCCGAGGATGACTTCACCCTTCACTTCTTTTCAACATAAAACGATCGATTACTTGGGCAGAAACATTGCTCGTATATGTCTGCCAGCTCTGATCCTAGTGATGGGAAACCTGCTCTGTAGTAAGGCAGTGGTCACCGGACCAGCTGTAGCTAGCCAGTTTCATATAGAGGCGTGGAGGTCTGAGTTGTCCAAGAAGGGGTCAGGTAGATAGTAGCTAGCTTAGGGCTGTTCTTCTTGCAAATAGGATAATAGAAACTGTGTTGATCTTGATCTTGTGGTCTGGGGTTTTAGTTCAGGCCGATGACGAATATCGTGGGGTGTAAGGCGACATTATCGTTGGAGGTTGCACGTGGGATAGGATTGTTTTGAAAATTGGGAGACAGTAAAATGGGATTCTGACGATGCGTTCCGGCTAGGATAACTGAGTAATGTTAATTCTTGAGAATGTAAAGTAAGGAGGCCATAAATCAACGAAGATGAGTGCTCTGGTGTGGCAAGAGCTTCAATCTTGTATTTGAAGATTGGTAAAACTCTTGATGAGTCTGGAGAAACTAGTGACCCCCGAGCCATCGGTAATCGGCATTGTGTGGAGAGGATCCAAACATGATATGGAGGGGCAGGATGTGTTGTCATGGCTTCTATTGAATGGCTTCTCCATCTTTTTCTGAATAAATGACAAAGTCGTGCGGCGCTTGGTCAGCTTGTGAGCGTTCAGCATGATATAAAAATGGGTGTTTTTCGATGTCGCAATCGCCACTTTCCCCTTCACGGTAATAGCGTAACAACATCAGGAACATAATGTATGTTAAACCCCACGTCTGAGATCCAGTATTCCCATGTCAGAAAACCAAGAATGTGACATGACTAGCGATATCCCGAGATTTGCGATGATGATCAGCAGAATTTCTAGACGATAGCTGAACGTATGGCGATGACAGTTTTTCGTTGGGCTACCATAGCCATATGGCTTATAAGCCAAGTCCAACGAGTTGCAGGGATCATCGCTACTCCAATACCATAAACTATGCTTTTTGAATACCTTCTTGGTTGGCAAGCACATACTGACCTAGTGAAAGCAAAGAGAACTCGAGGTTGTGCTATTGCAAAGAAAGAACAGGACCAAGAAGGGACATAGGCTATATCATTGCCTATGCTATAACTGGAAGCCCAAGGTTGTTGAATCTTTGAGATATGTTACTCAGAAATAACCCATGTTAGTCGAACAATGTCTTCTCCAATTTCCTGGGTTTACTGTAATCTGAGAATAAGTTAACCACAAACATATGGATGCGTGGATGAATATATTCCCAAGATTTCACTGCCTACAGGTAGTATCTGCTTAGTTACCTACTACTAATACTTGTTTGCATGAACATCTCGTCAGCCTGCAGGCATTCGGGAAGTCGGCGAATCAGTCTATCCAGCTCCGACCCAACCTCAAAATAGCACACCTGAATCCCAACCTCTTGATAAATGATGCATTCCTCAGTGTCATGGGCAGGCGAACACCAAGACATTAAAGTCAGGGGCCAAAGAGCCTTCGCGAGTCATCGAATATAATAACAACGTGTCGACTGGAAGTTGAAAGGGCCTGCTATAAAAACAATTGGTGGTAGTGGTCAACCTAAGCAGCTAATTAAGATAGGTTTCAATAGGTCTTAGTGTAGAGGTTAATTGAAGAACGCGAAACCAACACGATTCACCATTGTCCCTCCATCCACATCACGTCCCTTCCACACTTCAACTCAGTCTCCAGCCTCCCCGCTAATGGAATCCTGCGCTCCGAACGACTAAAACCCGTTCTCAGCGTCATCAGCCCTAATTAATATCCCCATCATATTCGGTTATCTGGCTCCTTTTTCGCATCGGATCTTGTCGTATAACACCCATGCCTACCCCTATCGTCGAGGTTTGACAAACTCTCCTTGAGCATCGCAACCATGGAGCCGCCCTCAAATTCGAATTCTAGCATCAGATCAGCGATTCCCTCACTTCCCGCCCCCGTTACCACACAACTCCAGGCCCCGCCATCGCCGCGCACTCATCGCGCCCTTCGACGTCTTCAATCCGCACACACTCTTGGAGCCCGCGCTCGCGAGCAAGGCACGCCCTCGCTCATCTCTCAGCAGCGCCAGCGCGACACCCAGCGCAATCCTTCTCCTACAAGACCGTCACAAGCGCCTCCTGCTGCTTCAGGCACACCCAGCTTCTCCCAGAATATCAATCGCTCACCTCAGCGCGGGCGCGCTAATAGCGATGCCACCCCACCCCTCATTCATCAGATGAATGTTGTGACAGCCAGCAAGCGTGCTGGGAGTAAGAAACCCGTATTCTCGCATGGCCATTTGCCTCTTCATCAAATTATCCGCGAAGGTCCAACAGATGGTGATTTCTTGGGCGCTTTGGAGAGCGCACGGTGGAAGGTCATTGATGAAGGTGTCAAGAGTGCTGAGGATGGCATGGTAAGAGGAATATTCAGGTGCTCCCAACATGGTGTACTGACAGTAGTCTTGTGCAGTCAACATTGAGAATATACGTCTGGCTCGTCCTCCTGGACGCTCCTATCCTATCGACCGATGACTACCTCGCCCTCATCCACCGAGGAGCCTCTCCGGCTTACTCTAAGATCCGCAACGACACTTTCCGCACACTTACAACCGACCCTCTCTTCCGCCGACGTGTCAGCGAGGCCAGTCTGATTCGTTTACTTAACGCAATTGCATGGAAGTTACATGATGCACGTGAGGAACAGCGTCAAAGCCGCCCTGGTAGCAGCCGAGCTTCACTCCCTGGCGGCAGTAGTGTCTCGGGCTGTTCTCAGTCAGGCACAAGCACGTCTTCGCCAACTGCTCGCAATCGCGCGCGGGCCTTAACACTTACAACCGAGGGTTCCGAATCCGGCGCAGGCGCTGCGACTCTAGAGCCCGGCACCTATGTTCAGGGTATGAACGTTCTGGCAGCACCATTTCTTTACGCAGCTCGCAGTGAAGCAGAAGCATTCGTTGCATTCCACTCACTGTTGACTCGAGAATGCCCGGGATATATTCGTGGTGCCATGGACGGCGTTCATCGCGGTCTTGCACTGGTCGATAAGGTCCTTGCTATTGTTGATCCTAAGCTAAGCATGTACCTTACTGCGAAGGGCCTCTCGGCTGAGATCTATGCTTTTCCGTCCGTTTTGACGCTGTGCGCATGTACACCACCGCTTCCTGAGGTTTTACGGCTATGGGACTTCTTGTTCGCCTATGGTCCTCATCTTAATATTGTCTGCATTGTCGCGCAGCTTACAATTATGCGAACTCAAATTCTTCAGTCACCTAGGTAAGGATTATGCGAAAGCCCGACTCGAATGATTGCTGATTTCCAAGTAGCCCAAATAAGGTCTTGAGATCCTTCCCCCAGCTTAACGCTGATCTCGTCAAATCCGTCACCATTGGCATTATCAAGAAGATACCCGACGATGTTTATGCTGAGATTGTTTCTCACGCTCTCTAAATATGGCGCACCCTTCGTACCATAGTATTTCGGGATTGACAGACAAGCGCTGTGGCCACTCTAGGTGATACAAGGGCACAACATGACTGAGCAGGGGTCTGGTCGCGAAACTCAACTGACGTGCATACTGCCACGCGGATGGAAAGTTTATTTTGAACCACTCGTCCGTTACCCAGCAGCCCATAAAGTTGTTCAAGGGTCTTGCAACACACTAATCCTGGCCGATATTGCCAAACTCAAGTTTTTAACAGCAGGCGGCCATGAAAGGGCAATAGTACTCAAAAGTGGTTTTTGTTTTATGTTTTTTATGATTATTGAAACGCGTTATGACGGGACATGGATGGTACTTTAATGATGCGCGATATGAGCGTGAGCGGTTCTTAATGGGTACTAGAGGCTTCAAATAGAGACGGATGCTCTAGGATGAATGAATGAATATACGATTGGTTATCTATGATCTATTTACATGCAACTCGTATCACATTGCGAACTTACTGCTCCGTCCACGCACGCCTGTCATATCATATTCAACCCTTTATCAATCAAACTCAACGCCGGCTTACATGCATGTGCTTTTCATCAGACGACATTGAAGCATTTAGCTTCATCAAGAAGGGGGCTGAGTGTATAGCTTTTGCCTACCACCACTCAAGTCATGGCCACCATTGTTGGGAGTTATCCTATTATGGACGAACGGCACGGTTTAACAGGATTACTTAGTTGTTTTAATCCAAGTTTCCGGCGAAATGCCCCTCGAACAGGCGGTGCGATTGGACTCACGCTGCACCAAGGTGCGTATAGGTACTTCAGCAGAGTTTTGCCACAGGGGCAGCGCTGAGATAAGATCAACTCCAGCAGAGCATGCAATTGACGATAGGAGGATTCGAGCGGCGCGGGTCAAGCCGAGCAAGGCGCGGCGGAATCAGCCAGATGCTTGATACGCTTCGAGGGGGGCTGATAAACTTGTTAGGCCATTCTGAGTTGGTCGCTCAAGGCCCGTCCAATGCCCCCTAATGATTTAATACGAAGGGCAGCCAGCTTCTGCTCGGTGGAAGGCGTTGGCAAAGAAGGTTTGCATGGCCGAGTAGTGGAATAGGATACCTCCGAGAACCGCGGCATGCCAGAGGTTATGGCTTCCACCAACATAGTCAAAGCAACCGGGAAACCACCTTTCAGGAATCTTACTGGCGTAAACAACGGCGCCCGTGAAGTACACGAGCATCGACTTGGAGATTGGCGAGTAGAAATTGTACACGAAGTCGAGCCCGTGAGTCCACCCAAGCTGAACCATGGGCATAAACCCGGTCAAGGCAAGGCCAACAAAAAAGGCGACTCGCGCCCATGCCATATCGGCACCATTAAACCGAGGATGCCAAGGGAGGATGACGCCTCCAATTCCGAGAAAAGCTGTCAAGCCCATATAGATGTATCGGCTGACAGGGTCGCAGTAAAATGCTGTGTATTCAGTCGTCATGATGGAGGCAGCAATCAACAAAGATATGCCGGTATAGTCCACGCAGGCAAATATTGAAATAGCATCGACATCTGCAACAGCATTCATAGTGTGCCAAACCGTTGAGCAAACCAAAGTGAGGCAAGCCATAACAAAAAAGACGCCCGCGACGAATACATCAGACTTCGTACTGAGTGTAAAGTTGGCAGTATTCGGGTAGAAATAGAGCGCAATCGCGAGGACCAAAATAAGGCCCAGTGCATGGGACCAGATGTTGACTAGCTCATTGGAAAGATTAAAGGCTGAGCGTACGCATTCGAGTTTGGATTCGGTGAAACGGTAACCTTTGTGGATATGAGGGTTGTTTCGCCAAGGTGAGGGGAGGTCATCGTAGGAGAGGAGGCGCCCTTCCTTGGCCAGAACAATAGCTTGCTGAATATGTTCCTCCAGTGAAAGAGCGGCTTGAATGGCACGCTCAATTCCTTCGTTAGCAACTCGACGTCCCTCATCCATGAAAGCCTCAGCAGCGTTGGCGGCGTTTGCGAAACCCTGCTCACGTAATTTGTAGGCCCTGGTTTCAAAATCAGAGAGCATGTTTTCAAGCAAATCGACTCCAACGTGAGCCTTCTCATTCAGCGACTCGGCGGCCTCTAAGGTCTCCTTGTATCTTGCCTCTAGAGTATCGACCATAATATGTAAACGGCGTCGACCTGCACCAAGGACTTCCTCGGAAGCGTGGGAACATCTCGAACGAACAGCCTGGAGTGTAGAGAAGGTACGAGAGATGCTGGAGTCCTTACTCAAATCAACATAGTTCTCGATAAAATCAAGCCGACGCTCGAGTTCTGAGAGGAACAGGTCGACTTTGAGAAGGAGACCCTCTTCACCATCCATGATATGGCCAACAATGGATCGTCTCCTGGGAATGAAGAAGGAGTGTCGTCGTCTTCGGGGTTCGGCGTCAGGTCGAATGTCGGATCCGGATGTACTCGCCATCTTATCACCGTCCCGAGCCTTATAGGCACAGGCTGTTGTGATGGCGGTAGTAACGTCTGACATGATGGCGGCTGCGACTTGAGACGAATATTGTGGTGATTATGCCGCGACGGTTGGGCTAAGCTGAATCGGCAAGCGCTGTGACGCTGCAACTATGGTGGCAACGAGTTAAACTCTCTGCATCTGGTGATGCTGGTAATCGGTGGATGATGTTGTTTGAACTTCTATGCGACTTGGCTAACGTGAGGCTTTGTCGAGGCCACGAGCAAAAAATGAAGAGTACAATTGGTTATTATTGAATGATTAGGAGTCTCGGAACAAGTTGGGTGCAGCGATGAGAAGCACCCTTGCGGACCCTGCGGGTATTTTACACGCGGGGACAACGATTGCCGAGTCTGGTTGGCGGAAATAGTCCTGTCTTCTTCCTATTCTTGCTGAGTTGGATAAGGATCTGCGTGTAAGGAAGCAGCCAAGGCTTGGAAATGGGGAAATGATATGATGTTGGGAATATGAAGACTTGAAAAGGAGAGTATAGCTCGTTAAGAGGGATGAGAAATTACAAGCAAAGGAGGGTCAGAGTACGAAGGAATGAACAGAGTGAGAGCGCATGATGGTTGAGAGGTTGAGAAATTGGGCAGAAAAAAGGACTGGATTCATCCCAGTAGCTGAAATGACGGTACCGGGGGCGGTCTTGGCGTCCTTGTTGGGTTACTAACGAACGCCACTTGGAAAACGACCTAATCGTTTATTGGGCAGCGTCGAACAAGGCAAAGGCATGGCATACCGGTAGAATCGGGAGACAAGTTCAGTCCTTTTCCATGACCAACAAAGTATCCACGGCTCTGAAGGGTATTTGGAAGGACATCCGGATTCCTTGATGATCGAAGATGACCTCCCGTCGAAAACAAAATGCTTCTTAGCAAGACTTCTAACAGTCGATACAAACCCCCCGGCTTTCACAAGATAGCTCGGTAACTCAGCTCGCCACGGCCCGCTTATGGACTTTGATTGCGCAAGAAAGATGGATTCTCGAACCAATAGGGTGCCAACCTTCAAAACGCCGCCGATGCACTCACCGACCACTTGCATTGAGGTGCCGCTCCTGTTTGGTCTTTGTTCCTGGACTACGTAGGAATTGATGTTGAAGATTGAAGTCACAAAATATTCCGAATACCTTAGGCAGACAAGCGCGGGTTTCCATTGACAACGCAGCTGTTGTTGTGTCCTGGTTCCAAGGACTCTCATGGCTCCCATATAAGAGCTGTCTGGTGTTCCCATAGCCGAAAGGGGCCAGAGCAGTCATCTGTTGTATTAACGTAGTACTGCCAATGGCCTGCTTAGTCTCAGAATCAGTCCTAACTATCATCCCCGACACAAATGCAAATTGAGACTATGTCTGAGCGTAACTCTATTGTCACGCCGTCAAGGAACGGTGCAACCGCTGAAGTCAATCCTGGAAAGTCACTTGATTCACGACAGGGGCCTAAAAAGACGACATCCCTTTGAGCAACCAGGCGAGAGAGAAAATATTGACTTACATTAGTAGATAGTAACTACTGAGACGAATTGACAAGAAAGTCAGTTGAATAGTGAGTATTGACTGAGGATATGACTGACGAGTTAATTGACATGATCAGATATTTGGGATTAATTAACCTAAGCTTAAGGTTGGCTAGAATAGCATAAACTCGTCATTAGAAAGACATCTCAATCCCGCATTTTTCTGCAACCCAAAGCC
Organism: Fusarium redolens; assembly: GCF_020744475.1. NCBI lineage: Eukaryota > Fungi > Ascomycota > Sordariomycetes > Hypocreales > Nectriaceae > Fusarium > Fusarium redolens. Next base: position 3,701,230 of record NW_025763664.1, on the reverse strand, counting down.
AGGTTACCGGGCTGCAATCGTCCTCTTCATATGCTAAGATCGCGATAGCCTCGATTTTTAGAGGATGGAACTAATCAACAACTGCGTCACCAAATGTGTATTTTGAGCCAGGCCCTCAGGGAGCAAGAGAACTTCTGACATTGAATAAAAGTGCCAAAAATAAGTAATCTAAGGGTCTATTAAGTCAATACTAAGTTTACCTAAGTATTTTTGTTATTTAGAAAAGAGTATCCTCAGCATGCCCGTAAGTATAAGGTACCTATATTGTGGAGAGACCACGAAACATGGCAGCTCGTACTCATGAAATCCAATGAAGCAAGTACAGTAATAAAGGTTAACTACTAAAGTAGATACTCACCATCAATAATAACAAACAGAAGTGTCAGACACACTTACATATTGGTAGTTGGCATCATGCCAAATATCCCGTCCAATGGTTTGCCGCTGGTTGCCTAGCCCCACCTTTCCTTGTCCTAACATCAGCTCAGGAACAAACAAAAGCCTGGGGTTCGAGTTCTCAACTCGAATTCATCCAGCGATTCTTCTCCACACCTTGCACTTACATCTTTCGCATCAAAGAGTACAGCCCACGAATAAAAAACATGGCGATCGATAAAATTGTTACCGACCCAAGGCTTTGCGCAGTCTTGCAGATTTCTGACCAGGCACGCGACCAGGCTGGCGCACTCCTTAGTCTGGGTGAACAAGCATACAGTGAAGGTCCTCCATCAGCCGAAGCGCAAGCTGAATTCGCCAAGCAGCAAAAGCTCCTTTTCACGACCGTGGCGCATCTGAAAGGACTGCACCGAAACGTTTGTTTCTCCGCCCGTGAGACCAAGTCCCAGACTGCCGAGTCGCGTCAAGAAGTCGACCGCCTGCATCTTCAGCTTCAGAACCTGTATTACGAACAACGACACCTCCAAGGAGAGATTACCGCATGCGAATCTTACGAGTAAGCCCTTGCACACCGACTCCAGCTGGGCTCGACTTCAGTAATTCACTAACACATCATAGTCACAAGTATCAACAATTACCTCTCATCCCTGTCGAGGAATTCCTTGCCCAACACCCCGAACACGAGAATGATGACGAGAATACCTTGATGGTCGCGCGCATAGATCACGAACGGTCTGAGCGTGAGGCTCTGGAGCAACAGAGACAGGAGCTGCTTAAGCGGAAGCAAAAGCTGATTGCGGACAACAAAAGAAGGAAGGATGACCTTGCCAACTTGGATAATGACTTGGAAAAGTTCATTGATGTAAGTTTTTCGATGCGTGCATGTCCTAATTACGTCCGGACTTTGTCCTAACTTTCTTCTAGGCTGCCAAACCGATTCAGAAGCTGTTTGAAAAGGCACCCTGAATAATGACTTTCTTGGAGGACAGGCAAAATTATGGTGGTTTACACCGAGCGTGTGCTTTTGAGCCAGTCTTGAGCTGACATCACGACGTTAGGGGAAACGCCTAGGTGTTGGACGTTAACGCTCAGATTTCAACCTTGATCGAAATCACTGCAGAATTACAGGCTGGCGTACGGCGTTTATGGAACTGAACGAAACCGCAAGGGAGTGTTTTTACCACGGAGAGTAACGTTAGAATTCTTCCTAAACATAAGATACCCATTGAAAGAGAAACTGGCAAGTATTCCCACCAAACCTTCACCTGCATCCAGTCTGAGGGCTGCTTTTCGCGAAAGAGACTATTCGACGCTCGCATGCTTGGTTTTTCAACGAAACCCTTGGCCTTTCAGCTGCAGGTTCAAGCGAACACTGTTTCCGCTATTCAATTGTGACATGGCCGCTCTGAACCACGTTTGCTACAAGCGAACGCGACATGTGTCAGAATTGACAGCCAACTTGATTAGAACAACAAAAACAACAGCACCACGACTGCGATTTTGATCCTCTACACCGTTACTGAACTTATGGTCATTTTCCTTCAACACCATGAACGAACTATGTCTTATGTCTCATCTCAGTTGAGGAGGTATAGCGTCTCATGGCTATCCGAAAATTCACATGGGTGGGCTTCCGAAAATGCAAGGGATCCAATCACTTAACCCCGTGGGCCAATGATAGCCATGCAACATCAACAAGACCCTGCACAACCACGTCGACTAACAAGTTCGTTGAATTGGATGCCGGCTACGAACAATTGACCACAGACCCCTTGGGTAGATCTTCAAACCAGAATCATCAGCCGTGGTCGAACTCCCACTCGTGACCGGATTTGGACCCATATGTATCAGTCGGGATCCTCAACCACTGGTAGCGGCGCGTGTTGTGACTACGACTTGCGATTGACGCACGATTCTCAGGCTATTATTCAAGACCAAGGAAATGTTACAATAGCCACACAACCACTAGAAAGTTGAGCGAGCCTCGTGGACACAGCCTCGAGCCAGTCAAAGTTAACCGCATACCAACGTTGTGGAATAGGCATCAACCTAAGGCGAGGCTTCTTGTATCAAGCCCGTTACTCTTCATCTCAGTTTCATTGAGATCGTGAGCGAGCAACAACGATGCCTAATAATAAGCCGATCAGTGTTCTTCGCTGTCAAACTGACACAGTGTGTGATTTACGAGACAGATCGAGGGTGCAAAATCTTATCCCGAGATATACATATGGCCGTGTACAACGACCAACAACAGCTAGACCTCACGACGGTCACTTCGAGTTGGTGAGAACCAGCAGGTCTCTCACCTGGCCAAAGTGACCCTGAACCATTGTGCGCGGGTCAGGTTTTGGTTCGTGACGACAGAGGGTCTTTGGAATTCGGGCAAAGCATCGCTATGAAACCCCATCGAAATGAAGGAATAACCACCGGAATTAGAGATGAGAACTCACCAGAGACTCCGGATCCAGAAGTGTCACACTGTCTAAATGATATTATTTTCTGATCCCAGTGCTTGCTCCATGTTAACGTCGAGTACCTAGGTTTGTGATGTTGAAGCCGGTCATGAGCTTCATGGGTGACTTGAATCCTCCGAATTTACTCGATGGAAGACGACTGAGTGAATTGCATCTCACCCTCGAAGACAGCTCTGGTTTGGAGCCAATGAGGTCCATGACTTCTGTATCTGCATCACAGTGATTAGGAACAGGAAGCATGGTATCTTCATCACACCATGGGCGTTTGTTCGCTTGTGAGTGGCCAAAGATAATCCTGAGCCAAAGCCAAGGGTCCGATTTGGGTCCACTTGCCACGATTCATTAATGCTTAGGAGAAATATAGTTCATGAGCTTGTTTGCTAAGTCTCATTACCTTATTATTGGACTACAACAACCATGTTGACCGCTATCACCCCCGGTTTCCATCCGAGCGATACCTCAAGATACCACTAGCTTGGTTGCTTGGTATCTAGTAGATGGTTAGTTCGCAAGCAGCATGACGATCAAGCCTCAAGGTAACATGTCCCATGTTGCCCACCCCATATTTTGGCACATGGGGCGTGGAGCCTCAAGAAGGTGTTATCTTGTTCTTCTGGCCGAATCAGAAAAGCTACAAGATGGCGCGTGCTATAAGGGTTGGTAACCATATCTTAAGATCCGGAGGCTGGCGAATATCCTATGTCTCGTGCCCTTGGCTTGACCATCATGGCTATTTCCCATGTCTTTTGTTCTCCAGTCTCCCAGAGCTAGCTCTTTGCAGATTCCATGTTAATTTTCGCATTGTGAAATCGGGTGGGTGTGATTGACCTTGCTTGGCCTACCTAGCTTTATCAGGTCGGAAATCTCCCCATAGCCTTGCACTTACACATGCATTTTCAAACAAACGTCATCCCGCCCCCTTTGCCTTTCTCTCCTACCTTATCTTTCTTTCCAGTTAACACCTTCTTGCCCTGGTTGACCTGATATATACAGCTTATTCCTGCTTTGTACTTCCTCGTCGCACTTGAGTCAACTGCCTCTGGGCTACCCGGGTTCTCCTGAGTACATCGCAGCTCTCGTATACATTTGCAGGTTCATATCTCCAAGAAACCTTATTTTTCGATCTTACACGGCATGTCTTTGTTCACATGGGTCGCGCAACGCGCAGGTGGGTTAAGTATGATTGCACTGAGTGCTCTCTGCTATTGGGTTATATACCACGATGCCTCTCTTGAACAATACCGATACGAAGGAAAACAGCCTGATATCCAAGCCTCCCAATATCCTCCCGATTATTCTATAGGCGCTGGTGTTTGGAGTTACGTCTTCGCATATTATTGCCTTTTTGTTCATATACTGGTTTGCATGTTCCCCCTCCGAGCCTGCTGGACTATATGGACTCTCACCCAATCCATGAAAAGAGCAGCGCGTAGCGATTCATTACTTGATCTGAAGAAACTCGCTTCACGTCGGGACTCCTACGCTTCAGTATCGAGCTCTGAGACTCTCATATCCAGTCCAAACAGTCCGTCTTCCTCCACTGCTAGTGAAGCTGGCGATTACGACCCTGAATACTACACGGACGGTGTACCAGGAGCTTGTGACAACGTGGTTCATGCCATCATCATCCCCAACTACAAGGAAGAAGTTGATACACTCAGGGAGACCCTCGATGTGCTGGCATCCCATCCTCAGGCTCATTATTCCTATGATGTAAGATTTCTTCTTCTTCTTCTTCTTCTTCTTCTTCTTTATTTTTTTTTTAAATCAAGGCGCAACAGTGTATCATTATCTAAGGAACACGCCAGACTCATATATCAAAGTCGCTAACTGATAATTCTCACTAGGTCTATCTCGGAATGGAACACAGAGAGAGTAACGCTGAAACAAAGGCTCTTGGACTGATACAGGAATTTGCAAAGAAGTTCAGATTCCTTGACTTCACACTTCACCCATCAGAAATTCCTGGTGAAGCCGCTGGCAAAGGCAGCAATATCGCATGGGCTGCTCGTAAGCTGAGCGAGAGGTACTCGGCAGCTGTGAGGAAGAACGTTGTAATCACTGGCATTGATGGTACGCCTATTTGGAAACCTATCCTTCATCCTCGCCTGCTCATTGCTGACTCTCATGGATTATCTAGCTGATAGTCACCTTTCATCGAACTACTTTACACTTCTGACGAATATGCACTTGTCTTATTCCGAAACCGCATTGACTACCATCTACTCGGCTCCTATTATTTTCGACCGGAACGCACATTGTGTTCCATCTCTTGTCCGTGTTGCTGATATACTCTGGGGCGCCGCTGGTATGTCTGGCTTGTACCCTGGCTCCTCTATTTCTCCACCTACATCCGTTTATTCTCTTCCACTGGACTTGATTGATCGGGTTGGCGGATGGGATTGTGGCAGCGAAGCCATCGGTGAAGACCTGCATATGTATATCAAGTGTTTTTTTGCCCTCAATGGTAACTTAACCAGTCGGGTCATCTACAGCCCTGTCAGCCAAAGTAACGTTACTGGAGGTGGCGGGCTATTGAAAGACACTCATGCTCGTTATAAGCAGGCTCTGCGTCACATGTGGGGTGCTCTTGATACTGGGTTTGCGCTTCGTAAACTGGTTCAGCTATGGCATGATCGCAAGCAAACTTGCCGCTCCTATCAACCCCTTCACTACACCATCTCAGATGCCGATGATCTTTCCATTCCCGAAAGCTACTCAGGCGATGAGCACAGCGGACAGGCCTATGACAACGGCATCTTTTCAAGCATCCACAGGGAGATTGTCCAACAGCCACACTGGGAAAATGTTTTCTATATGCTGCATCGCCTTTTCGAAGCTCACTTTCTTCCCGTTCATATGGCTATACTGGTACTTTCTTCTGCACTTTATGTCAAGCTCACAGAAGGCAACGAGGACCCACGAAACCTGGCTTGGATTTTCAGCTGGTGTAATCTCATTCGCATTTACGGTTTCTTTCAAATTGGAGTCTACGTGTCTCTATACGAAAGTTTTCACCAGACGGGAGTCGCCAGTCGTGAGAGGGAAATGGTCAAGGCTGGACTTGCCAACGGAATGGACTTTTCCCGTCGATCTCTCAAAAACAACTGGTATGACTACTTTGCGATTCCTGTTGTCGCTCCTCTATACGGCACCATACCGAGTGCTCAAGCTTTGATTTGCCAGCTTTGGGGCCAGGATCTTGTTTATACTGTGAGCAAGAAGGCAGCGCGGCGTCAAATACCCGTCGTGAAGGTGGACAACATGGCCTAGGACCAGATGCTATAATCATGGCCACTATGATCTTGAGGTGTTAAGCAACGGTTTATGATGATGATGGATATGGAAGGTTGGTCTCTGAACTAACATGGGAAAGAATATATACCAATGACTTGGCTATTAAGGAAAGTTTACAGCTGTTTGGCAATAGTAATTGATGCTTCGGTTGAGGAACATCCGGTCGGCTTCTTGAGAAATCATCTCGAAGCGTGTTCAGAATGATTTACATAATGTTACTAATGCGAGGAGAGGCAGATTGGCATATGATGCATTGTTTTGAGTATATAGAATCGCACTTGCTCTTCACTACCTACAGCTAGCGCACAGTTCTAAATAATCCTCAGGGTCTATAAAGATTCGGGATAAAACATCTCGCATTAATACTATTAGCTTATACCACACCTATGTAGGTGGAAAGTTACAGATCTCAACTTTTGATCATTCTTAGACTCATAGTTATAATATTGCATTGCCACCGATAAGCTTACCTCCCTGGCAGGTTGGATAATCAATCCGTCAATGATTAACGTTCAAGACGCACAAGGAAGAACGACGTCGAAAGATCCGGCCGGAGTGGGGCCTTCTGGTGCCGAAGCACGTCGGATGTTAAAGTCGATTGAACCAATGAGAGGAAGGCCGAGTGACGGATTCAGCATTTGGAACCAACTTCTGTTAACAACTGCATGTCAGTATCTCCGGATAATTCCTGGCTCATACGGGCTGTAAGTCGGAGGGATTATCAACGGAGATAAATTTTAGTACCTATTTAAGATAACGTATACCTAACGGGTAAAACAAAGAGCTCCCATCCAAGACCTATAACTTAATATTGTCTTAATATCTGCCGCTCAATCTAGCAAAATTCGTCATTACTGTTTGTGCCAATGTCTTTAAAGCAGCTACGCATTGGCGTTTTCATGCCCTCGAGCGTGCAACTACTCGATCTGGCAACTGTCGATGTTCTCGCCTCAATGTCCAAGGAATACCTTCGCCTCCTTCCTCTCCCCGCACACATTAGTGAAATAGCACCAAGCACCAAGATAACCTATATCACATCGCCGAAGCTCTTCCCAGCCGTAAACTTAACAGCAGATCTATCCGTTCGTGCATCACACACATACGAAGATGACGACGTTGCTCCTGGCAAACTTGACATTATCGTCGTGCCTGGTACAGATCCAGCGGACAAATTTGAAGAGGCTTCGACGAAGTGGCTAAGAGACCATTTCAACACCGTGGGCGTTGATGTGTTATGCGTTTGTACTGGTGTTTATCTGTGTGGTGCCGCAGGTATTCTCGACGGCCGCCGGGTAAGTGGCCCCAGAGGGCTTCAAGATGAATTAATCCAAAAATACCCAAACGCGCGTTTCGTGGGAGAGGAGTATCGGTGGATTCAGGATGGTAACCTTTGGTCAAGTGGTACGTCTTCGCCAGGCCAAGTTTGAGCCAATTGCTTATAGAAACATCAGGGGGGATAACCAACGGCAACGATCTCATGGCTGCGTATGCTCAGGCACAAAACAAATATTGGCCAAACTCGATCTCTAAGCTGGGTGCAATGTTGGTCGATGTAGGCGATCGACCTCAGATATATCATCAGGGCCAGCGCAAGTTCTTTATAGTATTCGCATGGCAAATTGTCCGGGGCTGGCTTTTCAGCGTGGTACCTTTTGGGAAGGGCATGCTCAAGGTTAAGAAGGATTGTTAAGTAGTGGCGAAAATGCATCCATTGTATCTCACTGTAACTCACCTTAACTCATAATCCGTCAATGCAACACCCAGCTCTTTGGCACCCCACTGAGCGCAGAACCATGCTGTTGAAATCAATGTGTAACAACGGTGTTCGATTTTTATAAATTGTTGAATCTTCAGCTCGGATTCTCCGAACAGGTTTACACATAAACCTTGGAGTCTAAAAAGGCTCAATACCTTCAGTACAGAAAAAAACAACCATTAAAAGATTCTATGCAGTTTATACTGAGCTATCCTAAACTTTCCAAGAAAGTATCCAGTAATTCTAAATATTCATATCACTTAAGATTCAGCTTAAGTTTTCTTCTATATCCGATCCCCCCAGGAAGTACCTAGGTTGCCGTCCCCCAGGATTTAAATATATATATATATATAATCTTCTGTCACGGTACCCAAAATCATCAAGCAAAGGTTTGGTCCGAATTTTCCAACCTTCTCGAGCCGTCCTTTTTAGGCGGCTCTGTTCACAACTTCTTAGTGGAGCTTGCGGCGGGAAAATCTGCACCAAAGCGGAGACAAGGTAACCCTTGTTGCTGTGACAGCGAAGGACCCATCGCGATAAGAGCCTTTATCGCCAGATCTCATTGGTGGTGTCTGTGGGGTCCTTGTTGAGCCCCGAAAAAAATTTCGATGCTCTGGAGTTGCTTGTCGATTCTTAGTTTTCTTCTTTTGCAGTGAACGAGCGTCTCAAGAAAACTTCACTCTATCACCATTCTTCATCCTTTCTCTCACTTCTCTGTTTTTCTTGTTTCGTTCCGGCATACACTGTACCTTTCATCCTACATTTGAAACAAAAGTAATCACATAACCGCCACAATGTCTGCTGTTCCTGGTCCCGTTTACGGCCTCGAGGTCCCTCCCGGAGAGATCTTAATTCCAGCCACCATGGAATTCCCTGCCTCTGTAAGTTCTTCTCCGGCGCGGAAAACGCTTTCTTGATGCGATGCAATACGCTACCTTGCGCTGGCTCGCTTTTGGTTGTTGGCGCATCATTTGCGATGACAGTTCGGTATGGTCTTGACCTCAAAGTTCTAACCATGAAATCCTACAGTTCCGCATTACCATGGCTGCTGTTGACCCTACTGAAGAGCCCGAGGCCGATGGCGAGGGCAACGTTCCTACTGTTCCTCGATCCACCCTGCGCCTCGTCAAGCGCGCTCTCCCTGGTCTCGATGAGGATGAGGATGATGAGATCGATGATGAGTACATGAAGGCTCTCCTCGCCGGCTCCGACGATGAGGAGGACTCCGATGAGGAGGCCAACGGTGGCCCTAGCGATCCCGCCAAGGCCAAGAAGCAGAGGCAGGCTGCTGCCATCAAGAAGCTTCTTGAGTCTGCCCAGGAGGAATCCGATGAGGAGATGGAGGATGCCAAGCCCAACGGTAAGGCCAAGGGCAAGGGTAAGGCTACTGAGGAGGATGACGAGGAAGAGGACGACGATTCCGATGATGACAGCGAGGAGGGTGCCGATCTCGAAAACTTTGTCATCTGCACTCTCGATACCGATAGAGTGAGTCTACGAAAGCAGAATCCCAGAATTATCAGCTAACTTTCATGCAAGAACTACCAGCAACCCCTCGATATCACTGTCAACCACGGCGAAAAGGTTTTCTTCGTCGTCACTGGTACTCACACCATTTACCTCACCGGAAACTACATCATGGACGATGATGAGGATGAGGACGATGAGGACGAGGATGACTATGATCTTTCCCCCGATGAGCTTGAATACGCCCTCGAGGGCGACGAGAGCGACGAGAGTGACGAACTTGATGGTGTCCAGGACCCCCGTGTTCAGGAAATCGAGTCTGACGAGGAGGATGCCCCTAAGCTAGTTTCCGTCCAAAAGGGCAAGAACAAGCGCGCCGCCGAAGAGGCCACCGAGGGTCTTGACGAGCTCATCTCCAAGGATGATGCCAAGCTGTCCAAGAAGCAACAGAAGAAGCTCAAGAACAACAAGGGCGAGGCTGTTGCTACCGAGGAGAAGAAGGACGCTAAGAAGGTTCAATTCGCAAAGAACCTCGAACAGGGCCCTACTGGCTCTGCTGAGAAGGCCAAGCAGGGTAAGGCCACCACCGGTGTCAAGGTCGTTCAGGGCGTCACCATCGATGACCGAACTATTGGCAATGGCCGCACTGTTAAGAACGGTGACACTGTCGGTGTCCGATACATCGGCAAGCTCCAGAACGGAAAGCAGTTCGATGGTAAGTAACTAGCTCCCGCAGTATCTTCAGCTTGATTAACGGTTTGATAGCCAACAAGAAGGGCAAGCCTTTCTCCTTCAAGGCTGGCAAGGGACAAGTGATTAAGGGTTGGGATATTGGTGTTATTGGCATGGCTATTGGTGGTGAGCGCCGTCTCACTATCCCCGCTCATCTTGCCTACGGCTCCCGTGGTCTTCCCGGCATTCCCGCCAATAGCACATTGATCTTCGATGTCAAGCTTCTTGAGATCAAGTGAGCGTAGCATATGCCTCCACTCACTCGACACCAAGCCGACTGACTAGCTACCGACCTCGTATCATAATACCCCCTAAGCAGAGGCGGCACAGTTTGGCGACAAGTTGATGACGTTGTGACGCCTGTATTCCCCAGGCTTCTATATATCATATCTGCTGTCCCCCCGGTGTTGTTGTTTTGCATGCGAGGATAAGAGAGCCTCAGACTTGTACATTCTGCCGAGGGCCTTCGATGTTTAGAACAGAGATAAGGCGGCCATTTAGAAAGGCAAAACAGGAATGATGTGGCGAGGACCGTTCCCGTTGCATGACATGAATTGGCGTACGATAAAAAGGGTTATGGTTGCGCTTTGCTATTGATGGCGGGTTATTTTCCCTATACCTGAAAGATTTTATAAGGTTCTGCAGACAAAATACTATTTATTTCCTTTTCATTTGATGTTTGTTACCTGCCTCGATCCTTCTTTGTGGTGGTTTTATTATGAGCTTCATGAAGGAAGTCATGATGTCGAACCTCCTCAGCCCCTACTACCTTACCTTAGGTTCGTACATCTTCCTTCTGGACTCAAAGCCCTCTGACTCTGCTCCGTAACAACATTGCCGAGAGAAAAGCTCGAGCGCCATTCTCTCCGTATCTGGCGACTGCATTATCTTATTAAACGCGGCCTGCTCTCAGATGTTAATCGATGCAGTGCTAACTTTCTCTTTATCCACTACTCTGGAGCATCATGGCACCGACCCTGCTCAAGAAAGCCAGTCAACAATTCATACGTCTTTCCTCCTGCGATTCGAAGAATGTATTTGAAACATCTCCAGGATCTGAACTGAATATTGCAGAAGGCTCAGAAGCACAAGCTGCGCGGAAGTTTCGCAATGGTGGTTCCAAGAGATGGGGATCTTTTCGTGGTGCCTTCAAGAACATGAGAAAAAGCGCACGCAGTGGCAGGTTATCCTATTTGTCTTGTTTTATCCCACTGACATGTTGTAGGTGCCGAAGCATCCAAAGATACCCATGGTTCCCCTGAAGACCAAGCCAAACCCCATTTACTTTTCAGGTCTGCCCGAAGGCCTGAACGTGGAACAAGAAGTCCGGATGCAAAGGAAGTGATGTTAATACGAAAGTTTGGGTTGCAGCCCACAGCCATGGCATCCAACTCTACTTTGGTGATCCGAAACTCCCCAAAACGAGCACGAAGTTCCCTACAGCTGGTCAATCCTACCCCCTCCAGTGGACTAATCACTCCGCCCTCTTCTGAGGCAAGCGATACACTCACAACAGCCGAGGAAAAGTCCACAGCGAAAACGTCGATGGAATCATCTGCGCTGCCAAACTGGGAAATCATGGATAGGCGATACAACAGGCGAAATCCATGGACCCGCTCAAGCCCCGAAGGCCGCGCCCTCAGTACTATTCCCGAAGCCAGTGTTGTTCAGGCTCGACCTACGATTGCAACCGTAGAGAGAGCATCTGCCGCCAAGATTTTCCTCGAGACTTATTTCAATGAACTTCTCTATAAACCAAATGCAAGAGCTCTGCGGGGCCAGTGCCTCGAATCTCAGTTGTGCAACTATTTGCTAATGACACCAGCGGAGAAGGAGAAGATTCGGGTGCAATATAGAAGGCAGGAAACATGCCATCTCAGAGAGTCAAGGGCAATGAGGGCAGGCTCTTTAGCTTACCATGGAAAGCAGGACTCCTCCCCCTTGGTCAACAACTATGAGCCGCTGCAAATCCTAGGTAAAGGCAGTTTCGGAGTAGTTAGACTGGTGCGTGAAAAGCCTGCTCCAGGACATGCTTTACCCGGCCAAGTCTATGCTATGAAAGTCATTCGAAAGACAGAAATGCTACGGAACAGCCAAGAAGGCCATTTGAGGGCTGAGAGGGATTTTCTTGTGGCTTCTGAAGGATCACAGTGGTTAGTACCAAAGCTGACCAACGCTACAAGACGACTGACTGACTGAAGCATCTTCTCAGGGCTGTTCCACTGATTGCCAGCTTTCAAGACACAACGAACCTCTACCTGGTGATGGAGTACATGCCTGGTGGCGATTTCCTTGGATTGCTCATTCGGCAAAACATTTTGCAGGAACCCATTGCACAGTTTTATATCGCAGAGATGATCCTTGCTATCGAGGAGGCCCATCGCTTGAATTTCATTCACCGCGACATAAAACCAGACAACTTCCTCATATCCGCGACTGGCCACTTGAAAATATCTGACTTTGGGCTAGCATTTGATGATCATTGGTCCCACGACGCAGCATACTATAATACTCATCGATATTCCTTGGTCCAAAGACTAAATATGAACATCAATGGTGACGAGACGGATCAAAAAGGTAGTAAGGACCTCCTGAAGCATCTTGAGTGGTACCAGTCCCTTGTTTCAGGACTTGACAGGCATGGGAAACACCCGCTGGCGAGTAACGAGGACTTGCGAAGTCTTATCGGTTGGAGAAATCGACACGGCAACCGCACTGCTGCGCGTTCCGTTGTTGGCACCAGTCAATATATGGCTCCTGAAGTCGTTCTTAGTCAGAAATATGACGGGAGATGTGACTAGTAGAGCATCGGCATCATCCTGTATGAATGCCTGTACGGGCAGACGCCCTTTCTAGCAGAAGAAGGACGGAAGCAGACGAAACAAAACATTGTTGTGAGTATGCCCGTAGCAATCTTGAACAAGGTAAATGACTGACAGTTGCTGCAGGACTTCAAGAAGAACTTCTCGTTTCCACCTAGACCTTTCGTGAGCGACAAGTGCAAGGACCTCATCTGCCGCCTGATTCAAGAGAAGGATATTCGGCTGTGTTCAAGGAGGTACCAGGTCAAACATCGGGATTCATTCAAAAGCTACGTGTTCCCCGATGACGCGGAAGATATCAAAGCGCACAGGTGGTTCAGAAACACGCCCTGGGAACGCCTACAATCAATGCCTCCTCCGTTCACTCCGAATCTGAAGAGTGATGAAGATGCACACTACTTTGATGAATCCGAACCATTTGAAGACTGGTCTGAGTCGATACCCTCGGGTATCTTTCTCAATTCGGAAGATGTCAAAGAGTTACTTTTTGGGTTTGATACCCATGTACATGCAAAGGCTATAGAGCTTATCAAAATCCCGTTCGACGCGGCCAAGCTTCGGAGTATAGACCGTGATATTGATGCATCAATGGAATTTCAGCCGAGTGAAAAGGCTACACTGAAGCAGTTTATCAGATTCTACGGCCATAAAGAGCGCAAACGACCAAGAGACATGTTGCTTCGGGACAAGGATACCAGAAAGACTTCATTGAGAATTCGAAAAGAGACGGCTTTCATGGGCTATACCTGGCGTCGGATGAGACCTGGTGGATACATCGAGCCAAAAGTAACAGAGATGCCCGATATGGACGAAAGGCAGGTTTTGACACCGAACATTGAACATTGAGCGTTGAACAAAAAGCAAAGGAAGCCGGTATGAGAAGAGAAAGTGTTCAGGCCCTCAAAATCATTGAGAGTAGTATTACGAATAGACATTAAGTGCTAGGCCTTGTTGGCATGTGTACCTTTATCCTCATCCTCATTTCATCATCCTAGTCCTATGCAGAAACATCAAATCATTACCATAATATTGAGTGTCCTTCATTGCGATTTGGACCTTCGGTCGGTATGGCTGTACGAACCAGACTCTGTTAACGCAGCAGGGTCACCAGATGCCACAGCTTTGGCATTGCGAATCTCCCACTCAAATTCTTTGAGGGCCCGAATCTCCCAAGAAAAGAAGAGTAGCGAGAGCAGGCCATCGATAACACCAGCGACCAAGCTAAGACTGCTGACCAGCATGAGGACAAATGCGACATAATTCTCGGGACTGAACCAGACAGCAACAAGACATGCTAGCCAAACAAGCAATGCGCCGAAGAAGTGCACCCCCCGCCAATAGCGCTGGCGAATCTCGCGAGCATGATACTTTTGGATCATCCCCAGAATTTCATCATAGGTGGACGCGTGAAATGAATCGCGATTAAAGAAGCGACCTCGCCTAAGCTGGGTATCGGGATCCGCAGTCTGCGCTGCGTCACCTGAGTGAATGCTGCTGGCGGGGCTACTGGGGGCTAAGTATGCGCCAGTCTGGAGAGCAGCAGATGGTGTTTCGGAGCGGGGATCAGCTCTGATAGCCAACGGAGAAGGAGTATGCTGGACAAGTGTGGCTTGAACAGCAAAGTGGTCGGAGAGCGAACAAAGGAGGTCAGGATGTCGCTCAGTCATTGAAACATGAGCCGACTTGACTATCCAACCAGAAGCTGTAGCAGGAGCATCGGGGTCGATGCCAGTCGAGGCAAAAATGTAGTCGAGTCGCTGGCCTTGAGGATCAATCGTATCGGGTGGGACCTCGCAAATATCGCCTCCCTTGAGCCGGTTCTGCTGGTTTTTATTCCAGCGCCATGTATTATATACGGAATTGCTAGTTGCGCCGTTCTCGAGGAGATTGAAGTCGGCTGTCGGTAATGGGCGATGGCGATCCTTCTCAGATGGATGGTAGGCAGGACCAAGAGCGCTGTCAGGGTGTAATTTGCGCCAGACGTCATGAACAGGCGCATGTGCTGTGATTACACGGTGAAATATGGATAAGGGTAGCATGTTGAAATCACCCATGCCGATAACGAGATGTCCACGCTCAGCAGCGCCGCGCAAAAGCTTTGAAATCTCCCATGACTGCGCAACTCGATGACAATCGTAGGTACTCACGGGGTCGGGCTCGTATGGGGAGTGAGTCTAAGAATTCAAGTCAATCAACAGATTGAAAAGTGATATAGCGGATCCAGACTCACATGCGTGTTGAAGATCTCGATCACGTCCTTTCTCCTTGATCCAAAGCGAATTTTGGCGCAAGCAACACCCTTGCCTACATACCAGTCTCCTCTCCAAAATGCAGTTGGACGTCCATTGAGGGGATACTTGAACATTGTACTCTCCTCGATCGGCCAATGACTCAAAATGGCCAGGCCGCCACCAAAAGCACCGCTGTGGTAGAACTTTCCATAGGGGAGAATCTGGCGAGTGTGATGCCGAATGGCTTGGTAGTCCTCCTGTGTAAAACATTCCTGCAAGGAGACAATATGCGGTGTAGGGACAGCATGTGCAATTCTATGACCTATCTCGTCAAGTCTTGCAACTCGCTGGGTCGATATGTAGCGAAGACCCCAGCAGTTGAGGGTCAAGAGGTTGATCTCAGAGGGAAGACTGTGAACATCATCATTGTTGACGGCAATGGTGGAAGGCGTTGTGACATGCTCAGCAGCGTCACTTGCCACGACCATGGCGCCGGTGGAGTATGCGGAAGTAATGGTGACTGATATGTTTCGTAAATATCAGACCGTCGGAAAAAGAGAGTGAGACAAGGGACCGGGCATGGAATAAGTTTTGGATCTCGGGTTGCAAAGTGGAAATGTTGAACGTGGCGCGATGCCTCGGCTGCTGGATATTAGTTAATTAGATGAGGGCACCAGCCAGGTGTCACTACTATTAGTGGTAGAGCCTAATAGGCGTAAAACAACGATAGTGCAAATTAGTTACGATCGAAAACAAAATCCTAAAATGAGAGAGATGTGATGGACGGTCACCGCCAGGAAAAGGAGTGAGAACACGCGACGCGAAGGAGTCTAATGTGATAATTTACAGAGCACCAATTGAACCAATGCCATGCCTCCTTCTTATTTGGGGAAACTGCCGGTACTTGTGGTCGACCACCCGGACCATCCGCTCCAACGAGGGGCCGATACCTGTGGGGCTGATTACCGAACTGGAGGTTTATAGATACGGCATTGGAGATAGACTCCGTTAGCTGCGTCCCTTCGCTGAGGTGTTTTTGAAGCTTTGTTTCAATTGGACTTTTCTACGGAGTAAACTGGCTGTTAAAAGGCTACTAACTTAGTGGGGCTTAAGACTATGGCTTTGTTACATGGCCTCAGGTTGCAAGAAAACCTCAGACTTAAGTACAAGATGGATGCCAAAACAAACTCATCAAAATGCTCCCTGAGTTTAGACTAACTTACCTAAGTCTTTTTATCACTTAGGATCAAGGTCCTAAGGTTTCTGGCCTCCTCTAGCCTACCTAGGTACCTACTTTAAACGCTTTCAACTCTCGTTTCGAACTAAGATAGAAGCTTCCAGGAACCCTACAATTCCGCTGGTGAAATAAAGTTACCGCACCATAAGATTCAAAGCTTCATCCTTCTTCTCACTCTTGTTCTCACACTCAATCTCAGCTGCCACATGTCGAGCTTCATCATTGGTTCGGTACCCCTCATCAAACTTGAGAGGCGCCCTGCGTCATTCTTGGGTATCCATCATAGAACCATCTCGTACAGTCCAGGCATGTGTGGAACTCTTCACTTGTAGCCATTACATCTACCTAGATATATGTTGGCTCTTCCATGTTAACTTCCACATGTCTATTTCAACCAACGCCTAAAGTCTATTCAAGAATCTCATTTTTCTAATAGCCATAACCTTCAACTTATAACTGTTTAGCCACATTCGCAATGTCCGTAGTTTTTGAATCTCTTCTCATCAAGTTCAAACCCATCCTGGTTGAACACCCCGAATCCCCTCCGGCTTCTTTCTCATCTGTGACTGATCACCTCAAGTCAATTCCCGGGGTCGAGTCCGTGTACCTTGGCAGGCCCCTCGAGAAACCTGACTACTGGGTTTTGGGTATCCGTTGGGCTTCGCGCCCTGCCTATGATGCCTTCGTTTCTGGCTCCGCTGCCACCGACTGGCATGCCTCTTTGCGCGCCCTGCTGACTGAGCACCCTATCGTTAGCCCGATCGCAGAGTATACAGGCCGTACCGAGCTCGCTCTCCATGCACCCATTACGGAGTTTTGTACTTGTTGGGGTGCTGATGAAACCTTCACGGAGGATAACATGAAGCCATTCGCCATTGCTTGTGAGGAGGGCGATTTGGCTGGGCTTCATGGCTTGGCTTATGGCGAGTTTGTACAAGGAGAACATGAGAACCCTTCAGTCATTCCTGGCCGAGCATCCAGGCTGTTGATGGGTTGGGATAGCAAAGAGGCCCATTTACAACACAAGAACAATGGAAGTGGTAAGTCTTGTTTCTTGATGTTGACACGCTAATAGCGCTGACTGAACTGCGCCATAGTAATTGACGATAACGTATACTACCTGCTTGCTCGGAACAAGAGCCTTGAAATAGTGAGCCATCTAGGAATTTTATAGAGAGCTTGAGTAACTAACATCCCATGTAGTATCACGTCCCTTTCAAAAAGCTCTAAGAGACTCGGCTTCAGGGCGCCCAACGTTTGCAGATAATATCAGATTGTCATTGGATTAAGTAGAGAACAAAATTAAACTGAGTCAATGCGCCGTCGAAAATCAAATACCTTGAAAGCTGTCACTTGTCAACGTGAGGCTCTCTCTTCCTGCCAATAAGCCCCGTCTTGTTTCCGTATTCGTCCCGATGAAATGCGAACCCATCCTTGACACCATTTCTATGCCATTCAGTCATCCAGCGACTTTTCTCACCACCCCTTGGAACTTCAACCCAGGTGGGTGGAATCGCCTTCTCAAACTTCTCAATTGTACCCGGTGGCCTGATATCGCCCTTCTTTTGCACCGCCAAAACACACTGCATCCTCCTTTTAGCCTCTCGATATCCCTGCAAATAGCTTTCTGTTCGTCCTATTCCGTTGATCGCTCGAATGTCATCGTATCGGTACCAAAAGTTAGATACGATGTTTTTCCGATTCTGCATTAGAATTACAAGGTTAGAAATTTAATTGCTGCTGGATCTGTTTTGCACCTCACCAAGTCGAGAGTAGAGCATGTACAATGCCATACGGTTGCATTCCTCCGTTCCGGTAATAGTCACAAGTCGCTCGTTACTATTGTCCTGCGGCTCGTTGATCTTGATCACACTGTTGCTCATTTGACGGATCTCGTTGATCTTTTGTCCACCCTTGCCGATGATGGCGCCGACCATGTCGTTCGGGATATAAATCTGCTGTGTGATGGGCCCGCCGGGTATAGCACCGCCCATGGGCTGAGCTTGGGGAGCACCACCATGAGGTTGAGGACCAGTGTGAGGGGCCATGTGCGGTTGGGCGTGGGGAGCTGCGCCATAGGCACCTCCTCCTTGCGCACCACCATAATGCATAGGCATGGCAGGGTTGGCTTGGGCAGCTGCGTGCGGGTATTGCTGAGGATAAGGCGCGGGTGGCATATGGTGAGATCGTCGGTCGTTGTGGCGGCCGTAATTTTCACTTCGTCCGTAGTGGCCTGAGGCAGGTTGGGGTGAGTAGGGAACAACTTGCATGCCACCTGGGATCGATCCAGCAGGGGCGCCGCTGCGGGTTGCGTAGGCAGACGCAGCAGGACCTCCAAACCTATCATTGAGCTGTTCGAGGAGGGTGCTGCCAACATAATACGTTGCGATATGGACAGCGTCAGCGACACCCATCACTACCAGCGATCTCTCGCTTGACATAGGCAAACACGAGTCAGAAGCGTTCAACCGAGCACCGGATGCCTCTTGGATCTCACGAATACGGGCACCACCCTTACCAATGATGGAACCGATTAGAATGTGCGGAATGAGCAGTCGCAGGGGGTATGTTTTTGAAGATGCGGTTGAGGATTCGTTGAGGGGTTCGTTGTTCAGTGTTCGGATGATCAAGCCAAAAGCCTAAATTGATGTTAATTTGTAAATCATGAGTCAGAAGAATCGCCATACCTTAGCTACAGCGTCCACTATCCCGCTGACAGTAAGAATACGTTCAACGGCCCCCTTTTGGTAGTCGCTGACTGTGCACTTAGCGTTGGAAAGCTTCCTGATGTTGGAAACATTCTCGCCTCCCTTTCCAATCACGGTAGCTGCCTCTGGGCTCGAGATAACAGCACGAATATGAATCCATGAGGTCTCGTCATGAGCAGCAGCAGACGTAACAGCGTTGGATGCAGAGGCAGCAACTGTGGCGGCAGCGGCAGCCTTAGTGTCAGATGCATGGTCCAAAGTGGTATCGTCATCATCTTCAGACTTAGGGGCTCCGTTGACCTTATCATCGTGGTCCTCTGCAGGGACTTCGGTGGGAGCTTCAGGTACCTCAACATCGTCGTCGTGCTTGTTCTTGTCGAGAGCAGGTCGCTTGGCATCAGGCTGATCACCAGCGCGTGAGGGCGAAGAAGCTTCTTCCAGGGGGCGCTTGGCCGACTGGGTTGGTTGTGTTGGGGAAGCAGACATATTGAAATCGTTATGTTCACGCGAGTTTAGTCTTTCTGACAATCGACAATTTGAAAACGTCTCGTTCTTTCTATTGTTCGTCTTATATACACTCAGGGGTTTTCGAAGGAAAACGTGCTGGTGTAGTGACTCTCGCTGGGTGTGCTTCGGTGAAATACTCGTGAAGTGACTGGTGTCGCGCAAAGACGATGCGTGTTGCGGGCTGAATGGAAGGAAGAGGGATTCGAGTTTCGGGCTCAAGGGCGGGTTCCAGAACTCTTTCAGCGGGCGTCGAGTAATTACCCGGAAGATCTCCTAGATATAGGCGGGAGAGGAAGGGCGGAGATGATTGTCTTGTGATGAAGATGTTGAATGGTGGTGAGGATAGGTGAAGCGATCGATACTGGGACGGACTTCTTAAAAAGCAAAAAGAGGCAGTGCTCAGCTCAAACCTTCTGACCGGGACTCGAGGTTGATTGATCGCAAAAGTTTCCGGGGTTCTGAGCTCGAGCGCAGAATCTGGAGCACGAAGTATCTCGTCGCGAAGCGTCGGAGGATGAGAAGCGGAGACAAGAGAAGCAGTTTCTGAATGGATCGGCGCGCGGTGTTTTAGAACTTTCGCTGTCGCAATGGATCCCAATACCAGGGAAGGACCAATCCAAATCAATCAGAAGAGAGAAAAAGAAGAAAAGAAAACCTCAGTAACGATTGCGAGGAATCGCTGAGAATGGAAAACGAGGATCTCACGAGAGCAATGGCAGGTGAAAAGGGGGAGAGAGCGAATATGACACGACAAAAGGTCGATCGTTTGGGGTGAGGAGATGGGAGAAAGCCGGAGAAGTAGCCCTGCGAGGGTCCATCCTGGGAAGGCATGGAGCGCTGGGAGACGTCACGTGCACCACCTCGATTTGGGCTTGAAGCTTGGGCCACAAGAGCTCAGGCACTCCACCGAACGGTGGTACTAGGTAGGTAGGCATGTAAGCTAGAGGAGGCAAGAAAACTCAGGACCTCTATCCTAAATGATAAAAAGACTTAGGTAAATTTAGTGTAGATTCAGTAAGCCTTAGACTAGTTATTTTTGATACCTTGTCTAAAGCTTAGATGTTTTCTTGCTCCCTGAGGGTAGGTACCTAGTAGGCAATCACATCCTACAATATAACTACTTCTGGCACTGCAACCTTCTTTCTGATAGCCGAATGAGCTTCAAATTTCTCATAAATATATGCAGTGACTAACATTATCTGGTTAGACTTGAAGGCTTCCGATTAGTTACATCTGGAACGACAATTGCCATCATTGTACAACTCCTTGAACGCGCGGAAGTGACTTATCTCTTTCATTGGCTGATCAGCTGAATCCGCACATAGGTATCTCCGTACCTACGATTCTTAATTCCGCTAGAGCTTTAGCAAAGTAACAACCCTTGCCCATTTCTTGAATCAGTTGCGTGAGCTTTACGACAATGGACTACAGATCGCAGCCTACGGCAGCAGAGGAGTACACAACCATCATTGATCAGACATTAAGGGAACTCCAAGAGAGAGTTCGACATCATGAAAATGAGCTGGAGAAGGTATGCACGCGCCAAAAACCAACATTATACCAATGGCTAATTGTTACAGCTTCGTTCAGAGCAGAGCCAACCCTCAGAGTCTGTGGCTGGACAGGCGCGTCTCATCCAGGCGGCCCTCAAAGAGGTGACAGAGTCAGATCCCTTTCTCCCCTCGCCAGGGTCGCTGTTACCGACGCTGCTGGCGTTCCGCAAGACTCACCAGACCATTCAAGAGTCCATAGCCTATCTTGCTTCGCAGCGTGTGGGCCACGAACAACTGTCGCGTCAGCTTGAGGCGGATGAAGCGCGTCTCAAGGATCAAAATCTCCTCAGCGATGCTCTGACTGCGCGTATACAGTTGCTACGCGATGAAGTGGATGCGGGTACTCACGTCACTCCACAAGAAGGGGCAAAAGAACTATTGCAAGAACTCAGAACTAAGAAAAAGTCTTATGACAGAGAGACGTCCAAACTTATGAAAGTTCTCCTTCGGTTCATCGATAATCATCTGGCGCCAATGCTTGCGGCAGAAGAGCTAGGGGGCCCTGTGGTTGGGGACCTTATAGGTATTGACGGAAACGATTTGGCTGCCGGGTTCAATGCGCAAGGCAAACTCAGGAAACCAAAGGACAGCGCTGATAAAGAAGATAAACGGCAGCGCAGAATCGATGAGATTTGGGGACAGGCTACCGATGGAGGCACGGGGCGTCAAGACGAGATTACAGCTGCAGCTGCAGAGATGAAGCAACTAACAGAGGAGCTGCTCAACACGCTTGCTGAAGCACATGGCAACAACTCAGCATCCTATGTGCAACTGTCACGAGAATCTGCGGCTGCACGGTTTTTGGTGAGGTCTAAGGTTGCACAATTCCATCCCAGAGATGCAACAAGGCTCAGACTGGTTGATTTCGGACGAGATCTAGAACCCTGAGTAGTAAAATTCTATAATAAAAGCTTCGAGAATAACCCCTCATGTCTCATTGTTATGTTTCTGTCAAGTCACTTAACAAGTTAATATTCCTAGCTTACATAGCATAAAAGCAACCACTTAAAAATAGGCTCTGCTTATTGGTCAATTCTTTAAAGTGAATAGTCGCGCTAGACATGAAACGCCAGAAGCAGAAGAGATGTCAGGTTATGTCCCTGATATACACAGAGTAGATATCTTGACACTTGTAATGAATTATAATATTAACAAGTCCAGAATACCGTGGCCATATTTCCGAAAGCCCAGGAGCATTACTACAAGCCTCAGGCTACGGTAACATAGTAGGAAGGAATCTGTATTCCTCGTGTTCTCGACGGCCGAGCGAGCGTTACCCACCCAACCGCGTCGCGTCTGTCCTGGCCCAAGCTGGCTGGTTCTTAAGCTCCAGCCTCGAAAGCAGTATCCACGACAATTGTTCTCCATCCTCCTTCCTCATATTCAACAATGACCTCTGAAACTCTCGTCCCCGACAACTCTGCCGTTTCTTCACCTCCCGCCAAACGTGTCAAGACTGCCGCTACAATGGAAGGCCCCCCACCCCTACAGATTAAGAAGCTTTCTGAGAAGGGTCGTCTGCCCACTCGTGGTAGTGCCTTTGCTGCCGGCTATGATATTTACGCTGCTCGCGACACAACTATTCCCGCTCGTGGCAAGGCGCTAGTTGACACTGATATCAGCATGGCTGTGCCAGCCGGAACCTGTAAGTACCTAGGCAGCTGAAGCCCTGATCAACTACCTCAAGGCCAGCTACCTGACAAACTGATGAATACAGATGGACGCATTGCCCCTCGATCCGGCCTCGCTTCCAAGCATTTCATTGACACAGGCGCTGGTGTCATCGATGCCGATTACCGCGGTCAGGTCAAGGTCCTGCTTTTCAACCATAACGAATCCGACTTTGAGGTGAAGGAGGGCGACCGCATTGCTCAACTTGTTCTGGAGCGCATCTACACCCCCGAGGTTGTCGAGGTTCAAGAACTCGAGGAGAGTGTTCGAGGCGCTGGCGGCTTCGGCAGCACTGGTTAGACCGTCAAGGAGGATGAGTCTCATGAATTAATGAATTGGGTTTTGGGCCAATGGAATAGACCTACTGTAAAGCTTGTGGAAGGAACGCCATCCAAGTGAATTATTTGACCCTGAAAGATAGATGGGAAACCCTTGAATGGAATCATAACCAGACGCCTATTCTCACACCCTTTCTACCTATTTCTATTTCATCTTTGCTGGTTTCTTCTATAGTGTCATTGTAACCTTACATAACCCCCCCCCCCCCCCCCCCCCCCCCCCCCCGGTCTAAATTGCCTTCGCATGGTATTGCGTCGCGGGCGAGCGTAAGCAGTCCAGATTCCTCACAAGTTGAAGCTCTGCCGCCTTGCTCTTTACGAGATGCGCCTTGGTTTGGTCAATTCGATCCTCATCTTTCATGTCGCCCGTTGTTCGTTCAACCACCCTCTTCATGCCCTCGCAGGTTTTAGACAGAACCTCATGCATACTGCCCAGGACCTTTTCTGCAGCGCGTGCAAGGGGTAGTTCAGCAGCCGATACAGAATCGTCGCTAAGCCAGCTGGCGCTATGTCGCACCTGCTCGTCGGCGTTGAAGACAGCCTCACGCATGCGGATTACCATAAGAGCGCCAAACATGTCGCCTGTGCCACTGAAATAACAATCGATTGATGGGAAGACAATCTTGAAAAAGCGAGCTTTGCCAGTAGTTGTCATAGTTGAACCAACGACAGAGAGATGCGAAGGCGGATGGTCTGGCGCCTCAAGGTTGACTGAAGTAATGACGACATGAGGAATCTTGTACTTGTCGTGGAGTACTTGGATAGCCTTTCGGAGACTGTCCATGTCATGGATTTTGACTTCGGAAAGTAGCCTTTTCATAACATCATTAGTTAGTGTCTCTAAAATATTAACAGACGCTTAAACGTACTCGGCCTCGAACTGGTTTGGAAGAATCAGATCCGCATCATGGATGAGCCTCTTGTATGCTGGCACAACTTCCTCAGAGACGTATATCTTTCCATTGTCACCCATAACCGGATCGAGAGCCCAGAAGAACTTGCCAGGTGTTTGCATTGACTTTTCCTTAAGTTCTCGGCCTATCTTACCGACCGTGTCGACGGCTTCAGCGCCTGGGATATATCCAGAAAGCATCACGTCAAAATCATCCAGGTACGACTGTTTTAGTCCTTCCCAAAGATCCATGATCTCCTGTGCCGAAACTCTCGTTCCCTTCCATTGCTTATAGCCGGTATGGTTGCCTTTACAGGTGAAGCCCGCGAGTTAGAAACACGGTTCATCATATTGCTTCATCGATCAAGACGACATGAATACTCACTGAACTGTACGGTGTTGAGAGCTGCGACGTCACATCCCAAAGATTGTAGCACAAAGACGGCAATCTTGTTACCAACATACCTAGTGCATATAAGTCACCGTAACCCCGAGAGCAAAGAGATAGTTACCCAGAGACAACCTACAACAACAAACTATCAGTCTCGGCTCAAAATGTTTTTAAAGAGTGACAGGATATTTGATGGCGTACGTACATGGCTTGCCACGGCGAGAACCCGCGTATCGGGTATCGTTGGGGTGATGGACATGATACCAAAAGCACCAATTCAATCTTCGATCTCTCCTTGATACACTGCAAGCGTTTTGAAGAGAACTCTACGCAAGCCTAGCCAAAGATTTCCCTTGTATGCCTGGGGGTGTGAGAGACGTCACTGAACAAAATCTCTCGGTCGACGTCAGCGGACGATCCTGCGGTAGAATCTTAAAATACCGGAGCCTAATGAAATGGGAAGTCTGAGGGTTAGTTGTGAAGACCGAAGGAAAAGAAGAGAAAATGGGAATCTGACTCAAGGAGATAGGTTAGTTCTAGAACTCGATTGCGGCGTCTTTTGAGCTGTATATCGCTCGATATTAGTCACAAGTTAACTTGAAGAAATCGGGTTAAACCTGGAGTATCAACAAGCTACCTACCTGTATGTACAAAGTTTAGAAAACAGAAACTTCAGAATGCCTACCTACCCAATTCCGACCTGAGTAACAAAGCGAGTTAATTAACTCAATTGCAGCGAGAACAGCCTTGTCTCCACGCCCTTCAGCTGATACCAAAAGGTTACCAGTGACTTCCATTTGGTTGTGTGCCCCGCCAGCGTCTGATACGATGCAGTCATTGCCCCGCACCAGGCTTCTTTTCTAAGCCAATTAACTCCAATGAGTAATGGCTTCAGGTATAGTATATATGCTGCGAATAGCTTCAACTTGTAAGCTGAGCTTGCTCCGAATATACGATCTGACATCTTACTAACAGACGTGCAACGTGGAACGATCGGGTTGCTTAGTATCGGAATATGAGCATATCCTGGCAATAATAAAACAGTACATTCACAGACATAATATCTCCGATGTAGGAGGACTAGTGTTGTGTCATGTCAGTATCAATTTTGAGAAGTACGATCTTAAAATATCATTTATCGTCAAAACTGGTTGGTCAACAAGGGACTAAAGCTCCTGACTCAGTACCCTTGTATTCCCTATCTAACCTGTTCGTTTACAGTCCTTTCCCTTCGCACACCCCTTTTATGCCTACAGAAAGACTTCCAATAAGCAGGCAAAATTCTTGGTATCTGTGTTTCTTGCATGGCCCCGATGGTGTCGTATTACATTATGGCAGTCCTCTATTCCTCATCACCGATCTTGGGAGCAAGATAGAAACGCAGGTGGCTTTGACCTCCAAGGTCGTATTCAACCAAGAGGGGCACTTCATTAGAGAGCTTGATCTTGACCTGCTCGGAGAGGCCAGCAGCCTTGCAGAAGTTGACCAGGTACTTAAGGGAGAAGGTGAGGGCGACAGGCTCGCTCAACTCAATTTCGACGTTTTGTTTGGGTTTCTCGACATCGGTATGGCTTCGAAGAGTCACTGAGCCGTTACCAATATCGCCATTGCATGCGAACTTGACACCGTCCTTGGAGGCCTCAATCATCACTGTTGAGCTGAGTGTTAGACAACAATTCGGTAGCCAAATATGAAGCGAGCCTTGCGAAAACTAACCTGATTCTGACATAGCCATCAAGTCGGTACAGATGCGACGAAACTCGGTAGAGGGCATTGCAATTGTAGCAGCATACTCGGTGTCGGGAATACCCAGGTGCTCCTGGTCAATGTCCATAAGCTTGAGGTCATACTCGCTGATACGGTCGTTCTCAGGGCTCTCGAATTGCAGATTCAGCACATCAGGGCCATCCTCAGCCTTGAGCGTAAGAACGTCGTTGCTCTGAGCAGCGCGTAGGACTTTGGTCAGGGATGTGAGGTTGACGCCGAGGGAGATGTTGCGGTCGCAGCGGAATGGCTCGAAGGATTCAGCAGTTAACATCATGGAAACCAAGGCCACATGGGAGTTGTCCATGGCCTGCAGCTGAATGCCACTGTCATTGCAGTCGAAGTTGCAATCTTGGACCAGGTCCTTGATTGCATCGACGACTTTCTTCAGAAGATCAGCTTGAGCGAGTCGTGCTTCCAACATCTCTGTTTATTTGTTAGCATACCACTGATACATTTCCTCACGGCACGTGAAGCTGCGACGCATATAGAAAAAGGGCGGGGTGTTCGTTGGTGGAGGTGACTGACTGATTGAAAGGTTTCCTGGTAATGAGTGGGTAGAGATGGACAGGGAGTATAAGCAAAGAATAAGTGAACAGAGAAGCTCGCAAAGCAAGGTGTGTTATGGTTATGGAAGGAGTATGGGAGGTTGTCTGGTGGATGAAATGCGAGATGCAGATAGCAATGTGCTTTTGTCACGAAATTGCTAGGCTGCTTTACGCTAGCTGGCAGGTGGGGAGTCACTTAACGCGCGACCATGAAACACCCGACGCGTCGCGTTTTGGGCGGACGCTTCTAAGAGGTAGATAATTGGAAAGCCCCACTACTCACTAACTCTGTACCTAGCCTCAGGGAGTAAGAAAACTCAAAACCTATCCTAAGTGATAAAAATATTTAGGTAAATTTAGTGTAGACTTAGTAAGCCTTTAGACTAATTATTTTTATCACTTAGGATAAAGGTCCAAGTTTTCTTGCCTCCCCTAGCCTAGGTATGTCTGAGAGCAAGAAAACTTCAGCCATTAGATGAGAATGCCAGAAGTAATTAAAAAGGCCTCCGACGCCTACTAAACTTACCCAAGCCTTTTGTCGGTTAGGGTTGAAGTGTTACATTCGAACCGAATTTTTTTAATTTTTTTTTTCCAAAACTCCAGATTATGTTTTCTATGTCTTGATATAAGATCATAGCTTGAGAGGGGTATATCATTCCCAAGCTTAGTGACGTCCCTGTTATTCCAAAATATGGATGGATGCCTAGGTACTACCTAACTGAGAGGTCCTCGGTCCCTTGGCTTTTTATCCGACAGGTGTGAACCGCAGAAGTATCTTTGTACCCAGGTAGATTCTCAGGCTCTTTCCAGTTCTTAAAGCTACCTGAATCATTGTTACCTCCCCGAGTACCTTGGTTAGGTATAGAACGACAGAGGGGAATGGTACCGGAGTTGTCCATAAGTATGTGTAACGACCTGTTATGTATACCTACTAGCTAGCTACCTATCATACATATATTGCTAAGTGTCCCCCATTATCATTTACATCGAACAAAATAGATCATTAGATAGGAACGAATGGTTTCCCAGGAGACCGATTTATAGCGCATATGTCTTGCAGCTAGCTTCCATAAGGCAACATTGGTGTGCGATTGAACGTCGTCCAAAACCCGATCGCCTAGAATGATGATAGTGGGCAAATAATACAAAACAAAGTCCCCAACCCTGAACCTGAAACGCCGCAGCCATCCATGGCTTGTCTATAGAAAAGTGCCGTTTATAGAGAATTGTGCGTGTCGTCGTAACGCTACCTGTGCTTGACATATTTATCTGTCTGTGGAGCTCGAATGTGAATTTTCATAAGTCGATAGCAAGAATAAGAAAACGGTTCGGAGTCGGTTCAGACGATTGTTTTGTACTTGGTGAAGGTGGGAGAAGGCGATAGAAAAGTGTTGATGATAATGATCGTGATGTTGTTTGTTTCATAAAAATCGATACCCCTACATTGACACAATCCGACCTGCCGGTGCGCTGGCACGAGTTCGAGGTCGTAGGTTAATAACTGTCTCTAGCTCCCGAAGCATACCCTTGGTTGCATCAACGTGCTGTCGGGCAAGGGCCTTTTGTTCTCGTTCTTCCCGAACTTTGACTATTCTTTCTTCTCGTGTGAGCATGCTTCGCGGCCGTGGGAGAGCAACGGCTTCAAAGACTTCAGGTGCCTCCTGCTCCATGGAACCAGCATACTCAGAACTAGGCGGAGACTCGCCTGTCAATGCTTTGAGCGCTGCTGCAGCCCCACCGTTCTCGTCCACAGTAGTAAGCCCACTGAGAGAACTAACAGGCGACAGCAAAGTACTCATGGATGAGAGCCTCTTCTCGTTTCTATCGATGCCGAGTGCCAAAGCTGCCCTGCCCTCTTCCCACGCGGCCATTAGATCTTTTAGATCCATGCCGATGGACTCATATTGCGCCATTAGATTCGGGCCGAGCTCCGAGATGTCGTTCGAGTCGTTCAGGGTCCTGTCGGATTCTTCACGAAGCAGTTGCAGTTTCGCTTGTAGGCCTCTGATTCCGCTTGATAGTGAGTTAAGTTTCCGAAGTTGAGCTCTCCAGCGCTCCCGCCCAGGCGTAAGGGCGTTCTTTGGCGTAGGGGAAGATGGAAAAGCTAGAGAAGTGTGAGCAGATGACTAATTAATGAGAACCTCCATCGTATTCTTACTGTCTTGCTCGCTGAGGATGCTCTGTAGCCTAGCATGAGCAGTTTGAGTTGAACTGTTTAAGCTCAAAAGAGACTCTACAGCTGTTGTCCAACGAAGCAAATCATTTGCATCACTGTTGGCATCCAGAGCAAGTAGAGCGCAAAGGAATAGTTTCCGTATGGTGGAGAATCGAGCAGCGAGAATTTTCAGGGTTCTCAAGGATTCAGGATCGTCCAGATCCTCATCACTTAGTCCTTGACGGGCGTCTGACATGTCGAAGTCGGTAATGTCGTATATATCGTAATATTTTTCCAAGTCTGTTTGCTCCGCAAATCCGTTGACAACTGTACAAACCTGGTTGTAAGACTCAAGAACCTCTTGGAAAGAATGTCTCAAGGCTTTGCGCAGTCTGACACAACGCCGGGTTTGGGTACGGTCTTCTATACGGCTGATTGGTGGCAAGGGAGCGCTACTGTGAATTGTTTAGCAGATGCTGTCACATGATAATGAGAGACGTACAGTCTGTAACCTCGAGATACCAACTCGACTTCCTGTATGAGAGAGAGAGCTGCACCTGACGCACTGTCAAAGTTGTGTGAGTTTTCAACAAAAGAAGTGATCTCAGACAGTGATTGCGATCTTCGATACCGGAGCCATTGTCGCTTCATATAAACCTGGCCAAGCAGGACTGCCGCTGCGCAAAGAATGAGAAGAAAGACCAGTCTCTTCTTCGTAACGCCACTGCCAAGAACCCAACTCAGAACAACGGCAACCGCAAGAGCGGCAAGAACTGATGCCAGAATTCCTTCCGTTGACAATAGGGATTCGTCTTCGTTCGGTGGCGGGCTAGGTCCCCTGTTACCTAACTGCGACTGCCCCAGCCCGGAATGGCCACTTAGAAGCTGAGACGCAATGATGGTATATCGGAATTGTTCGAGGAATTTGGCGTTGTCAGCTCGGTCGATACTCGCTGCAACTGCAGCCTATGGCACGTGGTTTTAGCAATTGTTGATTGGTTACACCAGTTCGAGGTAACATACTGAATACTTCCTGCTAGCAGATCGCAATGAGGAGGGCTTCGGGACTTGTAAATGAAGCCCATTCGGAGCCTTATTTCGGAACCTTGGTTTAACTAAAGGTCGACCAGTGGGTGCGAAAGGAGATGGACTGGATGGTGGTGATGGGCTTGATCGACCAGCGGATGAATCAAGTTCGGGCGTTACTGCACCGGGCGCCCAGTCGGCCTGGGGCTCATCTCCCCCATCTTGAATTATGTTAGTCCACATAGGGGAAGAGCGATATGGCGCGCAAGGGAGAATAATGCTCACCTCTGAGGTAGTCGGCGAACGGGGTCTCCTCATACACCACGGGCTCCATCTAGCTTCTCTGTGACGTAGTCGGGGTCGATAAGAAGTCACACAGAGCCATCGAGCGGTGCTGATCGATGCAGAGTGAAAGTGTCGTATGTGATGTCTTGTTGTGATGTTGATTAAATCAGGACGAATATCGTGTTCAGGAGAAGGCGACAAGCAGTATGTACGGATTACGGAGTATTAGACGAACGCGAGCAGGGACAGGCTGGTTCCTTGATGTTGCCAATTAGGGGAGCTCCACGCTCACCGTAGTGGCCAGCCGGAGCCGCGGCAGGGATCTTGTGGCTATCAAGGGCCTGTCAAAACGATGGAATGCGCCGCAACCTCGACGGAAAGTATACAAACCCCGGAAGCTTATAGTCTAGCCTTGTCAGATGTAATTTTGAGCCGAATCGATACTATTTATGCAGTCAATATCAGAAGACGTAATAAGATGCAGGGAGACGCAGGGACGACCACAAGACACAGCGTATCAGCATACAGCAAAAGGGGCTCTGGGGCTTTTGAACACATCGGTTCTCCATATGGTAGCTCCGAGAGGAAGTAAGAAAACTTACGGACCAAGTCCTAAGTGACAAAAATAGTCGGGTAAGTAAAGATAAACTCTGGATGCTTTTGTCAATTTATTTTTAGACGCCCTATTCAAGGTCTCAAGTCTTTTTGCTTCCCTCCCGAGAGACCTTGTCGCAGAGCCAGGAGACGCCAGGGACTCGTTTTGTGGAGCAAGGCAGATAAAGGATTGATACAGCCTGAGGCATTCACTTAGCTCATGGAACTAAAAAAAAACCTGGGGTAATATCATTTTTCTGGTTGGCCACTCGTGTGTGGGCCAAATGCTCCAAATTGAAAGTTCTCACGCACCTTTACCTTAGGTATCTAGTTACTAAGAAACCAGCTCTAACGTGAATTCTGCGCAGAGCATAGTCACGATGCCGACATGAACCGAATTACGATACTATATCCCGCGATTTGAGGAATTCCAATGCTTCGACGATGCACTATACCGCACTATGCCGGCGCTCGGGTGTGTGCTCTGTTGCAAGCTCACCAGACGGCGTCTGGATCACCAATGCCCAATTAGCCCGAGCCATTGAGCGATTTCAACGCGTCTGTCCGATTCCTCGTCGAAGTTTAAGCTCATATGCCGGCCCTCTCGAGAGCCGGCGTCGTTTGGGCAAGCGACATATGGTTGCCGTTATTCCTAATTCTCATGCTTCACCATTTCCTTGGAGGATCGAAGTGCCCGTTAATCTTGGCGAATGGACATGGGAGGCTCCTGTTGCACCAAACGATCGTCATAAAAAAAAGGTTGGTCTGTTCGAGCGCTTTCTCAGGAACCTCGAGGACCTAGGACACGAACAAAATGCCGAGCTTGCAGCGGCTACACCACCACCGGAGGCGGGTCTGGTGCCAGCGACAATAACTCTCTCGCCAATAGGACAGGCCCGGGGTGATATGAACGAGCGGCTCGCCAAATTCTACAAGTTCGAAGACGAAAAAGCATTGAAGAAGATATGCGAGCCCTATGTTCTTCAAATCTTAAAAATGGTCGAGGAAAGGACGATTTCCAAAGACGACCTTATCCGGGCTCTCGATCCATTTGACAATCATCTCAGACAACGAGCACCGGCCAAAGTCCTCGATAACGCGGCCGCCAAACAATGGATATACATAATCCACGCTGTATATCGTGCTCGGGCCTCCTCAACTGAAGATTTGTTTGGGGGCCATGTTTGGCACCAGTGCCTCAAAACAATATTGCAAATGACACCCCAGCCTTCTACGTTCGATTGCCTGGAGGAGCTTCTGAGATTACTTGCTCTATACGAAAGATTACAACTAGATACGAGTGACTACCTCGACCTGATGCACAGCCATAATCAACTGGAAATGACACAGGGCGAGCAATATCCTACGCGACCTATATCATTCCGCCTCTTGCGCCGCAGTATGCAATTGACTCGATTAATTACTGTCCGAGGTATGACGGAAATAGAAACATTTGAAGCTTTGACGAAACATTGCTTCCAGTTGGTCAATGAGACCACAGACCAACGCACGTTAGCTTTTCAGCTATTGTTGAAATTGGCGGCAGTTCCAGGTCTTAAAACAGATGAATTCTCCACACTCGCCAGCAATGTTCACGACACGCAAGATTGGGCAGAATCAGAAGTCTGGCAATTCATGGCTATTCGTCTTATGAGCACGACACAGGGAGGAATACGCCCAGAGCAATTATACAAATGGATTATCGGGCCTACTCAGCTGCACTCCTGGGCAGCAATACTTCTAGACTCTCGTCACAGCGAAACCAAGAAACGCATAGCGAACTTGAGGGCGCTTACTCACACCAGTGAAACCTTTGGACGCCTTGATACATTGATCAAGTCGATTCGATTGGTGAGCGATCGTCATGGGATTATACAAGATATCATGAAGATGGAGAAAGACCCGTATTGTGCCGTCATGCTTTGGGAATCATACAATGAAGGCACGTCAGTCAAGCATAAATTTCCTTGGTATATGTGGGCACGACATGCAGAAGCTATAGTAACGCATCCGGACCTACCGCCAGACCTCATCTGGCGGATCGCTGAATTTTGCTCCTCCAAAACTGCTACCCGGCTGAAAGCCCCTATCGTACGGAATATTGTGTTTATGATGGACTTCCTGAAAGAGATATGTCAGCTCTACATGAAGAAACCCGGTCTGACAACCCGACAGCGCCTTAGATATATTGAAACCGCTATCAATTGGGGCAAAAGGACTGGGCAGCATATGTCACAGCCTTTGATACAGACTCTAGCTGAGGTATTGCTTCAAGATCTTGAGGAGGGTAAGATGGGCCGCAAGACGCGGC
Source organism: Fusarium redolens (assembly GCF_020744475.1). Lineage (NCBI taxonomy): Eukaryota > Fungi > Ascomycota > Sordariomycetes > Hypocreales > Nectriaceae > Fusarium > Fusarium redolens. The sequence continues at coordinate 3,668,075 of NW_025763664.1, read as the reverse complement.
TCCGGTACTTGGTCAGAAAAATTAAGCATTTTTACGGAAAGGAGCAGGCAGAAAAGGTTGCCGTCTCACTTGATGGGTGGAGATGGACCAATAGGCGTAGAAGGGGGGAGATGCCGCGAATGCCAGCGCCAACGAGGAAGCCGCATTTCAAGCCAGAAGAGCCGACCAAGGAGCTTTTAGAAGGTCCAATGCAAACAACCCTGCAAGAGAGCCTGAAAAGACCCCTACAACAAGCATGGGAGCAGACTTTGCCACCCATTGGACGAGTTAGGTACGACATCGAGAGCAAGGAAACACGAGAAGATGACAGCAACATGGTGGAAGATGGAAAGACCTTGGAATCTATCATGAAGGCTCAACGACGAAAGGCAGAAGTCAACTCCGGGATAGGTTCAAGCTTTTAAGCAATCCAGGATATGGTTTTTGTTAACATATTATACCCCCAAGGAGAGGAAAAAAGTGTTCCATGGATTTTCTTGGGAAAAGTTAATAACGCTTGGCGCCTAGTGAACATGGGTTCGTGTTGAACTTGGTAGAACCTCTGGCCTTAAAGAGTACCTGGTAGAGAAACGAATATGAATATGGAATCGCCCATGTGGCAGTAGACAGCTTTTGATACCCATGCCTGGCCATCTTGGTATTTGACAATAGATACTTTAGTTTAATGCGATACACAACTTGTAAGGACAAATCAAACAATGGATCCGACGATAACTAACAAGTCATGAGAACGTGTCATTAACAGATCTAATTTACAGATCGAACCCAATAGATACATCAAATCCCCAGCGTTCAGACATTAAATGTCATTGCAGACACAGATAAATAGCAAAAGAAAAGAATGAAAATATCAAAGGACGTGTGAAATCGAACAAGATCGAACCGCCATTGATCAACCCACGCATAACATAAAAAGGAGTTAGGAAAAGCAAAACATAAAACTGAGATCGTGAGACCCTTTCCCCTTTCATTCCCAAACCATAAACAAACAAAGGAAATGCTCACTCGTAGTGCGTTTGTCCCCGAAATATCAAAGCCCAAAACACCGCCTATTTTCCTTTCCCAAGTGGTATCTTCCCATATCCTGTATCCCTTAATCTACATAATCTACCTCAGTTTGACCCATTGTCTCAGTCACAAGACTAATATGACTCCGAGCGCCGATGGAAGTGCTCCCACCATCACTTGCGCCACCAAATAGACCCTTGGAGCGGGGCACAAGAACCTGTGCAGGGCATACCACTATCTCTTCGTCGCCCTTGCCATTATCATCTCCCTTTTTGACGACAAGTGGGAAAAGAACAACCCGAACAATGGCACCTTGAGCCTCAAGATCTTCATTCGAGGTTGTAATGTTGCCGCTTCGTTCGTTCATCATCGATGCGTTGAATTGAACTGTCGCAGTAAGTTCACCATCCGCATCGTATTCAGGTCGCAAAGGCGGCAGCATCATGTATTCAGCTTTTTGCGTCCGCATCTCGATCGAGAGACCAACGGCCTCTCTCATGACACGTCGTAGCTGAGATTGAATTTGATCCTCCAAGTTTGATGGTGGCGGGAGGATCTTGCACAGTGTCTGGAAGATGGCCTGAACAACAGCCTCTGTATCCAGATCACGTTGGCGCTTGAAACTTTCGCGCTTCGCCAGTAAAGTCAAGGTAACGGCGCGCCATTGGCGTACCGCTTCGATAGGGCCGACCTCGGTCAGCAGCTTCTCCAGTGACTTGAGCTTCTGTCGCTGCTCTCTATCCATGCCAAAAAGATAGCGAGTAAAGACAAATTCCCAAACCATGTTCATGGTCATGGACATGAAGATATCGCGTCTCTTCACACGGTCCCGGAGATAAACGTCAACGTCGGATCCATCAAGAACGGCGTTGTCGAGTCGATCGATTGTTTTCTCGTCATTTATCTCGCTTGTTAAGCGGCAAGCGCGCATATCAGAGAATTTGGAGAACCGAAGCACCCATTGCTGAACATGAGAGCAAAGTTGTTGGCAACGATGGTCGAAATGATCCTCGTCGCGGATGTTGAGAAAATGGTCGTCGCCAGCCTTGGCTTCTAAAATCTGGCGCTGAAGGTCACGAATTTTCTCTTTGGCGGAACTCAGTTTGGCACGAAGGTCGGCAATTTCTGCGTCCTTTGCTTCAAGAGACTGTTCGGTGTTGCCTTTTTCGCGTCGAGCCTCTTCTAGTTCACGCGTGACAACGGCATTGCGGCTCTCAAGATCAGTTACACGGCCATTGTCTTTGCTTGCAAGCTCGGCATTGGCGCTTGCAAGACCGTCATTAACTTCTGTAAGTCTGGAGACTTCGTTCTGAAGAAATTGTAACGATTGCTTGAGATTGTCGATTTCGGCATCGCGATCGGCTAGACTGCTGGCAGCTCGTTGACTAAGGCTCGTCTCAGCCATAGCGCGGGCTTCTGTAAGCATTCGGTTCTCGGCCATAAGCTGCTCGACCTTATTCTCGAGTTCGAGGACCTGCATGCTTTGTCGGCGGCGCATGCTGTGTGGCCGGGTTGGCGATCGGGGTGAGCCGATGCGACCCTCACCGAAGCCATCCTTTGTTATTGTTAGCGCCGTATTACATTGGGATAATTATTGGCGATAGACTTACATAGACGTCGGCCATTTCCTTGGCACGGGCGCGACCCTCATTTGCGACAGGCGTGGAACTGACGGGTGCGGCGGCGGTGGTGTTTTGTTGACGTAGAGCCCGCAAATCACTGCTCATTCGCTTGTCAACACGGCGGAGCGGTGGTGTGGGGGTGCCTGACGAGCGGTTGATGCCTGGGCTATCAGGCCTCAACTTAAGCGGCTCCGGGGTCCGACGCCGAGAGAGGCTGGTGTTAGAGACAGTGCGACGTCCTGAACCCTCGAGACGTGGTGTTGACCGACGAGAAGGAGTTGCATTGTCTGAAGCGCTTCTCTGACCAGAAACTGATGATGAAGTCGGGTTGGAATTTGTGGTTGGAATTGGAGTTGAAGGCTCAGACCCTCGTAGGGCTGCCGCTAAGCCCGCACCCGCTGCAACGGCGGCTACAGCTGCGCCGGCTGGAGTAAGAGCCCCATATTGTTTCTTCTTTTCTGGCTCCGGTGTTGGTCCTGGTACTGCAGGCTCTCGCAACACTGGTGTGCCTCGCGGAGATCGACGCAGTCTTCGCTCGCTCGGTGGATCAGGAGTTTGCAACACCGCGCGGTCTGCAACTGGCTGTGTTTGACTTTCTCTTTCAGCCCAGTCTTCGGTATGCACTCCACTATCGCGTAAAGCCTCTTGACTAGAAGGTTTGCTTTGCCTTAGAGTTGATAACTCTCCTCCAAATCCGCTGTCACGATGTGCCTCTTCACTCAAACGTCTACTTCGTCTCTGGAAGCTCAATGCCTCACCAACTGGAGCGCTGTCGCGTTTGGCTTTTGGTGTTGCGAATATATCCTTGGCTGGCTCAACTTCGGCCTCGGGAACCTCTGGGACTGGCTCCAAGAGTCTGCTTGGCGATCGTCGTAGATCACTAATGTCTGATTCCGTTCCCATCAGTGGTGTGAATGTCTTGCTGTCCTCTCGTAATAGACCGCTCTTAGGCTCCTCAACGTCAGATCCACGGCGAAGAAGAGGCTTGGGGGAACCTCTGAACAGCTCCAACTCTCCTTTGCCAAGCACCGGACTTTCCATCGTGTCTGAAGTTTCTGCATGTGACCGCCGCGAAGTTGACTTGCGCTCTCTCTTCGGCTTGGTCGAAGGACCTTCAGCTGTGCCACGAACTTCCGATGTTCCTTCGTAGCTCTCTGAGCGCCTCTTCTTTCCTGGCGCATCGAACAGCATCTCATCAACAGACGATGTGACATTATTTGACTTTTTTGAAGCTTTTAGCTTTGTTTCTGCCAGTTCGCTCTTGTCTTTAGCATCCGTAGCAATGTCGTGACTTCTTTCCTTGTGGTCCGCACTACCACTGGCGAAGCCTTTTTCCGGTTTCTTCCTCCTCACATCCTGGACTTCTCGGTGCGTCAGGTTCTCTCCCAGTGGACTTTTGTCAATACCCCTTGCAGGTAATCTGGTGTCATTTGAGCTTTTGGTTGCGCCTTTCCTACCATTCTGCGGTTCCTTATTACTTTCTTCCCTGGTGCCATCCTCGCCTTCTGGTTTCTTTTCTTCTTTTCTTGCGCCTTTACTCTTGTCGCCTCCTGTCCAATCCCCGAACATGGCAGAGCTGAACGTTGCGGCAGTGGCTGCAATCACTCCAGCAAACGTCGATGTACTGGGCTTGCTGGATTTATGCAGGCCTGGTTCATCTTTCGAAACCGCCGAAGTGGCGGCTGTAACCTTTGAAGAGCGTACAAGCTGATCTGTAGATTCCTTTACGGCTTGTGGGTTAGCATCAGGAGATCCTTTCGGAGATATGGAAGTCGGCTCGGATTCTCCCAGGCTCTTCTTTTCCTCTTTTGCATCGAAGGCTGATGGGGTGTCGGATCCTGCCCCTGAGGGTTGAGACGCAGCGTGTTCAGAACGCTGTACTGGGGCAAGAAACGATGCAACCGAGAGATCATCCGTTCCAGATAGCTGGTCTTGTGGAAATGAAGGAAGTGGGCGTGTCCAGCCCTCAGGCGAGGGTAGATCAGCTTCTTGAGAAGACATGACAGGGGGAGCAGCAATTCCAATAATAGGATACCCTTGGAGTGGTAGGTGCTCATCCACTTGCGATGCTGATCTGTCAGTTTCTTTCAGCTGTATTGTCTCATTTGCAAGTGAAAGCTGAGCATCTCGATCACTGGCAGATGCGTGCTCTGGTGAGACTGATGGTCCAGCAGATCTCACTTCCAAGCCTAACTCATGGGCTTTCTTCTTTTGTTTCTTCGACAACTTGTCAATAGATTTGGTGTCACGCGGCTCTGTCACTGTCGCGGTCAAACTTGGTGGCCCATTGGAGAGACTGGTTCTTTCCTCCGAGGCCATGCCTCTGTAGCGTGCATCTTCACTCGACCTGGTCTCCTCTGACCTTGGCGTAATGGAATGGCTCGCGGAAGCTGGTGTCATTTCCGCATCCTTGCCCACAGTATCATGTGCAAGTGTAGTTGCGGGGATATGTCGCACGGTGGGAGTTACCACAGGAGATTCTGGGGCTATGGAACCATCTTTGGTCGGAGCAGGAGCTCTATCACTTATTCCACGACCTGATGCAACTTGAACGGCTGCATCTGGCTGACTTTCGATTGCCAATCCGGGCAGAAAAAGCTTGGTATGGATTAGATCACCATCCTGTGGCTGCTTGTCTGTTTCTTCCTTATTCCTGGGTTCCTTCTTGATCAGTATTGACCGTAAATCGTCTGACACGGCCGTCGTCACAAGCTCTTCGGAAACTGGGGCATTCGGTCCTGAGAGAAGACGGTTGTTGACAGGATGGTCAGAAACAACTTGATCAGATAGCACACCTTGATGCATTTCTCTTGTTGCCTCGACAGGTTCATGATCCGCTTGCTTCTGCTTCTTCTTCTGCTTCTTCTTTTCCTTTTTGGCCAACTTTACAAGGGGAACTTCTGCGGCAACAGGCGAAGGTTCAGAGACTTGTCTTGGTGAAGGCCCAACAGATGTATTTGCTTCAACCTGCGCTAGCGACGGCTCGCCTTTGCTAAGAGTAGAAGATTTACTTGTCGTGGGGGGAGGACTTTGTGTAGTTTTGACAGTGGGGTGTTCAGTACTGAAATCTCGAAGAAGGAACCCCGTCTCTTCCTTCTCGGCGACAGTTGAATCAACAATAGGGCCATCCTTGTATTTGTTTCCGAGGTATTGCTTTCCTTCTGTGGCCTGACGTGATGCCTGGCCTGGCCCTGGGGTCTCAGGCACATGTACGAGGTTCGGCACAACATCTTGGGCACTATCGTCCAGTTTTGAATCATCCAGAATCGATATGCTGTCAGAAACTCGGGGGAACTCGGTGTGCGTCCGGCTTGATAGGTCTGGGGAAGTTTTCTCTTCTGTCATTAACGCTTCCAAAGCGTGGCTCGTCTTCATATTCTTGTCCTTCTGGAAGTGCAGTTTAGTTGCATCTTCCATCTGAGTTGCTTCTCCGATTCGCTTTGGTGGTACAGTTGATTCGTCAGGCATACCGGGGTGACAGTTACTCTCGATCTCAGCTGCGGCTGTTGTAGGCTTTAGTACGTATGGTGATTCCGGCTCCAGGAAGATAGTACCCGACTTGGCTGGTGCTGCTCTGTTATCGATCCCAACCTGATCAATGGTGAGAAGTCCGGTTTCTGGTTGGGTTTCATGAAGATCGCTCAATATTCCATCAACAGGCTTTGGCTGGTTTTGAATCTCCCGTTGTGTTTGGGCATCGTCCAAGACTGCACACTCTTCGTTGGCATTGCTTAGTATAAGAGTAGCAATGGATGGATTCGGCAAAGGCTGCTTCTTTTCTTTCTTCTCTGAAGGAGTGACACTCTCGTCGCCTCGCCTGATATTGACAATATCTCCCTGGAACATCTCGGCATGTGCATCAGATGGAGAGACATTTAATGTGTCGGTTCTTGAATCAGGGGCCTTAATCGCTGATCGTGTGGTGGCATCGTGCCGAGGTTCTGTCGACTCAGACGACTCCACATCCTTTAAAGTTGAAGGTGCGCCTGTGTGCATAGATTCATCAGACTCTTTGACAGGAATCACTCGTGGGCCAGAGCTTTCTTCGGTGTCCAGATGGGACCTGGAAGCCTGGGCTGAGTTATCAGCATTGCTAGTTTCAGCCAAATCAAGGCTCATCGCTTGTTCGGGGGATTCTTGTGGGACGCCAAGTGCTGGATGTTCAATCATGGTTGGGGGGTGATCTGTTGATGGAGCGAATATGACCGCGCCATAATTGTTGTCAATTTGATGCTTTTGAGCAAGCTCAGCAGCAGGAAGGTAGGCTTCGTGGTCCGTATCAACCCCAGCAGAATCGGCTGGCTCATCGCCGTATGTGAAACTCTCTGCTGGTACAAGGACAGACTCCTGGTGTTCTCTGGTCTCCTTGGTCTCCTCTGACATTTTGTCAGATGCTAGAGCTGGTGCCACTTCATCTCTGGCTTCCCGTATTTCCTGTTGTGTCGGCGTCTCTACGGCACATGTAGCGCCGACAAGCCCCGCATCGATCTCTGGAATATCTGTGGACGAGTGTTCTAAGTCTGGAGTCGAGGGGGCTTGGCTAGTGAGCTGCTCTGTTTTCACTTCTTGATTTGGCTTGCTCGGTGGTGGTGATTCCCACTTTGGCGCGATAGTTGATGGAATTGGTGCGCCATCACTTCCCGGCTCCTGTATGTTTGCGTTCTCAGGCAGCAGAGAACCATGGACGTCTTCCTGCGCATCAGGCGCGTGCTGATTGTCTTCAGAAAACATGGGTGTCTCTGCCACGATTTGTGGCTCGGTCAAAGCGCGAACGTCGTCATCCGTCTTTGTGTCGTTGCTCATTTCCCTCTTGGTTTTCTGCATCGCAGAATGTTTAGTATCACCGTCCAGCGGCTTCTGTTGATCCAGCTCAGTCTCACGGATTGATTGTGTCTCAGGTGCAGGTGCTGCGTCTACGAGAAAGCGCTCGTGGGTATCCCGAGGTTCTGGTGCAGGCTCAATTGACTTATCCGGGTCATTGCCAATTTCGAAGGCCGTTCCCTTCCCAGTATTATCTTTACTAGTAGAGATGCTGTTCTCGCCTTCGTAGGGTGACACTGCCCTTGACGCCTCCAGATCTTGCACAGGTTGTCCGCTACTTTCGGCACTAATTGGCTCGATTTGAGATATGGAAGGTCTCGTTTCGGACACAACTTCGGGCAGAGGTTTGCCAATTGAATGGGTCGGCTCAAAAGAAGCCTGGATGATTGGGTCAAGACCCATCTTTCTTAACTTCTTTTTCATGTTCTTCCTGTCTTTGGAAGAGAAGGCATCCCACTCTTCGGTAGTAAACTCATTCTCAGCTCGTTGAGGGCCTGAGGATTGAGGATGTTTCCCGCCTGTAGTATCAATGCCCTGGTTTGGAGAATCAGGTAAAATCTTCTCGGGCGCACTGAAATCACGGCCAGGAGAAGGTTCAACAACCTCACGTTCACAAGAGGCTAGATCAATAGTCGCTCCTGGTATATGTTGAGAGCTCGGAAACGCCGTCGCAAGATCCCCGACCACTTGGTTTTCATCGGCCTCATTGACTGGTTCGGATTCTAGGCTGCCTACACCATCCGATGCTTTGATTTTGCCTTCAGAAGTAGCGGGCCCAGAGGATGGTTCAGAAGTGGGTTCTGTTGTCCTCTTCGTCGTAGATCGGTCTTGTTTCTCATTTTCTACGTCGACAGCAATCTGAAGAGGAATCATTGGTTTGGATTCCACGGCAGATGCAGAGGAATCAGAGGCTCCCAAGCCTACCCCTGGTTCAGACGTGGATGCAGCACTAATTACGGAGTTTGCTGGAGGATTTGCAGGTGTCATCAATTCATGAACGACTGCAAGGTTTGAAGGGGTGTCGACGTCGACGGGTTTGCTAGGCTCCTCCGCCTCCTCGGCATCTTCATTGACAGCCTTCTGCTTGTTCTTTTTCTTCAACTTCTTTTTCTCTGCGCGAGACAAACTTTCAGGGGCCTCAATGATACCGTGACCAGGGTCTGCTGAATTCTTGAAAAGTACAGAAGTAGCTGTAGGCGCTATCTCTGGACTGGAAGCACCAATACCCGCATCAACGGTGAACGGGATAGGCAGAGTATGCGGCTCCTCATGAGCCTGAGAAGCAGGGTTCGCCAACTTGGGCTGGGCGGGAATATCTAAGATTTCCAGACACTCAGGCGCTTGTTCAGTTGTGCCCGGCGGCGAGGGGTTGGCCTCAAGAGACTCTATGTCTAGAGGAGATTGCTCAGCTGCCTTCATTGCAATCTGCTGTGGTGAGGAGATGAAGGCATCATAGGCAATGATATCAGAAGCAGCTATATTTGTGACACTGAGCTCCCGGGTGTGATCTGGCTTGCCTTTTTTGGTGCCACGTAGAAAATCAGTGTTCCCACTGACGGAGTCGAGCTCTGAAGAGGGTTCTGCAGAAGCTCGAGACAGCTGCGGAAGAGACTCAATGTTATCATCAGTGGCTTGTCCTAGAGCAATTTCATCCGCGGATTCGAGAGGTGCGTCTGTCGATACATTCTCAATGGACAAAGAAGACTCGAGCACCGTCGAAGCAGCAGCTTCCTCAGATAGCCTGGCATATGTGCTGTCTCTCATCTCATCCTTCCTTACGAAAGAGGGTGAGGGATCTTGAATACGCTCTTCCGTGAAATTTGGCTTGGCTGCGACATCGGCCTCCTTTTCCGCCTCAGCTTTTGAGCCAGAGACTTCAATCGTATCAAGAGGCTCTTTGAGTGTTTGTCTTGGCAAAGCCCAGTATTCTAATGAGCCATCTGTTTCCACCGCGCTCTTCTGCTCAACTGTACTATTAGTAATTGGCTCTTTACCAAGATTAGCGGCTTTATCTTCAGAATCAACCTCCAGTGCAGGAACAATGATATCCTGTCCGGGGGCTGTCTGTTGCTTAGATTCGAGTTGTGATGCCTGGATGTCGGCATCAGCTTCAGGCTCAGCAATGGCTTGTCCAGTCGCAGAGTGAATATTGGTGTTGTCCAGAGATTGAGTCTCGTTTTTCGACTCGGATTCAGCTTCAATGACAGGCTCAATTATAGGTACAATCTCCTCAATCTCCGGGAGTGTTTCTTTCTCAATCTTAAAGTCAGGCTCTGGGTCTGCCTCGGTGGGGCTTGGAGCAACAGGCTCGGTTTGAACCTGGGGCTTTGGTTCAGACTCCTCCAATCCAGCTTCAGCCGAAGGTTCCGATGTTACCTCTTCTGAGGCTTCGGTTCCCTTGGGCGTCTGTGGTTTGGATGAGGAGTCCAAGGCAGCCAGAGCCTTAGCTTTCTTCAACTTTTTGATCTGTTTTTTTGACAAGCCAGCAAACTCCTTATTGTCTTCTAGTTCCTGTCCCAGTTCCGATTCCGGCTCCAGCTTCGTCTCGGGCTCGACAGAGGCTTCAAGATCACCAGCTATGCTCTTGTCCTCCTTCCGTTTTGTACCCTCGGTAGATCCTTGGCTCTGGGCCTCATCCACGGCGGCGGCGGCGACGTCCTGCTTTTCCGGATCCGGAATCGTCTCCGGCTCCGTTGGACGGTTGGTCTCGGGGTCCTGCAGGATTTCAAAATCGTTGTCTTTAGCCTTCTTCTTTTGGTCGGTCTGGGATTGACTGAGGCTAAACCCACCCCGCTCGTCTTCAGGACCAGCTGGTTCTTCGCTTGGAAGCTCTCCGGAATTTCCGGTATCTGGTACATTGATATCGTCGGCTAGAGGAGTCATTTTATCCTCCAAAGGAATCGCTGTGTCAGGTGTCTCGTTTTCATCGGTCTGTTTAAGGGTCTCATCGTGCGTGTCTTGAGGATTTTCGGCTGGGGCATTGATTCCAGGATCGGCTGAATCTTCAGCATTCTGAGAAGTAGTAGCAAGGCCAGGCTCAGTCTCAGTTTGCTGAGTTTCTTCAAGAGCAGCTTTCTTCTTTTCGGCCTTTTTCTTCTTCTTCTTGTCCTTCTTTGACAGTTTCGCCGGTGAATCGGGGTCCTCGACGTTCGGAGGATTTTCGGAGGGAGGTTCATCGGGTGCTGCAATATCAGGCCTCTCGGTGGCTGGTGTTGGTTCCTGGGCAGAAGGGGTTTCTACGATGGTCTTGGCATCAGCTGGCTGTGTCTGCTCATTATCTATTGGGGCAGTCTCGACAGTGTTTGTCACTTCCGACTCAATAGGAGGCGACGGCTCATCTTGAGGGACAGGCGTCTCTGTGGGTTCAATGCCGCTTGACTCTGCAGTCTGGGCAACGTTGGAGTTTGCTTCTTGTGAGGCAGAGTTCTTGGCATTATCAGAGATCAAATCTCCAGAAGTTGACTCGGAAGGTTCTTGGGGTGTAGGCTCGGCTTCAGGCTGCTTCTCTGGCTCGTCAGAAGAAGCATTCTTCTTCTTCTTCTTCTTTTTCTTGCTCTTCTTATCAGATGAGGTCTCTGGCTCGGCCTCTTCCACAATAGCAGCCGAAGTTGCTTCAAGCTGGCTTTCAATGGCCGTACTCTCGGTTGTAGGCTCCAAGAGATGGCTCACAGCAGGGATGTCGGGCTGTTCAGCATCCTTTGATGGCACTTCATTTGACGGCTCCTTGGAAACTAAGGCTTGGGAAACAGGTTCGGCAACCGGCACTTCGTTGACACTGGCTGTAGGCTGATCCAGGCGCTCAGGTTCGGATACTAAAACAGGCGGTTCGCTGTTCTGTGTTGCTGCATCTTGAACTTCCTCGTTCTCAATGAGAGATACCGATTTCTTCTTTTTCTTTTTCTTAGACTTCTTGGTGCTTGCCAGCTCTGAAATTTCGCCTTCAGGAGCTGCTGTAGCATCTTGAGGCTCAGTAGTCACAACCGTGTCAACGACATCAATGCTTTCCTCGGTCCCTTCAACAACCGGCAGAGACATTTCCGCATCTGTGGTCTCAGTCGTTTGACCAGCATCTCGAGCCTCACTTTCAGTAGAAATTTCATTGGCGCGGACTTCACTGACATCCGGAGGTCTGGCAGAAGGCACTTCCTCCTTCGGGTGACGGTTGTCATCGTCCAGAGTACCCTCGGCCTTCTTTGATATGTCGCTTGTTTCAGACTCCTGAGCGGGTCCATCGGTATTGCTGAGGTCCATCGGTTTCTCAGAAACTGGCTCTTCGACTTCAGGGACGACTGGTGACGCTAGCCTTCGAGCGGCACTCTCTTCAAGGGCAGTAAGACGTGTTTGATCCTTCTTCAAAAGACGTCCATTCCTCTTCGCCTTCTTCTCGAGAAGGGTTTCGATCTCTGCCTTCTCGCTCTCTGCTTCAGCATCCTCAACTGCGAGAGAGGGCTTTTCCCCAGTGGCTTCCACTTCCTGAGGATGAGTATCTGATCTCTCTGAAGGCAGGACTTCATCAAGAGTAAATGTAGGGGCAAGGTCATCAGCGGTCGGTGGTAGTTCTTTTAGTGGCTGTTCGTCCACTGGCTTCTCACTATGTGCTTCGTCTCTTGTTTCAGGCCCAACTGATATGTCTGCTGTTTGTGATTCATCCTTAACATCAAGGTCAGTGGATTTGCCAAATGTGGGTGCCTGTGCTTCGGTATCAGGCCCCATTGGGAGATCGGTTTGCGATCGTTCCTTAGCCACAGCCTCGGCCGGTCCGTCGCCCATTTGGGGCTCTTCTTCAGCTTCAGGCTGAGATGGCTCGTCGTTGGCTTGAGGCTGTTCCTTTAGCCCAGATTCAGGTGATTCGTCATTCATGTGCGCCAACTCTTCCACCTCAGGCTTAGTTGGCTCTTCTCCGGTCGAAGATTGATCTGGAACGTGATGCTCCGCTGAGTGATCATCAGTTTGTGATTGTTCTTTGACTTCAGGTTCAGTCGGCTCAGCGTCACTCGGTGGCCGTTCCTTGTGCCCGTTCTCGGCTAACTGATCATCAGTCTGCAACCGTTCTCTAGTTTGCGGTTCCACTGAAACAGTATCCAACGGTGGCTGCTCTTGAGGTTCCTTCTCAACCGACCTATCATCAAACTGTGGTTGATGCTTGATTCTTGGTTCGTCTACTATGCCATGTGTCGACTCGTCTTCAGGCTTCTGATCAAGAAGAGCATTTTCAACAACAGGGCCAGAAGCTTCAACCACGGGATCTAGCACCGGAATTTCAAGGGTCTTTCTGCCAGACTCTACTGCTGTTTCGCCACCTGGTACTTCCTGGCTGATTTCAACGTGCTTGGCAATGTCTTTGTTCTCTTCCTCGGGAGCCTCATCCTGGCTAGCTTGGTTCTTCTTTTTCTTCTTGTTCTTCTTCGCCTTCCTCTTCGATCCCGTTGCGTCGGCTTCGATATTTTCGCTAGTTGTTTCCACAATAGACTTCGCACTTTCTCCTTCAGTTGTCTTGCTGGCATCTTCTTTAGGCACTTCTTCAGTGCTGGCTTCGACAGGCTTTGTGCTCACTTCTGGGCTTGTTTCGGCAAGTCTCGCATCGTCGTCCTCTGCTGGATTGATAGGTTCTTCTTTGGCAAGCTGGCTAAGACCAGCCTCAGCTGGTTTCGTTGAATCCTCATAGGTAGCTTCGGTGGTCTCGTTTGCCGGAGACTTAACGTCATCACCCCCAATTGTTGTGGAGGGGTCTTGCTTGATTTCATCGGTCCCGACTTCAGTAGCCCTTGCTGCTTCCACCACGCTTGTCGCCGGAGGACTTGTGCCATTGTCTTCTAACGTTTCGGCGGATGCCTCCTTAGCAGCCGGGACCGGGGTGGTCTCGGTGGACTGTGTGTCCAGGGTGGTTGTTACTTCATCCTCGGCAGGAATGCCATGATTGGCATCTTCGGTGGCTTTAACTGATTCATCGACCTGGGAAGACTCCAGTCCAAAAGAAGTTCCTTGAGATTCGTCTGCCGGTGGATCTCCTTGCGAGAAGAGTGGTTCAGAAATATGGGGCTCTAATGTGGTGCGAGCCGCTTTGTTGGCATCCGTATCGGGAGCGGTGTCTGCAGCGGGAACATCTGGCTCGATGTCGGCAACTTCTGGGTTTTCAGCGCTTACGCTAGCAGGCTCATTATCCCCGGGAGCGTCACGATCGATTCTCGGTGTAGTAATATCAGCCTTGGTGTCTGTTACCGCTGACTTGTCAGCACTTGCTACATCAGGCTGGGTCTGAGCATCAGGTTGAGGTTCGCGCGATTTATTCTGTGACTGCGCTTGCGCTTGGTCCCGGAATCCCCACATCCTCTTGAAAGCAGAGATTCCAGCCGTGGCGGGAAGTGCACGAAGGGCAGATGGAAAGTATCCTTGGCTTTGTCTGTCTTTTCGTGCATCTTTGGCGGGAGTGTGAAGACCACCAGCGGACGGATGATAGTCGACATCACCTTTAGACTCTAGATCGTCAGGCTCAGGAGCCTCGACTGGAGAAGACTTTCCACGATCAAGAACTTGATCATCGTCTTTTGATAACAAAACAGGCTGTGATTCCGAGGTTTCATTGTCTTGAGCAACATCGGCGGGCTCAGGATTAGTCACAGCTACCAGAACGGGTGGCTCTTCCACCAAACTCTTGTTGGTATCCTGAATCGCTTCATTGTCTCCAGCTTCCTCAATTTGAAGAGGTTCCCCTGTTTGAGGCACGCCTTGTTTCTCCACCGCTGGCTCATCATCGGCTTTAGCGCCCTTCTTCTTCTTTTTCTTCTTCTTTGACTTGGGGTTAGCGGCGCTGTCAGCCTGTGTTGATACAATCGGGGCTTCAGAAGCCGGGTCAGAAGTTTTTGTAGATTTGTCCAGTGCCTTCTCCGGAGCATCTACGTTCTCAGTCATGGTATCTGGTTGGGCCCAAGCATCGAATGCATCTGCATCAGCAGGCTCAACAGGGACCTCTGGGAGTGGTTCTACTATAGAACCTGAGTCGCCATGAGCAACTGTTTCAGATGATTCAGCGGGGGGTTCAGTGGGCGCGACTGGCTCTGTCCAAGCATCAAAGGCATCTTTTTCAGCTTCAGGAATTTCAACTGGAGCTGTGCCTTCAACTTCAGTGATTGTTGGTTCTACAGGAGTTGCTTCCTCTTCTGATGGCTGCTGCGTCTTGCTCTTCTTCTTTTTCTTCTTACTCTTGGATGGAGACACTGGTTGCTCTTCGGAAGCCGTTTCAGCAATAGCTGAAGCGGTGTTGGAAGTCGCCTCCGTGGCAGCTTGAGCATTGGCAGAGAATTCGATTACAGGTTCAGGCTCAATTAGTGGTACCACAGATTCAATGGCGTTGTCTAGCCCTCTTGGTGACTCTTCGGCTTCTCGGTCCGCCAATGAGTTCGAATCGACTGGTTTGTTTTGCTCATCGACATCCTGTGCCTCTTCAGAACGTGCGGTCGTGTGCTGTTCCTGATGCGAAGCCGTAGGCTCTTGGGGTTTCGCGACTTCTTCAGTGGCGAATGGGTCGGCAGAAGGATCCTCAGAGGGCTGGGGTGTCGATTCGTGGGTGGGCTCGGGTTCATCCACAGCCGGCTTTGTTTCAGAAGATTCATTCACTGCGGCAGCTTCGTCGCCTGGGACGGCATGGTCATCCTTCCTGGTAGCCAGGACTGGAATGTCGAATGAATCTTGAATGATCGGTTCAAGTCCCTTCTTCTTAAGCTTTTTCTTCATGTTTTTCCTGTCCTTTGCGTTCATGTTTGACCACTCTTCAGTGGTAATCTCATTTTCTGCGCGCTGGGCGACGGCATCCTCAGGCTTTACGAACGGTGTTTGCGGGTCTTCAGTAGCAGGCTCAGTATGGGCACCAATAGCTGCTACCGATTGTGGCTCGGTAATAGGGTTGGTCACGCCGGTAGTAATGTCGCGAGCAGTATCGGTAATTCGTTCTTCTTCCATAGGCTGAGCCGCGGACTTCGTCGTGGAACCACTTACTGAGACATCTTCAGCAATGGGTTCTGTGAGAGATATGCTGTCCGGCGCACTGATGAGTTCGGGAGTTTCGTAAGTAGTGTCGATAGCAGTTTTGGTTTTCTGGTCATCGGAAGGCTCAACTATCTCGGGGGCTGCCTCTTCGACGGGTTGTGACGAAAATTCTGGAGACAGTGCTGTGACATCCTCAACTAAAGGCCCAACTGCGAGTCCTCGGGTGTTATCCTCTATTAACAAGTCTGCAAGAATAGGCTCGAGGGCTTCGTTAGTGGCAACAGCAACTTCATCTTGTTCGGGAGTTGCGGATTCCTTGAATGTGGTAACCTCGGCAGAAATTGCAGAAGAATTAGGTGCAGTCTCAGTCATAGCGTCGGTAACGGGCTCAGTAATAGGATCAGTAATAGACTCAGTGACGGGCTCAGTGACGGGCTCAGTGACAGGTTCAGTGACGGGCACGACAACAGGCTCGGTGGCAGATCGAGAAGAAGGCTCTATGAGCAGATCGGCAGTGAGAGATTTGAGAACAGCTTCTCCTGGTGATATCTGCTCTGAGTGACCCTCGAGAGCGTCCGAGAAACGCCCATCAGGAGATGTGAGGTCATCCGTTTTGTTTGCGGGCGAGTCAGTGCGTTTCTGGCTTTCGAAGAAAGCAGGAGTAGCCAAGGCGGCAGGAACAGCCACAGCAGAAGCATTAAAAGGCAATGGTGAAGCAGAGGAGACGTCGGTTTCCATATCCTTATTGATGGTTTCCACAGACATCGGGAGATGAGTCGTGGGTTCCTTCGCATGCTCTTCGGCAGCATCAGAAGGGAGAGGGCCTGGAAGCATGGGCATGAACTCTGCGCGAGGCGTGGTTTCCTGAGATCCTGCGACAGAGTCCTTGGGATGCTGCTCCGAGAGCTCGGTGTCAACACGAAGATCAGGCCCAGTAAAGTCAAGTCCAGAGCCGAAATAATCGTCACTATGCTTAAGGAACTCGGATTCGGGTGAGTTCCTTGCAGAAGTCTCGCTAGGCTCACTGGGTGGGAGCGCAGGTAGCACTGAGCCAGTTGTTGGTTGTTGGTGCCGTGAGTGTTCAAGAAGATACAGAGGCATGATTTCTCGACTGTTGTCCCAAGAAGTTGGTCGAGCTGCTCGCCTTGACATGACCACGGCATCCGAATGAGACGTGATAGGCGAACTAGCGGGGGATGCCTTGAAGCTAACAGGAGAAGCGGGATTTGACCTGTTACCCAAACGAAGGGCGATAGGAACAGCGGTTCGACTGGGTGATTTCGTGGGCGTGTCAAAAACGCTACGGCGTCGTTGATGAGTCCGCGAATCTCGTCGGATAATACGCTCCTCTGGGGGGGTATCAGGCCTGCTGTCAGGAAGAGGAGGTAGTTCCTCCGGACCAGAAGAAGGGCTAGTTGGTTCACTAGGAGGTAGTGGAAGGAGATCGCCATATTGAGGGTCAATGGCTGGTTTGATAACGCGGGGCACGACTTCGGGGTCAACCAGTTCGAAGCTGCGCGCACGAGGGCGGCCATCACGAGAGACAGAATTCTCGTGATCTGATGAGGTATCGGCGGCGTTGGAACGAGCAGCATCAGATGCAACAATGGCTGCTGCACTCGCTAAGCCGACACCCGCGCCAAGGGTGCCGGCATTATCTAAAAAAGAATCCTTCTTGTCCTTGCGTGATTTGAAGAGGCTAGAAAGAACACTGCTGCTTGGTCGCTTCTCAGGAGTTCTACGTTCTTTGTACTCCCTGTCCCGGCGAGACGAGTCAGGCATGGATGCAACTGATTTCACGTCGTCATCATCGTAACGCGAAGACTTGCGTCTATGTCCGCTCTCGCGCCGACGGTCATCTCCACGCGACTCAGATACGACAGAGCTAACATCTCGGTCGTCAAAGAAGTCACGTCTTCGATCTGATGGGCTCTCTCTGTTGTCGTCGAAGTCTTCTTCGGCTCCACTCCTTCGTTTCGACTTCTTACTTCTCTTGCTGCTTGAACTGCCAACAGATATTTCGGAGGTTGCTAATGACCGGGTTGGCGAGTCATGGCCGTAGGAGTGACGCTTCGATCTTTTTGGCCTCTCATCATCGTCAGACCTTCTGTGATGAGATCGATCTCTTGTTCTATCCCTTGACCTGTCTCTAGGTCTGTCTCTAGACCTTTCTCTAGACCTATGATCTCTTGAACGGTCCCTTGAACGATCTCGAGATGCTCCTCGTCTTGCGGACCGTCGATCAGTGGGGTCCAGTGTAGAAGAACCTCGGTATCTGGTATCGTCGCGAGAATCGCGGTCCTTCCTATGCTTGCTTGAATGCCTGTGACCTTCCCGCTCATCGTCTGATCGAACGTCCCGGGAGGATACGTCTCGAGATGAATGGCGATGGTGCGAAGGCTTCACAGGGGCGGAGACGCGAGATCTGTCGTCGTCATAGTAGTGATCGTCGTCATTCCAATGCTTGTGCGACTTCTTGGGAACGTCTTGCTCGTCTTCGGAGCGAACGTCACGAGAGGGTGTGTTTCTTGAACTTGAGGAGGCAAGGGCACCCAAAGCGAGGGCTGGCACAGCCACCTTGGCGATATCCGCAGCGTTGAAGCTCTGGCTGCGATCGTAGTCCGCAAGACTGTTGTTCGATTCAAGATCATGATCTGGGGCGTCGCGGGACGAGCTTGCGTAGTGATCGATAGAAGAAGTTCTCGGGCTCATGTCATCAAAATCGCGGCCCTTGCGATCCTTCTTTCCTCTCTTGCGAGTGGTATCTTCCCATACCTCCTCGCCAATCTCCCTTAAAGGTGACGGCTCCGCTTTGACGTTCTCAATCTTTCCATCATCCTGAACAACAACAACGTCAGACTTGTCTCGCTTGCGCTGTTCTCGCTTGCTCAACTTGGGAGTATCAGAACTGTCGCGAGGAATTGGCACGTCTTCAGGCTTTGGCGAGTCTGGCTTGATGTCGCGCTCGCCTTCGTAGCGAACAGAAGGCGCTTCCTGAGGGGTCTCAACCTCCCCGAGAACAAACCCTTGCTCGGGGAGAAGTTTCGGAACGTTATCATTTCTGGGCTCGGGAATGACCTCGGCGTAAGGTCGCTTGTACCAGGAATTGCCATTTGTGCTGCCATGAGAGTCACCGTTTGCCTCTTGGACCCCTGGAGGAGAGTCACGCCGACTGTAGGAGGGATCATCAATGACAATGTCGGGGTTGAAGCCAGTATCCTTCAGGCCCGCAGCAAGAGTAGCAGCAAACTCAAAGTCATCTGCAAAGCCGCCAGGCATCTGTTGAGGATGTGGGCTTGGAGGCTTGGGCCCAGGAATTGGAGGTTCGTGTGTTATATCGTCACCGGAAACGTCTTCAACCCTGTGAGCAGAGATATCTCTGCTTGCTTCATCCGGAAAGCTTCTGGGGATATCTGAGTTCTTGGATGGCACTACAATATCAGGTTCGTTATGTGGCTCGGCGCTGCTACCAGCCAGTGCCGCGGCAAGAATACCCCAGCGGCTCGCCTTGTTTAGCTTCGGCCTGGGCTTATCGGATGATTTATCAGTAGGAAAGTAATTGTCGGAATCGCTTCGGTTCTCTGGCGTGTCTACATCAAAGCTCTTCGTCTCATTCTCGCCCCAGCTAACAGATTTGGCAACAGAGACGGGTTCGCTAGCAGAGATGATCTCACCCTTAGGTCCAATGCTGACATCGTCAGGCGTGGGTACTCCGTCATCCGCCTGTCTTGTACCTCGCGCTCGAGGGACTGGCGTATGTTGGCGACTTGTGGCAGGGGTAGGATATATCAGATTGAGGACAGGACGCTCTCGTGAAGGCTCTCTTGACCTCAACACAAGAGCGGAAGAATTATCACCCAGGTTTCGGAAATGGCGCTCTTCCCGGGGATATATCTTGTTATCAATCTTCACATCTGCATCTGGTCCATCAAACATGTTATTATCCGGGTGCTTGTCTTCCATGGTCGGCGGTGTGACAATCGTGAACGGATCATTCTTATCTTCTTGCCACTTGTCGACGACAGATCGCTCGGGGGATGCACTTCGAGATCGTAGTTCGTCGGAGGCAATTTTTCGGGCGATGCAGGCCTCACGGTAGTACCTGTCTGCTTCCTCCTGCACAGTATCCTTGCGATCTCTTGAGCTATCTTGAGATCTGTTGTTCGGGTAACCACGGTTTTTGTGCTCTTGGGAGCGCTCATGTTCGACTGCAACGGCGGATGCTATTGCGGCAGCTGCAACAGGAATCGTGGCATGTTTGGCCTCATCAAGAATAGATTTGGCCTTTCGCTCGTCCTCTTCGAACTCATGAGCAGCTTGAGTATCGTGACGTTGTGATGATTCTTGAGCCTCCCGACGGTACTCGTCAACCATACGCTCAATCTCGAACGAGTCTCGTCGGCTTAACCGAGCGTCGGCTGCGGAAGTACTTGGCGGTGAGTCGTCGAAATTGGGCTCGCGCTCAATGGTGACAACATTAGGTGTAAGGGGGCGGCCAGGTGTGGTTGTTTGAGACATGGTGAATGCATCATCCGCAACTTGATACTGGAAGGGATCGATGGCCTCATGTGCAGATTGAGTTGGGTCGCTTAGAGAGCGATGACCAGCACCGACAGGCAGAGGAAGGTCGCGACCATTTTGAGTCGCATCACGCTCGCTATTGTCAGCTTGGACAACGGGCTCACGCAACACTTGGAACTCCGGCCCCGATTCAATACGGAAGACTCCACCTTCGCCCTGGTCCCTTTGAGACGCAATTATAACATCAACATTCTTCTTCTCCGTTCTATCCGTGGGGGTATCGTCATCATCATCATCATGTCGTGAAGATTTTCGCTCATCATTATACTTGGGGAAGATAGGCTCAGGATCCGATCCTCGGTAGTCACGTTCCCATTTCACATTTCGTTCACGCTCATTCTCCAATGTCTCCTGTCGCTGGGTGTGGTGGGCCAGGCGTCGTTCCCAGTCAAGCCTCTGGCGTTCCGGATCTTGGGCTTTTTGCCGTTCTAACTCTTGGGCTTTTTGATGCTCGAGCTCCTTGAGTTTTTGCTCCTCCGCTTCTAGGGCTCTCTGGCGCTCCAGGTCGATGCGCTTTTGCTCACGGCGGTCCCGGTCATCACGGTCATGCTTCTTCGCATCACGATTCTCGCGATTGTCTTTTCGCGAAGATGATGAAGATGCCATGGCCGCACCGACCGCTGCTGCAGCAAGACCAGCGGTAGCAACTCCGCCCCAGCCCTTTTCGTCAGGCTGTTCGGATTTGCGCTGCCGAGATTCCCTACGGTTTATGTCATCAAGTTTTTCTGCATTATAAACTTTTGATGAAACCGCCTGCTTGGGGACCGGCTGTTGCAGGGGAACCGGCGCAGGTCGAGTTGAAGAATCCTGGCGCCTGTCGGACGTTGAAAATCGTCCTCCGTCAAATCGGTTGGGATCAGAGGTAGGAACGGGATACACATCTCGCATCTGGATTGGTCCACCAGTTTCTAGGCTAGCAGAGTCGCGGCGGTACGCAGCAGCCTGTTCGTCATCCCGGAAGCCACATGGAGTATTAATTGAGCCTCGAAGAGAGTTGTAGGGGCCAAAGAGGCGGGGGTCAACGATAGAACCCCGGTCTCCATATCGCCGGTAGTCAAACGCTGCGCTTTGACCTGAGGGTTTTCTAGAGCCAGCCATAGCGGTTGTGGCTGCTGCACTTCCTGCGACTGCTGCGGCACCGACTGCGGGCTTGATAGATTCGCCAACGATGCCATATGCAAGCTCTGAGTCGGCAGCTGAGCCAGCGTCATCACTACTAGACGACTCATCGTCTGAGGCATCCTCCCAGTCTGAGTCATCATCCGAAGTGTCGACGCGCTGCTTTGAGCTACCCAATCCCCGTGAGCCAGGTTTCTGTCGGCCATAACCAGATGCCATAGCTGCGCCGGCTGCAAGTCCCAGAGCAGCCGCCTTACCCTTGCCTGATCCTCGGCTGGATAGGCGTTGCTCGTCTTCCTTGGACCGCCGCGCTAAGTCAGAGAGTTGCTGGCCAAGGGCCATTATCTCTTCATCGGCGGTCTTCTTCCGAGGAGTCGGCCGCGATGCGCGATCAGACCCCCCAGAGCTGCGCCGACGATGTCCTTGACTCGGGCCATGACCTGGAGAAAAGGTATAGCCTTGACCAGAGGCACGGCTTTGACTTCGGGGGCTCAGGGTACGGCTTTTTGGTTGCCGGACGTATCCCTGTCCGTAGGCTAGGTCAGAGTTCACAGAAGAGGATGATGAATTACCAAAGTAAAGCACACGGCGCTTCTGCTTCTTCTTTCTGTGGAGACGCTGTTTGACACGGTCTGAAGGCGCCTTGAAAAATGTGCCAAAAACACCACCAAACTGTTTCGTGTCCTTGTATCGCGAGATATCTAATAGCGATGTCGATGTGTCACTTGAGGACGAGAAAACACTTGAGGGTGTCTGTGGTCGTTGTGAATTATGCTGCGGCTGATAAGGGCTATTATATTCAGGCACCGACTGAGGCGGCGCGCTGGAGTAACGTTGCGATTGTTGATATTGCTGAGGAGGTGGTGGAAATTGCGGATACTGCGGTGATTGTTGATACATTGGAGATTGTTCATAAAGTTGCGGGTCATATACTCGTTGCTGAGAGCGTTGTTGATACATTTGCGGGACTGGTTGTTGGGGATATTGTGATTGTTGTTGTGGTGGCAGCGATGGTTGCTGACGCGAATCTCCCTGATCTCTGGGATCGCGGTCGCGAGACTCGTACCACCGGCGGCGAGAGCTCTCGGGGCCCCGAGAGCGATTTTCTCGCTGCATTGCGCCGGTTTACGGTCTACCAGCGTTGCGAAATTCGTCGGGGGGGGTTCTTGAGTGTGATGTTTTGATGGTGTTTTGTTTTCGGGAGCTCGTCGCCAGCTTTCATGGGACCCATCCGTCGCGGCCCGCTAAACAGGCGGTGGCTGGGGTCGCACGTCGTTGGTCAAGCTGAAATAGAATGGGGATCGTAGCGGGTCTTAGATTTGATCTGGCCTTCTGGGCTGGGCGATGAGCCATTTGCCATGGGAGGCCTGGGCGCTAATTCTTAAAACTTGACTTGTACGTTTGATGGCTAGGCAAGTATTACCGTAGATCTCAATGGGTACGTTGTAAGAGACAAGCTCTAGGTTTGCCAAGCGTGACCTGATATCGTGGACGTTTGGCTTTAATTAAAGTGCTTCGACAGTCTGAATACCTCATTCAGGCAGCCACACATTGGCTAGCGCCGTGGTAATATCCACATCGAAGATCCATTGCCAGCTGGCAGTCATCTGCAGTTACACATGCGTCGGTTCTTACAGGCTACGAAGTGGGGTCTACCCTGTACAGTATCGAAAAGTGAGGATAATCCTTTGTCGAGAGTGTCTCACAGTGCCGGCCTCGTATTGCAGCTCAACCTCACTGGACGAGAACGAATACGTATGAGCAAGGCCTCGTTTATTATAAGCTGGGCGGAACCGGTAAGGATTGTTAGGAATGTTTGTAGAATAGGTACTGGCGAGCCGTTCCATTATTACCCGTTAGCTAAGACAAGCTCCAACTGTGTGAACGAATGGCTTGGGGATTGCATCCACACACCCACCTCGCGAATCTCCCGACCTACACACACCATCTCACGCAATATCACCTATGTAACATAATATCGTGTAAACGCAAAACAAGCCTTGTACTGTACACCGATTTTCCGACCCATAATCGACAGACAAATCGACCCGTATCATATCAGTAGCCGCTCACTGTCTTGATCTTGACGTGCATACCTTTCGCGGGCCGGGCCGTTATACCACCCCGAATTTCCACCTTCTTCTCATCCATCTCCTCAGGGTTCGCCAGGGTGAACTCGAAGCGACCAATCCATGCCGCTAGCAAACAGGCGAACTCTGCTTTTGCGAAACTGGATCCGATGCAACTACGTGGGCCATGCAAGAAAGTCAGGAACGCGTAGTTGCTGCTCGCTCCACCACTCGCTGCTTTGCGGTCAGCGGAACCACTCTCTCCACCCGATGGGAGCCACCGCTCTGGGTTGAATTGGCCCGCATCCTGTCCCCAGAGTTCAGTATCAAAATGAGTAGCCCACGGTACAATGACAATACGTGTGCCGCGGGGGATTGAGTGGCCGAGAATGGTGGTGTCGTAGGCGGCATCGCGCATTGTTAACGGGACAGGGGCGTAATATCGTAGAACCTCGCTGCACACTGCATTCAGGTATGGCATGCGGTCTATGTCGAGACTGGTGATATCGACATCCGAATCCACAGACGGAAGACGTTCGCGCACTTCGTCCCGCAGCCTGCTCTGAATATCGGAATGCTTCGAGAGCATATATATTGCCCAGGTCATGGCCGAAGCTGTTGTCTCATGCCCTGCCGCGAGAAATGTCATGAGCTGATCAACCAGGTTTTCGTCGGTGAAGCCACCGCTTTCAAGAGCGACCGATAGTATGTCAACATCGGCTTGCTCCTTATTAGCAATTTTTGCCTTCTTCTCACGGATAAGATCTCGACAGACTGCCCGGATATCGGTGGCTGCCTTAGCAATATCCTCGTTTCGACGGAAAGGTAGCTTGGTGATAAATTGCATGGGGATAATCATGCCAATAAAAGCGAGGACCTGGGCCTGGCGTGAAGGCTTGAATATCTGCTTGTACGTTTGAGCGAGCGTGTTTTCAGGGTCTTGAATGGCGCCAAAGTCCCGACCCATCCCGGCGAGACCAATTATATCGAGTGTGGCTCGTGATGCCCAACTAGATATTTCAACCTGGACCTCTTCCTTTCCACCGAACTCTGCCATCATGGTGCGTGTCACTTCCCTAGCCTTGCTCCAGAAGACCGGGTATAAGTTCTTGATATGACGAAAGGCGAATGCGGGTGTCAAGCTGCGACGCTGCATCTTGTGCTCCTCGCCCTCGGCAAGTAAGATGCCAATTCCAAGAATGCGACCGATGGACCATCGAAAATGGGAGGGCTTCGGGAAAGCATAACTATTGGTACTAAGAACCTCAGCCAATGCTTTCGTTGAGCAGACCATCACTCTCTCTTGATTGAAGAAACCGCGATAGCAGAGTAGGCCATTGTTGGGAATCTTAGAAGCCCTAAATGCGATTTGCTCATCAGTGACTATTCCGTGATCTAGGCTTCGACACAAGAAAGTTGCCCACGAACCATTCTCGCATTGGAACACCCGAGGGCTCGGCCATGATTTTCTTCGCCTGACCCATGAACCAATGGTTCCCGGAAGGTCCAGGTAGATGTCTCAGGGGCGACACAAATAAAGGGTATATCCATACTGCCCAGACGCCCCAGATAGCGAGACTCGCAATCCAAAGCTCTGTAAAGTGTCCCAAAAGCCGGAGTCTTGACCAATTGTTCTGTGCCCATGCGAGAGATAAGGAACTTATAGCAGCTGCGGCCGTGATACCCTCCCATGGTAACCCCATGATAGTCGAGTTTAAGTGAAAATGCAAGGAGAGAAAAAATTGAATGCCAGTTTATGTATGAACCTTATGTCGAACGTAGGAAGACACATGTAATGGTGACAGTTGCGCGTCTCAAGGGGTACAGCGACAGGGAATGGTCTTATAAGCGATTCGTCTATCTTCAGCGTGGTGGGGAGGCCTAAACGTTCAAGACTCTATGGGATACTCGAATCGTCAGAGATATAAATGGATGTACCACATGGTCCGAGTCGGTCGTCAACATTGCACCGTTCCAACGGCATCATCGATACAACAAAAACTCCGACTGACCAACTCTTGATGCGGAGACATCAATACGCTAGTTCCATTCTAGTATAAGTTGCGGAGCTGGACCATGCGCTTTAATGGAAATCCGATCGAGGAGATCAGTAGACACTATAAACTGAGCAAGGGTCTTTGGGAGCACAACTCTGCTGCTGATTACTACTATGTAAGTCTTTCATTCGATATTATCGCTAATTCCGCTACAGCGATAGGTTGCCTACCCATTGATGGCTGGATACGGAGTAGTGAACAATTCAGTCTCTTTGCATTTGCCCCATCAGAACACTTCCCCTCCAATCATGGCTCTGGTGAAATCAACCAGAAGCATACCAAAAATTTCTTGATCTGGTGCGTTTTCAACTATGACCATGCCAGGATACTCAACGCCAACCCGTGCCAGAAAGGCCCCTGACCTCATGTATTTTATGATTCCCGAATTCTCATATCAAATCAGTCCACCTATTATGTTGCGACTGCGATCCCGTGACTCTGACGAGCCCATAGCTTTTGCGCTGCCAACTTGGTTATCGCAAACGTATCTGTTCTCCGTCGGTTTTTGTTCAGCCGCCCTTTCTTCCTGTTCTTTCGGGAGATAAAGCCAAGACTGTGGTGCTAAATGGCAGATTACCAATTACGGTTGCCGTGATATGTCATATCTGGTGCAGTTTCGTTGTTTCCCAAACCCTCAAATGGCGAACCCGTCTGTGTTTGCAATGGGTTCCGAAGAGTTCTAAGATTTGAGTGTTGGCCTTCAGCGTCTTGTGTTGCATATGGAGGTAACACCGGCAAGACTATTGGCGTCGCTCCAGTTGACGATTCTGATTCAGCGTTGCGATCTTGGACTGTTGTTGATCCGTCGTTTGCATTCTGGGCGGGAACACCCCTCCACTCCTGTGTCTGTCTTTCCGAAGGTGGACGTTCGGTTTGCTGTGGCATGGCTGATAGATTAGGGCCAGTCGTGACAGGCTGTGAAGATATCGACGCTGCTTGGTTGCGATTTTCGGGCAAGACAAAGTTATCACGCGTGGATGAGCTGCCGTACCGCGTCCGAAGTCGACGGTGCTGGTGTTCACCACCTTCTCTAGGAGGTGACCTTCCTTCTCCGGGTATTTGTGTTGAATATCGAGGCGAGCCGTTGCTCCGTGGGTCTACGGCTCCATACGTGGCCATAATTGCCCGTGCCAGGGCTTCATCATGTGGACTACTCGCTGCCATCCTATTGCCTACGTCAGTTGATTGATAAAGCGGACAAGGTATTCGTGTTCCCTCTTCTTTCTCTTTCGACTTACACTGGATGGATGCTCGCGCCTCTATTTCTCATCAAGCTTAGAAATGCGGCGGCAGACGAATTTGTCTGTGACTTGGGTTCCGAGTGAAGCCTGTCTCGGCAGTAAGGACAACTATCCGAATCCTCTAACCATTTCTTGATGCAGTGGTCGCCAAAAACATGCCCACATTTTGGTAGACGAAGAGGAGCCTCTTTAATGCCTTCTGGAGTCTCAATGCCGTATTCGTTATAGCAGATTACACAACCTGAAACACGTTAGCTTCAATCGCTTTCGACGGGGAGGAAGTCCTTACTTCGATCTGTCTCGGGTAAGTCCTCAAGCGTGACACTCAAGAGTGACTGGAGCGTTAGCTGGGAAGCCACCATCTTCGTCTTCAAAGAGCCTCTGACAAATTGCATCTGCCGGATTAAGGCCTCCTCCACCTCTGGCGATGAGTCGGAACCGTTCGGACTGTGGAGAACATGCTCACGATGACCATGATACCCGTCATCCTCATTTTCGTCGTGTCCGGACTCTGTCGACATTATGCGCCTGCGTTGTCTGGGGTGAGATCGCCGAAATCCAGATGACGAAGGAGAAGGTCCTAGAAAGTGTAAGCATTAGCAATTGGAAGGACACTCAGTCTACAACTACATCGCACGGACTAACAAATGATTCGCAAATCCACTAGCCTATGAGACTGAAAAGGGTATGTCGAGAAAGCGACGCTACTGGGAGAGACTTACTGGTGGGAGAGGGAAGATTACCAAATGACCTGGATGATGACGATGCAGCAGTGAAGTGGCCTCTTCTTGTCGAAGTCGGGATGAAGGTTTGAGGGGGTAGCGGGGCTGGGAGAAAGTGTGGAAAGTAACCAGTGCTGCTATGATTCATGCCATTGGCGCTTGAGTCGCCATGGACATATGCCGAACGGTGTAGTGAATTAACTTCCTGGTGACCGGCTCCGAGGGGAGGCATGCCTAAACCGAGCCCCTGTGGCTGAAAATCTGGAGGTCTGTTGGCAGGAATCTGGTTTGCGAACGCTGCATCGTGATTGTAGCTACCAGTGCCAGGAGGCATTGGAGCAACGGTAACCGGTATGTTGTTGCGATACGAATGAGCACGGCCGCCTGGCCGTGGCGATGCTGGCCCAGGCATGCTACCTGCAAACGGACCCGGAGACGACATGCCTAACATTGGTGGTAACATAGCTGCATGATGCCCGTACGGATCTGGAACAGAGCTTTGTGGCGGCATGGCATAGTGATGTGAGTAGAGGTGAGGTAAACTTGGGTTTGGGGCAGGCCACGGGTACGCAGGTGAGTTCTGTGTCTGAGAGTGTGGTGCCCAATGGTTTGAGGCAGAATGCACAGGGTCATAATGACCGGAAGGTCGGTGGTGGTTGCTTGATAGCACGAAATCCATAGGATCCATTATGAGCAAACGGCTTGATAATGGTACTGGCCCGATCTGGTTCACAAACCAACGGAGCTGCGCAGACGCGAGTCCTCCTGCAGCTCACTGGAACTCGATAAAGGCGAGCGCAATCGTGAAGGCAGTTCTTTTCGAAGAGCACGAAGCGGGAGGGAGCAAGGTTGACGGATGCTGATTGCACGAGGGCTCCACGTAAAAGATGAGTGAATATGTGTATTCGTATTACATGTGTTGGACTAGGACTATCGGTAGCACGCTTGCAGTCACAAAACGGTGATCGGGGAACGCAGATAGGATGTGGTCATGAGATCAAAGCTCCCCGGGCCCCGAGGCAGATGGGAAATGGAGAGTAGAGTAGAGTGTGAGAAGGGCACGCAAGCGGTCGTGGGGAGGCTAGAGAGAGCAGCCACGGGGTGAATATGAATGAGTATGATGATGAGGGGCAGTCGTTCGTTATCGGTTATTTGCGATAACGCCGATGACGACGTAGTTTCAACTCTAGCGGCGGCGTTCTGCGACGAGGATGAGGCGGGGTGTAAGCTGGCGGTGTTGCATCTACGAGAAGTCGAATTGGAAGAGGGAGATGCAGGAGGAGGACTGGAAGAAAGAAGACTGAGGTGAAGGAGGGAGAGGAGAAGAAGAACAAAATGGTGTGGGGGACAGAGAGACAAGAGAAAGAAATGCAGAGAATAAAACGAATGCCATGGCTTGTACGAATGAGACCAGGCCAGACTCCCTGGGACCAGGCGGCAAGCGGGTGGTGATGATGCTGTGGGTTGCAGGGACAGGCTGGCTGGGAGTGAAATCAAGTCGCAGAGCTAGGCAAGCTACTAAATGGAAGGCACAATACGGAAGGGCAACAGCTGGAGTCTTTGTCGTCTCTTGCACGTTCTGACTCTCACTGTCTGGGCTAGGCTCTCGCTCGTCTCGGTTCAAAGACTGGGCTGTTGGCTGGGCCTGCTTAGGACATGGGGTAAAGTCTTACGTTCACGGTTAGATATGACATTTCTATTAAACTAAAAGAAAAGAAAGAAAAAAAAACCCTTCTCTCGTTTGTATGCCGCCTTGTAGGCGGGGGGTTGGTTGCGAGATCACTGGTGGATGTCGTGGACATTGCAATGCAAGTTGGGCAATGTAAGTAAGATATTGGAAGTGAATGCTGACCTGAGGCTTGGCCTGAGTGAGCGTCAGTGGTCGCGGACTCCAATGGTCGAAGCGTACGAGGCGTTTGGGTAGTCTAGCAGCGAATAAAATGAAAACTACTAAACTAGGCACAGGTCAGATCCAGATGACGGGGGGCGTGAAACGAAACGGTGGCCAAAGACCTTCAGAAGGGTCAGTAAGAGCGCCTTCTTTGTGTTGATGAACCAAGTGAATTGAGTTAATAAGCCAAGCTAGACGATACGGTGGACAAGCAAAAGCGAGAATGAACCGCTTGGGCGTGTTGTGTTCCTCCAACTATGAGCAGGGGGAAACCTCTTGGCGGATGGTCTGTACGAAATGTGGCATTCGAGTCAGAATCGTTGCTACAGTCGCAGTCGCAGTCGCAATTGCAGTTCATCAAGGACGGATATGATACTTGAATCCATCAATATGCCGACCGGCCGTGTTCGGTAATAGGTGGAGAGCAAGGTTGACGGTGACCATCAAGGAAGCTTCCGACCAGCGGACGCCCTTGCTCGTAGTCAAAGTTATCAATACGGGACTGATTGACAGGCTGGTGAATGGCGGAATTTGCGTGGTTTATGATAAACGCAACGGGCGAAGAATGGATCATCGAGAGCCTCTTATCGACGATGCCGAAAGCGACAACAAGATTGGAGGTTCAGCGAGGAAACAATATTGTAGTAAAGAAGAGAAGCATAGCAAAATAGAAACCCCAAGCGATAGAACGAACGCACGCCCTCATCAACCGCTTCAACAGAACACCAGAGGCGGAGAACCAACTCCTCATGCTGTCCTGGATAACCAAAGTCACACTCTGCAGCGTGCCAAACCACCCGACTATTCGTGCCTCCACTTCTAAAAGCACAGTTCGCCAAAAGAGTCATGGTCATGGTCGTGGCCATGGTCATGCGTAGAGAAGGTCTAGCCATCAGCTGCATGCGCAGGGTAGGGAAGAATTCAAGCCCATCAAGCCAGTTTATCAGCCAGCCCGCCCAAGCCCATGCGGGCACAACCCATCGATCGACCAGGGCACGGGAACTCAGATCAGGGAATTGCTGACATTTCATGGCCTCTCTGTTCGGGGGAATCGACATGTTGAAAGTGCGTATGATGCAGCAGATAGGAGATATGAGACTTGCTTTGAAAGACCCTCCTCCATGTTTGACTATTGAGAAGCCTGATACAGCTCACTGTCAACTTAGGTAGGTTGGGGGCCACCTCGATTGCATGGGGTTCCATCCATATCAGGCGAACTCCACTGTGCCGTAAATACCTAAACAGAACCGGCCCCGTCCACTTGCAATCGATTCATCAAGGAAACAGACTCAACCCATACAGCACTACATGCAACAGCGGAAACTATCAGTTCCAGCTGATCAGGGTAACCTCACTTATGACTAGTAGAGGCGCCTTTTCCGAAGTAGAATAAATAAAAGCACTGGCAAAGGTTTCGATCAGGCTTCTCTTGAAGAACAACGTTTAGGTATCTAATGCACCTGAAGCTTCTCCTCTTATGGAATCATCTTGTCTATTCTTGCTTAAACTTTTGAAACTCTGAATAAATCTGACGACAATTCTCGAAGTGTATATTTGGAAGTGAGAAAACTCAACATGATCAAGCTATGCCCGATTACAAAGTATTAGCCAATGCATAATTGACTTTGGTTATCAGGTTCCGGTGATACATTAAAACCGTCTTTGGTTGGTGCTGTGATGATTCAGGCGTAAACATGATCCATCATGTGAGCCGTCGCCTCGCGTGCCTCGAGCCATTCATAATTGCACAGCACAGGCCCACGTTCATTTAGCCAAGACAAACAGGTGTTCGTTCGTCAGCTAGAGAGACAGGGGCCTTTGACCGAGGAGGGCAAAAAGCTCGAAACTCTCTCCATCAAAGAGAGGGCCTACTAACCAGCCCGACTTGCCCCGACGTCAACCTTGCGTTCATCTGACGTTCGCAGCGATCGAGTAAAAGCCAAAACGTCCTACCTGACTATTCAAGTCCGGCGATCGGACTCGTCACTTGGCGAACGAACGAGAACAAGGAAAGCTGCATAAGCATACGCGAATCTGCTAAAAGGGATTTTATTGGAATTCAGTAATGTCCTTCACGATATGGCCGCTTCCGCTGTATCGTTGCGCATAAGGATACTCACCATTATTCAGGTGCCGTTTGTCCTTCATAGCCAATGAAATGTTATTTCCTTTTACGACTTCTCCTGCATCAACTACAAATAACGCCAGCCCAGCAGACTCGGTATCAACCATACTGTACCAAAGGGTACCGTTTCCCGACGGCACAGCCGAGCGGATACCTACTGTAATAAGAAACACAACACAACATAATAAAAGTCGCACCACCTTACGCCGAGGCCTGTGTGATAATTCAGCCCATCATTCACGCGAGGTGGTCATGTTTCAAACCGCCATTGTGTAAATTATCACAACCAAGACGTCCTATCCACCGGAGGCTTGCTTGTTGCACATTGCTCTGACCTACACATGTCTTACATACCTTGCCTTGAGTGATAAGGTGGCTGTGTCGTAAAATCAAGGAAACGAACATTGCCTATGGAAACATCGGATAAGGCCAAAAAGGGATTTTGAGGATGGTCTGGAACAGATTTCGAGGATTCAATATTTGTGATTCATTGAAAATCGCCGTGACTGAAATATGATACGGACAGACATCCATCATGCACTTTCCCTTCTGTCCATACAAGTAGTTGATCGAGCTGTCGAGCACTTGAGGAAACCTCGAAAGCACTACAACGTGCCCTGCTGCCTCATGTGTCTGCGCATTACACCCATCGAATTTCTGAGGAGCCAATAGCTGCAACCACTTTGGCCTACGAAACGAAACGAAACCTCAGCTGGTCCCTCAGTGTTTGGGAACCCATAGGATCTGCCTAGAACGTCGTTGGAGCCC
Source organism: Fusarium redolens (assembly GCF_020744475.1). Taxonomy (NCBI): domain Eukaryota; kingdom Fungi; phylum Ascomycota; class Sordariomycetes; order Hypocreales; family Nectriaceae; genus Fusarium; species Fusarium redolens. The sequence continues at coordinate 3,636,068 of NW_025763664.1, read as the reverse complement.
TTGCTATTCTAGATCTGCACCAAGTCAACTCCCAAGGTGATAAAGAATACTCCCCGGTGTCCTTCAAAACCAAACGCCCTATTCGCTATGTGAACTTCTTAAACCCTGGTGAAGATCAGAAACACTCGAGGGGTCCGCTCATTTGGGGCACCTTGATTCATATTTCCTATTCTGGCTATTTGCCCGGCCTCGGCTGGAAGCTTGGAGCAACGCACAACTAAGTACATAAACAAACCTCCCCCAGGCACGACATAGGACCAAGGAAGATGTATCAAGGCTGTGGAGATGAGGCGGTTATACCTGTGACCTCCGGGCTCCGTCTTCTTGCTGCCACGTTTCGATGCAAAACAAGGCCACATTCACATACGTAACAACAGGAGGATGAAATACGAATACATCCCTCTCCCGTCTGATGCAGCAGCGGCAGCCACGACATATTCGCCATCAAACGGTCGTCTCGGCTCGTCAATCTCCTGCTCGGTCCCGAATGTTTGTACTGTGGTGCAAGCATGCGCTGACAGCCTCCAGCACCGTGTTGGTTTGTCGAGAGGGTGACACTGCAGCCAGTACGCACTTCGCTCGAACCCCATGATGCAGACATTCGACTCTCAACGACGCTCAGGTTCGAGTAGCCTATTTCACTTCTTCGGCAAGCGATACTTGCCGCCGGCTAGCTCCAACTTATTCTCCGCCACCTTTTCTGCCAAAAACTCCTGCAACTCCTCATTAGTCCATGAACAGCCATCGGGAATCAGCATCTTCATCATCATTAACATCTGTCCAAGGGGCATAGTCGGTGCTGAGTTTGTCAGCATTCCCACGATGAACTGCCAGTATATAGTTCGTCGCTCCTGCTCCTTGGGATCGATTTTGGGCTTGCGAGGAGACGAGCGGCTGTCGTTGCCAAGTTCTTGAGCTTCACCAGGATCACCTGCTTCACCAGCTTGTTCACCGTCGTCCAAACGCTCCAAGACAGCATAGGTTCGGCTACCAACATCACGAAGCACTCGCCTGGAGATCCAGAATTTTAAGGCCAGCTCGAGAAGATCTTCGTCTATCATAAGATGTTGCCATATCTCATCGAAAGTTCGTTCTGTGGGGCCGGGTTTGCCTTCAGTGCTATCATCCTGGAATGCGTATATCACCGCAGCCTCGTAAGTCTTGCATTCAAGCTCGACTGTGCGGTCCTCAAAGTCAAGCTTCACAGTTGCAGAACCTAACTGATCCAACCAGGTGAGTTTCCGAGAGGTCTTGAGTCGCTCAAACCCTTGCTCATATTTGGCCCGCATCTCTGCAACAGGTGGCGGAACTGTGAAAGGGTCTTTAGGTAGGGTAGGCCAGAAGAGTCGGGAGAGAATCTTGGAGTGATATGCCAGTGCTCCTGAATCAACCGACGGTTGACAAATATTCTTGCCAAGAACCGCATCGACTCTTTTTGAGTCTTGAATATCCTTCATCATGACATCGCAATTTTGTAGAGCATTGTCACCGAACCGCTTCTTAAGCAGGCTCAATACTTTGGTCTCTTGTATAAAGCTTGCCTGGTTAGAAAGCAATCGCTCCGCGATGATAAGCTGGAACTCCTTAATAAAAATATCTTGAGAGCCAAGCGCGTTGATCAGAGTGCCGATGACGTCCTCGTTCCTAGGTCTCTTGTAGTTGACACCTGCATCCACAGGATCGGGCACCCAGGTCATGTCGTTCCAGTCTAGGTCCTCGTCGTCTACCTGACGCCGTTGCTGTTGAGAAGCTGAGTTGAGTAATACTGCCAACTCCGCAAGCCTTGCCTTTCCCTCCTCCGTACTAGCCTCGCTCGGGTTAGAGAGCAAGCCTGTGACGACAATCCTAATGGCATCGTCCCTCTGGCACAGGTACAGTTGCAGTGCGTGGACGACACGATCAAGGAGAACCTTTGAATGATCCAGGGCATGAAATGTCCTTATCATAGAAATGTACGTTTGAAGGATATCGGAGGTGGATCGTCCGGGATGAAGGAGTCGCTTCTGAAGAGTGAGGGAGAATATGTCGGTCAATTGAAGGCGACGTTGTGGCGTAGAAACGGCCAGACGAAGATCCTCGAGTCCGCCTCGGCTTTCGGGCCAATTCAAAGCGATATCGAAAAGTTCTTGAATTCGCAAAGTAGCAAGGCGACCTACAGCGATTTCCTTCCAGCATTCAACGTCGTTCCAAGTGATATGAGTTTCAAGACGACTGAACACCTCAACAGCAAGGCGACCGTACTGGTTCTCAACCCAGTCTGAAAGATGGCCAAGGCACCCAGTCAAGGTACTTGAGCCTGGCGTTGACGACTGTTCAGACGCTTTCCAGAACCCTGAATAGGAGGTCTTGATAAATTCCTCCATGCTGGCATCCATGATTTCGGCGAAGAGCACTTGGAATCTCTCTCCTACAAGTCCAACATTTTTAAGAGACTCAAGAAGTCCCAGAAGCTCTTCCCGAGCCGCCGAATCACCACAATTGTCTTGTGATTCTAATATTCCATCATAACGTCTCCCTATACCGAGGCTAGAACGAATGAGTCGTTGCAAGACACTTGTCAGGGCGTTTGTCAAGCCTTGATTGAGAGAGTTACCAATAATGGTATGTAAATCACGACGAAACTTTGAAAAGGCTGCGTTTGCAGATGCCTCCTCTTCGTAGCCTTGGACGATGAGTGTCAAGCCCCAAAGATATTGCCTATGAGCTGCTTCGAGAGTTGAGATACTTGAGACCAAGACTTGTGTGTGATCACCCTGGCTGGTACATGCAGCCAGCAGTGGCATAACATGGTGAATAAAGTGCTGGCGAACTTGATGTGTGTGCCAAAGGAGAATATCTTCTGTATGGGCTGCTTGGGGCAAGGAGCGGCCAGGATAGAGAAGCAGAGCGAGGGAATCACGGAAATCCAAGTCAACGTCTTGTGACTCTGGAGGCAAAGTGCCAAAGGAATCTTCGACCGCAACCGAAGTTGGTAGCTGGATCTTGGATGTGACAACATGCCATGCTCGATCCCATCTCACCTGGTCATCGGCATGTTGGAGAGTCTCGTGAAAGAGAGGCGGTGGTGGGGGAGCATGCTGAGGTGACGCGTGGGGACCTCCAAAGGCAACACCTTGATCGGTGAAGGCTGCAACGGGAGTTGAACGCGGCGTGGGCGATGAGAGGTCCGTCTGGAAAACGGACCGGAAGACCTTTTGCTTGCGCGCCCGGTATCGCGACGCTGTCATGACCATTGTGGCATTGTAGTGTGGTTTGAATTGGGGGTGTGAGAATGTCAACAAAAGAGATGTTTTGGTTGTTGTTGGTACGTGCGGATACAGCCACTAGCAAGTGGATACTTGGAACATGCACAAGGTTTCTACCGTTTATGTCACAGTGGGGTGCAGGACGGGCCGCGCTCCTTCAACGGCACGTTGGACCCCCGTCAGAGGGCGGCCGACACTCAACATGGTAAGTCGTGTAAGTGATCATCGGGGGGTTTACCAAGACACGGAAAGAGTTTCTTCTTCGTAGGACCATTCTTGGAGCATAGTGCATCTTCATAAGTGCATCGCAGAAAGAAGTCAGAAAAGGTCTGTAAGACTTCTGATAGCCTGTGAACCTGTGAACAATTTGCAAGCGAGCTATAAGCAGTCCTTGTAAATCGACTGTTTACATCACGATACCTACCACAGAGTTCATTTGGTAAGAGGACTCGTGTAAATCAACTATTTAGGCAGTATGGATACCAACCACGGAGTCAATCTGGTGAGTTGACTCGGAGGGTTTTTGTTGCACACCCCCTGAAGACCCAGTAAACCTTAGACGAAAGCACGGGTGCCATACATCTACTGCAGATGTTTACGACGTTTCAGATAAGGTATGAGGCTCAATTTTGTTTTTCTGTTAGATGTTGTTTCGCCAGCAGACGTTTGGACCAACTCATCACCATATGCCAGGAAACTCAGCCCAGCGGCCGGTTTGTCCAGCTTGAAGGATCAATTTTCTTCGCAAACTAAGCTTATCAAAGGGGGAGGCGAGGCGCACTGCGCTAGCTGGATGTCAGATCTTGATGCCTGGCCCGTGGTGATTCGAGAAGGGTTTTAAAATTGAATTGGGTGAGAAGGGGGTGGCAGAGTATCGCTTCGTTGCGAGTCAGCCAGCCAGGGTGAGAGAGTTGAGACAGAGTCGGTTATGGTGTGTTATAGGGGAGTAAACAGTACGACGTAGCATGAAAAGAATCCTGGAGGATCACGATTTGAGTGAACTGTGAATTGTCGCTTGGAGGAAAAGCATGAGCTAATAAACGAGACCATCAGGGGCAGATTTTTGGCGGCAACGAAGATCATCTCCGACTCGGCCGATATACTACAAGTCCGGCTCCGGGGCTGTATTTTGGTCGGTGGATCTTCCGCGGACGAAGAGCTCCCTGTGAAAGGTTGAACTGGTGAATAATTAGATTGAGGATGCCGCATAGGAAGTGGGCACGATTCT